>NC_084829.1:40286745-41487995 GCF_033115175.1 Lepus europaeus | reverse complement strand
GCCCTTGGGGGGGTCCCCTCCCCGTGTGGCCTTTGGGGCCCCCCCTCCATGCTTTGCTGGCCTGCATGTTCCTCCACGTGGCTGGCTCCTGATGCTCAGGATGAATCCAGATTTCCCTCTCTTTCTTAGGGTCCTCACTCTCCTATGCCGTTCTCCCACTGAATAAAAAGCTTAAAAACTTATCACACTGCCTGGTTTTTTATGCGAGTCTTCAGAATTCTTCTCTGAATAGGAGGCAAGAGCCCACAAGGCTTGTTCATGTCGTGCATTTATTAATAAGCAAAGGGAAACGGTGTCTGGATTCTGGATGAGTGGAGAAGGTGACCACACTCAAAGTGAAAATCATTATTTATGAATGGCCCAAAAGAATAGAAATCCAAACATGGAGTGTTAAGAAACTTTTTACAGGAATTTGTCATTGCTGTGTGTTATGGTTGACTATTGTGCAATAGGGCATTCCAAAACTTAATGGTCTAAAATGAAAATGAATTATCAGTTCTCATGGCTACGTAAGTTATTAGGCTCAGCTGGATGTTTCTCCTGCGTGGTCTGCCCTTTGCTTGCTGTCAGATGGTAGCTGCAGCTGCAGTTAACTGAAGCTCTCTGGGAAAGATCTCCAAGAACACTTCCTCCTTCACACTCACCTCTGGGCCCTCAACTGGCCTGGATGGAAGAGCCGGGAGCTGGACTGACCTAGGTCTTCACGGAGCCTCAACGTGGAATTGATGTGGACCTCTTCTCAGTGTGGTGGTTGCAGGGTGGTTGGACTTCTGAACTGGGGTCTAGTTTCTCCCAGAAAACATGTTCCAAGAAACCAAAAAGGGAACTGCACGTCTTCTTGTGCCCTCGCCTCAGAAGTCACACAATGTCCCCTCTGCTACTGTGTTGCTCGCAAGTCACAAGTCCAGCCCAGATGCACGGGCAGAGGCATGGAGACTGCTATTCATCAGGTTCTTCTTTGGAAACCAGCTGCCACCCCGTGATAGCCAAGTGCACGACCAGAGGACCCACCCTGCTGAACTTGGTATATGTCAGTCCAGGAGTAGAACTTGTATGGTTTTTTGCTCATGGCTTGTTCTATCTGTTGGTCATAGGCATAGGAACAGGTACCACTGTAAACAATTTGGGAACATTTAACATCTCTGCGCTTGCTTCTGCCCAAATTGTCCTTGTCTGCAAAGCTACACTTAACATGGCTTTCAATCCCACTGTATTGATTTCTCACATACGAGATTATCTATTTTTCTAGCAACTCCCTGAAAGCAAATCCCTTTCTAGCTTCTTGCATTTGATCTCAAACTAAGGATTCTCCCAGCCCCCTCTCCTGTTTGGCTGTCTTCTTACGTTGGATCAACTGTAACTCATCTCCAGCAATGCCCTGTTTATAGCAACAGCAGCTCAGTACTGTGCTCTCTGCTTGTGCTTGCCTCATGGAATTCACATTTTAAGAAAGAAAATCTTCTTGCCGGCGCCGTGGCTCAACAGGCTAATCCTCCGCCTTGCGGCGCCGGCACACCGGGTTCTAGTCCCGGTCGGGGCACCGATCCTGTCCCGGTTGCCCCTCTTCCAGGCCAGCTCTCTGCTGTGGCCAGGGAGTGCAGTGGAGGATGGCCCAAGTCCTTGGGTCCTGCACCCCGTGGGAGACCAGGAGAAGCACCTGGCTCCTGCCATCGGAACAGCGTGGTGCGCCGGCCGCAGCGCGCTACCGCGGCGGCCATTGGAGGGTGAACCAACGGCAAAAGGAAGACCTTTCTCTCTGTCTCTCTCTCACTGTCCACTCTGCCTGTCAAAAAAAAAAAAAAAAAAAAAAAAAAAAAAAAAAAAAAAAAAAGAAAATCTTCAGAGGTTGATAATAGGAAGAAGGGTAACCATTAATATTTATCCTTTGCTAGACAAGGGTCTAGGCATACAGAAATCTCTATTAAAAACTAGAAATCGGGGCCAGTGCTGTGGTGTAGTGGGTAAAGCCGTCACCTGCAGTGCCAGGCTTCTCATATGGGCACCAGTTCAAGATCCAGCTGCTCCACTTACAATCCAGCACCCTACTAATGAGCCCGGGAGAGCAGTAGAAGATAACTCAAGTCCTTGGGTTCCTGTATGCACGTGGGAGACCCAGAAGAAGTTTCTGAATCTTGGCTTTGAATCTGCCCATCTCCAGCTGTTTTGGTCCTCTGGGGAGTGAACCAGTGGACAGAAGATCTCTCTCTTTCTCTGCTTCTGCCTCTTTGTAGCAAGCTTTTCAAATAAATAAGTAAGTGAATGAATTTTTCATAGACTTTTTAAAGACCCCTTATATGCATAGATTTCAAAACTTTTCTGCAGAGGAATAAACTTGTCTTTTAATTTCATTTCCCATAAATGTTGGGAAGTACCCTTGTACATGGGAACATTTTATCAGGCAGCACCATAAATCAGTGGAGGAAGAGATCTGCTATTTGGTTCAAATCCTTGAGAAAACTGGCAGAACATACTTAAAGATAAAAAATGAACCAAAACCCAGAACTCCTACCTGGCCATATGCAAATATGAAGTCCAGATGGATTCAAGTCATGGGTAGCACAAATAAAATTATTACGTTAAAAGGAAAAAAAAAAAAAACTACTGTTGATGGAAATCTGGGCGGCTGAGGGGTGAGGACAAATCAAGAGGCAAAGAGAAAATCTATCTGATTCCATCAGGACTGAAGAATTCAATCCGATGAACAGTGTGGAAAAGGTCTCCAGAAGGCGACACTGGGAAAACTGCGCTGACAAGGTCTGAAACGAACTTGGCAATGTGATCTGGCATACAAAGGCTGCCGCTAACCCACAGAGACAGGCTGGAGTCCCAGGGCAAAGGACTAAAGCGCAGCTCAGGCGTGTGTCTTTGGAGGAAAACCTAGAAGCCTGAATGGGATGCTTACGTTCATTGGTAGTCAAAGGCGCGCCAATTGCAACAACCAGGAAGTGGTTCACTTTTCCACTGGCGAAGTTTGCAGGCTGTGAGCTGGTGCGGCCAGGAATGCAGCAGCGCCTGGGGAGTTCTGAACCCAGCTGGGAGAGTGAAGGGGGCGCCCTCTCTGGCAGCCTCTTGGGATTGAGATTCAGACCCAGCCGAAGGCATCAAGATGCGTAAAGGAGCCCCTGGGACTGCCCAGGACCTGAGCAGCAGCTTGGGAGCAGAGACGGGGCAGGGGCCCAAGCCCCCTGTCTGCCAGGTCCTGCGAGGCCCCCTGCCACCCGTCCCTGGGTCCCCCTGGCTCTGATCCTGGGGGGACCTCTCAGGATCTGCTGTTCTTTCCTGGCCGCACTGCTGGCCTGCTTCTGGGCCAGTGTGGCGGCCGCGTCCTTCCTCACCTGGGCAGGGGGGCACCCCCACTGAGCCCTGCCCCCCAGCTCTTCCTCCCAACTTCTCGTTTTCCTGTGACCGGGTCTCCTCACAGCCCAGGAAGACCCCTGTAGGGCCCGTCCCCCACCGCTGTGCCCATCACCTTAGTTACTTCAGGGTCGCAGTGCAAACGTGCTCCAGCCACAAGGGGCCCGGCTCGGGCTGGCAGTGACTCAGCCACGCCCATCTCCCCCTTACCATCTCCTTCCTCTTGCCCTTGGATCAGCAGCTGCCAGGCTCCTTTCTGCACCGTGAGGACTCCTGATGGCTGAGGCCTGGGGCTGTCGGTCCTGTGTGTGCTCCTGAACCAGAGCTGCCAGGTGCTGCCAGATGTGGTGGTGGGGCTCTATTAGGCCCATTTGCTGATTCATTTCCCAAATGCCCACGATGATCAGGGCTGGACACAGTGGGAATAGCAGTGACAGGTGCTTCTGATTCTGCCAGCTGATCCCAGGCCCCCAGACCCTGGTGTTCATTTAGCTACATCCCCTGCCAGCTATAGTAGCCACCCCAAGCCACTGTCCTGCGAGGGAAAGCCAGTGGCCAAGCCTGTTGGAAATGAGTCCCAGTGCCCTCCCAGTACTGAGCACGCTGAGACCCACGTCCCAGGCTGACCCCCATGGGAGATGCAGCTCTCACTCTGCGGGTCAGCGTCTCCTGCAAGCTCCACACCTGCTCCTTCTCCCCCAGGACTCCCTGGTTCTGGCTGCCCCACTGCGGCTGGGCACCGGGATGCCTGCCATGTTCTCCGTTTCTTGGCTCTGCACCTGTGAGTCCTGTGTGTTTCCTCCTGTGCTTAGATCCAAGACCCTGAATGGAAATGTGTCAGGGGCTCTGAGCAAGATGGCAGATGTCTCTCCTTGCCTCCTCTTCCCCTATTCCAAGTATCTCAAAATGGGATTTAAAAAATGGCTTACAAACAAATCATAAGATGGAAAGCAAGGAAGGCTGTAGTGAGCAGGCCGAAAGGCAGCCATGCTACCTGGAGTGGGATGATAACTCCTCTTGGTTTAGATTTGCATTTCCCCGATGGCTAACAGTATCAGCATTTTTTTTTCATGTGTTTGTTGATCATTTGCATTTCCTCTATTGAGAAGGGTCTATTTAGATTCTTTGCCCATTTCTCCACTGGGTTATTTTGTTGTTGGAGGAATAGTTGGCAAATATTTTCTCCCATTCCATTGGTCACCTCTTCACTCTGCTGATTGTTGCTTTGCTGTGCAGAAGCTTCTTGTTTGAGGTAATCTCATTTGCCTAGTTTACTTTTGTGGCCTGTGTCCCCCCCCCCCCGCCACCTTTTTTTTAAATTTGAAAGGCAGAGTTACAGAGAGAGGAGGAGAGAGAGAGAGAGAGAGAGAGAGAGAGAGAGAGAGAGAGATATCTTCCATCTGCTGGTTGATATCCATAACATCTGGGGCTGCACCACATTGAAGCCAGGAGCAAGGAGCTTCTTCTGGGTCTCCCACATGGTACAGGGGCCCAAGCACTGGGGCCATCTTCCACTGCTTTCCCAGGCACATTAGCAGGGAGCTGGATCAGAAGTGGAGCAGCCAGCTCTCAAACCAGTGCCCATATGGGGTGCTGGAATCACAGGCAGAGGCTTAACCTGCTACACCACAACACTGGCCCCTGTGCCCCTTTTTTGAGGGTCAGTCAATCACTATAGATTTTATTGCCTTAGGAAGCTCCAGGGGTGAAAATTCTGCAAGGAACAGTTCAAATATGCAGATGTGTTTAGTGTGTCTCAGTGAGAGCTGTCCACATCAGAGGATACAGCGAGCAAGTGGAAACAGCATGTTTAGCTATTTGGGGAAAAATTAAATGTTACCCTCCCTTCACACCCTCATCTAAAGTAAACTTTAAATGGACTAAAGAGATGAGTGTTAAATAGGAAACCATTAGGGAACCACGTACGGACTCAACCCTAGCCGGGGAACGCCCACGTAGGCCATATGAAAGATGCAGAAACTAACAGGGGGAGAAAAAAGGCTGACAGGGAGGAGAGCAAGCTACCCATCAGGATGTCCGAATCTCATTTTGTAGTGCCAGGTCGGTACCCAGTCCTGCTCCTGGCTCCCACTTCCTGCTAATGTGGACCCTGGCGGGCAGTGAGGAGGGCTCAGGGCCACCCACACGGGAGACCTGGGTTGAATTTCTGGCTCCTGGCTTCGGCTTTGCAGGCTGATATGGACATTTTGGGAGTGAGCCAGTATTTGAGGACTCTCTTTCTGTCTCATATTTAAAAAGGTGATATTTGCCAAAATTAAAATCTCATCAACTCTGTGTAATAGAATAATGAAAAGGAAAAAGCAAGCAACAAATCATAAAAAATGTTTGATTGAATTAGAAATCAACAACAGAATAGCAGAAGGAAATTTGGGAGCTAAAAAATACAATAGGGGGCCGGCACTGTAGCATAGCAGGTAAAGCCGCCGTCTGTGGTGCCCTCATCCCAGAAAGGCACTAGTTCAAGTCCCAGCTGTTGCTCTTCCAATCCAGTTCTCTGCTATGGCCTGGGAAAGCAGTGGAAGATGGCCCAAGTGCTAGGGCCCCTGCACCTGCGTGGGAGACCCAGAAGAAGCTCCTGGCTTCAGATCAGCCCAGTTCCAGCTGTTACAGCCATTTGGGGAGTGAACCAGGAAGATCTCTCTCTGCCTCTGCATCTCTGTAACTCTGCCTTTCAAATAAATAAATATTTAAAAAAAATATAATAACAACAACAAAACCCCCAAAAACCTCACTAAATGGACTGCATAGGAGAGTGGAGATGACAGAAGATGGAATGAGTGAACTTGAAGACAGGTCAACAAAATTTACTCAAGCTGAACAACAGCGAGGAATAGACTGAAACACAGGAGCAGGACCTCAGAGATCTGGGGCAAGAACACGAGCGCAAACGTTCGTGCATCAGAGTTTCAGAAGGAAAGATGGAGCGTGGGAGGCTGAGAACGTATTGGAGGAAACGCATGAAAACTTCTCAGATTTGGCAAAAGTCATAGACTCACAGGTCCAAAAGGCTGATGTAAGCCTGAGATGGGATAAACCGAAGAAATACACACCAGAACAAACTCTTGAGAGCTAAAGACAAAGAACATAGCTCAAGAGCAGCCAGAGAGAAATGGTGCATTCCTTATAAGGAGCTATCAATTCTAACTACAGTGAATTCCTTACCTGCAAAATGGAAGCCAAAATTCTGTGGCATATTTTTCTTGTACTAAAGCCCAAATAATTCAATTTAAAAAGAGCAAAGAATTTGAATAGTCATTTCTCCAAAGATATACAGACTACAGAAAGTACATAAAAAGATGCTCAAGAATTAAAACCATAGATACTGCCGTCACGTGTTAAAGGACATTTCAATCAGTGATGGACCACGAAGTTGACAATGTTCCAAGAGATAATCATGGAGCCGGAAAGTTCCCAGTGTCGGTGACACTGCACTTCCTGCTGTGTGACAGCTGCTTGCAGGGTTCAGTACAGTACGTGCTGTGTGGATTTGTAGCCTGGAGCAGTAGGCCGCACCATCCAGGATGATATGCCTCTTAGTAATATTCACACAGCAACAGAGTCACCTACCGATGCGTCACTCAGAAGGTATTCCCACCTCTAAGTGACACCCTCCCGAACATCACACCCAGCAGGATGGTTATAAACCAAAGGCAGCTGATACAAATGTTGGAGAGAAATTATAGCCCTCAGACATCCTGATGAGGGTAGAACATGGGGCAGCCACCTTGAAAACTATTTGGCGATTCCTCAAAATGCTAAACATAGAGTAGCTGTGTGAGCAAGTCATCCTATTCTTCAATATACACCCAAGAGAAATGAAAACACATGTCCACACAAAAACGTGTACTCTGTTCAGAGTGGCACTGCTCACAATGGCCAAAGAGTAGAAATAAATTAGATGCCCACCAACTGGTAAATGAATACACACACACACACACACAGATGCATACCTATCTCTTCACTGGAATATTATTCAGCCATTAAAAAGAACGAAGAATTAATACAACGTGCACAGCAGGTACTGCTACATGAACAAACCCAAAAGCACTGTGCTATGTGGAAGACTCCAGTCACAAGGGACACGTATGTTCAATTATGTTTTGATGAAATGTTCAGAACAGGGAAAATCTGTTAAGACAGCAAGTGGATTAGGGGCTGCCGGGGCTGCGGGACTGTGGAGAGTGAGATGTTCTGTACAATCGTCTCCTAAAAGGTACCCACGTGCTATGTCGGGACCTGGGAATCTCAGCTCACAGGCCAGGAGAGGGCTCTTGCTGATGGCATGAAGGACCTTGATACGGGGAGATTATCCTGCATTAGGACAAGAGGCACCGCATCCATCGCACGTATCCTTGTTAGAAGCAGAGGGGATTTAAACAGGCACAGCGGAAGGTGATGAGAGAGAGAGACAGAGAGAAAGGTCTTCCTTCCGTTGGTTCATTCCCCAAATGGTCGCTACGCCCAGTGCTGCGCCGAACTGAAGCCAGGAGCCAGGTGCTTCCTCCTGGTCTCCCATGAAGGTGCAGGGGCCCAAGCACTTGGGCCATCCTCCACTGCCTTCCTGGGCCACAGCAGAGAGCTGGACTGGAAGAGGAGCAGCCAGGACTAGAACTGGTGCCCATACGGGACGCCAGTGCCGCAGGTGGAGGATTAACCAAGTGAGCCATGGTGCCGACCCCTTGGTGAAAATCTTAAAAACACTGAGTTGTGCACTGTATGTATCTGATGGTCTCAAAGACACTTTACTTCTTCAGGATGCTTATTTTGCTGGGCCCACAGGGCTTTTCTTGGCATCGGTTGATTTAATGCTGAAGCAGTTGAGTATTATACCTGCTGGGATGGTGACTGGTCTCTCCATTCTTTTGTGGTGACCTACAATAAGGGGCAGGTCGCTTTCTGGAAATCTCCATCCGGCCATACAGAACGTGGCCCCATGAGCTAACACACCAGGACCACATTTGTCGTGCACATCAGGTCTGTGTGTCTGGTGGTTCTGCCCTGCCCTGGCCTGCCGCCTGCCTCAAACCTGGAGATGAGTTAGCGCATCGAAACATGGTGATGCTGGAATAAAACTCTGGCAGCTACAGCTGCTGGTGTGGTGCAGTTTGGCTTCAGGTGCCCTTCTGAATTGTCCACTTGTGTCCATTTTATAACATGTGAATTATAGTCATGAAGCTCTTAAAAAAATCTTTGTAACCTTGAGTTAAGCAAAGGTGTCTTAGATTTGCCACAAAAAATGTGATCCCTAAACATTATGTATTGGACTTCATCCAAAGAAGTTAGCATAAAATGCTACATACTCGGTGATTTCCATTCTAGAAAGAGAAAAATCAGAGGGAAGAAGGCCACAGGTTACAGGTTGCCAGGGCCAGGAGGCTGATGATCAAGGGATGTGGGAAGCTGTGGGAGGGATGATGAACTCTTCTGCATCTTGGATACAGAACAGGGTGCGAGTTTCCACACATTCTTTCAGCTCCAGGAACTATCCACTGAAAATGAAGTTTTACTACATATAGGTTAGACCTTAGTTGTTTTTTTTTTTTTTACAAAGATTTATTTATTATTTGAAAGACAGAGTAAGACAGAGAAAAGAGGTGGGTATCAAGTTTCCATCCACTGGTTCACTTCCCAAATGGCTGTAACAGCTAGGGCTGGGCCAGGTCGAAGGCAGGAGCCAGGAACTCCATCCTGATCTCCCACATGGGTAACAGGGGCCCAAGCACCTAAGGCACCTTCTGCCACTCTCCTAGGTGCATTAGCAGGGAGCTGGACTGGAAGCAGAGCAGCTGGGACTCAAACCAGTGCTCTGACATGGGGATGCTGGCATTGCAGGAGGCTCAACCCACAGTGCCACAGTACGGGCTTCTAGACCTTAAATTTCTGCTGAAAATATAAAGAAAAAATATGCTGTCTTAAATCATTTTGTACACAAAAGCCTAGCATATCCATATTTTTAAAGAGATTTTGATAACTACTTTGGAATTTCCCTAGGGGGCTCATATACTCTGAGTCCAGCGTCTATGTCCCGTACCAGCGGATGAGTGTTGGGTCCTTGCTGGCACAATTGTCCCAGTGTCCCACTTGGTGCAGGGCACACTGTACAGGTGTCACCTCCAGGCACGAGAGGTCCCATGAGAGGTGGCCCCCTCCCTCCAGAAGGGGTGGAGGGAGACACCCTGTGTGTTGTGGGTGTGGCTGGGAGAGGCTCTACATTCTGTGAGGACTGGGGAAGAGCTGCTGGGAAAGGAAGGGGGCACGGGGAAGCGCAGCGCGTCTTCTGCGGGCTGACAATTCGGCAGTGACAAGCGCGTCTCCTTCCTAGATCCCCAGTGCCCAGCCCTGGGCATAGCAATGAGGTTGTAAGAAAGAACAGATGGGAGTGGGCATGTGGGTTCCTGGGTTCGATTCTTCACTCTTGCTCCTGACGCCAGCTTCCTGCTAACACAGATTCTGGGAGGCAGCAGTTGATGATTCAAATAACTAGGTTCCTGCCACCCCCATAGGAGACCTGGCCTGGATCCCCAGCACCCAGCTTCAGCCTGGTCCAGCCCTGATCATCGTGGGCATTTGGGAAATGAATCAGCAAATGGGAGTTCTCTTTCCTTTCTCTCTCTCTCTCTCCCCTCTTTCTCCCCTTCTGAAATATGTATACAAATAATAAAAATTCAGTGTTCACATGAACAGGTGAATGAATGAATTCAGAGTATAATAGTTTGGGGTCAGCAAAGATGAAACTTCTTTGGCTGGGGCTTTGGGGCTCAAGGTCAGCTGAAGACCATGGCCGTGCCAGCGCAGGGACTTTCATTCTAGGAAGATGACACAGGTGAGGCAGGGCACACACGCGGCCATGGGGGTCTGCCTACCCCCTCCCACCCCAAAGGAGGAGGTGGCAGAAGTCCAGCCCCAGGGACTAAATGAAGGGTGGGGTCATGGGCCAGTGCTGGGTCATTTTAACTGGAACCGGTGGCTGTAGAGGCGAGATAGGGTTGAGTGAGAGGAAGTGGTGGGGACCTGCCTGTGTGCTGATGGGGGCCGGGGCCAGGGGAGGAAGGGCCCCCGGGGCGTGGTATCTTCAGGAGTGGGTGAGGGGAAGCACTGAGGTGGTTTTAGGAAGCCTGCAAGAGGAAGGAGGAGTCTAGAGAGAGCTGGTGGGTGAGTAGAGACCACAGGAGGAGAGGCAGAGAGAAGCGGAGAGAGTCGGGGAGACACAGAGCGAGAGGGAAAGACAGCTGGTGTGTGTGTGTGTGTGTGTGTATGCGGGGTGCGGGTCGGGAGAATGGAGCATGGAGAGTGTATGAGAGCCCAAACATGTGAGTGCGTGAGGGTGTGTTTGATTGCATGTGCTCAGGGACAAGGGCACAGGAACTCCTCCCGGACACTAAACTTGATGCTCTGAGTCTTACAATTTGGAACCTCCCTCCCCCACCCTGCCCCACCCAGCCGCTGTGACAAAAATAAGATTGCCCGTGCGCCTGTGTGAGGGTATTTGCCACAGTAAGTGTGAGTGACTGTTGTAGGGCAACAGAGAATGCACTTTGCAAATGGATGAATGAATGAATGAATGAATGGGCACTCACAAGGACTTCCTTGTGAACGTGGGTGTGGGAAGTCCAGGACGCCTCCCAGCAGCCTGAGAGCTCTGCCCCCGCCCTCCCCCACCCCATTCCCTCACCCCAACCCCAGTCTCTGAGCCCAGCAGATTCCAGAAGTTTGTACCCAAGGTCCCAGAGACCGCACAGCAGCCCCTGGGTGGATCCCCTGCCCCATGGGACCTGTCTCTGGGAGGGAGCCCAGGAAGGGCTGGGGGCCCCAGGCTGGGTGGAGCAGCCACACCTGCCTGAAGTTCCGAGGAAGAGGGCGGAAACAGCCGCCCGTGCTGCCCTGCTGATAGGCTCGACGGGCCCCTGCGGTCTGCTGGTGGCAGCGGGTCCCGCACTGCCTCACTTCCCTAAATGAGCAATTTCACTTTCAGAAGCCCGGGTCCGGCCCTGGCAGGCCCGGGTGGCATGTCCTGTGCTGGCCCGGGTCCTGGCTGAAGAGCCCCGGGGTGCCTTGGCCCCTGGCCGGGCCCGTGACTGCCCCGACTGGATGCCACCATGGCCCTGGTGGTGCTGCTGCCGCTGCTGCTGCCTCTTCTGTGGCCACAGGGCTGCATCTCAGGTGAGAGAAGGAGCTGGACGACCTGCGGGAGGGAGCGCTTGAGGGGCAGGAGCTGTGCCCGCCCGCCCTGCTTCTCTGCGCCCGATTATCTGGGTTCACCTTCTGTGGGTTGGGGCTTGACCAGAGACCCGAGAGGGTGTCTGTCCTCAGGCCGGGTCTCACAAGCCCTCCGGGCAGCCCTGGGCCCTCTCTGCCCCGGCCCCTGTATCTGCTGGGCGTCCCTGGGGGCCCCAAGCCTCAGCCCCTCAGTTTCCTCCCACACCGCCTTCGCCTGTTCTCTGCCGGGAAAGCTGTTTGGTTTTGCTTCTGACAAGAGTTGTTGCATCATGCGTGCGCTTTGAACTCATTTTTCCTCAGAATATTGATGCCACATCCGGTCCCTGCCCCCTGCCCTGAAGGTGACCAATCCCTGAAGGTCTTTCCTACCCCAAGGGGCCTCACCCAGTTCTGCTTCCCTTGCTGCCATGGCAACCAAGTGGCTGCCTCCTGTTGGATTCTGGGCTCAAGTAGGGGCTGGCAGAACCCACGCCCTACCACTTGTGAGAGGGGTAGAAGGTGCAGGCACAAATGGACACGGTGCCCCCAGACTCTTCCCCAAGTCTCCTACCTCTGCCAGGGCAGAAGTCCTGGGCTCGCCCATCTCGTCACCGAGTTGGGTCATTCTGTTTAGTTCGTAAGGGACAAGGTGCAGCTCAGAGAGGGTGTGGTCTCGCTCAGCGCCTTGCCTGGCTGCTGTGGCCACTGGAAACTGGACCGGGTCTCTGGGTTTCCGGGTCCTTGGTATCATCATAGCCCTGGCTCCATTGTGTGTGTTGGGGGGGGGCAGGAGGGGGACTCTGGTACCACCTGCATTTGGGAAAAGAACGCACGCATTGAGCATGTACTACGTTCAAGGCAAGGTCCTGGGGTTTAATTCTCACGGCAACATCGGAGGGGAGCGATGTTACCCCTGCCTGACAGATAAAGTCGCAAAGACGTTGCCTGAGCTGCTCACACAGTAAAGTGTGTAGCTGGGGTTTAGAGAGAGAGATAGATACAGGTTTATTTTATTCACTAGAGAGAGTGACACAGAGAAAGGGAGAGACAGAGAGAGATCTTCTATCTACTGGTTCACTCCCCAAATGGTCACAACAGCCAGGGCTGGGCCAGGCCGACGTCAGGAGCCTGGAACTCCTTCCAGGTCTCTCATGGGGGGGGCAGGGGCCCAAGCACTTGGGCCTTCTGCTTCTGCTGCTTTCCCAGGTGCACTAGCAGGGAGCTGAATTGGAAGTAGAGCAGCCAGGGCTCGAACTGGCACTCTGATATGGGATGTTGGCACCGCACAACACGGCCCCTGGACCCAGGGTTTTGACCCATGGAATACAGAATGTGCATTCAGTATTCCATGCCACTGGGGAGAAACTTCTGTGTGTGCTTGCGGAAGGCCCTGGGGGCTTCCTGTGGGCAGACAGGCAGATGCACATCACCGCCGCTTTCTCCCTCTCTCTGTCCCCTGAGCTAAACTCCTGCCCCTGTCCTGGTCTCCCCGCCGCATGGTGGATTACGCAGGGCACGAGCCACATCCTGGGCACATAGCACAAGATGTTGCAGCGAAACCACGCGTGACCGTAGAATCTTCTGGTTCAATGTGCTGGGAACTCCTAAGCCCTGGTACCTGTATAGGGGAGATCTTCAGGCAGTACGTGGAAAATGTTTATTATCTGTGAATTTCAAATTTTTGGCACCAAGATGAGTTCATCTTTTAAGTCAGTTTTCCACGAGCTTCTTGTAGTCCCTGCACAGTACCTGGGCACGTGTAATCCATGGGTTTGACGTAACTAGTAAAGTTAAACCTTGCCTGGAATGAGCGAAGGTGGCTTGCTCTTTAAAAGATGGCTGCTGTGAACCCATCTGGGAAGTAAACTCTCCTCGTGTTGCCAGGTCCACCTGCGTTGTGTGCGCTCCGACGTTCCGGAATTCATGCACTTGCAACTGTGTCTGTGGATCTGCCCAGGGCTGGGCAGGAGCTTTCCCACAAGGCTAGGGAGCCCTGAAGACAGGGCTCCTCACGTCCTATGACACCAGGAACCACCAGGGAGAAAAGGGCCACGTCTGGGGCAGCCCTGAGTGCAAGGGCTGAGTTTCCTCCCTTAGACTGCGGACTCCCTGTCTCCACCATCAGATTGGGAGGTCCATGAGGGAGGGGCCTATGATTCCTCCATCAGACTGGGAGCCCCATACACAGGGAGGTGTATCTCCCCGTCAGACTGAGGGGCGAGTGCCTGGGGCAGGGCTGTACTTCCCCATCAAACTGCCAGCTCCATCACAGCCGGGTGGCAGCCACCTCCTCTCCCCTCACCACCATCTTCAAGTCCGAGTCACCCCCTCCCCCCTGTGGTGCCAGCCCTTGCTCAACAAGCTGTGTCTCTGCAGGGCCGCCGGCCGAGGGCTCGTACATCAAATTGCGGCACCAAGAAGGGGACACTCTGTTAGTGCAGTGCTCCTACAAGAGCCGCAGAAGCCGCATGGAAGGCAGGGTCTGGTGCAGAATCTGGAAGAAGAGATGCGAGCCTGGGTTCACCCGCGTCTGGGCAAAGGGGCCCAGCTACCTGATGCAGGACGACGCCCAGGCCAAGGTGGTCAACATCACCATGCAGGGCCTCAAGCTCCAGGACTCGGGCCGATACTGGTGCCTGCGCAACAGCTCCGGGACCCTCTACCCCATGATGGGCGTCCATCTGGAGGTGTTCCCAGGTGAGAGGTATCCCAGGCCTCCCTGCCCTGCGCCCCGCTGACATTGGACATGATAAGAATACCACTCCACCAAATGCCGGGTTACACTGTGAGCTCCTTCCCTCCCTCCCTCCCTCCCTTCCTCCCTCCCTTCCTTCTTTCTTTCCTCCCTCCTTTCCTTTTTAAAGATTTTAGTTAGTTGAAAGGCAGACAGACAGAGAGAGAGGTCTTCCATCCACTGGTTCACTCTCCAAATGGCCCCAAAGGCTGGAGCTGGGCCAGCCCAAAGCCAGGAGCCAGGAGCTTCCTCTGGGTCTCCCACGTAGGGACCTGGGCCATCCTCTGCTGCTTTCCCAAGCACACTAGCAGGGAGCTGGATGGGAAGTGGAGCAGCCGGAACTTAAACAGGCATTCTGATATGAAATGCCGAGGTCTCAAGTGGTGGCTCAACCAACTGCACCACAATGCAGGACCCAGCATAGGGTTTTCTTTTCTTTTTCTTTTTCTTTTTTTTTTTTTTTTTTTTGGACAGGCAGAGTGGACAGTGAGAGAGAGAGACAGAGAGAAAGGTCTTCCTTCCCCTCAATGGCCATTGTGGCTGGCGTACCGTGCTGATCCGAAGCCAGGAGCCAGGTGCTTCTCCTGGTCTCCCATGTGGGTGCAAGGCCCAAGCATTTGGGCCATCCTCCACTGCACTCCCAGGCCACAGCAGAGAGCTGGCCTGGAAGAGGGGCAGCCGGGACAGAACCGGCGCCCCGACTGGGACTAGAACCCGGTGTGCCGGCGCCGCAGGCGGAGGATTAGCCTATTGAGCCGCGGCACTGGCCAAGCATAGGGTTTTCAAAGTGCTTTTACTGGTACCTTTCTGGGCATTACTGTCACTGTTGTGCAGATGAAATAAGGAGATCTTAAAAGTCCCAGGCATAGCAGTTGAAGCTGCTGTCTACAATGCTAGAATCCCAGATGGGTGCCAGGTTGTGTCCTGACTGCTCCACTTCTAATCCAGCTCCCTGCTAGATGGCCCCGGGAAAATCAGCAGAAGATGGCCCAAGGGTTTGGGTGCTGATCACCCATATGGGAGACCTGGATGAAGCTCCTGGCTTCAGCCTGGCCCAGCCTTGGACGTTACAGCCACCTGGGGAGTGAACCAGCAGATGGAAGATCTCTCTCTGTCTTTCCTTCTCTCTGTAACTGCAACTTTTTTTTTTTTTTTTGAGATTTATGTATTTACTTGAGAGGCAGAGTGAGAGAGAGAGAGAGAGGAAGAGAGAGAGAGAGAGGTCTTCCATCTGCTGGTTCACTCCCCAAATGGCCACAATGGCCAGAGGTGGGCCGATCTAAAGCTAGAAGTGAGAAGAAGTTTCTTCTGGGTCTCCCACACAGGTGCAGGGGCCCAAGCACTTGGGCCATCCTCTATTGCTTTCCCTGGCCATCAGCAGAGATCTGGATCAGAAGTGGAGCAGTCGGGATTCAAACTAGCACCTATACGGGATGCTGGTGCTGCAGGCGGATGCTTAAGCTACTACACCACAGCACTGGCCCCTCTGACTTTTTTTTTAAATAAATGTCCTGTGTGGCTCTGACTTTGTCCAGAGCTAGCAAGCAGCAGAAATGAAATTTGAACTCAGGACTCTCTGTGCTTTGGTCTACTCAGTTATCCGTTCTGTATTCACTGAGTCTCTGTGACGTGCCAGACACACTTCCAGACTCTGAGAGTTTAGGGGGTGAGAAAAACAGCCACCCTCTTGCCCTGTGGGAGAGCCAGATGTCACTGCAGATAATAAAACAGTGTGACGGACTACTGACCTACTGAGGCTCAGAGAACGCCTCCCTGAGCTGACAACACCAGATGGAGCCTGAGTGGTGAGCTTTCTCCGGCCCTGTTGAAATCTGGGTGCTCTGAAGGGCATTTGTGAGGCCAGCTACATGTGCAAAGGCCCTGAGGTGAGACGCTCGGCTCCTGTACAAGGAAGGCCTATGTCAGGGTTCAGGTTGAGTGTGAGGCAGTGAGAACTGAGGGCGGTGAGCAAGCAGCAGGGCTGAGGTCCGTGATGTGGATCTGGGGTCTTAAGTACCGTGAGAAGCTGCTGGGAAGTTTAGGGAGGTGTAGCACAGTGGAGAGGTCAAGCGGAGGCAGAGAAAGCACTGGGAACTCTGGCTGGACATGCCAGGGGCTCAAAGTAGGAGGCAGTAGAGGTGGAGAGAAACGCATGGGCCCAAGCCTGGTCTCCAGACCTTCTGCACACTCAGTGTGTTTGCAGGCAGCACAGGGTTTGCTGGAGCGGAAGCTGAGAGCAAGGAGAGGAAACCAAGGGGACTCCGGGGTTATCATTAGTAGGTGAGTGAGGGTCTCCTTCGCTGGGCAGCATAACACCCAGAGCACCCTCCGGTCTGTTACAACGTCTTCTGGCAGTCTAAGATTTCCCACCCCGCATGGGAGCCCGAGTTTCATGGCCCAAGGCCACTGCGAAAAGCAAGGGTGCCTGCTGCCCTTCTAGGGAGACGGAAAGGTGGTGCTCTCCATCGCCCCCTGCTGGCCCTCCCCATCCTCACAGCTTGGTGTGGAGGCAGGCGCAGGGTGATGGGAACAGCTGACTCTGCCGATGCCAGTCCTTTTCCACCAGCCTTCTGAGCCCTCCATGAGGTGGGCGTCCAGATGCTGGCTCTCCCGAGGCACCTACGGGTGCCTCTTCGAAGGGCTCTTTGGGGCTGAGGCCACTGCTGAGCGTGAGGTTGGGGGAGTGCTGGCACCAGGCTGGCCTCTTCCTCAGCCCCCATTCTCGCCAAAACGGCCCCTGTTCAGTTACCTCCTCTGGTTCTCCCACTCCTGGCTATGGTGGGCTCGACAGTCCCCCTAGATCAAGGTCTCCCAACCTTCCCCCCCGCCTGCCCTCCATCCACAGGCCCAACTCCAGGCTTCCTATAGGAGAGGGGTGGTAAGGACAAGGGAGCTGACGGCTCAGATGTGCCTGAGTGGGCCCTGCCCCCAACAAGGTGCACGACTCCTATTGTTTGCAGCTTTCTGGAATCTCGGGTCTCTGCTGCCCCCCCCCCTTTTTAAAAAAGATTTATTTATTTGTTTGAGAAGTAGAGTTACAGATAGAGACGGAGAGACAGAGAGAAAGGTCTTCCATCTGCTAGTTCACTCTCCAAATGGCTTCAATGGCCGGAGCTGCGTCGATCCAAAGCCAGGAGCCAGGAGCTTCTTTCGGGTCTCCCACATGGGTGCAGGGACCCAAGCACCTGGACCATCTTCTACTGCTTTGCCAGGCCACAGCAGAGAGCTGGGTTGAAAGTGGAGCAGCCAGGACTCAAACCAGTGCTCATATGGGATGCTGGCATCGCAGGCGGTGGCTTTACCCGCTATGCCACAGTGCAGCTGCCCCCCACACCCCATCTTCATCTCTGGACCCTAATAGCCAACTGTGGAGCAGTGGAATTATCCCATCCATTCATGTCAGGGAGATAGGTCTGGGGAGTGCCAGTAGAGATGGGGCGGGGTAGGAGGTGTCCCCTGGAACAGGTGGCCGATGGGGGGTGGGGCTAAAGTGACCATGGCAGCCTCTCCCCTCTTCACCATGCCTGCTTCTTCCTTCCTGACACTCCCTGTGAACTCACACACAGCTGCCCACCGGGAGCCTGAGAACAGGACCCCGGGCCCAAGGGCAGGAGGGGAGAAGAGGACAATCTCTACCCTGAGAGAGGGGGCGGGGTCTGCTCCCAGCACTGAGACCCCCATCCGTCTAATAGGCCTCCCTCTTTGGTCCCTCAGCTTCCACCACGGAGAAGAGCATGCCTCTCACATACCTGGCCAACGTCCCCAAGAGTGGTGCTGTCATTGCAAAAGAACAAGCCTCCACGCCAGGCGCCCGCGCCCCTCTCTCCATGGGCATGACGGTGTCCACCTCTGGAGCGCTCACCGTGGCCAGACTCTCGTCCTCCTCTGCTTCACACACCATGAGACCCAGCTCCCCCAACACCAGCATCACCATCGTGGGGCCCTGGAGAGCCACAGGGTCCTGGGCGGTGACTGAAGCTCCCAGCACTGCCCAAGCCACCCCTGCTAGCCCAGCACCCATGTCCACGAAGCCCGCGCTCCTCGGCACCAGCTCACCCACCACGGGAATGTGCCAGAACAAACTACCCTCCCTCAGGTACCTGCTGCAGGGCGAGTAGGCACACGTGCACCAGCTCTCGGTGCCTGCACAGACTCAGAGGGGAAAATCTTTGTCAGGACCCCCCCCCCCCCCAACACACACACACCGCTTCTGCTCCCAGGAGCTCAGTGTGGCCTGGCACCCAGACAGCAGAGGGAGCCGGGAAGTGCCGTAACAGCCGACACTGGGGAGGAGGGGCAGGGGTGGGCGGCCGGGAGAGTTTGCAGGTGAGGGCAGGAGGGTAAGGACGGGGTGAGGAGGCGGCTCTGGGGGCAGGAGCTGGGATGTGGCGGCTGCTGTGATTTGGGCTCCCCAAGATGCAGGCCAGAGTGGGGAAGGGGGCTGGTGCCAGGAAGGCAGCTGATGAGGGGCAGCCAGCGGCAGGTGCTCCCCCGAGGTGGGAGAGCTGGGGTAGATACGTACCAATGCCTGTTTGTCACCTGTGGAGGGCCAGCCGCCACATGTGGCATGCAGGGCTCCCGGGACAAAAGAAAGGAGCAATCGTCGTGGGACTGCTGGAGACCTGTGCATGGGAGCGATGCAGGCTGGGGCATTGAGCACAGCCAGGGTCACAGGCGTCGCCGCCCTCACTCTGGACAGAGTTAGGGGATTCATGGAGGGAGGAGGGATGCGGGGAGGGAGAGCTGGGGCCGTCTTCCCTCAGCTCTGGGCTCCTCACTGCCTCTCCCCCAGCTGTGTCCCCAGGACAGAAGTGCTGCTGAGCCGCCCAGGGTCTGACCCTGCCTGGGGCCGGGGAGACCTCGGGCCTCAGCTCCTTCCCTCCGCCTCGACTCCTCAGGCGCCAGGATATTCACATCACAGTGCTCGTGGTGGTGCTGGCCCTCTTCCCGGTGCCCGTGATGTTGATCGTGGTCTATGGGTTTTGGAAGAAGAGACACACAGGAAGTGAGTGGAGCCCACCCCTCAGCACCCTGGCCAGGGCTCGGGTAGCTGTCCAAATGGCCGTGCCAGTCAAGGGCACCGCAGAGCACCCAGTGAGGGAGGGGGCGGCCAGGCAGGGGAGGACCTGGAGGGACTCCTGGCAGAGGCGGGAGAGGGGCGTCAGGGTGCTGTGAGCAGGGCGCGGCCATCTTCAACTGCCCCTTTCTCCGTAGGATACAGCTTGTGCCACGACCCTGCCAGGCCCTGGAGGGACCCGCCCAGAAGCCCAGAGCCCCTGCAGAAGCTGGCTTAGTTTGGGACCATGTAACTGCACAGCGGCAGGGCCTCCCGGAGGGGCCCCAGGAGGCTGGGGCAGGAGTGGAGAGCAGGGCCTGGCCTGGCCCAGGTTGGAGGAATTCTGCAAGGGCAGGACATGCGGAGGCCCTGCCTGCCCCACAGCTGCCACCATATCCCCATGCCAAGCGTTTTCCTGGGCTGCCAGGAGTGTGCAGAGCGCCCAGCGGCAGGCACCACGCAGCCGGTCTGGCGGAGCGCGTCCCAGAGCCTGCTCAGAGCCACAGACGCCAGGCCCTGGACCGAGGGCAGCGGAGCCCTGAGGATGTTGCTGACCCAAAGAGAACCTTGTCCTGCATGCCTCAGGAGCCTCATCCTGCCCGATGCTGGAGCCGAGCCGACGGGGGACAGCGAGAGCTGCCCTCTGCCCGCCCGGGACCCCTGTGCCCTCAGCTTCCCTCTGTTCCCCTCGAGTTCCCCTACCCCCGCAAGCCTGGGGAGGAAGGGGGAGGGCCTCATGAGGCCCAGAAGCAGCTGGAGTCCCCGGGGCCCTGTTGTGGACAAGGAGAGGGAAGTGGTCAGGAGCCATGCCACTGGGGAGTTCAGAGCTCCGCCCAGTCGCTGTGTCTGGCCAGGTGTCCTCCGATGCGGCTCCTGGATACCTTCTGCCCTGACTGAGGTCACTCATCCCCCCATCCTGGGAGCCTGCAGCTCCCACCTCCCCCACTGCTGCCACCACCTGCTGGGTGTCCCTCCCCTGAGGTGCCTGCCTCTCCCCTGCTGAACTCAGGGCTTCCTCCCCAGGCTGTGCACCTGGGCACCAGGTCCGAGATCCTGCAGGGAATGCCAGCTGAGTCCACACCCTGAGACTCTGGCCCTGTAACAACAGGCACTGGTGGGGAGACCAGGGTGTAGAGAAAGAGCAGATCAGCACCCCACTCCCTAGGGGCTCACTGTCCCCTGCAGAGAGAAGACCCACTTGGGACACAAAGAAAGTAGCCGGAGCTGACCACAGCCTGCAGGACTGACTCAAGTTGGGGACAGAAAGCTTGGAGTCCAGTTGTGAGCCACCAACACTCAGCTCAGACTCAGCCTCTGCTGCCCAGGCCACCTCCCCGGTCGCCAGCAGTGAAGGCTGGAGGCCACCAACTGGATTCCTGGCCAGGCAGGGGTGTCCTCTGCCTGCAGGGACTGAGTATAAACGTGACATCAGGACTTTGGTCTTGGGTCAGGAACCTCCCAGGGGGAGAGCAGACGTCGTGCTCAAGAGAGGGATACAGCTGAGGTCTCGGTGGACAGCTGGTGTGGCCACTCCAGGATGGATATGGGGAGAAAATAAGGGGCGCCGGGCCATCGCTGGGGACAGTGTGGAGGAGGTACCTCTTCCCTGTGTCCATGAGAGGGCAGTAGATGTAAGACCCAGGCTAAGGAATTGACAGCTTGATCCCAGGACAGGCAAAGCCACACATACAGACACACATGTACACACAGTGACATCCGACCCAGCCAGCCACCTGCCCCAGGAGCTCACCTCCACTGCCATCCCGCATCTCTGATGCAAGACGTCTGGTGGGGAAGGAGTTGGAGTGGGGACAGTGATGCCACTGTCACGGTGTGACCCCAAGCAAGTCACTAACCTTTCTGGGCCTCCTCGCCCCCCCCCCCAACCTTATGAAAGGGGGCAGTAATTCCTACCTCTCGAGATTTTCAGGATAAAATGCAATAATGTGAACGTTGTACTACTCAGCGAACGCCTGCTTATTACCGCTCCTTGGTTGTTCTCAGCTCTGTCATCTCCCACATCCTGCACTTGAGATCTGGGAGGCTCTGTCTCTGTCTGTCTCCTCTCTTCTCGGGCCTTTTGGGGCAGGCCTTTTGGTGAAGCCCTCTTAGGAAGAGGGGAGGACACGTGTGTCTGCTCATCTTGGTGTGGCCTTGAGAAGCTCTTCTTTCCTTCTATGGCAAAGCAGGACAGAGATGAGCCCTGAAGCCCCTTGTCCCTGGCGTCCAAGGACAAGCGCGCCTGCAGGAGTTGTCTGAGCACAACTCAGTACTGCGGGAGGCAGGCCCAGGACAGAAGGAGCCAGCCCTGCCCTCCACCTGCTCCCAGGTGCAAGGGGCAGGAAGATGAAGCAGGGCTGGTATGCCCCGGGCCACAGCCAGGGTTAGAAGCCACAGTGCAGGATGCAGGAGGTGTTCAAGGCCTTCGGAGACGGGAACTCTGGGGGCCAGCCAGGCAGGCTTCCTGGGGGAGGCAAGCTCCTGCAAAGCTCCACCTTGCTAGGGCAGAAACCACTCTGAGCATACCCAGCCTCCTCGGAGCAGCTGATAGGGCAGTGTCTAAGGCACTGACACCCCCTCACCAGCTCAAGGAAGTCCTGAAGGCTTGGCCCTCCCCCAGACATCCTCGCTCTCCTTTTGGTCTCCATGGCAGCCCAGCATCTCCCATGACTTCCTGCTCCCGGCTCTTCCCTTCCCCTAGATGGTGGTCCCAGCGCTCTTTGAACCCCTGTGCCCACTGGCGTCTCAGAGCCTGTCCCCTGGAACCTAACCCACCACGCTTCTCACAAGCTTCCCTCTTTCTGCTTGTGAACCAACCGTGAGCACCCTGTGACCCTTGGATTTCTGCAGCTGACCCAGTGCCAACTGCTTTTTAGGATGTGCTTGATTGGTGTGGTCTTTCAGCAAACGCTTATGGAGGGACTGTGGCTGGGAGCCGGGGATGACCTGAGGCCAGCAACAGCCCCCACCCCACCTGCTGGCAGGGTCTTCAAAAAGTTCATGGACAATGCAGACGGTAAAAATTCCGTGTCTGGGTTTCAAAGGTTTTGCACCAAAATAAACTTATCTTTTAATTTCTTTTTCCGTGAACTTTAAAAATAAATTTATTTATTTGAGAGACCGAGAGAGAGAGAGAGAGAGAGAGACATTCCGTTCATACCCCCCAAAGGCTGGCAAGGATTCTAGGGGCCAGGCCAAGGGCAGAAGCGGGAGCCAGAAGCCAGCAACTCCACCCAGGTCTCGCACGTGGGTGGGAGGCTGCCTCCCCAGGCACGAGCAGGAAGCTGGAGTGTGGAGCCAGGAGCTGGAGCTAGGTCTGGAACTCTGGCACTCTGAAACGGGGTGTGACTGCTTTGTTTTCTTTTGTTTTGTTTAAGATTTTATTTTATTTATTTGAAAAGCAGGGTTTCAGAGAGAGAGAAGAAGAGATAGAGGGAGAGGTCTTCTATCTGCTGGTTCACTCCCCAAATGGCCACGACAGTCAGTGCTGGGCTAGTCCAAAGTCAAGAGCCAGGAGCTTCTTCCGGTCTCCCATGTGGGTGCAGTGGCCCAAGGACTTGGGCCATTCTCCAATGCTTTCCCAGGCGCATTAGCAGGGAGCTGGATGAGAAGTGGAGCAGCTGGGACTTGAACTGGCGGCTATATGGGATGGTGGCACTGAGGCTGCAGCTTAACCCCTTGTATCATAGCACTGTCCCCATGGGATGTGACTGTTTTAACAGTGGCCAGGTCCCACGCCTGCCCCTTCCAAGAACTTTTTGAACCCCCCTGCCCTGTCCTCCCCTTCCTCCCTCCTCGTGCTGGGGACCGTTCCTGCATCCCCATACCTGGAAACGCATCTGCAGCTCCTTTCTCCCCTCCAGTCCCCAGGAACTTCTGAGTTCTCAGGAAGTCACTGACCTTTGGTGGCTGGTGGCACTCAGGGCTCTGGTCCAGCTTCTCAAAGCCCCCCCCCCCCCCCCGGATCGCTTGCCTTCATTCAGGCTGTGCTTTCTGGGGGTGGGGGCAGGAGAAATTTAGGCTGGGAAGGAAGTGGCAGAACAGCTGGGAGAGAGGAGGAACGGTTCACCCAACTTCCGTTCTGTGAATTCTCAGCTTTCCCTACACCAACCTCAGGGTCAACCCCAGCGGGAGGGGAGTGGCCCTGAGGGGGAAGTGGCCGGCTCAGGGGAGCGCAGGAGCAGCTATTGGGTCCCTGGAGCCCCGCGTTCCCCAGACGCCAGGTCCCTGCCCCAGGCTGTTCACTTCTCTCACAAGGTCTTTGCCTTGCTCAGCAGTCCACCCTATACCCCCAGCTCGAGAAAGGCCCCATGGCTTGGGGGGCTCTGCTTCTGCTGCTGCCTGGCCTGCTGCTGCTCCTGGTGCCAGGTGAGGGGCAGGGGAGGAGGGCCGGGGAGGTGCGGGGTGGCCCCTGCGGCGAGAGGCTCCCTGACCTGATGGTTCCCTCCCAGGCTCCCAGGCACAGAAGCCAGCAGCACAGCACAAACTGGAGGGCGAGGCCATCTACGTGATCTGCCCTTACTCGGCTGACCAGCACGGGAAGGAGAAAGTCTGGTGTAGGCAAGCAGGGCCGAACACCTGCCTCATATTGGCCACTTCCCAGGGCTGGGTGGGGAGCTCCCAGTGTTACCTGTGGGATGATCCAGGCTCTGCCCAGTTCACCGTGATGATGACCGAGCTCAAGGCGGAGGACTCGGGATTCTACTTTTGTGGCTTCTTTGAGTATTCCAAGGTCGTCGTCCTCGGAACCATCCAGCTCGAGGTGTCGGCAGGTGCGTGTTCCCCTTCTTCTTTGTGCGGTTTGGGCTTACTGAGTCTCCAGGTGTGAGAGCCGGGGGCAGGGGGGAGACCCTGGGAATGGGACCATAGTGGGTCATGGGTGGGGTCAGCTCTGACCTCAGGCCTCCAACGGGTCCTTCCCGCCACATCACCCGTCTTTGCTGCTCCTCCTTTTCCTGGGAGTGATCTTAAAGCTCCCCCAGGCATCAGCACTGCTGCTCAGCACCCAGTCTCAGACATCCGTGCCCCTGACCTTAACCCTCAACCTTTGCCCATCACGCAGAGGAATTGGGTGTGGGGCAGAAAAATATGAGCTGACAGGAGACAGGTCGAGGGGGAGGGAGACAGGAAGGCTGGGAAGTGTAGCAGCCTAGGGCTTGGGGTGGGGGCTGAGTCCTTGCCTTGGACATGACCTTCACAGGTGAGGAACCTTGAGCCTCTGAGTGCAAATTTGCAATTTCTATGAATCCTGAGGCCGCACATGTTCCTCCCGAGCACCACAAGGTTGCCCAGCCGCCCCGCACTTACCCGTGGCCGGGGCTGGAACACGGCTCCTGCTAGATCCCTCCCTCGCGCTGAGCCTGCCCGGCCTCTTGGTCTCGCAGGCACCTGGAGGACCGAGCGTAGCAGCTCAGTGGTTCATTGCCCAACTTCGGCTCCATGCCCTTTGCGTGTGGGGCACAGAGCTAGGCTACTCTCTGGAAGGGGGACCCAAGTCGCTGGAATGCCATTCCGCGCTGGGGAAGCCCACAGCCCAGCCAGGGGAGTGGCACTGGAGCAAGTGAGGGGACCGGCAACCACGGGAGGACTCCTTGGAGGAGGTGTCACACCTGGGCCTTGTTGGCTGAGCAGGAGTCCATCCAGGGGAGACCTGAGGGGCATGGGGGGAAGCGTCAGAGGTTGAAGTGCGTGACAGGCTCAGAAGCGACTGTAGAGCGGATCTAACATGCAAGTGATGGTGCTGTCCCTTGCATGGAGCTGCCCTGCAGGGGGAGGAGACCAGACACCTCCACAGAGCTGCTGCACCTCCTGCAGGGCCCACGATGTGGCTCGGAGCCCCCACCCAGTCCAGTGCCACATATGGCCGCCTCCTCCCTGGGTGGGGGAAGCCCTGGAGTGTGGGTGCGCAGAGGGGTGCTCCTCTTCACTGTCGTCTCTCTTCCAGCTCCAGCTCCACATACCCCCAGGAGCAACGGGACGTCAACGGACCCTGTCATTGCCAGGTACTGCCGCCCCTCCCCCATCCTCTGAGCCCTCATTTTCTTCCAACCATGTCAGACACCCCCAGCTACCACACTGCCACTGCATCCAGCTCTCAGGGGTTGGAATAGCAAGCAGATCGCCTTGGGTCACTTCACCTAACCCCAGCTTTCACTTCTGCAAAATGAGGCAAATAACATTCTCGCTACCTTTTATCAGCTGGGGCCAGATGATTCTTGGCTGTAGGAGACTGACCGGTTCTTTGTGGGGTATTTAGCAGCATCTCTGGCCTCTGCCCATCAAGTGCACACACCTCCTGAGGACACCCAGATGTGGCGACCCAGAGGGTCTCCCAGCATTGCCCAGTGTGCCTTGCAGCACGCACCCACCATGATTCGGAACCTTGATCTCACAGAGTGGCCGTGAGGGTTCGGTGAGCCTGGCCTGGCCCAGAGCCATGGCACCAAGGCTGCTGCTTTTGCTTCTGCCCCCTGTCCAGCCCTTCCCGGCCTTGCTGCAAGAGCAGCAGAGCCATGTCAGGGCCAGGTGTCAAGGCTAGGACACACTTGACCGTCACCGTGACCTGTGGCCTGGCCTATTTTCTACACCTGCCCAATGGTTTCCAGGCCCCAGCCACTTCCTGGTTCTTTCTTCTCTTCCCCTCTCTTCAGTCACCATCACCACAGATAACAAGCTCTGGGCTCTTGTAAAATATGGCTCATTTAAGAGACAAAACAAGACACCAAGTGGGTGCCAATCACCTGGGCTGAAAGAGGTCTCTAGAACTGCCCCCCTCCCCCAGCACCCAGACACGTTCCTAGGAGCCTGTGATGGTGCAGGAAGGTCTCTGTGTTTTCCCTTTGACTAAGACAGGACCTACTACAATGCACTGTTATCTGCAGTGCTCCGTGTGCTACCTGCAGCCCCTGGAGGAGCTGGGCCAAGGAGTGGCCAGGGGAAAGGTGCTGGGAGGGGTGAATGCAGACCCTGCCCAGGGGACCCAGGAGGGAAGTTAAGGGACCAGAGTCAGAAAAGGGAAGGCTTGTGACATCTGGACATCTCAGCACATCGGCCTTACAGAAAAGGAAACCAGTCCCGGGGAGAGGGGGAGGGCATTGCCTGAGACAGCGCTGGCTCCTGTGGCCGCCCAGTGGTCAGCTGGGAGAGACTAGAGGCTGGTGAGGCTGTGGGGACTACAGCCCTGGGCGGGTAAGGTTTTCCAGGCCGGGAGGTGGTGCTGGCTTTTGCTCTCTCCTCACTGGCCCGGTCCCTCTTCCAAAGGCCCCTGGACAGCTGGAAGTCCATCCTCGTGGGCGTGGTGGTGGCTACACTGCTGCTGCTGCTGCTGGCCCTCTTCACGGTCCTGGGTCTCAGGAAAGCCCGAGCAAGAGCCGGGAAAGGTGAGTCCCTGCCATGGCCCTGAGCCGACCAGCCAGTGCGGAGCCACGTACAGGGCAGCCCGAGAGCCAGGGGCCCAAGGCTCGCACGGCTCATTTACCCAAAGGAGCATCTGAGGCCTGCTGGCTGCAGTGGCTCCCTTCCCCTCTGCCAAAGTGGTGGGCCCTGGGCGTTCTGCAGGTAGACCAGTTCTCTTTGGAGGTCAGTGCACCCAACGCCAGCTCAACTCTGCACCAACAGTGCCTAAAACCAGGTGGCCTGGTATCCATTTGTGGTCATATGTTTTACCATCTCTTTGGGTAAGGATTTCAGAACAATTTATGTAAAGAGGGATGCTTGGCCTAGCAGTTAAGACACCAATTAAGATGTCAGTGTCCGTACTGAAGGGCCTGGGTTTGAATCTTATTTCCAGTACCATTCCCAGTTCTTCCTGCTGACGCACACCCTGGGAGGCAGCAGGTGATAGCTCAAGTGGTTGGGTCCCTGCCACCCATGTGGGAGACCTGGTTGGAGTTACAGGTGCCTAGCTTTGGCTTGGCCCTGCCCTGGCTTTTGTGGGAATTTGGGAGAGTAAACCAGTGGATGGGAGATCTCTTTCTCTCTTTCCTGTATCTCACATAACAATTAAAATTAAAAAACCATAAAGGATGAATGCAATACTCTAAAATGTTTCATGTAAACATCTTTGTACTTTTTATATCTTAAAAAAGTTTATTTGAGGGGCCGGCACTATGGCATAGTGGGTAAAGCCGCTGCCTGCAGTGCCGGCATCCCATATGGGCTACTGGTTCGAGTCCTGGCTGCTCCACTTCCAATTCAGCTCTCTGCTATGGCCTGGGAAAGCAGTAGAAGATGGTGCAAGTCCTTGGGCCCCTGTACTCACATGGAAGACCCAGAAGAAGCTCCAGGCTCCTGGCTTTGGATCAGTGCAGCTCTGGCCATTGCTACCATCTGCGGAGTGAACCAGCAGAAGGAAGACCTCTCTCTTGACTGCTCTCTCTCTCTCTCTGCCACTCTATGAATTTGCCTTTCAAATAAATAAATGCATCTTTAAAAATTTATTTGAAAGGTAAAATGACAGCGAGGGAGAGAGGGAGAGATCTTCCATCTGCTGATCCCCTCCCCACAGGCCTACAATAGCTAGGGCTGGGCCAGGTGAAGCCAGGAGACTGAGCTCAATGCAGGTCTCCCATGTGGGTGGCAGGGACCCAAATATTTGAGCCATCACGTGCTGCCTCCCCAGATGCATGTTAGTAGGAAGCTGGAGTTGGGAGCCGAGCCAGGACTTGATCCCAGGCTCTCCTCTATGGTGTGTGGGCTTCCCGAACCACGGCTTACTGTGCTGAGCCACCATCTGCTCCTGTGGCGTGATTTTGACTGTGGCTGTCTATAAACATTTTGACTCGCTTGAAGTATCAGGGCACAATCGGGAGATGTAGGTCAATGTATGCAAAACACAGCTGTGTAGGATGAACAAGTAGAAGGAGCTAGTGCACACCAGGAAGTCCACGGTGGATACCAGTGTTCTGTAGTCAGGATTTTTGCTAAATGAATACCTTGTGGTTGCTTTTGCTGGAGAAGGGAAAATGAGTAACCATAGTAACCATATGAGATGATGAATATGTTCATTTGTTCCATTATGGTAGCCATTTTACCAAAAAATGTATCTTATAAAATCATATTGTATACTTTAAATTACACACAATAAGATGTAAATATTAAGAAATAAAAAAGGAAAAAATTTTGTCTTCCTAAAAGCCCTTTAAGGACTTTTGAGGCTTCCAAGTTTTTAAGTTTCTAGCATTAACCCCACGTGAAGACTGTAGCAGTCGTGCAGCATTTATCAGACTAGTCCCTTTAAAAAATAATCAATTAATTAAAGTGTGGGAGGCAAGGGGAAGGAGAAAGTGAAAGTGAGAGACAGGCAGACAGGCAGATAGAGAGCTCCTGTCTGTTGGCTCACTCAGTCTCGGCCGGGCCAGGCCTGAAGGGACCCTGGACCCAAGTCTGGGTCTCCCATGTGGGAGGTAGGGACCCACGCCCTTGACCATCACCTGCTGTCTCCCGGTGTGTGCATTAGCAGGAAGCTGGACTCAGAGCAGAGCTGAGGCTCAAACGCAGCCACTCGGATGCACCTTTCCCAACCTGTGTCCTAAGCTCGCTACCCACCCCCAGGTTAGACCCTTTTGCGGAAACCTACCTCTTTTCTGGCTAGCTTTAGTTGCTTGGCTGGTTTGGCATGTGTGTAGTGTGTGCATCTGTGGACAGCATGAATGAAATGTGAGAGTGAGCCAGAGTGATACCGCACCTCATTGGCTTTAATTTTCCAAGCAGTAACAACCATCAGGAGGAGCGGACTGTAAAATTGCATGTCAATTGTTTCTCCAACAATGTCAAATGAATTTCCTAGATCCTAATAACATTTCCAAAAACTAAGGTAGAAGAGCCAAATGCTTTGCACATTGTTTTTTTCATTGAATTTTTATTTCCAGATTGCGCGTGGATGTGCGTGGGTGTGAGAACGTGTGGCGTGGTCACATCAGCTCCGTTTTGCCTTGGAGCTCCAGTTAAAAATATTCAGAGGACATTACTGATGTCATCTCATCAGCTAAGCGATTCTCCTTCAATCTGAAGTTTAAGTTTGGAACTTTTAGTGATCTGGAATGAAGCTCACCTATATTATACAAATCAACCCTAGGCAGCCAGTTTAAGCTTCCCGGGATGCTACTGGGTGCTGGGCACTGGGACTACCTCCCACCAAGGTCCCTTCTGCCCAGGCAGAACCCTAACCTATCACCCTTGTTCCCATGCGAGCCACATAGGGAGAGGTGCCCTCAGCCTTCACTGTTTCCCTGGCAGGTGATGCTGAGTCCTGGCCCGTCTGCAGCAGATTCTCAGGCCGGAAGGAGCCCGCCGTGAGTAGCCGCAGAGAATCACGGGCTTCCCGTGTGCTTGTGCTGTCGGTGGTCTTTGCTAACCGCCCAGCTTCTGCTTATTTTGTATTTCCTCCAAACCTTGACGCACACTGGTGACTGCGCACACAAACCTTGATGCACACTGGTGACTGCGCACGCCCCTGCTGCCTTGTGGCCTGTGTGCTTCCTTTTCCCTTATTTCCCAATTCTGTTTCCTTAGAGAGACGAGAGAGAGAGAGAGAGAGAGAGAGAGAGAGAGAGAGAGAGAGAAAGAGAGAGTTGGCAAACCCTGCTCTTAACCCTCACCCCTGCGGCAGGTAGCATTTCATTATCCCACAGGTCATGAGCCGGCCAGAGCGACCGTTCCACTGTGGGAAAAGGTATCACGTGGCAACTGCCCTGGCTCCTGGGGTGTGCTCTCAGAAGGGGCTGGGGACCGCGTGGTTTCCCTCGGTTCTTGGAATCACAGAACCACAGGACTGAAAAGATCCGGTCGTCTGGTCCCACCCCTGTGTGATGCTGCAATCAAAGCTACAAGTGCCTTCCGCACCGAGCTCTCTTCCCCTGTGCTGCTCCAGCTTGAGTGTGCACAGAAGTCACATGGAGTGCTTGGGGGTTTCTGGGGCCGGACTTGTGGTGTAGCGGGTAAAGCCACCACCTGTCATGCCGGCATCCCATACAGGTGCCGGTTCACGTCCCGGCTGCCTCACTTCTGATCCAGCTCCCTGTTAATGGCCTGGGAAAGCAGCAGAAGATGGCCCAGGTATGGCTGTGAGAGACCTGCATGAAGCTCCAGACTCTTGGTTTCAGCCTGGCCCAGTGCTAGCTATTGCAGCCTTCTGGGGAGTGATCTAGCAGGTGGAAGATCTGTGTGTGTGTGTGTGTCTCCCTCTCTCTGTGTAATGCTTTCAAAATAAATAAATAAATCTTTAAAAACCAACCAACCAACCACAGGGTCCTGGGCCTTGCCCCCAAGACTGCTGTCCTGGATCAGGGATGGAGCCTGGTTCCGTGTCAGCCAGGTGACGTTGGTGCTGCCAGTCCCCTGTGTGGCTCCCTTAGTCTATATTATATATTTTTTTTATTTTTAAAATGTATTTATTATTTTTATTTTATTCAAAAGAGAGAGAGAGAGAAAAAGATGGAGACAGACAGATCTTCCACCTGCTGGTTCACTCCCCAAATACCTGCAACAGCCAGGAAAGGGGGCCAGACTGAAACCAGGAGCAGAGAACTCAACCCAGGTCCCCAGCATGGGTGGCAGGGCCCCAAGAACTTGAGCCATGACCTGCTACCTCCCAGGGTGCCCACTAGCAGGAAGCTGGGTCAGAGGAGCCGGGACTCAAGCCCAGGGCGCTGAGATGGAATGTGGACGTCCCAAGCTGTGTCCTCACTGCTGCACCTCGCACCCCGCCCCGCGCTCCACGCTCCCACCCCCAGCCTGCTGGTGACCCCGCTCCATGATGGCCGCCTCGCTGCTTTCAGAAGTGTCTTTCCCAGCAACTCGCCTCCGGAGTCTTGGCAGGGTCAACACCTTGCCCCACATCTCGTCCCTCTCCCCATCCTCCACCCAGAGGGGGGGCCATGCAGCTGATGTCTTTGGTTCCTAGGGTGCTGATCAGCAGGAGACCTTTGATGAGGACCCAGCAGCCATCCACTATGTCTCCCTCGCCCAACTAAGCCACTGCAGCCCTGAGCACCCCGTCTATGCCAACGTCCACCCCGACTCGAAGCCCGAGGTGGACGCCCAGCTCTCCGTGGAATACACCAGCGTCGCCGGGAGCATACCTCCCGCCCCGCAGGTCGACTGCCCTGGAGGGAGTGCCTCCGAGCTGCAGGCAGAATCCTCCCAGCACTGAGCACTTGTCAAAGGCTCCCAAGGTCCAGAGCTGGTCTCCCAGCCTCGGGGTGACTCCTAGGGGGACAAAGACAGCGGCTGACAAGCAGGGGCCAGTTTGATGAGGGAGGTGAGGAGTGGGGGGCGGGGTGGGCAAAGGTGAGCAGGTCTAATTAACCAGGGGCGGGAGCCTGGGTCTGTAGCTGTGATGGGCAGGCTGGGGGCAAGGCGGGAGGAGTCCAAGGGGGTTTCTGGACACTGGCCCTGTCCCCTCCCGGGGCAGAGGAGGAGCGAGTGCTACCAGGACAGAACCTAACTGGATGGGGATCTGGAGCCCAGTGCCTCTGAGTAACCCAATTCTGTGACTGTCACTTCCTTCCTGGCCCTCCAGGGGCTGTGAAGTCCCGATGGATTGTGCAAGTTCCTCTCTCCCGGCAGCCCCTCCCCTGACGTCCCCCAGGACCTCCGAGCCCACCCCCTCACACTCCTGCTCCTTCCCAGCCCCCCTGCTTCTAACTCGCCTCTCACTCGGGGATCCTCACAAATGAGCTCCTCCCTTTCCTGCCAGGGGGAATGCTGGGGCTAGGGCCGTGCCCAGCGCTCAGGGGCGCCCCCTGGCCCTAGACCTTACTTTTGCAGGCAGGATGAGGCCAGAAGCTTGCTGCCTTCCGGCCTTCCCCACAGCTGCAGCAGAACTGATTTGGGAAACCTTCACCCACCCTGCTAACTGCATCCGAGTCAGAGGGCGCGGAGAGTGCCCCTCCTTAGCCTGAGGACATCTCACAGGGCGCTGCTGGAGCCGGGGTCCCCTTTTCATTGTGTGCCCCAAGGGCTGGCTCTGAACTCTGGGGGTCCAGCCAAGTGGGTGGAAGGGTGGTGGGGCAGGAAGCCTGCTAGGACCTGCAGATTCATCACTCGGCAATGGTGACACTGCCGCTGGGAAGCCAGGACTCACTCCACAGGCTGCGGTGCGAGACGCGCAGCCTCTGCTTCCATCTCTCTGAAGACAAGGACGCCCCGCCTCCTGCTGAAGCCGCTGGTCTGGGGCTGTTTCTGTACAACAGGACCTGGCTTCCTCCCAGGCCCAGTGAGACATCAGCTTTGCCGCACTGCATCACAACCAGAAAGGGAACGAGGCGGTGGGAGGTTTGGGGTCTGGTGGGCATCTGTGAGGATGTGGTCTTTCTCTGGGATCAAGGCGGGTAGGCTCTTGTCACCTCTGATCGTGGCACCTCTGCTGCCACCATCCGCCGCCTTCCAGGAGCCCAGTGTTGAGGACGCGGTTCCATCCCCAGCCTGTGGCACTCGGGCTGAGGTCCGCTGGGAGCAGGGTGCTCAGTCTCAGTCGTCACCTTGGCTCCTGGGGTCTCTGCCCTGCCCTGCCCTGCCCTGCTTCCTGGCCACCACCACCCATCCCTGCCACGCCCCACTGGGTCTTCCCCGGAGGAGGTCATTGGCATTGGCTTCGGCCTCACTCAACCTCTGGTCCTTCCTAATTCTGACTCTTGACGGCGCCTCTGCTCTTGGTCTGTATTTAGTCTACATAGTCCCTGGGTGGGGGGAGGGCGCAGGAGGGAACCATCCTCACCAGGTACTCCCCAACTAGGTTTTCTGCCTGTGCTGGTCTGGCTGCAGTACCAGGAGCCATCCGGAGGGCCAGTGTCCTCGTGGACTGTCCACATCCAAAGGCTATTCTCAGAGCGGAGCTCCTGGAGCCAGCCCTGAGCTGCACTCATTAGATGAGGGCTTATGGGAGCTTCAGACCACCAGGCAGCGTGCCCGCAGGCAGTGTGCCCAGGGTGGGGATGTGGGGGCAAGCATCACCTGTTAAGTCAACATGTATGGGTTGCTTTTGATACACAAGACTGTGTGGGCCAGTGACTCACACTGCCCCAGACCTGAAGTTTTAACCACTTGTGTTTGGGTGGAGGCGGGCAGGGCAGGTTCATGAGCGAAGCTGTCAGGGCCCCAGCTGGAGGAGAGCGGAAGGTGCCGGGGGGGGGGGGGGGGCGGGAATGGGAGGACAAGGTATTTTTTTCCCTTTTTTTTTTTTTTTGGACAGGCAGAGTGGACAGTGAGAGAGAGAGAGAGACAGAGAGAAAGGTCTTCCTTTGCCATTGGTTCACCCCCCAGTGGCCACCGCGGCCAGCGCGCTGTAGCTGGTGCACCGCGCTGATCCGAAGCCAGGAGCCAGGTGCTTATCCTGGTCTCCCATGGGGTGCAGGGCCCAAGGACCTGGGCCATCCTCCACTGCACTCCCGGGCCACAGCAGAGAGCTGGCCTGGAAGAGGGGCAACCGGGACAGAATCCGGCGCCCCGACCGGGACCAGAACCCTGGGTGCCAGCACCGCAGGCGGAGGATTAGCCTATTGAGCCGCGGCACCGGCCTGACAAGGTCTTTTCTGACACAAGCACAGGTGCAGTTGACTCAGCTGGAAAGCTCAAGGGGAGATTTGCAAGTAACCAATGGCCGCCAGATCCAAGGACTTAGGTTCATCCTCATGCCCTGCCCCAGGGAGAGGGCTGCTTCTGCTTCCATCAAAGGCCGGGAGGCACCTTTCCAGACCTGTGGGAACTAGAGGGGCGTTGGGCAGGGGCCCCAGGAGGCTCTGAGCCATGGCTGAGATCTGGGTTCCCCCTGAGCGAGCATTGTCTTTCTCCCTGAAGCTCTGCTCAGCAGGTGGAACGCACACCTGCTCCCCTTCCCTTTGCGTCTCCAGAGCTCTTGGTGCACACAGTGCAGTTTGCTGAGGTTTTATTCTTTGTCTACTTTATCTTTGGGTGGTTCTTTCAAGCTGCTACCCTTCAGGGTGATTCCATATGCAGCAATAAACAATCAAGACGAGCAGCCAAGACAAGCTTGCCTAAGAGCAAGGCCCTGGGGAAAGAGCACATGGCCCGACCCTACCAGGAGACCAAGACTTTCTAGAACATTGTAGTAATTACGATGCCATCTGGGAATAGAAAATCAGCCAGGGTGACCGAATCAAGAGGTGAGAAGTGGATCCGCGTATGCAAGGAAGCTGGGTACGTGACAGAGCAGGCCTAAGGCATCATGGGACTGACGTGGACATCACTGTCTGTCCATACAGGGAAATGTTACAGAAGGTTTCTACTTTATGTCTCACCCGGGGGTGAACTCCACGTGGACAGCCAAACAGGAAAACGTTTAGTCCAAACTGGAAGCGTTTTTATGACATTGAGGCACAGAACGATGGGTAAGCAAGACATCAAAAGTGCATGCCATTAAGCGTAAAACATATGACCTAGCTGACTATATTAGAATGGAAAACTTTGGTACAAAAGAATAAACCGGGGAAAAGAACACGCAAGGGTGAGCCACGGTCAGGAAGAGGACACTGGCTGTTTGCGGAACTGAAAACGGATCCCTAACCGAACTTACTGAGGCGCTCATGAAAGTCAGTGGAAAGGGCAAACTGGTGTAATTGGCATAGTGGTAAAAACAAGCACAACACAGATAAGAAAATAAAAAAAACAAAGGCGCACAATAATGCTTAACTTTGCTGGCAATCAGAGAAATTCAAATCTCACCTGAGTACAGGTATATCCAGCAGATCGGCTGGGGACTTCAGATGTGCTGGTAATGATTTATTTAAATATGCATTTATTTACTTAAACACACACACACATTTGGTGGTAGATAGATAGATAGATAGATAGATAGATAGATGACCTCACATTTTTCTAATGCTGAGAGTCCATGATGATCATCCTAGGGGAAGAGCTACTACCCCGAGAATGAATGAACGCCGCCCAGTGTGTGTTCTATAAAAATGCATGTCTTGGGAGGGCGGGTATGGGGGGAGGAACCGCAATAATCCAGAAGTTGTACTTATGAAATTTATGTTTATTAAATGAAAGTTCTCTATTAAAAAAAATAAAAATGCACGTCAGCTCGCTCTGGCTCTGTGCTGAGGTTGGGATTCTGTTACTGAAGAGGTGCCTGCAGCAGAGGCAACGCACACACACACGTGCACACACACACGTGCACGCACATACATGTATGCACACACACGCACACGCACACGGGAGCAGGGAGAACACTTTAACCTTGGTGTTGCACACACATTTTAGCCGTAGATACGGTTACTGTAAAATTATCCAGTACAGCGTAAGATAGCGTGCTTCAGTTCTGGGTCAGAACCATTTCTCCCCCTTCATTTTCAAACACAGAAAAACACTAAGGTTTGACATAGCTGGGCGGTAGGTACAAAGGTTAGCTATGATGTTCTCTCTACTTTTCTGTATATTTAAACACTTCTTAATTTGTCCTTATTTATGATAATGTACTTGTTTGAAAGGCAGAGAGACAGAGATCTTCTGTGTTCTCAACTGCTGGGGCTGGACCAGGCCAAAACCAGGAGCCAGGATCGCAACCCAGGTCTCCCATGTGGGCGGCAGAGACCCAAGAACTTGAGCCATCACCTGTTGCCTCCCAGGATGTGCAATAGCAGGAAGAGCTCAGATTGGAAAGGAAGCTAGGAGTACTCCAATGTGGGCTGCAGGCTTCCTGAGTGGTGTCTCCCACTACACCAAATGCACTGCGTCTCAACTTCTAAAATACAAGCATTGCACAAGTCCAAGCTAGAGCTGATGTGGACATAACCCAGGGTGCGGTAATTCGAAGAACTGGGAGTGACACTGAGAAGGCTTGGGGCCGCCACCATCCAGCTGGAGGGGAGGTTAAAGCCAGCAGGATGGCAGAGGCCTGGGGGTGGGGGTGGCAGAGAGGAGGGAGGGAGCGAGCAGGACAGTCAGTTGCAGAGTTACAGAGCCAGTTTGACCAGGGAAAGTGGGATGGCCAGAGAGTGGTGGTGCAAGACAAACTGAAAGAGAGAGCCCGTTTGGGAGGAAGATGGTGACTTTAGGTTCAGACGCGTTTACTTCGAGTGTACCTGTGGGACAGCCGAGCTGGAGGTGAGAGATTGGAGCTGGCAAGAGAGATCAGGACTGCGGTCGCCTGCTGACCCTAGCAGATCCTTTGGTTGGTGGATGGAGAAAGAAGAGGATTTGAGGAAGAAGACACGACAGGTTGCTTGGTTAATACCAAGCGGGAAACACCAGGATTCGCCATGCGTATGTTAGGGTACGCTAACTGCTATCAGGAAACCCCTAACGAGAGCTGCTTTCTCACGCACAGCCCAGCACAGGCGCAGGTGGATGAGAAAGCGCTGCTTCACAGTCGTTCCGGGACCCGAGTCCGTCCTCACAAGTGGTGGCGCTGTTACCTGCTAGCGCCCCAGAGACTTCCATGGGCCCTCATACCAGGATAGCACCTGACAGGAGAGAGAGAACACTGAAGGCGGGGGTGTTCTGGGCCAGGCCAGCAGGGGGCCGTGTGACCACAAGAGAGGCTGGAAGGCCGTGGGTCGGTGTGCTCAGGAGGAAATGATTTGCTGCCTTTTCCGAAAGTCAAGACATTGAGAAATAAAAAGTTGTCCATGTAAATTCCAGGTCTCTGGGGAAGCTTTCCTAACTGCTGCTTCCTCTGCACCTGCCTGACCTCTTTTCCCCTGGGAATGTCTCAAAACAGGGCCCTTCGTCCACCCACTGCAGCCGGCACCTGTGTAACCCGTGCACAGCCTGCACTCCATGATGGGCCAGTCTTCTATGGAGTTTCACTCCAGAAAACTCAGGCTGACACCAACAAGAGCAAAATGAGACAAATCTGTGGATATGGAACAACGTCCTAGAAGCGTTAACTGAAGTGCAGAAACTTGGCACATTTTCTAGTATTCTGACATACTCTCCCCTTGCAGCGGGGCCCCCCTCTAAGGATGGTGGATGGCCTGGGAGAAACTGCCCGTGGCTTGAAGCTGCGTTGTTGTGACTGCACAAGATATATTAACCAAGTAACCATTGATATCACTGATGGGTGTTGCCTTCTGAATCAGCACTGTTATAGCTTGAGTCATAACTCAACACATAGCCCTTTGAAATGAGTTGATGTTTATTATTATTTTTTTTGAAGATTTACGTTTATTTATTGAAAGCAGGACTACAGAGAGATGGGGGCGGGGGTAGAGAGAATCTTCCAACTGCTCATTCACTCCCCAAAAGGCCACAATGGCTGAAGCTGGGCCAGGCTTTGGGCAGGAGCTTGGAACTCCATCTGGGTCTTCCAAATGGGTGCAGGGGCCCAAGCACTTGGGTCATCTTCCACTGCTTTCCCAGGTCCATTACCAGGGAGTTGGATTGGAAGAGGAGCAGCTGGGACTTGAACTGGCATCCATATGGGATGCTGGCACTGCAAGTGGTAGCTTAACTACTGCGCCACAACACTGGCCGCCTGGAGTTGACTTTTTTTTTCTTTTTTTTGACAGGCAGAGTTAGACAGTGAGAGAGAGAGAAACAGAAAGGTCTTCCTTCTATTGGTTCACCCCCCAAATGGCCACCACGGCCGGTGCTGCACCAATCCGAAGTCAGGAGCCAGGTGCTTCCTCCTGGTCTCCCATACAGGTCCAGGGGCCCAAGCACTTGGGCCATCCTCCACTGCCTTCCCAGGCCACAGCAGAGAGCTGGCCTGGAAGAGGGGCAACCGGGACAGGATCGGTGCCCCGACCGGGACTAGAACCCGGTGTGCCGGCACCGCAAGGCGGAGGATTAGCCTAGTGAGCCGCGGTGTCGGCCTGGACTTGACGTTTCTAAACTGCTACTTTTTTAAGGCGCTGCTTACAAGTCTTGGAAAATCAATTAAATTTTACATCAACTGATTTTCCTTAAGAACTATTTTTGCTTTCTCGTCTAACTCAGGCTCTAATCCAGAGCTCTGTTGACGTCCCCTAAATTTAGAACAGTTTTCAAAAGGGTTCCCGTTAGACATTGGTCTCGGGATATATTTCCTTGTTGGATCCCCAGCCTCCCAGCAAGGGCAGGGCTGTGGCCACCTCGGACCAGGGCATCGTGGGGAAACAGCGCCACCGTGTGTGCGGTCGGCTAGTGCTAGTGGTGGAAATCAGCCCCTCCTTGGAGGAACTATTCCCTTAGCAACTGCCCACAGTGCTGTGTTGTTTGTTTGGTGTTATGTGCCTGCAGCAGGGCAGATCTCTCAAAGCCTGGGTCCCCACTTTCACCCATGGTGGGCATCCTGACTTCTCAACTCGCCTGCGGACCAGAAGCCCAAGCGCGCCCTTCTGGTGAGATGGTTTGGCCACGTGTCCCGAATCCTCCCTGGTGACTCATGTGGGGACCTCCTTTCACTCCCCCCACCTGAGGCATTGATCTGGAATCCAGCCACACGGCTTTGCTACATCAGCATCACGCCCACACTCAGCAGCCGAGAGACAGCACTTTCCAGGCACCCGGCAAGCTGCGTGGAACATACCTGTCTCTGGAAATACTTGTGGAATAAACGAATGTGCCTCTGGGGCAGAGCTGTTCCTGACTCTCCTTTTCCTCAGGCGAGAGTGAAAGGAGGGGCCGGTGCTGTGGAGCAGTGGGTAAAACCACCATCTGCAGTGCCGGCATCCCATTTGGGCACCGGTTCAAGTCCCAACTGCTTCACTTCCAATCCAGCTCTCTGCTATGGCCTGAGAAAGCACTGGAAGATGGCTCAAGTGCTTAGGCCCCTGCACCCATGTGGAAGACCCAGAGGAAGATCCTGGATCCTGGATCCTGGCTTTGGATGGCTCAGCGGCCATTTGGCCTCTCTCTCTCTGCCTCTGCTTTAGTCTCTCTGCAACTCTGCCTTTCAAATAAATAAATAAATCTTTTTTTTTTTTTTGATAGGCAGAGTGGACAGTGAGAGAGAGAGAGACAGAGAGAAAGGTCTTCCTTTGCCATTGGTTCACCCCCCTATGGCTGCTGCAGCCGGCGCACCACGCTGATCTGAAGCCAGGAACCAGGTGCTTCTCCTGGTCTCCCATGTGGGTGCAGGGTCCAAGCACTTGGGCCATCCTCCACTGCACTCCCAGGCCACAGCAGAGAGCTGGACTGGAAGAGGAGCAACCGGGACAGAATCTGGCGCCCTGACCAGGACTAGAACCCGGTGTGCCAGTGCCGCAGGCGGAGGATCAGCCTAGTGAGCCGCGGCACCGGCCAATAAATAAATCTAAAAAGAGAGAGAGAGAGAAAGGGGCAGGAAGAAGAAGAGGGTAGCTCTAGGCCAAGTTCTTCTCCAGTAACAGATGTGCACACAAAAGGGTTGATTTGCTGATCATTTAAATGCGGTTCTTGGCAGAGGAGGAGACAAAGCTGAGGGAAGCAGCGAGGGATGGTGACGCATCCACAGACCACAAGGGCAGGGGGTGAGAAGTGTCTCACTGCAGTCACGTGAGAGCTGGAGCTGCCAAGTGGAGCTGAGGCCACAGAGGGAAACCGCCGTCTGGGCCACATCAAGGCGAGGAGGAAGTAGGAGGCGGCGAACACTTGTTTCTCCTCGTGGCTGCGTGAGTCCCGCGAAGTCCCCTTCAGCCAGACCGGCAGCAGGCAGAGGGCGGGGAGCTGGGGCGATGGGGTCAGGGGTGGGGGGTCTGTCTCCCAGGGACAGAGCAGGAGTGCCCAGGGCAGAGCACGGGTCAGGGGTGGGAGCAGGGCTGGAGAAGCAGTGTGGTGGTCAGGGACATCGAGGGTGTGTGTCCAGGTGGTGACAGCTAGGAGGAAGTCATATGTGACTTTGTGGGGAGCAGACACATTGAAACAACCGTAAAGCACGAATACTCAGCTGTCTGAGATAGGAAACAAAGACAGGTGGCTTCTACTCTCACGCTCAACACACTTCCGCTCTGATCACTACACGCATGTGTGTATATGTGTGTGTGTCCCAAACACACCAGTTCTCCTGCATACACTGGCTGGGTGTCCTACAATTCAAGGTCACACTCTGTCTGGAGACAGCTTCAGATCCGACAAGTTCAAGTCCTTGTCTCTCAGTCTCAGGTGGCGACATTTAATTCTGAACGACTGGAGAGCTTCCCACGATCTCCTCCTTAGGTTTGGTTCATTTGTTCCAGTGGCTTGCACAGAACTTAGGGGAACAGTGAGGTTTAGCCATTTGTTCTGCAGGGGAGGATGTGGAAGGAAGAGAGCCCAGGACCAGGCACGTGGGAAGGGGCTGGCGGTTTCCATGTTCTTCCCGGGAATACCTCCCCCCACCTTGGGCACCTGCGGATGTTCAGGATTCTGGAAGCGCCCTGCACCCTGTCCTCTCTCAGTTTCCGTGGAGGCCTAATTGTGTGGGCACGACCAATGACATCATTGCTCCCATCTCCAGTCCACCTCTGCTCTGGGAGGTGGAGGGGTGGGGCCAGGAGGTCCGTCCTGTGGGGCTTGGCTGACTCCTCTGGCCACCAACCCCATTCTGGGCTACACAGGAGCTCGCCAAGGGTGGCCTTGTTAGGGTCCAGCCCCGGAGAGTCCCGTGCGTTGAGGAGCTCTGTGTCTGATGTCTTCTTCATTTGGGAACTTAACTACAATGCTCTCAGGAACTCGGCGTCGGGAACTGAGATCAAAGAACGAATATTACAACAAAAACCTCCCTTAGCATCCCTATTTCCAGAGTGTGAAGAACGCTGTCTCGGGGGCCAGCGGTAGAGGCTGCACGTGTATTTCTGGTTGTATCACAGTATCACAACAGCCATCCCTCAAACGAAGGGCTGGATGAAAGAGAGGAGACATGGGAACCCAGCTGGGTATGCAGTTTGTGGCTCAACACAGACGGGAACAAGAAGAAAAAGAGCAGCCAAGAATTCTGACAGTTCCCAGCCAGCATCGCGTTGATGACAGCGCTGGCATCACTACCCTGAGACTCTGGGACCCTGATGTGGGCTACAGCAGATGAGTAATGACGTGACATGCTAATTCTACCAATTCAGGGCCCTGGGAATGAAGATTCTCCATGTGAGAGGAAGGAGGTACAGATGCGAGATAAAAGAGGCTAGAAAATACCCCTGAGTATTCGTTTTTCATCACGATTAACAAAATACCCAGGACAAGGCTACTTGTAAGGAAGCTAGTATGTGGGTGCTCTTCTGGAGGCCCCCATGAGCTGGCTGTCTGTCTGGAAGCAGGAAGTTGGGAGCCAGGGAGCCCCCTCCTCTCCGGTGTCCATGGGGCACCCTCCATATAAGGCCACTGTGACTAGATTACACATTGCACTACAACAGCCTGAGCCAATCTAATCACTTCCACAGACCCCACCTGTAACCCATTAGCCATCTGCATTAATGCATTCACCATCAGCATAAGTTTAGGGAACCAGGCCTCTAACACATGGGTCTTTGGGGACCCAAACTAATCTCTAAGCAATAACACTTGAGTTGTTATCCTGATTTTATACTGGAAGTATCAGTATAAACTCTTTTTTTAAAATAGTGATTCTTTTTTTTTTTTTTTGGACAGGCAGAGTAGACAGTGAGAGAGAGAGAGACAGAGAGAAAGGTCTTCCTTTGCCGTTGGTTCACCCCCCCAATGGCCGCTGTGGCCAGCGCACTGCGCTGATCCGAAGCCAGGAGCCAGGTGCTTCTCCTGATCTCCCATGTGGGTGCAGGGCCCAAGGACCTGGGTCATCCTCCACTGCACTCCCGGGTCACAGCAGAGAGCTGGACTGGAAGAGGGGCAACTGGGATAGAATCTGGCGCCCCGACCGGGACTAGAACCCGGTGTGCTGGCGCCGCAGGTGGAGGATTAGCCTAGTGAGCTATGGCGCCAGCTGTGATTCTCTTTTTTTAAAAAACATTTTTTAATTTATTTGAAAGTTAGAGTTATAGACAGGCAGAGGCAGAGAGAGGTCTTCCATCTGCTGGGTCACTCCCTAAATGGCCACAACGGCTGGAGCTTCACCAATCTGAAGTCAGGAGGCAGGAGCTTCTTCCAGGTCTCCCACACGGGTGCAGGGGCCCAAGCACCTGGGCCATCTTCCACTGCTTTCTCAGGCCATAGCAGAGAGCTGGATCAGAAGATGAGCAGCCAGGACTCGAACCAGTGCCCATTTAGGATGCCAGCACTACAGGCAGCAGCTCTACCTGCTGCACCACAGTGGTGGCCCTTCTTGAAGAATTTTTTTTTTTTTTGAAAGGCAGAGTGGATAGTGAGAGAGAGAGACAGAGAGAAAGGTCTTCCTTTGCCGTTGGTTCACCCTCCAATGGCCACTGCGGCCAGCGCATCTCGCTGATCCAAAGCCAGGAGCCAGGTGCTTCTCTTGGTCTCCCATGCGGGTGCAGGGCCCAAGCACTTGGGCCATCCTCCACTGCCTTCCTGGGCCATAGCAGAGAGCTGGACTGGAAGAGGGGCAACCAGGATAGAATCTGGCACCCTGACCGGGAATAGAATCCGGTGTGTCGGTGCCGCAAGGCGGAGGATTAGCCTGCTAAGCCATGGCGCCGGCCTCTTGAAGAATTTTAAAACATGCACACATACACGTATTTCATACCTTTGTGTGCTAAAACCACCCAGAGAGAGTGACTAACTGAGTAGCCAGAGGCACCTAGCGTATGCTTACTATGGTCTTTATTTTTAATATAATTATTTTATTTACTTGAAAGACAGGAGTTACAGAGAGAAGTAGAGCCAGAGACAGAGAGAGAGGTCTTCCATTCCACTGGTTCACTCTCCAAATGACTGCAATGGCAAGAGCTGAGCTGTTCCAAAGCCAGGAGCCAGGAGTTTCTTCCAGGTCTCCCATGAGGGTGCAGGGGCCCAAGGACTTGGGCCATCTTCCACTGCTTTCCCAGGCCATAGCAGAGAGCTGAATTGAAAGAGGAGCATCTGGGACTTGAACTGGCGCCCATATGAGATGCCAGTGCTGCAGACTGGGGCTTTAACCCACTGCACCGCAGCGCCGGCCCCATATTGTGGTCTTGAAATACCTGGATTATCAAAAAGCATGCAGGGCTACCCGAAAAAATGACCGAGCCAGACCTAACAAAAAAATGTGCAAGGCGTGTCTCGAACATCTTGTGTCTGCCAGAAAAGGAGCTGTTGAGGCCGGCACTGTGGCGTAGTAGGGTTGGGCCTCAGCCTGTGGTGCCAGCATTCCTTGTGGGCACCGGTTCGAGTCCTGGCTGCTCCACTTCTGATCCAGCTCTCTGCTGTGGCCTGGGAAAGCAGTAGAAGATGCCCCAAGTCCTTGGGCCCCTGCACCCACATGGGAGACCCAGAAGAAGCTCCTGGCTCCTGGCTTCGGATTGGCACAGCTCCGGCCGTTGCGGCCATTTGGGGAGTGAACCAGCAGATGGAAGACCTCTCTCTCTTTGTCTCCTTCTCTCTGTCTGTAACCTTACCTCTCAAATCAATAAATAAAATATTAGAAAAGAAAAACAGAGCTGTCAAAGACTACTCAGATCAGCCCAACAAATGCAGGCACTAATCACTGGCTAAAGACAGAATGATCCAAACAGTAGTCAGGGTTACAATGTCAACTGAATGAAACCAGACCGCAGTCGGGGGAGGGTGGGGAGGGGGAGGGAGGGAGACACCCTGGGGCATACTTACCTTTATTTAGGAACTGCAGAATATTGCCACAGGAAGACACAGGCATAGTGAACGAAAGGCTCACTTGAAGAGGCAGAGGCAGGGAAGGGGTTAAAGGCAAACACGTCACAGTTTTGAAGCCCTCCCTCGCCTTCCGCCAAGATGATTAATGCCAAGAGTGACTGGAGTGGAAGGTTGAGGGGACAGTGGCTGGGCAGATGTCCTTGCAGAAGCAAGGTGTGTGTGTATGGCTGTGGCAGCCTCTGTGTGCTGCTGTGGCCCTGCAGAGTCTTTGTGACAGTGACAAGCAGGCCACCCTGCCTTCCTTCATAACCTCCCTGCTCTGTTTCTGTATTTTTGTTAGGGTTGACATAAGTGACTCGGTCTTGATGCTGACAACCTTTCACAACAACTACAATGGATTGAAATGCATAAATATGTTGAAATCAGTCATTATATTAACACTAGCAATTAAAATTGAATTAATCGTAATTCAGGAGTGCTTTTGAACCACAGTACTTCTTTTTTGTTTATTTATTTGAAAGGGAGAGCTACTGAGAGAGAGGGGGAGAGAGAGATGGAGAGATCTTCCATCTGCAGCTTCACTGCCTAAGTGGCTGCTCTAGTCAGTGCTGGGCCAGACCAAATTCAGGGCAGCAGAACTCCATCTGGGTCTCTCACATGGGTGCAGGGACCCAAGCACTTGGGCCATCATCCACTGCCTTCCCGGGTGCACTGGCAGGGAGCTGGATCAGAAGCAGAGCAGCTGGGACCGGAACCAGTGCTCCAGTGACAGGGGACACCCGCATCACAAGAGGCCGCTCAACCCGCTGCACCACAACACCAGCCCTGCAAGGTGCTGTCTTAAGAACATGTTGATGAAAGGAAGAATGAAGCTTTCCTCCCACTTTTCCTATACAAGCCACGCAGTGGACGAAGGGTCGGTCCTCACAGAGGTACCGTGAGCAACCTGAGAAAGAGAGGTTCCTATGTGTGCAATGGCTAGTGGGTGAATGAATCTGGGTGTTGGGCAGGAACAGCTGCTAACAACGCGAGCCCTCCCCCAAACTCCAAGTCCACCTGACCCCTGCCATGGAAGGTGTGTAGGAGCCAACACTATGATGCAAGCTTTGGACAGCTTGGTAGGCAAGGGCGGGCGGCAAAGCTCCAGTTGTCCCCCTGATCCGGGATGGAGTGGGTTTTCCAGGTTTAGGAAGACAAGTTGGTTTGCAGGAGCACTGGTGGTACAAGTTCCGCCTGGGGGCTTAGCACCGCATCTTCTTGGTGAAAGGACCCCCTCTTCCAAAGGGTTAATTGTCGGGAGTGCCGCACAAAGCTGGCCTCCTTGGTTCTGCAGGGAGGAGACATTGGGTAAAGGCTTCCTCCTCTGAGCATGCCCGGATTGAGCGACTTGCAGTTTGTGTTCTGTTGTATTTGACTCCAGAGCACCCAAGCTGGTCTTTCTTGGCTGGGCGAGCCTCCTCCACCTGTGACCCATGGAGCAGGAACTCTTTGAGCTGGTTCCGCGATGACATCAGGGCCTCCTGGTGGGAGAACACACCACTGCCTACGAAGTGATGCCAATCAAATCTAACCTGAAGCGCCTCTATGGTTAGCAGAGGAAAGGGGAGAAAATTGAGCAACGCTGCGGGAATGAATCAGCAAACTCTACACTGTTAGGAAATTCTTCAACAAATAAATTCAAGGGAAGAAAAAGATGGAGGGGGAAGCTGCAGAACACAATAGACATTAAAGACAGCAACCAACCGTAATCTGTAGACTTACTCGGATCCAGATTTTTCAAAACCTACAAATACACCTATGATGTTATTGAAACAGTTGAAAATTCTTTAGATTTTATTTTAATAAAAAAAGATTTGCTTCAGTGGCAATAGTTATGGATGACATAATAGAAGATCTACTTCAGAATATTAAGTGAGAAAGGGAAGTGGACTAAGTAAAATCACCCGGGAGCTGATAAATAATCAATGATGAGAGACAGGTAGGTGGGGTCTGTTATGCCAGCCTGTCTACTTTGGTATATACTTTAAATTCTCCGTGATGAAAACATGCTTACAAAAATGAAGTGGCATGTGGATGGGGAGTGAAGAGGGTGGGCTCGGAGACTCCTGTGAGCAGGCATACAGGGCTGGACGCCAAGGGGAGGCGGAGGTACGTGTAGGGTTTCCCGGGACAGAGGCGACAGTCCCCCTGTGAAGATGGAGGGGAAAGTGTAGGGCCTGGAGGTTGCAAGAGAGAAATCAAAGACCCCAGAAGAGAGAATATGGGTGAGGAAGCAGGGATCATCAGGGTGCAGAGACAGAAGTCACCTTGGAAGAGGAAAGTGGACTCCTGGGGTGGAGGTGGGCAAAAGGAAGAAAGACAGACTTTGTAGAAAAATACATCCTGGGGGGGAGGAGAGTCTCAGCAGATACCTGGGTGTGGACTTGACAGTATGCCAAGCTTTGAATACCCAGACGGTGAGGCCAGGCTCAGAGTTTACAGACTAGCCCAGGGTCACGTGGCTGGCACCCAATAAAGACAGGTTTGAGCACAGGGTCAAAGAATCAGAGTTGGAAAAGAGGAGGTCGGGACCTGAAGGCAGAGGTTCGAGTCCAGGAAGGTAGAAGCAAGACAGGATCCAAGACTGACTTGGGGAAGCAAAGTCTCGAGTGGCTGTTCGTCAGTGGATGGTCAGTGTGGGATCTGATGCTCATGGTTGCTAGCCCCAGCGCAGGGTGGGGAAACACTGCCAACCACCCACTCCAGCCCACTTCTCAGGTGGGGCTGGACAGGGGCCTTCCCAGGTTGGGCTGATGGTTGTCCAACAGCTTGAGTTGTTCTAGCCAGGACAGGCTGTTCCCATGCCAGCTGTTCAAGTCTCCCCCTAGTGGCGGAGACTTGGTGCTGGCCAAGGTGCTGACAGGTGCCTCTGGTCGCTCAGGTTGGCTAGTGTGGTGATAGGAGGATAAGGACAGATCTGAAAAACAGGGAGAGCACCCATCTGAAGGACTTGACTGGTTCCTAGGGAGGAAGGGAAGGGGAGTGGAAGTGTGTGTTTGAGGAGGGCGATGACTTGGAAGAGGTGCTATACAGGGTTCTGTAAATGGTTGCCCACCTGCTGTGAAGTCTCAGCCTAAGTTAGACCCCGGGAGTATGCAATGTGTCCAGCCATACTCCTGGTTCTGGGGCTGCTTTCCCTAGCAACGGTCACCATCATACCCAGGAAGACCAGGGCTCCACGAGACCCGCGTTCTCCAGCACCGTGGCTGGCCTGTGCCTGCGGCTGAGTGAAATGAATGCAAGCGCCAGTGAACATGAACAAGCTCAGACGTAACGATGGAGGGAAGAGATCTCTGGGTCCAAGTGGGAGGGCCTGCTGGACTCTGGCTGAGACCTTGGGTTTGGGAATGTGCTGGTACAGGAATATTCCTGTGCTCTGATGTGAGGACCAGGGGATTAGTATAAGCTAAAAGAAGAGAGCCTGCAATGCAAATGTGCTGTGAGCAGTTGGTGAAGACTTCTCAGTGTCTGCCCTTTGCTATGGGGTTTAAAGACTTCTTCTAGGGTAGTAGGGGCAGGGGAGAAGGGGCCAGTGTGAAGCATAAATGAGCCCTAAAGATCCAGATCCAGACACAGAAAACTTGCACCATTTATACCAGTGCCCAAAATTATAAAATAGGCAGAATTTTAACAAACTATATGCAAGATTTATATGCTGAAAACCAGAAAATATTGATGAGTGAAGCTATGGAATAAATGGAGAGCTAAGGTGTGCTCATGAGGGCTTGGAAGACTTGTGAAGTTGTCTGTTTTCCCTCAGACTGAACCACTTCTGATCCAGCTCCCTGCTAATGCGCCTGGAAAAGCAGTAGATGATCCGAGTGCTTGGGCCCCTGGCTCTGGCTCCTGACTCCAGCTTCCTGCTAATGCAGACCCTGGGAGGTAGCAGTGAGGATTCAAGTCTTTGAGTTCAGCCATGTGGGAGACGGATTGAGTTCCTGGTTCCCGACTTTCACCTGGCCCACTATCGGCTGGAGCTTCTTCCAGGTCTCTTACGTGGGTCAGGGGCCGAAGGACTTGGGTCATTTTGCATTGCTTCCCAGGCCGTTAGCAGGAAGCTGGATTGGAAGTGGAGCAGCAGGGACTTGAACAGTATTGGCTTTTGTGGACATTTGGCAAATAAACCAGCAGATGGGAGCTCTGTCTTCCTGCCTCTCTGCCTCTCAAAAAACAAACCCGTATACCTTCCCTGTGATGTAGCACTCCTAGGAATTTATCCAAAAGAAATGAGAACAAAATATGAATGCTTGGGGCTGGCGCTGTGGCGTAGCTGGTAAAGCTGCCGCCTGCAGTGCCAGCATCCCACATGAACACCAGTTCAAGTCCTAGATGCTCCACTTCCCATCTGCCTCCCTGCTAATGTACCTGGGAAAGCAGCAGAAGACAGCCCAAGTGCTTGGGCCCCTGCACCCACGTGGGAGACCCAGAGGAAATTCCTGGCTCCTGGATTTGGTTTGGCCTGGCCTTGAACATTATGGCCATTCAGGGAGTGAACCAGTGGATGGAAGACCTCTGTCTCTCCTTCCGTCTCTCTAGCTTTGCTTTTCAAATAAATGAATAAATATTTTAAAAATATATGATTTTTTAAATGCTGAACACTGATTCTCAGTTCAAGTCAGAATTATTTTTATTTGAAAATAAAACAGCTACGCAGCTGTTCCCAGGAGGCTCAGCTTGGGCAGGACACACCAGCTGGGGAAGAAAATCCTCCCTTTCCTGGACAGCCCCATCACTTTCCCCTGCTGGCTGGTGAATCCGGCGGCTTCTCTTGACTACAAGTGCCTAGGACTGGCCACTGGCGGAGGCAGGAGCTGCACGGTGGCTCCTGGTTTGGGAGGGTCTGTGCATGAACAGGTGGGCGCCTTGGCTTCAGCCGTGTGGTGAGGCTGGGGGACAGTACTGGCGGAGCCTGTGCGTGGAGGAACCTCTCATAGTGAAGCGGAAGGCAGACAGGGAGGGCATGTGCCGGTCCATGGCCATGGGGCTCTCTTTACAAGGTCACCAGGACTTGGTCACGGGCTGCGCCCTAACAAACTTTTTAAGGTCCCACTGTCAGAAACCATGACTGGATTAAACTTCTACCCTTAACCCACTGCCATTAACATAAGACTTCAGGGACTGTGGCTTTAACACACGGGACTTCAGGGGCACTCAGACTACTACAGCAAGTGCTCATAGACGAGTGCTTACTGTGTCAGGGCCTGCCCCGTAGTACTGTGTCAGGGCCTGCTCCGTGGCTATCCTTGTGTCTGGCAACCCTATGCACTACTGTTATTCCCATTCGACAGATCTGGGGACTGAGTCACAGAGGGGTACGGACACAGGGTTACATACACAGGAAGCAAAGAAAGAAGCCCAAGAAGTCTGGCCTCCTTCTGCTGGGGCTGCAGCAGCGGCTCCTCCTCTCCCCTCCCCCCACACCCCCTCTCTGAATCATAAAGCCAGACCCTGGTCCCGACTATTGCTCAACCCCCTGGAGCCCAGTTCCTGTGGGCAGCCAGCGCCTGACCCCTCTCTCCTGCAGTGCGAAGGGAGGATCAGCTTCTGCAGCAGGCACCCTGCAGCTGCCCTGGGCTGGGAGGGCATGGAGACTCTGTGGCTGTTGGTCCTGCTGTCCGTCACAGGTACGATGCCCGCCTCCTGCCCTTTCCTTCTCCTTCCTTGAGCTGTGCTTGTGGGCGGGGTGGGCACTGAGCAGAACCACGGAGGGACCGGACTCCTCAGCCTGCCCCAGCACCCTGCGCTGTACCCCGTGTTCCTATACATCCCACCCTCACCTGCCTCCCTCCCTTCCCAGTGTCAGACCTCACGTGTGGCCAGTGCGGGGTCAGGGACTGGCCACACGGGGAGGGAAGGAGCCGGCTGTCAGAGGAAGTTTTGGGGTGCTGGTAACACCCTTAAGTTAACATCATGAGCCCCTTAAGCCTAACCCAGCCCAGGGGGGCAGCAGGGTGGCAGGGGAAGGAAGGAGCAGCCCCCAGGACCTGTGAGTCACATCTTAGAGGGCCCCCGTGCTTGGAAGGTCCCGTCCCCAGCTCTCGATGGGAAGGGAGGGGCTGGAGGCCCCTGTCACTGTATTTTGGGGACGGACAGCCCAAATCCCTGCACAACACCGCCTCTTCCCACTGCGGGAAAGCACCCCTCGCTCTCCCGGGCACGGCGGGGCAAGGGCAGAGACGGTGCCCACGGACTCCTGTGCCTGCAACCTGCAGAGGGGACAGAGGGATGGGCCGGGCGATGCGTGCAGGGGACGCTGCCTACCAGTCTCTGCGGGTCCATTCGGCAGACCCGCAGCTCCCCTGTCCCCTCCTTCCTGTCTTTGTCCTGGTGATGGTTAGAGCTGGGGGACCCGGGAGGAACAAGAGGAGGCGGTGAAGATGCGGTTCCGGGGGGCTCCCCTGTGGCCCAGCCCCGGCAATGTCTCGGTGCCCCCACCCCAGGAGGAGCTCCAAATAGCAGCCTCGTGTCTCCCCCAAAATAGCCCCGAGACAAGTCCTTCCTGAAAGGGGAACAAGGCCACAGAAATAGGGAAGCTGGGAGCTGAAAAAGGGCAGGAAGGAGGGAGAATGTGAGGCCTGTGCAGGCGTGGGCGGTGGCGGACAAGTGTGCCCCGCTAGGAGGGGGCCCGGCCCGGCCCCCTGCGAAGCCAGGCACTGCTGGCTCTGCCATCCTTAGGCGAAGAGGGCAAGGAGAGGCCCTGGACGGGAGGCAGGTGCGGGGCCTTGACTACCAAACGTCACCAGAAATAGGCCCAGAGAGGGGCGGTTATGTCTCCAAAGACACCCAGCATGCTCAAAGGGGAGAAAGCAAGACTCGGAAGCCTGCATTGCTATTCTCACTTTCACACACACACACACACACACACGTGTGCCCGGGCTCTGCCGTCTTCCCATAGCCAAGTTCCCTAAGGGAGGGATTTCTGCCTGTGGCTGTAAGCTGCACCGAGCAGGCGCTCGGTGGCTGGGTGTTTGGTGACCCTAACGACTGCCTCCTCCCCAGAGCTGTCCTGTGCCTACAACACCACCGTGTTCCAGGGCGTGGCGGGCCAGTCCCTGCGCGTGTCCTGCCCCTACGACTCCGTGACGCACTGGGGGAGGCGCAAGGCCTGGTGCCGCCAGCTGGGCGAGGAGGGCCCGTGCCAGCGGGTGGTCAGCACGCACAGCTGGTGGCTGCTGTCCTTCCTGAAGAGGCGGAATGGCAGCACAGCCATCACCGACGACGCCCTGGGCGGCACCCTCACCGTCACGCTGCGCGACCTGCAAGCCCACGACGCCGGTGTCTACCAGTGCCAGAGTCTCCAAGGCAAAGAGGCCAGCACCCTCCAGAAGATCCTGGTGGAGGTGCTCGTGGGTGAGTGGGTGGCTGACCACACCTCTGGCCTGCTCCTTGTGCCTGCACGAGACCGCCCTCTGGGCTCTAAGGGATCCCGGGAAAAGCTGCAGCGTGGGTCTCATCGCCCCCACCCACGGCCGCCGAGCATGGTTGTGTGGGTTGCTCACTGCCCAAGGAAGCCAAAATCCAGTCCCAACTCCTTTTGCCTGGCTGTGCTCCCTGGCTCAGGGCGACGTCGCCTGCAGGAAGGGCAACTTTGTCTCATTTGCTTTGAGGCACTGTCAGAGCCTTGGCCCCACTTCTTCAAACAGTGTCATCACTTTGCTTGTACAGGGGACTTCAAAACATTGTGGAAACCTGAATGAAAAGATACGTGTATATGAGAGCACACATTTTTGAACTCCATGCATAGTTTTTTTTTCTCATAATACGCACATTTCATGAACTTTGGTTCATATGCATGGGTTTCCATTTCTTTTCATCAAAATAAATTGGTTTTTTAATCCCAAGAACTTTTTGAAGTATGCCCTTCAGGAGTAGAGATGGTTTATCCCCTGGCCAAACAACCAACAGACCCACCAACAAACGTTCTGTACCACCCCGGCCCCTGCCTCCCGGCCCTGAGCTTTGCCCAGGGACCTGAGTCTCCGGAACCCAGATGTGTCCTGGAGGAGAGCCCTGTGCCGACTGTCGCCTCTCCCCACCCTCCGCCCCTGGATGGCCCTTCATCATGGAAGCTGGGGCAGCGGGAAGCTCTGCCTGAGGCGCGGGGGACAGGGACCCGAGTTCTGCCTCAGAAGGGGCCGAGGCTCAGCCGTCCCCCAAGATGGTGGCAGAGAAGAATCCCGCAGTCGCCCTAACCCGCAGCTCAGCCCATAGGGTGTGCGTGGCTGCACCTGCTCTCCTCCGAGCCTGTGTGCTGCAGGGTGGCAGCCGGGTCTCTGAGCTCTGCTCAGCTGCCGGGCACTCTACTGAATCCTCTCCCCCCGCCCCGGTAATAAGGAGGCGCTGCTGATCGCCCCGCTTTGTGCAAGAGGGAGTGGGGGCTCAGAGAGGTTAGGGACCTGGCCGCCCATCAGGTCAGAGCCCAGAGGGCCTCACCCCCCACAGGGGTTCTCTCTGCCAAGCTCTGCTTCTGCCTCCCGCAGAGCCCCTGGAGCATGAGCACGCCGGAGACTTCTGGGTGCCCGAGGAGTCTGGAAGCTTCGAGGATCCCCCAGTAGAGCACAGCAGCTCCAGGTGCAGACTCCGCCCAGCACAGCCCACCCTGGGGCGGGGGTGGGGAAGGGCGGTCCCGGAACTGCCGACCCTGGTGCGCAGGCTGTGAAAGGGCCTGGGTGTGGTCTTGCCTAAAGCTCCCTCCTGTGGGCCAGTATGGGTGCCTGGACTGTGCCCCTGTTGAGACATTGAGATGCTCCCCGTGACAGTTTGTCATGAGCTGCTGCTCCGGGACCCCTGGATGTGGCCCCCTGCCCCTCCCTGGCAGCCCCCAGACATCCCCACAGATCAGCAGCAATGAGTTCGAATCCTCCAGTATGGAAGTGGGACTCCCAGGGCCCTGGTCTTAACCCTTTCTGACTTTCTGGTGTTTAAACATTGCTTATATAACCAGAGTGCGCATGCGCACACATACTCATACACACACACCCACACACATACACACACACTTACACACATACGCACACACTCTCACACGCATACACACACCTGGACTCACACACTCTCACATGCATGCACACACATACACTCATACACACATGTACACTCACACTTAGACACACATGCATACACACTCACACACACATACATACACACATATCCACACATACACACTCACACATATCCACACACATATACACCTACACACAGACACCTGTACACTCACACTCAAACACACATGTATACACACTCGGACACATGCACACACATACACACTCAGACACACACATGTACACCCACACTCAGACACACACGCATACATACACACGCACGGATACACAATCCGATAAACTCACACACACACACTCACACGCCCCATAGCACACCATCGTGACCGGCTCTGGAAAGGAAGGCAAGAGCTGTGTTGAGGTGCACAGCAGGTTAAAGGCAGACCGTGCCCGGGACCCAGGTCTCCTGCCTGCAGGGTGGGGAGGTCTCCTGAGCCCCCGGAAGCTGGCAGTTTCCCTCCGCTCATCCCCGAAGGCACATTGCCCTGCGCAGGTCCCCTGGGGCTCCCATGCGCCCTTCTTGTCTCTCCAAGGAGCCCGTCGGAAGGAGAGCCCTCTTTCCCACCCGCCTCCATCCTTCTCCTGCTGGCTTGCACCTTCCTTGGCAAGCTTCTGGCGGCCAGTGCCCTCTGGGCCGTGGCCTGGCGTGGGCGGAAGCTGCAGGCTCCTGTGGCCAGCAGGCTGGACTGCGGCCACCACACAGAGCACCAGCTTCAGACCATGACAGGTGAGCTCGAGGAGAGCATGGCGGGTGGGGAGGGGAGGGAGGGGGGCGGTGGGGAGGGGAGGGAAGGAGATGGCTGAGAGCGGCCGCACAAGAGCCCAGTGTTTCTCGCAGGGCTGAGGGACATGTGAGAGAAGAGGACCCCAGACAGGAGGAGAAGCCTGCCGCAGTCCAGCCGGGGACCACCCAGCCTGCACACTCAGCCCTCGGCCACCGTGCCACCTGGCCCTGCTCTGGCACGAGGCCACTCTGCCTGCACCCTGCTCCCCGGGCCTGGCAGCAAGGACGTGTGTGTGTATGTGTGTGTGTATGGCGGGGGCAGGCTGGCTGGCTGGCTGGCTGCGCTCCGGGCATTAAACGCTCTCACAAACACACTCCAGACTGCGGTCATCACTGGAGGGCTGGTGGGAGGCGGGGTCGGGGTGGGGGTGTTTCAGGAAGGCCTTCTCCTTTGCTCCAGCCGGAACAGCAATTCCGATGAGGATGCTAGGGCAGATCTCATTGCTTGGGGCCTGGGGTTCCAGGATACCACAGCCCTCCGTTCTCAGAGGCACCAATCTCCTGTCTCCTGCCTTCCTTAGATCTGCTCACCCAGAGCTGCCTCCTCTCTGTCTCTAGCAGCCAGTCTCCCCCCGCCCCCACATACCCTCCACACACTCTCTCTCCATCAGCGTCCCTTGGGCCGTCTCTGGTCTCCCTGCTGCAGGAGGGATCCCTCCACCTCCACCCCCAGTGTCCACACACCTCCTGAGAACTCTGGTGTCACCACGCTGCTTCCTCTCCAGAGAAGTGACACACGCCTGAGTCACAGAGTGCGGCGATCAGCTGGGAACTGTCAGTGTATGGATGGAAACTGGGGCTCAAAGAGGGAGAGACTGAGCCAATGATTTCACAGTGCCCAGTGAAATCAACCCAAATTTCTCTGGGCATTCACGGTGCCATCCCCTGGACTTCAGTCCCATGCACCTGTTCATATGCATTTACTCAGGGTTGCTTCTGAGCATCCAACCCGTGCCGGCTACTCATGTGGGCACAGGAGACATGACAGTGAGCTGAGCGTTCAAGGCTTCCCCCCATGGGGTTCGTGTTCTAGGGGAGGGTGGCAGACAGTGAGCACAGCCCATAGGTAGGGCTGATACTGGGTTAGGAAAACAATCAAGTGGAGCCAAGCTGTGAGCTGTGAGGGTTAGGAGCAGCAGGCTGTCTTTTTGTATTTGAAAGATAGAGTTACGGGGGGTGAGGAGAGAGAGAGAGAGAGAGGTCTTCCATCCACTGGTTCACTCCCCAAATACCACAATGGCCAGAGCTGAGCTGATCCAAAGCTAGGAGCCAGAAGCTTCTTCTAGGTCTCCCATGTGGGTGCAGGGGCCCAAGGACTTGGGCCATATTCTACTGCTTTCCCAGGCCATAGCAGAGAGCTGGATGGGAAGTGGAGCAGCTGGGACTGGAACCAGCATCTATATGGGACGCCAGAGCTGCCAAGCTGGGGCTATAACCCACTGCACCACATGCCGGTCTCTGGGGATGGCGCTGTTCTTAACAGGGTGGTGAGAGCACTTGAAGGAGGGGAGGAGGCAAGCCAGGAGGAGGTCAGGGCCTCAGTTCAACACATTCCCTGGTCCCAGCCGCATCCCAGCCCTGTAGGCTGCTCTGGAGCCCTGGTCCAGTCTGTGTTCCTTGGGCCTCCCTGACCATTGCACATCGAGCTTCACCACTGTGGCCCAGGGCAGTGGCTCCCTTCCCACACATCCAAGGCAAAGGCTATGTGCCAAGATGGTGCTGAGCTGGAACTGGGTCCTCTGCCAGTGCCATGGTGGGTGCCAACGCCGAGGGACAAGGCCGGCTCCCTGGCTTGGCTGGCGTGGTGGCTGCCATCAGCCCCAGCCCAGGATCGGGCTCTTCTCTCGGGAGCTTGGCATTTTCTCTTTCCTGCTCTGCTGAGCCACATACATCCACCTCCGGGTCGGAATCCCTAACGGGCTGCCTTGCCTAGGACTGTTTTGGAAGTTCACTGGGCTGACAGAGGGTTAGACAATTAGATGCACTGCCACTCTGTCTCCTGGGAAGACATCTTAAGCAGTGGCCTCAAGCTCTGGGTGCTCACTTGGAAAAATCAACTAACCAGTCAGTTCCTCCGCCATACTCCACAGGGCTCTTGGGAAGTTAAAAGCATAACATTTGAGACAGGCATTTGGCGCTACGGTTAATATGCTGCTCGGGATGCCCAACCCCAGAACTGGAGTGCCTGGGTTCGAGTCCTGCCTCCACCTCTGATCTGGCATTCCTGCTAACGTGTGCCTTGGGAGGCAGCAGGTGGTGGCTCAAGTGCTTGGCATAGTGTTGAGACTTGGCTGCTCCACTGCTGATCCAGCTCCCTGCTAATGCGCCTGGGAAAACAGTGGAAGATGGCCCAAGTGCTTGGGCCTCTGAACCAACATGGGAGACCTGGATGAAGCTTCTGGCTCCTGCTTAGGATCTGCCCAGCTCTGGCTGTTGCGGCCATTTGGGGAGAGAAGCAGCGGATGGAAGATTTTCTCTCTCTCTCTGTAACTCTGCCTTTCAAGTAAATAAATCTTTTTTTAAAAACCTCAAAGAACTTTCTTATAAGGAACTTAAAGAAAGCCTGCTGCATATTGGCAGGGCAGGCCAAAGGAGTGGTTTGCTCAGGACTCCCCCGGCTCTCACTCTGAAAGGCCTAGGTCACAGGCAACCCCTGAGTCCCAGGGCAACAGGGACACTTGGTCAGCCTGCCACCCACTTCCACGAGGCTCGGTTAACCACCAGCCAGCTGCCGTAGGCTCCTGCTCCTGGCTTGCCTTTCTCTACTCCCTCATGCCTGCAGGAAAGAGGGAGGGAGAGAGGAAAAGAAGGGGAGGGAGCAAGGGTGCCTTTTCCAGGTCTTCTGTCCTGACCAGAGCATCAAGGCTGCTCTGCCCATGCCCGCCACAGCCCCAGCCTCTCTGAGCACGGGTGTTTTCCTGGCGTCTGAGGTCAGATGTTCACACCTCCCTTTCTGTATGGGGGCCGTGGACTAGGGCCGGGGGTATCCTGTGCAGGCAGGGGGCTTGCGGACAGGAGAGGACCCGGCACAGTGGCTCCTCTCCCTGGGGTAGGGAGAGAGATGAGTGTGTGTCTGTCTGTGTTGTGTACCATGAACAAGTGTCCGTGCAGGGGGAGGAAGGACCCCAGCACACTGCCTGTCTGGACATGACACTGTCTCTGGCTTCAAGGCATGCTTGCTCCCTCCCTGCCCCACTCGCCCTTGAGGAACGCTTGTCCGTGCCCTTTGCCCTTGACACTGAAGGCCCAGGCGGCGCAGGAGCACGAAAACATCCGTGAGAAGAGTCTCCGACACAGACATTCAGGAAACACAACCAGTGTGCCATAAATGGGAAATGCTGGGAGAGGTGGAAAGAGATCTAGAAGGATCAAAAATCTTCAAGGGGCTGGCGCCGTGGCTCACTAGGTTAATCCTCTGCCTGCAGCGCCGGCATCCCATATGGGCGCCGGGTTCTAGTCCCGGTTGCTCCTCTTCCTGTCCAGCTCTCTGCTGTGGCCCGGGAGGGCAGTGGAGGATGGCCCAAGTGCTTGGGCCCTGCACCCGTGTGGGAGACCAGGAGGAGGCTCCTGGCTCCTGGCTTTGGATCGGCGTAGCTCCGGCCGTTGTGGCCACTTGGAGAGTAAATCAACGTAAGGAAGACCTTTCTCTCTCTGTCTCTCTCTCTCTCTCTCACTGTCTGTAACTCTGCCTGTCAAATAAATAAATAAAATCTTTAAAAAAAATCCTCAAGGATAAAAAACATCAAGTATAACAAATGGACAGAAGAAAAGGATGAGGAAGTCTCCCAGAAGACGGAGCAGGATGGACAGAGATGGAAAACGGGAAAAGGTGTGAAGATGAGCTCAATACTGAAGATTCAGTATCCAACCAATTAAGGAGTTGCAAAAAACAGTGGGGAATGGGACTGCCTTGGAGGTGCAGTGGGTTAAGCCACCACTTGTGACACCGGCATCCCCTAACCAAGTGCTTGGTTCGAGTCCTGGCTGCTCCGCTTCTGATCCAGCTTTGTGCTAATGAACCTGAGAAAAGCAGTGGACGATGGCCCAAGTCCTTGGATCCCTACCCTTCCGTGGTAGACCTGGAAGAAGCTCCTGGCTCCTGGCTTCTGCCTAGGCCAGCCCTGGCTGTTGTGGACATTCAAGGAGTGAACCAGCAGATGAGAGATTTTCCCTCTCTCTCCCTCCCTTTCAAATAAATAAATCTTTAAAAGAAAACAGAGAGGGGAAAGACATGAGGAGCGACTCTCAAGGAAAGAGCCTGTTTCCCAGAACTGGGGAGCATGGATCCAGATGGAAAGAGGGTCGGAACAATGAGAGAGTCGGTCCAAGGGGGCACTTCCATTGTGGGGTTGTGTGGCAAGAGGGACAGTATCCTAAAAGCGCTATGTAGCAGGGGAGCACGCATGAAGAACTTGGAATCTGGCCACACATTGGGCGCTTCACAACTTTCTCCTGGGCGGCTCTGTGCACGCGAGTTGTGTATCTGGAAGCCCCTGAAGATCATCTTCCCTCCCCCTGCCACCTCCCCCAGACCTTGCCTGCCTATCCTTACCCTCAGGGCCAGTTTCCGAGCAGGGAGCCAATCAGGGCTTGCGAGAGCTCTCTATCCCCACCCCAGTCCCCGCCTCCCACCCTGTGCTCTGGGTGAGCTGGGTGTTTCCTGCCCTGGGGTGGGAAGCTGTGTCAGTGCCCAGACAAGCCACAGGGGCTGACCTTGCTCTCCCCGGCCATGGGCCCCCACCTGCTCCTGCTGCTGCTCCCGGGACTAGCAGGTAAGGTGCACTCGGGGTTAGTGTGGATGCCACACCTGCACGTGTAGGTCCCAGGGCCCCCGTGGGTGGGGTGTGGGGTGCTCCCAGCGTCCGCCCAAGGTCCCCACCTCCTTCCCTTCCCTAGGTCAGGGCTCCTCGGCCAGCCTCCCTGAGCTGCTGCAGGCACCTGTGGGGGCCACCATTCTGGTGCAGTGCCACTACCGGCTCCAGGATGTCAAGGCTCGGAAGGTGTGGTGCCGCTTCTCAGCCGACAGCTGCCAGCCCTTGGTGTCCTCAGCTGTGGATCGCAGAACCCCAGGTGGCTCGCGCACCTTCCTCACAGACCTGGGGGGCGGCCTGCTGCAGGTGGAAGTGGTGGCCCTGCAAGAAGACGACGCGGGGGAGTATGGCTGCATAGTGGAGGGCGCTGCGGGGCCCCAGACCCTGCACCGGGTCTCCCTGGTGGTGCTCCCCCAAGGTGAGCTGTCCTTGGAATGCTGCCACCTGCTCTGCCCGCCCTCCCACCCCACCTGTCACCAGGGCTCCTGGGTCCTAGAGGGGTGGGGGCCCTAGGGGGAGGAGTTGGGAGGAAATATCCTTTTGACAGCTCTGTGGGGAGCGGAAACCAGACTGGTTGGGAAGTGGGAGATAAACCATGGAAGAGCCTGCCCCGTACCCCCCAACTCATGGGCTCCCCCAGTATTTTCAATATATTTGAGACTTTTTTTTTAAATTTTAGAAACTGGAATTCGCTTCTTGTACCTTTCAGGCTTGCATTTTTTTATTCCCGTAATAATGGACTTGATGGCTCACAATGGGCTGAACTTGTAATTAATGGTTCACGGCTTTGCTGAGTCTGTAATGTGGGCATCTTGCAGGCAGGACCCGTGCATGGCTGGGCCCCTGCAACTCCTGGTTTTGAAGGTTGTGATGAGGGTGATTGACGTTCAAGCCAATATTCTCGGCATACAGGGCACTTTATTTATTTGTTTTTTATTTATTTATTTATTTTTTTAACTTTTATTTAATGAATATAAATTTCCTATTTATTTGTTTTTTAAGAGAGAGGAGAGACAGAGAGAGAGAGAGAAAGAGATCTTCCATCCACTGCTTCACTCCCCAAATAGCCCTAATGGCTGGGGCTGGGCCAGGCTGAAGCCAGGAGTCAGGAGCTTCTTCTAGGTCTCTCATGTGGGTGCAGGGGCCCAAGCACTTGGGCCATCCTCCGCTGCTTTCCTAGGCACATTAGCAGGGAGCTGGATTGGAAGAGGAGCAGTCGGGTCTTGAACCAGCACACATATGGGATGCTGGTGCCGTAGATGGTAGCTTAACCCACTGTGCCACAGTGCCGGCCCCAACACTTTACTTTTACAGGTTCCATTCTTACAACCCATAATCTTCAGTATCTAAAGCATTTAGTTAAAGAAAAATTTTAAAATATTTACATTTAAAAATAAATTTTAAAATATATAATTAAATTAAATATTTACATCCAGAAAAATAGGACGTTATTAAAAAAATGTTCTGGAGCAACAACGGTCAGTTCCCCAGAGCAGACACTGCTGTGGCTTTGCCCTTATAGATGCTGACATTTTCTCGTTGTTAGATCTTTCTTTGCTCAGCCAGTTTGTGTCCAATCCCCCAAATAATGAGAATAAGAAAGGCAGTCCCCCTTCTCTTGCTTCCCCCCCTAAAGAAGAGGACTAAGCTGTCATTAGAATCCCTGACATCTTGAGTCTGCGATGATTCTGTTACAAATCCGCCTGTTAATCCCCCTCCACCCTGTCCTCCTCATCGCTTCGCACTCTGAGTGACTGAACTTGACATTATAGCTCCTGGAGAGGTGGATGGTGACAGGGCGCCCCGTAGCCCGATGGGGCAGGGAGGCAGGCGCTTGGCGCTCCCACCAGCTGCTATGGTGCGGGTGCTGTTGAGGAGGGGTGGAGCGGACCGGTGGAGCGAGGCGTCCAGGAAGGCTGTGGCTCCCAGCTCACACTGGACAGCTTGAGAGAGGGCTGTCCAATGCGGTCTACCAGGACAGGACCTGTGCAGTGAGCAGGGGGCCACCACGTTCCCAGTTCGTGGTTTGGCATAAGGAGGGCAGTGGGGATGGTGAATTGCTCAACAACAAGGCAAGGCCCCTATCCCCCATATATGGAAAGGGTGGCAAGGGTCCTAGGACAATCTTCAGGCCCACAGACACCAACCCGGATCCTGCGCCCAGAGGTCCAGAATGTTGGGATGACAGAAGCCTTCAGACCTCAGCAGCACCACGGGGGCTGGGTGCTCAGCCCATGTTTCCTTCTGACCCAGTTCCTGGCCGGAGCGAGGAGGATGAGCAGACCCATAAACTTGGCAGTGTGGCTGAGGACCCCTCCTCAGACCTCCCAGACAGTGCCAGCCCCTGGGAGCCCAGGCAGCATGAGAAGAGGTATTGCTATGCCTGGATCTGGGTGGCCGGGAGCAGGGTGGTGGTGAGATAGGACCTGTTGCAAGCACCAGACGGCGTCAAAGGGGACACGGGATGCCTGCCCGCCTTGGGAGACTCCTGAACAGCAGGAAAGGCAGCCCGCTCTCCTAACTCAGCCCTGGGCCCTTCATCCTGCTGGCTCTTCAGCCAGGGGCCCTGACAACATGCCTCTCTTCTGCCCTGCGGGCGCTGCCCACCTTGTTCCATTGCCTCCCAACTGTGGTTTGCCAAGATAGGACCCTTCTGCCACTGCTCCGGCGGGGTTTCGGGCTAAGACTCCTATCCATTTCTGCCCTTCAGCACCCCCCTGATCTGGGGGGCTGTGTTCCTGCTGGGTCTGCTGGTGGCGGCTGTGGTGCTGTTTGCTGTGATGGCCAAAAGGAAAGGTAGGTAGCGGACTGTCCCCGTGGCCCGGCCTGGCCCTGCCAGTCCTGCGGCAACCAGCTTTGCAGATGGGGTCAGATGACCTGAGGGGTACAGGGGAGGGAAGGAGATTCAGTGGAGCAGGCCTGGGAAAAGACAGGGATTGTTTTAAAGGGGGTGGGGGCAGTGGGATTGGAGGGCAGGTGATGGAGGTAGGGAAGGGGATTAGGGAGGTGGGCTGAGACCTGCAGAAGGGAAGTGGGTGGAGAAACAAGGCAGGCTGGGGAGGGACTGAGGAGAGGGAGGGGCGAGGGTTTGGTGGTGGGCGTGGGGAAAGTGAGTCTGCACTAGGAGGGAGGCTTCTGAAGGTAGTGAGAGCTGGATGCTGACTGCCCTGCCGTCCTCCCCGCCAGCGACCAGGCATGCTGTCTGTGTTCGATTCCAGAGCAGCAGAGCTTCAGGAATGGTAAGAGGCCTCTTCAGGCCCTCAGACCATCCCCCCCAGACCCTCCAAGCGTCACACTCGCCCAGAGGTCCTGGGTGAGGGCTGGAGGCATCCTGGGCCTGGTGCAAACCCTATTCCTCAATGCTGTACACTTGGCATTAGTGGTCTCCAACCTTCCCAGAGTCGGGGACAAACTTGGGGCTTGCAAAATCTCCAGTCGAAGCCCTCTGGCCCACTGCCATATGCAGGCTTTGAGAGACTGATCTCCTGTGGTCCCGGTCCTCCCACCCAAGGGCACCAGGGCAGAGGGCGGCATCTCCTCTGCCTGATTTGCTTGTTTCCACTGCAGGATTCAGGGGTCCCCCACATCGGTGATTCGGGACTGGCTGCTGCAGGGCCTTCAGACATTGCATACGCGAGGCTCAACTCCCCACTTCCCTTCGACAATGCCACCTACAGCGGCCTACCTCTTGATCCCCCACCACCCTCAGTGCCCCCTCTGCCTCCTAAGGTCCACATTTCCTCCAAGCCTGTCACATATGCCACAGTCATCTTTCCGGGAAGGGACAGGGGTGGAGCAGCCTCCTGTGAGCCATCCCAGGATCCAGCTCACAGCCAGACTGCACCCAGCTAATCTGGTCAGTCCTCTACACACGCATGGCAATCATGCCTGGGGCTTCTGAGCATCCAATCAGCCAGCTCACGTTAGAGCCTTAGGATATTTCAGCAACTTTCAGATCCAAGCTCATGTCCCAAGTTCGCAGACAGGGAAGAGATGTTGATATGACTAAGGTGTCTTGGAGAAGCTCTCTTCCTGCCATGCTGGTTCCTCTGCTATTACACACTGAGCAAAATAAACCCTAAATGATGATATGTGAACTCTTTTGTTTTTTAAGATTTATTTATTTGAAAGGCAGAGTTAGAGAGCCAGAGGCAGAGAGAGGTCTTCCATCTGCTGGTTCACACCCTGGATGGCCGCAACAGCCAGAGCTGCGCCGATCCGAAGCCAGGAGCCAGGAGCTTCTTCTGGGTTTCCCAAGTGGGTGTAGAGGCCCAGTGACTTGGGCCATCTTCCACTGCTTTCCCAGGCCTAGAAGAGGGCTGGACCGGAAGTGGAGCAGCCGGGACTCGAACCGGTGCCCCCATGGGATGTCAGCACTGCAGGCGGCGGCTTTATCTGCTATACCACAGTGCCAGCCCCAATATGTGAACTCATAATGGTGAACTCATAATGGCTGGGTGGGGAATGGGGAAGGAAAGGGTCAGTTTCGGCTAGAGTTAGTGCTGCACAATGCCTTCCTGCCCTGCTAGTGGGGAAGTGGTTCCCCACACCCGACCCTGGACAAGGAAACCAGAAAGACTTCAAAGGCATTTCCTGCGCCTCTTATGAGGCCTGAAAGTATCGATTCGTTTGCTTGAGTCAAGGGAGCACTTCTGTTCTCTGCTCTGCTGGTCGTGAACTAGTGAGGCCGTGTGATGTGCCAGCATGTGATCAGGAGTGCATGATAAATGAGACCCAGACAGATGGGATGTGAGAGACGGGACTGCAGAGACAGGAATAAGGCCACCAAGCCTGATCCCCTGCAGAACAAAGGGTTTTCAAGCACCAGGAGGGGAAAGGCTTTGTAGACTTCCATCTTACCATTGCTGGCTCTCCCTCACTAGGTGGCCATCTGGTAGAGCTGTTCCCTTTGAACCCTGGAGCCCGGGAAGAGCTCCCCGGAGGAGGGGGGGGTGGGGTGGAGAAAAGGACTTGTGGGAAGGAAGGGGCGTGGACCAGCATGCCCAAGGTTGAGTGTGAATTAATGTTACTCCAGGCAGGATGTTGAAGGGCCTCTAAGGTCTCTGCCAGCATTTCTTCTGAAGCTGTTTCACTGGGGATGAGGGGCTCGGAAACCCATTCCTGTGGCAATCACGGAGAGCTAGGCAAAAGAGGTTTTGTCCATCTGGAGGGGCCCCGAGCATTTCAGGAGAAGGAATGGGGCTGGGCCTCAGACTTCAGGCTGTGTAAGTCCAGGAATATTTGGGGGAGCTCTGGCAGGATGTTCTGCCCTCCCCTGATAAGAGCCTCAGGCTGTGACAGAACCTAAGTTTACTTCTGTCTCTTGTGGAGGCAGCAGCTGTCAGATGGGCACCAATCAAGGAAGCCCTCATTTTCCCTGGGGAAGATGAGTAGGGACCGCCTGGTGAAGAGGGGAGGGAACAGAGGAAGGGGAGAATAAAGTTTGAAAAGAACCTGCTGGAAAAATTTTCCTTGGTCTCGATGTCAATTTATAACTTTTGAGAACTGAACGGAAGTTAAAAGGAAAAAAAAATGTTTAACAGTACAAAGGGAAATACCATGGAAGATAATGCAATCAATGGAGTGCTGGGGAAGGGGAAAGGCAGATGTTCCTCCACTTACCGTGGGTTGTATCCTCATAAACCCATCCTAAACCAAAAACAATGCAGCTTGAGAATGCATTCCGTACATCTAACCTACTGAGCATCGTAGATTATAGCCTCGTCTGCCTTACCCATGCTGACATTAGCCTACAGTTGGGTAAAATCATTTAACACAAAACCTATTTTATAATAAAGTATTGGATATTGCATGCATACACAGTTGAGTATTTTGATGGTTGCAAAAACACAAACCAGAAAATATGCTGGTAACACATGACCCTGTACAGTTATTGGTTGTTTACCCTGGTGACTATGTGGCACACTGGGACTGTGGCCCATGCTGCTGCCACTGCCCAGTATTGTATGAGAGCATTATACCACATGTTGCTAGCCTGGGAAAAGATGGACATTCAAAATTAAGAACAGTTCCCCCTGAATGTGTACTGCTCTCACACCATAGTAAAGTCAAAAAGTCTCTCCCTCTCTATCTGTAACTCTACCTCTCAAATAAATAAATAAATCTTAAAAAAAAAAAAATACAGCAAGCAGCAGATTCCAGAGAAAGCTGCAAAGAGTAGGGGTCATGCACCTTGTTGGGGGGCAGGGCTCACTCAGGCACGTCTGAGCCGCCAGCACCCCAGTCCTTACCACCCATCTCCTCCAGGAAGCCTAGAGTTGGGCCTGTGGATGGGGGGCGGGGTGGGGGAAGGTTGGGAGACCTTGATATAGGGGGACTGTCGGGCCCGCCTTAGCAGGGAGTGGGAGAACCAGAGGAGGTAACTGAACTAACAAAAATAGAATCAATTTTTTCAGAACTATCAAAATTAACCAAAGACTTATATAAATCCAAAGAGTGTTTGTCTAAGTGTTTGTGTTTTTTTTTTAACTTCTTAGCTGATTTAAAAGACAACTTCATAAAGCAATAATTTTAAATTAAAATTAACATAACAGAAGACCATTGAGGAATGCATGGAAAATGACATAAGACAAATAGGAATTAAAAAAATTAAAAATGAATCTACCATTTGATGGAGCTATTCCATTTCTGGGACTATATATGAAGGAATTGGAATCAGTATATGAAAGAGACCCCATGCTTGTTGAAGCACTATTCCCAACAGCTGACAGAATCAACTTAAGTGTCCACAGATGAATGGATAAAGAAAAGGTGGCATACATACACAGTGGACTATTATTCAGGCATAGAAGGACAAAATGCTGACATCTGCAGCTAAATGGATGGAATCAGAGATTATTACATTAAGTGAAATGAGCCAGACACAGAAATATTATATATTCTCCCTCTTACATGGAAATTTAAAAGTTTGTCTAAACTTAGAGCAGTGATTCCTAGACTGAGAAGGGCAGGGGAGGGGAGCAGAGGGAGGTCAGATAATGGGTCTTAAGCACCATACTGACACAGTACAGTGGAGTTCATGGTAATGTTATACACTGCAAACACAAGGAGAAGGAAATCGTAGGCTGGTTTCTTGGCTTGTTTGGTTTATGGAGTGAATATGTAGTGAAGTACTGCACTATACCTCACAAACATGTTAGTCAAAAACACTTTAAGAGTTACTTATTTGAAAGGCAGAGCCTCACATACACACCCAGGGTTGGTGTGGGGAGGGGAGGGGAGGGGAGGAGAGAGAGAAAGAGAGAGAGAGAATTTTCCATCCCTTTATTCACTTACCAAAGGAGAACAACAGCCAGGTCTGGGCCAGGCTGAAGCCTAGAACCAGGAACTCAATCCTGGTGTCTCATACGAGTGGCAAGGGTCCAAGTACTTGGGCCAGCATCTGCTGCCTTGTCAGGTGCATTAGCAGGAAGTTGGATTGGAAGTTGGATTGGAAGTAGAGCAGCTGGGACTCAGACTGGCATTCTGATATGGGATGCCAGTGTTGAGAGCGTCAGCTTAACTAGTTTAGTCACAATCTTGGCCCCAATCAAAACTTTTGAATAATAAAATAATTTAAAACAAAAATCCTTAGGAATAAAAAAAAACTCTTAGAGTTAATAAGCAAATTCAATAAGGCTTCAGGATAAAAATCAATAAGTAAAAATCAGTTGTATTTCTAGACACTAGCAATGAACAATCCAAAAATGAAATTTAGGAGTTGTGGGCAATATGGCACCTCAAGTCCACATGGAGCTGTGGAGGGATGGGAGCAGCTAAAGCCAGGCAGCAGCAGGGGCTAGTGTCACCCTCTGACAGCTGCCTGGGCCCCGACTACCCCACTTCTTTGGACTGCATTGGTGTCTTGTAGGATGGAACTCCCCCTGCCCCCACCATGTTCTTGGGGTCAGCCTCGGGTTCTGATGAGTCTCTTGTCACAGACTGGGAGCTGCAGAATGCTTTTCTGGAGGGCTCCTGAAGTCAGGCCTCACCATTGTGCTAGAGGGGTCAAAGGCGACAGTGAACAATGTGAAAGTGAAATAGTGGTGTCTGAATTCAGCCGTGATCTGGAATGGGTGGAAGGACTCGATGTGACCCTGAGTCCAGTGTACATCAGTCAACACCTCAAACCAAGGACCTGGGAGCCCATAATCCAGAAGATGACTTAGAGCAGGAGATGGCCATCCACCAGCAGGCCCAGGCTGCAGTACTTGCAGTCACACCACCTCCACCATGTCCAGGTCCTTAGGAAGAGGCCCGTTGACTATTCTACAGAAATAGCCAAGTCTGATCAGCAGATACAAAAGAGCTGACAGAGCAGCGGACTAAACAAGTTGCAATGGAGAAGCCTGAAAAGGCAGATATGGCAAGAATGTACAGACAGAGGTTTTCAGAAGAGGCAGCTGTGGTGTAACCGGTTAGGCTGCCGCCTGCAAGGCCAGCATCCCATGTAAGCATCGGTTTAAGTCCCAGCTGCTCCATTTCTGATCTAGCTCCTTGCTGATGCACATGGGAAAGCAGCAGAAGATGTTCAGAGTGATGGGCCCCTGCACTCACGTGGGAGACCCAGATGAAGCTCCTGGTTCCTGGCTTTGGTCTGGCTCAGCCACAGCCATTTGGGGAGTGAACTAGCTGGATAGAAGATCTCTCTGTCTCTCGCTCTGTCTCTGTCTCTATAACTCTACCTTTCAAAATTAACAAGTAATTTTTTTCTTTAAAGATTTATTTATTTATTTATTTGAAAGTCAGAGTTACATACAGTGAGAGGAGAGGCAGAAAGAGAGAGAGAGAGAGAGATCTTCCATCTGATGGTTCACTCCCCAATTGACTGTAACGGCCGGAGCTGCACCAATCCAAAGCCAGGAGCCAGGAGCCAGGAGCCAGGAAATTCCTCCGGGTCTCCCACGCGGGTGTAGGGGCCCAAGGACTTGGGCCATCTTCTACTGCTTTCCCAGGCCATAGCAGAGAGCTGGATTGGAAGAGGGGCAGCTGGGACTAGAACCAGTGCCCATATGGGATGATGGCGCTCAGGCCAGGGCGTCAACCCGCTGCACCACAGCGCAGGCCCCAATAATTTTTTTTTAAAAAAAGGAAATTTAGGAAGCAATTCCATTTATTCACGAACAACAAACTATTAAGCATAAATTTAACAAAAGAAGTGTTAATATTAACACACTAAAGACTACAGATATGAATATTACTGAAAGATTCTAGAAAACCTAAATATATGGAAAAATATCCCAGTTTCATGGATACGAAGACTTAGTGTTCACCAAGTTAATCTACAGATTTGATGTAATCCCTATTACAATTACAGATACACCTTTTCCCAGAAATGGACAAGTTAAAGCCAAAATTCATATGTAAATTCAAGGTACCCAGAATAACCAAAACAATCTTGAAAAAGAATAGAGCTGAGAGACTCACACTTGGTTTTCAAATGTACTACAAAAGTACAAGAGTGTATGCTGCTGGCCTAGGATAGGTACATAGATCTATGGTACAGAGTAGGGAGCGCATAAACAACCCGAGCATCTAAGATCAGCTGATTTTCAACAAGGTATGAAAACAATAAACTGGGTGAGAGAATAACAGTCTTTTCTGCAGATGGTGCAAGGATAAGTGGATATCTACATGGAAAGGAATCTTACACAATACATAAAAATTAACTCACCATAGATCAGGAATTTAACAATGAGCACTAAAACTATAAAGCTCCCAGAAAAATACAAAAAAGTAAATCTCTGTGACCTCAGATTATGTGATAATTTTGTAGACCTGACACTTAAAAGCACTAACAACCAATGAAAACAATAGATATACTGACTTCCTCAAACTGCAAACTAATGTATGGTCATGAAAATGAAAAGACAACTCACAGAATTAGAGAAAATATTTGCAAATAAAATCCAGGAAGAGCTTCATATCCAGAATATATAAAAAGTTCTTTTTTAAAAGATTTTATTTATTTGAAAGACAGAGTTATAGAGAGAGTTTGAGAGAGAGAGAGGGAGAGAGGTCTTCCATCTGCTGGTTCACTCCCCAAATGGCCGCAACAGCCAGAGCTGAGCTGATCTGAAGCCAGGAGCCAGGAGCTTCCTCCAGGTCACCCACTCGGGTGCAGCGGCCCTGGGACTTGGGCCATCTTCTACTGCTTTCCCACATGCATTAGCAGAGAGCTGGGTCAGAAGTGGAGCAGCCAGGACTTGAACTGGTGCCCATATGGGATGCCAGTGCTGCAGGCTGGGGCTTTTAACCCGCTGTACCAAAGTGCTGGCCCCAAAACTTCTTAATTAAAATTCAACCATTTAAAGGCAAATAACCTAATCAAAATGAGACAATAATTTGAACAGCCATTTCTCCAAGAAGAAATGTGTCCAAAAAACTCATGCAAAGATGCTCATCTTTAGTCATTGAGGAAATGCAAATCAAAATCATGAGATACTACACCAAACAGATGAGATTGACTGCAATACAAGAGACAGTAACAAGTGCTAGTGAGGCTGCTGGAAACTGGACCCTTATAATTGGAGGTGAGGAAGTAAAATGGCATGGTGACTCTGGAGAATAGTTTGACAGTTCCTTAAAAAGTATAAAACAGAATTTCTGTATGATCTGACCAATCCTGGGACTATATGCCCAAGAGAACTGAAAATACATGTTCACACAGATACTTGTACATGAGTGTTTACAGTAGCATTACTTACAACACACAAAAAGTGATAACCACCTAAGTGCTCACCAATTGATGAATAAACAAAATGGGGTATATTCATGTCTTAGAATATTCTTTGGCTATAAAGAGTAATTCTGCAACACATTTGCTAAGTTAAAGAAGCCAGACAGAAAAGGCTACATGTTCTGTTCCTATTTATATGAAACGCCTAGAATAGGTAGCTCTATAGAGACAGAAAGTATACAACCAATGAAAATAATAGATATACTGGTTACCAGAGACTGGGGGATGTAGGAACAGGGAGCAACTGCTAATGCTCACAGAACTACTTTTCAGGGTGATAAAAACATTAGAATTAAAATGAATTTAATTAGAATTAGATAGTGGTGACTGTCCTACAGCCTTGTGCATATTCTAAGAAGTGCTGCATGATATAGGGCTGGTGCAGCAGGTTGAGCTGCCTCCTGCAATCCTGGCATGCCATGTCATTGCAGTGCTGGTTCTAGTCCTGGCTTTTCTGCCTGCAACCCAGCTCTCTGTTGATGTGCTTGGGAAGGCAGAAGATGGCTAAAGTACTTGGGCCCCTGCCATCCACGTGGAAGACCTGGATGAAGTCCCTGGCTCCTGATTTCTGCCTGGTCCAGCCCTGGCAGTTACAGCCACTGGGGGAATGAACCAGCAGATAAAAGTCTATGTCTCTTCTTTTGTTACTCTACCTTTCAAATAATAATAAATCTTTGTTTTTTAAAAAAGGGTGAACTTCATGTTACATTAATTGTATCTCAAAACATCAAAATGGAATTTTTAAAGAGGGTGGAAGGGCACAATGACCACCTGTGGGAAAGATGCTATAAACGTGTACTATTATTTGCATGTGCATAGAACAGTTTTGCTAGGATACACAAAGAAGTGGTAACAACGATTATCTCTTAGGAAAGCAACTGATAGTGGAAGAAAGGAATTCACTGTTACACACTTTCGTTCCTTTTGCATTTTTTATCATATAAATGTAGTATCTACTTTAAAATATAAAAACTGAAGTGATAATATTTACTGAGTACTTACTATTGCCAGGTTTGATCTATGGGCTTTATATTCATTTTGTCTTCATGATGACATTCTTCTGTATGATTTTTAACCTTCATCTGCAGAAAAGGAAACTGAGGCATATGGCCAATTATATGCCTAAACTAACACAGCTAATGACAAGCAGAGTTAAAATTTGAACTCAGGGGCAGACGTTGTAGTGTACTGGGTTAAGCTGTGGCTTGGGACACCTATATCCCCTATCAGAGTGTTGGTTCAAATCCTGGAAACTCTGCCTCCCATCCCAGTTTCCTGCTGATGTGCCTGCCAAGGCAGCAGTTGGTGGCTTAAGGGCTTAGGGCTGTGCCCACACTGCAGACGAAGATGGACTTCCGGCTTCAGTCTGGCCCAGTCCTGGTGGCTGCTGCAGGCATTTGGGGAGTAAGCCAGAGGATGGAAGATTTGTCTTTCCCTAGTAGTCACTATGCCTTTCAAATCAATTGATCAATGTTAAAACAAAAACAAACTGAACTCAGCTGGTCTAGATCTAACATCCTTGCTTTTGACTGCTACTCTACATTGCCTCTCAGAAGTCTGAAGGTGTGGAGGAAATAGCAGAGGGGAATGTGCTTAAGGAGAAAGGAAGGAGGCAGTGAGATCAGGGAGAAAAACATTGAAAGAGAATAGTAAAGACTTGGTATAGGTATAGTAAAGACTTTACTCACGGATAGGTCCCATGGTGCCTGTATACCCTAGTGGCTAACAACATAAACTTGGATCAAACCTGAATTAGAACCCTAGTTCTTTCATTTCATGGCTGTGTCTGCTGGGATAAAACCTTTCTAAGCTTTTATTTCTTCATCTATAATGTGGGATAATAACAGTACTTGCTTCAAAAAGTCAATATAAAAATTTAAAGAATGTATTTCAAGTACAAAGTAAACAATAAATGGTAGTCACCATAGCATTAGCTACTTAATTCTATAGACATTAAAAAATCAGTAGGAAGAATATATTCTGAGGAAGAAACACCATCAAACAGATTAAAGCCAAAGATGGCAGCTCCAAAAAGGGAGAAGAAAAAAGAAGCAGGCTTGAGTTATACACACTCTGGCAAATTGTTTCACTTGGGAATGCTCATAAGAGAATTGGATTTCCACAGCCCTGTGTACCTCTCCAAAGACTCCCGGACATCTTAAAAACCCATTACCAATTTGTGCCAACAGAGGGCAAGGTCATAGCACATGCACTGCTGGCACGTCGTAAGTGATGGCATCCTCTTTATCAGGCTGTGCTTCCCATCTGCTAATGGATCTCCCCTTAGATAAAAGGCAATCAGGACCTCAAAGCCACCCAGCACTTCTCTCTACCTCTGTTTCCAACCTCTGCTACAGCTGTGCTAGTGACTAAGAGTAAAAAAAAAAGATCTGTGCATCATGCTTCAGAAACATAGGCCTTTATTTTGACAAAGATATAGATAGCAGTGACTGTAAAAGGCTAGTATATTCAATATGTACACTATACAGTATCTTAAAAAGGAGAATCTGGGGCATTTCCTTGTGCTATATACAATAACCATGGTCCCTTCAGATGTTGGTTAGCTTTAACATACACATTCTTGAGTTTCTTCTGTATCCTTATTCTCCTTGACATCAGCCACTTTGTTAAATCCTGAAAATAGAGTATCACAAACACAAAGCATGTCCTTAGCAGTTACAAATTCAACTCACGGTCCTGGGAAAAGCAATATGCAAATCCCAGAGGCAAGGAACTATTCTTTCTATTCCTCTTTTGCTTACATCTTACTTTACTGTCATAGACATTACATTCTAAAACCTTCTTCTCCCAAGTGACCATCAGCTACTCCAAGGAAACAACACAGTTATTCAGGCTGGGGCCAAGGAAGAACTTTCTATGCTGAAGAGTTACAGATGCTGAATCAAAGGGCAGAGAGAGACTGAAGAAGCTGCTTGGCATAAGGGATTCCTGCCTGTCTAGACTGGGTCTAGCCACAGGGAAAGAACCAAGCTTCTTTCAGGAGCGAAGACTAACTCCTTACATCTGTGGGTCCCTTTTTACTTTACAGGTATAGCCTTTGACTGCTAAGACTCTGAGATTGGTTTCTTACATCTGCCATACAAGGGTTCCAGGAAAGAATGCTTACTCTGTAATCCTAGATTTCTTCCATAAGTGTTGTTTTCTTCCAGGAATTCTCCCTCTATCAAAATTTTGGTCAAGCAGGTGTCCAAAGGTCTGATGATATTAGTCAAGAACATGGATTCTCTCTTTCCATATCTCATTACAGAGGCCTTAAGCTCAGAGACCCACTGGTGGTAGACAGGGCAGGTGACACATCGAGAGAAGAACTCCTTGAAGTACTGCAAGGAGAAGAAGGTGCATTAGCTCTGAGGTAGCACTTTCTTCCCTACACGCCTTCTCATCAGACTTACAGTGGTCTCCACTGAGCATACCTCACGCCGAGCTGGGGTAACAGGGAGGCAAAGAAGGTCTGGAGTATTGGTTTTGGGACACAGAGGAATTAGAATGTGTCTTAGATTCTGAAGGCAGGACTGAAGGGACAAGTTGTCATATTACAGACTGTGCCAGAGAGGAAGGGCTGTTGGGAAGGGCTAAATGTTCACATTTTAATGATATTAGGTAGTAGCTGTGCAAAGGTGGAAAGTTAAGGAACCAAACCCAAACCCAGATGCAGGCATATTCGGGAGAGTACAGGATGTAGACAGAAACTTCCAAGGTGGAGAAACAAAGAGGTCAAGGAAGAAAGAGAGTAGCCCATTGAGAAGATGAGCAAGGGAGAATCATGGGTGGTAGAAAGAGTACTAGAGGGTGTAACTAAAGAAGTTAGGTGTTAGTTGAACGACAATAAGAGAAACAAGTACCTTGAGGGTTTGGCTATGATTCTCTGGGGAAATGCGTGTGAAGACACCTTCTGGCATCTTCTGTAACATTAGCACACGGCACTCTAGGAATCGGACAAAGCCATGTGAACCAAATAGTGAGGCATTGGTTCTTTTCACCAACTGGCAAGCCTTGGAGAAGTGGTATTCAAACAAGTCCCACTGCAAGTCCTGGGCAAACCTGGAGGGAAAGAGAAGTGTCAGCTCTATCTCCTGCCTACCAATCATGGCTACTTCATAAAATCATTATTTCTTCAAGGCTCTTAGACTTCGTGGATATAATCAGAACTGTGATACTCGAAAGTGGCATAGAGCATCAACATACAAGGAAACCAAAGATACTCAGCCTTGCCATGAGTTACTCTAGCACATAAATGTAATCCTAAACTTAACCCTCAAGCAATAGGCCCAAACCTACAAAGGGATAAGAATACTTCCAGTAAGATAGAAGGGGACAAAAGGTGAACAGCCTTTGACAGTTGGTTAGAGATGTTGGAGAGTCCTGGAAATACGTGTGGATGGCTTCAATGACTTCCTTATACTCCTGCTCATTACCACAGATTGCGAGTGAAGCATTACCACATGGCCAAGGAGGAGTGAACCCCCAGCATGACATTGCTCTGAGAAGTCAGAACACAGCTGCGCTCGTGGTGCTGGATGAAATGCAGACACTCGCCAAAGGGCCGGCACAGCAATCCTGTGGACAGAGACGGTAACCAATCTGGTGTATGTTGCCAACGTAGGAACCTGGGTACAGAATGTGTGTGGCACAGGGGAGACAATGAGATCTGAAAGGCAGGTACTCAGGTTTCAAAAGACAGGCACCATGAGAACAGGTCATGCATGAGGGACAGGCTTATGACTGCCTGTGTTCAAACCTTGGGCCCCATTGGAAGTGTGAATCCCTCAGGAGTACAGCAGAGCCTTATGCAAATTTACCTTTTCCGTAGAGCAGAAGATCTAAGCAAGCAGAATAGAAGCAAGCCAGGCCAAGCACATCATGACCTTGGGAAATGAGGCCCCACTGACTCTCCAGCACATGGACACACAGATCAAATCTGCCAAGAGACAGAGCTGCTGAGACCAGTAAGGGAGGAGCACAGGATGGTGCAGGAATGGAGGGGGATCTTATAGCTTCAAAGCAGTCTAACACCCTCACAGATGTCCTCCTAAGAGCTCTATTTATTTATATAGGGAACATCTGTGCTTGGGAGACCTGGTTCTGGTTAGAGGAGGCGAAAAGGGAAAAAGAAAAAAGGGAAGTTTGTTCCTGGGCCCCAGGTGCTAAGGAGTATGTAGTGGCTCGGACTCTGCATTTCCCCTTCTGACCTCCACCCTTTGCATCATCCTTCCTGGGGCTGGGAAAGACAGTCCTGGATGTGGAGATGGAAATGCATCTCCTTCTCCACTATGAACTTTTCAGGGAGACCATCCCTTCCCCGATTCTCTCACCCCCATCCCCTCCCCCAGGCAACAAGTACAAAGGAGAGAAAATGATCTCAATACTTCTTCTTCAGAAATGCGGCTCTGAAGAGAATGGAGAGGACCAGATTCTCCAGAGCTGGTTTCTTGAGGTTTCTGCATATCTCATGAGCTTGAAAACCTAAAGGTTAAACAGCACCCTGTGTGAGGTTTAGCTGGGAATCTGGACTTCCTAAAATCCCACTGCCCCATGCCCCATTACCCAGCTTGATGGAGAAATCAAGATGGCCAAGACACAGCTTGGTGTAAGCCAAAGCTTGCATGAGCTGGGCCATGGCCAACAATCCCTCCCTGGAGAACCAACACAGGCTGCTTTTCTCAATGGCCATCTTCTCACAGTGCAGCCACTTATCCCTGTTGCCCATGTTCTGGGAGTACTGGGAGAGGTCCACATAGGTAGAGACAACCTGCAGGACAACAAAGATGGGTCAAAAGATTCCCACTGTACATTCACGTGACATTTCCATTTTGCCCCTTTCCCAGGTAACAGTCTATAATGAAAGCTTGCTGCTCACTCAATATGGACTCCTAGTGTCCCTACCTACTTGCCTCCACTCCACCTAGAAAACATGCTCTTTTCCACACCTATGCTTTCAATGTGATCATTCTCACTGCTTGCTCACTAAACACATCACTTTCTCTACATACCCATTTTCTTCTGCTCTAATCCACGACTTCACCCTTCAACACACTGACCAAACTACCTATTCTTTGTTTTTCTTCCTGAAGGTCTGATTCTTGCTTAGAACTCTTCAGAGCTGCTACCTGGATCTCTGTTATAGCATGTGCACTTTTGACATAGCTAACGGCTTTCTTCTTGAAATACTGTCTTATTTAGGTTTGCAGGACACCATGCTCTCTTGGTTTTCCTCCTGTCTCCCTGGCAACTTATTCTGTTTCTTTTGCTGTTTTTCTCCTCATCACCCTGACCTTTTAACACTGAGGCTGTAAACTCAATGCTTGAACCTCTTTTCTGTGCTCATTCCCTGAGTGTTCTTACCCCAGTTTCATGGTTCTAAATAATTTACACACTGATAACTCCCATAGTTCTATTCCTAGCTCAGACTTCTCTTGTGAACCAACCCCCAGAGGCAGACATTCAACTGCCTACCTATATCACAGCTCCACTTGATGTCTAACAGGCTTCTCAAATGAAACCCGCTTACAGCCTAGCTCCCCATCTGCTGCCAGATCTGCTCCTGCTGCAGACATTCTCATCCCAAGTAAGAGCTTCCCTCTGAAAGTTCAGGTCATGAAGCCTGCGATTATCTTTGACTCTTCTTTTTCTCTCACATCCCAGAATGGATCCATGAGTAAATCCTGCTGGCTCTATCTTGACAGAACACTATGCTTCCCACTTCTTCTGCTACTACCACAGGTCAGGCCACCACCAACTCTTGCCTAGATAATTGCAATAGCCTTTTAACTGGTCTTCCTGTTTCTCTTTAGCCCCCTTCCATGTATTATCAATGAAGAAGCCATAGTGATCATATTAAAATAAAAGTAGGTCCTGTCAGCCCTCTTTTCAGAATCTTCAATGGCTTCCCATCTACAGGAGCCTACAGCGTCTGTATCATCTGCCATTCTACCCCACCCCAGTTCGTCTGGCCCTCATCTTCTAGCTCCCCCCCCCCCACCTCTCCAACCCCTCTAGTCACATTGGCCCCTTCACTGTTCCTCATGGAGGACATGCCTTGTGCATTCATTGTAGCCCTGCCTGAACACTCTTCTCGCCTTACCTCCCTTAGACGCTTGTCCTGCTCAATGAGACTCTCTCCGTTCACCTTGTTTAAAACTGTAGCCCCCAACCTCACAGAACTCTGTCTCCCTGCCTCCACTGAATTTTCATCATTGCATTTGTTATGACCTAATACGTTATATATTTTGCTCAATTTAAACATACTACATAAGTTTCTCTGCCTGACACATAATAGGTGTTCATCAAATATTTATTGAATAACTGAATAAAAGAGAGAAGACAGACAATAAAGTTAGAAGACACATTTCTTTTCTCCTAAGTCAGCAATCCTGATCCTTTATTAGATCATGGATTTCTTTGGGAATCTGATGAAAGCTATGCCCTGTCCCTACCTCCTACCACCTCCCAAACAGTCTTTTGTACATACACATACAATTCTACATTTAGTTCAGGGAGTTCACAGATAAGCCCATAACTGGAAACCCATCTATAAACTGCTATTGAGAAACCTTACTCAAATAAAGATCAGTGGTATCCAGTTAAGTCTAGGCTATTGGGGAGTCACAATAAAATCAAGAAGTTGGCAGGATCTTTCTCCCCAGAACTTGAAGTTTCTGAGGGACGTTCAGAAATAAAGCAAGAACTGCTCACCTGGGCTTCATTTGCAAACTCCTCAGCTGAATTCTTCTGCATAAGAGTGGCCAGAGAGGCAAACCTGCGGTTGCTAGCTGTGGCCTCAAGGCTATAGAGCTGCCAGAGCAGAGAGAGGCAATGTACTCGCTGCTGGAGGACGGCCAACTTCTTCTTACTGCTATGAAGCACAAGGTGATTAGCACACCCTTATTCCTCACCAATGCCTACCTTTCCTTCCCCACAAGAGTTCTAAGTCTAATCATGATGGCACCATCTACAGACTTTCAAACTCAGAAATATTCCTAGAATCCCACTGCTCCTTGTTAAGTTCTTGGGGGTTTTATACCTCAATAAGGCAAAGAGGCACGTAGTTGAGGCAGTCTGTTTTACTGAAAGCAGACTATCAGAAAAAATGGTGGGGGGGAATATACTTGGACAGTGAGAGGGGACTGAGAGAAGGCTCAGCCCCTGGAGTGAAGGGCAGTTTCTTTTTCTACTCCAGGCCTGGGAATAGGTCATGTATACGTGCAAAGATCCCCATCCACAGTGATAAGGTGGGCCTACGATGGATGCCCTTATCAGCCAAGGATATCCCAGATAGGCTGGCTGCTAAAGGTGCCAGAGCCAGAATCTTAGGCCATAAAATTCCACCTAGAAATGCTCAGGGTCCTTCCTAATTGGGCTCAGTTTGCCAGGTGTAAAGTTAACTACTTGTGTCCTAGTGACTGAGCAAGTCCTAACACTCCTAATCCCATATGTCATTCCTCTTGATCAGGGAAAGTTCAGAGACAGATTTTTATTCATTCTTTGAATTACTATTTGCTACATTTAACTGGCTAGGGGAAAAAGGTGGGATAACTAGAGCAGTTATATACTTAGCTGTAACAATGGATAGAGGTTTGAGGATACTTCAAAAAGGAAAAAGGGAATCAGAAGATAAGTTGACTTTGATGCTAAAAAAATTGTAACCCACGCATAGATTTTTCACATTATGCATTTACACAAATTTTTTAAATACCCTTTTATATGCTGTCTTATACTTTCTTACATACGTGAAGGTTACTTGACAGTAAGAAAAACAGGAGTCATGGGTCGATAACCCAAAGTTCCAGGCTGGTTTAGCTACAATTCTCTGTTGACTCTAAAAGGAACTAGGACAATATGCAGGTTTCTCACTTCTCACTGGGGTTGCTTGGACGTTGGCTCAGAGAACAGGAATACCAATATTTTTCCAGGAATGTCTTGAAAAAGACACCAAACCAGGTCCAAGGGAAGTGCCTTTTCAGCAGTCGAAGGGCTTCTCTAGCCAACTTTTTGGCCAAACTGATCTGTCCCATGTTAAAACAGACCTGGAGATGGGCAAAGAAGAAACAGTAATCTAACTGTGGGAAGAGTACTATGGGTAAGGTTTTGATAGAACACACTGGCTCTTTCATGTTGAGATGTGTACCTGGGGTCACTGAAGTGCTAGAATGAACTGGGTTAGAGACAAGCCCCATCAGCAGTTCCACTAACAGGCACTAGTAGAGCCATAAGCAGTTAAGGGGTGAGAAGACAGGATTATGGAGAAAGTCCCCTCCTTGCTCATTTTCCACATGTTTCTCAGGGGGCAGCAGAGGGTGGCTGTGATTTAGAAAGTGAAGCTGCTAGATTGAGAAGGGGTCATCCTTGAGAGGAAACTGTGATGCTCAGATGCATTGGAAAGCATGTAAAGTATCACTAAATCCTGAATCTCCCTTTTCTGAATAGCGTACAGTGGACCAGTGAGTGGGAGCTGGGAAGCTAGCTTGGTGTTATCGTATACTTCCACAATCTAAGGATAGACCCACCAAGAAAGTGAGAAAGTCCATGTGATTCTCCAACAGTCTTGAGAGGACTGTATAATAACTTCTGATAAAGGGAAAAAAATATTTAACTTTGTTTCAAAAACCTCTTGGTTGAAGCACAAATAATTTAATGCTGTTGGCAACTATATTCCCTTTGGCTTTCAAAGGCATTATACACATTAAGCTTATTCTCCTAACCAGAGTATTTAAGGTTTACATCAAGATTAGATTATATGTAAGTCAATGAGCAAAGGATATGAATGGACAATTCATAGGAATATAAATGACCAATATGACCAGTTTTTTTATTGTTACTTTTTATTTTGTATTTCCTTTTATTCTTTGTTCTTTTTCTTTTCTCTTCTTCATACTATATGTTGAACTCTTTATGTAACATAGAGTTAATCATATGTATGTTAAGTCAATTGGAAAAAGATCCCAGTAAAAAATAAGAGGGGGAATAAAAGAGGGAGGAGGTAGTCTATAACTGTAAAGCAGTATAGTTTTGCATACAGTCCTACAGACTTATTTCTAAGGGTACAGCCTAAAAACCTGCCATGGGATTCCAAACCCATTAAAATTGGTGGTATAAATGCCATCTTAATTGTTAAAATGATCATATTAAATGTTAGTCAACATATAGATAGGTTTAAGTGTAAAAGTGATCATATAAATAACATCAAGTGCCTGGTAATAATAATAGACAGAATTAAAAAGGAAGGAATGTCCAATATGGGAAGCAGTCCACACAGCAGACTTCTAGAATGGCATTCACTGTAGATAACACTCTGACCTCAGAATCAACCCTTAAGGCTTCCTGGTCTGGCTGAAAGGCTTGTGAGAGCATTTCAGGCATGGGAAGCCAAGACTCTGTGGCAAAAAATGGAAAGAAGGGGCCATCAAAGAAGGATGTACTTTTCTCTGAAGGGAGGAGAGAACACCCACTTTGCTTATGGCCATGTCCAAATACTGATGGAGTATATGATCACAAAAGGCTTCCATAGCCTTGGCAGCCCATGGCAAGAGCCTCAGGTGATCACTGATGTCATAAATAAGAGTGTTAATTGTTAAAGTAACAACAGAAGTCACTGTGCACTGACTCCCCATGTAGGACCTCCATCCTTAATGAGCTGTACTATTAGAATTAACTGCAAATCTTGTTCTCAAACTGTACTCTATATGTTGTGTGTGTGTGGGTGAAATCTGTGCTTAACATGGAGTTGTTCCTCTGTATATAAAATCAAACTAAAAATGAACCATGATGAAGAAGGGTATGGGAGAGGGAGAGGGAGGTGGGTTGGGAGAGGGAGGTGGGAGGGTGGGTATTGGGGAAAGAACCACTATATTCCTAAAGTTGTACCTATGAAAAATGTATTCATTAAATAAAAACTCAAAAAAGATTAGATTATATGTAAGTCAATGAGCAAAGGACCTGAATGGACAATATTCATAGGAATATAAATGACCAATATAAGAATACATTTATCATATTAATTAAGATCTACACATTAAAATACAATATAACTCTTCTCTAGGAATTAAAAATTTATCTAAAAAAGAATGGTAATATATGATGTTGGTATATGAAGAAATGGGAAAAACTTGAATTGACATAGTATTTTGGGGTAACAATTTGACGATATATTTATTAAATGTAAAATATTTTACATCTCCTTTACATTTCTACATCTGAGGATTTATTTTACAGAAATAGTCTCACAAGGGAAATGATAAATATTTAACAAAATATGCACTGTAGCAATGTTTACAACATTAAAATTAGAGACAATCTAAATGCACAAGGTAACTTGGTACCTTGGTAACTCTGTGATAGGTCAATATGTATACCAATATGCAAATATCTTCAATCTACTAAGAATAAAAGCCAGCTGCAGAAGAAAGAGAATACAGAACATGGTCCTGTTAAAAAGTGAATGAAAAGCAATAATGACATGACTGTGTGTATAGTTGGCAGAATACACATCAAAGATTAATGTAGTGGGGGTGGCATAGGATTAACAGAGACCCCTTCACCTTCTATATATGAGTTGGATGTATTTCTATATTCTGAATCTGTATAAACTTTTATTACATTCTCACATTTATAATCACATATAAGAAACAAGAGATTTAAACAAGAAATAACGGAGTATGCCCAAGGAGAAATAATATTTCAAGGTCACCTGCTGCCCTCACCTCTGACCGAAGACGGCAGAAAGTGGCCTCCTCAAACTGACAGATCTTCATGTTGTGCTTTTTCAAGAATGAGAATGCTGAGGGTTGGCCCCGAAGACTGCTTGCCTTCCTCAAATAAAAGAAAGCCTCCAAACAGGATAGGGATGAAGAAACCAGATTAGGATTAGGAGAGGCTGGGAGTGAGGTTCAGATGAAGGTTATGATGAGGGTTGAGATCTGAATTTGGACCAGGTTTGAATTTCGAGTTCGAAATGGGGAGCTGGCTATGCATGGGCTGGTGCTCTTTCACTACCATGCTCCCAGTTTTTGTTTTCTCCTGCATTATTCCTGGCTTGTCTCCCTCCCATCCTTCTCCGCTTTCTACTCAGGTTACACTGACAGAAAGAAATCTCAGTCAAATTCCTAAAGTAACAGGGCTCAGCTCAAGGCTCTACCTAGAGAACAGCGCTTGCTCACCATGTAATTATCTGACAGGTCCAAGGAGGCCGCAGCAGCCTCCAGCAGGTAATAAAATGCACATGTGGTTTCTCCAATGACCAAGCAGTGCTGAGTAAGAGGCGACAGCACTAACTTCAGGATTTTCTCACAGTGACAGGGCTTCATAGCCAACAAGTGTTCCTCAGGGCTAGTCTGAGCCAGCTTCTTGTTCACTTGATCCAGGAACTCTCCCTCTGTTCTTTGTGGAGAGATGACGAAGGATGAGAGTGGTCACAAAGCTGCTACTTTTGTGGGTGCATCATCACTTTTCCCAAGAAGTTTTCTTATGTAACTCATTAATTCTAAGTCTATCCTTCTCCTCCATCACTCCCTAAGCTTTGAAAGTCCAGAAACCAGGACTATAATCATAAGGCCCTTTAGAGATTTAAAAAAAACTAAAGCCAATATAAGTACCTCACAATCTCAATGGGGAAACACAATTATAAATGTTAAATGAAACTTGATAATGATATAAAGCACTGGGTAATATTTCTCTGGGCTACAGTGGTCTTCCCAAGTGATAACTGAGCAGGGCCTTGAAGGGTGAGCCACACTCTGGAAAGTGGAGGATGTAGAGGTCACCCAGCATTTAAAAAGAGTTCTGTAATAAAATCGCGAATGTGAGTAGGGAGTGGTTCATGTGGAACATAGATTTTTGTTTGAAAACAGTAGGAAACTGAGTTAGGTAAGTGGTATAGGGAGCTGTATGTAGAATGGCTGGTAAACTCAATTTGGGGCCATTTAAAATTGATTAGCGAAGCATCAGAAACTCAGGAAGCCTGTGGATAGGAAATATATATTCATTTTTAATGTCACGTTGGGTAAAAATAATTGAGAAGACAAATTTATAGCTAAAAAAATCTACTATATGCATACCTTTGAAAATTACTAAATAAAACGTTTCTTAGTCACTAAGAAATAATTTCTCTATAGAGAAATGAAACTTGCCTTTCCAAATCTCTGTCATCCTAAATTTTGGGCGGAGAACAAGAATCCCTATTCCTGGGTGGTCTGAACTGTCTTGGCTGTGAGTGAAGTGAGTGCCCCAGTTTAATGGCTTCTGTCTCTCTCTTGCAACCCCTCCAGATCTACCCTCATTATCTTCATCTACCTGCAGGGTTCACTTGAGAAGGCTTTCTGACTTCTGGATGTTTCTTCCTGGAACTGCAAACTACCTGTGGGGAGGAAAATACATGATTATCTTTAATTATCTGTGTTTGGATTAACTACTTTCTTCTGCAGTTTACAACACAAAATCAAGACAGTAGGTTGTGAATTCCTTAATGATAACTATTGGCAATTCAAATAGTAACTCCTCAAAACAGTCCCTAACTTGAAGGAGGCACTCAATGTTTGCTAAATGAAGGGAAAAAATGAGTAAATGGTGCGTCTATCTTGGTTTGATGGCTACTTCTAATAGTGGAAAATCCATGAATACACCTGGATCAGTTTCAGGACCAGATCACAGTCAGCTGCAAACTCTAAAACCAAGTGAAGGAAATCATGCTAAAACGAAATGCCACAGTCCACTAAGGTCACAGAAGCAAAGAGAAGTTTCTGGCTTTACCTAGTTGGCCTTAAATAGCCTTCTGCAGCTGCCTTCTCAAAGATCAAAACAGCAAATGCCAAGCAAGGTGTTAACATGTTACTTGTTAGAGCTCAGAGCATGGGTGGCAGGACTGACAAGCAGCCTGAGGGAACTCTCACAAGGAAGTTTGGATTAAAGTAGGACAGGTTCTCTGATGGTAACGATATGAAATAACAGCTAAGGTCACAGAAGAAGCGAGTTTGGCAGCAAGCACTAATGTAGTGCACAAATCCAAGGGGCACCATCACGTCATGGTCTCTTGTGACTTTCATCTTCTGGAGTTGGGCAGTGCCTGGTCTATATGGGCATGCATAGAGGCCCTGGGTGGGAAAGCTCCTCAGGTTCAGCTGCCAGGAAGCTGCTTTTCTCTTAACAGATTGACAAGGCTGCCTAATCCAAAGCCAAAACTGACCTCTTAGATGGAAAGTACAAAAAGTGCAAATGCCCATAGAGTTCACCTGCCAGTGCAATTGCTCTAAGTCACTGATCTACCTTCATAGAGTTGTGATAATGTCAAAGCTAGAAAGGGTATTAGGATCACAGGTCAAATCTGTCATTTTAGCCCGTCTCCAGCAACAATCTACTATTTCCCTCATACTGTTCCATACTCCACAACACCGAGGAACTCTGACAACTGGAGACAATGAAATGATCTGTCCTGTGAGGTGAGCTAACAGAAAAGGTTAAAACAAAGACAGAAGCACTCTCGTCTGGAATGCAGTTTAAAAGGCTGTGGTGAACACTGATATACCAGCACAATCTTCTTCAAATAGTTATATCCTATTTACCCCACAAGACTCAGCTCTGGCATTATCTCCATAAAATGGAGAGTTTTCTCAGACACATTCCTCAGGTTGCATTAATGACCCCTTTTCTAGGTATTCCAACCCTTTTATATGCCATTTTCTTTTCCTTTCCTTTCCTTTCCTTCCTTCCTTCCTTCCTCCCTCCCTCCCTTCCTTCCTTCCTTCCTTCCTCCCTCCCTCCCTCCCTTCCTCCCTTCCTCCCTTCTTTGTTTCCTTCCCCTTTTCTAGGTATTCCAAGCCTTTTGTATGCCATTTTCTCTACCTACCTTCCCTCCCTCCCCTTTTCTAGGTATTCCAAGCTTTTTGTATGCCATTTTCCCTTCCTCCCTCCCTCCCTCCCTCCCTCCCTTCCTTCCTTTTTTTTAACATTTTTTTTTTTTTTGAAAGAGTTAACAGAGAGGGAGAGACAGAGAAAGAGAGAGATCTTCCATTTGCTGGTTTACTCTCCAGATGGCCACTAAAGCCAGCACTGGGCCAGGATGAAGCCAGGAGCTTCATCCAAGTCTCCCACAAGGGTGGCAGGGGCCCAAACACTTGGACCATCTTCAAATGCTTTTCCCAGGTCATTAGCAGGGTGCTGAATGGGAAGTGGAGCAGCTGGGAGATGAACCAGGGCCCATATGGGATGCCAGCACTGCAGGTGGCAGCTTTGCCTGATACGCCACAACACCAGTTACCTGTATGCCATTTTTACTGTCTTTACCATGCCATACTGGAGTTCTCGATTTATACATCTGTTATTACTCCCCACCCTGAAACTGACAGCTTCAGGAGGGCAGAGACTGAAGGTATTCACATCATATTCCTAACACATGGTGTACCATCTTATACAACTCCATCTATGTTCACTGAACTGAATAGTAATAATATATATAACACAATAGCTAAAATGTATTGTACATTCAATATGTGCCTGGAATTTTTCAGTGTCTTATATTTTTTTTCTTTTTCTTTTTTTTTTTTTTTTGACAGGCAGAGTGGACAGTGACAGAGACAGAGAGAAAGGTCTTCCTTTTGCCGTTGGTTCACCCTCTAATGGCCACCACGACCGGTGCGCTGTGGCTGGCACACCGCGCTGATCCGAAGCCAGGAGCCAGGTGCTTCTCCTGGTCTCCCATGGGGTGCAGGGCCTAAGCACTTGGGCCATCCTCCACTGCACTCCTGGCCACAGCAGAGAGCTGGACTGGAAGAGGGGCAACCAGGACAGAATTCGGCGCCCCGACCGGGACTAGAACCTCGTGTGCCGGCGCCGCAAGGTGGAGGATTAGCCTATTCAGCCACGGCGCCGGCCATCTTATGTATTTTAACTAATTTAATACTCATTAATGACCCTATTAAATTAGTATTACTATTCTCCCAAATTAATTTGAGATTAAATTACTTGACTAAGACTGCAAACTAAGATAAATACAATTTCTAAAATTCCTTTTTAACTCTGAGATTATGTTTTTCTTATCTCTGGTTGTTTAGGAATAAATGGTTCTTTCTACTTCTTTTTTTTCCTTAATCTGATTTCAATTTTTGGGTGAAGAGCTCCAAGTACATAAATAAAGTGAAGTGCTGGGATGGTGTTGTGGTATAGTGGGTACCACCTGCAATGTTGGCATCCTCTATATCCTGGTTCAAGTCCTAGCTGCTCCACTTCTGATTCAGTTCCCTGCTAATGTGCCTGAGAAGGCAATGGAAGATGGTCCAATTGTTTGGGCCCCTGCCACCCATACATGGGAGGCCTGGGTGAAGCTCCTCATTTCAGCCTGGCTCAGTCCCAGCCATTGCAGCCATCGGGGGAGTGAATCAAAGGATTTCTCTCTCTTTCCCTGTCTGTCTTCCCCTCCCCTTTTTATAACTCTGCCTTTCAAATAAATAAATAACTCTTAGAGAAAGAGAGAGAGAGAGAGAGAAACTGCTGCCACATGTTCTCTCTCTACTTCCTGGGTTTACCTTGAGGAGAAGGTGGCTGCAATTTGTCTGTGATTGCTTGTGTCAGCACTGAGCCAGTATCTTTATAAGTACAGAATCGGGAGGTCCCACTGGAGCGCTTAGTAGAACAGACTGCATAACGATGGAAGGGGACAAAGTCTCCTCCACAGCAGCTCCCACAACGGCAGGCCAAATCCTGGAGAAAGCAGGCACATTCGAGGTGCAGAGCTATCTGTTGTTCCTTGGGCCACAGCTCCCAGGCAGCTTCCCGTAATAGAGGCACTCCAAATTCTAGCACCTCAGTTGGAGGTAGGAATAATTTCTCTTGCAGCCTGCGAAGAGAGGCTAAGCCAGCACCTGAAATTTAGCAAAATTTGAGAGTCTCCCTTAATGTCTTTTTATGCTACAACATGGCACATTTCTAAGTACACTGCTAATAGTTTATAGAAAAACTTTATTCATAAACTCTTAGTTGGTACTACTGCCTCCTTTGTATAAAGAATTTTCATACCAATCCAAGAGACAGACCATACCTAAAGGTATTGAGCATACCCATTAAACACAACAGGGTAGAAGTGATCAGCAGTACAGAAATACATTGGAAAATTTTTTTTAAATTGTTTCTGCTAAATTGAGCTTGTTTATTTCAAATTATTCTAAATGTCACATAATTAGAAATGCTCTGTTCAGATATAGGGCTCAAAAATATTTCAAAGCCAAAGGGAAGCTCTGTGTGGGATATGTATACTTTGAGTAGTCCATGCTATAGTTCTACTCATTCACGTGGAAAATTTGAGACGGTAATTATCTAATTAATCTCTTGCTTGTGCATGTCTGTTTCAATACTTCTTGCTAATTTTCCTTGTGAGTTTCTAAAATTAGGGATGGTTTATTCTTTTTTCTCACTATTTGCACCCAGAAGCCAAGAAAAAAGAATATGGAAATATTTTCTGAATCCAAAGTCAAAATACAAATACTCTCAGCTAAACTACCAAGGAGGTAGAATTCTTGAAATTAAGATAATTCTGAAAAATATAAGATTTTGTTTTCATTACAACTATGGCTCCTCCATGGTTTAAGTGATCATTTTCTTCCTGTTTTTTAGCCATAAGTGTTGAGAGAGGCCCTTGATATACTGAGATTGTGGACTTTGCAACGGAGAATACCCTCACTGGGGACCTCTGTTCAGATCTGAGAACAAGGAGCAGCCCTTCCTCACCTGACTTTTTCTCTTTGGTTTGATCAATGATGTTGACAGAGGACTGCACTAATATGGGTTCAGCAGGAAGCTCTTGGTCTTTGTTGAGCCAGTGGAGTACATGTATATCCACAAGAGCCCTCAGCACCTGAAGCAGCTTATTTTTATCCCATCCAGGCAAGAGGTGCTGCAGTAGATCTAAGTGGAAGGAGTGACCGATGACAGCCGCACATTTTAGCAGCAACTGTTCCTCTGAGCTCAGTTGATCCAGTTGGTTTACCGCTATTTCTGCCAATAATAATAAACATCATCTTCAGAAGCAGCAGCAGCAATAAACAAGATTTCTGCAAACCTAGAATTCATTGTTGATAATCTATCCACCTTAATAAGAAAAAGCCTTGCTTTTTTTTTTTTTTTTTTTTTTTTGACAGGCAGAGTTTGACAGTGAGAGACAGAGAAAGGTCCTCCCTCCGTTGGTTCACCCCCCAAATGACTGCTATGGCCATCGCGCTGCGCTGATCTGAAGCCAAGAGCCAGGTGCTTCCTCCCAGTCTCCCATGAGGGTGCAGAGCCCAAGGACTTGGGCCATCCTCCACTGCACTCCCGGGCCACAGCAGAGAGCTGGACTGGAAGAGGAGCAACCAGGACAGAATCCGGTACCCCGACCGGGACTAGAACCCTGGGGTGCTGGGGCCGCAGGCAGAGGATTAGCCAAGTGAGCCGCGGCGCCGGCAAAGCCTTGCTTTTTGTTCACCCCTTGCTTTAATCCTCCTTTTCCAACTCAACCAAACCTCTTGAAAGAGGCTTATCTTTATGTCCCCATTTTGCATTCATTGTTCAACCAACAATAATCAGGTTTTTACTACATTATTAACACTTTTATACCCATGGACACCAACATTTTGATAGTAGACCCAAAATCATGCTCTGAATCACTCAGCTACAATGTTTTCTATTTTCATATCCTATAATCTAGTTTTCTTCTCATTTTCAACTAAACAAGAGCAAGATCAAGAGACAGAGAGAGAGAGAGAACAGGAGATGGAAAGAGCTCAATTTTATTTTTAAAATCAATTTCTAATTTTTTTATAATCATTTATTTTAGTGGCAGAGAGATGGACAGAAAGAGCAGCAGATGAGAGAAAAATAGAGAAAGATCCCATCTACTGATTCACTCCTCAAATGCCCAAAACCAGGAACATCAGGTCGTCCATATAAGTGGCAGGAATTCAATTACTTGAGCCATCACCACTTCCTTCCAGGGTCTGCATAAGCATGAAAACACAGTCTGGAGTTGGAGCCTGGTATCAAACCCAAGAACTACAATATGGGATGTGGGCATGCTAACCAATGCCTTGACTCCTAGGTTAAAGGCCCATCTGTGGAGCTATTAATTTTAGTTTTGACTTAATAACCCCTTTTTACTCCTTGACAGTGTTGAACTGAGGTTAATTTTTAGCTGTTTCTTAAGATTTTGATAAAATTAGAATGTGATTTGTGTGTTATAGGGTAAAATTATTGTTTATGCTAACAATGGCCTCTGACTGGGAAACTGAGTTTAGACTGGGAGAATTGTGAATGAGCTGGTGAAAAGCCTAGCTTTGGGCTTTCTCGGATGTAGTAATTCTTGTACTACATCATGCTCCTTGTAGGGCCTAAAAGCTAAGCCTATCAGCTGTTAGTGATAGGAGTTCCGAGCTGGGACATGGACATCCCAAGACCCATGCATCCTGGTCTCATTCACCCATACTGCAGCTATTCCCTGAGCTGCAGCCAGAAAAAAGTCCCTGGACTGCTGTGGGGACTCCCACTGATGAAAACCACCTGCGGATATCCTGCTAGCATGCTGCATTTCCTTCTAAGTCAATGCCAAGTATGGCCTATCATAGTGGTATGAATGTAAATTGTCTTGCTGGACCCAAACCCTCCAGAGTGAAGAGCTTATAGCATCTAACATTCATAAAATATTTACTATGTACCATGATTTACTTCACTTAATCCTCAACTAACTCCCATGAGGTAGGGGCTATTGTTATCCTCATTGCGCTGATAACAAGACTGAGGCTTAGATAAGTTAGCTAATTTATCTAAAGTTTCACATCCAGTAAGTACTGTGCCCAGGTTATTCTGCCTGCAGAGCCTCGGTTCTTAACTTCTACAAGTAGTGCTCTGTACTGCCATTTTGTGTGCATGTCTTATTTTCTCAGAAATACCATAGTTTACTCAAAGGTATGTTCATCACAATATTTCTCAAGAGGGCTTAATATAGTACCTTGCTTACTAACACTTGAAAAGGACATTAAGAAAAGAGCCCTCATCTATGGCCGGCACCATGGCTTAACAGGCTAATCCTCCGCCTTGCGACGCCGGCACACCGGGTTCTAGTCCCGGTTGGGGCGCCGGATTCTATCCCGGTGGCCCCTCTTCCAGGCCAGCTCTCTGCTATGGCCCAGGAGTGCAGTGGAGGATGGCCCAAGTCCTTGGGCCCTGCACCCGCATGGGAAACCAGGAGAAGCACCTGGCTCCTGGCTTCAGATCAGCACGATGCGCTGGCCGCAGCGGCCAATGGAGGGTGAACCAACAGCAAAAAGGAAGACTTTTCTCTCTGTCTCTCTCACTATCCACTCTGCCTTTCAAAAAGAAAAGAAAAGAAAAGAAAAGAGCCCTCATCTCAAGGAACAACTCCTCTCCAACTATGCCTAACAATTCTGATGGCTTCTTTATTTTTTATCTCATCAGCTATTAGCAACTTACTTTCCACTACTTTATAGCAGCGCAATAGAAACCTATACTCAATCATCCACCAAATTCTCAACCACAAAGACATTGTAATGGGTTCACTTGAGGGTTCAAGGGACTTGCCTTTTAACAACAGTGGCAGAAGCACTGTATCCAAGTTCACATCATCCTTGACAGTGCAGACATATAACTCCTGGTCTTCACAGCTGGTAGGAACAATACTATACAGTGTGGATTTCATTGCATTGGCTGTAGGGAAAGAAAACCTCATGTTCAAGGAAAGCAGTTTAAAGGCACAAAATCCAAAAATTCAGTTGAGAAACTAAAGGATAAAGAGGACTAGAATGTGCCAGGGTTCCGTGTTTCACTTCTCCCATTCTTCCTGTTCTCTTTCTTTCATAAGCTAAGGACACTCTTGGTACCACATGGCGTGTAACAGTGGCCAGGATTCCTGTTCACCTTAGAAATAGCCCTTGCTTCCATTGCCACAGCTCTAGTCTGGCTTTCTGGATTTACACATACCTCTACCCTTTCCTCCTCCCCCACACTTCCTTCCTCCTACTATTCACCATCCAAACCCTCCAGTCATCATCTCATCAGTAATGTTCAATTCCATATACTCTCTATGTATATTTATATATTCTATATATAAACTCATGTTTATAAATTCTATTTTCCTATCCCCACCTTCTGGGCTGCTCAAAAAGCAATAGATTGATGAAATGAATTAAATTATCTGAAGTAGGCATTCAGAGTTTTCACCTTCATTGCATAAAATTGCATAATATGTTTGGCCAGGCCTAATTTGGCCCACAGTGTCAACAGGGAAATAGGTACACACCTCACAAAGGCCAGGGGATACCACGCTGGAGAATGCCCTTCACCACCTGGACCAAGGTGAAGACCTGGGAAGTTACGCTTACCAGACAGGGTCTCCCACTTGGTGTTCTCCTCCTCCTCCTTTTGTAGGTCATGAAAGAGCAAAATGTCCTTAGAGAGAAGGTCCTGGCATAAGACCTCACAATAGAGGGGGTTTCTAAAGCACCTGCGGAGAAGGTAGCTGCAGAGAGGTAAGTAGGGGATTGCTGACTAAAGATGCCCACTTGGGGGGAGCCAAGCATAAGGGTACCCTATACTGAGGGGCTTTCTTTTGTTAAAGTCAGCTCTGGAAGATACACACTAACAGAGGGAAGCAGCACAGAAATGTAAAAAATAATTTCTGATTGGCTTTGAAATGCATTTTCTGCCTTTATTATTTTGCTTCTATGGATGTTCAATAACATCCTCGTGCTAAACGGCTTAGACACATAAAACCAACACATTAAGCAAGCCATCTAAACCCAACTGTCCTTGGAAAGCCTGAATGGATGGCCCAAGGAGGCAGTTCCTTACTAGTTTGCAAGGACCATGTCTCCCTTAAAGCTAGTCTTGGGCTTCACCATGGCTACTAATGCCATTCTCTCCCCCAAAAATCTGATGAGACCTTGGCCTTCTCATTTATACACATTATAGCACTGGCTCCTCCCTTAATGAACTGCCCAGCTGATCCTAGTCACTCACGTCTGTAGCTCTTGGGGGATGCTCACCACCCCCAGTTCCCAACATGCCATTCTCAACAGTGATGTTGCTGCCAACTTCGAAATGGGCACAAGGACAGCCTGAGGGCTCTGCAGGAAGTGCTGGGCCCAGCAACAAAGGGTGTTGGTAGAGGTCAACGTCATCAATATGATGATGGGCACACTGGACAGCAATGATCCCAAGAATGCCCAGGAAGCTGCATCCATATACTGAGCTTCGTCAATGAGGAAAATCAGTGGTATTTCCCTCACTGCCTGGAAATAATAGCAAAGAAACAATAACAACCTCTGATTAGAAATGAAGTCTCTTGGTTTTCAAACCATGAATTTCACACCAACAAATTTAAATAAAATGTCAACAAAAGGCTGGAGTTTTCAGAGTAAAACACATCCTAAGTCCAGGTAACATTTTACATTACAAATATAAAATACAGCCTGTATGGTTAATTCCAAAAGAAACACACTGAGTTTTTTTAGACAATAACTGAAAAATTAAATGAAACATTAAAATATTCTCGAAGTCAAAATTAAGCTTTCAAATATTTAATTTTGGCCAAGACTTCATCCTGTGTGGGAATTAATAATACTTTAAAACAGCAATTTCCAAAAGAGGTTGCACCCAGGAGTGCTTGCCAACACTACCAATTACCAGGCCTCACTCATACAGACTTTAAAAATATTTTAAAATCACTTTTATCCAGATTTCTCATTACACTCCCCACTGCCTCAGGCGACCATTCTAATATGTTTCTTATACAGCTTTTGGTTTGTGTAGTGTTCTCATAAAATATGCATTATTGTTTTATCAAGTAAATTGCTTTTATATAAATGCTATTGTATTATAGATATCAGTATTTCTCTTTTTATACAGGGCTGTTTTAAGATCATGCTGTATAGCTGTGTTTTCATCTATTCCCTCATTTCTAACATCTGCATTTTACTCCACGGTGTTCATGCCAATGCTTACCAGGCCTTCATAAATAAATACTGCAGTGAGCAGCATTTCATACCCAGGAGTAGAATTGATTGGTCCAGTGAATGCATATTATCAAAATTTCACTAGTTATGTTTATATGGCTTTCCAGAATGGTTTTATCAGTTTCTGCCCAGAGATTTTTAATTCTACAATCCTGAGATAGAGCCTGAGCATCTGCATTTTTAATAAATAGTAAAACAGCTATCTACCCTGCATTTGGAAACCACTGTTTTAAATTAAGTTAACTAAAATTTCATTAAGAAACAGGATGAAGAAAGAACTAAGAGCTTTTCATGTATAATGTGATGTGCTGTTGGATGAATGCAAGGTTAAAGACAGATTCAAACAATGAAAAATCAACAAATAGGCCAAGAAATGCCTAAATCAAGATGTGATATGAATGAATTAAAATGAGTATAAACCATTTCTACATATTAAGGGTTAATGGTGTGTAGCAAAATTACCCACCTCCTGAAGCACTTGAATAAAACACGACTTCACCTTCTTTTGTCTGGCCAAATCATCCATGTGTGAAACTTTGAAGGATAAGGGAAACTGACCAGGAAAATTATTATATATTAGCATTCAAAAAGACAACCTAATAAAAATAGGCAGTTCCTCCAAAAGAACCAGAAAATGATTCCATTTTGATTGAGAATGGGTTTCTGAAGATTGGGTAAGATACAAAGGCCAATCCAACCTTCATATGCAGTTAAGAGGGTGAGACGGGAAGCTCATTGAAAGTTACAGAAATCTATCTCCTTTCTGTAGCAGACTCTGACGAAGGAGTAAATGAAGGTTTGACTTACTTTGGGCAGCTCTAAGTAAACCCCAGTTAAGCCACGTTTACCAGGATGGATGTGTACATGAGTCTTGTCAGAAAGAGATGTAACACATATTGCTTAACCTTGTTTCCTGCGCTAGGATGAGGCACATGAACTACCATGGATCTGACAGCCAAAGTGAGATTGCTGTTAGACAAGTCAGCAAGGGCTAGCACCCCCAAAAAGGCCTAGCTTAAAAAGAGGGCTATGCTGAGGGAGTGGACAAATGTTAGTATTTCTATTCTCCACTAAATTTAATACTCTGAAGGCTGGGTAGATTAGGAGGAGTTATGGAGGATGAATAAATGGAATTGTGGACCAGGGAATTTTTCAGTCTGCTTGCTATTTGGGACCACATAAACCCTAGACACTAGAAGCTTTTGAAATTCAGATGCTGGTTCAAGTGATAAATTCTGTGGCTAGGAAATAGGAAGTTAGGGTTGAAGACTGAAAAACAGCAACTGATTCACGAACACACGGATATAATTCCTGGGGATGCACTATGGGTCAGATCAATTAATATTCTTAGCACTTTAAAATTTACAACATACTGTCTTATATACTATCTTCTTTAGAATTCATGCAAAAACCTTATAAAGTAAATCATTTCAAGATAAATAAAGTAGGACTCAGAGAAGTTGAATGATTTGCACCAGGACTAGCAAGTGTGAAAGTCAGTCATAGAATTCATTTTCCTCAAAAATGAGAAAGCCTGGGTTTTGGTGTCAAAGGGATTTCAAATCTCAGCTCTACCATTACTATGTACTCCTAGGCCACACACACACGAAGGTTTGTGAAAACAAGTACTAAGAATAATAAGATGACAGATTTACTCTGGGGCAAAAACTGAAATCCACACATAGTAAACATAGTAAATATTTTACATGAATTTTTGAATACCTGCCTCCTCCCACCTCCAGATAAACATATTTGGCCTAGGAGTACTCAGAAAACAATTCTGTAAAACCGTAACCCGACTCAGGAAGCCACTGCCTCCATTACCTTCACAAAGAAGAGGTCATTAAAAAGGCAGTGAAGTGGTTCTTCCACTATCCCACGGAGCTGTCTGTGGAGGCACTCTTGCCGGTAACAGCCTGGGCATGTGTCAATCTCAAAGAAGATGGCCATGAGGGTCTGGATGGCATAGAAGCACTGCTTGGAATCTGCTTCCTTCAGCTCCAATGGCAACACCCTGGTGAATGTCACTTGGTCACCGGGAGTTCCCTGACCCACACAGAGGTTACTCCTCCACCAGTCCAAGGATGTTGAATCTAGTGACATAAGAGTTTCACCAACAAGGGAAAGAAGCCCCAAAGGAAGTAGGTTCTGACAATGTCAGACTATGTCTTTACCTGTACCCTTCCTTTTGTGCCAGAAAGTTTATTTCAGCCAATAGCTGGCTTTTCCCACAGCCTTTTCCACCTTCATACAGAACTGCTTGTCCCTTCTTCTGGTGTAAACACCCCTGCTGTGCCGCTCTAAAGGCTTCCAGTTCTTTCTCTCGATCTGTAAAGGGATCAGAAGAACCTAACACTCCTGTGCTTTTGGTAGGCACTTTATTTGAAATAATTTGCAAGGCTAATTCTTAGAATACCTCCTTCCACCCCAACGAAATGCCTGGCAGAATCCCAGGGCCTTACAGCTCTTTCTAGCAAATCAATTCTGGACTAAACAGACATGTGTACATTTTGAAGGTCTGTTCCAAAACCTAAGTAATAATATTCAGAACATTTTGGTGCCATTGACACAGGAGCTACCAGATAATTTTAGTTTTTTGTAAAACTCTCTATAATAACTTAATCTTCAAAGTCTTACACTGTTAAAAGATAATGGATTAATAAAAACAAATGGAAAAGAACACTCACCCAGCAAAGGGTGACTTTTATTCCTCTTTCTGGCCAAATGTCTCTTCCCAAACATTCTGGGGGGAAAAAAAGCAGGTAGATTTGTTTAATAGAAATAGATTCAGGAAACAACTCTCCTATACAACTATTTTCAGACAACTGAAAAGTAGAATTTTGTATAAAAGGGTTTTTTTTTTTTTCTAATAGAGCTCAAAGAGGAGTCACTATAGGAAGCAACCTTTTTTAAAAAGTATAAACTACTTATTTTTGTTCGAAAGGCAGGATGATAGAGTAAGCTTCTAACTGCTGGTTAATGCAGCAAATGCCCACAAAGCCAGGGCTGGCCAGGAAAAGCCAGAGCACAGAACTCAATGTGGGTCTCCCACAAGAGTGGCAAGGAGCCAAGTAACTGAGCCATCATCTATTGCTCCCAGCGTACACATTAGTAGGAAGGTAGACCAGAAACAGAGGTGGGACTTATCCCAGGCACTCCTATATGGGTTATGGGTGTTCCAAGTGATGGCTTAACCTATCATACTACAACATGTTTTTTAAAAGTAAAAATTGTGAGGACAGAGAGGGGAGATGGAATATTACTGATTTTTCCAGGCTCATGGAAATAGATTGCAAAGTGTACAAAGGAAAAAGAACATCTGGATTAGTGACCTATTGCTACTATCTTGCTGTTGTTGTAGGGCAAGAAGTTCACTGAGGAACTAGCTAAAAGCTAAACATAAAAGTTGAAGATCTCAGACAACCCTTCTCTTATGTGTCTTATTCCAAGAGGCTAGAACTACCAGCATATTTCTAATTCCATATAATTGAAAACTTATTTCTACACTCTTTGTAAGAGATAGGAATGAACCATCACACAATAATACTTACACACATCTCCTGTGACCAAGATATTCATACATCTTTCCTGGATTAGAGATGTTTTTCATCATTTTCTCTGGGAGTTTCTTGAAGCTATAAGCAGGTAACATAGATCTCAGATATGTTACCTCATCACAGGACACCAAACCTGGATAAGCAGTAATCATTCTGGCCACAAGGCTCACTTTCGGGCCAATAACTGTGTCAGGCAGACAATAAAGAAAAAAGTGGAGAATTTTTTGACTACTTCCTTACCTTCATCCCTTAAGTCACAGAGCTAACCATCCAATGTCCTATTCTACCTGTATATTCATGTCTTGCTACCGCTCCAACCACACCACAAAATACTGGTCCATTGGTGATACTGATGGAAACAAGCCTGGGGATCAAAAAAGTAACAATGGGTAAATACCATCAGAGGCCTCCATGTCAGGCATTAGAACTCTGCCACCCCCCGGATCCAGAAGTCTAGTTTTGGAGCTGAGAACAGGGAAGGCCAGAGGCTGCTGTCAGTCTACAGCACAAGACTGGTAAACAGTTCTTAATACCAGGAGGTAAACAAAGGAACAAAATGGTACTCCTACTTCAGGAGTTTTAGTTGGGATGTTATTATTAGGAAAAAATTTTTAAAATCTCTGTCAGATGCTTTATACTTTCAAACTTAGTACCTCATCTGATCCTTTGAGAGGTAATCAACAACAAACCTATTTGGTGGGTAAGGCAAATATTTTAATATCATTTGAGAAGAGAAAAAAATAAAGGAGTTAATTAACTTTTGCAGAATTATACAGCAGAAGTAAACAGTAGAGTTAGAATGAGAATCCGGGTCTCCTGATTCCTAGATTTTTTTTTTTTAAATTATTTGTATTTGGGGGTGGGAGAAGAGGGGGAGGAGAGAGAGAGAGAAACAGACAGACAGACAGACAGACAGAGATCTGATCTGTTGGCCCACTCCCTAAATGGCTAGGGCTGGACTGAGCTGAGGCAGGGATCCAGGAATGCAATCAAAGCCTCTCATGTGGGTGGCAGGAACCCAATTACCTGGACCATCACTGATCTCTCCCAGGGTCTGCATTAGCAGGAGCTGGCATCAGAAGCCAGAGCCAAGAATCAAACCCAGGCACCACAATGTGGATCATGGGCATCTCAACCACGAGGTCAAGGACATGTTCTGACCAATGCTATTTCTACTGTACCATGCTGCCTCTACTATACCATGCTACCATTTTTGCTGCCCCAAAATGACTAAAGAGATGACAACAGAGAGTAAATGAATCAAATGGTGCAAGAATGTCAGAGTAAAGAATAATCGAGAATGTCAGGACTGCTGATGGAAGGCTTCCTAAAGCAAATTAATCTTTGAAATACATTATTTAAAATGAATATTTTTTCCTTCATGCATATCACATATATTTATCCATTCAACTAGCATTGAGAGGTATGCACATTCCAAGTACTTAGTTAGATGTTAAAAACATCCTACCCTGGAGAGGTCCCAGGGAGGGGCAGTAGAGATTAGGGAAGCGAAGAGACATTTCTGTCAGGAAGATAATTATTACACGTTAGTGATCAGTAGAACACAATAAGAGCAAACAAAAAGGAGGTACCTACTCATACTGAGGAGTAGAAAGAGTATTCATAGAGGAGAGGGTATTTTGTCAGACCTCGAAAGTTGAAGAAGCTACTAAAGTGGAGTTAACCGCCTCCTATCCAATGGGAAAGGCACAGTCTTTGAAAATCCTAGTGTGGTTGTGCAAAACTTAGCACTTGAAGATGGTTGGAGTACAGATAATGTTTGGAGTAGGAAGAGGTGAAAGAAGTGCTTCTACCTAGGCTAGCAGCAGAAACATACTGGGTATATGAATTATTCAAATTGAGGGGACAGAGTTTTCGGTGAGGGAAAGGCTCAAAGGCGGCAACGGCTAACTTGTCATAACATGGAATAAGCAGATTTAGTTGACTGATACGAACATTTATGCTGCAGGAAACAAGATACATGGATGGACAAAGAGGTTGCAATGTGGCATAATTAGTCTCAAGTTAAATCCACAAAAACACAATTTTTAATGGTTCAGAGAGAGCATGCAAAAGTAGCAGCAGGGCCAACATTATTGCCTCCTCCACCATCAAACCTCTCCTACCTTCCCCTAAGAACAGGACTGGGGACTTTGTTCATTTACTGGGCTCACTGCCTCAGGGTGAGTAAGAGACACTTGAGCGAAGACCAGGCAGTCAGTTCTGTTGTCATACAAAGAGCAAGCCTAAAAATTTTCTCGTGTGTCAAGTTTCCTCTACTGAAAATAACCTTTCCCACTTTCTCTACTTGCTGAACTACTTTCCTTCTCAACCTGGCTGAAAAGTTATTTTTATAGCCAAGACTTCTCTGGTACCTCCAGGGAGAATTCTTTCTTCTTATAACAAGTTGTTGCAGCTTCTATAGCATTTTCTTCCTGCACCAACTTTTACCATATTAAAGCGAGTTGCTTACTTAGCTGAGATGGTAGTATCTTATTTCTCTTTATGTCCATTGCACTTACTTAGCACAGTTACTGGCTCATGGCTATATTTAACAAAGGCTTGTCGAATGGAATGGATGCATTTATGCATGTGAGAAACTCAGCTATTAACAAGACAATGATAATGAAACAAATGATAGTTTTCTCACTTACTTTTTCTTTTATTTGTAATTTTAAGTCCTCCTTGTTCTTCCTGTCAGTCTATGTTCTTTCCTTCTTTTAAAAACCTTGTCCATTGATGAAGATACCTTTTATTCTATATACGTAATTACACATGTCCTTCTGGTACTAAGAACCATGAGATAAGATTCTGAGAATGAACTCCCTACATCTTAAAAGCATCCCAGAGGGGCCGGTGCTGTGGCATAGTGGGTAAAGCTGCCACCTGCAGTGCTGGCATCTCATACGAGCACTGGTTTGAGCCCTGGCTGGGAAAGCAGTGGAAGATGGGCCCAACTCCTTCGGCCCCTGCACCCACATGGGAGACCTGGAAGCAGCTCGTGGCTCCTGGCTTTGGATCAGTCCAGCTCTGGCCTGGTTAGGGAGTGAACCAGCAGATGGAAGACCTTTCTCTCTCCCTCTGTCTCTCTGCCTCTCTGTAACTCTGCCTTTCCAATAAATAAAATAAATCTTAAAAAAAAAAAAAAAAAAAAAAAAGGATCCTAGGGATATACTCAGGGCATCATCATCTTTCTTCTAAAAGGGCTAAAAACAGAAGGTATTTCTCAGAGCATTAGATGCCCAAGGTGACAGCAGCTTTGGGCCTGGGTTCTGCTGCTGTGATGCAGGGAGGCATGAGCACCAGAATCTGCTACTGAGGTCACAGAGGCACCATTTCTCACATACGTTCCTCAGGACACTGGTTCCTCTGGATGTTTACAGGTCTTCCTGGAGAAAAGCATGGGGATAAACTAAATTTGGGAAATGCTGAGTAAAACTAAATATAATAAATTCCTTTACTATGTGACTTCTCAGAACCTTTGACATGTTAACAGATACTGGGAACTTCTGAGAATGAAGTTATAATTTGTATCACTTCCCAATCCTATTTATTTTTAGGAGTACATTAAGGGATTAATATTCTAACAAACACACTTTGGGAAAGCCTGATTTAGTACTTTCAAGGAAAAACCACTGGTCTTGACACCTAGCTTTCAGGCTCTGGCATTATTACACTATTTAGCTTACCAGCATAATGTTTCTGGATTTTAGTTTCCTTAAATTAAGGAAGTCAAACTAATGAACTCTAGTATTCTAGACAGTTCTTAACTCTATTATATTCTAAACTAAATAACACCAAAATGATAGCCTACAAGTCACAGAAGGCAGCCTTAAGGGTATATAGTAAAGTAGCTCTAAAGGCCAAAGACATAACTATTGCATCCAAGAGTAAGCGCCAATAGCAGGATCTCTGAAGGCCACAGGTAAATGCAAAATTCAAGAACAGACTAGCACAGGAAGGGGTGGCCCACCATATCTATACTAGAGATAAGACTGGGAAAGCGTTGTAGGCATATCTACAGATTCCAGCAGTCCTGAAAAACATAACAACACTGTGCCTTGGGCTAAGAGTTTCAGCATCTACTAAGCAACTATAACATCTTTCCTATCTGTAAAGTAAGGAGTTGGATCACATAATCTCTAAAATTCTTTCCAGAATTTACATTTTATGTCCCCACAATTATACCACGTAAAAAATATATGTGATTCTTTGGGAGATGCATTTGCATTTTATAAGAGGCAGCTGTGGGTTAATGGTACAACACAGGACTTGAAATCTGAAGATCTGGGTTTCATTACCAGCTCAGCTCTACTCATCTGCTGGTAACTTCTCTTCTGTGGCCCGAGTTTCCTCATATGTAAAAGAGGGATAAAAATTTTCATACCACTAGCATATACTAAAGTGTTCCATAAGTATTAAAACACTATATACATGCACAATACAATTTTTATTCATTTCAAGTTATGGCAAGCAAACTAATATTTGACTCAGTAACACTGGAAATAACTTTCTCAAATTCCATCAGCATATACTTTCCACATTGCTTTCTATTAAAAAGAAAAGTCAGGGCAGGTGTTCGACCTACTGGTTAAGATGCTGTTTGGGATGCCTACATCCCATGCTGGAGTGCATAGGTTCCAGTCCTGGCTCTGCTCCCAACTCTAGTTTCCTGCTAATGCACATCTTGGGATGCAGTGGATGATGACTGGAGTAGTTAGGTCCCTGCCACCCAAATGCAACTGTTAGTTCCTGGTTTCTGGCTTCAGCCTGGTCCAGCCCTAACTGTTACAAGCATTTGGCAGGGAGTATGAGGGGGTGGGGGTGAATCATGGATAGGAGATAATTTTTCCCTACCACCAGCTTTTCAAATAAAATAAATACAACTAAAAAAAAAGTCATTTAAAAAACTCCAAGCAACTTTGTCATTAACACAACTGGTGGGAAAATGGATTCTTTTATTCCTTCAATAGGAATAGGTTTTCATAGAAGGTAGTGAGGGTAGAGTGGGTATGGAGGGAAAAGATTTGTTCAGTGTGAGATCCAGAAAAATCAACAGGTTCTAGAAAAGATCAAGAGCGGAAGTCAGAGAGTGAACCAGCTGTGGTTCTTTCCATCCAGGTCATTCTCCCACAGCTTCTCTGCTCCCCCTTGTAGACTAGCAGCCACTCCTCATGCAAACATGTCATCTGTGTTATATTAATTTACACATCTGCTTATTCCTTTGCAGTGTTCCTGAGTCCTGCTATGAGCATTTTGTTCTTCCCCCCTCCTGCTCCATTAGATAACACCTGTATCTTTATTTTCCATCAGTGTCCAGTATACACTTTTTATCTACTGATTATTTAATAGATCCTACTTGCTGACTTCTCTTAATATGTGCTCTTCTCTAGGCAAATTCTGTACACCCTCACCCTCTGCTACTTATTACTACCTCCTACCCTGCCTGAAGAGCCCCCTGGGGCCTGAGAAGCTCCTCTGCCCCACTTTCCTCCTCACTTGGTCTCAGTAAGATTCTCCCAGCAGAAGGTGAAGATGCGGAAGGAGCTTTCCAGGGCATGTGCACACTCGTCTGGCTTCTTATGCCCAGGAAGGCCGAAAACACAAAGGAACATGCAGCCCTGGGATAGACGACAAAGAAAGAAAAGTTTACTTGGGGGAGGAACATGGCTTACCTCAACTAAATCAACTCTCTTGGATAAGCCAGATCTTATCCTGCCTGGTCTGCTGCTGGGAAGAGAGAATTTTTCAGGACTCATGAAATGGGCCACAGCAACATGAACATTTAAAAAAATATGTTGGGGGTGGATGTTTGGTCTCGTAGTGAAGATGATTCTGGGGACACCTGCACCCATACCGGAATTCTCGGGTTCCAGTGCCAGCTCTGCTCTTGATTCCAACTTCCTGCTAATGTGCACTCTGGGAGGCAGTAGGTGATGGCTCAATTATTTAGGTCCCTGCCACCCACATGGGAGGATTAAGTTCCTGGCTCCTGGCTTCAGCCTGGTCCAGCCCCAGTATTGCAAGCATTTGAGGGTGTGAACCAGTGGATGGGGGAGTTCTGTCTCTCTCTCAAAAAAAGAAAAAAAATTGAGACATGAATTTAAAAGATACATTTTAAAAATGTATCTTGATTTAGCTGCCTATTCAAAGAAATGAAATTTAAAGGATAAGAAAAACGGGTATTGGCCGGCGCCGCGGCTCACTAGGCTAATCCTCCGCCTTGCAGCGCCAGCACACCGGGTTCTAGTCCCGGTCGGGGCACCAATCCTGTCCCGGTTGCCCCTCTTCCAGGCCAGCTCTCTGCTGTGGCCCAGGAGTGCAGTGGAGGATGGCCCAAGTGCTTGGGCCTTACATCCCATGGGAGACCAGGAGAAGCACCTGGCTCCTGCCATCGGAACAGTGCGGTGCACCGGCCGCAAAAGGAAGACCTTTCTCTCTGTCTGTCTCTCTCTCACTGTCCACTCTGCCTGTCAAAAAAAAAAAAAAGAAAAAAAAAAAAAAAAGAAAAACGGGTATCTTTTCAAAAATTCAATTGCTAGTATATGCCTTCAGCTAAGTCTCCCTGCTCATTTTTCCACCTATGCTGTCAAATATTAAGATAACGCCCTTTGGGGCCGGTGCTGTGGCTCAGCAGGTTAAGCGCTGTCTACAGTGCCGGCACCCCATATGAGTGCCGGTTCAAGTCCCAGCTGCTCTACTTCCAAACCAGCTTATAACCCAGTTATAGTGTTCTAAGTTCCTGAGGTGCCGAGGAAAGCAGCACAAGATGGCTCAAGTGCTTGGGCCTCTGTACCCACATAGGAGACCCAGATGAAGCCCCTGGCTCCTGGCTTGGGCCTGGCCCAGCCCTGGCAGTTGTAGATATTTGGGGAGTGAACCAGCAGATGGAAGATCTCTCCCTCTATCTCGCTGCCTGTGTAATTCTGACTTTCAAATAAATAAATATTAAAAAAAAAAAATGCTACCCTTTTCCAAGCTCCTCCATCATTTGAGAAAAGTATAACACTGACTTTGTTAATAAAGCTACATACTATTCTTTCACAAGGATTTTCAAAAAAGAATTAAATAAAAAACGATACAGAGGGTAACCTTAGCCTGAACATTGAGTTAATTAGAACATTCCATCTCTAACTAACAGCTGAAATTTCAATGTAATATTTTAGTTGTTACAAAATAAGAAGTTGAAAATCTGACTTATGCTTAGTTATATGGGAGATAAGCTGGTCACATAAGACTTACTACTTTTTACTCACTTTAATGCTAATGGGTCAAGCTCCCCTGTACTTACTTTCTCAAACATAAAGATCCGGCTCAGCTGGCCACCCTCTTTCTCAATGACTGTGGAGATGTATAAAGCAGCCTCCTGAATAAGATGACACAAATGCAACACCCACGTTGTCTTGTGGAACTCTAGGCTGATCAAAACCACAGTCACTGTACGGAGTTCAGATACATACTCCATTGGTTGGCCTTCATCAATCTACAAAGACACAGTGCGTTACCCTGACTGTATCTTCAACTGTCAGCATTATGTTTGGGTATCTTAATTGTACATTTTATGCTGAGTACAAGGAAATAACTTTCATGTGTCATTTTTCAGAGGCATAGATACATAAACCACTACACTTGGAATTAAAACTAACTTTAAACCTATTTCACTGGTGAAATTTTCCCATGTTTTTATATTTTCTAAGAGTTAGTCTGATATGTCCAATTCTATTAGTCATTTTGTCTCTTAGTAAGGGATTTACATATACTCCTATATTCAGTCAGTACATATTTACCAAGCACAAAGTCTAAACCCTGTTATAGTGTTCTGAGTTCCTGAAGGATAAACTGAAAATCAAATATGGTTTTTACTTTCTAGGATTGAGAAACCTAAATATAGTAAGATGTGTTCATTACAGTAGTTATATTGGTACAGTTGGGAAATCTACTGAGATTACAATGGGGAGCAGTTGAACTGGATCAATACAAAAACAGTTACATATAAATGTACACCTGTTCACACACACACAGTCTACATGATGACTCAAGAACTAGGATATAACCTTCTTCAAAAGATTGGTCATTATGTGTTTCCGTAGTGTTTGCTCAAGTGCAGAGTCTGGATCCAATTCCAGGGCAGTTCTTAGAGTCTCTGAGGAAAGGAAAACAAAATGTCTCTGGCCATGTGGAAAATTGATCTTGAAAGTTTAGGGCTTAGGTAGAGAGGACATAGCTACTTACCAGTGCTTGTACGGTAGTGTGGTAGATAATTGAGACACTTGTCAAAATGTTCATCAAAATCAAATGGGTCAATGATCCGCATATCTCTTAACTACAGAAAAGAAAACTGCTCAGTTCTGTGCCCACCCACCAACCTGATCACCTTTGGTCCTTTAACTGAGGGGTTATGGAGTCTAGTTCCCCTGTTTACCCTTTGTCTTTCCAACCTTACTGTTCTGTCCCACTTAACTTCCTAGAGAATAGCTCTGACCTACTTCCAAAATAGATGGTTGTTGGAATGGTTGGCAAATACGTGACCACCACCAGAGCACTCCCCTGGGTAGTAGTAGGTCTTTTCAGGAAGTGCAATGGGTGGAGCCAGCCTCCTACCTTCACAGCTTCATCCTCCCTCATGATTTCCACCTCAAACATGTACTGTTCACAGAGCTTCCAGCAGTTCCATGACAGGACGATCTCATTTGCCTGAGCCAAACGCTGAGCTAACTGGACATCATCTACATCCCGCCCAATCACCAAGAAGTACTGCCGTTGCTCATCTCCAACAATAACCTGGGAAATCCGACCTGCTGACAGACCTTCACAGAAAAAAAAAAAAAAAAAAAAAGAGTCAAGTGGAGAATACCAAACTCAGCTGGAAAACTATGCAGAGGCATCTGGAATCCCACACAGCTCTATGAATCAGAAGTATTGGCCTCAGTTCCAGAAGCCGTGGGTAAGCTCACCTTTACAAATGACACTTGGTCCCAGATTTTTTTTTTTTTTTTTCTCTTAAATACACCAAGAGACAGACATTCAAACAAGCTTGGGTTGCATAGGGGAAGAAAAGATTCTAGGTCTCCAAATTTCTCTTCTCATAGACAACTAGGTCTTGACAGCAGGAGAACGCAGTCAGGAGACCAAATGATTACACTCAGAAATTGCTACTACAGTGATCGCATGTACCCAGAGCTAAGTGGTAGGCAACCAGGATTTCACCTGACATGGCTGTTACTATACATTTTTATTCTACTTATTTTTCTGGCCCTGGAAGATTTCCTACTGTTAATATAGTTGAAAAACTGCTTTGCTTGCTAGGGAAAAAGTAACTATAACCAAGAGAAGTCTGTCTTTGGCTAAGCCACCCGAAGTTAAAAACAAGGGCAAAACAGTTTTAGAAGGGCAAAGATTTGTACTTCAGCCAAGACAGAAAAACACATAGTAACATAATAACCCAGAGCAATTGAAGAACTGGAGAAAATACATGTAACAGTGGTTTTTAGATACTGGACATAGGGGCCTGCAGGCACCATGGTGCAGACAACCCATATGGCTGCTGGTTTGAGTCCCATCAGCTCCACTTCTGATCCAGCTCTCTGCTAGTGTGCTTGCAAAAGCAGCAGAGGATGACTCAGGTGCTTGGGCCCCCACACCCACATGGAAGACCTGGAGGGAATCTCCTTGGCTCCTAGTTTTGGAGTGGCCCAGCTCCAGCTGTTGCAGCCATTTGGGGAGTGAACCAGCAAATGGAAGATCTGTATCTGTATCTCATAAAAATAAATAAATCTTAAAAATAAAGAAAAGATACTGGACATTAGATAATAAAGGACAGTGACCCCTGAGAGATGGGAAACAAGTAAGGTGAATCCTCTGATACTCCAGCTTACTACCTGGAAAGAGTTGCTAAGCTGCATCTCAGCAAGGGGAAGCCCAGATGTTGTGAAGACTCTGTGGGTTGAGAAGACAGATGGGAATCTGAGATGGCCCAGGTGACTAGAGTTCACAGGGCACTGTAAGTAGTACTGACAGCTGGAGAATCTACAGAGAATTCCGGAGATTTATATTGGATCCTCTCAAGCCTTTAGTTAAGTACTGAGAAGTGAATGAGTATGAAGAAATTCCCTGAGACTGGGGGAAAACACCTGAAAATATTCGAAGGAACAATTCTTGCTATCACACAGGAATGGGATATACCTGTTTCCTTTAGCCAAAGCATATTAGGGACAGTACTCAGGAGGGGTTTGCCTCAGGAATGGGGTGATAACACACTGTCCTGGTCTCTCCTCCAGAAAGTTATAAAACCATTCCTGAAAGGATCAAATTCACTACATCCCTGACGAAGCTCAGGATATATATAGAAATATTTACATTAAAAAAAAAAAACAGCACCAAACAAGGTAAAGTTCATGTCTGGCACTCATCAAAAACTACCAGGCATGCAAAAAAGAGGAAAACATGACTCATAATGAGAAAAATCGATCAAGTCTCAACTAAGAACACAGATGACAAAATTAGTAGAAAACACATTTTAAATATTATAACTATATGTTTTTAAGAAATCACATAAAAGATGAACAACTAGTGACATAAAATATTTAAAAAGACCCAAATCAAACTGCTAAGGATGAAAACTATGTCTGAGATGAAAACTAAATAAAATATGATCAAAGGCACATTAGACACTGTAAAAGATGAGGTTTATAAATTTGAAGGCACAGTCAGAGAAACTATCCAAAATGAAACAGAGAAAAAACAAATAAAAGAACAATGAGCACAGCATCCGTGAGTTGTGGGACAGCTACAAGCAGCTAATATGCACATACATGGAGAGAACAGAACTGAAAAGAAATGTGAAGAAATAACAGCAGACCATTTTATAAATCTGGAAAAAAAAAAAAAAAAAAAACAACAAAAAAACCCACTAAAACCATACAGATCCGGAGCCTCTGAGCTCTAAGTACAAAAGTACAGAAAACTATAATAAGGTATAAATCATGACCAGATTACTAAAAACCAGTGATAAAATCTAAAAAATAGCCAGAATTGTAAAAGGAAAGACTACAAAATATTATACACAAAGAAACAAACATTAAGATGAAAGCAGATTTTTTTTTATTGGAAACCATGCAAACTAGAAGAAAAGTGGAACAATGGTTTTAATACAAAAGAAAAAAAAAACCTGTCACCCTGGAATTCTATACTCAGTGAAAAGACATTTCAAAAACAGATGGGAAATAAAAGCTGTTTCAGACATTACAAGTGCTGAACTAACACATCTTTTGCAAACTTGCACTGAAAAAATGATAAAGGAAGTTCTTCAGATAATAAGAGTTGACAAAGACAAAGAGAAATCAGAACCTCATACATTGCTATTGGGAATACAAAATAATGCACAAGCACTTTGGAAGACTGATTTCTTAAAAAGTTAAGTATTTAATTATATCCATTACTAGGTATTTACTCAAGAGAAATGAAAGTATATGTCAATACAAAGGATTGTACACAGATGTCATAATAGTTTTATTTGAAAAAGCCAAAAATTGACAACTTAAATGCCCATCAATAAGAATGGATAAACAAAATGTACACACAACAAAATATTACTTTGCAATAAAGGAATGAACTGTTGATACACAGTATAAATGGGTAAATCGCAAAATAATTATGCTGAAAGTAGTCAAAAAATACAACTGTACGATCCTACTTATATAAGATTTTTAAAATATTTATTTATTTGAAAGGCAGAGTCACAGAGAGGCAGAAGCAGAGAGAGAGAGATCTTTCATCTGTTGGTTCACTCCCCAGATGGTTGCAATGGCCAGAGCTGGGCCAATCTGGGGCCAGGAGCCAGAAGCTTCTTCCGGTCTCCCACGCAGGTGTATCTAAGCACTTGGGCCATTTTCTATTGCTTTCCCAGGCCATAAGCGGAGAGCTGTTTTGGAAGTGGAGCATCTGGGTCTGGAACTGGTGCCCATATGGGATACTGGCACTGCAGCAGGTGGCTTTACCTGTTGTGCCACAGCACCGGCCCTTACATACATTACATTCTTTTTTTTTTTTTTTTTTTTTGAAAGTCAGAGTTACTCAGAGAGAAGGAGAGGCAGAGAGAAAGAGAAGTCTTTCATCCAATGGTTCATTCCCCCAACTGGCCACAACAGCTGGAACTATGCCAATCCAAAGCCAGGAGCCAGGAGCTTCCTCTGGGTCTCCCATGTGGTGCAGGGGCCCAGGGACATGGGCCATCTTCTACTGCTTTCCCAGGCCATAGCAGAGAGCTGGATCAGAAGTGGAGCAGCCGGGACTCAAACTGGAGCCCACATGGGATGCTGGCACTGCAGGCGGTGGCTTTACCTACTATGCCCCAGCGCTGGCACCAAGAGTATGATTTTTCACTACTGATTCTAGACTACTGTGAAGAAGCTTTGTGTACTGAACTTTCCTATCATATTGACTCTGTCATTGGTGAAACTTCGGCCTCTGGATGCATTTTTTTTAGTTTTCCTTATACTGGGATTGTATTTTTTATTATGTTTCACAACATATTTCTTTCTATTTTTTTTAAAGATTAATTTATTTACTTGAAAGTCAGAGATACACAGAGAGAAAGAGAGGAAGAGAGATAGAGACAGAGAGTGAGTGAGTCTTCCACCCACTGGTTTACTCCCCAAATGGCTGCAATGGCTGGAGCTGTGCCAATCTGAAGCCAGGAGTCTGGAGCTTCTTCTGGGTCTCCCACGTGGGTGCAGGGGCCCAAGGACTTGGGCCATCTGCTACTGCTTTCCCAGGCCGTACCAGAGAGCTGGATCAGAAGAGGAGCAGCTGGGACTTGAACCAGCGCCATATGGGATGCTGGCACTGCAGGCGGCAGCTTTACCCACTACGCAACAGCTCTGGCCCCTCACAATATATTTCAAAAAGTAAACTACAGGGGTGGGTGATGTGACACAGTGGGTTAAGACCCCATTTGGGATGTCTACATCCCAAACTGGAATGCCTGCATCCAAGTCCTGGCTCCTCTTGCACTTCTAGCTTCCTGCCTCTACGGAGGCAGCATGTGATGGCCCAAGTACTTCAGTCCCTGCCACCCATGTGGGGAGACCAAGATGGAGCTCCAAACTTCAGCCTGACCCAGCCATGTGTTTTGTGAACATTTGGGGAGTAAAAGAGCAGACGGGGGGCACAGCGGGTAAAGCTGCCGCCTGCAGTGTCAGCATCCCATATGGCGCTGGTTCAAGACCCATCTGCTCCACTTCCAATCCAGCACTGTTATGGCCTGGGAAAGCAGTAGAAGATGGCCCAAGTCCTTGGGCCTCTGCACCCACATGGGACCCGGAAGAAGGTCCACCACCCGGAAGAAGGTCCTGGCTCCTGGCCTTGGATCAGCATAGTTCAGCCACTGTGGCCATTTGGGGAGTGAAACAGATTTTTCAAATAAAAAAATCTAAAAAGTAAAAAATAAATTTATCTTAAAAAAGAGTAGATGGACAATCTCTCTCTCCTTGTCACTCTGTCATTCAAATAAATAAATCTAAAAAAAACCTAAAATAATATACATTATAAAGTCTTGTTTCTACTATCTTCCCTCATAAGGTAATTTTTACTAGTTTCTTACATCTTTCCTGTGTTTATTTATACAAATATAAACACCAAATTTATTTTTTTCCTGACATAAAAGAAAGCACAGTGTAAACAGTGTTTTATATCTTACTTTTTTTTTTTGCTTAACAATATTTGACAATACTGGCATATTAGAATAGCCTTACTAAAGTTGCAGAGAATCTCACTGGGTAGACTTATTATTATTTGTCTTCTCTACATAGGCTGCTTCCAATCCTTCATTACAAATCATACCATAATCAATAACCTTATTTCAGTCATGTGCAGGTATACCCATAGAATAAAGTTCAGAAGTGGAATTGCTGGGTTAAAGAACAAATGTATTTGTAATCTTGATAAAGATTACTCAAATCACCCTCCACAGAAGTCGTACCATTGTTCTCCACCAGTGTGAGACTCCTCATGGTCTCACCAGGAGTGTGTTGGCCAACATCAGAATGATTTGCCTTATTGCCTATTTTCAAGAAAGAATTTTTCAGTGTACTTTCAAATGGCATTTTTCTCACCATGAATCATGGTGTCCATCACTTTACACACTAAAATGCATGTATTTCTTTGTCCATGTATCATTTACTCATGTCCTTTGCCCATATTTCTTAGAATGTTAGTCTTTTCCTGATTTCTAGGTGCTCTCTATATAGTAGAGGAATTCACTCTTTGTCTATATGAGTTAATATTTTTCCACTGGTTTGTCATTTGTCTTTTGAAATTTTTACAGGTATTTTTTCCCTCCCTACTTGAATCACTCTTAAGAGCTACTACCTATCTTTAGCTGTAGGTCCTGGCCTTCTCTGGTATGGTAGATCCCAAATTTCTCTTGTATCTCCAGACTGCATTTTGCCACCAAGGTAATGATGTCACTCAGTTGATTCTGTTTCACTGTCCAGAGTGCCAGGAGCACATTCCCTGCAGGGACACAGGATAGGTTGACAGGGGTCAAATATCTAGATTCAGTTGGTCCCAGGCAAAACTCCCAATTAGGAAGATTAACTCAATCCAGTGTAGATATCATGTAGGGTGTCAAGAAAAGATTCTTAGACCTACATATTATGCTGGATTAATATATTGCTTTAGAGCTTCAAAATCATTCAAAATATGACTAGGTAGAAGTTGATACGTTCCTAAGAACATTTTTGGTAATCTTCCCTTTACCAGTACACTAGCAGAGGGGGACAGGTACTACCAAAGATATTCACGAAAAACAGGCTCAAGTTCAAATCTAATTTTATGGCTGATGTTAGTAACTTTAAATGAGAAGGCAGGCCAACTCTAGGCCATATAGCTGTTAATGATCTTAAGAATTCTTCAGATAGAAAATTCTTGATTCCGATCTCATGCTTAGTTCCTGCTTTATTTTTTTTTTTTTTTTTTTTTTAATTTTATTTTTTCTTTTTTTTTTTTTGACAGGCAGAGTGGACAGTGAGAGAGAGAGACAGAGAGAAAGGTCTTCCTTATGCCGTTGGTTCACCCTCCAATGGCCGCCGCGGTAGCGCGCTGCGGCCGGCGCACCGCGCTGATCCGATGGCAGGAGCCAGGTGCTTCTCCTGGTCTCCCATGGGGTGCAGGGCCCAAGCACTTGGGCCATCCTCCACTGCACTCCCTGGCCACAGCAGAGAGCTGGCCTGGAAGAGGGGCAACCGGGACAGGATCGGTGCCCCAACCGGGACTAGAACCCGGTGTGCCGGCGCCGCAAGGCGGAGGATTAGCCTGTTGAGCCACGGCGCCGGCTAGTTCCTGCTTTATTAATGACCAAATTTCTCATCAGTTTTCTCAAGAATAATTTATCAGGCCGGCGCCGCAGCTCAGTAGGCTAATCCTCTGCCTTGCGGCGCCAGCACACCGGGTTCTAGTCCCGGTCGGGGCACCGATCCTGTCCCGGTTGCCCCTCTTCCAGGCCAGCTCTCTGCTGTGGCCAGGGAGTGCAGTGGAGGATGGCCCAAGTGCTTGGGCCCTGCACCCCATGGGAGACCAGGAGAAGCACCTGGCTCCTGCCATCGGAACAGCGCGGTGCACCAGCCGCAGCGCGCCTACCGCGGCGGCCATTGGAGGGTGAACTAACGGCAAAAAGGAAGACCTTTCTCTCTGTCTCCCTCTACTGTCCACTCTGCCTGTCCAAAAAAAAAAAAAAAAGAATAATTTATCAAAAAAAAAGAAATAAAATAAAAAATAATTTATAGCAACTTATTTTCCTGGCATTCAATCTAAATTAAATTTAAAGCACACATGAGTTCAATATGGTGAGTTTTCCCATTAGACTAGGAGATCCTCTGAGGCACAGGATCTTTATATCCTTGGGGCCCAGTACCTATTAAATAATCAAGAAATGCTAAATAAACATGCCAAATTCTACCTAATTAGTCTTCCTGACTCACTTATTCCTTACTTAAATATCCAGAAAAACTGAAAAATACCTGTGATATTTAGGATATCCCCTCCAAAACACAGTACATCTGAAATCAGGTAAGGAAGAGAGAAGAAACTAAGTCAAAATCAGAGATACCAGGTCATAGCAGAATCACATATGTCCAAAATAATGGCCCACTGTTTTTCCTTATACTGTTCCCGTTAGTTTGGTCATGCCAAGGCTCAGGCTCTGTCCTCTTCTCCCCAAATTCATCTATACCTAAATACATCTTCGCTCAAATGGAAGTACTGCTGCCTTCACAGTCACCCAATGGTGACTTATTCCCTTCTCACCTTCTCAACAGCTTCACTCCCTTCCTTATCTTCAGTCTACTGGATCATTCCTATCAATATCTTGAAAAATTAAATCAAACAAAAATAAGCCACCTATGCTTGACTTTACAATTTCTTGCTTACAACTAGCTCTATTTTTCTCTTACCTTCACAGCAAAACATAACACTAAACAACCTCAAAATCATTGGCTAAACACACTTTCCTCCTTCATTTCCCATTTTCACTTTAAAAAAAATATATATATTTTCTTGAGGTCAGGTTGTGGCCTAATGGTTTAAGCTGCTGTCTGCAATGCTGGAATCCATATGGGCGCCAGTTCAAATTCTAGCTGCTCCATTTCTGATCCAACTCCCTGCTAATGTGCTTGGCAAAGCAGTGACATATGGCCAAGTCCTTGGGCTTCTGAACCCATGTCGGAGACCTGGATGAAGCTCTCAGCTTTGGCCTAGCCCACCCGTGGCCGTTGCGGCCATTCGGGGAGCGAACCAGTGGATGGAAGATCTCTCTATCTCCCTCCATCCACCCTGTAACTCTGCTTTTCAAATAAATAAATCTTCGAAAAGATTTTTTTCTCCACAATCTGTCTTCTCAGTTCACTCTTATCTGACCTCCATCTCTATCATTTCAATAAAATTATCAAGGTCATCAACAGCATTCATCTTGCTAAATTCAATATTCTTCTGACCATACTGTACCTGATGGCTACCATTTTCAACCCAGTGAGCTGCAGCTTTCTTCTAAAAACTTTGCTTCCCTTTTGGCTTTAGGAACACAGTAATATCCCACTTCATGGGCTCCTTTACAATTCTCTCAAAGAATTCTCTCCCTAATACAAACTTCCCCTGGGGATCCTCAAGCCTCAATCTTAGGTTCTCTTGCTTTATTTACACTCTTTGCACGTGAACTCACTCTGTCTTTCTGCCATCAACTCACATTTGCAGCTCTAACAGAGACCTATTCTCCGAGCTCCAGTCTTAGTCACAGCAAACTGCCTTCCCCGCTTGAATGACTTGCTGGCATCCCAAACCCAATACATTCAAAGTAGAACTCTTGATTTTTTCTCAAAGCTCAATCGTCTTTATCTTGGTAAGTGACACTATCATTAATTCACTTACAAAAGCCAAAACTGCGAGTCCCCTTTCTCACCCCTTTCTACTGAAATTCAATCCATCACTAACCGTATCTGTTGAACCTGAAAAACATTTCAAGCTATTTCATACCCACAGAGCACCACTGCCATACCTAGGCCAACAGTCTTCCATCTTGACTGCACACTGGAACTGCCAGTGAATCTTAAAGAAAGTACTTCTGGACACATTCCAAGAGATTCTGATTTAATTGGTTTTGGGGTAAAGCCCAGACACCACGAATTTTTTAACAGCTCTGCAGATAGTTACCTAATGTGAGGCTGAGGTTGAGAAGTACGACCCTAGACCAAATCACCACCATCTCTCCAGGACTGTTTTGATCGCCTCTTCCAGTTTCCATTCCTACCACTCTCCACCAGCTCCTATAATCCCATCTCCATTAAGGCAGCCAGAATGAGTTTCAACAAACATAAATCAGAGCCCATCACTCCCCTGCTAGGATCTTTCAACAGTTTTTCTTTATGCAAAAATCTATCTTTCAAACTCCATACTACGGCCTCCAGAGCTTGATGTTCTCATAGCTGCCTTCTTCCAACCTCAAGCCACCTCACCTTGCTAGCTACGCTCTGTCCACACTGGCCTTGTTAGCTCCTAGAAGATGAAAGCCTTCTCCTGTCTCAGAACCTTTGTACTTGGTATTCTACCTGAAGTGTTCTACTCCCAGCTCTTCCTAAGGTGTTTCCCTCATCCATCTCAGTTTCAAGATCATCTCTTCAGAGGAACATCATCTGACCACCCTGTCTCATACTTCTGATTTTCTAATCCCCACCCTAGAATTGTTTTTAAACAACTTTACTGTTTATTTCCTTAATAGAATGTATAATCTACAATGATTCTGTTTGTATCTGTCTGTCCCACTAAAAAGTAGATTCTTGGAGGGCAGGTGCTGGATCCTACTTTCCCATGTTCCTAATATCCAGTAGTTTTCCCTATTATAAGATATGTGATATTATAAGATACCACATATCTTATAATAGGGAAATATATGTATAATAGGAATATAATAATTCCTTATAATAGGGAAATATATATATACACACACCATATATATATGGTATATATCCTACATATCATATATGTTATATGATATATAGGATATATATATATATATATAAGATATATGCAATACAGTTTGTAACTCTGGTTTCATCCAAACCTGATGACAAAGTAAAATCTTTTACACTTGTTCCCCAGGGTTAAGGAGTGTCAAAAAATCAAGTATCTAAAGGAGATGTCACAAACCGTTGTGGTGATTCTTAGAATGATGGACATAATTATAGAAAGGATGAGAATGCTATGTAAGTATTTAAAAGGCATGGGGCCAGAGTAATTTCTGTTGGTCAAGTCAAACTAAAAAGCTCCAGTGTGAGCTTCTGCTTCCCCGACTCCTATACAATGCATGTTACAGAGCAGGCACTCAAACTATGCTTATGGAGCAAATAAAGAGGTTTCTGTCCTCTAAATTAGATAAATATCCAAAAGCTTATATATGGCAAAAAATAGAAAAATACCTAACTCTTCCTCACAGGATTAATATGCAGTGATAGAATGAAAAGATGTTTTATACATTTTATCTTTTATACACATGTGATGCAAATTATTGTTAGAAGAGACCACCTGAGGAACATTTTATTTTGAAGTAAAATATAAACCTGAAAAATTAAATCTAGCTTTTCTCCCCCTTCTAAACTCGAGTTGTCAGGATGGAGACAGGCAAAGATCTAGCTTGTCAGCAGCTACCCAGGATTACTGCTAAAGGCCTAACTCGAATACACACTTTAAAGAATCCCAGGGCCTCTTCCCTCACACACATCAGGAGCCCAGCACGTCCCTGCTCCCCGCCAATGATCACTCACGCTCCACGATGTCACTAATGTAGTAACTGAAGATGTGGGCCAGTTTGTCCATGTCATGTTCCGACTTGCAGGTCAGGCTCAACCTGTCCATTAAAGCTGTAAACCCTGGCCAACAAAGCAAAAGTTACTAGGAAATGCACCTTAGATTACCCATTTTTCTATCCACGACACTTAGAAGAAACTCACAAATATTTGTTAAATGAACGCCCCCTCCGTGGCTGGCTGCGAGATCCCTGAGGCCAAGAACAATGGGCACAGAGGTATGCCACCCCCCCCCCCATGACTTAATTGGATGAATGAAATAATACGACCAGGCAGAACGCTGATCGGAAACCGCTCGGGGCTGGCAGAACACCTCGGCTGAAAGCCCGCAGTGTGGCCCCAGAAAAAAATCCTTGACCTCGGAGCCTCAATTTTATCATCTCGAATTGAGCTCAGGGGCTGAAGCGGTTCATCTCAGTCGGTGTCTTCCCGCTCTGAAAACGGTGACCCTCGAAGTTCACGGGGAGGCGAAGGCGCGCGGCCGTCGCAGGTCAGGTCTGTAACCGCCGCGGCTGCCGGAGGAGCCCAGGCCCAACCGCCGCCTCAGCGGGCCGGAGACTGAAGCTCCCCGCTCGCCCTCACCCGTCACGTGGACGCCTAAGAGGACACCCTGCGCAGTGGCGAGCTCGGGTTTCGATCTCCGCGGCTTCCTGAAGACCAGCAGGTCGGGAAGCAGCGCCGCCAACCGGGCCTCCACAGGCCACAGAGGCGGCGCCACCTCCCGCTCGCCGGTCGCCATGGCGGCGGCGGCGGCGCTGCCCGCCCAGCTACCGGAAACTCGGTCGTTTCGCAAAGCAGCCAATACGCATCGGCGGTACTGGGAAGGGCCCTCCCACCAGCCAATCCGCGCCAGCCTCCCTGGGGCAGTGCCAATAGAAGGGAGCCGCGGGCCCCGGGCTGCCTGGTTCCCGCCCTAGGTTTCCGGGGAGACTGCGGGGCACGCGGCGCGGGCGGCGCTTTCAAAGGAGCACAACTTGTTATTATTTTCGTTGAAATGTAGAGGCGAGGATGCTTCCTGGGCAAAGCAGATCATTTGGAATAGTCTTTCCCTCCCTATTCTTAGAAACTTGGGCCATCTCTGGATTTAATAAGGACAAGTACCACCAGCCTAAATCTGTCAAACTCGGGGATTTTTTTTTTTTAAAAAACAAGTAGATTAAAGCTACCCAAAACTCAGTTCTTTTCCTGAATTGTTAGCAGTTTGTACTCTTATCTGCCAGGGCAGATACTTCATCTCTTGAGGGTGCTTCCCAGGACTCTTTATTTTTCTCCAGTTCTGGGTTCCAAGACTGGAGTATGGCACGGGGAACTCATGTTCCTTACACGATAAAGCAGGAACAGGATGAGCTTGCTAAGGTTTTCACCAATCGGAAAAGCATGTTTTCTTTTGCTTTTGCTTTCTGTAGCTATAAAACCTAAAAGGTATATTTTCACTATTCTTAAACCACAACACCTAATGAATCAAGGCCATTTTGGTGATAATGAGAGGATGGGGCTAATCTTGTGGAATTACTTCATCATATTTTGGTGAATACTTAGAACTGCTCAGCCCAAAGGTGGCCGAAAATCTTGAGTGGAAGGGCCAAAAGGGAAAGAGAAGAGATTAAGGGGAGATAAAGCTAAGAGGTCTGAATACCACCCACAGATCACTTGTCTTTCTACAGGTCACAATTGCAATCATGTCAACCAAGCCTAGAATCATGGGATGCAGCCTCCTGAAAAGTCAAGTCACCTTTTAGTATTTTTACAAATTTATTTTAAAAAATAACAATTGCAATGACATCAATGATCAATCACCAGTACTCCCCTGCTGCTGAGGGGAAAAAAACCTAGATAGTTGAGTCCCAAAGGAAAATCAAGACATCGTCATCAGGCACCCTATAGCAAAAAAATGCTATTGGTCCAGTGGCATAGACACTGATAGGGCAATGTACCAGTGCAATTAAAATATACACTTACAATTATCCTGCAAAAAGAGCACTCAAAAAGTGACATGACTATGCATTAAACCAATTATTCACCCATTCATTCCGCATTTGTGAGGTCATCACTACAGTTCCAAGGACAAATGAGGAAAAGAACTAGTAACAAATAAAGACTCAAAACATCAGCCCCCTGCCTTCACTTTGTGGGCCATTATGGTGTGCTAAGATGACTACAATAAAAGAGTCATGAGCTATCTGAAATGCAATGACAAATGACAGCTGAAGCACTTCACTTCAAACAAAATTCAAATTCAACCCCCCAATAAAAAAAACTCAGCAACAATGACGTTGGTATTATGTACAAACTTACAAACACAAATAAATAGCATTTTAGAACTGCTGTTGGCTTAAGAACTAGAAATTAGGTCTGAGAAATTTCTTTCCGAACTCTGTCCCTTAGACTTCTACAGAGTCAGCCCCTCTGGCATCTGGAGCCAGGCAGAGGGCTCAATTTCCAGCACGAGGAAGCTATTTCCCCTCCTGTGTACTTTTGCATAGTTGTGCACCTCTATCTCTATCGACACCATAATCTCTCTCTCTCTGATGTTTGCTTCTGAGGTTCAGTATCTTTTCTTTACTCATCTAAGCATGTCAATCCCAAATGTTCTTCCCAACGAAATTCCTGGCTTTTCCCTCATTTCCAGAGAAGGCAACTCATACTTCTGAAACACTACCATAGTTCTCTCAGGGTTCAACATCTAGAAAAGAAATGGATTGTGGAGGGACAACCCATTCTGGGAACCATGGCCCACGTTCTGACCCCGTAGGCATCTACTTCTAGTCTACAGATTATTCCCACAATATGGATTCAATGTGAAAACCTTTCTGCACAAGATCTATGGAGAAATGAGAAAAGAAATGGAAACTGGCACCAAAGAATCAGCTGCCATGGGAAGAATGAGAATGCTCTCTGGGGCCAGCACAAAGCACAGCAGGAGTAAAACCAACATCCTCCTGGTACTCTAGCAGGTCAGTGTAATCGAACACTGCTTTCCAGAAACTGTTCAGAGCCCAATCTCATACTTCTTCCTTTCAGTGCGTATTAAAAGGTTTTAATGTAATTATGAGTTAGTCTCTCTCATCTTAAGAATCAACCCCAGGTATCCATCCACTGGAGAATCGTACTCTAAAACAAAACGTGAGATACATACTACTCTCTCTCCTTCCAGACTGAAACACACATGAAACTTCAAATTCCCAATGCTGCTGCAAGGCCTATGATTGAAAATCTCTAGCCTGGCAGGAGTACCTGCAAATGTCCTCAAGTGCCTCAGCACAGATGGTGTTGAAGAGCTTTGTTCCTTACTTAGCAAAGGCAGTTTCAAGGTCCAGTACCCTTGAAATTGTCTTAAAAGGAGCCACAGCAAGAACTATGGTCCAGATGACCTGTCAACAGAGGGACAAGCAGACTAAAACTTGTCAAAGCTAAAAAGAGATTCAACAATGTATATTTTTAGTGCTAGTGTCTTCTATTCTTTTTTCCCCAGAATGAAGCTTTCTCTTGGCTGGAGTCCAAAAATATCAACCTGCCATCTGTACAGATTCTTATTATTACCACAGATTAGATGAGTGTATCTCAGAGAATTTATTGTTTCCATATCACAAGATGGAAAGAACTTCCTTGTCTGGAAGCCATCTCTGAATACAAAGAGTCTATTCAGTTAGGCAGCCTGTGATCCCCACCAGAGGGATGCTGTCCAGATTCCATGGAAAGCTGTGCACTGCAGCTTCCCTGAGTGCGGTCTAGGTTGAGGAGGTTGTTATCCCCTGGTGAGATGGCTGGCTGGCTTCACCAGTCAACGTTAAGTGCTGTAAGTATGGCTGGGCTGGCATGTATCTCCGTGCATCCTCCTCATTCATGAAATGTCAATGTCATCAACAGTCTGAAACAGTCCTGACGGAAAAGGTGAGAGAAAGGCTTTCAACTTCAATTTGCCAGACACTGCTGCAATTGTAATACTGAGCCACTTATTAAAAATTAAGTGGTTTCTGTCCTGTAGAAAAGGGCGGACTGATCATCAGTGTCCCGCGAGAGTTGATCAATTTCCTGAACAGTAGTGAGGAACATGACCTTGATCAGCTCCATCACATGGCCTGGGGTTAGGACACTCGGATGATCTGTGTCATTGCTTCCTCATCAGCTTGGTTTGGATCCTAGAGGGAAAGACAAGATAATGATTAAAGTCCTTGTAAAGCAACAAGTAATGCCTGGTTCTCATCCTCAAAGGAATATACTTTGCCAAGTAAACCAAAGGCCTACTATTACATCAAAGTCTGCACACGTAGTCCATCTTCTGTTGCACCCCCAAGGATGCATTAGCAGGGACCTAACTGGCACGCGATGTGGATGTGGGCATCCCAAACAGTGGCTTCACCCTCTGTGCTACAATGCTTACCCCTAGCCTTATCCTTAGGAGGAGTTAAAGCTTGGCCTGGCCTCCATCACCAAACACTCCAGAGCTGACAGTGTACCTCTTTCCTAAGCACCTTGTACTGTGCACTACCCTTAAGGGTAAACTATTCGGGTGGCTAAGAAACAGACACAGAGGAACCATGTCATGCTGTATTTCTTGGTTGTTATTTTCTGATCACCACATTTAAATTCTGAGTACTTAGTAGGCTGGAAAAGCATTAGAATCCATATATCACACTTGCAGATAAACCTGAAGCTGGGACGGGTCAAGTGACTTGCCTAGACAAAGTCAGAAAGGTAGCTAGGAGCCCAGCAAGGAGTAATTCCCCAATCTCTTGGCTCTCAGTTAATCTTCTTTCCAGTAAACTCTCTACTGCTTCCCACTTAAGATCTGCAGTAAGAAGACAAGGATCACCTCTTGAAAGCTTTTTTTGCAACTGCCTTTAAGTTCCATACCAAGGCTCTAAAACCTCAGTAAGCAAAACCATAAAAAGCCAAAAGTTTCTGGGTCTTGAACAGTGAGTAAGAATATTCAGCATTTTCTGGACAGTCACTATGCACTTGGCATATGCTAACTAGGTGCCTAACATAGATTATTACTCAAAATTCCCACAACATTACTCTGATATATTCATCAGTATTCTACTTTATCAAGAAAGGGCTAACAGTCCAACTTGATCAAGGTCATATTGCTAGCAAATATGGGGGGGGGGGGTCCTTCAAAAAGTTCAAGGACAATGTGTACTTTTTAATTTTTAAACTCCAATTCCCCACAATTTTTTTTGAAGCATCTTTGCAGAATGAGGATAGGTCTTGACACAATGCCCTACACCTGGCCATCCATACACACAAAATGCATGCATGCATGAACAGCGATGAGAAAGGAGGCGTTCTCACACTTCAGGTGAGGAACAGTAACACTGAAGGAGTCCTTAGTGCTCACTTACAGGGACAATGAGAAAGCCTACTGTGACTGCTAAGAGACAAAGTTGCTAAGAAACCACATAGGAAACAGTTTGAGATTTCATGCAGTTAAGAAATGAGGAGCTAGCGTGCATCCGTGAATAGGGGACTGATCGGGTGGACACCATGGCCTGAAGCGCTAGCATCCATATGGGCGCCAGTTCAAGACTCGGCTGCTCCACTTCCAATCCAGCTCTCTGCTATGGCCTGGGAAAGCAGTAAAAGATGGCCCAAGTCCTTGGGCCCCTGCACCTGTGTGGGAAACCCAGAAGAAGCTCCTGGCTCTTGGCTTCGGATGGGCGCAGCTCTGGACGTTGCGGCCAATTGGGGAGTGAACCATCGGATGGAAGACCTCTCTCGCTCTCTCTCTCTTTGTGTGTGTGTGTAACTTTGACTTTCAAGGAAATAAATAAATCTTTAAAAATAAATAAAGAAAGAAAAAATAAGACTGGAGATCAAGTTAGAGGATCCTGTAACAGTGCAGGTGGAATGTGATCTCATACATAATGGGAGGAACCCACTAATTCAAGAAACATTTATTGAGTGCTTGCTCTCAACTGGACATTACAAGTCCAATAAATGTAACTAAAATTCTCTACCCTTCACAAGGCTCAGCCTAATGAAATTAACAATCTTGAACAATTAAATAAAAGTTAACTTCAAGAATTGGACAGTTTGAAACTTTAGTGTGGGTAGATGAACATATCATTTGTTGAGATGGATTGTTACAGATGCAAAAAACAAATCACAATTCTATTTTGGATACATTGACTCAGAAATGCCTATAAAATAAACATGTGAATTAGATGTCTAAGCCAGTGAAGTAGTTAACAGGGTAAACTCTGGAATTATACTACCTGGGTTTGAATTTCCGTTGCTCCATTTTAGTGAGTATTTTACATTAGGCAAATTACTAAACTAACCTTTTTAAACTTCAGTTTCAATTATAAAATGAAGATGATTCTCATTTCATGGCAATTAAGGCTGCTATAAAGATTCAATTAAATAGTGCTTATTGGGGAACAAGCCGTTAGTATAGTGGTTATGATACTTGTGTTCACTATCTGAGTGCCTAGATTCAATTCCTGGCTCCAATTTGACTCCAGCTTCCTGCCCATGCAGTCCCGGGAGGAGGCAATGATGGCTCAAGAAATTGGATTTCCTGTCACCTACACAGGAGAACTGGATTGCATTCAGACTCCTGGCTCTGGCCTTGGTCCAGCCCCAGCTGTGTAGGCATTTGCAGAGTGAACCAACAGACTGGAGCTCTGTCTTTCTGCCTCTCAAATTAAAAAAAAAAAAAAAAAAAAAAAAAAAAAAAAAAAAAAAAAGAAGAAGAAAAAGAAGAAAGGCCACTGGATTAAAGATCTTTAGTGCTTTTAAGATCACAAGCTTGCGTCCAGTTTAGAGAATATTAATCTCTGAATGTGCAAACACCAGAAGACGTTGCTAAATGCTTCAACCCAAGAAAATAGAAAGCAATAAAGAACGAAAGGACTATATATTCTCACCTGCATATGAGGACTATCCTTTTCCTTGGGGGAGAAAAATCGTCCACCTTCACCACGCTTCCGAGCCATGGCATGACGGTGCCGAGACTCATGCAGGTATTTCTGAAACAAGGGAAATAAAGCTGTTGAACCATTAGCTAGAATCAGCACAGTTATCTAGAGCACAAATCCATCCTTAAAAGTTCAAGACAGCTGTGATCAAAGCCATAGGGGACAATGAGGACTTTGAATTACAGAGAAAAGTGTCGGAGAAAAGTACTAAGTCAGTAAGACAGCAGGTTACATATAAGCACCTAAGAGTGAATGCCAAATGAATTTTTTTGCAGAAGTGAGTATAGCAGAGATTGCTGTCTTCTAACATATATCCCATCCCTTCTGCCTCAGTAAGAAATAAAACAACAGAGCAAACGGTACACAGGGAAAAGACTGCATTTCTAGTCTTCCTAGTAGGAAGTGTGACCAGTGAACTAAATTCTGACTAAAGAGATGTAGGAAACTTCTTGAAAGTTTGCCTGAAACAAAGTGTGCTGGATATGAATGGCTGCCATTCTTGTTCCCTTTGCTTCTAGGCTGGAGCCCAAGGAACCAGCTTGGTTTCTGAAGAGCACACCAACAACAGTGGAGCAATAAGACAGGAAAAGTAGAGGTCTTGAGAACTGCAGCAAAGTGCTACCAGCTCGGGACAGTTTTTCTCTCCAATTCTTTTATGTAAGAAAAAAATAAAATCTTATTTAAGCTACTAGTTTGTTGTCATTATTGTAACTGAAGGTATATATAGTAATAACAATTCTAAAAGAGAACTGCTATATAATTTCAATTGTTTGGAAGGTATTCAAAGAAATGAATGAAATCAAAGGCAATTTCTGAAGTAGAACTTCCTAGTTCTCTTTTTATATCCTTCTCAGTGTTATACATACCCTCCTTTCCTTTGGAATCTTCCCTTCTGCCTCTAGTTTGGCGCGGGCTTGCCTCCTCTTAAGAATACGGTGATACTGTTTGGCATTCACATAGAGAGGCTCTTCTTCAAGCATCTCTGCCCCAGGTAGAGGGATTCTTTGTATGGCAGGCACAGAGCCAGCTCCAGGCACCATCTGCATGAAGAGGAAACCAGGGGTTATCAGTGGCCTGATGTGTGGACATAGCAAAGTTTCTTGGTCCCTGTTAATCTCTTTTCTTCTGAGTGCCTCAAAAAGTCATTTTTATAGGGTACTTAGTGACATGCAGACTCTTGGAAAACATTTACATAAAAGCTTTGCACTTCAGAAGCAAACATCCCAGATGATTCTGCCACAGTGGGCTCAGGAGCCACTGAGAACTAATATAACCATGCCTAAAATTCATGTCCACACATGGCTCAACTTCCTAGGTGTGTCTATTGCCATTTAATGGTTAGAAACAGTAATTTTCAGACAATGAAACATCACAAAAGAAGGCAGACTAAGCATTACTAAATACAGATAGACTCACAGACCTAATTCAATCCTATTTTTTCTAAAAACAAAAAAACAAACAAAAAAAAAAAAAACCACAACAACACTGTACTAGATCGACAAACAAGTTAACAGGCTCCTGTGTCCCACCCACAGCCACTATGAACAATGGTATAAATTCTTCTGGTAGCTTCCTTCACCTCCGCAGAATTCCATCACCCATTCTCAATTTATCCATTTTAGGTCCTGTGTCTCAACATACTATTTTGACATATGGGGGTTTAGCTTTCATGCATATCACCAACTTTTTCTCCATTTTCTCAATATATATTCATACCACACTTTTTTTATATTTCTCTATTGATTACAATCCAATTTTTGGTTTATTTCTTGTTTCATCCACCACAGTAGTGGCCTGGTCTCCCTTCACTATTTGGATTCTGAACAGAATTACATAAAATTAGACATTTACACCTATTTACTCACTGCTGTATCCCCAGTATCAAGAACAGTCCCTGGGTACACAGTAGGTGCAGAATGTATTTATGTTTATTGTGATGTTATGGCAAAAGCAGATCACCGTTAAGTGCCTTAAGGATCAATCTCAATTCCAAGAAGTCAACATTATAAATATAGCTTTGCCAGAGTTGTAAGTTCAAGAAATCTTCAAAGATAGATATATGGGAAGTTTTATCACATGAGAACAGTGAGCTGAGCAATCAGTGTTCTTACCATGACCATCCCTCCTGAATTGACCACATTGCCTGCCACTGGCAGTGTCACAGTAACAGTTCCTTGTCCACTGCTGGTTGTGTTGGTATTGGCTCCTGTCTGAACAATCTGTGCTCCTGCCAAACTGGCTGCTGGGATGGTGATCATGCCTGAAACAGGGACTGTAACTTTAAGAAAATAAAACATAAAACAAACAAAAAAACAGGCATAAAGAACAGAGAGAAGGGAACACAGTTAGTCCCTCTTCTGTCTGGTATACACAGTCACCCTGGAAAAACAGTGAAACACACAAAGTAAAAAAAGTACTCTCCCACTCTTACTTTGTTTTGCTATATATAATCCAAGTAATCACAATCTTTGAAATTCTATTCCCAGTTCTGATGAAATCTATTCTTCAAATGGACATTTCCCCAGGCATTCCATTAAAAGTTTCCAAAAGTGGGTGAGAAAGGCTAGAGCCCACCCTTCCATGGCTCATTCTGACTTTAGCTATACCCACTGACCTTGTACATGGAACAGACTACTTTAGGACTGAGATTTTATGAACTTACAATTTGCTTATCTTGGACTGACAATGAGTCTGTTGCAGGACCAAAACTTAAAATTAAATCAAGTGCTTCAAATCCTCCCAAAATTAACAGCACATTGAGGAAATCAATCATCATTTGTGTGAGCTCTTGCCATGACTCAATCAAGTCAGACCCTCCTCTGAATCACAGACACGGTTAATGCACAGTCTAGAACTTATGTACTGCAAAATTTATATCACAAGTCAAACCTTTGGTCATGGAACCTGAGATATCTTTTCTGGATTAACTATCTGAATAGCTGACAAATACTTCCCAAAACATTCAAGTCTAGTTCAAGTACTCTTCCTCCCTAGCTAACAGATCTCTCCTTTATTTATGTGTCATCTTTTTCTAGAACATACTTCCAAAAGAGCTCCATATTGAATTTACTTGTTCCAATCTCCCTTACTGTATTAGAGGCTCTCTGGGAACTCTTCTTTCCCTTTTATCAAATATTACGTATACAGTAAAGTGCTGTTATCTATAGTAGGCATACAAGAAGTCTTCTTGGAATCGATTAATATTGAAGTGACAGGGGAAAGGGAATAAGCATAAGCAGCAACAGACCTTTTGTGTGTTGTTCAAGGGATAAAAAGAATGCCCCAAGTGGTCCAGGGAAACTTATGGCACCCCTACCTTGCTGGAGAATGGTGCCGTCTGCGTTAACTGGCTGGTAGACAATGGTCTGTCCTTCGGCTGTTTGTGCCACTTGCTGCCCCTGGACAGCGATCTGCTGCTGCGTCTGTAGGAGATAAAAAACGACACAATTAAATGGACCACAAAGAAAATGACCATGTGCCCTTCTTAAGAAAACATCTTTGATGCTCTTCACTCCTGTTTCCACAAAATATGAAATATCTGGCTCAGCTGTCTGACCCTTCCAAATCTGCTGTGCTCCTGTGTTGACAGCGCTGGAGGAGTTACCTGAGTCTGGCCAGCTGTGACGGCCGTCTGGGGCTGCTGAATGATGATCTGCTGAGTCTGGCCCTGCTGGCCCTGCACCTGCACAGCCTGCCCACCTTGGATCTGGATCTGTCCTGGAGGAACCAACTGGATCTGTGGAAGTAAACACAAAGAAAGGATAGTACCCTACCGACACTGGTTTCCCTTGGGCTCTGAAAATTATTCAAATTCCTCTAAAAAGCAGGAGCTATTCTAAAGAAGACAAAAATAGGAATCTTGTTGTCAATTATGAATTAGAGACTATTTTATTTTCTATTCATGAAATGAAAGGGGGGAGTCAGTGTCATGACACAGAGGGTTAAGTCCTATGATGCCAGCATCCTGTATTGAATGTACCAGTTCAAGTCCCAGCTGCTCCACTTCCAATCCAGCTCCCTGATATTAAGCCTGGGAAAGCAGCAGAGGATGGCCCAAGTGCTAGGGCCCCTGACCTCACATGGGAGACTTGGAAGAAGCTCCTGGCTGCTTGCTCTGGCCAGGCCCAGCCCTGGCAGTTGCAGCCACTTGGGGAGTGAACCAGAAGATAGAAAATCTCTCTCTCTCAGTAACTCTGCCTTTCAAATAAATAAAACTTAAAAAAAATTTTCAGTATAAAAATTTTGAAATCCATGTATAGACTTTTCCTAATACTCTGAAAAAAAAAGGCTATCTAAAGAATACTTCAGAGAATTTCTTATATAACATTCTTTTTTTTTTTTTTTGACAGGCAGAGTGGATAGTGAGAGAGAGAGAGACAGAGAGAAAGGTCTTCCTTTTTGCCGTTGGTTCACCCTCCAATGGCCGCTGCAGCTGGCACACCGCGCTGATCCAAAGCCAGGAGCCAAGTGCTTCTCCTGGTCTCCAATGAGGGTGTAGGGTCCAAGCACTTGGGCCATCCTCCACTGCCCTCCAGGGCCACAGCAGAGAGCTAGACTGGAAGAGGGGCCACCGGGACAGAATCCGGCGCCCCAACCGGGACTAGAACCCGGTGTGCCAGCGCTGCAAGGCGGAGGATTAGCCTAGTGAGCCACGGCACAGGCCTATAACATTCTAAGACTATGAAACTAGAGCTCTACAAGCATATAACAGAAAATGATTTCTTTAGCTTGATCAGTTAGTCTTACTTGGAAGCAGGGAAATAAGACAACACTATCAAATCTCATAGCAAAAACAACCCACAAATCACAGAATTTAGAGCTAGAATGAACCCAAGACATCAACTGATATAAACTGAATTTTTAGTTGAGGAAACTCAGGTGAGTGAGGCGGCCAAGATCGTAAACCCTGTTTAATGGTAGACCTGGGAATGAAGCTGAGTCACTGCACTCACAATGTTTTGTTCCCAGCACTGTATCACACGTCTCTATTCAACAATGGGGAAAAAGAAGGAAAAGCAGGCTAAAAAGGAGGAAGAGAGACAACTGAAATGAAACAGTAGTGTGAAATTGAGGAAAGCACACAGAGAAAATATATTTAAAGCCTCATACATTTATGCATGGAGAAATGCAGAAACTATTTTTAATCTTAACTACAACTGTGTCTTGGCAAAAGTATGCCAATTGCCTTAAAACTGCGCTTATCCTTTGCCCAAGCAACCTTCACTTCAAAGAAATTACTGTAAGAGTACAACTGAAAGAGGCTGGCACTGTGGCGTAGTAGGTAAAGCTACCACCTGAGGTACTGGCATCCCATATGTGCACCGGTTTGAGTCTCGGCTGTTCCACTTCTGATCCAGTTCTCTGCTATGGCCTGGGAAGGCAGCAGCAGATGGCCCAAGTGCTTGGACCCCTGCACCCACATGGAAAACAGGGAGGAAGCTCCTGGCTCCTGAGTTCAGATCAGTCCAGTTCTGGCCATTGTGGCCATTTGAGAGTGAACCAGTGGTTGGAAGACCTCTCTCTTTGCCTCTCTGTAACTCTATCAAATAAATAAATCTTTAAACAACAAAAAAAGAATTCAAATGAAAAAAATAAAAGATCCTGCCTAAATGTCTATAGTAACTTAACCCACAAAAGCAAAATCCTTAAATACTTTGTAAATTAGAAATTCTGATTCATCAAATTGATTGAACATTATGATGGAATTAAAACAAGGCAACCTCTCACTACCTGTGTGCTATAATTATGCCCAAAAATTATGCATAAAAATACAAAGGAATGAGCAACATTCCAACTTTGATTTACAAGCAGTGTGATCATGGCTGTATTTTTTTCTACTTATATAGCAAGTTAATAGTTCCCCCCTCACCCTCCTTTCCATGCTCACATCATATAACTGTGGAAAACTGGTTAATTACAAAGATAAAATACTCCACTATTGAGTCAACCATTCATCCTTTTTACTACAGATTACATGTTCTTCACTAGTGCTATACTGTGATTTCTTTGTATATTTTCTCCCTACTACTAACACTTTTCTTTTGACAGTCTCAAATGTCAGATTACTAAATAAAAAGGTTTAAGTTTTTTTTTTTTTTTTGGACAGGCAGCGTGGATAGTGAGAGAGAGAGAGACAGAAAGGTCTTCCTTTTTGCTGTTGGTTCACCCTCCAATGGCCGCTGCGGCTGGCGCACTGCGGCCGGTGCACCGCGCTGATCCGATGGCAGGAGCCAGGTGCTTATCCTGATTTCCCATGCGGGTGCAGGGCCCAAGGACTTGGGCCATCCTCCACTGCGCTCCCGGGCCACAGCAGAGAGCTGGCCTGGAAGAGGGGCAACTGGGACAGAATCCGGCATCCCGACCGGGACTAGAACCCGGTGTGCAGGCGCCGCAAAGCAGAGGATTAGCCTATTGAGCCGTGGCGCCGGCCTAAGTATTTTTAAAAATATTTATTTTATTTTATTTTGAAAGGCAAAGTTACAGAGAGGCAGAGGCAGAGTCAGAGTGAGAGAGAGAGGTCTTCCATCCGCTGGTTTTACTCCCTGAGGGCCACATCTGTGCTGGATCTGTGCTGATCTGAACCCAGGAGCCAGGAGCTTCCTCCAGGTCTCCCACGCAGGTGCAGGGGCCCAAGCACTTGGGCCATCCTTCACTGCTTTCCCAGGCCATAGAAGAGAGCTGGATTGAAGTGGAGCAGCTGGGACTTGAACCAGCACTCATATAGGATGCCGGCACCACAGGCAGCAGCTTTACCTGCTACACCACAGCGCTGGCCCCAAAGTTTATGTATTTGAAACAGAGGTGGGGAATCTGTCTGCCAAGGGCCATTTACATATTTGTAACATCATTTTCAGGCTATAAAAATTGTCAACTTAAAAATTAGCCTCATATAGATTTCTTGAGTGTCAAGTCCTGTCTGTGGTTGCCTTGGCAGCACCAGACCCAATAATTCTGAGGGCTTTACATGACACTTCCTATCCCTGATTTAAAAGATAGTAAGACACCTTTCCAAAATGACTTTATAATTTGAAATTAATGAGTATTTTCTTTTCTCTATATCTATGCTAATCACTTTTTAAAAAATTTTATTGATTTATTTGAAAAGCAGATTGTGAGAAAGAGAGAGAGAGAGAGAGAGAGAGAGAGAGAGAGAGAGAGATATCTTCCATCTACTGGTTCACTCCCCAAATGGCTGCAGCAAACTGAGCTGGGGCCAATCCAAAGCCAGGAGCTTCTTCCAAGTCTCCCATGTCGGTGCAGGGGCCGAAGCACTTGGGCTACTCTCCACCATTTTCCCAGGTGCACTAGCAGGCAGCTGGATGAAAAGCAGAGCAGCTGCTGGGACTTGAACCAGCACCCACACAGATGCCAGTGTCACAGGCGGCAGCTTTACCCTCTATGCCACAGCATCGGCCCCAATTCTAATCACTTTTAAAAAATGTTTGACAACTTTTGTAAGTCTATTTTTTTTATACATTTACTTTCATTTATTTGAAAGACAGAGACAGACAGGCAGACAGACAACAATCTTTTGTTTGCTGGTCCACTGTAATAGCCAGGGCTAGGCCACACCAAAGCCAGGAGCCTGGAATTCCATCTGGATCTCCCATGTGTGTGGCAAGGGCCCAGGTAGTTGGGCCATAATCTGTTGCCTCTCAGGATGCATCAGCAGGAAACTGGATCAGAAGCAGAGTAGCCAGGACTTGAACTGGTGCTCTGATAATGGGAAGCGGGCAACACAAGTGCTGCTGAACCATCTGCACCACGATGCCTGCCCTGGTGTCTCTAATTTTAAAATAGGCCGGCGCCATGGCTCACTAGGCTAATCCTCCGCCTTGCAGCACCAGCACACCAGGTTCTAGTCCCGGTTGGGGCGCCGGTTTCTATCCCGGTTGCCCCTCTTCCAGGCCAGCTCTCTGCTATGGCCCAGGAAGGCAGTAGAGGATGGCCCAAGTGCTTGGGCCCTGCACCCTCATGGGAGACCAGAAGAAGCACCTGGCTCCTGATCAGCGAGATGCGCCGGCCGCAGCGGCCATTGAAGGGTGAACCAACGGCAAAAAGGAAGACCTCTCTGTCTCTCTCTCACTATCCACTCTGCCTGTCCAAAAAAAAAAAAAAAAAAAAAAGCAACCCCAGAGTTGCCTACACCTTTCTTTTAATCTCTTCTATATCTTTCTCTTATTTTTTATTTTTATTTTTTTGGACAGGCAGAGTGGACAGAGAGAGAGAGAGAGACAGAGAGAAAGGTCTTCTTTTTGCCGTTGGTTCACCCTCCAATGGCCGCTGCGGCCGGTGCACTGTGTTCGGAGCACCGCGCTGATCCAAAGCCAGTAGCCAGGTGCTTCTCCTGGACTCCCATGCGGGTGCAGGACCCAAGAACCTGGGCCATCCTCCACTGTACTCCTTGGCCACAGCAGAGAGCTGGACAGGAAGAGGGGTGACCAGCACAGAATCCGGCGCCCCGACCGGGACTAGAACCTGGTGTGCCAGCACCGCAGGTGGAGGATTAGCCTATTGAGCTGCGGCGCCAGCTCTCTTATTTACTTTTAACATTCTGTTTCTTAAAGTCTTTTAAGTGGATTTACATATTTTATTGGTTTAAAGAATCTAGTTTCTATTTATCCTTTTTACATTTCTGTTAGTTTTCTATTTAATTAACTTTCTCTTTTGTTCGTTTTGTTCTCCTAACTTTCCAGGAAAAACATCAGTTATTTATTTTTAATACTTTTAAAATAAAGAATTTAAGGTTATTAAATTTTTCTGGTGTTTAGGTTGGAAGTGAAATACTTTCTTTATTACTTGCTTGGTGACCCAAATGACAGTATATGGAAAGAAACAAACAAAAACATTTTTGACCCAAGACAACAATTTACAAAGCAGATTAAATTTTTTCTCCCACCTCCTGGAAGTGCCAAAGTAAGTCACATTACCAAATCACTTTATAAACTAGATTCTCATGTCTCTATATTCCTCACAGCTATTCAAAACGATGCCCTAATATCTTAGTCCTTCCTACACATCCAGTTTCTGCATTATTTTGCTTTATAACATAAAGGTAGAAAATTGGCTAAATGCAAAATGGGGGGTAAGATGCGTTTCAATGCAATGTTAATTGTCAAAGACTTTGCAACATCCTGTTCCATAAAACTTATCCTCTGACATACTGTTTCGACAGTTTTTATACCACTCACCTGCTGTAAACCCTGTGTCCCAGATACAGGTACTTGCATGATGGTTTGACCTTGTCCACCAGGGACAGCCTGGACCATGATGGGTTGGCCAGTTGATGTGATTAACTGACCTCCACTGACCTGTACCATTAATGGCTGCCCCTGGACCTAGAATGAAACAAAATAGTAACAATGAAGTAAAATTAAGAGATAAAATAGCTTTTATCAACACACAATCACTGGAACTATTCTGTTGCCTTGCTAGAAGGAAAAAGTAGAAGACTTATTCCCTTAGTGTCTATCCTTGGCTACATGCCAAGTTGACTACTTTAAGGTCGGATATAATGGACTATATCTAGAGTCCTTGGGCAGTCTCAACAGATATAAGGCATTCATCATCAAACACAGGCTACGTTCATGACAAACATTTAATGAAAACATCAAGGCTATTGGCCTTTAAAAGGCAATATTCAGGTGTGGTCTCCAGTGAGGGCTGCAGAGGAGGCAACGAGATGGAGAGGGATGGTGGTGATGGCAGCAGAGTGCAAATTCTAAACAGCCTGAACAGAGTAAACCATAATGCCCAGCTGGGGAAGCAGAAGGCTGGGGAGCAAGCAGCTCTCAAAGTTTATGCAAAGAACCCTTTCTCTCCATTGTCTCTTAAGCAAAAATGCAACTGCACACCTTTTACCCTCTTCACCTTACTCTGAGAATTCTGGGCATGTTGGTTGTTTAAAGATCCCATTACTGGGGCCAGTGCTGTGGCGTAGCAGGTAAAGCCACCGCCGCCAGTGCTGGCATCCCAAATGGGCACCAGTTCAAATCCCAGCTGCTCCACTTCCAATCCAGCTCTCTGCTATGGGCTGGGAAAGCAGAAGATGATGGCCCGAGTCCTTGGGCTCCTGTACCGACGTGAGAGACCCAGAAGTTCCTGGCTCCTGGCTTCAGACTGACCCAGCTCTGGATGAAAAATTTCCCTGTCTCTGTCTCTCTACCTTTCAAATAAATAAAGATATCTTAAAAAAAAAAAATCCCATTACTAAAGATTCCCTGGAAGTATAGGCGCCGGTTTGAGACCTGGCTACTCTACTTCCGATCCAGCTCTCTGCCAAGGCCTGGGAAAGCAACAGAAGATGGACCAAGTCCTTAGGTTCCTGAACCCATGTGGGAGACCTAGAAGAAGCTCCTGGCTTCGGATTAGCTCAGCTTGGCAATTGCGGCCATTTGGGGAGTGAACCAGTGGATGGAAGACCTCTCTCTCTTTCTGCCTCTCCGTAATTCTACCTTTCAAATAAATAAATAAATAAATCTTAAAAAAAAAAAAAGCAATGAGAAATATTGAAATTACATAGACTAGTCAGGTGCACAAATAGAATTTCCAACTTTCAAACTCCTATGAATAAATAGGCCAGTCTGGAAGCCAGGTCACTTCAAGTGGTCTGTCACATCTGTAGTCCCAACATAAAAATACCCAGCAGAAAGCTTTCTAGAAGTCAAGACTTTAGAAATGAACTGATCAACAGAATAAAGTCTAAAACTTTCAAATTTCATCCCTGAAGAATTATTTCTAACAGAAAAAAAATTCATGACTAAAATATTTATTCTTAATGCCAGTAAAAGTATGTTCAAATAAAAGATCAATCTGTCCTAGACATGTAGATTAAGTAAGGTCTTCTAACCATCACCACCACTGATCAGAACTACCAGTAATGTGTAAATCCTAGGTTTTGTTGAACTATCTCTTGAGAAATTCCACATTACCTTTAAGGACTTCATGGCCTTTCTCATGTGTTCTCCATCAATTACTTCCCTATTCAAATTCCCTCTGCTATACCAGTGCACGTGCTTTATCAGGAAGGACTTTTCAGAATACTTATCACATGGACAATGGAAGGAACTGTTTAAAATTCTCCAAAACTAATAAGACTCCTAAAGGAAAGGTTTACATGATTTCTATCTATTTCTTTCAAATACAATCTATGGCTACCCATCATCTTCATTTCTTCCCCCACTGACATGCTGTATGTGTACACGATACACAATTTGAGACTCAAACAGTTCCGTGTTTGTAGCATGGGAATGATTACAAGGACACATGCATCAGGAAAGAAGCCACACAGTTAGCAGTATGTTACGTTCCCATTGCGCAGTGGGTGATGACAGTCCAAAATATTCTTTTATACATCAGTAAGAGGAAGCAGGCATGAAAAACATGAACATGCTGTGGAACTCTGAGATTGAAGTACAGTTCAGGAGTACCTATAAGCTCAGCTTGCCCTAGCTTCTAATTGGTGTTAAGAATTGGTTATATGTCCTCAGCAAACACTACTGTGGGCACCGAGAGGGTAACTGGATTACGCTAAGGGACAATTAACTGCAGGACACTCAGTGGCACTGGTAACAAGTTGAGATGCCAAGTCTACATTCTAGGTCCTACTTTGAACTGAGCTGAACTGTCTCTGCTAAATTAGGAGGAAAAGGCAGGGAACCTAAATCCTGCCCATTTCTCAAAAATAAGGTAATTTCAGTCAAAATTTCCTAAAGACACAGAGAAGACTAGCTTTCCTACATTCATTCTTTTTTTTTTTTTTTTGAATTTATTTATTTATTTATTTTTTGACAGGCAGAGTGGACAGTGAGAGAGAGAGAGAGAGAGAAAGGTCTTCCTTTGCCGTTGGTTCACCCTCCAATGGCCACCGCGGTAGGCGCGCTGCTGCCGGCGCACTGCGCTGATCCGATGGCAGGAGCCAGGTGCTTCTCCTGGTCTCCCATGGGGTGCAGGGCCCAAGCACTTGGGCCATCCTCCACTGCACTCCCTGGCCACAGCAGAGAGCTGGCCTGGAAGAGGGGCAACCAGGACAGGATCGGTGCCCCGACCGGGACTAGAACCTGGTGTGCTGGCGCCGCAAGGCGGAGGATTAGCCTATTAAGCCGTGGCGCCGGCCTTTCCTACATTCATTCTTACATAGGAGTTGGCCAACTTATGATATTTAACTTGGCCATACATAATGTTATAGAACCATGTTGGTTAACTAAGAATTCTTACAGTGGCTCTAACACCTAAGATGTGACAGCACATCCCATCCTGCGCAGTCAAGAGCTATGTGAGGTACTCTTTGTGGTTCTAGTAATCAGATCACTATTTCCTCAGAAAAGGTAATGAAAAAGTAGTAGTTAACAAGAAACTAACATTTAGTGTGTAGATATACCTTGACAAGTGCAATGGTTATTTTGAAGTTGAGCTTCTCTTTTAATTAAAAATAAGGCACAGACTAGCCTAGTTTACATGCGTGTGTATCTTCTTCACTATAATGCAAGCTCATGACATTTTACCAGGCAAGCAGATGACAGAGCTTGGGCACTGATTAAGTCAGAACGCCACTTGTAAGAACTTCTTCCTGTCACTCATACCATTTTTCTAGGTACTCCCAAAGAAACACACTAGCCAAATGTAGTTTTCACAAACTTCATACAGGGGTCAGCCACTACATGACTTGGCATGAAGCATTAGAAAACTGGCATCTTATAAGCCTCAAAGACAAATTAGCGGCACCAAAGACATGCAACTGACTGTGCCATGCCGACCTTAGAGCCTAACACAAACAGCACCAGACGTGAGGAGTAGAGAAGTTCATGCAGTGCTCACAGAGAGTCAGAGAGGGCACCACTACCTGGAGGGTCTGGACTTGCTGGCCTGAGGCGGATGCCACCTGGGCCTCAGTCTGCAACTGGACAGCAGTGACACCACCCTGCTGCTGAGAACAGGAACAGGAAGAGCTTGAAATGCGTCAGGAAGGAAATGAACTACAAGACATGAGATTGCCTTACCTCTTGTGAGAGGAGGGAAGTCTTTCAAAAGGGACAGACTCTCTCTCTACTGAAACCGTGTTGTTGAAGATAAAAGGATGAAAGACATGAGCCCTTTATCCCTATATTGGACCTCAAAATATCCTACCATGCCTCAAAAAGGTCAAACAGCTGTCATTATTAAAACAAAATCTGTAACACAGCCCACTAGGAATTTGATCCTTCTGCTTATACAATTATTGCTCTTTCCTCAGTGGAGTTCACAAGAATGAAGTTACCGTATTATAACAGCCTTGAAGCAACAGGGAAGAATTTCTGGGGCTTAACCCAATCACAAAGAAAGAATTAACCACATCATCTTCAATACGAGGTCACCGCTCTTACGTTCCCAAGGTAAGATTGTGTCTACACAGCTGGACCACCCTAGAAGCAATGTTTTCTGTGATTCAATCTTATAGTTTTATTCCTTCCCCCCACCACACTTCCACCCCCTAGGAAGGTCTGCAGAACAAATATCCACCCACCATGGCACTGGTCTGAATGGAAGGCCCTTTTTTGCAATACTCTTCTCTAAAACGGCAGTTAAAGTAGCTCCCAAAGTCATAGCAGCTGCATGGAAGGGAGTCAAAGCAAGGGATTCAAGTTATTAATTTCTTTTTATCAAGAGTAGCTCTTTTGTTGGATCATTAGATTAGATTAACTTTCTTTGCCCTCTGGATTCAACTACTTTTCTGTATTAGCTAAGTTTCATTTTGAAAACAATATATTACCAAGGTATCACTCTTGGCCTAAAGAAGTAGAATCAATCTTTTTTTTTCTTCTAGGGATAGGGAAAAAAGTAAAGTTTTAACCAAAAGAAATCCAAGTATAAATTCAAAAAAACAATGTCTTACTTAGCAATAAGCCAGCAGGAATAAATTCCTTTCTAGTCTGTGCTTATCCATAGGACTAGCTGACTATTATCCTAATGTTATCTATGACCCAATCAAAGAAAAATGTATTTCTTGAAAGCTGACCAAACCCGTATTAAACCACAAGTTAGCTCAAATAAGCAAAGAAACACCCAAACCAAATCCAGAAAAAAATCTAACTTTAAATTTCCATCTGAGAACAGAATGGATGTTCTGACTTTGGATAAGATAAAGGGCCAATCAGAGCAGACCCCCATGAAAACCAGATTCTAGTAGCCATGGACTGGATATAGTCTTTCAGCACAAGTCATCAGACCCAGGATTTCACAAGATCTGATTTCTCTCAGAAAATTCTCCACAGTAATAAACCAACCAATTGAGTGGTGCTATTATCAGCTCTATTTGCTGTGATATTTAAAGCAGTTTTACTTCCATACCTGCTGCTGAATTTGTCCAGCCTGCACAACAATCTGCTCTGTCGAACTATTGCTATTTGCTGTATACTGCTCCATAGTCTCTCCAAGTGTGGATCCTGCCCACAGGGAGCTTCACTCTGAAGATCCTAGATGACTGTGAAGTACGCTCCTATTAAAAGGTTGGGAAAAAAACTAAAATGAGATTTTCAATGAAGGCCTTGCCAGATAATTAACCTTGACCACTTATCATTGTACTTTATTTGCAAGAAAACAGGAGAAGAGAATAAGAAATGTTTATATTTTTAACTAGGATTATAATAGCACAATCATAGCAACAGTATCCTAATGCTATCTTCCCATGTTTTGAAAATGCTTTTAGTAATTTCTCGTTGGCAGCCTTACTTTTCAATACTTCCAGAGCAACACTTCTACCTTAGAAATACTCATTAAGCTAAAATCTCTGTCACAAGACATGGTTAGCACTGATTTTAGGGCATGCACAAAATGCATTAGAGAATATGTTTTTTTAACTTGTAAAACACATTTGCTGCCCACCAAACACGTTACACTGGTCCACCACATTTAGTAAGCGTTTTAAAACTCCAAGGGTTCATTTCAGTTTACCTCGGAACTGAAGTCACATATTTTGCTTATCAGAATCTCCACTAGGTAGCATTAAGAAAGCTCTAGTGACGGGTTAGGAGTTTATGTTTTAATCCAGAGCAAGCAATAAAAAGAAATTATATGAAGACAATGATATTTATAGATTAGATGCAGTAGCCTCCTCATCTACAGTTTCATCTTTGGTGTGGTTTCAGTCACCCTGGGTCAACCAAGGTCTGAAACACACAATCCACAAGTCTTAAACTGCAGTCCTTTCTAAGTAATGCAATAAAGTCGTGCCATGCCATGCCTCACCAAGGACAAGGACCACATCTTTGGTGTATCCACTCTGTGTATGTTACCTGTCCATTAGTTACACAGCAGCTATCTTGCGTATCAGATCAACGGTGGTGGTACAGCAGTGCTGTGTCCATGTAACCCTTGTTTTACTTAACAGTAATCCCAATGTAAAAGATTAGTGAGACAAAAGAGGCATCAGGGCATTAAATACTCAAGGACGGAACAACCCTGTGATTATGTGGCAATGCTGCACAAAGTACAGGAAAAACAAAATATATAAGGTTCAAAACTGTTCACTCTTTCAGACATGCACTGAGTCTTGGTGATATGCCTTATGGCTATGGGGTGACTATCATATAAGGAAAACTTTGGTCACAACAGCCTCCTAGCTGGACTGAAGGTGGGAACTGGGGACTCAATCCAGGTCCTTAACATGGGCAGCAGTGCAATCACCTGGGCAATCACCACTGCTCCCAGACTGCACCAGCAGGAAGCTAGAGTCAAGAACAGAGTAGGAATGGAACCTAAATACTTTGCCATGAGATGCAGCCGGCCTACCCACTGTCCTAACAGCAAGACCAAATGCCTACCTCAGAAAAAGTTTTAAATGACTAAGACTGTGATTTTTCTCTAAAAAGAACTTAAGACATTCCTCAGTCTTGAATCTGAGTATCTGTAACAATCTACCTTCTATTGTATAATTTTAATCTTTTCTTATGGTAGTTTTCATATAACTACAAAAGTAGAACAGTATACAAACCTTCGTCCCCAATTTCAGCATGGCCAATCCTAGTTCACATATGCCTCTTTCACTCTCTAACTCCTCCCTGGATGATTCTGAAGCAAATCTCAACACTTTATTATTCCAAAACTTGGTAAACACTGCAACACCTACTTTTAAGAGTACAGACTTGTTTATCATTTTATCATGATACTATAGTATGTACATCATCTTCAAACCAAGAAATAAGCAAATCCTTAATATCGTTAAATATCCAGTCAATAAACAGATTTATCCTTCTCACATACTTTAAGAGTTGAAGAGGCCTTTTTGAAATAAAGACACAATTATAAAATTGAGGTGCTATTTAAAAACCTGAATTTTTTAAAAACTTCATTCAAAAGTTAGAATTACATAAATTACCAACGGGTAATTCATCATGGAAATATGGGGTGTGGGAGGTACGTATTGACAAAATGTAGACATTTTCTTTCATTTCTTCTCTAGGCCTTCATAAAGTCGAAACTTAAAAAAGATAAATTATGGTAGCTAATGGAGTCCCTCATTATGGGGTAAAGTAAGGTATCTCTCTCTACACAAAGTAGATAATTATTTATAAGTTGTCTCAACATATTGTGAGCAAAGAAATCAAAATATATTCAAGTGTATGTTCAAGTATTTAGAGAAGTATACAGATAGCTAACATTTACTTTGAAATGCATCAAAAAAACAAGACATCTTGATGAGTAAATGGAGAGATGGATAGATATCTGGTAAGGCTAATATGACAAAACGTCAATGGCAGACTATAAGTGGTAAGTATGCAGGTGTCTATCGCAAAATGTTTTCAACTTCCCTCTGCATCTAAAAACTTAATTAAATAAGAATTTAATCAAGTCTGCTTCTTAAAAACTAAAACAGATGCAGTCCATGAGCCACAAGTGACAGATGCCTATGCTTTCACTGCACAATGGTTTACAGCTAAGTTCTCCACATTACTGTCTTTCTGCTAATGGAATACTCTCCAGGTAGATTTCTAGCTATAATTTGGATTTACATATCCTGTAGACCAGCCAACAAGGAGCAAACATGATCAGCAACACAAGTAGCCTTGGCAGTTATTTCTCACTGCAATGATCAATTGCTTTCTCTTTTTTACACCAGTCTCTTCTGAATTGGTTGTCAGTACCTGAGAAATTCTGTGTACAGTAAGGAAAATTAAGTTTCCAGCTGGACTAAGTGGTGCTGCTTGAAAGAATGTATCTGATTCCATTTATATGAAACCCTGAAAAGACAATATCTAGCCACACAAAACAGATCAGTAGTTCCCTGGGACTGGAGAGTGAAGTGAGAGGGGAAAGGAAGAGGTTGATTGGCTTGGAGCATGAGAACTTCCAGGGATGATGAAAATATTTTACATCTTTATTCTATCGGCGGTTATATACGTATACACATATCAAACTTCATCAAAGCGCAAGATGTGCCTAAACTACATCTCAGTAAAGCTGACCGAAAAAATAAGAATGAGGAAAGAAATATCCTCTATATTCCAACACCTTACCCACCCCAAATCCTGTTCCTATGTAAGATCTTCCCTTAACTAATTTCCAGAAATTCACAAATTGCAAGACTAAAAGATACCTGAAGTACATGGGATTGGCTAATAAATGCAACACCACACAGTCTTTCTTCTTAACTAGTTATTCTATTACTACAAAAGTTCCAATTTAAGAACATTTAAATCCACCATATAGTACACTAAAGGGTAAAAAAGGAAGCAGCTTCAAATGCAGCAGCAATTCTCTCACATTAACCAGAGTGAGTCAGCTTGGAGCACGATACTGAGACTGTCAATGGTGAGGGCTATCAGCTACTGGCTTCAGGGAACCCATACGTCCCTACTACTGTGAACATCAACTGGCAGAATGGCAATACAATCTGACACACTGAAGTGCTTCTCTGCCCAGGATTATGACAAAATTAAGCCAGCCTCTCTGGCTCTTGCGCCTAACAAAGCTTTGAATTTTCTTTTTTTAATGGTAAAGAAAAAGAAGTGTGGGTTGATTCTGGCTAACATGAAAGAAAATTTTCTTCCTAGAGTATCTCTGCCCCGTGATTTCAAGCTGACACTCAGGCAACCTCTAGGAACTCGCTCTATAAGGACCTAGACACTAGAAGCACAAACTTCCAATGGCTGCCGTGGCCGGCGCATCGTGCTGATCCGAAGCCAGGAGCCAGGTGCTTCTCCTGGTCTCCCATGCGGGTGCAGGGCCCAAGGACTTGGGTCATCCTCCACTGCCTTCCAGGGCCATAGCAGAGAGCTGGCCTGGAAGAGGGGCAACCGGGATAGAATCCAGCACCCCAACCGGGACTAGAACCCGGTGTGCCGGCGCCACAAGGAGGAGGATTAGCCTGTTAAGCCACAGCGCCGACCTGGAAGTGCAGCTTTCTAACTTGGGATTTCCAACTTTTAAAAAATCAAAACCACAGTAAGAGACATATGTTGGGGGGTGAACCAACGGAAGACCTTTCTCTCTGTCTCTAACTCTGCCTGTCAAAAAACAAACACGTCATCCTACTACAACTCAGCACACACAGAACATACAAATGCAAAACAAACCCTTACAAAAACAGTATTTATCCTTATAAAACCCAAGAGACACTTCAGTATTTCCTAATCCTTTCGAAAAAAAATGACAAGCATTAGCCCACTAAATTTACAACATAAACAATCTCAAAAACAAACTACATCAATTTTTCTGCTACAGACTAGCTTCACATCATCCTACAAGGGTTTTGGGGTTGGAGCTTCCTTAACTTGCTCCTTCTCTCCACTAACATACTACCTGCCAGACACTGCTCTAAAGGATTTAAAAACAAAATGAAAACTCTGATGAAGATCCCGACTTGAAGTCTTTCAGTTTAGTGAAGGAGGAAAAACCTGTATTGGGATCACAAGAAACAAACTAGGCAGCAATTTGGAGGAGACAGCTCTCAGCTGGGGATAAATCAAGGCAGGTGCGGGGAAAAGGTGCCACCTGAACTGGTCTTAAGTGTGAGAAGGGGTGAAGTACTCCACAGGAAAAGAGCATCCACCAGGACAGAATACTCCAGCCAACCTAAAGGGCCCCATGCAGAGAAAGCTAGAGGCCACATGACTGCCTCTTTAAAATGCTGGGCAGTTGTTCTTCTGGTGGTGGGAGATGCCCTAGAGGTGTTTATCAAAAGTCACCAGACAAAAACAAAAAGTCTTTTTGCAGGTTGTCTTTCAGCAGAAGTTATCTGGTGTTTGAAGTGACCAGACAAACCCAGTTTAAAATACCATAGTTAAAACATCTATTCCAAAGGTAAATATAATATCACTGGACTAGGAGGGTTTCTTAAAACTTTAAAATGTTTATTGAAAAGGCAGAGAGACGCACAAAGAGAGATCGTTCATCGCCTAGGCCCAAATCAGACAAGGCCCAAGCTGACAGTCCGGGGCAGGGATTCCAACAGAGATCTCCCACATTGGTGGGCAGCAACCCAGCCACTGCAGCCCTCACCCTGCTCTGCCTCTCACCGTGTGCATCAGCAGGAGGCTGGAACTGGAAGCTGTGCCTGAACCCAGGCACTCCAACAGGGAATATGGACGTCCCAGGAGGTGTCTTAACTGACCAGCAGCCTGTTTCCTGACCCAAGTAAGTGTGGTTAACAACTACCAGGCACTATGTATATACTGAAGGCCTACTTTACATGCCGGGGCCTGTAATGGAGGCTTCGCGGGAGTAAACACGATTTTGAGAGTCCCAGGAGGAAAACTGCCTTTTCCTCCCCCAGAGAGGTGGGCAGAACCTTGCTTTTTCTAACCCTGATAGAAAATAAACGCCTCCTTCTACCTGTCACTTCGAGCACAATAACTGCTCCTAACAATTTCCTTAGCAGGACAGTATGTTTGCCAGCTGGGCTGTCCTGCCTAAACTCATGCTCCTTTTTCTATCCCATCTTTGTGCCCCAAACACAGCAAAATTCGCTCTCTGCGCACAAGCTTTTCTGTCCGTTCTATCCTGTCAGAAGAAATCTCTTCACCCTTCCAAGCCAATCCAAAGTCTGGCGGTGAAAAGTACCCAGGCTGTGGCTGGCGAACCCCACAGTGCTTCCCAGGCCTGCACTTGGGGCCTTTGCAGCACTGACCGTTAGCTAGTAATGGGCAGATCACCTGTCCATCGTCAACAGACAGGGATGGTTCTTATTCACTCTACCTACTCCCTGCCCCAGAACGGGCTGCCAAGGGAGTATCTCCTCATCCCCGGGAAAATTCCGCAGTACTCTTAGGATTCTGAACATCTGAGAAAATGTTAGCACGGGATTATAAAGTGTTACTAGGGAGGCGGGAAAAAAAAAATAAACCACCACGCCAACAGGCTATGCGGACTTGGGCTCGCCAGTCGCACCTGACACACTGCAAATGACAAAGTAGAAAGGCACAGTGCGGCCCCGAGCCAGGGACCGATCAAAGGGTGCGAATGGGCAAGCCGACTAACACGAGCAGCAAACTGTGCAGGCCCCGGGGGGAGGAACGCGCACGGCCGTGCCTCCTCCACAGTGAGGGTCCAGGCGCGGAACGGACCGGCCTTGCAGCCCGGGCCGGAAAGAAAGGTCGGCCTCCAAGCGCGCGGTGCACGGCGCGGCCCGGCGAGCGGGGCGGGAAGGAGGAAATGACGAGCCCAAAGGGGTGGTAACGGCGCGGGCCGGAGCGCCGGGCCGGCGGGCGGGGCAGGGGGGTGGGCGAGCTAACGGACCCCCTCCCGGCCCGGGAGGCGGCGGGGCGGGCCCGTGGCGCAGCCGGGCGGGGGCGGGCCGAGCCTCCCGCCGCCGCACTCGGGCCCCGGGGCCGCGGCGCGCGTCTGCCCGGCCTCCCTCCCGACCCAGCGGGGCGGCACACACAGGCCGGGGGCGCGGGCCCCGCGGGAGGACACTTCCTGTCCAGAGGGCCGCAGCTCGGGAGGTTGTGAGGCCGCGCCGGTCGGGAGGAAGCCGCCGAGGCCCCGGGGCCCGAGTGCGTGTATCTGTGGGAAGGGGCGTTCGCGGCCGGGCCCCACCGCCCCCGGGCCCCGGGCCCGAAGGCCTGAGCCTAAAGGTGGGCGCAGAGGAGGTGCGTCCCCCACTGGCACCCTGTGAGGATCGGGACCCCGATGGGTCTGTTCCCGGGGCTGCCATCCCGCGCGCGGCGGCCCCTGCAGGCCTCGGCCGGCAGTGACCCGAAGCGCCTGCCGGTTCCAGGCCGGGGCCGCCGGCCGCCCCACTCGGTCAGGCTCAGCTCGGCTCCCCGGGCTCGACGGGCGCCTGGGCCTCTCCTGAGTGGTCAGCGAGACCCGCCAATCGGGGCGCTGGGGCCGGCTCTGGGCCGCTGGATATTGGCTCCTCACACTCACCGTGCCTCGCTCCCCCGGTTCGCTGCCCGCGCTGATTGGCTCCAGTACCGGACCCCGAAACCCAATCAGAGGCTCCAGCCGCCGCTGCCGCCGCCACTGCCGCTGCCTGGCAAAATGGCGAACCCGAACAAAGGGGAATCGGGCCTCCCTCCAACCGCCTCCGCGCAGGCGCCTCTAAGACCACGCCCCCAGCCCCAGCGCTGAGCTCGCCCCACCCCCCCGTGGAGGAGCACTGCGCAGGCGTCCCGTGAAGCCACGCCCACTCCCCTGATTCGACACCACCTCGGGCCGAAGGGTTACGCAGGCGCCCTCCGGACGCGCCAGACCGTGCACTTCCAAAACTGCCTGGAGCATCGTACTACGCAGGCGCTAAGTCGAGCCTTGGCCCGCTGCCCACCCCCTTCCTAGCGGCCCTTGGGACACACCCCTGGAGCTAACGCGCAAGCGCCGCTCTCCGAGCTCGCGGTCTGCAGTCTCGTTACGCATGCCCGGGCAGCGGCGGGCGACCGCGGCATTTACCGCCGGAAGTCCCGCGGCCATCACCACAGAGCTCGCGCTCGGCTGGCGGGCTAGAGGGGCTCGTTTCCGCCCGCCACTGGGCGGGAGCGGCCATCTTAGTGGCGCGCAATTGAGGACTGTGGCGGGATTGGCTCCGCGTCTGGGCTCGCCTGCTGCTCCCCACCTACCAGGGTCGGATCCGGAGCCCTTCCCCCGGGGCGGGCACCTCCCCGCGGCGGACTCCTTTGCAGGTGAAGGGTGGCTCCGGTTCGTGGAGGCCCTGAGCGGGACCTCCCTCGGGACCCCCAGGACTGGTCCTCCGCCCTCGCTGGCCCGCCCTGGGGTAGGAGACGATGGGAGGCTTCCCTGGGCCTCTTTCCTATCATCCCGGAGGAAGGGGTGAAGCCGCCTTCCCCGCCTCCCGCGTGCGCTCGGCACGCCCCTGCCCCGCACTCCCTCCGATGGCGGTCTCACGGACAGTGGCCAAGCCCCTCGTGGTTTGTCCTAAGCCAGGCGCTCGTCCCGGGGAGCGCGGGAGCCGCCCTGGGCTCGTCCCTGCCCCGGAGCACTTGGCACCCTCCTTCCCGGAGGCCGCACCGACTCGCCGTCGGCGGCCAGCGCTGGAGGGGGAGAAAGGCAGGTGCGTGGGACCAGGGCAGTCAGCGTAACTATTGCGGCCGCCTGAGCGTTTTTACTTTCCCTTCTCATAGCTGCAGAAACACTTGCATTCTGGAAATAGCGACCCAGTATCATGGCCAGCAGCCTTAATGAAGACCCAGAAGGAAGCAGAGTGCGTAACAACTATTAACTTATTGGTGAAGTGAAATGCAGGATAATTGAGGTCAAATGCAGAAACACATTTTAATTAAACCCATAATTGAATTGTTCCTTTCTCTCTAGCTGATTTACTTAAGAGAGGCTAATAGAATCCGAGGGGGGACCATCCATCACTTTTCCTTTCACACGGTTCTTATTGGGTGTAGTTAACTCCCTACGTGCCGAGAATTTGCGAATCAAACCACAGTAAGGTCGGGGCGAGGTAGTTGGGGGGCCACAGAAGACAGGAAATTAGATGGTATTTTTCCCTATGTGATGAACCATTTTCTTTCCCTTTGCACATTTTAGATCACTTACGTGAAAGGAGACCTTTTTGCATGCCCCAAAACAGACTCGCTAGCCCACTGCATCAGTGAGGATTGCCGCATGGGCGCTGGGATAGCCGTGCTCTTCAAGAAGAAGTTCGGAGGGGTGCAGGAACTGTTAAATCAGCGTGAGTTTGCAAACCTGTCTGCCTGCCCCGGTGAAAGCATCTCTGCATCTCCTGTTAACGCTTTAATAATTAAGCTGCGCGTGCAAAGAGGAGGGTCCTAAGGCCTGACAGCTCTTAGCGCTTTGGAGTCAGTGTTTCCCCCACAAGAATGGCCACTCCTTGAGGTTCTTAGCCCACCAAACCTGAATTCTTGTGTTCTTAATCGCTTCCATCACCGTCATAAAACTTTCTTGGTGATACTGCTCCCTTCTCTGCAGCCTTGTAATGCCTCGGAGTCCACAGTATCAGCTGGGCATTCAGGGTCCTCTGCTTGACAGAACTGTACTTATCAAAACATGTGGACCTCTGCTCTTCCTTCCACAGCCCTCCTGCCACTCTTCCAGTGCCTTTAAACCAGAGATGAGGAGGAGTGGCATGCTGGAGCTCCTGAAACAGTTTTTCAGGCTGCGTCCCAAGTCTGCCAGGGACTCTGATGCCAGACTTTGTATTGTAGTTCTTTGTAAAGGTGATGCCTAGTCTGGACTGAAAATTTAAGATTTTTTTTAATATGTTCCTTATCATGTTTAGCACATGATACATGTTTAGCACTTAGTACATAGAGAGATGGTTATTGAATGAATGCACATTTGGCAAGTAAAAACGATGCAGTTTTTCTAAAAGAATTTCAAGACAATATAGAAGTTCTTCAGCTGCATAAGCATTCATATAGATGGAACTAAAATTTTGGTGCAAAAAACCTTTGAAGTCTGCATTAGTGGGTACTTTTCAAAAGTTAATGGAGGATGCATCTCATGAAAGAACTATGCGTGGGCTTCAAGGTTTTTTTTTTGCATTATGGTAAACTTTTTAATTCAGTTTCCACAAACTTTGAAGTGACCTCCTATTTGAAATGAGGAACAAGAGAAGAGCTGGAGTGTGGGAAGACATCACTGTGAGAAAGCCGCAGTTAAGGAATATAGCATTTGGGAAAAGTGACAGGGAGCAGAAAGTCTGTAGGAGACACATTTCTTCACCACTGAAAATGGCTCCTAGTTCTCGGGTGAAAGATCTGGAAGCATTTTTAAAAATCTAAGAATGCAGGTTGGTGTTGTGGTTTTCTTCTCCACTATTAAATCGCTGTTTTTCGTAGAGAAGAAATCTGGAGAAGTGGCCGTTCTGAAGAGAGATGGGCGCTACATATATTATTTGGTAAGAGGGGCCCAGCGAGCAGAGGGGCTGCACTGCACTCCAGTTGACCACCTTGCTCTGTTCTGGACAGTGCAGGCTGTCAAAAAGCTTGTCCTGTCATGACCGCTCCCGCCCAGTGGTGGCGGTGTGGAGCACTGGATTAGAAAAGAGTTCGTGGCTGGGTGCCACTTCCCTGCCATCAGCATGGCCCGTCCCCCTGAGGTTTCCAGAACCTGGGGTGCCCCCCCATACTTTCTTCCAGTCCTAGTGAGATAGAAACAGTAATGTCTCATAAGCCGATTCCCCAAAGGGGCTTTCCTTTTATTCTCTCCTGTCAAACCCTGTGCTAGGTAGTGCCCAGCTCCTCTCCTGCCAGGTCCCTGGGTTGGTCTGCGGCTTCCTTAGCGATGGTAGCACCCACTCACTGTAAGCCTGACCTGCACTGCACACTGAGTGGGGAGGTGTCCCCTGAACTCTGCCCTTGGCTCCTGTGACTTCAGGGTTTTCCCTTCGGAGCACTGCTAGTTTCTGTTCCTTTCTAGGGAAACTAAAAGCAAGCGAGCAAGCATGGTTTCTAAGTAACGAGAGCCCGTTAGCGGGATTTTCAGGTAGTGTGGGTTCTTCCTTATTGCAGATACTCAGCTTATCTTTTGGATGTGGCACAAAGACTTTCTCCTGCAGTGTTTAACAGCAGTTGACAATAGGGACAACCTGTCAATCTCCTGGGTTTCCTGGGAAGAAGGAAGATTTCCACAGGCGGAGTCTGGGTGTCTCAGTCTGTACTTGGTAGATTTTCCTGAGAGTCTGCTCTAATAGTGTGGAAGGGATGGTGTGACTTTTGTCTTCCCTGCTGTAGATTAATTATCCCATAAAAAAAACAAAAACACTCTTAATTATCAGGGTGTGGGCAGATGGAATGATTTGTTATTGGCTATCATTTTGGGCTAACGAAAGTTTGAATCTTTTCTTTGTGTTCAGATTACAAAGAAAAGGGCTTCTCACAAGCCAACTTACGAAAACCTACAGAAGAGTCTAGAGGCCATGAAGTCCCACTGTCTCAGGAATGGTGTCACTGACCTCTCCATGCCCAGGTAAGGAATTCTAGGGTCCTAAGTGAAGATTTGGTTGGTTGGCGGGATTTACTGTCTTACCCAAAGACAGCTTTTAAAAATCTTAACTCAAAATATATATTTCAAGGTGAACAAATTTAAAAGCTGGGGCCAGCACTGTGACATGGAAGGTTAAGCCTCTGCCTGCAGTGCTGGCATGCCATATGGGTGCCGATTCAAGTGTAGGCTGCTCCACTTCTGATCCAGCTTCCTGCTAATGAGCCTAGGAAAAGCAGTGGAAGATGGCTCCAGTGCTTGTGTGCCTGCACCCACATGGGCGAACCAGAAGGAGCTCTTGGCTTCAGCCTGGCGCAGCTGTATCCATTGTAGCCGTTTGAGGGGTGAACCAGCAGATGGACAGTCTCTGCTTCTCTCTCTTTGCCTTTCAAATGAATATTTAAAAAAAATTTTTTTAAACCTTTGTAAAAGCACCAATGAGTGAGTTGTTTGATTTAATGTGAAGGCATAGGCATTTTCTAGCTTTAGTTGATTATATATTTATCTACTTATATATATAATATATATAAATATATATATATGTATATACTGTAATTAACTTCAGACACCTGCCTCAGCCTACTTACTGAGGAGGAACCATTACCGTTTGGTCACATGTGTTGAATTCCCAGCATTCTCTGCTTGAAGCTTGGCCTCTGTTCCTGAAGCAACATAAGCTGAAGAACCAAAGCTGGGCAGTGGCCACTTGTCTTTCCACCTTGTTGTTTCTGTGACAGGAAGGTTGTAACTCACTGCCACCTTGACCGCATGCCTGTTCGTGGTCAGCTTGGGTGGTAGCCAGGAGATCTGTTCTTGATGCAACTTCTTAGAGCTGCTATTGGAAATTGAAGGGAATAAAACTGGGGAGCCATTAGCCCCTTTGCTTCCTTTTTAGGAAGTAGGCCTCACCTCTTATCTGCTGTCACCTTAGTAGTTTTTAGTCAGGACTGACCATGCATACAGATTATATTATGACTTATGTTACCAGAAACATTTTTTAACTCAACACTTCAGGGACTTGATTACCACATTATGATATGAAATTAGTAGGTTTTTTTGGGGGGCGGGGGGGGGGGGTTGTCTCATTTTTCCCTAGGGATGTTGAAGATCAATAAACAGAAAGGAGAGAGGTGTCAGGTGGTCGAATTTTATGGCTGATTGAGGTTTCTTGCCAGAGTGCTGCAAAGATGTTACTCCTGGATTGCAACCAGCCTGGTATTTCCAAGTACCACCTTGCCCACTTTCTTGCATAGATCTTGTCGCTTGTCCTTTTTTTTTTTTTTATTTTAAGATTTATTTGTTTATTAGAGTTACAGAGAGGGAGAGACAGAGATAGAGATTGTCTATCTGCTGATTCAATCCCCAGATGACCGCAACAGCCAGGGCTGGGCCAGACCAAAGGGTGCAGGGGCCCAAACACTAGGGCCATCTGCTGCTGCTTTCCCAAGTGCAGTAGCAGGGAGTTGGATGGAAAGTGGAGTAGCCGGGACTTGCACCCTTATGGGATGCAGGCGCTGTAGGCTGTGGTTTTACCCGCTCTGCCACAACACTGGCCCCTCTTTCTATCTTGTTTTATTTATTTATTTATTTATTTATTTGAAAGGCAGTGTTATGGAGAAGCAGAGAGAGAGGTCTTCCACCTGCTGGTTCACTCCCCAAATGGTCGCAATGGCCGGAGCTAGGCCGATCCGAAGCAAGGAGCCTGTAGAGCAGCCAGGCCTATGTGGGATGCCAGCACTACAGGCGGTGGCTTTACCTGCTGTGCCACAGTGCCGGCTCCTCTATCTTTCTTAACATTTCATTATTATAAGTTCATTTTTAAAACACCAACCTCTTCCTGTCCACTTCAGCCAGTCTGCCTCAGTGGATGTGGAGGGATGTTGGGGCCGTTGTGTCGTGGCAGAGCTACGTGGTTCCAAATGTGGTATGAATAATTGGAAACTTGCTAGGGAAAGGGAATCAACAAGCTGTTGCATGCTGGACTGTCTAGGAAGGGTCTCTGGAGACTCAACAAGAATCAGCTTCCAGACCCCCGCTGGAGCTGCCTGCAGGTGAGACCAGATGACTTTATGCGCGGTTGGATGCAGCTTAAAGGTCGAGGGAGAGAGCACTTTCCCAGATTCCTTCATCCCAGTCAACAGAGGTGTTTTGTCTTTTGCAGGATTGGATGCGGTCTTGATCGTCTGCAGTGGGAAAATGTATCTGCGATAATTGAGGAGGTGTTTGAGGCTACAGATATCAAAATTACCGTGTACACCCTCTGAACAGATGCGCATTTTGGGTGTGTCTCTGACCCCCTGTGTCATCCCTGCTGGGCCATAGGACTGGCAAACTGACCTTAAAACGGGCAGAGAGAAACTTCGTGTGGTTTGTCACAGGCCAGACTTGGGTTGTTGTACTCCAGTTCTTGGACTGTGGGACTCTGGAAGAGGGGTTTTGTGGGCGAGGTGGCCATGTTTTTCACAGGGTCTTAAGGAGTAGGTGGCCTGGTGCTCGACTGGGAAGCCAGTTCCGACCTGTCTTTTGCAGTATGCTATGTGGGTTGTTTGGCTGGCCACTAGGTGCCAGCATTGATTCTGCTTCTCAGCTTTTTGAGAGAAATTTCAGGCAGGATGGATGTTTGCATTGGTTTGATACCTTTTGTCTTGTGCACTGAATTTGGTATTATCCGAAAGTCATCACATTCATCCTAGGAGAGAAATGCAGGTTTTGTTTCTAGTTACAAAATTGAGTTCTATATTGCTAACAAATTTATGGTGACAAAAACAAAAAATAAATCTTGGGGTTCACTGAAGCTCTGTGCTCATGTCTGTGTTGTTCTGGACTTGAGTAACAGGATTCAGCTGTAACTTAATTTTGAGGTATCATGGTGGTCGGTGGGAAGAGTACAAGGTGAGAAATATGAACGGATAAGAACCACACATCAGCGTAGCCAAGAGGCAGGTTTTCTGGGTGTCCTCATAATGAGCTTTTCCTCTTCTGCCCCATTGTTTCTGTGATTGAACTTGTCTGAATTTAATCGTGAAACAGAAGAAATGGTACACGGTACGTGTCTGGCAGTGCTTAGCCTGGAGAAGTGACTCAGCCACTCTGTGGTTCTCAACAAATAATTCAAAAAAAATTAAGGCCACTTTTTCTTAAAAATTTCTAATTTGGCGGCAGGGTTAGGTAGTCAGGTTTCTCTGTTTTTAACTGCCTCAGAAGATCTTGATAGACAGCCCGTTGATCTCAAGAACACTGAATAAATACTCGTTGACCATTTTTCTGAAGCCCAGAGGACAGGTGCTTTTGTTCTCATGGGGGTCTAAAGTTGATGAAGTCAGCCAGTGGTTCAGGCCCAGAACTGCTGCCCGGCTAGGCCTCCCCCACCCCCTTCCTGGAGTGGTGTTAAAGCCGCTGCCAGACTGCCTATTGATTTTCTCCCTGGGGCCTGTTCCGGGTCCCTCACGGGACTTGCTGCACTCCCAGTGTAAAAGAACAGCAGGCTTTAGAGGGGACTTACTGGACAGCAGGAAGGCACTGGTTAAATCTAATCTTTGTACTTTAGACTTGTATTCTTAGCACATTTCAGCCTGATAGAAGGCAGCAGTTTCAAATGCATTCCACTCTGGTATCTGTGTGGAACAGACACGTTCTGTGTGTTGGAATAGGAGCAGTGCAGGGGCAAGTTCATTATCAGACTTTTTATCTGTCCTCACAAACTTGAAAAGAGGAAGAGAATGTCTAAACACAAAATTTAAAAAGTGGGGTGATAAATGGACACTTAAAGAAGTATTTTGTTTAATTCTATGCAAATAAATCTCAACACTTGGGTCAAAACATTGGTTTCCTAGACTTCCTTTACTCTTCAAAAAGATTATGGCGGCCAGCGCCGCGACTCAATAGGCTAATCCTCCGCCTGCAGCGCCGGCACACTGGGTTCTAGTCCTGGTTGGGGTGTCGGATTCTATCCCGGTTGCCCCCCTTCCAGGCCAGCTCTCTGCTGTGGCCCGGGAGTGCAGTGGAGGATGGCCCAAGTCCTTGGGCCCTGCACCCACATGGGAGACCAGGAGAAGCTCCTGGCTTTGGATCAGTGTGGTGCGCCGGCCGTGGTGGCCATTGGAAGGTGAACCAACGGCAAAGGAAGACTTTTCTGTCTCTCTCTCTCACTGTCCACTTTGCCTCTCAAAAAAAAAAAAAAAAAATTATGGCTAGTTTTTTTCATGGAATCTGAGCCTTGATCTTGTAACAGTACCTCGTCTCATTGAAGTCGGCTGTAAGTGGAATTCTGGATGTGATTAAGTGCTGTGTCATTTGCAGGTAGTCTGGGGTCAGATTCTGGTGACTTACTCACACTTGACGCCTGGAGAAAGGAGGCATGGCCTGATAATCAGAACCAACATATTATTCCTGGAAACTTAGAGCTTGGCAACCCCCCAGAAATTCACATGTGAATTTTGCTTCCATATAGGACTCAAAACAAATGTTTTAAGAAATGAGAGTTTTGACATCCTGCTGTCGGGTCAGGTACCTCATACTGAATACTTTCCCACGTTGTATCTGAACATGGAACCCCACCTACTTTTCACCCTCTCCTCTTTAATCATTGCTAATTACTTATTAATTGGCAACGGTATGTGAGTACCTCGTAACAGATTTCTCATGCTTTTTGTTCCACCCTCTGCCATACTCTATCTTCAGAGAAGGGAAAAGGCCCTCACTGACAATCTCATAAGAATATTTTAATATCAAGGCCGCCGTAGGAAGTGTTCACGGGCAATCTCATTAGTATCATATGTTGTCCAGACAGATCCTGGTTTAACCTTCCCTCCCGCTTCGTGAGACCTCAGCCGGTTCACAGCCTAGGGTAGCCCTAAGCCCGGGGCTTGCTTACTGTTCCTGATAACTTCCAGATGTCCCGAGTGCCTTAAAAAACCCAGCCACAGAAAACCACACCGTTTCTTTTATTAATACTGCTGATTTTCTTTCTTAAAAAAACAACCCAGCTTAACATAAAATGAATTTCTGGACATGTCAAGACTGAGGCTGGCTGCCTTGAGTGCCCCCTTTTGGAGCATCCTTAGGCCTTCAGCCCCACAGACACCTGGTGCCTGCAACTGGTTGCCTCTCTCCCATCTTCCTCTTTCCTAACAGCAGCTTTAAAGAGAGAGAGGCACAGCCTAAGTGAATTACACTGTGAGAAGTATATTTTGAGTCTTCTGAGGGCCTTGTCCAGTAGAATCGATTGGCATCGTGTGTCCAGCTCCAAGACAGACATGTTCGGGATGGCCATACGTGTCACTGCTGTGGCAGCAGGCAGACCTTGGTTAGAAGACAGAAAACAGCATGTTACTGGAAGCCCTGCCAGCCAAGGTTTCTGTGTGCATTCCACAAGTCTCCATCCTGTAGTCTAAAACAGCTTCAGGCTTACTAGGATGGATTTATTTCATTCATGTTTTACTGTGGTTCACATAAAAAAAGAACTCAGAAAAGATCTGCCATAACTCTCAAGTTACGTATGTGATTAAATGCTATTCTGTCATTCATTTAAAAACTTTTTCATTAAGAGCTAGCATCTTGACATATTAGATAAGGCCGCTGCCTGTGATGCTCCAGCTCCAATCCAGCTCCCTGCTGACAGACGTGGGAAAAGCAGAGGAGGATGGCCCAAATGTTTGGGCCCCTGCCACATACACGGGAGCCCCAGGTGATGTCCCGGGCTCCTGGCTTCTGCCGGAGTTAGAAGCAGAGACAGATCTTCCATCTGCTAGTGCATCCCCCAAATGCCTGCCACAGCCAGGACTGGGCCATGGTGCCATCGGGAGCTGAAGACTCCATCCGAATCTCCCACGTGGGTGGCAGGCCAAGTTCTTGAGCCATCACTGCTGTCCCCGAGGTGTGCATTAGCGGGAAGCTGGATGGAAGTGGGGTAGCCGCGTCTCCAACCAGGCACTCCGATAGGGGGTGTGAACGTCCCATGCAGTGACTCCAGCCAGTGAGCCACGTGCCCACCCTTGTCCTTTTAAAAACAAAAGATAGAAAAGATAACAAGGCAGGTCTTATTTAACAAATGCTTACTCCTTGGGATCATTTTAATTAAGGTTATTCTTTTGGGCTTTTAGAGTACAAATATTTCATGCCATTTTTAAAAACAGTTAAACCTTTGCCTTAAGGAGCATGAGCAGCTCAAATAGAGGATAGGGGAGTATGGTAATGCTAGTCAGATAATAGTTACTTGTGTATGCTAATGGAGCCTATGGTGTGTGAAGTGTCCAGTAATAGTCTACTTAACAGTAGTACAACTTAGGAGCAGGTGCTTAGTAGTTAAGAGGCCCACATCCCACATGGGGATACCTGGGTTCAAATCCTGGCTCGGGTTCCTGACTGCAGCCTCCTGCCAGTGCAGAACCTGGGAAGCAGCTCTGATGGCTCAAGTAATTGGATCCTTGCCATCCGCGTGGGAGACCTGGATTGGGTTCCTGGCTCCTGGTTCTGGCTACAGCTCTTGTTAGCATTTAGGGAGTGAACCAGTGGATGGGAGCTAGCCCTCAAGCACTTCCATGTGTGTGTGTGTCTCTGTCTCTATCTCTGTCTATCTCACAAATAGAGGGGAGAAAACAAAACAAAAACCCTGAGAAACGGCCATTTCCCTCAAGCTGATTTATTTTGCTTCTGTTTAGTATAAGATAGAACCCTCAATTATCTCAAATTAGAATATCTTTTCAATCCTTCTTGAAATGCTTTATTTTGATGAAAAGTTCCTGGAAGACATTTCTGGGAACCTACTAGTTAGGTAGCTGGAATAAGTTGCCCGTGAAAGGTGTTTAAGAAAAAAGTGTATTGGAGTTTTAAACTTCAGCTACCAGTTATCCTTCTGTAGAATCTAATTACAGTGCTAGTACAAGAAAGATCTTCATTATCAGAGGTCAGCCTGGAAGATAACGTTTTTACTGCTGCTGAACACTGCTGAGAATGTTGTGGTCTGGTTCAGCAGAGCAGTGCATGGCATTGCCCTACCACGGTCTCACTGAATTCAAGGGCTGGGCCCTGCTTTTTGGAAGAAATGGCTGAAAGTGGTGTCTCCACGGGTCATCAGACGCTCAGCTCTAGGATGCGTGGGCGCCCCATGAGCGTGGCTATGGGCTGCCAACTGGGAGCTCCGGAGCACTGATCCCCAACTGAGTCTGTGAGAGACGCTAGGAATCCACGGACGTCTTCATGGAAGCATGTTGGTCTATTAACGTGTGCGCTGCTCCAGAATTCAGCATGTCTCCGGAGGCTGTAGACCGGTGACTTGCAGCCTCATGAAGAGGCTCAGTCTCAGCATTTCTGTGGGAGCAAAGGCGATCAGGCCAAATGCAAAAGAAGACAGTAAAAGTTTTTTACCCTGAGCCGGCGCCGCGGCTCACTAGGCTAATCCTCCACCTTGCGGCGCCGGCACACCGGGTTCTAGTCCTGGTCGGGGCATTGGATTCTGTCCCGGTCACCCCTCTTCCAGGCCAGCTCTCTGCTGTGGCCAGGGAGTGCAGTGGAGGATGGCCCAAGTGCTTGGGCCCTGCACCCCATGGGAGACCAGGAGAAGCACCTGGCTCCTGCCATCAGATCAGTGCCGTGCACCAGCCGCAGCGCGCCTACCGCGGCGGCCATTGGAGGGTGAACCAACGGCAAAGGAAGACCTTTCTCTCTCTCACTGTCCACTCTGCCTGTCAAAAAAAAAAAAAAAAAAAGTTTTTTACCCTCTTTCCTGAGGGTAAGTGGCCTTTTTCTCTAAGAGTCTAATTTACCCTCAGCAAGAAGCCAAATTGGCCTTAATTGTGTCCTAATTATTTGCTTAAATAGCTAATCTTTACTTCCTGTCCTCTCACTTCTCTTCAGGAGGCTACCTCTGAGAAGCCATGCCATTTACAACATCTTTTAACCCCTTAGAGCTCCCTGCACACACCAGCCCATGGCTCTTCAATCCCCATTCCTGTGGTCAGCATTTCTCATGAGTTCAAATGCATTGAACATTCACCCAGCAGTTACTGATCTCCCACAAAGCATGAAAGCACATCTGGCCCCCCAAAAAAGTTGAATACAGATCTACTTGGGAAATCTAAACTGAACTAAAAATGAAAAAAACCGCCCCCGAGGAAGGAGAGACCTGCCTCAGAGAAAAATGGGAAGGGAGGATTGCAAACGGGGCTGGGGCAGGGCAACTGGAAGGCGTCCAGTTAGTATGGCCGAGTACACAGTGGCAGGCTGGGGGGATTTACATCCGTCCTCTGCCCTGCTCAGGAGCAGGTCCTTGCACCACGTGAATCTTCGTAAGGACGACCCTGCTGTCTTAGCTGAGCTCTTTCTTATCACATGTTGGGTTTTCCAAGTTGTGGGAAGATTAGTTTGATATTGAAAGGAAGGAGGGAATGAGTTTGGGGACAGAGACCTGGAAGAAAGAAAGGCAGGCCAGGTGGTCTAAGATGCTCTTACACACCAGCCAGAGGCAGAAAAAAAGGCAGTCCTCCCCTGGGCAAATGACAGGCTGCTCCTTCTGCCGTGTACCCACGTTCCCAGTTAATAAAGTGACAGCGCCGCGGCGCTGGGAGGACTCACGTGAGGCCGAGCCCTGCCGCCTACTTGAGGATGTCGGCTAGCTTCTCCTCGTAGTAGAGGAAGTTCTCCTGAATGTCCTCCCAGGGCTCAAAGGCCTTGGCTTCTCCCTCTTCCTGCTCCACAAAGTTCTGCCAGACGTACTCGAAGTCCTGCGGCTTCATGATGCGCAGCCTGCAGCCAGCCTCCCTCAGCTTCTTCAGCGCAGCCTGGATCTCAGGCTCTTCCCACATGAAGAGCCGCCCCACCAGGATGAGCAGGCGCAGGTTCTTGGTCTTGCCCAGGGTTCTGATGATGCGGTCGGCGCAGGCCGCACAGGGGCTGGACGACACGTACCAGGTGACGTTGTACCGCAGGGCCGGGTCGAAGGCCGGCAGGATGGTGTTGAAGAAGGCTTCTTCGGCGTGGGCGGCCGCGTGCTCATCTTCCAGGTAGCCCCGGGTTGCTTGAACTTGGCCTCCCTTGCCCTGCACCTCGACCACGTAGCAGAGGAAGGTCTTGTTCCGTCCGGAACTGTACTCCACATTCCGGAACTGGAACTTGAAGAAGTTGACAGGCAGCCGCTCCCTGTAGTTCAGGGGGACAAAGGGACAGGGAAGGAGAGGAAAATATTGAGTTGTTTGTAGGGCTGGCCCCGAGAAGGTAGCTCTCCAAGGCACGTTCACTCTGCTAATGGCAGTTGACAGAAAGGCGTGACAAAATCCACAAGGGCTTCTCTGGAGGAGAGAAGAGGGGAATTCGGGTGGAGATGTGCATTCTGATCACCCCAGCAGGAAGGGAACCCAAACACAGTCTCCACCACCATTTCCCAAATACTACACCCTGACTGATCTAAATCAGTGACCCTTTGACCTCGCTGGCTATACCTTAGAATCACCTAGAAGACTAAAAATGTCGATGTTTGGGTCCCACACCACGTGAATTAGTCAGACTATCTGGTGAGGGGGCCTGATTTTTTTTTTTAAAGATTTATTTATTTATTTATTTGAAAGGCGGAGTTACAAAGAGGCAGAGAGAGAGAGAGAGAGGTCTTCCATCCACTGGCTGCGCCGATCCGAAGCCAGGAGCCAGGAGCTTCTTCCGGGTACCTCACACGGGTGCAGGAGCCCAAGAACTTGGACCATCTTCTGCTGCTTTCCAAGGCCATAGCAGAGAGCTGGATCAAAAGTGGAGCAGCCAGGACTCCCAGTGCCCATGTGGGATGCCAGCACTGCAGGTAGTGGATTTACCCACTACGTCGCAGCACCAGCCCCATGGCGGGGGCGGGGGGGGGGGGCCAGTATTTTTTTTAAAGCTCTCTAGATGATTCTAATACGTGGCCTGGTTTGAAAAGCACAGCGATTTTACAACGTAGCACGCTTTTGAAATTTTTCACGAGGGAGTAAGACAAAGATTTCACAGGAATTTCATGCTTTCATTTCTGCTCCTTGCTGTGACTCTTGTAAATTGCGTCCCAGGCACAGAACAGCCTTAGCATACCCTCTTTGTGATGATTTCTCAAGTGAGTGTTTTCCTGCAGGTGAGGGATTGTCACGTGATAAATGCCTGAGAGTTTCCACCTGTGAGGCCAAACCACCAGAGAGCATTTGGAATCATTAAGCTTGTGTGTTGTGCTGGGTTGCTTTGACATTTTGTAAGGTTGACCTCTGCCCTCCCCCCATGCTTATAATCCAGCAGCTAGATTCTAACTGGACCGAGATGTCAATAAAACATCTGAGGCTAGTGCTGTGGCTCACTTGGCTAATCCTCCGCCTGCTGCGCCGGCACCCCGGGTTCTAGTTCTGGTTGGGGCACCGGGTACTAGTCCCAGTTGCTCCTCTTCCATTTCAGCTCTCTGCTGTGGCCCAGGAGGGCAGCGGGGAATGGCCCAAGTGCTTGGGTCTCTGCACCCGCATGGGAGACCAGGAGGAAGCACCCAGCTCCTGGCTTCAGATCGGCGCAGCGCCGGCCATAGTGGCCATTTAGGGGGTGAACCAACGGAAGGAAGACCTTTCTCTCTGTCTCTTTCTCACTATTACTCTACCTATCAAATTAAAAAAATTTTTTTTTTAAATAAAACATCTGAGAACAGAGAATGGTAAGGAGTAGAACAGTCAAGTAGAGGGACGAAGAATCCAGAGAGTTTAGCCATGATTTGGGAGACGGATAACTGTTACAGGTTCTTGCTTGGAAGGAATGCGTACAAGTGATGTCCGCGGGAGATTACCGTGGTGGCCACAGGCAGATGGAGCGAAGCTGGGGAAAAGCCTGGAATTCACAAGGCCCCTGAGATGTCTTGCAATGCCAGGCCTCTGGGAGAATAGTGTAGGTGTCTAGTAGCCTTAGGGGAGGAGAGGATGGTTAGAAAATGAAAGCAGCCAGGCTTTGTGGAAAGTTCGGTAGTGGAAACAAGGAGAGAAGGAGGAAGAGCAAGGGAGGACGGCGTCAGAGTTGAAGGTTTTTTATTATTATTTCCAGGTGCACGTGTGTGTATTTCTAAAATAGGAAGATGCATGCAGGTTTGAAGGCCAAGGAAAATGAAACTTTAAGAAGAGAGATTGAAATGTCAGGGAGAGAGGCGGGCATGGGTGCCGGCTGCAGAGGCCGATTGCCTGCTTTTTGAAAAAGCAACCTCCTGGCTGCTGGGGAAGACAACCTGTGGCCCCATTAGTTCCACTGCCGCCGTCTCCACCTGTTCTTTCTGTAGAGAGGTGACCAGACGCCCTGGGCTGCAGGGGAATCCCTGATGTCTCAAGGCCTTGGCTGTTTAGGGGTAAGCCGCGGATGCCAGAGGGCTGAGAGCACTTGAGTGATTGCCCCGCAGGATTCCGCCCCTCCCCCCTTCTTCATCGAATACTCTCCTCCCAAGTTTCCGTGGCTCTGTCAAGTTAAGTCACCGCGGTGGAGATGGATGTGTTTGAAGACCCGGCCCCAGGATTCCTTCAGGTGCTATACTTAGCTCTCTAAGCCCCTCTGTGCCTCCCTGGAGGTGTTTATTATTTACTTAGCATTTTACAAGAGTGGATCGCTGATATTTCCCCTCTCATCTTTCCATCCCTGCTGGAAATTCGCTTGAACTTCCAGACCACTCTGCACCCTGCCAGTTGCTAATTGATCCTTTCACTCACTGGACTGGCTTTCTGCTTCCCAGAAACACTAAGTTTACCCTCCATGCCCAAACCCTTCTGGCTCTGCAAGGCCTTTTTTGTCTGATCACTGCCCTCCCGACATCCAGTCCAGAACCACCAGTATGATGTCAGATAGAACCCTTGGAAGTATAAGGCGGCGGGGGGGGGGGGGGGGGGGGCTTAAACACTCATAGACAAATGAGCATTATGGAAAAAATAGGCATGGATCTCAAAAGCTTTGCACCAAAATAAACTTGTCTCTTAATTTTGTTAAGTTGTCTTGGAATTCCAGTGACTTTCTGGAGTACTCTGGTGCTCACGGCTACTTGGCTGGCTCAGGGGCTTCAGCAGTAGCCGCCCATGTGGCCACTCGAATCTCCCAGAACCCTTTACAGCACTGCTCCAGCTTCACCAACCACGACCGGGCCGAAAGTTTGAACTTGGCCCCGCGTGCAGTCACAGGCTGGCTGGAGGGTTGTGAGACACTGCTTCTCCCAGTGCCTCGGAAGGGCTGACCTCTTCCCTCCCTTACCCTCGGCAGGAGGACAGGACCCACAGAAACCTGAAACCCAAGGGAGAGGAAGAAAGGTCACCTCCCTATAAATACCCACGACCACTCCCTCGGGCCAGCAGCCCAGAGTGTACTGTGTCCCTCGGCGGGGCCTCCCGGGCTTGGGGCCCCAGGCCAAAGGAAGACAGGGATGGCCTTTGGGCAGGCTTGCCTCTGGGCTTACTCAGAGACACAGGTTCTCGGCTTTCTCCAGCGGCTTGCTGCTCTCAGAACGAGCAGAAAGGTGAAATGAAGCACTTTGGGTTCCCACAAATGAAATCCGCTGGGCCATGGAGTGGAACCAAGGGCGCAGGCATGGCAGGGGCCTGCGATTTCTCCAGGGAGTCAGACAGCTGGGCCATCAGGGGATTTGGGAGAATCACAAAATGAGACAAATTAAGCCTGCTGGCGGAGGGAAGTGGATAGAGACGCTAATTGCTGAGTCGCAACATTATTTTTTCTAGTAACAGGATGTGCCTAAGTACCATATTTACTTATAGCTCTTTGCTCCCAAGCGCAGCAGATATTTCACTCCTAAAGTGCTATAGGCTGTGTGTGTGTGTGTGTGTGTGTGTTGGAGTGATGGCCGGGAGAGATGCTATGCTGGTATTGGATCCTCCTGCGCATCTGTGATCTCTTACTGCATAGGAACCAACAGCGTGACTTGTGTTCCCTCCCCCAGCCTCTCTTAGCACCACTCCCCCCTGCTTTCTGCCAACAAGGCCATTCTTGCTTCATCCGCTCAGACCCAGGCTGCTGTGGCGAGGAAACCTAGCACGCCAGTGTCTGGAAGAAATGGGAGTTTGAGCTCCTTGCCGGAGGGGAAGAGATGTGAGTGAGTGCCATGCACCTTTCTCTCAGGCACCCATTTAAGCAGTTTCAATTTCTCAAGCCTAAAAAAGCTGTCCTGGGAAAAGGAGCAACCTGGAGGGCAGGAGAAGCTGGCCCGAAATTAGACGCCGAAGTTCCCAAACAAGCCCTGGTGTAGAAAATCTACTCCCAGGCACTGGGTTCAGCCCTCCCTAACTGGGACTGTCTGTGACCTGCTTGTTTGGGGTGGAGCAAATGCCCACCGCAGATGGGAGTGGTCAGGGAGAGGAGCTCCAAGCAGGAGCAGAGAGTTCTAGCAGCCTGCCCTTCTACGGCAGGGCCCACTGGACTTCGGCCCAGGGCAAGCCTAGAGCCCTCCGCTTTCCTTGGGAGGCACCTCCTTAGGTGCAGCTTTGCCCTCCCACACAGCCTCCCCGCAGGACAGGGAGGCAGTCAGTGGACTGGCTTCTCTTCTTTATGACACACTTCTCAGCATGCGCCAGCGGCTGGGCAGGCGCGCGAGGGTGGGGAGGGGGGTTGACTCCTGGGATTAACAGTGGTGTTGAGGACCCCTCACTCCTTGCCTCTCCTTTCCTCTGGACCCTGCCCCTTCTCTCTGGGCTGTTCCTGCAGCCAGAGTAAACTAGCAGTAGCTCACGAAGTGACTGAGAGGAGAATCACCCCATCTGGCATTCAGCTCTGTTCCATAATAATCCTTCTGATGTAGCAGTTTGCCCTATCTGCAAAAACGCACACAACCAGAGGCAAAGACAAACGCACAACAGGCGTGCTGCTAGGCAAGGCCATGGTCACTCTGCCTCGGGATGGAGACTTGCAAAGGTGGTGGTGGGGGGCAACTAGCTCCTGTGCCCCAGAGCTCCCCGGAAGCTTGCAGCAGCCCTCAGAGGCAGGCAAGAGCCAGGAGAATTCTCCTCTGAGATCACCAGATCATCATATGTCCATCCCATGTCCCGAGCCTCTCCCCCAGCCCATCCCCTATCCTAACGTCTGGCGGACAGCCAACGCACAGTGGGCCCTCATTCAGGAGCGGAGTCCCTGCTAGGGGTCAGGTGATGGAGTTACGGCAGCAAGAAAGACAAAGTCTCTGTCCGGATGGAGTTAAGTATACAAGCAGTCTTCAGGAAACTAGGGACACGGATTATGGAAAGACTGTGCAAGGATTTCCTTTGCACCCAAATCAACTTATCTTAGTTCCACTTTCCCACGAACTTTTTTTTTTTTTTTTAATTTTTGAAAAGGCAGAGTGGACAGTGAGGGAGAGACAGAGAGAAAGGTCTTCCTTTGCTGTTGGTTCACCCTCCAATGGCTGCTGCAGCCGGTGCACTGCGCTGATCCAAAGGCAGGAGCCAGGTGCTTCTCCTGCTCCTGGTCTCCCATGGGGTGCAGGGCCCAAGCACTTGGGCCATCCTCCACTGCACTCCCTGGCCACAGCAGAGAGCTGGCCTGGAAGAGGGGCAACCGGGACAGAATCCGGCGCCCCGACCGGGACTAGAACCCCGTGTGCCGGCGCCGCAAGGTGGAGGATTAGCCTGTTGAGCCACGGCGCCGGCTCCCACAAACTTTTGGAAATGCCCTCACACTAACAGGGCATACAGGCAGTAAATGAACAGTTCCTCCCCCAAAATATTTGCGAATAAAGAAGGGATGCTCGCTGGTGTTTTAGATACACTGGTGACTGCAGCCCAACTGTTCTCATACTCCTTCCACTAACTTCGGCCGAGTTACTCAATCTTCCAAAGTCTGGCTTCCTCCTCTGAGAGCACGGCGAGCCCCGCATCTCGGATTTTGGACAACGGCAGGCATTCGGCAAATTAAAGCTGGCTTCGATGGATGGCTGGGGCCCTCCCCAAGTCCCAGCCCGTCCCCTTCTCCACTCTTCCCTCACCCTCAGAGCTTCCTCTCCTGCAGTGCTGTGCCGCTAAGCATTTAGCACCTAGCTCTCTGGCAGAAAGGAGGACATAAACAGATGATCCCCGATTTCTCCCGTCTGCCGATTTCTGAGATTGCAGGCCCCCAGGGTGAAAGTACGGGGCGGAGTCTGGATGGGAGGCACAGAACGGGGGCGGGGGCTCGAGCCATCCCGATTCGCAGCACTCCCCACACTGTCACTTGCTGCGTTACTTCTCCCCCAAGGGCCCTGTTCACCCAGGGCCGCAGCAAGTGGTTCTCCTGTTCCTACCAGGCGTACCCTGCTCACTTCAGACCGTTTCCTGAAACCCCACCTGCCCTTCTGACAGTGTCGGCCCCAGGTATCAGGAGGCTGTGGATCTACTACTCCCTGCAGGAGTCCAGGCTCCGAGAGGAGCTGCTTTGCTGACCCCTTTGTTTCTAGGGCGCCTGGAGGGGCGAGTGTTCCCTCCCGCTGTGCCCGCTGGAAGCCACAGCCACACCTCCAGGCTATTTTAAGCCGTCTATTTACCCAGAGGGGCCCAGGAGAGGGATGTCCACAGCTGTCACTTGTGACCAGGAAAGCCTCAGCGCTCCTCCTCTCACCTGAATTCCCAGAGTGCTCAGAGAGCCACCCCATGGTGCCACGCTTTCTCAGCCGCAGGTCACAGCAGAGCCCCTGCCCCTGGGGACGCGGTGGCTGGAGAGGAGGGTGGCTGGAGAGGAGGGGAGCTCTGTCTGGGAAACCTGGGGCCCCCGAAGGAGTAGGAGAGCAGTGGGAAGGCCCTGTGGCTGAGAGGGCACCTGCCACGCACTAGTTCCCTGGCGGTCTGGGACGTGTCACTCAGTCTCAGTGTCTCCCTCTGTACAGGGGCAGCGGGATCTCTCTGTCTCCAAGCACTGAGCTGGGAGTTGAATGAGCGCACGCACAAGAAAACATGCTGTATTGATAAAGCCCCAGGACCCGCGGCCCTGAGAGCCCAAAGCTTGTTCAGTTGAGTAAGTCCAGTCTCATGCTCCTTCTGGGCCACCCCGCCTCTTGCAGAGTGGCTTGCAAGCATGGGTATGCACCAGGGGCAGCGTGGACCAGCACGCCTAGGTGTCTATAAAAGGATCTCCTCCCAGAAGACAGCCCGTGGCGCTGAGGCCTCTCCTGGCCTGGTGGCCCCAGGCTTTCCCTGTGTCTGTATTCACCTGTGCCCAGCTGCTCCCTTAATCCCAAGATTCGGATGAGGCTAGTTGGGTGAGCACAGGCAGAGAGAACGTCACTCTGCTCAGGTTCTCTTAGAAATCAGAAAATACCTGAGCTGGGCAGGATCTGGGGAGAAACTAGCACAGCCTCCTCCCGTTCGGAAACCATACAAACAGAGGCCGAGACTGGGAAAACACTCACCCAGCTTCAAACAACAAGTTCTGCTGGTTTTAATGGTGGGTCCGTGTTGCCTCCCAGGCTTCCCTCCCAGAGTGCCATCCCACCGTCCCTCCCCTACGCCCCAACTTCTCTGCCCATGGGCATTGCTGGAGACCCCGGGGAAGGAAACCTCAATCACAGGAGGAAATGCAGCCCCGCCATTCTTTCTTAGCCTTGGCTTGTGAATTTCCCAGGGTCTCCCCCTGCAGGCTTGGACAGCAGGCAGGGGAGGAAGCCTACTCAGTTTTGTTCCCAGAGACTGAGGGACCCTGTGCACGACCCCTCTCTGGAGCCTCTCCACCCTGTCTTTGCTTGGGGCCCTGGCTCCTGCACACGGGAGCCGGGGGTGTTGGATCAGCACCTCTGTGTGTAAGCGCCTGGCTTGCATGACCTGCGCGTCCCTGTCTGTGCTTCCTTAGGGCTGGGTGTGGACGGCTCCTGGGGAGACTCCGCAGAGACTCAATAAGCAAAGCCTACTTCTCACCCAGCCTTGGGCGAGGAGGGCTCTGACTTTCCTGTCCTAGGATCTTCTTCCGAGAGGAGCCCCAAGGAAAGTGCGAGACACACACAGATAGAAGGGACATCCCGCCAGAGGCACAGAGAAGCTGGGGGAGGGGGCATGGTACTTTGGGACCCTATTGAAATGTGCCAGTCTCACCCTCATCCTCACCAAACTCCCTAAGGCTACCCCTCCAGTGTCCCCAAACCAGGGCTCCTGCGGGGTGGCTGCATTCGCTGGGCCCTGGTCACCAACGTGCTCCTATGACTTCCCTGAATCTTGGCTTCCCCAAGAAGCCGAGAGAGAGAGAGAGAGAGAGAGAGAGAGACAGAGAGAGAGAGAGACAGAGAGAGAGAGAGAGAGAGAGAAACTTGCCGCTGGGTCCCCTTCAGCCCCTGCCCTGCACACAGGTGGCGGCTCCCTGCAGCAGTGTTAGGCCCCGAGCCTGGGCCTCTCCCAGGGAGGAGGGCCGTGGCCCACATGCCAGTCTTACCCTGTGACAATCTCAAAGGGTGGCAGCTCGATCAGCTCTTTCAGCTTCTCAGGGTCGTCTAGGTTGTCCAGATCCTCGCCCCCCTCCCCATTCTGGGAGGCAGGCGCGGCGGCCGCAGCGGCTTCTTCTTTCTGGGCCATTGGAGGGGTTGTGGCTTGGGAGTCACCGAGACCGGAGATCTGGCGGCAGAGGCCCAAGCAGCTGTCAGCAGCTAAGCCTGGCTGAGGAGGACGGGAAGAAGCTTCCTGCTCGGGGCCCCTGGGCTACAGGCTTTATAACCAAGGCCTCCTGCCCCTCCCCCAGGCCCTTTCTCTCTGTCTTTTTTTAATTGAGTGACGGGCGGGTGCCGGGGTGGGGGAATGGAAAGTCTGGCCCTCAGGAGCCCCTATTTATCAGTGGGCAAAGACAGGAAGCTGGCAGGTGCGCACGGCTGGGCCTGGCGTCTCTTCCTCCCTCCTCACCGTATAGTCTTCCCTTTGTTGCCCACTCAACTTTTCCAACTCCCAAAGGGAGCCTGTGGAGAGGGTTCCAGGGCAGGCGTCCTGCGATTTAAGAGAGAGGCCATCCCAGAATTCTCAAGAGGAGGAGTCGTGTTAAAAGGGGGCAACTGCAAAGAGCCCCAGGTAGTTTCCACTGCGGGGGAAGCTTGGGTTCAGCAAAGGAGGGTCCTGGGTGGGGGTACACCCTGAGAGTTGGGAAGAAGGTGTGAGCTGGGAGCCAGAGGGAGCGGGAGCTGATTGGCCTGTTGGGAACCCTGGCTACAGTGTCAGATCGGCCAGGAGCCTCGGCTGCTGACGGTAGAGGCCTTTTACTAAGCTCAGAGTGTTTTCTGATATGGGCCAGGGGCGAGTTGGGTGGCTTACATGTGAAGTCAGACTTCCTGCTCTCAACAGCCCCAGGAGGCCATGCAGATGCTCTCTCTGTTACGTCCCGGAAAGCGAGAGGTACAGAGGGGTTGATGGCCTTGGCTAAGGTCAACACAGCTCATCAGCAGCAGCAGCAGGATGAGAACGCAGGCCGTCTCACTTGGAGGCCAAGTCCGAGTCCCTCACAGTCATTTAACACGATACGTGGTGGGCAGCTACTCCATGCCGGGCACTAGTTCAGGTCCTAGGAATACGGCAGATAGAGCACATGGCAATTCCTGTCTTCATGGAGGTAGCTGGAGCCTCTGAACTCCATGCGTAGTTTTTTTGTAATACTCATTTCCATGAACTTTGGAAGATGCCTATGATCATGGATTTCAAAGTTCTTTCACATACATAAATTTATTTTTTACTTCCACTTTCTTTCTATGAGTTTTTTGAAATACCCTTATATTCTAAGGAGAGGAGGAGCAGGTGCAAAGGTCCTGTGACAGGAGGATTCAGTGTGTGTTTGAGGAGCTCTCAGGGACACCGCATGGCTGGAGAGACCTAGGGGATGAGACCAGGAGCCAGGAAGGGCTAAAGAGGCTGGGCCATAGGGGCTGTCTTTTTTTTTTTTTTTTTGTCCTTGGCCTTCTCTCTGTGTGAGATGAGAAGCCTTTGTCTCTCAACAGCGGGATGCATGATCTGAGCCCTATTTTTACAGGATCACCCTGGCTGCAGGGTTGAGATTAGACCAAAAGTGAGAGGGGAGAGCTGCAGGGACCCAGGGAGAAGCCTCCTGAAACTAGAGCGAGGTGCCTAGGGCTCTGGAAAAGGCCCTGAGCTGGAGTAGCCGTGGAACATGGCTTGGGCAGCTTGTGCAGTGGATGCCCAAGCAAGGCCACAAGTCCTCGCATGCGAGGCCATGCAGATGCTCTAGAACATTCTCAGAAACACAAAGGGGAGGGGTCAGGCTCACCTGCAGGTTGAAAAGGAGCAAGCTAGACCACAAGCTAGACCACAAGCTAGACCACAAGCTAGACCACAGGGAAACCAGCCTGAAAACAACTGCGAAGAGGGGGGATGCGCGGGGCAAGGGGGATGGGAAGGCGGGGTCTGAGGAGAGAAGGAGGCGGGGTGGTATGGAGGGAGGGCCTGGGCCACCTCCTCTGAGGGTTCTGAGCAGCAGAGAACCACCACTGGACGGCGTGTGGTCCCCACACTGGGTTTGCCTGGGGGGGCTGGCTTCTCCCTGTTGTCCAGGCGTCATGGCTAAAAGCACCCCTTTCTCTCGCAAAAGTGTCCCAGCATGGACAGTAAGTTATGTGGTCATCTTACTTATTACATATAGCACTGAGATCATTCTTTTAAAGAAAAAAGGATTTATTTATTTATTTTAAAGGCAGAATGAGAGAGAGAGAGAGAGAGAGAGAGAGAGAGAGACATCTTCCATCTGCTGGTTCACTCCCCAAATGTCCTCATAGCTGGGGCTGAGCATGGTCAAAACCAGGAGCCAGGAACTCCATCCCTGTCTCCCACATGGGGGGCAGGAACCCAAGTGCTGGAGCCATCGTCTGCTGTCTCCCAGGTGCATTAGCAGGGATCTGGGAGGCACAGAGTAGCCAAGACGCAAGCAGGCACTGTGATGTGGGATGCAGGCATCCCAAGGAGCACCACAGTTGCCCGCCCGTACTAAAAAGCATCCTGATCCAGAGTGATTGCTTCATTCTCCCGGAGGAAAAGCCCCGAGTAGAGGTCATGGTGCCCGTGTCCGCAATGAAAAAGAGCTAAGTGGTAGGCAATAAACAGTGAAGATGGTTCATGCCTCGCAAATGCACATGCTTATACCCAGAGTTGACCTCATTCTTTTACTGAACCAACACTTAGCGGGAGCTCCTGTGTGCCAGGTCCATGGCCAATGCCGATCAAACAGGGATGTTTGAAGGACTTCCTGCCGGGGGCTAGCAGTCATTATGACATGAGGGGCACTAATCAGGCTCTCCGGCACATCTGTATCTCCATTGGTCCTCATACCCCACTCAAGTGACTGTGGTTTATTGGCAGTATTTTGCAAGTTAAGGACCTGTGGCTTAAAAGGTGGTTTGGGCATGACCACACAAGGGTTTGAGTGCCGGACTGCGGAGCTTAAGTTCGGTCTTATTTCCAGGGCTGTACCCAGCTCCCCATGAGTGAACGTCTCTGAAGTGTTTGTGAACAGAAGTCCCTGATGTGCTTGGATCAACTAAGGGGGCGGAGAATGCCTTGGGGAGGCGAGGGGGGTGCACCCCTCTTCCAGTTCACTGGTCCCCTGTGGGAAAGACTACTTCCCTAGGGACATATTTTGACTGTCAGGTATAACTTTGGATTAGGAGGCCAAAAAACAAAGTATGTGTGGGGGCAAGTCCATCTGTATTTCAGTTTTCCCACCTGGAATACAGGCCAAGCTGTTGGCTTTCATCCCAGGATGCTCAGCAGGATAGAACTAGGGAGTAGGGTGGGCCTACCGGGACCCCAGGGGCACGTGACCAGTGACCCCAGAGAGCTCTGGGCGATGTTGGGGATGCTGCAGAGGGGGTTCCAGGCAGGTGCCGCCTGAAGAGATGACCCCCTCCCTCTTACCACCCCCATAGACAGTTTGCCCTTTGACCTTTGGGAAAGAGTCCTGGGTCTGCCCCCAGACTGATGACTGACAGTTTCCTTTTCCACTGTTTTTTTCCAGCCTCCCCACCACACCAACAACCCCCCCCCCCCATCTGCCATCCCTGGAGGCCCTCTGACCTGTTTGGGCTATTTATGGCACCTTCCCGGGGCCCGAATTCCTCGCTGGTTCCTGGCTGTCCGTTCCAAAGCAGGCCAGTTTCCCCTGCCAGCCCCAGAGTGCAGCAGCTAATCTGGGGGTCAGGTGCCAGGAGCCTGACTCCTCCCCCTGCAGTTGTCACTACACTCTTCACCACGGCATGGCCCTCCCCTCCCCCTACCACATGTGCCCTATCAGGTAAGCTTTTATCAATACGCCCCTCTTGGGTAGCAGGACAGTGCTCGGTAAGGTTTTTCAATCCAGGTCACACCCCTAGCCAGTGCAGTGTTGGAACCGGAACCCAAATCTGTCATCCTCCAAGTTCCAGGCTTTCCGCACTGTGTTGGCTGCCTGGAATCCAGGGGTGCTGACTTGAACCCAGCCCTCGCTGCTGGGCTGACACTGCCCTACACTCATCACTCAGATCGATCCTTAACTCCTTGCAGAGATGTCCGGGGTAGCTGCTGTCTTCGCCCTCCTTTTCCTGGTGAGGAAGCCGAGGCCCAGGGCTCAGTGACTTGCCCACGGTGATGCGGCCTTGCATCCATTGCCAGGCTCTCAGCCCCTCCGCCCCTCAGTCCTTTCTGCTGCCAGGCCCCCTGAGGCCCAGCTCTGTGGGAGCAGGGGAGAGGGAGAGACGGGGCCTTGGGAGACTAAAGAGGCTCAGGAGGAGTTCTTGCAGGGAAGCAATTGGCACATGAGGAACGTGTGTGTATGTATTTGCACACTTGTATGTACATGCATGTGCGCATGTGTGTACATGTGTGTGCATGTGTGAGTGGCTGTGTGTGTATGTGCGTGAGTCCTCTTCTGCTGGGGTGGCAGTGGCTAGAAGGAGCTGGGATGGGCCCAGGATCCGCTGTAGCCTACCTCTCCTGGCCCCATTTCCCACGGTCCGCTCAGAAAACATTCCGAGTCCTAAGGAGGTGGCTGGGGAGGGAGGGGACAGGGTCAGGCCATGGCATTTCCCTGGCTCTTGGCCAGATACGGAGCTGCCCTTACTAGGAAGGGAGCAGAGAGGCCAGGAGAGGGGCTGGTGGGAAACATATGCTTCACCAGGGGAAAGTTGAAATTCTCTGTGAAAGGAGACACCTCGGGGTGCGTGCAAGGGGTGGGTGCTTTATGTGCAGGGACAGCTGGAACCCCCAACAGCGCGTTGCCCCAGAGACCCAACCCAGGCACGCCTGCCCCTCTGGTCACTACTGAGACGAGGAACACAAACAACGGCGGCGGGCAGCAGACAGCCCCTGGCGGACAGGAGCCTGCCCCTGCTGGCAACCGCGCTGTTGACATAAACACGGGGTGTCCAGGGCTTTGAGCAGCCGTGGTCAGGGGGCGGGGGGGCAGGGGTCTCCCAGGGAGAAGCCCGGGGCGGCCCTGCTTGTCAATCTGTTTCTGCACAGGACACAGCGCCCTGGACAAATGGGGACACCTAGGACTTTAGTCCTGGTCACCACGGTCCTCCAGTCCGGCAGCCACTCCCGGCACCACCTGGCTCCCTCCGCACGGCCTGGCGGCTGGTGTTTTGAGTCTTTGATCTGATAAGAGCCTTCCCTGGGAAGGTGACTAACAGCATGACTTCTCTTTGAAGGCGGGTTTGTGAGGTCAAGGAACTCCCTGGGAGAAAGCCATAAACTTAACCGCCAACTTCTGAGAGTACAGCAATGAGAGAAGTGTTGGAATAGGTGCAGGTGGAAGGGACCGGGGCCATTCTGGGGGTGCTCCCCCGAGAAGAGCGTGTCTGTCTGGGCCAGGAGACCTCCCAGACACGAATGCCGGATGGACAGATAAGACCCCTGGTGGGATCGAGGGGGCTCCTCCTGGTTTGCACACCAGGGGAGGGTCCAGGTGTATGAAGGGGAGCCTGAGGAGAGAGGAGGTTGGGGAAGGTGGGGGGGGGACTGTTCTGGGGGCCTCAGCCTGATGGTAAAGAGGGAGGCTGAGCCCTGGGGAGACCCCAGCCGGGTCGCGGTTGGACTGAATATTTTGTGAGATGCTCAGGAGAGTCAGCAGTAAAATCGCTGAAAGCAAAGCGTCTCCCGCTTGCTTTCTGAACGACAAGACAGGGGCGCTCTGGGGAGACTCAGATGGCAGCATCTCTGAAGGAAGAGCAGCGACTGCAGCCCCACCTGCACCCGGCAGCCCTCTGAGCGCCCCCTGCAGCATCGGCTCTACCTGCCCCTGGGCGGAGGTAGCAGAGGTGCCAGAGAAAGACATTTCCAGAGCTCTTCCTCCTTCCCAGCCCGGCCGGTGGAGCTCTGGCCACTGGATGTACCCCTGCCAGTCTACCGCCTCTCTCCTCGCCACCCCCTGCTTCTGCAGAAATTGGTAAAGTGGAGAAGAACTCGGGCTTCGGGGAGGAGGGGAGGGGTGAGGCGAGCGTAGAATCAGACGTGCGCCTCCTGGGTTTGCTGGTTTACCTGGTGCCTCTCCGCACCTCTCCAGTCACTGGGCAGAGCAGCTCTCTCACCATCCCCCAGACACCCAGTCGGAGGCAAAGCTGCACACACATGTGATCTGGATGGCAGAAGCCAGGACGCATCTGGCAAACTCAGGAGATGGCTTCTGCTTTATTAAAGTCCAGCTCTGGGTAATACAAGAGGAAGAGTAGAAGGCGGGCATGCTCAGGCTGGGCTCAGACCTGGGAGGTGGGGTAGGGCAAGGGCCAGAGCCCAGGCAGGTTGGAAGCTGCAGGATTAGAGTTTTCCACTCAGGGACAGAGGACACAGCTGATGCAGGGGACAACGTTGGGGTCAGAGTTTGGGGTTGGGGTCCTGTCCTTGGAGATGAACCCCTTGCATTGAACTCACGCTATAGTAAGCAGTCACACCAGCCAGGGTTTGGGGAACTGTCCAAATTATGCTTCCTTCTGGGGCCAAGTTCCAAAACTGTAGGTGTCTAGACCCCTGGGCTTGTGGCTTCCACTTGCCTCTGGGGAGGTCAAAGTCATACTATAGCTTCTTGGAGGGTCAATTTAGCTTCTAGAATTAGCTGGTAACGAGACTCAAGTTGGTGATGGGGGTCGGCGCTGTGATGTAGCAGGTCAAGCTGCCACCTGGGATGCTGGCATCCTTCATGAGTGACGGTTCGAGTCCTGGCTGCTCCGCTTCTGATCCAGCTCCCTGCTCAAGGCCTGGGACAACAGCAGAAGATGGCCCAAGTGCTTGGGCCCCTGCATCCACATGGGAGACCTGGGTGAAATTTTGGGCTCCCAGTTTCAGCCTGGCCCAGCCCTGTGGGGAGTGAACCAGCAGAGGGAAGATCTCTTCCTCTCCTCTCTCTCTGTAACTTCGCCTTTCAAACAAATAAGTGAGTAGTTACACAAAGTTGGTAATGACTCCTGTAGTGCTTGTATGAGTGAGAATGGCAAACTCTTCTGGTATGTCTACTTGTCCAAGGTCATACAATGAGAGGGGAGCTGGGATAAGAACTTCCCAGTGAGGCTCCCAACACCCAGGATCAGTACTTATAGACAAAAAATACAAAGGTAAAGTGGTTACACATATGAATGTATGAGCTGTAAGTCAAACTAAAAGCTTACTCACACAATTCCATGGTGACAAGGACAAAACCCAGGAAAGAGCCAGCCCTTTAGTGCGTGTGGCCCTGGTCAGGTGAGTCCAGGACATTGGGGAGAGGATGCCCACTTTCCTGGCTGCTAAGATGTTTGGGAAGCACTGCTGGGGCTCAGAGCACAGTGGTGGGGACTGCGATTGAATGAGTATCAGAACTGTGACCCTTGTTGAACAGGTGGCATCCTGGCTTCCGTTCCTGCACCAGACAACTTCCCCATTATCTCATTTACTCTTCCCATAAATCTATGTGGTTCCATTTTACAGATGAGGGAAATGAAGCCCAGGCTGTTGAAAGCCAGTTGCACCAGGTTACCAGTTAGTAAATGACGGCGTCAGTAGCCAACCCCAACCCCAGGGCTGATGCTGGAAACCCCGCCCCCACTGCCTTCATTCTCCAAGATGGTCTGATTCCGTGGATCTGCAGTCACGATCTTCAACAACTCACTCGAGCAGTGCTGAACCTGGCTGTGCAGAACCACGAGAAGTTTCTAGAACTATTAAAGGTATGAGGGTGGTAGCAGTGCTGATGAGTATATTTATTTTAAAGTGTGTTTAATCATTCATTCAATCAGCCAGGCAACAAAATCGTCTGAGGCCCTGCCCTGTCCTTGGGTTGGAAATCCAGAGGTGGATAGGACACACGTGTGGGTTCCCTCCTGGGGTGCCAGTGGCCTGCCCAGATAGGAAGAGGACAGGCTGCAGAATCCTTGTCCTGGCTGGATTCTGCCAGGACCCAGATCCCTTCTCAAATGCTGCTGCCCTGTGGGCTCCTCCCTCTGCCAGGTCTTTGTTCCTCACCTAAGAGGATGCCTTTCATTTCAGCCTCAAAACGAGGTTCATGGGACCATGGGTTGTCAAGGCTAACAGCGCCCTGAGAGAGGATCTATGCCCAGAGCACCCCAATTTCTGACGGAAGTGTCTGGAGCGTGTTAAATCAGAAGTTGTGAGTCACAGGGCTTTGGGCCTGAGGAACATGCATTGCTTTAAAAGCTCCCAAGGAGCTGGCTCTGTGGCATGGCAGGTGAAGATGCTCCCTGCAGTGCTGGCATCCCATATGGGTGCTGGTTCGAGTCCTGGCTGCTCCACTTTCGATCCAGCTCTCTGCTATGGCCTGGGAAAGCAGTAGAAGATGGCCCAAGTCCTTGGGCCCCTGCACCTGCATGGAAGACCCGGAAGAAGCTCCTGGTTTCAGTTGGCGTAGCTCCGCCATTGCAGCCATTTGGAAAGGGAGCCAGTGGATGGAAGACCTCGTTCTCTCTCTGCCTCTACCTCTCTGTAACTTTGCCTTTCAAGTAGATGACTAGATCTTAAATAAACAAATAAATAAATAAGCTCCCAAATCATCCTGGCACACGCTCAGTCCTGGTTCTCAGCCTTGGCTGCACCTGAGAAGGTCCTGGGGCGTTTTAGAAACACAGTGCTCAGGCCTCATGCCTGGATAGTCTGATCACTATTTTTAAAAGCTCCCCCTTGAGAGGCAGAGTGACACACACACACACACAGATAGATCTTCCATCTGCTGGTTCACGCCCCAGATAGCTGCAATGACAGGGCCTGGGCCAAGAGCCTCTTCTGAGTCTCCTCCGTGGGTGGCAGAAGCCCAAGGACTTGAGCCATCTTCAGCTGCTTTCCCAGGTGCAATAAAAAGGAGCTGGATTGGAAGTGGAGCAGCAGGAGCATGAACTGTTGCCCATAAAAGATGCCAACGTTGCAGGTGGTGGCTCAACCCACTGCGCCACGATGTTGGCCCCAAATAATTTTTTCTAAAAGAAGCTCTTGCAGGGTTCACCTGGCAACACCCCAAAGCTTATCTCACTTTTTTACAATTCTAAAAAAATTAAGATAGAGTTACTGATCTAAAAATTATATGAATATATGAAAGCAAAAAAAAAAAAAAGGCCTATAATCTCACTTACCAGAGAGAATTACATAACACACACGAGAGGGCTTCAGAAAGTTTGTGGAAAATGGAATTAAAAAGATAATGAGAGGGGCTGGCGTTGTGGCAGGTGAGGCTGCTGCCTGCAGTGCTGGCATCCCATGTGGGGATCCAGCTCTCTGCTATGGCCTGGGAAAGCAGAAGATGGTCCAAGTGCTTGGGCCCCTGCACCCATGTGAGAGACCTGGAGGAAACTCCTGGCTTCGGATCAGCTCAGCTCTGGCTATTGCGGCCATCTGGGGAGTGAACCAGCGGATGGAAGACCTCTCTCTCTGTAACTCTGCCTTTCAAATAAATAAATAATCTTAAAAAAAGATAATGAGAATTTTCCATGTGCCTTTTGAAACCCCCAGTGTAATATATCATAAGACCATATTACATGCTACATGTGTTCTATAATAAATATGCATAAATGAACATGTAACATATAATCTTAACATACATAATTAGTATTCTTTTTTACTTTCTGTTTGGCTTTTATGTAACTTTTCAAATATTTTCCTTTTCAGGTAATTAAAAGTCTAAAGGCTTGACCTTTCTGTTAGTCTGGGAGGGCATTGGATGGATAGAGATTGTGTGTCCACCCCCCCACTTGTTCTCTCTCTGTCATACACACACACACACACATAGACACATACACACATATATACAGACATACACATATACACAGAGACACACATATGCATACACACATGCATAGACAAAAACATACACACGCATACATACAGACATATAAACAGATACAGACATATAAACACATACACACATAGACACAAATACATACACAGACATGCCACATACATATACACACATAAACACATACACACATAGACACAAATACATACACAGACATGCCACATACATATACACACATAAACACATACACACATAGACACAAATACATACACAGACATGCCACATACATATACACACATAAACACATACACACATAGACACAAATACATACACAGACATGCCACATACATATACACACATAAACACATACACACATAGACACAAATACATACACAGACATGCCACATACATATACACACATAAACACATACACACATAGACACAAATACATACACAGACATGCCACATACATATACACACATAAACACATACACACATAGACACAAATACATACACAGACATGCCACATACATATACACACATAAACACATACACACATAGATGCATACACACATATACACACGCATATACACACATGGAAACATGCATACATATACACCCATACATAGACACAAACACATACACAGATACACACATACATAGACACATACATACATAGGCATGAAGTAACACCTTGATGGTAGGGATTCTATTTTTGAGCACTTGAGACTCCATTCTGGGAAGGTGCCCCCCACTTGAGACTCTGGTCTGAAACTATGATCTAAAACAGTCGGACAATAGCAGTCTACTACATCACACTTGGCAGAACATAGAAACCCCCTGGCATGATCGCTCAAACTTGGAAGTGGGTAGGCTGCACCTGGGTTAATGATAAAAATGTAATTTGTCTATGTCCTATAATGATTAAAACCAATACCTGGATTAATGTCAAGATTATAATTAAAATTGTTAAGATTGTAACTGGTATTGTCAAGATTATAATTGATAACTAGTTTCGCATAGGTTTTAGGTCAGCTGACCCCAGTAACCATGTATTCCCCCTGATCCTAGCAACCATGTATTCCCCTCCCAATTTTGCGGTTTTGCCTTTATAAACCCTGTTGCTTTGGGCTTCAGGGTCGAGAGTTCTTTACAGCATGAGCCCACTCTCCACCGCTGGCAATAAATGACCATCAATTTTTTTTTTTTGACAGGCAGAGTGGACAGTGAGAGAGAGAGAGAGTAAGGTCTTCCTTTTTCCGTTGGTTCACCCCACAATGGCCGCTGCGGCCTGTGTGCTACGGCCAGCACACCGCGCTGATCCGAAGCCAGAGCCAGGTGCTTCCTCCTGGTCTCCCATGCAGGTGCAGGGCCCAAGGACTTGGGCCATCCTCCACTGCCTTCCCGGGCCACAGCAGAGAGCTGGCCTGGAAGAGGAGCAACCGGGCCAGAATCTGGTGCCCCGACTGGGACTAGAACCTGGGGTGCCGGCGCCGTAGGCGGAGGATTAGCCTATTGAGTCGTGGTACCAGCCCAGGACCATCAAATTTTATCAATGTGTGGTGCTCCTTTGTTTACACTCGCTCAGGTACAACAGACACACATACATAGACACACACACATACATAGACACACACACAGACACACGCACACATACACACAGGTTTCTGTTTCCCTCTGCAGCCCCAGACATACATTCTTATATATACTTCACCTTTGAAGTCAGCGGCAGAATTTTATTATGTAAGTGCAAACGAAGTTCCCCCTTCCCATTTCTCTGAATTCTGAAGACAAATGACACGAGGGGACCCAGGATGGTGGCCACTAGGGGCAACCCTAGTTCCCAGGCCTGTCTGCGGTTGCTTCCCTTCCTCTCCCTCATCCTCCCGCCTCCCTGCTGTCCCCGGTCCTCCCTCCTCTCCCTTGTCCTAGGGCCTCAGGAGCTCTCCTCCGGCCGTGGGCTGAGGCTGGTGCTCTGGGCAGAGGCTGTCCCTCCACAGGCGATAGGTGATGGCAGCGGTCACGGTGAGCCAGGCCAGGTAGGGCAGCAGAAGCAGGGCGGCCAGCTTGTTGATGGGGTGCCAGATCAGCGCTGTGCTCACCACCAGCCCGTAGAGCAGCAGCAGGTGCAGCAGGGCCTGAACAGAGGGGCAGGCGGGGGAGGCGGGGCATGCTGGCCTTTGACCTTTCTGGAGCACCCTGGCCCAACCAGCCCAAGGCTCTCCCACCTGTTACCTGCCTGCACCTGACTGACCTGCTGCATTACCTGCTTCTGGGGCCTGATGTTTTACCTTCTCCTGTGCTACCTTTGCCTTAAGGCATCCGGTGCTTACCAGACCAGGGCTGTGGGCTTCAAAAAAGAGAACCAGGACAGTCCAGCTGATGGCCAGCTGCATGGCATAGAGGCCGAGAGGCAGGGCCAGGGGCCACCCGAAGCCCCCTCCCAGGTCCTTCCACACCAGATAGGAGGCGTAGCTGTGGAGAGATGGTCACGGAAGCACTCAGTGGGGGTACCTGGAGGAGCCATGTGGCCACAGGGACCCTGGGCTCCAGGAGGGGACCTTTCAGTGCTGGACTGTGGGCAAGTGGGTCTGAGCAGCATGGAGGAGAGGGGAGGGGGTGGGAGGGCCTCGGCTTGTGGGGTGAGGGAGGGCAGCTTGGAGAGGGGCTGGCTGCCATGGTGGCAGGCTCAGGGCGTTCCTGTCTGGGGGAACCTACCGCAGAAAGCAAGCTGGGTGCCAGCCCTTTGGCGGCTGCTGTCTGGCAGGAGCTCAGACACAGGGCATCTGTTCACGCCCCGTGTGAGAGGTGGGCACTCACCCCATGACGGAGAAGATGGTGGTCCACACGAGCAACATGACTTTGTAGGGCGGGCACCAGGCCAGTTTCCGTGGGCCCTCACACCACCCTGACATCTGGTGGCTGGTGACCAGCCAGACCAGGATGAGCCCTAGGTGGGGGAGCACCACGAAGATGGCCCCTTGAGGCCGCATTCACCGGGGGGAGGCGGCTCTGGGAGGGCAGAGAACAGGCGCATGGTGAGCCTTGTGTTTCGTACTCCCCTTGTATCTCCTTGTCTGTCTCCACCTCCCAACCCAAAGCCTTTCCCCGGCCAGAGACCCTGACAGGTCTCCTCCCAGAGGCCCTTCCACCGTCCTTGGGTGCAGCGCCAGTCCCGCTGCTCGGAGCCATCACCAGCCCTGCCCCACTGCTTGGCCCATTTTCCAGCTTCCAGGGACTCCTTTCCTCCATGGCTCTCATTGGGCACTTGGAGGACAGTGTCTGGTGTTGGTAACAGCTTCCTGGTGGAAGGCTTCCCTCCCCCAGTGTGTGTCCGAGTCCTGGAGGTCAGGGCCAGGTGTGACCGTCTTTCTAACCTTCCTCAGCAGGTGCACAAGGAGGGTGACCGTGTGCCCCCTGGGCTGGCAGGGACCCGTTCTGAAGCGGGAGCCGGGCATTCCTGGGGCTCTGTTCAAGTCCCAGATGGGCCAACCCATCGGCCCCAGGCTTATCTCAGTAGGTCAGGCTGGCACTCTCGCTCGGCCCACCCAGGCTGGCCTCCCGTGCAGCTTACAACTCAGTTGACTGACAGGGTTCATCCCTTACTCCGCAGCCCTTACTCCTACCGAGCCCTAGAGCCTTGGCGGGTGAGGGCCCTCCTACGTCTATGGCCAGAGGGTCCGCTACAGACACAACTGCTGTGTTTCTTTGAAGACAACAACCTCCTGGTCTTTGATTAAATAGCAGCCATGCTCATCTGCATATTGCTTTGCATGTCATTTGCATGCGGGATGATGGTTGGATCCTCCTCCAACCAAGGCCCCACCTAATATCATTGTCATCTGCTCAGGATAGTCCAGCTCCTCCCCCATGACTGCTGGAAACTGAAAGGAAGAAAACATCTAACTATTGTCCAGTTCTGGAATAACTGTCTCTACCATCCTTTCCTGCCAAGGGTCAGGGCTGCTTGTCCCAGAAGTTCCTGGGACGGGGCTGACCCACACACCTGCCAGGACATTAGCCCGTTTGTCTTTCTCTGCTTCTGGCCATCTGTTTGTCCATTGCCTGCCTTCCCATCTCCGTGGCTCTGTTGTCTATTTCTCTGCCCTATGTTGGACAGTCTGGCCCTCCCCTCCCCCACCCCCTTTGCTCCTAATACCCGCCATTCCCAGTACCTCCTTGTTCCTGGGCCTTTCTCTTGTGGGTAACTCCTGTTACCGCAGGCAGCACACCTCCCTGGCTGGTGCCCGATGATGTGTGATGTGTGGGAGGCACAACAGGGTGGGGGGGTGGGAGGAGGGGAGGGTGGGGCTTCCAGCTGGTCTGCCTTTCTCAGATGACAAGGGTGGTGACACTGGTGAGGAAGTGTAGGTTGCTGCTTGCACAGCCCCAAAGGGCTGCTCTCAGCAAGGGTGCCCCTGGTCTGCCAGGTCCTCCTGGGTGTCCTGCCTCTGTGGGAAGTCCCTTGATGCAGTGGTTTGAGGGTTTGACACTGTGAGACCTGCCTGAGCCTCCCCTGACAGCTCAGCCGCAGGCGGCCGCACTCTTGGTGCCTGTGAGCTCTGCATCCCACAGACCAGCTCTAGGTCCCTGGGGGTGGTAGGGGCCCTCAGATTTCTCCAGAGCCTTCTTGCAACTGGGGTTGTTCCCAGGTGAAGCAAACCCCAGCTTTGAACCCATGGACACCATTCCCGTCTGGAGTCCGCTAGTGGTGGGCGTGGCTCTTCCTGGCCAGGAACTCCACCTGCACAGATCTTGCAAAAACTCCTGGGACTCCAGGACTCAGAGGGGAAGGCAGCCGGCAGGTGCAGCAGGGCGGGGAATCCAGACAGGAGTGAGTGGCCTGGCTTGGCCTGGTGGAGTCCTACTCCTCAGCCTCCCTAGAGGGGACAGGCGGTAGTGTCCCTTCTGTTGGCACAGTCCAGCCTCCCACGTGACTCAGAGCTTTGGACAATGAAGATGAACCGCTCCCGGTTTTGTTCCCTGCCAGTGCTCTGGGAGCCCCTTCCCCACTGGACGGTGAGCGAGCAAGCCTGTGGTCTCCTTCCCAGGCTGACTGCCCTCCAGCTGTGCCTTGGCTACATCCCCCCAAGCTGGGGGACCTGACTCCCCTGGGCGCTGTGTCTCTTGCCTTCTCATCTTCACCCAGTGAGGAGTGCGGCTTGAGGGGAGGGGTTAGAGTCAGGGACAAGCGAATCATTAACTGAGACGACAGTAGAAGTTACTTCTTTTGTTTTCTTTTGGTTTTGATGGATACCTAAAATTCCCCATGTATTTATGGGTATTTATGGGGCGCAATGTGAGTCTTTGATCCAGGCACACGTGATGTAATGCTCCAACTGGGGTAATTAGCATGCCCGTCACCTGGAGCATTTACCATTTCTTTGTGGTGAGAACATCCATAGTTCTTTATTCTATGCCTTGTTAACTGCGGTCACCCCACCATACAGTAGCTCCCCGGATTACATGTCTCCTTAGCTCACTATAACTTTGCACCCACTGACCTGTCTCCCCAACCTCCTGCCGGCTTTCTCCAGGCTCCGCTGTCTGCAGTTCCATGTTTCCTGCAGCACCGTTTGCAATGGCTAACACAGGGCATCTATCCAAGTCCATCGATGGATGAATGGATAACACAACAGAATTAAAACAGAAGGAGCCTTGATAAAGGCGGAGCGTCTGTCACAAACCAAGCTCGGAGAGGCGAATGCCGCAGGATCCCGTGCACAGGGGGAATTCTAAAAGCCCGATCTCATAGAAGCAGCAAGTAGCAGGGTGGCAGTCCCTTATTTCCTACAGGAGATGATGACTGGGAGGCCGACCGGGGGGAGTTCAGCCCACGGCTCCTCAGCTGCAGGCGGCCAGACCACGGGATAATTCTCACCCTTTCCTGAGCTCTCACTCTGGGGCAGGCACTGTACATGCATTAGCTCCATAATGACAGCGATTATCACACAGAAGGGAGATGTTGTGATCTGTATTTGACACACAAGGCCTCTCAGGGGCTAAGTAGCGTGTTTAAGAGTACATAGCCAGGGCCGGCATTGTGGCGCAGAGTGGAAAGCTACCGCCTACGACACCCGCCTTCCATCCTGTCCTGGCTGTTCCGCTTCTGATCCAGCTCTCTGCTCCTGGTCTGGGAAAAGCGGTGGAAGATGGCCCAAGTGCTTGAGCTCCTGTCACCCATGTGGGAGACCTGGATGAAGCTCGTGGCTGCAGCCTGGCTCAGCCCTGGTTGGTACATCCACTTGGAGAGTAAACCAATGGATAGAACCTCTCTCTCTCCCTCCCTCCCACTCTGCTTTTCAAATACATAAATAAATTTTTTTTTTAATATTTATTTATTTATTCATTTGAAAGCCAGATTTACAGAGAGGCAGAGGCAGAGAGAGAGAGAGAGGAGTCTTCCATCTGCTGGTTCACTCTCCAAATGGCCGCAACGGCAGGAGCTGGACCTATCCGAAGCCAGGAGCCAGGAGCTTCTTCAAGGTTTCCCATGCAGGTACAGGGGCCCAAGGACTTGGGCCATCTTCTTCTGCTTTCCCAGGCCATAGCAGAGAGCTGGATCAGAAGTGGAGCAGCCGGGACTCGAACCAGCGCCCATATGGAATGCTGGCACTGCGGGTGGTGGCTTTACCTGCTACACCATGGCACAGACCCCAATAAATAAATCTTATAAAAGAAAAAAGAGTCCATGGCCAGCAGGTGGGTCACTTGCACTCCAGGTGGGCAGTTCAAATACACCTTCTGCCCGCCCAGTTGGTCTATCATTCATTCATTCATTCAGTCATTCAAGTCTTCACAGGGTACTGATGTGTAGCAGTCTGTACCAGGAGCTGAGGAGACAGCAGCAAACAGATGAGGCAAGTCCCCTCCTTGGGGGACTTTCTTACTGGTGGCACCATCCCTCCTGGCAGACTCTAAGGAAAATGGCCCCAGAGTTCAGCTCTTCCCCAACAGGCAGCATCCCTGCCAACTCTGAGTGCGGGCAGTGGAGAGGGCTCTGGGTGGCGAGAAGATGCAGGTGCGTCTCTGAGCCACCAGCAACATCTGAGCTCTCAGCCTCCCAGTGCCTCTGGTGAAGGTGGGCAGTCTCACAGCGACTGTCAGACAAGGAGGAGCCAGCTCACTGCGCCCTCAACAATAATACAACTTCCTGCTTCAAACTCCTAGAAGAAAGGACTTGGAATGTTCTCACTGCAAAGAAATGCTAAGCATTTGATCTGATGAATATGCTCACCACTCTAATTTGATTACGACACAATATATATAAGTATCAAAACAGCACATGTTGCGCTGGTGTAGTGGCACAAGGGCTTAAGCTGCTGCTTGCAATAGCGGCCTTCCTTATCTGAACGCTGGTTCTAGTCCTGGCTGCTCTGTTTCTGTTCCAGCTCCCTGCTAATGCGCCTGGGAAGGAGGTGGAGGATGGCCTGAGTATCCGGGTCCCTGCCACCCACGTGGTAGACCTGGATGGAGTTTCAGGCTCCTGCCTGCGGCCTGGCCAGCCCTGGCTGTTGTGGGCCTGTGGGGAGTGAGTCAGAGGATGGAAGAATCTCTGTCTCTCTGCCTTTCAAATAGACAAAATAAATCTTTTTAAAAATTCACACTGTGTCCCTTAAATATGTACAATTTTTAGAAGTGACTTTATCAGCTTTTAGCTCAGTTAATGAGTCCCTAGAACGGGACTTGGGGGGCAGAGCTGTCTCAGCTCCCTGGAGCTGCTGCATTGGCATCGCTGGGTAGCTTCCTAGACCTGCAGAGTCCAGTCTGCCCCTCAGACCTACGGATCGGAACCTTTTTTTTTTGGACAGGCAGAATTAGACAGTGAGAGAGAGAGACAGAGAAAAAGGTCTTCCTTTTCCGTTGGTTCACCCCCCAAATGGCCACTACGCCGATCCAAAGCCAGGAGCCAGGTGCTTCCTCCTGGTCTCCCATGCGGGTGCAGGGGCCCAAACACTTGGGCCATCTTCCACTGCCCTCCTGGGCCACAGCAGAGAGCTGGACTGGAAGAGGAGCAACCGGGACCAGAACCCCGCGCCCATATGGGATGCTGGCACCGCAGGTAGAGGATTAACCAAGTGAGCCACGGCGCCAGCCCCATGCATGTTCTAATTTGAGAAGCCCTGGCTAAGCCCCCTCTTAATAGCCTCTGGCTAGGGGCAGCCACTCACCAGCAGAGGGCGCTGTAGGTAAGGGGTTTCAAGGCGCAACACCTGTATCCAGGCTGCCTCCCTTCCTCTCTCCTCCCAGAGTTCAGCTAGAGAGTCTACTGACTTCTGGGATCCTCTGCGATTCTCCTGTTTTGGCTTGACTTTGCCAGCGGACAAGGACGCTTGCCCCCACCCTGTTGTAGGGCTGCCGGGAGGCAGGACTCTGCCAGGAAGCTCCAGGCCACTCCTGCCCGCACTCCCCGCCCATCTCCACTGGTCGGCTGGTCTCTCTGTTTCTCAGAGAAGGAACTTCTGTCCCTGGACACGCGGCAGCCACCTCTGAGCGCTGCTGGACGGCCAGGTGAGCACACCCCCAGGGGGGCCTTGGAGGAGGGTAGGCATTTGTGACGGGGTCACCTGGTGCCCAGTGGAAGGGCCAGGTCTCTGAGCTGTTCTGGAGTGTGGGGACCCTCTGCTGGAGGAGGGGTGGGAAACAGGCCCGAGGGAGGAGCCAGGGCATGAGTGTGCCCACTCTGATCACGTGCGGTGTGCTCCTGACCCATTCATCCCTGGACCGTTCACTGCAGTAACCGGAGCTCGGTCAGGTGCTTGGGAGCCCCGGGGAGAAGCGGTGGGGCCGAGGAAGTGCTGAGAACGTAACCTTGCTGCAGGAGACTGGATCTTTGTGCAGCTGCCTAGGGATGGGTGGGGCCAGCACCCTAAAGAACCCTCACTTTGGGGAACAGCTACCCGGGATAACCTGGTGCCTGGGCAAGACAGATTGGAGGGGTGGGCAATGAGGAGGCAGCGCTCGCTCCGAGTTGGCAGCCTCCAGACCACACCCAAAATCCAGGCTCTTTTTCCTCCTTTCCCCACCCTGCAGTGGGGGCTGGTGGAGCTGTCAGCCTGGGGGCCCTGGGGCTTAGCTGGGGAGGAGTCAGTCTGCCTCTAGCTGGAATGAATGAATGGGCTCCCTGTGGGTGGCCCTGTAGGGCTATGATAGGGGTGCACGCTAGACTGCCTTGCAGAGCCTGTGCCTGGGGACCCTGTTGCACCACCCAGTGGGGGCAGGGGAGTTGGACTCTGGTCTTAGGAGGCCCTGGGGAACGTGGTTGCTGTGGAAACAGTGAGTCCCCTCCCTTCACCCGAGCAGCCTGGCCCCTGTCACTAGCCGTGGACACCGCAGTCCGGGGTTGCTCCCTGTGGGGCCGTGAGCTCCCTTCCTTTTCAGCTTTCTTGTGTTTCTCTTCCAAGGAGGAAAGCAAGGGTGCAGGGATGAGGTGGGAAGAAGCAGTGGGGAGGGGGAGGGGCCGTTTCTGGAAGGCTCTCCCATTATCCCCGCTCATCCTGCCTTAGTGCTGCTTCGTGACCCCCCAGCCATCCCCACTTGGGGAGGAAGCTCTGGCTTCCTTCTCCGGGAAATGGGGGGGGGGGAAGGGAGGAACAGTGGGAGGTTGCTGCGAGGGCCCCGGCAGCTGCTTTAGCCCCCTGGGACCCAGTGTGGCTCCTGGTGCCTTAGTGATCCTTAGTGCAGTTAGCACTGTGACCACCACGACTGCGGCAGAAGCCAGAGAGGTGTGCAGGCCGAGAGGGACGGCTTGAGGCTCTGAGCCCACTCCCCTTCCAGTCTGCGTTCCCAACAGCACCCGCCCAGCTCTTCAGTCCTGAGGGTGCACAGGGGCTAGGAGGGAGAGTTGTGGGTGGGTGGGTGGGTGGGTGGATGGGGGAGTGCTTAGCAAGGGACACTAGTGGCGCATCCCCGGGGCCTCCTCTGTGGACTTCATGCCTCCGAGGATTCGGCTCCCGAGAGAGTGAATCCCCTCCTCTCAGATGACCCCCACACTGAGGGTGAGGACCACACTCCCCACCTCACCTGGCACAGCCCAGGCTCCGGCCTTGTTCACTGGGGTGGGCAAATCACGTGTGCCGGCCTAGGGTCCAGAGTCAGTGTGGTGGGAGGGCCGAGGACAGGGCTCCAAGCCGTGAGGCTGTCAGGGGCAGGTGCGCCAGGGGGAGGCGCTGTTGAGCAGGAGGGCGTCCTGGTGGGGCTGATGCGGAGGTCCCTTGAGGGCAGGAATGGAAGGCAGAGGCTGGAATTAGTCGGGTATAGGGGAGGGTGCTGGAAAGGAGGGGGCTTGAAAAGGGGTGGGGCACGGGTGGATTCTGGAGGCCTCAGGAGGAAGGCACATTTCTCCTGAAGGCTGCTGGGAAGTGTGTCTGTGGCCGCCGCCCCGGGACTGGATGAGGAGGCAGTGGCTGAAGCCATTGCCCTGCCTCCAGCATCGGTCCAGCCTCACTGTAGACCACCACCTTTGTTTCTCTCCCTCCCTCCTTCCCTCCTTCCCCTGTTCCTCCTCTCCCTCCTTCCCTTCCTCCTCTTCTTCCCTCTCTTCCTCCTCCCACTCCCTCCTTCCCTTCCTCCCCCTCCCCTCCTTCCCTTCCTCTTCCCTCCCTCCTCTCCCTCCCTTTCTCTGTTCCTCTCCCCTCCCTCTTCCCTCTCTCCCTCCCTCCATCTCCTCTTGTTCTGCTTCTGCTGTTAACTCTGGTTACTCCGGGAGTATCCTGTGGTCCTATGAGCTCCCCGCAGTTCCGTCTGGCAGAAGGAAGGAATAAACAAACACATCAGGACACTGCCTTATCACCCGCAAAAGCTTGCCACGTGAGCTCACGCCATCCTCCTACTCATCCAAAAGACACCCCCCCCCCCCTTTTATTAGCTCTCAAAAAGAATTCAGAGTTCATACAAAACTACATGGTTTGTAGGAGAAACTCAAAGATATAGAAATATAGAAATATAGAAAATGGGATTCAAGGCAACTGGCGTTCTTGTTGTACCTTCCACCCTCTCCGTTTGTTGCGTCTTTTAGCTGTGGCCCGGGAGAACGGTTTGGGAGTGTGTCCTTCCAGACCTGCCCACCTGAGACAGCGGTCATGAGGCCATGTGCCTACTGAGCACTGGGAGCGCAGCAGGTCCCACGTGGGATGCGCCACACGTGGGAAAATTCAAAGGCTTGGGATAATTATGAGAATGCAAACTATCTCATCAATAAGTTGATGAAATAATGACATTTTGAGTGTGTTAGGCCAAATAAAACATATGGTTAACTTCTCCTGTTTTTCACCCTTTAAAGTGGCCACTAGAAAATTTAAAATGACATACGTAGCTTGCATTATACTTTAAATACCAGATCTCTGGATATGTATGCCCATAAATATGTAGCAATACAGTTTTGGTTTTTTATATTAATGAGATGAGAGGAAGCCTATCTCTCTGTGACTTGCTTTTTCCACTCATAGACTTTTCTTTTTTTTAAAAAAAGTTTATTTATTTGAAAGGCAATGTGACAGGGAGAGAGGGAGAGATAGAGAGAGCAAGCGAGCTAGTGAGCGAGCAAGCGCTTCCATCTACTGGTTCACTCCCCAAATGCCCACAATATCTGGAGGAATCGAGGAGCCTGGAGCTTCTTCTGGGGCTCCCTCATGGGTGCAGGAGCCCAAGGACTTGGGCCATCTTCTGCTGCTTTTCCAGGCCATCAGCAGGGAACTGGATTGGAAGTGGAGCAGCCGGGACTTGAACCGGCGCCCATGTGGGATGGCGGTGCTGCTGGTGGCCCCTCTCAGACTTCTCTGTGTCATACTCATAGCAGAGGATAGCTGTTTGCTAGATGAGGAGCCCGAGGTACATTAAGCAGTATGATGAGCTTCGCCAGTCACATGGGGACCACGTGGCACTTAGATTCACACCCTCCACATCCAAACCCGAGCTCTTTATGCATCCAAGGAGCTTTCCGTGGCGTGCCTGGTCATGGGGGGCCATGGTCGTTGCACGTGTGGAAGAATTGTTCTGAGCGGGCCATGCAGGGTGCGCTGGAAGGAAGGTGCTCCCTTGTGGCAGCCACATGGAAGCTGAGGCTTCATTTCACTTGTGTTAGTTTTGATTGGCCATCAGTTTTGATTAGCACATAACTCTACATAGTTGTACGGTACAATGTTATGTTTTTATACATGCAGACACGGTGCCACGATCAAATTGGAGTAATCACCATGTTCATCACCTTAAATGTTTGTCATTTCTTTGTGGTGAGACCATTCAGAATCCTTTCCTCTACCTGTTTTAAAACATGCGTTGTTGTATATACCTGTTGTGAGCAGAACACCAGAACCTGCTCCTGCTAACTGTGATGTGGCACCCCTTGTCTAACTCTCCCCGTGTCCTTGCCCCCCACTCCTCAACTGCCAGTAACCACTATTCCCCTCTGCCCTTCTATGAGAGACACTTCTTAGAACCTCTGTAGGAGTGAGATTCTGTGGGGTGTGTCCCTCTGTGCCTGCCTTATTTCACCTAACGTGACGTCTCCTAGGATTTGATGCTAGTCCGTCGTGTACATATACCACGTCTCATTCTTCCGTTGCTGGATTCCATAGCGTGGCTGCTGTGACGGTGCTGTGATAAACACAGAATGCAGATGTCTCCTCAACAGGCTGATTTCACTTCTTTTGAATATGTATCTAGTAGTAGGATTGCTAGATCAAAAGGGAGCTCTATTTTTAATTTTTGCTAGGATGTTAAATAATTTTATGCCAACAATTTTGATAATTGATGTGAATTGCACATCTTTCTTAAAAAAACAAATAGAGAAAACTGACATGGGAAGAAAGGCAGTTTTTTGAATAGCTCCATATTTTTTAAGAAATTAAATTCATTTAAAAATCCTCCCCTAGAGATAACCAAAGGCCTAAATAGTTTCACTGGTGAATTCTACCAACCATTTAAAGAAGAACTAAATAGCACAATAATATATGCCTTCAGAAAACAGAGAAAGATCAGACATTCCTCAACTCATTTTAAGAAACCAATATAACCCTTACATAAAAAATATAGTGTGTATAAGAAAAAAATTATACAACTATAGTTCTAAATAGTACAGGTGAAGACTCTTAACTAAGTATATAGCAAATCAAGTCTAGAAAAAAGTAAAAATAATATGTGAATGACTAGATTTTTCTTTTCTTTTGTGAGTCTGCTCTGTTGAGTTTTGTACATTTGTGTGTTCTCATGATGGCGGTTGTCATCAATTCACTTCAATTCGTTTTTAAGATTTATTTATTTATTTGAAAGGCAGAGTTACAGAGAGGTGGAGGCAGAGAGAGAGAGAGAAAGAGAGAGAGAGAGAGAGAGAGAGAGAGAGAGAGGTCTTCTATCCATTGGTTTACTACCCACATAGCTGCCGGAGCTGGGCCAATCCAAAGCCAGGAGCCAGGAGCTTCTTCTGGGTCTCCCATGTGGGTGCAGGGACCAAGGACTTGGACCATCTTCCACTGCTTTCCCAGGCCATAGCAGAGAGCTGGGCTGGCAGTGGAGCAGCTGGGACTTGAACCCATATGGGATACCAGTACTGCAGGTGGTGGCTTTACCTGCTCCATCAAAGCAGTGACCCCTCAATTCACTTCTAATGTAGGATTCCCATAAGCATTTCTTGTAGTGCCAATCTGATGGTGATGAATTCCTTTAATTTTTGCTTCATGTGGAAAGAACTTATTTTTTTTCCTCGATTTTTTAATGGATAGCTTTGCTGGGTATAGAATTCCCGGCTGGCTTTTTTTTTTTTTCTTTCAGAACTTGAATATTTCATCCTATTCTCTCTTGGCATGTAAGGGTGTATCTTTAATTTATTTATTTACTTATTTATGTTCATTTTCTATGAAAGGCAGAGAGATGGGGAGGGGAGACAGAGAGAGACAGAGATTTTCCCTCTGGTGATTCACTTCCTAAATGCCTACAACAGCTGAGGCTGGGCCAGCCCCGTCAGTCTAGGTCCTCTACTTGGGTGGCAGGGACTCAAGTACTTGAACCAAGTTTGCAACCTCCCAGGGTGTGTATTAGCAGGAAGCTGGACAAGATGTGGAGAAAGTGGTAGCCAAACAGGTGCTATGTGATGTGTAAGTGTTCTAGGAGGTATCTTGGCTGCTGCACCAAGTTTTAGCAAAGTCTGCCATTAATCTAGTGGGGAGTCCCTTATAAGTGACTTTTTTCCTGAAGATTTTACAATTCTCTTTTTATTTACAATTTTACTATAATGTGCTCTGGGTATTTTTCAGTTGAATCTATTAGGGATTCTTTGGGCTTCCTGGGCCTTGGTTCTTTCCCAAGATTTAGAATGTTTTTGGCTATTATTTTATTGGATAGATTTTCTCTTCTTTTCTTCTAAAATACTCATAATGTGAATGTTTGTTTGCTTCCTGGTGTCCAGTAAGTCTAGAAGGCTTTCTTTTTCCTTTAAAATTTCTTTCCATTGGACTGATCTGTTGTCTTTAAGCTCAGAAATTCTTCTGCCTGCTCAGTTCTGCTGTTGAGGATGTGAACTATATTTTAAATTTCATTTATTGAATTATTTAGCACCAAGATCTCTGATTTGTTCTTTTTTGTGCTCTCTCTTCGCTAACTTTCTCATTCCTATCATTGATGTCATTGAATTATCTATGTCTTCCCTTGTATCTCATTAAGTTTCCTTGTAATCATTCTTTTGAATTCCTTGTTGGACAATTCATTGATTCCCATTTCTTTGTGGTCTGTTGTTAGAGAGTCGTGTTACTTTGGGGATGTCATGTTTCCTTGTTTTTTCACACTTCTTGTGCCCCTGATGGTTTTCCTGCACCTGGTAGATCAGTTGCTTCTACCAGTTTTGTAGAGTGACCTACAAAGTAAAAGATTTGCTGCTGGCAGAGTGTCTTAGGGTGCTGGTTGGGTGTGCTGTGCTGGCTTTGGGTTTAGGTGGGCACTTCACTGTGTGTGCAGTTCCTTTACCTTTCCCTGTGACGTCAAGTCCCTCTTGGTTCAGGGTTGATATTGAGAGAGATGGAACAGCAGACACTGTGTGCTTACTTCTGTTGTTTGTGAGGCCATAGTGTTTGTTCCTGCTTGGCACCATCTAGTGCTGGGCTCACATAGTCTTCCTCCATGCTTTGCTGATGGAGACTGGGGATGGGAACACCTTGCCCACCTGGTTAATGTGATTCCAGAGGCTCAGTGAGCAGGTACTGACTTGGGGTCACGGTTGTTGGGTTTTGTCCACCACTAGGTTTCACCATAGCAGGCCTGGTACTGGGCCTGGTACTAAGGCTGGCCTTCATCCTCTCATTCCCCCAAGCAGGAGACACATTGTCCAAGTTGTGTGGCTTATAATTGGTGAGCAGGGCGATGCAGACCACTCCTTTTATCACACTAAACCACGGCCTCTCAGCTGGCTTCCTCACCTCTTGCAAAGGTGGCTTGGTGTGTGAGTAGCTGTTCATATTGGTGTCTCTGTGGAGCGACTGTCAGTGGGGGATCCTACTCAGTCACCATCTTTGGAATTCAAGCCTTGACCTCCACAACTTACCATGGTTTAACCCAGCCCTGACCCTTTCCTTCCCACAGGACACTGGCCTTGGCTGGCACAGGGGTGCGGGAGAGCCGGCAGCACTGAGTGACCAGGCGGATGTGTGCTCAGGAAACTTCCTTCCAACCCTCCCTGTTCCTACTTCTGGTGGGGGTCCCGGTGGCCAGTGTCCTCCTTCTGGTCCAGTGCCTTCGATGGCACTGTCCTCGATGGCTGATGGGGGCCTGCTGGAAGCCAGATGTCCAAGAGGAGCCAGGATCCCAGCCCACCCCCCTGCCAGCAGATGAGGCCCCTAGGCAGTGCCCACCAACTACTCTGCCAGAGATGGCCGCCTTCTACCAGGAACTGCACACACCTACCCAAGGCCAGACCGTCGTGCGCCAGCTGATGCACAAACTGCTGGTGTTTTCCGCTCGAGAGGTGGATCACCGCGGTGGCTGCCTGATGCTCCAGGATACCGGCATCTCCCTGCTCATCCCTCCAGGTAACCGTTCCCGAGGACGGGCGTTTGGACGGGGCATTAGGGCACTGCACCAGAGGGAGCACCATTCACAAGCATCCACATCGGTCTGAAAATTGTTTCTATAGTTTATCAACCTCAAAGATGGACATAGTGTCTATCTTTTAGGACAGCTTCCGGGCAGGTGGGAGCCAAGTGCTTGTTCTAATGAATCACTACAGTGACAGGTCTGATACAGATGGAAGAGCACTGTTCACAGGTTCACACGCTGTAGGGGCTGGCAGTAGCCCTGGATGGAGGGGCGGTGACTTGCTTAGGATTATACCATACAGTGCCCACTGTGGTCTCACTCTTATCCCAGGCTGCTGCCCTGCTGGGCACCCTCTCCTGGCTCCCTGCCTTACCTCGTCTCCCCATTCTGGCCTGGTCTCTTTCCGAGGCAGGCGTGTCTTGCCTGCCAGGCCCATCTCAGCTCCTCATCTCCACAGGTGCTGTGGCCGTGGGCCGCCAGGAGCGGGTGTCCTTGGTCCTGGTGTGGGACCTGTCGGATGCCCCGTCGCTGTCCCAGAGCCAGGGGCTGGTGAGCCCTGTGGTGGCCTGTGGGCCCCACGGGGCCTCCTTCCTGAAGCCGTGCCTGCTCACTTTCAAACACTGTGCCCAGCAGCCCGGCCACGCCCGCGCCTACAGCAGCAACACCACCCTGCTCGATGCCAAGGCCTGGAAGCCGCTGGGCCAGCCGGGGGCCTACACCTCCCGGGACGAGTGTCGCATCCACCTGTCCCACTTCAGGTAGGCAGGTGCCCATTGGCTTGCCCCCTCCTCCTTCTGTTGGGAACTGCTTCCTGATGGGTCCAACATGGCCTGCAAATCCCTTGTCCCAGGGTCTCTCTGCAGACCCTCTGTCCCCATATCTGCAGCAGCTTGTCTCATCCAGCCCCGTGCGGGACGGTGTGTCTTACGGCTGTCTGTCTCTGCCTGTCTGGAAGTGTCTGACGCCGCCCTATTCCCTCCTCTGTCTGACACGATCCCCTCTCCTCTGTGCCAATGTCACAGCTGTCCCCGAACTCTGCAGAGCCAGCCCCACCCCCACAGTCCTCTGCCTCCCAATCTCCTTGCCGCCCACTGACCGGAAGAGGGCCCTAGGTGGTGCCCTCCGCCCCCAGCTGGGGGATCCTAAGCCCACCTTCCCTCTGTCCCTTGCCCCACAACACCTGCTGGCTCTCCTCCCCACTCAAGGACGGTCACTGTGATGTGCTCACTCTCATTCCCCCGGCCGCACCTCTCCCAAGTTCCTCCCTTTATGCACCTTCCCCCACCCCCAGAAGTGCTCTCCTCTCCCCGCTGGGAGGCTCCCACAGAGTCCCCTCACCAGTGGGAGCCTTGTAGTAGGTGTGCTGGGGTCTTAGCATCCCCCGGCAACCCTGCACACCTCTCCCTGCCTCCGTCTCCCTCCACAGTCTCTACACCTGCGTGCTGGAGGCACCCATGGGGCAGGCTGCCCACAAGTGGCTGCAGTTGGCTATCTTCTGCTCGCCGCTGGCGCCAGGGCAGACGCACCTGCAGCTGCGGGTCTACTTCCTCAACAACACGCCCTGTGCCCTGCAGTGGGCCGTGGCCAACGAGCAGCCTCATGGCGGGCGCCTGCGTGGGCCCTGCCAGCTCTTCGACTTCACCGGGGCCAGGGGTGACCAGTGCCTGAAGCTCAAGTACATCTCTGAGGGTGAGGGAGGGGAGGCCAGGGCCGTGGGGAGCCCCACTGGGTGGAGGGATCAGGTCCTCCCGCTGGGCCAGGAATCCCAAGGTTCTCCCCTAGACTCAAGGAGGCCTCTTGGTTTTGTCCACTTCCCCTGCTCTGCTGCCCACTTGGCCCTCGCCACCCTGCCCCAGGATAGGGTGATGCCAGACTAGGGGGGCGGGAGGACAGGAAGTAGGGGTATCCCAGCCTTCTTTGTTGGGGTCCTCTTCATTTGTGGGTTGGGCTGCTGCGATTGCCCATGGAGCCCCTGTGTGTCCGTGGTTGTGGACAGGGCACACGTGTGTGGCAGCTTCAGGGGTGGAGGGGGGCTGCGAGAGTCAGGGGTGTGTGGTATAGGAGCAAGGCCACTCTCGGGGGTTGCACCAAGGCTCTGGAGAGTCCCACCCACTCCAAGCCCTCCTGCCTGGCCCCTGAGTCCCTCGCTCTCTGCCCCCTCCCCAGGTTGGGAGAATGTTGACGACAGCAGCTGCCAGCTGGTCCCCCATCTCCACATCTGGCATGGAAAGTGCCCCTTCCGCTCCTTCTGCTTCCGGAGAAAAGCAGGTAGCTCAGGGGCTGCCCTCTCCCCTCCCCTCCCATCCCAGTGAGCTGGAGGCTCCGTGGCCCCCGTTCTCGCCATGCCACAGGCCCTCTGCTAAAGGCCGGGGGCCCCGACGGTTCCTGGCAGAGAGGAAGCCAGAGGGTCCTGCCCCAGCTTCTGCTTAGTCCCAAAGTCTTCCTGTGGAGTCCCTCTGATTCCCCAGGCTCCCCTGCACCTGCTGTGTTCCAACCTTCTCTTGGCAGCCAATGAGAGTGAGGACTGCTCGGCACTAACCAATGAGATCATCGTCACCATGCACACCTTCCAAGATGTGAGTCGGTGCTGGAAGGGCCTGGGATGGGGGTGGGGGGCCCGGGCCCGTGAAGTAAGGTCTCAGTCACATAACCAAACAGCAAAGCCCCCTCTGAGGGGCTTAGGTTACCCTCCCTCCCTGACTCTTTCTTGTCTACCCATGCATGAATTCAGCAGGAGATTAAAAGAACCAAACCCTAGAATACTCCCTTCTCCCAGTGCAGGGGGACTGGGGCATGGGGGGACATGGTGTCTTTCTAGGCTGATGGCCTGTGTCTGAGGTCATGTTTTCTATCGTCGGCAGGATGGGCGTTAGCTACTTCCCTGCACCTGTCACCCCAAAGCTAGGGTGCAGTCAGGGTGAGAGTCTTTGTGAGCCTGTGGCAACTTCTTCACCTAACTCCCACCCCCCACCTATTCACTGGCACCTTGCTGCAGGGAGGGGAGCCAGGGAATGTGACGGATGGCCTGTGATACTGGCTGCCCACCCCCTGCTTCATGTCCCCACCCAGGCCTCCTCCTGGTGGCTTAGGATGGACTGGTTGGCTTCATGTCCCTGTCCCCAAAGAGCTCAGCGGGCAAATTTAAGGCTGAAGGTGGGGTTCTGGCGCCAGGGCAGCAGAAAGTGGAGGGTTGTAGCTCCCAGTATAGTGTGTCTGGGAGACGGGATGCAGAGGAGATACGAGGAGTGGAGGGAGGCCCCAGCTTCTTCCCCGGGGGCTGTCTTGGGACCCCCTCAGTGTGCTCCCTGCCCTCTGTTGACTCAGGGCTTGGAGACCAAGTACATGGAGATCCTCAGGTTCCAGGTGTCTGAGGAGGAATCCTGGGCAGCACCACCCCCTGTCTCCCAGTCGCCCCCATGCAACAGGTGAGGTGGGGGTTGCTGGGACAGCTGTCTGGGGGATGTTTGGCACTTGCCATGGGTGGAAGAGGCCCCTTCTGGGTCTCTGAGCCCTGAAAAGAGCCCTTCCCACGCCACAGGCTGCCCCCAGAGCTCTTTGAGCAGCTGCAGATGTTGCTGGAGCCCAACAGCATCACGGGCAACGACTGGCGCCGGCTGGCCTCCCACCTGGGGCTCTGTGGCATGAAAATCCGGTAGGGAGAGGGGCAAGGGCTGAGGGGCTGGTGGGGGCCAAGGGTCCTCAGGACACCGTGGGCACTGGGCCACAGACAAGGGGGTGACTTAAAAGTTGGGGAGCCCTATCCTCCTTGCTGTGTATCCCTGCATCCCCAGTATCTATAGAGATGCCTGGCGCCTGACAGGTGCTCCATCAATGCTTAACTTAAATCCGGGGAACGGTGGAAAGCATTGGGTCCATGGTGAGTGCTTGCCAGGCAGGGGCCCGGGGAGCAGAATGGCAGATGATAGGGTACTGTGTTTAAGGACGTAGCTGGGTGCCTGGCACACACCAATTCAACAAATGTTAGCCATCATAGTGGCAATGCAGCCGCAGTCCCTGTCAAGGAACTTATAAACCAGTAGGAGACAATTCCTTTTATTAAAACATGAGAGAGAGAGAGAGAGAGAGAGAGAAAGGAGAGAGAAAGCGCTTCCATCTACTGGTTCACTCCCCTAGTGCTGGCAACAGTTGGGGCTGGACCAAGCCAAAGCTGAGAGCTGGGAACTAAACTGAGTATCGCCCTTAAGCATCAGGGACCCAAGCACTTGAGCCATCACCTGCTGCCTCTCAGGTGCCCATCAGCAGGAAGCTGGAGTCAGGAGTGAGCCAGGACTCACACCTAGGCACTCTGGTGTGGAATGCAGGCATCCTAACTGCTAGGCTAAGCATCTGGCCCTGGGGACGGACTCTGAGCTGAGTACCCAGCGCCCAGTGAGTGCAGAGGTCAGGGTAAGCCTCACCTAGGAGGTGGGGCTCGCGCTGGACCTGAGAACATTGAACCAGTATTCTCGGAAACTGCTGAACACTGGGATGCGAGATGAGTGAGATGCGGTCCCAGCTCCCAGGAACTCCCACTCCAGTAAGGGGTACACAGAACTTCAAAAGGGGACCAAGTCCCCGGCCTCGGGCCACCCCAGCCCTGGGAAGCAGGCCAGAGCAGCCCAAGGGCAAGAGATGCGGGGAGGGAGCTGTGGGTCTTGCTGGGCCACCTGGGGTGGGGGAGGAGGAGCCCGCTCCTCCCTCTCCTCCTCTGTCCCCGCCCGGGCCAGGTTCCTGTCCTGCCAGCGCAGCCCGGCCGCGGCCATCCTGGAGCTGTTCGAGGAGCAGAACGGCAGCCTGCAGGAGCTGCACTACCTCATGACGGTCATGGAGCGGCTGGACTGCGCCTCCGCCATCCAGAACTACCTGAGCGAGTCGCGAGGCAGCAGCCCAGCCTCGGCCCGCGGGGGCGCCCAGGACAACCAGGGCCTGGAGCTGGACGAGAAGCTCTGAGCGGCCCGCGCGCGGGCACGGGGAGGCCGGGGGCGTGCCCCTGTGCCCAGGGAGCCCCCAGCTGCGGTTGGCTCCAGGCTGCATCCGGCCGAAGTCCTCAGGATTCCCATGGAGGGTGCCTAGAGAGGCCAGAGCGCCCCTCGGGTGCAGGGTGCTCCTGGCCGGCAGGGGGCGCGGGAGCCCAGGAGATGGCCAGGGCCGCCCCTACCTCCCTGCTGCCGCTTCTCAAAGCCACCGGCCCCGCGCCAGGCCACCAGCACTCAGGATCACTCAGCAGGACCCGGCACCTTCTAACCCCGGGCAGACTGGAATATGTGAGACAGGTGGGGCCTCCCCACTTAGCCGGGGTCAGCCGCGCCCCTGTGAGCCCAGGCGGCCCCTCTAGCAGCACTGCCCTGTGGATCAGGTATTTGGCCTTGTCCAGGAGTTCAGAGAGGCTTGGTGGGGCTGGGGGAGGAGAGACTGCATAGACGGAAGCCAGGAATGAGTATGGAGGCCCCGGGGCTTAGGAGCCCAGCCTGCTGGTTGTGAGGGGTAGGAGAGTTCAAGGCCAGGTCTAGAGGCAGGTGCACCTGGCCGCGGGTCTCTGTCTACCTCCGCCCCTGCCAGGGCCCTTGTCAAAGCCGGGAAGCAACCCCAAGGGTGGTTCTCGCCCAGCCTTTTTATCTGCGGCTCTCTGATTTCGTTTTTCTGGAAGTGTCTTTGGCTCCATCTTTGAAACTGTGTCACTCTGTTCTTCCTTGACTTAGCATCTTTGTGGCTGCACCTGGTGGCCGTGCCCTGGCTCTGTGGGTTCCCCTATGTCTCAGAAAACCCCCACTTCTCCTAGGGGCAAGTGCTCAAACCAAGGTCAGGTTTCAAAGGCTGTGAAAAGAGCTGGATGGGTGGGGACTGCTAACCCACCAGATACTGTTTGGAGTCCAGAAATAAAGGCTCAGCTCAAAGAACACCCGTCTTGGTCAACACTGACTCAGCGCTGCTGTGTGTTAGTGTGTAGAGAGGACGTGAACAGCCTTGGACTTCGGAAACACAGCCACGGCTCCAACTCCATTCTCCCAATGCCTTTGTTGGCAAACAGGTGTGGTTCACTTGTTGACAGGCAGGTGATCTCTTGGGCAACAGTTTGCTTCTGTATTTAATGAAAAAAATAGCTTTTTCCTATGACAAATATTATATAATAAAGTACGAAAATGACCTTTCGATATTTGGCTCGGATTGGTAAATCTGGGATGAACATGAGTGGCTGCGTTTGGTAACTGTACCAGTGAGGATGGGTTGGAGGGAAGCATTTCGTAGCCTGTGCTTCCAGCTTGAAAACAGGTGGGGGCAGTGTTGTGGTGCAGTGGTTAAGCTGCTGCCTGTGATGCCGGCATCCCATATTGGAGCATCAGTTCCAGGCCAGGCTGCTCTACTTCTGGTCCAGCTTCCTGCTAATGCACCTGGGAAGGCAGCTGAGGATGACCTGAGTAACCACGTGGGAGACCCGGATGGAGTTCTGGACTCCTGGTGTCAGCCTGGCTCAGCCCCGACTGTTGCAACCATTTGGGGAGTGAACCAGCGATGGAAGATTTCTTTCTCCGTTTCTCCCTTTCTCCCTCTCTGTCACTCTGCTTTTTGAGTAAACAAAATAAATGTTTTTTTAAAAAAAATCGGGTGCAGCAGGGGCTGACGCTGTGGCATTGTGGATAAAACTGTTGCCTGCAGTGCTGGCATCCCATATGAGAGCCGAGTCAAGTCCCAGCAGCTCCACTTCCAATCCAGCTCTCTGCTATGGCCTGGGAAAGCAGTAGAAGATGGCCCAAGTGCTTGGGCCCCTGCATCCACATGGGAGACCCGGAAGAAGCTCCTGGCTTCGGATCGGCGCAGTTCCAGCCATTGCGGCCAATTAGGGAGGGAACCAGCGGATGGAAGACCTTTCTCTCTGTCTCTCTGCCTCTGCCTCTCTGTAACTCTGCCCTTCAAATAAAATAAATAAATCTTTAAAAAACAAAATTGGGTTCAGCGTGGTACATCAGGGAGGTTCATTTGTACTTCTGGGTCAGGCTCTCTGCTCCCTTTTCCTCTGTGGCCCACTCCTTGGTCCACCCTTCTGATTGGTTCTCCCCAGGCCACTATGGGGACAGCCATTGGAAGCTGCTGCCTTGGCACTTTTCCGGTTCTCTTGGGTCCGGATGGGCCTGCGAGAGCACACGCTTTATCCTTGGTGCCCGCCCCACTTTTCCAGGGGCCCATGAGCCCATGGGCTCATGGTAGCCAGTCAGAGGCATCTTTGTGCCCCCCCTCCCCCAAGGACGAGTCATTTTGAGGGTTTTGGTCCCTTTGGAGCAGGGGCCCAGTGAGGGGTTAAATGCTTTTCGGCCCCAACTCCGATTTCTCAGAATGAGTTCCCAGGGTTGGCAGAAAGGGGCCTGGGAAATTGTGAGGGAGATATAGGCTGCGTGATTCCGGGGGGGTGGGGGCTTCCTTTCTCGAGTCAAACCCGATTGGTGTGTATCTGCTGAGAGATGGCATGTGCCACTGGGTGCTGGGAAACTGCGCTCACCCCGGCTCTCACGCTAACTAGAACGGCTCCCATCTCTCTGGGTGTCAGTCTCTTCATCCTTGCCTGGAGATATTCACAGGAGAGGGGCTCAGCCTCCTGGGCAGAGGGCATCTCCGAGAGCACTTTCTCCCCCCGCCCCAGCTCCACGGACCTGTGACGTGGGTGACCACGTGGGGGACCACTGGGGACACTTGGCCATGGCTTTCTTTTTGTATTTCCATTACATAGAGGAACTGATCACTGCTTATGGCCTCCCCTTCAGCCCTTTCCCTGATAGGCTACCTGCCTGGTTCCTACAAAACACCACATCTGTGACTTCTGCTCCTATGCCTGTGTAGGGTCCCTTGTCCAAACTCCCGCCTGTTGGGTTTCGAGTCTGTTGGGTGTGGTGAGAGGAATGACAGGGTATGGCTGGGCCTGTGCCTGGAGGGTTAGGGCAGGGAGGTCATGGGTCCTTGGCATCCTCGCACTGAGCAGCAGCGTTCACACTAACGTCCAGCTTTCACTGTCCGACAGAAATACGACAAAAGCTGCACGTAGAATTTTACTTTGCCTAGTAGCCTGCTGATGGCCTGGGAAAAGTGGAAGATGCCCCAAGTGCTTGGCCCCCTGCCGCCCACCTGGGAGACCTGGTTGGAGCTCCTGGCCCCTGGCTTTGGCCTGGCCTAGTGCTGACCATTGCAGCCATCTGGGGAGTGAACCAGCAGATGAAAGATCTCTCTCTCTCTCTCTAGTGCTTTCAAATAACTAACTAAATAAATATTTTTTAAAAAGAAAAGAAACAGTTGAGGTCAATTTTCTTTTCAAGAGGTGGACAAAGAGAGAGAGGGAGACTTCCCATCTGTTGGGTTTTTCTCAAGATGTCAACAATGGCCAGAACTGGGCCATGGAGAAGTCAGGTCTCCCCTGTGGGTGGCAGGGACCCAACTACTTGAGCCATCACCTGCTGGATTGTCAGGAAGGTGGAATCAGGTGTGGAGCCGGGACTAAAACCCAGGCATTCTGATATGGGGTGTGGGCATCCCAGCTGGTGCCAACCTCTAGGCCAAATGCCTGCTCCATATACCAATGTCGATTTTAATCATATATTCTGTTAAATCTAATCTATCCAGGATGTTGCCACTTCCACAAGTAATCAATGTGAAATTTGTGGTGTGTTGTAAGTTCTTTTTTTCATATGATTTGGAGTCTGGTGTGTACTTACCATTGCAGCACATCTCAAATTGAATGTTAACTTTTTATTGGAAATATTTGATCTGTAATTGGATTTCATAAAATTTACACATGAAAAATTACATTTGCATGCACACAAGTTAAATAAACTAAAGGTAATCCAAAAGTGGAATTAGGTATAAATTGTAAAATTTGAGTTCATGGGGGCTGGCGCTGTGGCTGGTTAAGCTTCTTCCTGCAGCGCTGGCATTCCACATGGGCACTAGTTTGAGTCTCGGCTCTTCAGATCTAGCTCTCTGCTATGGCCTGGGAAAACAGTAGAAGATGCCCCAGCTCTGGCTGTTTTGGCCATTTGGGGAGTGAACCAGCAGGTGGAAGACCTCTCTCTCTGTTTCTCCCTCTCTCTGTCTGTAACTCTACCTCTCAAATAAATAAATAAAATTTAAAAAATTAAGTTCATTAAAATGAAATAAAAATTTCGCTCCTCAGTTGCACTAGCCATAGTTAAGTGCTTGGCCGCTACGTGCAGCTGGTGTGTATTATTATTAATGGACAGGCAAGGCTGGATTAGGGCTCCAGTGGAGTATAACTTGGTAGTGTAGTTGACCATTCATTCATGCATGCATTCATTTATTTCTTAGACATGTGCAGATGCTAAGCCCTGCACGAATTGCTGGTGATAAGAATTCAATGAAGAGCTTTCTTGTTCTGTCACCGCTCCTGGGGTGGCGGGAGTTGAGGGAAGGGCACCTTCCTTCCATGCTGCTTTGCACTTGACTCCAGAAGGGAGTTAGGACTGAGGGCCATGCCGACACTCTCTGTTGCAGCGATGGTGCTCATTACAGCCTGGTGTGGAGGCCGTGGATTCGGTGCCAGGTGTTCTGGCTTATCTAGCTCACCAGGTGGGTTGTTGGTTGCTGACAACAGGATCCATCCTGGCTGGTTGAGGTGGATGGGGTTTACCAAAGGATACTGGAGGATGAATAATCATTACTTTTTTTAAAAGATTTTATTTACTTGAGAGGTAGAATTGCAGACCGTGAGAGGGAGAGACAGAGAGAAAGGTCTTCCTTCCGTTGGTTCACTCCCCAATTGGCTGCTATAGTTGGAGCTGTGCCAATCCGAAGCCAGGAGCCAGGAGCCAGGAGCTTCTTCCAGGTTTCCCATGAGGGTGCAGGGGCCCAAGGCCTTGGGCCATCTTCTACTGCTCTCCCAGGCCATAGCAGAGAGCTGGATCAGAACAGGAGCAGCCGAGACTAGAACCAGCGCTCATATGGAATGCCGGCGCCGCAGGGGGAGGATTAACCTACTGTGCCATGGTGCTGGCCCCAGATGAATAATCATTTCAAGGACTGGGAAATAGTTTTGAGGTAGAATTTTCAGGAACAACACGTTAAGCGCTGCTGCGGGGTCATCTCTAGGGGGAGGGACTGGTGTTGCTGTGGCTGCCTGGTTCTGAAAACCAGACAGCAGGAACTTGGCCCTACCATAGCCATTGCCACCACTGCCATCCGTGCCGCTCCTGAGTCGGGAACCCAGAAAGTGTGCCTCTGGAAGCTGACACCCCTGCTGCCCCCCATGCCCGCAGGAGTCAGTGCAAGCTCTGGGCACTGCCTGCCTCTTCACGGCACTCACTTCTGAGTTGAATTTCAAGTGGGGTAACAAGTTGTTGGACCCTGTGCCTGAATTCTAGCTGCAAAGATGTCTGGAAACGGAAATGCTGACCCCAGTATTGAGGAGGTGAGATTTACTATCCGCAAATATTCCCAAGTATGGATTAGCTGCTCAAAAGTAGAGCGGGGAGGGACGGTGTTGTGGTGCAGTGGGTTAAGCCACTGTCTGCGATGCTGGCATCCCGTATGAATGCCAGTTTGAGTCCCAGCTGCTCCACTTCTGATTCAGCTCCCTGCTAATGCAAAACAGTGAAAGATGGCCCAGGTACTTGGACCCCTGCAACCCACATGGGAGATGTGGATGGAGTTCCTGGCTCCTGATCAGCCCAGCTCCAGCTATTGTAGCCATATGGGGAGTGACCCAGTAGATGGAAGATTCTCTTTCTCTCTCTCTCTCTCTCTCCTTCCCTCTTCTTCTCCCTCTCCCTCTCCCTCTCCCGGTCCCTTTGCCTTTTGAAAAAGTTGGTAAGAAGCCTGAATATGACAAATGTGCCCTACAGCCATGCTGGAGTGAACGCTGTGGCTCCAGTGAGCAAATTCTTTTCACAAGAAGAATCACTCCTGCAGAAGGAGCCTGTGCACTGGCATAATCTCAACAAAGCGAGACAGCACACATTCCGGGGACGGCTCTCCTGCCGGCAGACCCAACGGTGATTCTGTGGTCTAGGATCGGACATTGACATGCTTCCCATGTGCTGTGGCCTGATGTTTGTGTCCCCTACCCCCCAAATTCATATGTTGGAGTTTCAATGCCCAAGGTGAAGGCATAGGAGATGGAGGACTCTGGGGAAGCGATTAGGTGAGGAGGGCAGTGTTCTCATGAATGGGCCCCAGAGAGCCCCTTTGCTCTCGCTGCTGCGTGAGGACACGGCAAGAAGACACCAGCTATGACCCTATACCGGAAATGGAGCCTCCCAGACCCCGTTTCTGCCGCACTTGTCGGCCTCTGACACTGGGAGCAACACACTTGAGTTGTTACAAGCCCCCCCACCAAGGTCGCCTCCAGAACGGAGCGACAGGGAGCGTCCAGCAAGAGCTCGCCCCCAGTGCTGGCTGGGTTTACTCACCGGCTCCTCCAGCTTCCTGTGCCTTCCTGGGCTGCCAGGGCTGAGAAGGAAATTGCATTTCCCAGAGTCCTTGGCACTCGGGAATCTGGCTGCATTTATGGACTGTCAACTGGCTGAACCACGCGGGGCCTGGACTTGCGTTGAATCAGATTGGGCGCTGAAACGCCCCTGGGGCTGGTGCTTATTTTGAGAAGCTGGATGTGTGGCTTAGAGAATACGCCTGCAGTCCTCCCAGTGGCCTGTGAGCTATTTAGGCTCCATAATTCATTGTTCGTGTTTCAACTGGCTGGAGACCGGCTATGCAGGGCACGCTAGGACCCCTGCCCAAGGTGCCGGGGCTCTCGTGAAAAACTCCTTCATTCTGTCATCATCCTCTTTCTACTTTGCTGGTGTTTAAGGAACTCAAATCTCAGGAAAAGACAGTAAGAGAGATGGTAGTTTTATTAAGATGTCCCTACGTAGCAAAGTAAGGAATCCTGTATTGATTTCCCCTCCCCAAAGTAGAAAACCAAACAAAAAATATATTGGTCTATGAAATGCAGAAACTCACAAGCGCTTTTCTCTGAGTCCTGTCTTGTGTATTTATTCTTTTTTTAAAGGTTTATTTATTTATTTGAAAGGCAGAGTTACAGAGAGGCAGAGGGAGAGAGAGAGAGAGAGAGAGAGGTCTTCCATCCGCTGGTTCACCCTCCAGATGGCTGCAATGGGCGGAGCTGTGCCAATCCAAAGCCAGGAGCCAGGAGCTTCTTCCAAGTCTCCCACATGGGAGCAGGGATCCAAGGACTTGGGCCATCCTCTACTGCTTTCCCAGGTCATAGCAGAGAGCTGGATTGGAAGTGGAGCAGCCAGGACTTCAACCGGCGCCCATATGGGATGCCGGCGCTGCAGGTGGCGGCTTCACCTGCTACGCCATGGCGGCAGCTCCCTCGTATTCATTCTTTTTAAAACCTTATAGAGGCGTGCTTAGTCACCTACTCAAGGTGCATTTGACTACTTACTATGTGCTTAGTCTCATGGAGGGCCTTCATTTCTTGTCTTGTCTCTAGGTCACCTTTCTCATGCTGGCTGTAATGTAGCCTAGGCTGGTTTCTTGTCGGGAGAGGCTGGTGGCTTGTACGGCTGCTGGCTGACGGAAAGCTAACATCAATGCTACGTGGTCAGTGCTATGGTGTCGTAAAGACATTGGCCCGAGGACGGGAATACGCCTAACACGGACTACCCATCTTCAGGTGGGAATAGAATCGGTTTCTAAACAAACCAGGAAAGATGCAGTCAGAACATGCAGAATAACCTTTGGGGAATGCTGAGGGTGAGGAACATGGGACCGTAGGAAGTTCCTCAGTGGAGCAGAGAAATGCAGATGGGGTGGGGATGGTCCAGGGCCTGATCGGAGAGGAGCCAGCCTTCCTGTTCACAGGGACCCCCGAGAAGCCCGAGGGAAGTGTCAGACCCAGAAGGGGACCCGGTGGCGTGGGCTGTCCAGGAATCTGCCAGGAAACCCTTCAGGCTGGGTTTGTGCTCACTGCTCACCCAGAGTGAGGCTTCCAGTGCTCTCGCTGAAGAGGGCTCTGGTGGCCTGCAGCGGGGGGCAGCGGGGGCCACTTTCAGTGCACAGGGTCAGAGGCCCTGGGAAGGTTGCGTTCTAGGCAGCGCCGTCTACCTGCTCTGGCCACCCATTCTGCCCAGGTCTCCCTGCTTCCTTCGGGCCCAGGCTGCTCAGGTGTGACTCAGGTGGCTCTTTTAGTTCAGTGTCCATCCCTTTCCCTTAATGAACTCTTTTTAGTTTGTTTGATTTCATCAAAGCCGCGAGCGCCTCCCTTCCCCGCAGGCCGGGTCTTGGGAGCCTGGTGCAGTGAGAGGAGCAAGAAGGAATCCAGAACCTCAGAGACTTGAATGGCAGCACCAGCTCCTGCGCCTCCCCCACAGATTCCGGCAAGTCTCACGACCACATGTCTGAGCTTCCGGCCCCACCTGTGCATGTCGGGGGGCCTAATCCCACCCTCCCTGGAAGGCTTGCAAGGTTGAGACTCTCTGCTCACGGCCCATGCACAGCCTGGGTCAGGATTAGCAGAGACCCTGAGCTCTACCGACTGCTTGGCTGCAGAGCATCCCACGCACTTCCCGAAAGCCACCGGGCTCCATCTTCCCCACTGGGAGGAGTTTCAGGGACATGAGACCAATGGGCAGATCCTTCCTCTCCTGCCCTGGGTGCAGCCAAGGGGCTGTCAGGATCACCACAGACCCTGCATCCTGACAGCGTAGACTGAGGATGTGCTGTGCACGGAAGGTGGGAGTCCTCCTGCCACACTCCAGTGTTGCACTCTTACCCCTCCTTGTGATGACGTCAGGAGGCGGGGCCTTTGGGTCGTGAATGGGGTTAGTGCCCTTCTAAGAAGAGCGAGCTGGCTTCCCTCCCCTCCTCTGGCCACCGTGTGAGGATGCGGTGAGATGACGGCGCCCTGGAAACTTCACCAGACACTGGAGCTTAGTCTTGACCTTGGTCTTGAACTTCCCAGCCTCCAGACATAAATGTCTGCTGTTTCAGCCACCAGGACTGTGGCATTCTGTGCTGGCAGCCTCAGCAGCCTAGGGATGTGTGCAGTGGTTCGTGGTGGAGCTGCACCTGCCTGTGCCCCCATCCTCCCCCATTAGGGCTGGTGTTCTGTTGCCAGATGCCCAGGGGACCCTGAGCGTGGGCCTCTGGCCTTCTCAGGGTTCTGTTGAGTACTGATCCTCGCCAGAAAATGCCTTTTGGCTTCTGTTTGCCAGAAATGGTTTCTCTTGCTTGGAGCCAAGAGCTCTGATGACTGTCCTTTACCCTTATTGCTCTTGGCAGACACAGGGAGTCCGTCAGCTTCGGTGTCACTGAGTGATCAGCCTCCTGTGGGAGCTGCTCAAAGGAAAGCTTTATTTACTTGTCACAAGTAAAGGAGACAGCGGGGAGGCACCGTTTCCTAAAGACACTGTCTCCCTGGGAAGCGCTTTGCCAGGGCTTTTAATCTGAGGGTGGGGGTTGTGTGCAGGAGGTGGAAAAGAGCGGGCAGGAGGTGCTTCCTGCTTACAATGTACGTCTCCCTGGAGCCTGTGTTTAAGGCTCTGAGTCAGGCTACTTTCTTGCAGCTTTCATGGGTTGACAGGTGGTCTGTGCCCTTTTAAGCTCAGTGGTGTAAAACATGCCTCCTTGGGGCTGGCGCTGCGGCATAGCGGGGAAAACTGCCGCCTGCAGTGCCGGCATCCCATATGGGCGCTGGTTTGAGTCTCGGCTACTCCACTTCTGATCCAGCTCCCTGCTAATACAGGGAAAAAATACTCAGAAAGCAGTGGAAGATGGCCCAAGTACTTGGGCTCCTGCACCCATGTGGGAGACCTGGAAAAAGCTCCTGGCTCCTGGCTTTGGATCGGCCCAGCCCTGGCTATGGTGACCATTTGGGGAGTGAACCAGTAGAAGGAAGATCTCTCACTGTCTCTCTTTCTTTCTCTTTCTGTATCTCTGTCTCTCAAATAAATAAATCTTAAAAAACAGAAACCCTTGCCTCTTGGAACAGCCTCTGAAAAACAAGATGGGCTGAGTGAGCAGTCTGGATTCTCTGCCCCTGTCCCTGCTCTTGCTTAGATCCCACACTGTATTCGCTACACCCTGCTAGGTAATAAATTGTCCTTAAATCCAGCAGCCTGAAGCAGCAACAGTTCATCTCTCACTGTCTCCATGGGTCAGGGGTTCGGGCAGTGGGACTCAGCGGCTCACAGGAGGTTGCAGGCATCCGGCGTTTGGCAGGGACTGGAGGGTGCACTCCCATGGTGACTCGTGCACGTGGCTGGCAGGGTGGTGCTGGGCGCTGGCCGGGGGTCTCAGGCTTTCACCCCTGGGGTTCTCTGTAGGACTTCTTGTACGTCCTCCCCACGTGCTGACTGCTTCGCTGGTCCCCAGAGTCTCTGATGAGGAGGTCGGGGTGAAGACAGCTGAGTGCACTCAGGCGTGGCACTGACTGCTCTGCCCCGCGAGTCAACAGCATCCTCTCTCTGAAGTTTCCCATGGAGGAGACTTGTTTTACTTACTTATCTTTTCCAGTGTGGTATATGGAAATACGCATACATTGCAGAATGGCTACATTGTGCTAATTACCATCTGTGATACCTCACATGCTTATCATTTTTTTCCTTTGTGGTGAGAACTCTTAAATCTATCATCTTAGGGATTTTCAAGACACAATACGTTGTTATGAACTGTAGTAAAAGGAGGCTTACTGTAATCTGGGTCTGATTGTTTTACTCTCCAGCTGCCTAAAGTAAGATCATCTTAGAGAACTTGGAGCAATGCTGTTTAATTCTGTTGCATAATGTTTGGTAAGTTCATCATGTGCCTTGGCAAACACTTCTTTTTCTTTTTAAAGATTTAGTTATTTATTAGAAAGTTCGTTTTATAGAGAGAGGGAGAGACAGAGAGAGCAGGTTCACTCCCCAAATGGCCGCAATGGCCAGGCAGAAGCCAGGAACTGGGAGCTTCCCAGTCTCCCATCTGGGCACAGGGGCCCAAGCACTTTCCACTGCTCTCCCAGGTGCGTTAGCAGGAGCTGGATCTGAAGTGGAGCAGCCAGGAATCGAACCAGCATCCATATGGGATGCCGGCGCTGCAGGTGGCAGATTTATCTACTATGCCACAATGCCAGCCCCGAAAATAATTTCTTAGTGAAGCCTCACAACAATTCTGTAGTGCAAACAGAACTGGACATACTACCCACTCCAGGTTCTTTGGCTCACTTGCACATAGAAATTGACAGAAGGCTGATGTGCAATGCAAACAAGATTTATTGTGCTTATGCTTGAACACAAGGGAGACAGCACATTGGGAAGAGGTTCTACCAGCTGGCCCCCCCAGCAGGAGCTGCATGGCTGTAGGGTTGTGGAAGTATGATGCTTCCCTCTTGGGTGCATGGCACTCCGATCTGCACCCCTGGAGCTCCTCTCTCTTGGCACACGACACAGCACTTTAGCTTGCAACCAGCTCTTTGCAGGCGCCGTTGGTGTTTGTGTAGACCCACGCTCAGAATGGTGGTGTTGCTCACCATGCAGGTCCCATGTTGGTCAACATCAGGCTATAGTGGGCATATGTGCAGCCTGGGAAGTCTCCAACAGGGCAGTAAGGAGTTTTGTGTGGTTAGGCTCTGGGCAGTCCTTGCTCCTGAATGGTTTGGAGCTGGAGAGGGACCCAAGGCAGGTGGAGAGGGACTTGGGTTAGTGAGTCCTGTTTCTATCCTGTCTCAGACACAGTGGCTCCATTTCACAGATGAGAAGACAGAGGCCCCTGGCCCCTAGGAGCTAGGCATGGTAGTTAAGGTACGGGCCAGGCCTGAGTTTGAAACCTGAGTTTGGCACTTACTGCTTGTGTAATCTTGAGTTGCTTAACACCTGTCTGCCTTCATTTTTGAAACTGTAAGATGGGCTAACAACTGTCGCACAATAGAGCTGGTTTCCATGGTGGTTAGGGTTAAAGGAGAGAGTGCATATAAGACAGTGCCACTGGTGCCGTGGCTCACTAGGCTAATCCTCTGCCTGCGGCGCCGGCACCCCGGGTTCTAGTCCCGGTTGGGGTACCGGATTCTGTCCTGGTTGCTCCTCTTCCAGTCCAGCTCTCTGCTGTGGCCCGGGAAGGCAGTGGAGGATGGCCCAAGTCCTTGGGGTCTGCACCCTCATGGGAGACCAGGAGGAAGCACCTGCCTCCTGGCTTCGGATTGGCGCAGCGTGCCGGCTGCAGCGCGCCAGCCGTGGCCCATTTGAGGGGTGAACCAACAGAAAGGAAGACCTTTCTGTCTCTCTCACTGTCTAACTCTGCCTGTCAAAATAATAATATTAATATAATAAAGACAGTGCATTGTGCCTGGCACTTAAGAGCACTCAGCAAATGTGAGTGGTTAAAATGAATATCAGCTCAGGCTAGGACGGATGCAGTATTTCAGTAATTTGCCTGGTGGGCTGGTCTGCACTCGCTGGTGAAGGTGCTCACCGGTGCAAGCGGGGAGTCACGAGGACAAGCAGCCCTGCTTCCCGGACCCTCTTCCCCGGGGCTCTGCCTTCTCTAGTGCTTGCTACACGGTCGCCTTTTCGGTTATCCTAGTATTTAAAGCACCCAGGGGTGGGGCTGGCTCCATGGTGTATCTGGCACGTCTCGGGAGAGGGCAGAGAAACAAGATGGGAAGAAGACGGAACGACGCTGGGTCTGCGGGAAGCAGAACCGCCTGCTCACCGTGGCTGGGAAGACTCATTTGGAATGCATGCGGGAGAAATGCTTTTCTTTTCTCCAGTTCCTTTTAAGAATTATAGGTGGCAGGTTTTTTTTACTTTAAATTGTATTTATTTATTTATTTGAAAGTCAGAGACACAGAGAAGAGAGCGGAAGAGAGAGAGAGAGAGAGAGAGAGAGCACTCCTATTTACTGATTCACTTCTCAAATGCCTGCAACAGCCAGGGTTGGACCAGGGCTGGGCCAGGGTTGAAGGCAGGAGATAAGAATTCAATCCAAGTCTCCCACGTGGGTGGCAGGGAGCCAGTGGCTTGAGCCATCATCTGCTTCCTCCCTGGGTGTGTATTAACAGGAACCTGGAATCCGGAGTGGAGCTGGGACTTGAAGCTGGGCACTCTGATAAGGAGTGCTGGCATCCCAAGTGAGAAGCTCACCTGGAGAAATGCATGTGATTGTTGGCTCTCTTTATCTATCTATTTATCTATTTATCTCTCTCTCTCTCTCATCTATCTATCCTCTATCTATCAGAGTCAGAGACATTTACCACCCACACGAGCCCTTCAGCACAGAGCCCAACAGAGTAAGTGCTCAGTGAAGCCCTTACTATGTATGTATTTGTGTTTCACAGCTTTGCACGTGTCACTCACCCTCTGACTGGAGAATCTGACAGCAGTTTGCACAAGGGCTCTGTTGGACATGTGCTGCCCTGCCCTGTTGCCCAGGCCACCAAGCGTAACCTTGGACGGGCACCTGCCCCTAGTGTAGAACACAGAGGAGCCTCATCGAAGGCCAGCAGAGTTGGGTTCAGGTTTGTCAATATCAAGAGGCGGTCCTCAAACTCATAGTCAGTCACCCCCCGTTTCTGGCTGCAGAGCCCCACTGAGGCACCACCTGGGGTACCTGTGGCTGGAGGCGTCAGCAAACAGGGTGGGGGGAGAGCAGCTGCAGACCTCATGCACGCAGCCAATGGGCTTGGGTGAGACCCTTCAGAGGGCCCCAGAGATAACCGGCGGGGAGCAGAAGTCTGTTGAAATGTGGATGCTATTTGCAAACGAGAGCAGTTTTGTCAGTAAGTACAGCCAGAAACCTTGAGTTACCTTAAAACGATACCATGAAAGAGTTTACCGAGGAAGGGGGCGGCTATGACATTTTAGTCTTTACATTTAGGATGAGGGCTACTACCTCGCTACAGAATTTCATCAGCAGCAGAATCTCTGCTAAAGGCTTTGAATGAGTTCACACATGGCTTGAAAACTTCCTTCCAAATACCATTCGTGCATTGCCGTGTGGTTTCTTCCCCTGCTACAGTGATGTTCCAGATAGCATTTAGGATGCTAATATCCTTCCCAAGCTCTCAGAGTGCTTGGCTGGATTCAGCTGCTCACCCGCCTGCACCGAGGTTGGGCACAGATGGATGCTGTGCACCCAGCCATTGCTCCTGGATCCATTGCTTGAACGAGTGCAGTTGCATCTGGTGGCAAATTCCCAACCTTTATGTCAGGCGGCTTGAGCGTTGTTGAAGACCAGGGTATTTAGAAGGAGATGTTGTTTACTCTTCCATATTCTTTTCCTTGCAGTGTCAAAACTTCAAAAATCAGCACTCAAGCAATGCTGATGTCACCTGGAAAGATAACCAAGAAGCCTCCGCTTGCTCGTGTTCTGGGAGGTTCTGGGCTCTCTGAGTGCTAGACCAGGGCAGGATCTCACTCGAACCCTGCGATGTTTCCGTGCGGAGCAGTGTAACACAGTCTTCGAGTGCCTTGGATCTTGGCAGGCGTTGTCTTGGGCTCCTGATGAATATGTGTGTGTGCTGGCATATGCTTCCAGAGCAAGCACATTTCATCAACATTAAATATTTGTTTTGGCAAATAGTCCTCTTCCACAATTATCCTATGCAGCTCTCCCTTAAAAGCTTTGGCATCTTCAATGCTGGCACTTGCTGCCTCACCACCGACATCCACGTTATGGAAATCAGATGCCTTTGAACTGTGGGGACTGCGCATGTTGTGCTGTATGTATTTGCATATGTGTACATGGAGCATGTTGGAGATTTCTTGTGTCAGACTGGGTCTTTTTTTCATTAAAGATTTATTTATTTATTTTGAAAGTCAGAGCTATAGATTGAGAGGGACACACACACACACACAACTCTTCCATCTGCTGCTTCACTCCTCAGATGGCCACAATGGCCAGCACTGGGCCAGGCTGAAGCCAGGAACCAGGAGCTTCATCTGGGTCTCTCATGTGGATGGCAAGGGCCCAAACCCTAGTGCCATCTTCTGTTGCCCTTCCTAGGCTGTGAGCAGGGAGCTGGATTGGAAGTGGAGCAAATGAAGTGGAGCACATATGGGATGCCAGCATCGCGGGGCGGGGGGTGGGGGTGGGCTTTACCTTCTATGCCACAGTGCCAGCCCCGAGACTGGATCTTCAGTAGGCTGGGTGGTAGGTGCTTCTGTATCTGGTCTTCCACCCATGTGACAAGTAATTTTTCCGTATCATCAATAGGTGCAGGTCTTGCTGATGACTATGGAGTCAATGCTGACGGGTTCACTGCATCGCTGGTGCACTCTTAGCTTTCAAGATGGCCAAGATCATTGACTGTGAAGGTCCAGACTCACCCAGGAGAGCCGTGACTGGCCAGCTGCTTTCATGCTGGGCAAACGTCTTGAGTTCTATCTCCAGGTAATAATCGCCTGCCTTTTCTTCTCAGCGGAATCAGGAGACACGTGTGGGCGTTACAGACACACTGGGATGGCAAAGGCCAGGACACCATATGCAAAACAGTGCTGGCCACATAGTACCCGGTGGAGCATTGCTGCTCCCCTTGTGATCCTGTGGCTCAACCTGGCAGGAGAGGATTTTGCTGAACGTATATTACCAGCTCTGGAAAGACCAAAAGCCAACAAAGGACACCTGCTTCTGAACATCTGTGGCTTTTGCACCGTGGCGAAGTTGAAAAATCATGTCAAGCCACCCTAAGTTGGGCTCCACCTGTACTGATGTCCCAGCGGCGCTCCTTACCCACTAAGAGCCATTGAGCTGCTGTGACTCTGCATTTCCAACAGGCTCTTTCTCCAGTTTTTGCTCTGAACGAATTACAGACGCACAAGAAGTTGAGAAGCTGCAAAAAGAGTATAGAGAGCTCCTGTAGTCTTGTCACCTCACTTCTCCCAGAGGAGCCGAAAGCACATTATCCCAGCCTGAAATTTAACAATGGCACGGCACTATCCATGAGACCGACTGCCAGCCTTCCTTGGGTGTGCCCAGCCTTGGCGAGCACTCCCCTTCTGGGTAGGTCTTTGGGCATAATTCTATGACATTCTAGCACACGTATGGACTTGTCTCGCACCACCACATCTAAATCTATTTTGTTTCATAGCTTCAAAAAGGGAGGGGGAAATAGAGAGAAGTGGATAGTGGATAGGAAATGCTTGTTTGGCTGTTCTACGGCACAGCTGGGTAACTACAGTCTACAGCCATTTATTTTACATTTCAAAGTCACCAGGAGAGCAGAGCTTAAAGTCCCCCAGCACAGAGAAATGATGAATGTTTGAGGAGCTGGAAATGCCAGCTACAGGGATGTGAGCCTTGCCCGTGGTCCACACGTGGGGAATGATCATACCATACGCCATAGATATGTGCGAACGGCATGCATCAAATAAGAAGATCACAATAAGCAAAAATGGGCTTAAAAGACCCCACAGTGAAGTGAGAAGGAGCATAAGTGTGGTCGTCAGAGAGAGCTGGCTTCGAATCCTGGCCTCTCCATTGGGTGGCCATGGGACAAGGCTGTTTCCTCACCTGTAGAACGGGGGGATGAAACAGTGCCCTGCTCTCAGGGCCGTCGGGAAGGGTGGTGAGATCACCTCCCAGGGAGCCAGCACCTGCTGTTCTGCTGTTATCAGTGTCCTGCTGTCCAGGCTGGCTGACCCTGGCTCAGGGTTGCTGACTCAGCCTCTGGAGTTGTTAAGGTTCAATGACTTAGAAACAAAAGCCAGCGAGAGGAGCTGCAAATGGCATGCTCAGCACACGCGGGGCTGCAGCGCTGCACTCCCTCCCTACGGCACCTGCCGGGACACCTGCCGGGACACCAGCGGCCAAGGTCTCTGCCCACACTGCTCACCGTGCTCCTCACTCACAGGGCCCTAGACGGGAAGCTCCTTCTCTTCCTTCATTGTCCCAGGGATCTTTGCAAAACCTCTACCTGCTCTGCATTAACACCGTCCCCACCCTGACACCCAACTCCTAATACCTGGACGTGGACGAGAGGAGTAACTCACACCACACCTACAAGGAGGCCGCAGGATACAGAAACGCTCTTGTGGTTTTATTGAAGGGGGGTCTGGCTGGAGAGAGATTATTGCAGGCATATTGACATTTCTGTCCGCCTCTGTCTCGTTAGACTGTGACCTCCCTGATGGAAAAGATTCTTTGAGTTGTTAAGGCATTTTTGGGTGCTTATGCCTAGTACTCTCCCACCCCCCAATAATAACCCTACACAAGCTTCCAGTGAATGAACCCATGCCGTGTCCTCGGTACAGGGCTTGAAGCCCGGATCCACACAACGTCCCACACAGCGGCTCTCAGGACCTTTGTTCTGTGTGTGGAAGCTGAGGCTCGTGTGATGAAATGAGCAGTGAGAGGTCACGCTTCCTTCCCAGGAGCTGTGCTGTCTGCACGGTGACATGTCATCTTTCCATTTGCATAGCCCTTCCCTAGCGCCTCCAGATGTAGTCAGTGGTGCCAGGTGTCTGTGGCTTGTCACGTCACAGGATCCTTAGCAAGCCTGCAGTGACCTAGTGATGGGGACCCCCGCAGCGCACTGTGGCGCCACACACAGGAGGCTGAAGGCTAGCTTCTCAGCACACCTGCCGCCCTCACTATTTGTAGGACAGAGCCTCTCACCTTTGCTTCTCTTTTATTCCATCGACTCTCAGCCCATAATCTCATCATGCAGTTGGGTACTGAAGGCTATGTTTTCTGTAGCCACTTCCACATGGGGTGCTTTTTTTTTTTTAAAAAAAAAAGATTTATTATTTATTTATCTGAAAGGCAGAGTTACAGAGAAGCAGAGGCAGAGAGAGAGGTCTTCCATCCACTGGTTCACTCCCCAGATGGCTGCATTGTCCAGTGCTGCGTCGATCTAAAGCCAGGAGCCAGGAGCTTCTTCTGGGTCTCCCATGCAGGTGCAGGGGCCCAAGCACTTGGGCCATTTTCCACTGCTTTCCCGGGCCATAGCAGAGAGCTGGATAGGAAGTGGAGCAGCTGGGACTTGAACTGGTGCCCATATGGGAAGCTGGCACTGCAGGTGGCGGTTTTACCTGCTGCTCCACAGCGCCAGCCCCATGGGGTGCTTTTTAAACACCCATTTCAGTGAATGCTCATGAGTGTTCTATGAAATACATATTATTCCCATCCTTGTTTTACATACGGGGCAGCCAAGGCTCAGGGAAAGTAAAGTGAACTGTCCCTGTGCCACTGCCAGTGGACTGGGTTTTTGTTTATTTTTTCTTTAAGATTTATTTATTTAGTTGAAAGGCAGAGTTAGACAAGAGGGAGAGACAGAGAACTCTTCCATCTACTGATTTACTCAGAACTGGGCTGATCTGAAGCCAGGAGTCAGGAGCTTCACCTGGGTCTCCCACGTGGTTCAGACATCTGGGCGATCCTCGGCTGCTTTCCCAGGCACATTAGCAGGGAGCTGGATGGGAAGTGGAGCAGCCGGGACTTGAACTGGAGCCCATAAGGCAGCGCCACAGGTGGCAGCTTTATCACTACACCACAGTACCAGCCCTCTTTGTTCTTTTTCTAAACAAAATAGATTTGGGGTAGATATGGAGATTTTTACAATTCTTTTAAAAAGTTTATTATTATATGTTTTTAATTTGAGAGGCAGAGTTATGGGGGTTGGGGTGAAGGGCTTCCGTCCGTTGGTTCACCCCCTAAATGCCTGCAATGGCCAGAACTCAGTCAGGCTATAGCTGGGAGCCAGGAACTCACTTCAGGTTCTTCCAAAAGAGTGTCAGGAGCTCAGTTACCTGAGCCAACACTGGTGCTCCCCAGAGCCTGTATTGGCAGGAAGATGGACGCAGGAGCTGGGCATCAGACGCAGGTGCCCTGGTAGGGTGCGTGGGCACCCAACAGCATTTTAACTACTAGACCAAACGCCTGCTTGGGGCTGGATTTTGAGCTCAGGTCTGTCCGACTCCAAGTCCAGTGCTCTTAAACAAAATCATGTATTTTCAAAAAAGAAAATCAAAGCATATAAAAGCTAAGTCTTGCCTTTTGGCCTCTTCCTTGGTGACGATATTACTGCTTTTGAGTTTTTCTCCAGAGTGCATCCCTGCATGATAAACACAGCTGGGAGTGCGTTCCTGTGTCTTACTCCCCTCACGGTCTTCTCTGCCTCAGTTTTCCCACTCAGCAATGGGCTTGGGAGAGCTTTCCATGGTCAGTGTGCCGAAACTTCCTCATATTTTTCTACAGTTGCGCAACACACCAGTATATGGATTCCGGACCATAATGTATTGAACAAATGAATGGTCTGTTAGATGTTCTTCTGATCTCTTCCATAACACACAGTCCTGCCGTGAGGAACCTTGCATTTGCGTCATTTTGCTTGTATGTAAGTATAGTTGTAAAGAAGACACAAGACACATTTTTAGGTCGAAGAACATGTGCATTTGGAATTTTCAGTTATTAGCACTTTGCTGTCTGTAGAGGTTGCACCAATTGATGTATTCCCAGTGCTCCTTCCTCTGCATTACACCATCTGGGAGCAAGTCCAAGGTCAAGGAAGAGAGCTTTGCCATTGGGACATGTTCCTCTCGCTCTGCCCCCCCCCCCCCCCCAGCCCTAGGGACAACCAGGCTTTCTTGAACTTCAGCCGCCCTTTGCTCCCCCCGGAAACCCGCCAGGTGTTTGCTCCTGGAAGGAGGCGAGATAATCCTTGCAAACAGAAGACACCGCTCTATCTGTTTGCAGTGGTTACAGAGCGTCAGTGAACCCTCAGGTCCTTGGCAGGCTCCAGAAGCAGCTCCCAGCTGGCGAGGCTGGCGTGGAAGCAGGCTGCAGGCTTCAGTTAAATATTCATCAGCATATTAAACATTTACAGAGCACTTACTCAGTGCTGGGAACTGTGCTAAGCACCTTACATGGATTATGTCATTGAGCCTCAAGATAACCCTGCGAGATATGTGCTATCTTTATCCCCGTTATAAGGACCCAGCCATAGAGATAGGAGGATTACGGTCCCCAAGGCCACATAATTAGCAAATGGGACTGCTGGGATTTGAGCCCTGGTTGTGTGATAAACCACACTCTCAGGAGAGCGGATCGCGACCTTCTGCCTCCTTCCCACTTCCGTGTTGGACTGTCAGCCCTTCAAGAGGTTCTCTGCCTTCCCCCCTGGGCCGCCGTCTCACCTCCTTCTCCCTCGTTTAGCAGACGTGGCTGGAACAGAGGTTCTTGTCTCCAAAGGAGAAAGAATCCAGGCGTGAGACAGAGAGCAGTGGTCAGCAAGGTAGCAAGGTTTAATGGGGCAGGGCATCATCAGGACAGATGGGCACAGAATCCGAGAAGAGGGGCCAGGCATCCAGACGGGGGTGGGGGAAGCAAGGTTACGAACTTCAGTGCAGAGCGTGCATGTGCCGGGCCAGGCGGGCGTCTCGGCAAAGAAGTGAGAGCTGAGGGCTGAGGTACACCTGAGAGGCCAGGCGTGCAGCTCAAAAAGAGCTGACCTGCAGTTTGCTTTCAGACTGGGGCTTATAAAGAAATGGGGTCTGGGGCCAGCGCTATGGCATAGTAGGCCAAGCCTCTGCCTGCAGCGCCGGCATCCCACATGGATGCCAGTTCGTGTTCGAGCTGCTCCACTTCCGATCCAGTTCTCTGCTATGGCCTGGGAAAGCAGTGGAAGATGGCTTGAGTCCTTGGGCCTCTGCATCCGTGTGGGAGACATGGAAGAAGCTCCTGGCTCCTGGCTTTGGATTGGCCTAGCACCGGCTGTTGCAGCCATTTAGGGAGTGAACCAGTGGGTGGAAGACCTTTCTCTCTATCTCTCCCTCTCTCTGTCTGTAACTCTACCCCTCAAATAAATGAATAAAATATTTTTAAAAATGGTTAAAAGAAGTGGGGGTCCAGTTCTTTCTGCCGTTGCTCCTTGCCCCGACCCTCCTGCCTTGGACCAATGGCTTGCTGGGTGGGAAACAGGTGGAATTCCTCCCTAGGTTTAGTTGCCCACTGTTAGCAGACAAGGTAGCCCCTCAGTGAGGGCAGAGGGGAGTCTCCTGAGGCGCTTTCTCTGGGGCGAAGGCTGGGAGCAGCTATAAGTTCCTGGGGGTTTGGGCAGGACTTTGCAGTGTAAAATGCTGGGCTGCTCTCTGGCGAGCCGCTGAGGCCTCTGCGCTCCTTCCGCGGGTGCCTTGTTCGCTACGGGCTCCTCCCACACTCACAGGTAATCTCTCTCTCTTTTTTGTCTTGTTCTTTTTATGCTTTTATTTTTAAAAGATTTATGTATTTTATTTGAAAATCAGAGTTACAGAGAGGGAGAGACACAGAGAGAGGTCTTCCATCCACTGGTTCATTCCCCAAATGGCTGCAATGGCCAGAGTTGGGCCTGACTGAAGCCCCGAGCCAGGAGCTTCTTCCCTGTTCCCAGCATGGGAGCAGGGGCCCTAAGCACTTGGGCCATTTTCAGTGGTTTTCCCAGGCACATTAGCAGGGAGTTGGATCAGAAGTGGAGCAGCCAGGACATGAACTGGTGCCTATATGGGATGTCAGTGCCGCAGGTGTAGGCTTCACCTGCTATACCACAACGCTGGCCAAATTTCTCTCTTCCTACCTAACACCTCTACCAGCAAAACTGACCCCTCTTTTGTTCTACTCCTCTAGCTTTTAAACCTTAGCTTCTCGCTGGTGCAGTGAGTGCAATTGTATCGATTCACAGTACCAGCTCCCTAGATTGCCACTGGCTGCTGGGAGAAACCTGTGCATTTGTCTTTGTGTGTGTGTATGAAGGGGGCTTCAAAAAGTTCGTGGAAAGTGCACATCATGAAAAACCTATGCATGCATTTCACTGTGTTTGATTCTTTGCACCAACTAAACTTACCTTTCAATTCTGTTTACCATGAAGTTTTTGCAGTAGCCTTGTATGGATCTCTGTGTGTGTGTGTGTGTCTTTGATGCCCACCAGGGTGAGCAGCTGACACATGAGAAAGCTGGCCGAGGGTGTGCTGACAGAGTCAGGGCTTAGTTCAGGAGATTTCTGCCCCCTCACTGAGGACGGCCAAGCAGGACGAGGAGACTGCTGTGGCCCCAACCTTCCGACCTTCGGCCTAGAAGCCTCCCACCCCCTGCCTCTTCCTCCAAACAGATGCTGGGAAGGGCAGAGGGGCAGGCCCCGTCAGCCTGAGGCCAGTGGAGCCCAGCAGATGGAGAGGCAGGGGCAGCCTTGTCCCTCTCCTTCACTCTCCCCACCCCATCCTCTCTCGCCCTTGATAACAAACCTTCACCCAGTGGTTGCAGGGGAGCAGCCCTGGGCCCTTGAGGCTGGCTGACCTCACGCAGAAGGGAGGCTCACGGCGAGGGGGTTGATGCTGCCCCCCCCCCCCCAGGATGGACTGAGATGAGAGAAGAGCCCATGGCCCAGGAGCTCTGCAGGTGGCCCGGTGCCTGGCGCAGGGCGAGAGTTCAACCAATGGCTGCCACGGTTGCTGCTGCAATGACTTCGATTCCTCCCTTCCTTGTAGTCCGTCAGTCCTCCCCTTGCTCCTGCACACTGATTCTTGCCTCTGCTTAACCAGAGAGCCCAGCAGGTCCGCACGCCTCTCCTTTTGCGTGAAGCCGTCAAAGGCCTTGCAGGACATGTGGACGGTTCCTGGGACAGAGGAGCGCTCGGAGAGGCTGTGTGGGCTTGTTGGCTGTCCCGGGGGTCTCTGAGGCCTGGGGCCAGCCCCTGCCTCACCCTCGCCCAGAGGGACCTGTCCCCCGATTTCAGTTCTGGACAAGCTGACGGGGAACCTGCAGTGCACGGGGAGACCCAGACACAAGCAGCACGGGCCTGCCATCTGGGGCCCCTAACTGCTGGGGGGACCCTGACCCCAAGCTGAACAGCCCTAACATGGGCAGCTGTCTGCACTCGCTGTCCACACTCGCTCTCTCTGGTCCCCTTGGGCTTCTGTCTGGGCTTTCCGATCACCCTCTCCCTAACTTCCTCGCTAGCCAGCAGCACCTCCGAGTCCTTTTTCCTGGTCCCTTCCGCCTCCTCCCCATCTGCCTGGCCTCCGTTGTGCTCTCTATCCACAAGTGTCCTCCAGGATCTCATCTAGGCCTGGCGTTCAAGGTCATTTCAACTCGGATGAGCCCCAAGGTCAGGCTTCTGATTGACTCCTCTCTCTGGACCCCAGACTCATCCACATGGTGGCCTCCTTTGGGCCCTGTCCCTCTCTCTGTCCCTGTCTGTCATTTGGCTGCTAGTGTGCATTATCACTGGTGCCCTCAGACACAGCACAACCTTTGTGGAGGCAGAGACTCACTGCTGCATTCCCCCTGCCTAGAACATAGTAGTTGAGTGAATAAAAGCATGGAGAGAGAGAGAGAGAGAGAGAGAGAGAGAGAGAGACGAGACCAGGGACCGAGTACACTGAATGGCAAACACTTAGAATTCCTTTTTCCCTCCTACAACAAGTCCACAGTAGGCATCACCCACCCCTTCCCCAGAGGGGAAACTGAGGCAGACGAGCCAGGCGATGCACAGGTTGCAAGTGGCAGACAGCGTTCTAGGCCTGCCCTGTGCCCAGCCTCGTAGCCTTTCTCTCACCTCCAGCCCAGGGCTCCAAGAGAGGAAGCATCTGAGCTTGTGCAATAAGCCACAGCAACAAGCAACTCTTAGGGCTGCCGCCCTGCACAGCCCACTCTCGGCCAGCCCAGCCTTGGCTAAGAAAGCCAGGCACCTGGCCCCTTCAAGTCTCTTTCTTTGTCTTTAAGCAGGTGAAGACCAGCAGCTCCAGTAGGGGGCGCTGATCTATGAACTGCGGTGGCTGGTGGATTTCTGGCAAAATAGACTGCATTTTCCTTCTGGATATCTTGGGAGCCAGGGAGTGACAAGTGGGTCCTGGCTGCTGGGAACTTACTTGTGCCCATCTAAAATCCACACATGGAAGCCCAGCCCCACTCCGGTGTGATTGCATCTGGAGTCTGTGGAAGGTGACTTGGGTTAGAAGGGGTCAGGAGGCGGGGCCTCTGATAGGATCTGTGTCCTCCCCGCAGGGGCGTCAGAATGTTCTCAGGTGTTCTCAGTCTCTGCTCCTGTGAGCCCAGGAGGAGCCGGCTGTCCACCCTCAGCAGGAACGGAATTCAGGCGCACCTGTATCTCGGACTTCTGGCTTCTGGGGTGGTGAGGAGTACATGTCCACCCAGTCTGTGGTGTGTTGCTAGGGCGGCTTGAGCTGGCTGTGCCTGCAGCCGTTTCCACAGTGTGGGACTTTCAGTGCTAACATCGGGAGGGTCCTGGGAAAACCAGGGCTGTGAGCGCCACCACTGCGGTGTGTGCTGAGATGGGGGGGTGCCTCCGACTGTCTGCCTCACCCTTCTCACGCCTGCCCTGCTCCCCACCCCGCCCCACCCCCAGAAAGGCAAAAATCTCACGTTTGGAAGCTGAGGTCTCTCAGCGTGAGACTCACCTGTGGTCCCTACAGAGAGAGATGTCTGGCAGCACAGGACAGCAGGGGTGGGGGCAGCAGGGGTCTCCCAGGGAGAATGAAGTCTGCAAGGTTCTAGATTCGAATCCAGGACCATCACTGAATATTGGGGACACAACCCTGGGCAAGTCGTGTGCAGTCTTACATTGCACAACTCCAGGGGGTGCTGTTGAGACAGAAAACAGTGGTGCCTTTTAGTCTTGGGCAACATGATGGGACGGCTCAGCTTTCATCCAAAGCAGATCAGAGCGACTTCACGGGACTGCCGAGCAGTGGGTTCACCAAGAGCGTGTCTTCGTAGGTGCCTGATGAAGACGCGAGTCCACTCTCGCTCCCCTGCCGCCTCTGGCCACCGCTGCGCCTACACAGGCAGCAAGGTATAGCACACAGGCCACAAGGGAGGGCTTTGCTCCCGGGCTGCTAGGCTTCAAGCAGGAAGATGCGGCCAAGCAGGGGCGGGATGTGGATGGTGGCAGTGCCTGGCTCCCGAGGCCAGGAGCTTGGGCGATTTCATGAGCTCCACGGTCTCAGTGCCGCTGTGGCATCCGCGGTGAGCCAGCCTGACTCTGCTCTTTGTGAGGGCCTCTTCCTGCTCCACGCTCCTCTGCTTTCGCCGTTGACCTTCTGCTCCTGGGTTTTCCCAAAGTCAAGTTCGTGTGCAGAGCTGAGGGATCTCTCACCTCCCCCCACCGAGGGTGACAGTGTGGGACCCTGGCACTGGTGACTGAAGGTGTGCCACGCTGGAGGCCGTGTGAGGGCAGGGGGATGAAGACGGGCCTCAGGCCCCCACGTCCTCACAGGCAGCTCAGCGGGCAGGATGAGGGGTGTCTTAGAGGGTGGGGTTGGGGGGGCGCTCTGAGCATGGAGAGGCCTCTGGCCAGGGGAAGCCAGAAGCACCAGTAAGTGGCCAGCGTACCTATGCTAAGCAGAAACTTCTCAGCCCGAGTCTCCCAGTCCAGGCTGCAGAGGCCTGCTGGCCACGCCGAGGCCCCTGTGACGCATGGGTGGCTTCTTGCCAGAGCCCTGCATGGGGAGAGCAGCCCCGGGGCGGGGTGGGCACAGACAGTCAGGGGTCATGCAGCCTGCCGTCCTCGGCCCCGGGCAGCACAGCAAACGCTTCCGGGGAACTCCTGGGCCCGGTCCTGGAGGCTTTGGCTTCAACGGTGTGAGGTAGGGCCCAGGCACCCCTCTGCCTGCAACTTTTCCTTTTGAAAAATGTTCGATCCGAGGCCGGCGCCGTGGTGCAGTAGGTTAATCCTTTGCCTGAGGGGCCAGCATCCCATATGGGTGCTGGTTCTAGTTCCGGCTGCTCCTCTTCAAATCCGGCTCTCTGCTATGGTCTGGCAGCTTGGGCCCCTGAACCCACATGGGAGACCAGGAAGAAGCACCTGGCTCCTGGCTTCAGATGGGCGCAGCTCCAGCTGTGAGGCCATTTGGGGAAGTGAACCAATGGAAGGAAGACCTTTCTCTCTGTCTCTCCCTCTCACTGTCTGCAACTCTACCTCTCAAATAATAAATAAATCTTAAAAAAAAAAAAAAAGGTCTGATCTATACACAAGCTCAAAGGAGAGTAGGAGGAACATCCATCACTGTCCATGCATGTACAGTACCCCTCACTCTCTGTATGCATACAGAAGGGGTCTTCAAACGTTCATGAAAAATGCACGTTATGAACAAACTGTGTGTGTATTTCAAAAATGTATTGCACCAAAGTAAGTGTACCTTTAATTCCACTTTCCACACACTTTTTGAAGTAGCCTGTGTGTGTGTGTATCATTTGAGGATAAGCTGTAGACATCGGAATGGTTCATCTTAAATATTGCAGCATTCCTCTGCCCAAGCTACTGTCCCCCACAACCACTGCCCTACCGCGCTCAAAACCCGCAAGGCCGATCCATTGTTCAACGGGCTCTCGGTATCCATTCTCCCTCTGTTGTCCTCAGAACTTCCTCCCTTTCCCCTGCCCCCAGCCAAGGATCCTGGGGGTCTCCTCCTTACCCTTTAATGCAGGAGAGTCTCGCCCAGCATGTTGGCGCTGTATTGAGGTGGACATTCTGGAAGACTACGCCATGAGTGCTGTGCACTGTGACACGATCGGGGTGATGGTTGTGAAAACTTTGCACGGGACGGGGCACCTCCGCTCGCTGGCCGTGGGGAGCCGTTTCAGGCCAGCTGGCCCTGCTGTCTGACGCCAAGTTAGGTCATCCACGTGATGAGTTCTGTGTTGACAGCTGAACGTCCGAGCGACATTTCACTGGGGGTAGCAGAGTGTGTGATACTCAGCTGAGAAAACCATTACAGTGTACAACGGCAAGGGTTTAAGTCTGTCATTTCTCCTACTTCACTAACAGGATTCTCCTGTACAGAACAGCTTCCCCACCTTCTTGCGTACTACATTGAACTTGATGAGTTTTTAAAAAATTCAATGTGTTCTGATTCTCTACGATATTAACGCGCAGATTGTCCCAGATTTGGACAGGGGCATCCCCTGCAGGCTGGCTTCTCTTTTCCTTGGATGTAGATCTGGAGCATTTTCTTTCTTTCTTCCTTTTTTTTTTAAAATTAAATATTTATTTTATTTATCTGAAAGATAAATCTTCTACTGCTCTCCCAGGCCATAGCAGAGAGCTGGATTGGAAGAGGAGCAGCCGGGACTTGAACCGGTGCCCATATGGGATGCTGGCAATGCAGGCTGGGGCTTTAACCCACTGTGTCACAGAGCAGCCCCTTGAGCACTTTCTTGATTTTTTTCTGTAACCCAGTGTCCTCGGCTCACCGTACACTTTCTCTGCTCCGGAAGTGGGTCAGGTGTCTTTTTGAGCAGCCCTATTTCTTTTATGTAGTAGGGTATTAAACACCATGGTCTGGGTGTGTGGGGAGCTTATTGCTGTTGGTGCACTGTTACCTGTGGGCCTTTTCAGGGGGGAAGAAGCTTAGAAAATGCTTTATTTAAAAAAAAAGTCTTGAATTCACCTTGATGTCCCAAATTCACATCCAACACCCATTTCTCCTTCCCTTCCCACACCCCATACTGACACACTCTCCCACTCTGGGAACCTGGTTCTTGACAGTGCCCCTCTCTCTGCTAATTTTCTCTCTCCTACAAGACATCCAGTAGTTTCAGAATTCCTGCCCGGGTAATGCTACAAACAAGTCTACCAAATCCGATTTCAGGCTTCTCCGTGGCTCTTCTTCTCTTTAGAATATCTCCCCAGATTGCCTGAACTATGCTTTTTTACTATAGACTTAGATTCACTTATTTTTGTCAAAACTGAACTTCAGGTTTTTCCTTCCTCATTTTTGCTGATTTAATCTTGTTGATATGTAAAAAACATTTACACGCTCCAAAAAAAACAAAAAACAAAAACAAAAAAAAAAAAAAACAAAAAAAACCCCCAAAACTACAAAGCCCTAAAAAGATACATGCGGAGGAGTCTCAGTCTCATTCCCAAACCCATACCCTGCAGATAACTGCTTTGATCAGATTCTCCTCTTCCTGGCATTGTTGCTGTTGGTTTAAAATAAGGCTGATCCGGCTGAAGAAGAAAAGGCACATTTAGCCAAATAAACTCAGTGAACCTGTCTTAGTGTGCACGTTTAGGAAGACTGGTGCAAAGTGGGTGGAAATGGGGGGAAGCAAGAGTTAGAAGCCCAGGGACCAGGGGTCTCTCAGGCTCTGGTCTCAAACCTTCAGATGACCTTCAGGACGATTGCCTGTGAGCTTGCCTGGTAGGAGGAAGGCACTTCCGGGGGGATGGCGTGGGATGCTCCTCTCCCCAAAGAGATGGAGCAAGAGATTGACTGAGCCCAGGCCTCAGGGGAGATGTGAGATGTGGGCCAGGCATTGCGATGAAGGACATCTGGGTCAGGCTTTTAAGAAGGGAGGTGACAGGGGATAAAGAAGGCGTGAATGACAGCTATCAGCACCAGTAGAAGCAGGCTGCTCTCTAAGAGTTGGCCCTGATTCAGCAGTGGCCATGAAGATTAAGATTGTGTGAAATGGTCCTCAGAGCCCCCGACTGACACCAGGAGGGGCCTGAACCCAGCAGTGTGGCCCCATCTGTAGGAACCAAGCTGGGAAATTCCACTGCCTCAGATGAGCTGGGGGTTGTGAACCCCACGAGGAATCCCATTTATCTCTGTCCAGCATGCAAAGATTAAGGGCAGGCATTGCTTGGAGAAAATGATTTAATGTTCCCAGCGTGGCCTAATTAGTCTCTTACTTCCTTTTTCTCCACTGAGGAGAGGGGTCCTCCAGTTGGAAAGGGAGGCCAAACAGTGCACAGAGGGGACTGAAGTCAGGGACAGGTGAGGAGGTGGCCGAGCCAGCAGCAGCAGCGGTAATGAACTTGGGGCCCTGAGCCTGGTGAATTATGTCCTGCAACCTTCTGGGGACTCGACGTGTGATTTCTGCACCACTGTCATTAATCTTTGATAAATGATAGAGGAGGGACTTTGTGCTCACAGACAAGAGATGGGCACAGGAGTCGCTGACAATCCAAAGGGGGAAAGGAGTGAATTCTGGAAGTTCTGGAGTTGGGAGCTGGGAGGTTCTTACCAGCAGGATTATGGGAAGGAGAGTGCACCTGTGCCTAGTGAGCCCCGAGGCCCAGACCTGCTCCTGGACTACAGCAGGTCTGGGGCAGAGATTTGGAGGTTAAGTCTCCGCTTTCAGAGCCAGGGCACTTTGAGGGTCTTCTCATTGCCCCTTCTGTAGGAGCTCCTGGTCTACCACCATGGGCCTCAACAGTCATACCTGTCTGTCATAGGTGTTTCCTATGAAGCAGGTCCTAGTTGCAGACTGCATGACAGCACCAGGAAGTGTTCAGGGGACGTTGGTGGGGGGTGGGGACATGGCATGGGGGAAGGGAAGGTGGTGAGTATGGCACAAGGTGCCACTGAGGGGCACCTTGGCCGAGTTCCTCACGGAGCCTGTTGGAGAGAGGGCTGGGGTGACCAAGGGCAGCCACAGGGGTGTGGACTCCCAGGGGTGAGGGGAACTGGCCAAGGGCTCTGGAGGAACCCAGGAGGACTGCCAACCCTTCACAGTGCAGCCCGACCCCTCCCCCCAACCCCAGCCCTGGCCAGACCAGCTGAGCCTGTCTACAGATAGTACCCGGCACCAGGAAGGCTGGGCGGGCTCAGGGGAGAGCCCAGATTTCTTCATTATGGCCGCCCCTGCTGTGCTCCCAGGAAAGACTTCCACTCCTGCCTGCCCTAGACAAACTGCCAGGTGCTTTAAGTCATGGTATCAAACTGATAAGTACGAGCAGTTTGCTGGGTAGGGTTAAATTTTGGAGAATGACAAAGCTTTGCAATAGGGAAGATTTTCTCACACAGCACCTCCCCTCCTAGCACCCAGTGGGGGCCTCTCGTCAGGACAGCATGGACTGCCCGGGGTTGGCGGCTCCAGCATCCTTGGCGTCCTTCCCGGTAAGAGCGGCTCAGCGCACACGTGCTGTCTAGTGCATGCTGGTGAATTCCACTTTCTGGCCGAGTGGAGCGGATCCAGTGGGGAGCAATTAGGAGGTAGCTTTCTTTTTCCGCAGGCATTGTTGTCCATCTCTCGCCTGCGTTTCTCGTCCTGACCCCCACCTCCTCGCAGGCAGCTTTCTGGTCACCTTCAGCTAAAATAACCACTGTTCCTTGGGCTCACTTACAGGTATTGAAAAGCTTCAACCCCAGCTAAATCAAAGTTGCAATCTCACCCTGGACACAAATCGCCTCTCCTCCCCCACCCTCTGCTCCAGCCTGCAGGGAGGGGGTGGGGGGCTCCTAGTCTGCCTGCTCCTCCCCTCCCCTCTGCCTCCGCTTGAGGTTCTGGGCTGCCTTCCTGGAGGAAGTCTTATCAGATCCCTGTGGGAAGGGTGCCCGCCCCAGCAGCCCTGTGCCCTCACCCTCTCTCTCTCACCTCTGCCCCAGCAGATTCCCTGCCGTGGCCCTCTGGCTCTCTGGACGAGAAGCAGGTGCTGTCCTCCCTGTCCCGAAGCTGGGGTCACAGACGAGGCCATACCCCTAGCTCCTGATGACTTGCTCATTTCTGGGGCTCAGCCGGCATCCAGCCGGGCACTCATGATCCGGGTGTTGCCACCTGCCTGCTGTGCCCCCCCTGAGGGCTGGGAGAAGCCGCTCTCTGCCTCCTTCATGGAAAAGGCAGGGCTGGGGACCTCTCTCAGCTGCCCGCTAGGCTGAGGGCCCCTACCTCAGGAGGCTCTCTCGGGGCTACCAGTCTGCCGTGGAGAGGTGGATGGCAGGATTGGCCGACCCACGTGTCCTGCAGTGTGGCCATTCCCTTCCTTTGGGACTTCAGCGAGATGTGGAGATTGCAGGAAAGGCCCCTTTCAACACCCTCATGAAGCCGTCAAAACACCCTTGGGTCAGGCCTCCTTCTTGGAGACGGGCTTGCCAAGGCTGGTTTAGCCCTGTCTCCCTGCAAGTCCCTCTGGTGGTCTCAGGACCCAGATGCGCAGCTGGGGGCTCCCGCGGCTCCAGGCCCAGCCTTTCCACAGGGCTGGAGAGTGCACTCACCCCTGCCTCCCTGCCACCAGAACCGGGTCGAGTTCTGACCCGGCTCCTGCGTGTTGCTATGTGTGCCCCCGCTGGTTACATACAGTCCTCCGTTCCTCTAAGGGCACAGTGCGTGGGCCCAGCCCAGCTCCCCGGCCTCATCCCCTGGCTGGGAGGACGAGCAATGGGGAGAAGAGGAATAGGTGAATGGAGCAACACCGGACAGAGCCGGAGGAGGAGGGGAAAGCAACTGATGGGAGGGAGACTCAGCCTCCGCTGTAGGGAAAGGGATAGAAGAGAAAGCTCTGTGGGGAGACCCCACTGGGAGGGGAGGCTGTGCACCATGGGGGAGGGGGAGAGGCTTTGGAGGAAGAACAAGAAATAATTTTAATATAGAGATGTTATTTCCCAGGGTTTTGTTTTTTGGATATCTTTTCTCTCTCTTTTTAAAAAGATTTATTTTATTTATTTGAAAGGCAGAGTTACAGAGAGAGATAGAGACAGAGAGAGGTCTTCTGTCTGCTGGTTCACCCCTAGATGTCCGCAACGACCAGAGCTGCGCCGATCTGAAGCCAGGAGCCAGGAGATTCCTCCGGGTCTCCCACGTGGGTGCAGGGGCCCAAGGACTTGGGCCATCTTCTACTGCTTTCCCAGGCCATAGCAGAGAGCTGGATGGGAAGTAGAGCAGCCGGGACATGAACCGGCGCCCATATGGGATGCTGGCACTGCAGGCCTCATCTTTTCTCTTTTTTAAAATTAGAACTCTCTGACATCCTAAAGATAGGAACCAGAAACTAGTGACTTGTTTATTTATTTATTTTTGGTTAGCCCTCGATAACGGCAGTGGGGAGCCAGCCCCAGCCTGGCATCTCTACCAGGAAGCTCAGCGCCCATGTCCTCAGCTCTGCGCCCCATCCACACTGGGGTCTGGGGACAGAGCCACTTCCGGCAGCAGGGCCTCGGACCCCCACCTTCTGGGATGAGCCAGGCGACAGACCTGAGTTCTCACTGGGCTGCTGCAGCAGGGAGCAGCTGACTTTCTGGAAGGGGACACTGCAGTGGGGCACCACGGGGCCCAGAGAGGGGATATTTGTATGCATGGTTTTCTTTCTTTTTTTTTTCTTTTCAACTTTTTTTTAATATATGTAAATTTCCAAAGTACAAGTTTTGAATTATAGCAGCTTCCCACCCCCCCATAACCTCCCTCCCACCCGCAACCAAACCATCTCCCACTCCCTCTCCCATCCCATTCTTCATCATGATTCATTTTTTTTTTTGACAGGCAGAGTGGATAGTGAGAGAGAGAGAGAGAGAGAGAGAGAGAGAGAGAGAAGGTCTTCCTTTTTGCCGTTGGTTCACCCTCCAATGGCTGCCACGGCTGGTGTGCTGTGGCGGGTGCAGCGCACTGATCCAAAGCCAGGAGCCAGGTGCTTCTCCTGGTCTCCCATGCAGGTGCAGGGTCCAAGGACTTGGGCCATCCTCCACTGCACTCCTGGGCCACAGCAGAGAGCTGGCCTGGAAGAGAGGCAACCGGGACAGAATCCGGTGCCCCGACCAGGACTAGAACCCGGTGTGCCTGCGCCGCAGGCGAAGGATTAGCCTATTGAGCCATAGTGCCAGCGATTCATTTTCAATTATCTTTATATACAGAGGATCAACTTAGTATATACTAAGTAAAGATTTCAACAGACTGCACCCACAAAGACACACAAAGTATAGAGTACTGTTTGAGTAGTAGTTTTACCATTAATTCTCATATTACAACACATTAAGGGCAGAGGTCCTACATAGGGAGCAGGTGCACAGTGACTCCTGTTGTTGATTTAACAATTAACACTCTTATTTATGATGTCACTAATCACCAGAGGCTCTTGTCATGAGCTGCCAAGGCTATGGAAGCCTCTTGAGTTCACCAACTCTGATCTTATTTAGACAAGGCCATAGTCAAAGTGAAAGTTCTCTCCTTCCTTCAGAGAAAGGTACTGCCTTCTTTGATGGCCTGTTCTTTTTTCCGCTGGGATCTGACTCACAGAGATCTTTCATTTAGGTCATTTTTTTTTTGCCACAATGTCTTGGCTTTCCATGCCTGCAAAATTCTCATGGGCTTTTTAGCCAGATTCGAATGCCTTAAGGGCTGATTCTGAGGCCAGAGTGATGTTTAGGGCTTTTGCCATTCTATGAGTCTGCTGTGTATCCTGCTTCCCATGTAGATCATTCTCTCCTTTTTAATTCTATCAATTCTTTGCAGACACTGGTCTTATTTATGTAATCCCCTTGACACTTAATCCAATCTTTTTGATCACTTATGAACTTAAACTGATCACTTTAACAAGTAAGATGGCATTGCTACATGCCACCTTGATTGGATTGAATTGGAATCCCCTGGCACGTTTCTAGCTCTACCATTAGGGGTAAGTCCGAGTGAACATGTGTCAAACTGTACATCTCCTTCCTCTCTTATTCCCACTCTTATATTTAACAGGAATCACTTTTCAGTTAAATTTAAACAACTAGTTAAATTTCAGTTAAATTTAAGGAATAATTGTGTGTTAATTAAAGAGTTCAACCAATGGTATTAAGTGGAACAAAAAAACACTAAGAGGAATAAAATAGTAAGTTGTTCTTTGACAGTCAGGACAAGGGCTGATCATGTCATTGTTTCTCATAGTGTCCATTTCACTTCAACAGGTTTCCTTTTAAGTGCTCAGTTAGTTGTCACTGATCAGGGAGAACACATGATATTTGTCCCTTTGGGACTGGCTTATTTCACTCAGCATGATGTTTTCCAGATTCCTCCATTTTGTTGCAAATGACTGGATTTCATTTTTTTAAATGCTATATAGTATTCTATAGAGTACATATCCCATAATTTCTTTATCCAGTCTTTTGTTGATGGGCATTTAGGTTGATTCCATGCTTAGCTATTGTGAATTGAGCTGCAATAAACATTGAGGTGCAGACAGCTCTTTTATTTGCCAATTTAATCTCCTTTGGGTAAATTTCAAGGAGTGGGATGGCTGGGTTGTATGGTAGGGCTATATTCAAGTTTCTGAGCAATCTCCAAACTGTATTCCATAGTGGCTTTACTAGTTTGCATTCCCACCAACAGTGGATTAGTGTCCCTTTTTCCCCACATCCTCTCCAGCATCTGTTGTTGGTAGATTTCTGTATGTAAGCCCTTCTAACTGGGGTGAGGTGAAACCTCATTGTGGTTTCGATTTGCATTTCCCTGATGGCAAGTGATCCCGAACATTTTTTCATGTGTCTGTTGGCCATTTGGATTTCCTCTTTTGAAAAATTTCTATTGAGGTCCTCGGCCCATCTCTTAAATGGGTTGTTTGTTTTGTTGTTGTGAAGTTTCTTGATCTCTTTGTAGCTTCTGGTTATTAATCTTTTGTCGGTTGCATAATTTGCAAATATTTTTTCCCATTCTGTTGGTTGCCTCTTCACTTTCCTCACTGTTTCTTTTGCAGTACAGAAACTTCTTAATTTGATGTAATCCCAGTTGTTAATTTTGGCTTTGACTGCCCGTGCCTCTGGGGCCTTTTCCAAGAAGTCTTTGCCTGTGCCTATATCTTGCAGGGTTTCTCCGATGTTCTCTAATAATTTGATGGTGTCAGGTCATAGATTTAGATCTTTAATCCATGTTGAGTGGATTTTTGTGTAAGGTGTAAGGTAGGGGTCTTGATTCATGCTTCTGCATGTAGAAATCCAGTTCTCCCAGCACCATTGTTGAATAAACTGTCCTTGCTCCAGGAATTGGTTTTAGATCCTTGATCAAATATAAGTTGGCTTTAGATGTTTGGATTGATTTCTGGTGTTTCTATTCTGTTCCATTGGTCTATCCATCTGTTTCTGTACCAGTACCATGCTGTTTTGATTACAACTGCCCTGTAGTATGTCCTGAAATCTGGTATTGTGATGCCTCCGGCTTTGTTTTTGTTGTTGAAGATTGCTTTAGCTATTCGAGGTCTCCTGTGTCTCCATATGAATTTCAGCATCATTTTTTCCAGATCTGGGAAGAATGTCTCTGGTATTTTGATTGGTATTGCATTGAATATATAAATTGCTTTTGAGAGAATGAACATTTTGATGATATTGATTCTTGGAATCCATGAGCATGAAAGATTTTTCCATTTTTTGGTATCCTCTTCTATTTCTTTCTTTAAGATTTTGTAATTCTCATCGTAGAGATCTTCGATGTCCTTGATTAAGTTTATTCCAAGGTATCTGATTGTTTTTGTAGCTATTGTAATGGGATTGATTTTTTTTTTTGACAGGCAGAGTGGACAGTGAGAGAGAGAGACAGAGAGAAAGGTCTTCCTTTTGCCATTGGTTCACCCTCCAATGGCTGCCACGGCTGGCGTGCTGCAGCCGGTGCACTGTGCTGATCCGAAGGCAGGAGCCAGGTGCTTCTCCTGGTCTCCCATGGGGTGCAGGGCCCAAGCACTTGGGCCATCCTCCACTGCACTCCCTAGCCACAGCAGAGAGCTGGCTTGGAAGAGGGGCAACTGGGACAGAATCCGGTGCCCCGACCGGGACTAGAACCCAGTGTGCTGGCGCCGCAAGGCGGAGGATTAGCCTATTGAGCCACAGCATCAGCTTAACGGGATTGATCTTAGCAGTTCTTTCTCAGCCATGGCATTACCTGTGTGTACAAAGGCTGTTGACTTTTGTGCATTGATTTTATACCCTGCTACTTTGCCAAACTCTTCTATGAGTTCCAATAGTCTCTTAGTGGAGTTCTTTGGATCCCCTAAATAAAGAATCATATTATCTGCAAAGAGGGATAGTTTGACTTCTTCCTTCCCAATTTGTATCCCTTTAATTTCTTTTTCTTGCCTAATGGCTCTGGCTAACACTTCCAGTACTATATTGAATAGCAATGGTGAGAGTGGGCATCCCTGTCTGGTACCAGATCTCAGTGGAAATACTTTTTCGGAAATGCTTCCAACTTTTCCCCATTCAATAGGATGCTGGCCGTGGGTTTTTCATAAATTGCTTTGATTGTATTGAGGAATGTTTCTTCTATACCCAATTTGCTTAGGGTTTTCAACATGAAAGGGTGTTGTATTTTATCAAATGCTTTCTCTGCATCTATTGAGATAATCATATGGTTTTTCTTCTGCAGTTTGTTAATGTGGTGTATCACATTGATTGATTTGCAAACTCTGAATCATCCCTGCATAGTAGGGATAAATCCCACTTGTTCTGGGTGGATGATCTTTCTGATGTGTTGTTGCATTCTATTGGCCAGAATTTTATTGAGGATTTTTGCCTCTATGTTCATCAGGGAAATTGATCTGTAATTCTCTTTCTCTGCTGCATCTTTTTCGGGTTTAGGAATTAAGGTGATGCTGGCTTCATAGAAAGAATTTGGGAGGATTCCCTCTCTTTTGATTGTTCTGAATAGTTTGAGAAGAATTGGAGTTAGTTCTTCTTTAAATGTCTGGTAGAATTCAGCAGTGAATCCATCCAGTCCTGGGCTTTTCTTTGTTGGGAGGGCCTTTATTACTGATTCAATTTCTGACTCGGTTATGGGTCTGTTTAGGTTTTCTATGTCTTCATTGTTCAATTTAGGTAGGTTGTATGTGCCCAGGAATCTATCCATTTCTGATAAATTTCCCTGTTTGCTGGCATACAACTCTTTGTAGTAATTTCTGAGGATTCTTTTTATTTCTGTGCTGTCTGTTGTTACATTCCCTTTTTCATCTCTGATTTTATTGATTTGGGTCTTTTCTCTTCTTTTTTTAGTTAGTTGGGCCAATGGTATGTCAATTTTGCTTATTCTTTCCAAGAACCAGCTCTTCGTTTTGCTCATCTTTGGTAATTTTTTTTTTTTTGGATTCAATTCTGTTGATTTCTTCTCTAATTTTAATTATTTCTCTTCTCCTACTAGTTTTGGGTCTGGTTTGCTGTGTATGCATGGTTTTCAATTTTGTTTTTGTACCCAACAAACATATCTTTTAATTCCACTTTCCACAAACTTTTTGAAGTCTCCCTTTGTCTTCATCGTAAGGGCCCTGCTGCATAGGTGACCTCACAGATCTCTGGCTTCCCACAGAGCTCTGTTCCTTGTCCATTGCTCCTTGTTTGCTCGATCAAGCCGCAGTTCTTCTTGCCTACTCTTCTTGGGGACCACGGCTGTGGACTGAGGCACTTTCTAGAACATTTCTAGTCACCGCAACGGGAGGAGAAAGCAAAGCCAGAGGCCCACATGCCTGCTCCTAAAGCCGACACTCAAAAGTGACATGGTGAGTTTTGCTCACGTGCCAGGGGCCAAAGCAAGTCCCACGGACACAGGTGTATAGGCAGACGGGAGCTGTGCCATCTTCCCATCTGAGGGGTGCTGCACGTTCAGACAATGTTATGAAGGCCCCCAAAGATGTCATGGAGATCCATATTATGGAAAAACTGTGCGTGGAAATCCAAGTGTTTGCTCCAAAATAAATTTGGCTTTTTATTTTAGGACATTGTGTATTTATTTATTTGAGAGAGAGAGAGAGAGAGAGAGAGAGAGAGAGAAAGTTCCCATCTACTGGCTCACTCTCCAAATGCCTACCACAGCAGGGCTGGGCCAGGCCAAAGCCAGGAGATGGGAATCCAGTGCAGGCTCCCTGGTGGGTGGCAGGGCTCCAGTACTTGAGTGGGCACCTGCTGCCTCCGAGTGTGCATTAGTAGAAATCTGGCAACAGGCGTGGAACCAGGACTCGAACCCCGGCTCTCTGCTGTGGGACGCAGCGCCCCAAGCGGTATCTTAACTGCTATGCCAAATGCCTGGCCCTAAACATCTCTTTTCATTCCATTTCCCACAAACGTTCTGCAGTCCTGGCACACAGTCTTCCTGGCGAGGCTCTGGCAGTTGCCTGCTGTGTGGAAGTCTGACAAACAAGATTGTCAGAACAGATCTGAAGGAAGCTGCCATGGCGGGAATTGTATTTTTTCCCCAAAGATGATTTCGTGCTTGTCGGATCCATCACGCCCCGAAAACACTTTTGCTGTCCAACGAGTATTGGTAAGTGGGAGCCGTTCTGCCGCTTGGCCTGTGGCGACACCCCCATAGCGCCTCGGCACAGGCCTACTGGCTGACGTCCTTTTTCCCCAGTTCCTGTCTCTCTGCTCTCTGCCCCTGCTTCCCCCCTGCACCTTAAAAAACAAAACAAAACAAAATGAAAACAAAAATCCCAAACTCTGCTTCGTTTCTTCTCTGATCTCCAAAAGCCAGCTGGGCATGCTCCTCTGAGGTTGCCTGAGGTTCCCCCCAGAGCGGGGCTTTTCCCCAAGGGGGCTTTTCCTAGCCCCTAAGAGGCTCTCCGCGTGGGAGGCTGGGTTTCCACCCAAGAGACCAGCACGCTTTTTCTCTCCTCATCGTTGGCAAGAATAACTTAATCTTTGACTACGTCATCTGGCTGGAAGAGACATCACTGAACCTCGGAGCTCTAGGGACACTTTGGCTCAAAGAAACACCTGGGGCCCGTTTCCTACTTTGCCACTTGCCTCTTCCCATCAGGAACCTGGCTGCTGTGGAAGTGAGGACTGGACTCCTCCGAGGGTCAGGGCCCTCTGCCTGCCCCGGGTCGCCTGCAGCCAGCAGTGAACAGAGAGCAGCATTCCTGGAGGGAGGCTTGTGGGGGTGTTTTTTGGGTCACAGCCCTGGTAGCCCATGCACCATCCCGGCAGGGAGAGTTCACGTACGAAGAAGCAACCTTTTCGTGCTTTATGTTGCCTCCTTATCAACTAGGGCAGTTTGTTTTTCCCTGTGACTCACGATTCGGTATTTCGTGCCTGGAAAGGGGCTCCCCAGCTGTTTTGTTCCAGGGACAAAACCTGCAAAGATAGAGCTCAGCGCGCACACCGCGTCTTTGCCTTTCAGCGGGGAAGACAGGCATAATTGTCTTTTCCAATCAGACAATTTCCCAGCCGGCTTGTGTACCTTATTTTGATTTTGCGGAGCTCCATTTCCTACCTTGCTTTGTTTTGGTTTTTTCACCTGCGCCTTTGCTGGGTCCTTTGTGAGCTGGTAATTTGCTCTCTGGTCTCTTAGCAACCAGGAACTTTTCCAGTTTGCCGCTGCTGAATCAGACCTTGGAGTTTCCAAGTTTATAGCAGGACCTGCTGAAGGACAGTATCTCTCCCGGAGCCAGCAATTTTAAATTAATGTTTGAACAAGAAAATTAACCATGGTTTCAGGACAGGGACGCTCATAGAGGCAATGGCGACAAAACATACAGTTGGCTCCTGGGATGATGCCGTTCAACTCTTCTCCCTGGCTCGCCTTGTCTCCTCCCCTCCCCCCATGCCCACCCTGCCCAGCCCCCACCTGCGGCACAAGGCGTTTCCCGTTCCCTGCTCTGGGGCTGATGTGGAGCCGATGGAGCCTGCCCTGGGAGGAAGCAACCGTGTCCTCCCCGGAGGAGCACCAGGAAGAGGTGCCCCGGCTTGTGGCTTGTTAGCAGGAATCTGGGGCAGCAGTCAGTTACAGGATCTTTGCCAGTTTCATTCACACACACCTGCTATGGGCTAAGCACCCAACCCAATCCCATCCATGTGGAGTTTGCAGTCTAGTGCAGATCCCGTTGTTAATATAAACAAAGGGATTGGGGTCTAGAGAGGAGGAGAACTTGGCTGACAATGGGGGTCAACACTGGTATGAGTTAAATTGAGTGACATTGGGGGCATAGGAGGCAGAGCTGAACTTCCAGCATTGGTTACCCAGGGGGCCGGGGGCCACATTGGTTATTTACCAGTGTGAAAACACAAACCACTCCAGTTGTCTATAGCTATGTGGAAAAAAAAAACCACACCCCAAAGCTTAATGGCTCCCAAATTTGACAGCTTCTTTTCATACCACAGTAGGGAAGAACATGGGGTAAAAGAATTCACCAGAGCAGAAGCAAATTCCCTGAACATACTACACTGAGGAGTAGGCTAGTAGCACAGGTGAACACTGACTGTTGTATCACAGAGTGTGATCTGAGAGGTACACCTGCGGTGGCAGCCCCTTTTCCATTAGGGTGACTATTGGCCATATGCTTGTGAGGGAGCGGCAGGCAGGACAGCCAGAGGCTGCCTGTTGCAGTATGGGCTACACACCGAGTATCTTTGTAACTGCAGTCTCTCCTCAGTTAGGGTGACTTTTCTATGGTCCAGTAGGTTTCCCCAGGGTGGGTGATTTGCATCTCTGGGCGGAGCCAGAGCTGGGGCTCTTACATTGTCTTTAGTTTAGAGACTCCACTCAGTGCTCTGGGGCTGCCCTCCTGGGGGACTCGAAGGTGGCTGGGTGCGCCTTCAACTGCGCAGCTGGAAGATCCCCTTCCGACATGGGCGGGACTGATGACCAGGTGGGCTCAGCTGAGACAGTCGTCAAGGCTGGCTGCCCTGGGCCTCTCCAGCACGCAAGGTCTGGGGTTGTTGGACTGCTTACCCGGGTTCCTTGAGAGCCAGGCAGAAGCTGCATGGCTTTCTCTGCGTTCACCTTGGGAAACACAGAGCATTAGTTGCAAGTGCTCCGTTGGTGGAAGGAGTCAAAGAATCCTCCGGATGAAGAATGGGGGCAAAGACCCAGCTCTCAGTAGACGCCAATGTCACGCTTGAAAGCACCACACAAAGAAGGCACGTCCCCAGAAGTCGTGGATCCTAGGCTGACTCTGCCCCTTCCTGGCTGTGCGACCTTGGCCGAGCCGCTACTTCTCTCTGGGCCTTGGTCTCTTCATCATTGAAATGAAGGGGTCACCAGGTTAATTCAGAGGTCCTTCTAATGAGGAGCAGTGGTGTGGCGAGTGCTCTGTAATTATCTATTGACTAGGAGTGAGCTGAATTTTAAGTGTGGGAGTGGATCTCCAATGGAATCGCATGGATCATTGGGCAAATGGGAGTTTTTAGAATTTTACAGCCAAGGAACTTGAGGAACTATTGCATGGTCCTTGGTTTAATGGATGAGAAAACTGAGGTATAGTGAGGCCACAGGTCTTGCCCTAGGTCCAGGGGGAAGTTAATGATGGCCATTAAAGAATAGAACCTGGGGGGCTGGTGTTGTGGTGTAGCGGGTAAATCAGCCGCTTGCAGTGCCGGCATCCCATATGGGCACCGGTTCAAGTCCCGGCTGCTCCACTTCCGATCCAGCTCTCTGCTATGGCTTGGGAAAGCAGTGGAAGATGGCCCAAGTCCTTGGGCCCCTGCGTCCACGTGGGAGACCTGGAAGAAGCTCCTGGCTCCTGGCTTCAGATCAGCGCAGCTTTGGATATTGCCATCACTTGGGGCAACATCCTGTCTCTGTCTCTCTTGCTGGTTCTGCCTCTCTCTATAATTCTTTCAAATAAGTAAAATAAATCTTAAAAAAGAAGAAAGAATAGAGCCCTGCACCTTGAACCGAGCACCCTGTGTGCTTTGCCCTCACAATGGCACCTTTAGAAGTGCACTGGGAGTTTCATTCCAGCACCCAGGCCGAGAAGGTATCTTTTCCATCCACTGAAGGAGATCTTTCTAGAACTTTCCCATGGCACTCAGTCCGAGGAGCTCTTCACTGGGCTTGAGGGCTGGCCAGCCAGATCTCTGCTTGCTGCCTGGCTCCCCTCCGAGGTCCTTGGCCCAGGACTGGAGCAGAATGACAATGGAGCTGAGAGGCGGGGTGACAAGAGGTGAAGCCGCTTCTGATTTGGGTCCTAATTTTTTCCTACCAGTTCTATTCTGAAACAGTTCTTGTGCATGTATAATACAGTAACTGAGTTAAATAATAAATGATAGGAGAGGCCACGGGAGGTGGGAAAGCGAAGGCGAAGGAGACAGAGTTTGACTAGAGCTCAAATTGCCAAGGACTTTGAGCTGCGAGAGAGGGATGTGGGGAGGCAGAGTCTTGCCAGTAACAGGAACCAAGAAGAGCTGGAAATGTGTAATGTGGCCCATTAGAGTCCCAGGAAGATAGGCAAATAGACAGAGATGGAGAGAAAGAGGGAGAGGGAGAGGGAGAGGGAGAGGGAGAGGGAGAGGGAGAGGGAGAGAGAGAAAGAGGGAGAGAAAGAGGGGGAGGGAGATTGAGGAAGAGGGAGAGGGAGAGAGACATTGAGAGAGAGGGAGAGGGAGAGAGAGAGATGGAGAGAGAGAGAGAGAGAGAGAGGGAGAGGGAGGTTGAGGGAGAGGGAGAAGGAGAGAGAGGGAGAAGGAGAGAGAGGGCTCAGTGTGGAAACACAACATGTCAGTGGGCATTGGAAAAGTGGGGGTGATCCTGAAGACACATTTAGTGCTGGGGAATAAAGCAAAATTAGACAGTAGGTCATGAAGCATTGACTCCTCATGATAAATGGGCTTTTCCAGCATGGATCACTCATACTCATGGCCTTAAATAGAGTCAGCTGGGCTAGGATGATTTTGTCCACGTTGTATGGACAAGAGGTAAACGTGAGGCTCTGGGGCCAGCGCTGTGGTGCAGCAGGTTAAAACCCTGGCCTGCAGTGCTGGCATCCCATATGGGTGCCAGTTCAAGTCCTGGCTGCTCCTCTTCTGATCCAGCTCCCTGCTAGTGCACCTGAGAAAGCTGCAGAAGATGGTCCAAGTCCTTGGACCCCTGCACCCACATGGGTGCAGCTCCTGACTCCTGACTTCAGATTGGTTCAGCTCCAGCCACTGCAGTCATCTGGGGAGTGAACCAGCAGGTGGAAGACATCTCTCTCTGTGGCTGTCTTTTAAATAAATAAAGTAAATCTTAAAAACAAAAAATCCACGCAGCCATCAGTCAAGGTGCTAAGCCATCAGTCAGGGGGCAGGGGTGAGGCCTTTTTGGAGAAGCCTGACTGCTCCCTCCTCATCCACCCCATTCTCACCCACACAAATCCCACGCATGCCCTCTGTAACCCATCGTCCGCTGCTCTTGCCACGGTTCATGGCGGACTCTCATTCCTTCTAGTTCATGACATCCAACCTGGCCCCACTTTCTGACATAGCCCATTCCCCTCTCCACTCCCCATTTTATCTCCTTCACTGCATTTGTAAAGTCTTTTTATTTGGCTCTTATCTGTACAGCGATCTAAGTCTTTGTGGGACTGAGACCTCCAAACTCCAGGCCTTTGGCTTCCAGGAACTTGACTCCCCTAAAGCAGGGCTTTGCAGCCTTTTCTTTCTCATGAATACACAGAAAATGATATTTGCACAGCACAGGGGGGCAACCCAACCCAGGCCCTGCCCCCTGCCCCGAGCTACGCCAGGGGCTGCGGAGCCAGGGTGCCCCGGAAGCCCCTTCTCAGCACACTGTTTGGGAGAGTTTTGCGAAGCTTCAATCACTAGATGTTTTCCCTGTAGAGTTGCATCTTGCCTATTTGCCCTTGGCCAACTGAACACACAGCAGTGGTTCTGGGGACACAAAGCCTCATCCCCCTGATTGTGAATAAAGAAGCAGAACAGGGGGCTGCGCCGTGATGAGGCAGCCCACGGCCCAGCTGCTTTGCCTTCGTTGGCAAATGTAGCTATGGTGTTCAAATCCATACAGGGGAACCCCCCCGCCCCTGCCAGGCCCATCACAGACTGAGCCACAGTGCTGGAGTCCCGTGGAAGGGAGTGTCTCATCCCTGCGGCCATTGTGAGCTTTGACTGTGGACCCAGGGATGCGACGGAGCCTGAGAGAACTGCAACAGAAGAGCAGAAAGATGAGAGGCAGAGGAGGGGCGCAGTGCCCCCAGGGGTGGCAAGGAGTGTGTGGACTGCAGAGGGCTGGCTGCAGACAGTCACGGAGAAGGAACTCGGAGGCAGGTTGGGTAGGGCCTTCATCCTGGTGGTGGTGGTGGGGATCTGTGTGTGACTAAGAGGCAGCTGGCAGCCACTTGTCCCAGTGGCCCGGAGGACATCCAGGGTGCAGGCGGTGAGAAGACAAAGCGGACCAGGACGGACGAGGAGGGCACAGAAGCAAAGGGGGAATAGAGACGGAGGCTCTCGCTAAAGGGGAGGGGGCCCAGCTGGGAGAAGGAAGTCTGCAAGGCCGTGGGGCAGGGATTCTGTGCAGAGAGAGGAGAAGGCGCCCGGCCAGCACCCTGGAGCTGCCGGGGCACAGTCAGATCCATTACCCGAGGACGTGCTCAGCTTCAAGCGGGGAGGGAGTGATCAAGGGCCCCGACGCCAGCTTAGACACTTAGGGGACCGCAGCGTGGGCATTTGGGAGTGCTAGCTGGAAGCCACCCGCGGGTGGAGGAGCAGCCTGCTGTGGGCTCCCAACACCCCTGCACGTTCTTGCCGAAGGCGCCAGATCTCAAGGCTTCCTCCTCTCCTGATAATGAGCAGTTCTGCAGCTGGTCACCTGCGTCCTAGGTAGACCTAGTTGGGTGACAGCCCTGTGCGTCTCCCCACTTACACAGGAGGTGGGAAGCTTGCTTGCTGTTTACCACAGGCTGCTTTGTTTTGGATTCTTGGATTTGGGTGCTTCCCCTGTAATGCAACCCATTGTGTGTGTGTGTGTGTGCGTGCACGCACGTTCGTGCATGTATACCATATGGCCCAACGGTACAGAAAGCAAAGGGAGCAGGTGTAGCATGCTGCTTGCTCTCTCAGGAGTAATGAAGTTTTTTGCTTCTGACCCAGGAGTCTTGTGTCTTTTGCCAGCATCCATGCTAAGTTGTTAGCTCGTCGCTAGGGCAAGATCTAAAATCCTTCACCATAAAATGGCTTTGAAGGGGAGCACCCGGGTCTGCGGACAATAGGAGGCTACAGAACCTAGCACACTTTTGGCTGCAGGTAAGACTATGTGTAAACAAGAACAACATGGGGGTGATCCCACGTCCAACGTGGAGATTCGGACGCTCCAGGATTGGAGCTTGGCAGTTCAGTATTAGGTTCTGCGTGAGCTACCTTGTGATCTCTCCACGGTTTCCTCATGCTCCCCGGGTTGCTTCCGTAACCCCAAGCACCACAGCCTTGCAAGCCAACAGGTCTCCTTCCTCACAAAAAGCGCCCACCGTGGAGGGAGAGATCTCTCTGAATGAGGCTCCCTCTTCCTAGCAGGAAGGGAAACACTGTTTCACCCAGAAGTTCTTCTGGAAGACTTTCCTTCCTGGCTCATTGGCCAGCACAGGGCCATAAGCCCAGTGAAAGCCAGTGCTTCACACACGGGCATGGGATTTCCACGGTGCGTGGGGAATGGTGGTTCCCAGACTCGAGTGTGCCTGAGGATCCCCTGGAGGGCTCGCTGCCCACCCCCAGCACTCCGAGTCAGGGGGATCAGAATTCTGGGGCCCTGGAACGTGCATTCCTAACAAGTTCCTGGTATTGCTGATGCTGCAAGTCTAGGGACCACACTTTTGGAACCTCCAGTGTAGAGCAAGGGTTTCCAACTCTGGCTGCAGGGTACAATCACCTTGGGGGAGTTTATGTACCCCAAAGTTGTATATCCTGGTGAGACTCCACCATGTATGTGGGTGTGCATATGTATAGTTATTCTCTCTATATATGTAAACACATGGCTACACTACATAATTATATAACATCCAACAGTTCCCAGTAGATTGTGATGAGCAGGAGTCACCATGGGACACAGAGATCGGGCAGCAGCTGTGACCGAGGCTGGATAGGCCGGCTTCAGAGGAAAGAGTAGGAGGGGGTGCAAACCCCAGCAGAGGTCTCCCTTTGGGGGTGCTTCACCTCGGCCCCCCAGAACTAGTCACTGCACCAGCCAGGAGGGGAGGATCTCTGTACGCATGGAAAGTGCAGCCAGGGTTAAGAGCCACGGTCTAAACCAAAACGAATTTATCCCTGGAGGAAGGCACACAGCTGCCTGCTACCTTAGTCACTTCTGGGTCTTCTGAGAAGGAAAGGGGTGGGTGGCTTTGGACATGGAGCCAGGCGTGATTGCCACAGGGACTACTACAGGAACTCGAGCCATCTGGGAAAGAGCCCGAGTGGGGAGGGGCACATCTGGGGTCTCGGGGAGCCAAAGGGCAGCAATCCCTGGTGACCGACGGGCTGTGGAGCGAGGGGCAGAGGGGGTGATGATGGGTCTGGAGGACTGTGGGAGAGCACTAAGCCTCCGGAGAACGAGGGGCACTTGGAAGGGCAGGCTCTGCGGGAGTGCACGCTGTGCGGCCACAGAGACAGCTATGGGACGTCTACTGGGAGCCATGAGCAGAAGCTGCAGGTGACTGGGGCTGGAGACACGTGACTGGGAGGTGGTCTGTCTCTGGAGCCTCACTCCAACCCCTAAGCCGTCTATGCATTCACGGACATGGCCTTGGGCCTTGCCATTCCCACGCTGGACTATTTCAACAGGACCTCATCCAGTTCCCTGCCTACAGTCTCGCTCATTTCCAACGGCCCAGTTTTCTATGCGACCCTCAGAATGATGCTAACACAGCTGACTTCATTCCTTAAAGCTCTTCCACTGATGTTCGACCCTAGGGTGAGCTGCTCCATCCAGCCACACATCAGAATCATTGGGGGGAAGGTTTAGTGAATTCTGGGGACTGAACTGCCCACTGCCACCTCCTCAGATTTCTTGATTGGTATTTTTACAAACTCCCCTGTAGATTCCGATGTGCAGTCCGAGCTGAGACTACTGACCTGTGGGACAAAGCCCAAAGTCCTGTGCATTGCATATGGGCCTCTCTTCCCCTTCCTGCTTACCTTGCTGGTTGTATCTCCCTGTACATCCTCCCCCAGCGCTAGGCATAACAAACACCTGCTGTTCCCTGAGCGCACCTTGTGGTCTCCTGCTTCTGTGACTCCATACTGGCTGTGACCTCTCCTGGCAAAGCCCTTTGGTGCCGGCTGGCCTCACGGACGTCTTTGTCCTGGTCTTGCATAGGTTAAGCATCGTCTCCCTCGGGAGGACCTCGCTGGCCGTCCAAGGTGGAGCTGGCTGCTTTCCCTTGGGTGTCCCCCGGCATTCTCCTGCCATAAGCGCACCCATCACTCGGAATGGCACCGGTGCGCGTTCGTTTCTCTGACGCACGTTGGAACCTTGGAGCTTCTCAGCTGGGCTCAGTGCATGCTGTGGGACTCCAGGCAAGCTGCTTCAGCTCCTGAGCCCCCGCCCGGCCGTAAAGGGGACCATGACGCCCACGACACGGGTTTATTAGGAGAATTGAATGAAATAATCGGTGTCTTGTGCACAGAGTGTGTAGAGGGATTGTGGAGCACGTGGCAGGCACGTGGTGAGCCCTCAATAAATCGTAGCCGCTGATATCAGGTGACCCTCGGTGCCACCCAACAGAACTATAACGAGCAGGCAGGTGAGCCAAAGGTGACATTTTTAGGTTTTCTAGTAGATTCATGAGAAAAGTAACCAGAAGTGAAATTATTTTCAAAAGTATATTTTCCTTAACCCCCTGTACCCCAAATATGAAATCATTTTATCTTTTCCTTGTTTTTTATCTTTATCTTTTTGAAATCCACCTACATTTAGGGCAGCACATCTTACTTCAGTCTAGCTGCATTTCAACAGCTCAGTAGCTGGCTGGAGCCAGGAGGCGCAGGATTGGGCAGAGCGGTGCTAGATTCAAGCAATTCTGCACTCGTGAAGTTTGTATACCTTAAATAAAAAGTTTCTGGGAATAAGAAATGCTGTGCATGTTTTCAGGGTAGGCCCCGCCCCTGCCTTCGTGTCACTCCATGGGTGGCACACAGCGCTTCATAAACGTTTATGAGATGCAGTTGAGCCGGGACAGGTGGTTACAGGGTCACATCACGGGGCAGATTGCCCCCGGGGATCCTGTAAGTGTCATCACCGGCTGCCAGCACAGGCCAGGGAAGCCACGTAGTGACCAACAGTGAGTCACCGCCTTACCCTGCCGAGCCAGGGTGGAGCCGGGGCTGGGCACCTCTGCGCCAAGTCTGAGGCTCGAAGTCCGAATGTTGATCTTGAAGGCTGCGGATAACTGGGTTCCCTTCAAAGTCGCCTCATGTCCAATCAGAGGCATGCAACTTTATGCAATGACAGAGTGGGTGGGCCTTCTTTTTGGGAGGACCGTGGCGCCACCGTGGGAAAAATCACCCTCATCCCCAGGCTGAACCCAGTGAAAGGCTATACAAACAGGGCTGCGTTTTTGAGTTCTGGTTCTACTACCAACGTGCTATGTGGTTGGGGACAACTTTTTTTTTTTTTAAAGATTTATTTGAAAGTCAGAGTTACACAGAGAATAGGAGAGGCAGAGAGAGAGAAAGAGGGAGAGAGGTTTTCCATCTGCTGGTTCACTCCCCAACTGGCAACAATGGCCGGAGCTGTGCTGATCTGAAGCTAGGAGCCAGGAGCTTCCTCTGGGTCTCCAACGTGGGTGCAGGGGCCCAAGGACCTGGCCATCTTCTACTGCTTTCCCAGGCCACAGCAGAGAGCTGGATCGGAAGTTTAGCAGCTGGGACTCGAACCGTCACCCATATGGGATGCTGACACTATAGGTGGCAGCTTTATCCGCTATGCCATAGCACCGGCCCCAGCTGTGAACGACTTAACCCCCCAGAGCTTCAGCTTTGGCAGCTGGGAAGCACCGTGAGCAGTGGCAGCCTCCATCTCACGGGGTGCCTTGAGGCTCGCATATTGCGATCATGACTTGAGGAGAGCGTGTGTTTCTGCTGTGCGTCCCAATAATCCCTGCTGCTGGTATTCACCCTAGAGTGCTCTCTCTCTCTCTCTCTCTTTTGCTTGCTTGGATGAAGTGAGCTGCCATGCTTTGAAAGGGCCCGGGGAGGGTGCAAGTAGGAAGGAACCATAGAGGACGCCAGCCGGAAGCTCACAGGTGCCCCACGGGGCGCTGAGGCCTCAGTCCAGCACCTGGATGTCAGCACCAGCCGCACGAGTGAGGCTGGAAGTGGGTCCTTCTCAGCTGAGATGAGACTGCAGCCTCGCGGGGGGACAGGACTCCACCCAGCTCTGCCTGGAGCCACAGCGACCGTGATGTGTGTGGACATGCATACGTGGCTGAGGGCTGCTAAACCTTGGGGCGGGGGGGCTGAGACTGACACACAGCTGTGCCTTGGGAGGTGCTCTGTGTGCTTAATCGTTGCTCTTAGCAACAGTGCCAGAAAATTCTGCTGAGGGTAAGAGGGTTTTGTCCTCTGCCAGACAATTCCTGATCCGGGCAGCCTACACACGGCCGTCACAAGTGGTCTGGATTGAGTTATAATATTTTTTTCACCTATAGCTTCTTCTTTTGCGCTGGCATCAGCACTGGCCTGCCCACCCCAGGTGTCGTTCTTGTTCCAGCCCATCATGCACCACTCCCAACCAGTCCCCAATAAGTCCACTAAGCAAGGACACCAATTGGACCCTTTTCTGGGACAAGGCGCTGACGTGAGGGTCCAGGGCAGCCACACGCCTGGGAATGAGGTATAACCAGTCCTTAGGTCAGAGGAGGGTTTGTTGTTGTTATTGTTGCTTTGTTTTGTTTTTCTTGCTTTTCAAATGTGGTTGTTCTCTGAAAGGAATCCATGCTAATGGAGTTAAGCACCCGTGTTTGTGGAACCTAATCAATCGTGAAGTCCCATCGATCACCGTGTGTCTCACGTGGGCTGTGCCCCGCGCGCAGGAAGGGAACCCCACGGAGGGGTGATTTGTCAGTGTTTTTCCAGGGCTGTCCAGAGCGGGGTGGGCCGGCCTGGCAGATGGGAGGTTCAGGAGGAGCCGGATGCCAGGTAACTCACCGTCTCGAGCCATTAAGAGATCAGCTCGAATCTCCAAGGCACCAAGGCCTGGCTCACCAAGCATGCCTTTCCACCTCCACGGGCCTCCCACCAACGGGCCCGGGGGGGTGGTCTTCCCTAGTCACAGCTCTCTCTGACTCATTGCTATTCTGCTGACTCATGAGTCACTGGAGAGTGTGGGTGATCTCTGACCTCTGGGGTGCTGAGCACCTAGAGCTATTGCCTCTCAGAGTGGGGAGCAAGTGCCCGGGACCTCTGCACCTCCCCCCAACCTCCTGCTCTTCCTCTCTCTCTCTCTTTTTTATCTTCGTTCTACACCTCACCTTATCCACCTGCACCCTAACACACATGCACACGCATGTGCACACACACACACTCAATGCCTCTAGTAGGAATCAGAGCACAACATCTTGATTACACTAGTGGATTCTGGCCTGAATTGGGTTGGGTCCTGGTTCTGTCACTCAGGGGCTGGGAGCTCTTGGACAAGTCACTGTAAGCTGTCTGTGGTTCATTTACAAACTTGCTCATGGGGTCGATGGAATCCACCGGAGCAGCGCATGGCGTTGCTAAGTCCTCAGCGGTGTTAGCCGGCGTTGGGCTGGGGGCTGCTGATGCAGAGGCATCAACCCCATTTCAAGATGGCCACCAACCAGGCGCTGGCTCAGTCCAGGGCTGGTGCTCTTTGGAGACATCTGGATCTCCTTGTTTTCTATTTCCCCACTGCCGTAGGGGTCAGTGCCCAGGGCCAGGGGGCTGTAGCATGAGGGGAATGGGAGGTTCAGAAGTGGGCTCTGGGCTGGTGCTGTGGCGTAGCAAGTAAAGCCACTGCCTGCCGGGCTGACATTCCATAGAGGCGCCGGTTCTAGTCCCTGCTGCTCCACTTCCGATCCAGCTCTCTGCTATGGCCTGGGAAAGCAGTGGAAGATGACTGTCCTCCAGAGTGCACAGTGAGGGTGTTAGCGAGCGTGTGACTTCCACCTGACACTGATGAACCTACGTCAGCCGTGGGACTGGTGGTAGCTGGGAGTGCCGGGGAGACCCTGATGTGATTACCAAGAATGGATGGTGAAATCGGGTTGCATCCTTAGAGCCGAGGGAAGGGAGCCGTAGCTCTCCCCAACTCTTCTCTTCCAGGGCTTCCTGGCCTGGGTCCTGGGCCCCGCACTGAGGGGTTTGCTGCCCTGACTCTGCTCCCCTGAGCCTGTCATCACCTTATACTACTCGCAGTTTGGTAAACGGCACAGATGCTGTATCTTTGCTAATAGGTGTTTTTTTTGTTGTTTTTTTGACAGGCAGAGTGGACAGTGAGAGAGAGAGACAGAGAGAAAAGTCTTCCTTTGCTGTTGGTTCACCCTCCAATGGCCACTGCGGCTGGCGCATTGCGCTGATCTGAAGCCAGGAGCCAGGTGCTTCTCCTGGTCTCCCATGCAGGTGCAGGGCCCAAGGTTGTGTTTTTAAGTGATTTAAGAATTATGTTAGTTTCTCCTTGGAAAAACTGGTATGTAGGCTTGCACAAGGTTCCTATGTTTTCTCTCCCAACCACCAACTTCTTCTCTCCGGCAGCAACTAGCATTGCCAGTTTCTTGCAAGATTTTTAGATAAAAGGGACCAGGATTTACAAGCTTTGTATCAGTTCAACTGTTGTTTGTTGGGGAGCTACCCTGTGCCAGGGGCTGGGGACAGGAAGATCAGCCCCTGGAGAGCCACAGTTCAGCTCGTGGGTCACTGCGTGGGCAACCTTGATGATCTAATGTTGCCCAAGGAGAAACAGTGTGAGGGGCCAACGCTGTGGGGTAGTCGGATCCGTGGTGTAGCATCCGCCTGCAGTGCCGGCATCCCATATGGGTGACTGTTCGAGTCCTGGCTGCTCCACTTCCCATCCAGCTCCCTGCTGATGCCTGGGAACAGTGGAAGTGGCCCAAGTGCTTGGGCCCCTGCACCTCTGTGGGAGACCTAGAGGAAGCTCCTGGCTCCTGGCTTCGGAATGGTCCAGCTCTGCACATTGCGACCATTTGGGGAGTGAACTAGGGACTAGAAGACCTCTCTCTCTGTCTCTCCCTCTCTCTGTCTATACCTCTGCCTCAAGTAAATACTTATATCTTCTTTTCTTTTAAAGATGTGTGTGCAGGGCTGGTGTTATGGCACAGTGGGGTAAGCTGTTGCTCGTGATGCGGGCATCCTGTGTCGGAGCACCTGGTTGAGTTCCAGATATTCTGCTTCTGATCCAACTTCTTGCTGATACACCTGGCAAGGTGGTGCCTCATGGCCCAAGTGCTTGGGTCCCTGCCACCCATGTGGGAGACCCGGATGGAGTTTCTGGCTCCTGGCTTCAGCCCAGAATCTGTCCTGGCGGTTGCAACCATTGGAGGAGCGAACCAGTGGATGGAAGCTGTCTCTCCCTCTTTTTCTCTTTCTCTCTCTCTCCGTCAATCCCTCTCTCTGTGACACTCTGCCTTTAAAGTACATTAATTAAATCTTAAAAAAAAATAAGCAAAAGAGATTTGTGTGAGCGGCAGAGGTAGCCCCAAGGGCTGGAGAAAGGAAAATAATTTAGCAACGGTGATGACAGAGGGCCTGTGACCACCTTCGGGCCTTCCGTAGTCACCAGCCGGGGGTGTTATAAAATTCACTTTTTCCTGGATGTGTTTTATGAATATTATTATTCTATCTCTGATCTTCAAGAATTGAAGTCCACTTTGGATCATCTGCCCTTTTTCTTAAAAACAAAACCAAAGATACCGATAATTCACATGCTAAACACACAGTTCAGTGTTTATAAGCGTTCACTGCAGTGTTCTTTACTTTATCCATGGAGCCGTGTGTCCATCAGCACGATCAATTTGACGTTCTCATGAGCCCAGAAGGACCCTGCTCACACGTTCGTCATTAGTCACTCACCTCCCATCCCCCCAGCCGCAGGCAGCCTTTCTGCTTTCTGTGCGTGTTCTGGGTGTTTGCAGCAAACGCACGCACACGATATGTGGCCTTTTGGGTCTGAGCCCTTAAGCTTCGCCCAAGGTTGGCAAGGTCATCCACGCGGTAGCATGCTCCAGGGAACGTCACTGAGTCGTGGTCCACCGTCCGGGTGTTTGCTTGTCGGTTGAGGCACAGTGCGCTGGGTGGATTCCGTGTTCTGCAACGGCACGAACAGAGCTGCCCTAAACACCCGTGTGTAAGCTTCGGACGGAAGCCTGTTTGCAATTCCCCTGGGCATACACCTGGAGTAGAACCTCCAGGTCTCAGGTCGACGCTACATTTCACTGAGAAACCAGCATGTTGCATTCCACAGCAGCTGCACTGTCTTTTGTCCCCACCGGGCTCCAACTCCCCACCCTCCTGAGTTTAGAATTTGGCTTCCCCCACGATGGCCTTCTAGAACCACCTGCTGACTATATCATGTTGCTGCCTGTGGACTGCTGGTGCCCCTGGCTCACCCTGGGCCTCAGCCCCTACTGACCGGGTAGCAACTCCGGGCAGATTCCAAAGCAGGCTCTGTGTTCAAATGCGCTAACTACAGGCTGCTGGGAAAGTGCTCCCCGGGGAAGGTCTTAGAGAGCAGAAGGAAGGAGATGGGGCCGTGAATTCCCTGTTGACCCCTGAGTTGTCAGCCCTGGGGGCTTCTTCCTCTTGTTCCCCCAGCGCAAAGGCAGGCAGAGCCCGCTCCAGGAGAGCCTAGTGGGCAGCGCAGGGTGAGCCGGGGAGGCCAGGGACACAGACAGGCAAGCAGAAGCTGAGGACTTCGTGTTTATCCCAAGTCAGCCCAGGGCAGACCTGGAGGCCAGGTGGAGTTGGGAGGGGCCCAGGAGGAACCTGCTGTCCTGCAGCTCATTGTGGCAGCCAGGAGCCCCGAGGCCAGGGAAGAGCCTGGTTAGCACCACGTGGGTAGACAGCCTGGGAGGCGGGGAGCCAGCGGAACACATCAGTGAAGCTCCCAGGGGGCGGAGCCATGTTCGCCTTCCATCAAACCGTGCGTTGCTGGCTGAGGGACACAGCAGTGATTGCGGGTAAGGGGATGGGAAGAGGATGGGGAGCCCACTGGGGTGCTGGAGACCGTGACGTGTTGCCCACCAGGAGGATCCACTCCATAGTCCTGCAACCTGCAGCCAGCCAGGGGTAGCACCCAGCACTGAGGTGTGTGACCTGGCCAGCCAGCAAGGCTCGCGCTGACCAAGAAGTGGCAAAGAGCCGGAGGTTGACATCAGGGCACAAACTGTGCAGGATGGGAGCTGTCCATCACCACGCGCCAGGCATGGACACCCTCCCTAACACGGTTTACAGATGAGGGAGTGGAGGCACAGAGAGGTTAAGAAATTGACCCAGAGCACCCCGCTGGAGAGTGGCAGAACAAGGGTTTGGACCCAGCCTGGTTCTGGAGCCTGCACTGTTAGCCACAGGGTGGCACTTTTTTTTTTTTTTTTTAAGATTTTATTTATTTATTTGAGAGGTAGAGTTACAGACAGTAAGAGAGAGAGAAAGAGAGACAGAGAGAGAAAATCTTCCTTCCGTTGGTTCACTCCCCAAGTGGCCACCACGGCTGGCACTGCGCCAATCTGAAGGCAGGAGCCAGGTGCTTCCTCCTGGTCTCCCATGGGGTACAGAGCCCAAGCACTTGGGCCATCCTCCACTGCCTTCCCGGGCCATAGCAGAGAGCTGGACTGGAAGAGGAGCAGCCGGGACTAGAACCGGTGCCCATGTGGGATGCCAGTGCCGCAGGCAGAGGATTAACCCACTGCGCCATGGAGCTGGCGCCAGGGTGGCACTTTCTATGGCTCTTAGCCACTGTCCCCCCTTGCAGGGGTCCCCAGGACCCCGGCTGCTTTCTCACAGGCTGGGCTGAGATTCCTCATGGGCAGGATCTTGGCCAACATCCATCAACCACCTCCCCACCCCCTGGGGCTATTCATGCAGTCTGTCCAGCTTCCCTCCGTCTCTCCCCATCCAGGGTGGCCAGACCGTCTCTCCCCATCCAGGGTGGCCGGACCGAACAGACTCAAACCCAGCCCAACAACAATCGCAGAACGCCCACTTCCAACTGCATTCCAGAGAAACAAGGAATGATTTTGAAGGAGAAGTGTGTCCCAGATGTTGCACGGGGACACTCCAAATGGCATATACTTCTACTACCAAAGCAGTCATTGTTTCTCTGAATGCCATTGCAGCTGGCAGTCCTGTCCCGGCTGTCTGAACGCGGCGCGGGGATTCTCTGTGCCGGTGAGGTGCTGCCGCTGGGAACAGCTCCCAGAGCTGTTGGTTTGCACCGATCTCACTGAGAGCCCCCCCTTCCCTCGGGGAGTGCACCATCGGTGTGCCACCAGGTAGGCTGCCTGCTTACTTCATCACACTCTCTGCTTCCAGCCGGGCGGCCGCAAGCCTCACCCGGCCCTGGAGCCCGTGAGTAGTCCCACGACCCTGCCCGTTAAAACAGCCTCACCGCCGTTAGCACGGTCCACCTCCCCGTCTCCCTCTTTGCTCCTCCGTCATGGAGAACCTGCCGGTTAGCCATTTCCAGGGGTCCTTCAGCAGGAGCTTGCTTCCAGGGGCACGCTCGGCAGGTGTTCTGTGACTGTCTTAGGGGTTCCACCACCGTGTTGGGACCAGTGGAGCTGCCCGCTGCTCGGGTTCCCAGGTGAGGGGAAGGGGAGGGACTTGCGCCATCACCCAGGCTTTTGAGACCCAAGCCTTTGACGACAGCAGGTCACACGCTTCTGCAGCTGCACCTGCCGGGCCTTGGGTGGTTACCACCTGGCCGGGGGGATTTACTTCGGGCCGGGACATTGCATGGGTGAGTCAGCATTTCATCTCACACCCATAGCTTGTCTGCATCAGAAGGAGCTTTGATGGGAACACTGGTCCTTTCCCAGGTACCAGCAGATGGTGGCTAAGCTTGGGTACAGGCTAAGCCCTGAACTGCTTGGGGTGGAGGGAGCAAAGCTCACTCTCTGCTAAGAAGCAGATGTTTGGGCCAGAAATTCTTTCAGCTATAAGTAACACAAATTGACTGAAAGCGAGTTAAAACAAATAAAAGCTCGTTTTTCTTCTATAATTATCAGCCTATTCCAGACCTACTAATACTGGTTTAGCTGCTCAACAATACCCTCAGGGACCAGGCCCTAGAAGGCCATTTTTCCATAACTGACTTCTCATCCTTGTGCTTATTGCCTCATGATCACAGAATGGCTGCTGCAGCTCCAAATCCATCTTTGAGGCAGGAACCAGAAGGAATGACAGGACAGCAGCTATTTTGCTGTCTTATTTTTGTCTTCCTGCCACCTGAGCAATAAAGAGGCGTGGGACATGAGTCTTTAGGCTTCCCACCTTCTTTGGTGGAAGTGAACAAGGCTGGGAACGGGTGTTGGGCTAGGCAGCCGGCAGAACCTCCTCCCAAGAAAAGCCAGAAACTTACAAAGGCCAAAGGAGTGGCAAAGGTTTAGCTCCAGCCGACTCTTTACTTCCCCAGTTTCTCTCTTTCCTGGCGTTGAGAAGGAAGAACACTCCCCACGCTCTCAGAGCAGAAGGGGAACCTGAGTCGTGCGAGGGAGTAGGGAGGGGAAGGGTCCAATGAGACTCAGACGCGGTGGCATCAAGGGGGTTCGCGACTGGGGGAAGGACAGAGAGGACAGGAGAAGGGGCCGCGGGCGCTATGGTCTGGATGTTGTCTGTCTTGCTCAAAAATTCCAGTGTGGGTGCCTTGCTCCCAGTGTGACGGGTCTCACGCGTGGGCCTGGTGCCCCTGTCATCTGGGCTTGAGGAAGGCTCTGCCCTCCCCACCGCACAAGGCCCCATCCAGGAGGGAACAGCCCCCACCACACAGCGCACCTGCTCCTCACGCATCTCCGACGTCCCAGTGACCCAGCCTCAGACCCTGTGTCACAGCAGCCTGACTGCGTGACCCGCACAGACCCAGCCTGGGACGGGGTGGGCTGAGCGCCGAGAGAAGAGCGACACGGAAGGGTGCGCTGATAGTGTTTGGAATGGGCTCAGCTTGGAATGAGGAGAAAGAACGGGCGTAGGCAGGGAGCCTGGGTTGGTGGGCTCATGCGGAGCACAAACGGACCACCCAAAGCACAACACAAGCTCTTGGAGTCTCCCCGGCACTCCCCAGTCCCTCCCTTGGGGTGCTGAGTTTTACCTTTGAGGTCTGATCCCCACTTGACGCTTGCTCCACGTGCTGCAGCCTCCATTTTTTCTGGTGGTCACCTGCCCATCACCCTGAGCGACCCCCCCTCCCCCCATTCTCCCAATCACACTGTTGTCCACAGACTTAACAAGAAGACAGAACACGGCCGGTGGCTTGTTCGCCAGGCAGAGCTGTTAACATTTGGGTTGCCTTGTACATTTTTTTTAAGCTTCTTGTTAAACATTTTCCCCGGGTTTCCTGAGAGACGCTCGTGAACAACACAGGGATTCCTGTTGGCCTTTCTAGTTCCTTCGCTCCCAGCTCCTCCTGCTATTTACCTAGCGCCGGTGTCAAAGTTGGCTCATTACGGATTTCCTTGCCCGTGCTCTGCGGCTGTCGGAGTTAATTTTGTGTGATAATGTTAACAACAGCTAACATTTGTACAATGCTTTGCAATCTTCAAAGCATGTCACATACATCATATTTTATCTTTGCGGCAATTCTGCTAAGTGGTTGAGGTGCAATTGTCCTTATTTGGCAAACAAGACCTGTGAGGACTCAGCTGACAGTCAGAGGGACCCTGCGTGGGGTAGGGGCTGCAGCTGCTTTCTTTGCTTTGTCTGCTAAAATGATTTTCTCCTCCATGAAGAAAACACACACTCTTGTGATGACATATTGGGATGATGTTGCAAAGAATCAAGAAGGGAGTGTGAATTACTGCCCATTCCACGGCCCAGTAACGGAAGGGCTTGTTAGTCCCTTGTGGTATTTCTTTCCAATCCTGTTACGGTAACATTTTATATAACTGGAAACTGGGCACCTTTTGATGTTGAATTCTGATTTTTAATTAATTGATTTTATTTGAGAGGCAGAGATAGACAGACAGACAGACATGATGATGGATAGAAATCCCACCTGCTGATTCACTCCCTAAATTCCCACAATGGCCGGTACTAGACTGGGCCAACCAGGAGCTGGAACTCAACCCCATGTGGGCGATAGGGCTCCAACCACGTGAGCCATCAGCGCTGCCTCCAGGGCTACGCGGGGCAGGAGGCTGGAATGGGGAACAGAGCTGCGACTCCCTGGCGGGCTTCCTCAATTCCCAGAAACTAGACGAGGATGGGGGTGTTGGGAGAGAATCCCTGTGAGCTCCTGGCTCAGAGCTGGTGGGAGGGGTTAGTGTGTTTCCTGGAAGGGGGGGTAGGGCAGGGAACTGTGTGGGGTTGAGAGGCAGAGCCAGTGGCTCTCCCCTGAGTCAATGATCCGTGTCGTGAGTGGAAAGGGCTAGAGGAGAAGCCAAAAAGCGAGTAAAGGAACTTGGGAGGAACACCACAGCTGGGCCATCCAGAGGGCCAGGGAGGAAGTGGATAATAGAGTCAAGAGCACCAAACCCTAAAACCTAGGGCAAAAATAGCTCCTGACAAACACCACCAGGCAGGCGGAACTGCCTACCAGCTAAGCAGCCCTTCCACCAGAGGGCGCTCTCGCTCTCGCTCCTGCAGCTGGCCACCTGGCCAGTGTCCCAGCCCCACCCTGCCTTCTGGACATCTGACCGAGCTGTCCCTTCCAAGCCCCTACTTCTGGGCCTCAGTTTCCTCATGTGGAACACAACCTTGAAGATGGACAGTCATCCTCGAGCCAGCCCCACGCGCCCAGCTGTCAGCACAGCCCTGGGCTGCCTCTGGCCCAGGTGGCCAGCTCCAGGCTCCTTTGGGGCCTGAGCGCAGGCAAGGACATGGCCCTTCCCCCTCGGAGCAGGGTCTGGCCTGGAGCTGGCCCCCAGGCACTTCAAGTAGAGCCCAGCAGCCTTCAGATGTCCCCTGGCCACCCCATTAAATTCTGTCAATACAAAACAAAATTATTTATTTGAAAGGCAGAGTTACAGGGAGAGTGGAAGAGAGAGAGAGAGAGAGAGAGAGAGAGAGAGAGAGAGAGAGATCTTCCATTGGCTGATTCACTCCCCAGATGGCTGCAATGACCAAGGTTGGGCCAGGCCAAAGCCCAGAGCCGGGAACTCCATCCAGGTCTCCCACATAGGTCTGCCTCAAAGTTCTAGGTCAAGTTCATGTGGCCCCAGCGACTATGCCCACCATTATCATAATGGTATTTGCCACGTTCCTCGTTGTCATCACCACCACCATCTATGGCGCCCTTCCCGAGGTCTCGGCACACTTGCAATGCTTTCTCCTGTATCATTAGCACTTTCAACAACTCGGTGGGGCAGATCTTCTGTTACATCCCCAGCCAGGACCCGGTGGGCCAGGCGTTAAACTCCGTGGCCAGAGCTGAGGACAGGGCGGGAGAGCCGCTGTGTGTGAGAAGCTGGGATACCCTGGTGCTGGGGAGGCGCTGACAGGCGGCCGTGCCTGACGCATGATGGAGGCAAAACTGCCCCTGGCTTGTAACTCGCAGGCCCTCTGAATCCTTCCAGACTCAGTGACAACGGGCATCCCGGGAAAACGGCGAGGCGTCTCCAACGCGGTTGACAGGAGCCAGGAGGCTTCTGTGGGTGCGCCGGGCCGGGGAAGGATGTGATGGAGCGGGAATCGATCCGTGTCTCTCCTGATTCCTCTCCCTCAGGAAGAGGCAGGGAGTGCCGCCCGCCCGGCTGCTTCTCATCGTGTGGACGGCATTGATTTCCATTGCTCTGATGGGGAACGCTTCCCAGGGGGAGGTGCAAATCGCCCTGCTACCTGCAAATCTTGCTGGCTCAGCCCCGGCCTTCTCAGGGCAGAGCAACTAGTGTGGCGATCGCTTCTCTGACAAATGGGCGTCTCTGGGTTTTGGAGTGAAGAACCCAGGGCTATGAGATGGGGCGGTGCGGTCATGTGGGTTTGACCTTGAGAATTTTCACTGGTGATGATCTCCGCTTCCCTCTCTTGTCTCAGGAGGCCAGTGCTATCCACACGCTGCCCTAACCCAGCAGGTCCTACCTCTGAGCTTGAGCAGGCTGCTTACCTTCTTTTTATTTTTTTTAAAAAGGTTTATTTATTTGCAAGGCAGAGAGAGAGAGAGAGAGAGAGAGAGAGAGAGAGATCTCCCATCTATTGTCATTTCCCAAATGGCCACAATGGCCAGGGCTGGGCCAAGCTGAAGCCAGGAGCCAGGAGCTTCCTCCAGGTCTCCAACATGGGGGCAGGGGGCCCAGCCACCCTGCCATCAGGAAGGAAAACTGAGAAGGCTCTGCCCTGAAGGGCGGTGGCTGGGGTGTGTTAAGTGCATCTCTTACTTGGTCTGTTTCCCTGAGAGATTGATGGGGCACTCGTGGGCATGACCCTGATAAACCCATTATAAGCCGAGGAGCCTTTGTGATGAGAACACCAATGAAACCTAGCTCCTGGGGCTGGAAGAACAGAGCCTGGCATGAAGAAAGTGTCTCAGCTCCAGCTCTGTGTTGGGCGGGACGGGGTGGGCGGGGCCCAGCAGCAGGTGCCTAGGGCCTGAGGACTCATGAGTGGCCTCAGGCCTGTTGTCAGGGAGCCCAGTCTGTGGTTTTCTGTGACAGCAGCACACACCAGCTAAGACACCAGGGTACGTATGGCTGGGTTAGATTCTCGATCCAGAAGGGTGAAGGCCAGGAAACTGCGCACAGAGGTAGGAGGCTCATCTCGGTCACGTGGAGCTGGAGTTGGCCTGAGACCTCCAGGGCTCGTGGCCCAGAGTGCTGGTGGCTTCTGGCTCTGCAGAGAGGTCCTGGCTGGTGACAGAAATGAGGGAGCCCTGGTCACATACCCGTGGGACTTCAGCCAGAGCTCCCCGCCGGGATGGCGAGCTCACCCAAGGGGGGAGAGCCAGGAGAGGCACAAACAAAGGAAGCCAGAGAGCTGGCCCTGCCCACTGCGGGGAGTGAGGACCGGAGGTCGGGGAGAGGCCGCAGGAGGGCTGGGCGATGAAGGAGTGCAGAGTAGGGCGCGTTCTCTAGCGTGGGTTAGCCAGGAGCCAGAGAGGGGCCCAGGCTAGGGCCCCTGAGAGGTTCCCGTTGCCCCAGCAACAGCGTCTGTGTGCGCTCTGTCCCTGAAACCCTGAAAAGCGTTCCTGATGGCCAAGGAGTCACCACCAGAGAGAGAGATGACAGCGTGGGAGCCTAGAGCGAGGGCAGGGGCGCACACCCTCTCGCTCTCCCCGTAATTACAGCAAACACCTCTTCCAAAGCTCTCTGATGTCCAAGTGGTCCGGGCCATGTGTTAATGCTGTGATGGCTCCAAGCACCCGACACTGGGAATTGTTAGTGTCCCCGCAGGTGCTGCTTTGGCTAAACACGTTTTTTTCCCCCTGCTCAGGGCAAAGCGTTGTCATTTCTGGAAGTCTCCGGCCTGTCCCGAATGTTTGTTTTTAGGTCCCCGCCACAGTTACTTGGCTCCAGTGGAGAATATTTATTGTAGAGCCAGGCAGTGTTTCCAGAGTGCTCTTTTGTTTCCCTGATCCCTCACTCACGATCCCAGCACCTGCCAGTGTGGGGAAGAAAGGGTTCTAGAAGAGCTCAAAGGAAAAGGCTCTGGTGGGGCCACCCTCTCTCCTCCCTCATGAGGAGGTTGACGGAGGCCTAGAGCGTCCAAAAATGCCGTCAGCTGTGTGCGCGGAGGCCACAGCACACCCTGTATACTCTGACCGAGAAGACCAGTCTCAGAAGTTTCCGCATGGTTGGCCTGGTTCTCCCAGTTTCCCTGGATGGAGGAGTGTCCCTCATGAAGTGCTCTGGTGAGGTGCGCAGAGCTGAGAAACCGTCACCATTCCACGGCTGTTGGTGGGCAGGAGTTAACTAGGGCCACACCTGGCCCTCGGGGCCCCTGCCTGACACCTTCCTCTCTCACAGCGGCCTGGGACCTGCGCTTAGTCAGGAACTGTGCAGGGGCGGTCCTGTCCCGCCCACGTGTGCCTCTCCGCCCCACGCTCTCACTAATGGGCTATGGGGACATGCTTTCATTGGAAGATTGCTGTTAGAAATGGAGCCCTGGTGAGGACTCATGGCGATGCATAGGGGACGATTCACGAGCTCCCAGCCACCAAAGCTTAATGAATGCCCCTGTGAAACTGGTTCTTATTATGGGACCCTCACCATGGGGGGAAAACAGGGCCTTGGCAGGGCTGGGAAGAAAGGTAAGCACAGATGTCTAGGATCCTCCTTGACTGAGGCCCAGAGAGCGGCGGTCCTGCTGCCACTGCTTCCTTGGTCAAATCACTACCCTTTCGGTACCTGTGCTTCAGTATTTACTTTGTCTGCAAAGTTTGCCCTTGAACGCAAGGGACTGCTTTCTTTCCTTGTGTCTTTATTCATTGGGATGGCATTATTCCCATCCTTCCATCCATCCATCCATCAATCACTCCACCTACCCACAAACCCGTCTATCCATATATCACTCTACCCACCAACCCATCCACCCATCCATCCATCCATCCATCCATGCCTCTACCCACCAACACATATATCCATCCACCCATCCACCCATCCATCCATCTATCCATCACTCTACCCACCCACAAACCCATCTATCCATACATCACTCCACCTACCAACCCATCCATCCATCCACCCATCCATCCATCCATCACTCCACCCACCAACCCATCATCTGTTTCTCTACTCACCAATCTATTCATCCTTTGCTCCTTCCATCCATTGCTCCTGCCATTCGTTTATCTACCCAACAATCCATCCATCCATCCATCCCTCCATTCACCTATCTATTTCTCTACCCACCAACCTGTCTATTCATCCATTGCCCCTGTCATCCATCCATCCCTCCCTCCACCCAACAACACATCCATCCATTGCCCTCCCCACCAACCCATCCATCCACCAGTCTTCTCAGCATGCCTGTGTTGTGCCAGGCACTACTTGGAGGATAAGGTGTGACACAACCTGCCCTTCCACTCCTTACCTCTCCACCACCTCCTCCTTCACTCCGCTCAGCCTCACACCAGTCTTCTTGTTATCCCCCAGGGCCTTTGCACTGACATTTTCTCTGACTGAGCCCTTCCACCAGATCCTTGCGTGGCTGATTCCTCTATTTTATCCAGTACCCTACTCTCGTTTTATTATCCTCCTCCTCCTTCTTTGGTTTTCTTTGAAAACGTACCACTTAATACTTGGCAATGCGATATTTTTAGATTTTTTTTTAAAAAAGGTTTATTTATTTATTTGAAAGGCAGAGTTGGGGGGGATAGGTCTTCCATCCACTGGCTCACCGCCCAGGTGGCCACATCAGCTAGAGCTGGGTCAGGCCTAAGCTAGGAGCAAGGAGCTTCTTCCCATCTCTCATCCCAGTATAGGGGTCCAAGCACTTGGGCCATTCTCCACTGCTTTCACAGGCCACAGTAGAGAGCTGGATCGAAAGTGGAGCAGCCAACCGGCGCCCATAGGGGATGTCAGCACAGCAGGTGGTGGCTTTGCCTGCTATGCTACAGCGCCAGCCCCGATATTTTTAGATTTTAAAAATCATCTGTCTCCACCCACAAAATGCAAGCTCCTTGAGGACAGGATTTCCTCTGTCTTTGGTGCTCTACCCCTGGCACCTTAAAGAGGGTTTGGCACATAGTGGGTGCGCAATAAGTATTTGCTGAATGATAGGATGGTAATGGGCTTAATTGTGTCTTTGAACAATTGATAGTACATTTGGGGAGACAGAGATGATGTTAAAGATGATGAAAACTGGACATGTGCTACCTGACCATGCTCACTCGGCGAGGAGGGGGTCTATGAAGGCGGGGAGCACAGGCTGGAAGGCGGCGCTGTGGCTGTCCCATTCGCCTGCACCTGCCACAGACAGTCACTGTGCCTGCCAGCCCTCCTCCCTCACATGCTCAGGTTTTGGCTGTCTGAGTTTTTCTGGTGCTACAGGAGCTTGCTCGGCCTGGGTGCAGAGTGAACCGGAAGGGCTGGAAATGCAGGAGCTCAGGCGGCAGTGGGTAGATACTTGCTGTCCAGCCCTGGGAAGACTGAACGGCATGGCCTCTACATGATGGAAGTGAGTCCAGGTGTTCAAAGCAGCGAGCCCTCGCCAATGCACCTGCCACAGTGCTCCTCCCTTCCCTGTCTCCCTTCTCCACCTCTCAAATAACCCCCCAGCCAAGGCAATCAGGGTAGGCTAGAGACATCCCAGATACCATGGAAACCGCCTGTAGCCCAGAGGCTTCGCTGTGGCCCTGACTCGCCAGCAGTCTGAGGGGCTGCCCTGCCCCTGCTGGTGCCATGTCCACCTGCTCAAGCGAGAAGAGGGCGCCTGAGCTTCGGTGGTGAGGGAGGCAGCACAATGTAGGGAAAAGGTCAGAGAGTGGAGTCGAGATCCTGGACTCCTCTGGGGCTCTGCCACCAACATGCTGTGTGCCCTCGGGCACATTTCTTGCCCTCTCTGGACCTCAGTGCTGTTCCCGGTCCAGTGAGGTGGTTGACCGGGTAATAATCCCTAACCTGCTTCCTGCTCTGGGCTCCATAGCAGCTTCACGCTGTGCCTGTCTCCGTTCTTCCTCCCTCACCTGCACTCCTGCATGGGTGGCTCTGTTGCAGGCCCCGGGGCTCGGGGCCTGGCTCTAGTACCTCCTGGTCAGTCCAGGCGAGGCTTAGCCCAGGCAGCGCTCCTTGGGGCCCTGGAGTGAAGAGCTTTCTCTGCGCTCTGTGAATGATGAGGACATCTGTCTGCCTCATCAGGACCGTAACTGAGACAAATGCCTTTGGCTCTGGCAGTGGACGTGACCTGTGCCTGCCCCATCAGGACGGTGCCCAGACGGCCCCGTCCCGTTCCTGCTCCACTCCCCGACTGCTCATTTGCAATCCTGCCCTTCTTCTAATGACAGTGTTTATTTTTTCTGGATGTTTCAGCTCTTTGACAAATACATTTTTCCATGAAGAGAAACATAATTAACTTAAGTCATTTATATTAATCACGAGGGGGGAAAATCATGCAAAACAGGGGTAATTTTGTACTGAACAAGGCGCGTTATCTAATGAATATAGATGATACTGATTTATGTGTTTATCCAAAAAGCATCAGTGGGGAAAAAAAAAAGCCAGCACCAAACCCCACCCCAACCCTCTCCAAAAGCTGAATAAAAAAATCTCTCCAGTTCTATTTGATGGTGCTTCCTCGTGTGGTGGCACCCTGCCCACAGACGGGAGTGCAAACTGGCTTTTCAAATGTTTACGGAGTTGGAGCAGCAAGAGGGAGCCTTTCCCAGCGTGGGTGTCCGCTGCTTGAGGCCAGAGAAGCTGCAATTAATTAGGTTGCTGTGGCCCGGTCTGCTCAGGGGTGCTGGCGTGGGCTCCTTCCCACTGGAGCAGAGGGAAGGACCGGGGTCTGGCACTGCAGGGCGTGGTTGGCAGGGCTCCAGTCACGATGGCTCAGCTTCCCCAGGCTGTGCGGAACGGGAGGTGGACCCCATGATGGAAGATTGGGACAGGTGGCCCTGGTGAGAAGGGTGGGAGCGCATCCCATGGGTAGGGTTCTCCCTGCCCACATGCTCGGGGTAAAGCAGTGGGCTGCGGCTCACAGACACAGAGGGGAAAGGTGCGGGGGTGGGAGCGGATGAAGCGGTGTCACAGGGGTGTCAGGAAGGCACAGGAGGTTCCGGCCGGAAGTCCATGCAAGGCGTGACGCCCACCCCCTCATTGTCCCACGGAAGAAATGAGAAGCTGGAGAATGAGAACAGCTGGCATCTACCAAGCCCCCCCCCCCACTCTGGGTCAGGAACTGTGCCAAGGGTGCTTCATGTTTGTTTTTTTTTTAAAAATATTTATTTATTTATTTATTTGAAGGTCAGAGTTACACAGAGAGAAGGAGAGACAGAGAGAGAGAGAGAGAGAGAGAGAGAGAGGTCTTCCATCCACTGGTTCATTCCCCAATTGGCCACAACAGTTAGAGCTGAGCTAATCTGAAGCCAGGAGCCAGGAGGTTCATCTGGGTTTCCTGTGTGGGTGCAGGAGCCCAAGGGCTTGGACCAGCTTCTACTGCTTTCCCAGGCCATAGCAGAGAGCTGGATAGGAAGTGGAGCAGCCGGGACATAAATCCTTGCCCATATGGGATGTCGGTGCCACAGGCGGAGGCTTAGCCCTCTATGCCACAACACTGGCCTCGAGGTGGGTGTTCTTGCCAGTCCGCATGGCAAGTGCTTGGCTGAGCCAGCCCCGGGCTATGGCCTCCCCACACTCCTCACTGGGGGGAGGGGGGAGCAGGTCATCAGTGCATGTGAAAGACTCTTGGGGAGCTGTGGCGCAAGAGTGGGGAGACATTTTTCCAAAGCTATATTTGAACTTTAACTAGTTATTTAGTATCTGAGAGGTAGAGAGGGTGAGATCACTCCCATCTGCTGGTTCACTCCTTAAATGCTTGCAAAGGCTGGGACTGGCCAGGCTGAAGCCAGAAGCCAGGAACTCAATCTGGGCCTCCTGTGTAGGTGGCCAGGACCCAAGGACTTGAGCCATCACCTGCTGCCTCCCAGGAAAGATGGCAGGAAGCTGGAGTTAGGAGCCAGAGCCGGGCATTGAACCCTGGCACTTGGACGTAGGATGCAGGTGCCTTAACCACCAGGCTACATCCCCATGCCCCAGGAGGTTTTTGAAGAGTGTCTCTTTTCTTGCTGTTTTCTGTGGTCTGTGACCCCCCCTGGTCACCAGACACGCACCTCCCTACAAAGTCTCTGGGGGCTGTGAGCTTGCCTCAGGGATGGAGGTGATGGTTGGCTGAGCTATGGGGTGGGCTGGAGGGAGGGTGCTGGAATCTGGGTTGGAATTGCTGTGTGGAGCTTGTCCTGGGGAATTCCAGACCGGAGAACAGAGCAAGGCCAGCCCTGGCCCTAGTCTGTCACCCTACAGGACCGTGCAGTGGCAGATGGAGAACCTGAGACAGGGACAGCTGATCCCTGCCCACGCAGCAGGGGAGCTGGGGAGCTCCTCTGAGCGCTGCTCCTTTGTTTTCTCTTCCTGGGGCTGGTCCTGGGTTACTCACGGACCCCCACCCATCCCAGACTTCCCAATAATAGTCGTGAGGGTGCAGCTGGTCTAGATTCAGATCCTGTCCTTGTCACTCACTGTGTGATGGTGGAGGAGGCCTGTTTCCGGTATCCACCTCCCCCCCGCCCCCGCCAGTGGATGGCTAAAGATTAAAGGGGTCCACGTGTGGTAAGCTCTTCAGATGCTGCAGCCTATGTGTTAACTACTGGTGTTGGTGGTGGGAGTAGAAATAGCCCACACCCCCTGGCACCCCTAAGGGCAGCACGCCAGTCCTCAGTGCACCTGTCTGGGGCAGTGGGGAGGGCTGGGGGGGGAGCAGGGCGGAGCCTGGCGTCTCCACGGTCCCTGACCCACTGCAATTTGTCTCTGGCCTGGACCGTGGCTGCCCGCGGAGGCAGGGCCACTGCCGGGGCCAGGGCCCCATCCATCTTCCATGGCTGGGACAGCGGCGCCCCAGAGCACATCTGTCACTGTCTCCGGTGGCACGGATGACTGGCGTGTCATCTTTGACAAATGTCTGTGCCGGCGAGCTCTGTGCGGCTGTGGGTGCTTAACCGATGCCGGGAACTGGCAAACGTGGATGGGCTGCGCGTGCCCGCGGCCACACGTGATCATCAAGGCCACTCCGGGGAGGCATGGAGTGTGGCTGTGGGCTGAGAAGACTTGGGCTGTGTCCCTCAGGCTTCCTGAAGCTCTGGACAAACCGATTCTGTACCTGCTCCAGGGTTTCCTTGCCCACGTGTTGGGGCGAAAGGCCCCTGCCCTGTCCCCAGTGGTCCTGTAGGAAAGCTCATCCTTTTGAGCGCACTATTAGCCAGATAACTGCCAGCCTTCGTCAGACGCCTGCCCGGGCACAGGTGTTCTGGGTGCACTCGCACTAGCTCACTGCCTTGCCGCAACAGGCCCATTTCACAGTCGCACACAGTGAGGTTCAGAAGAGCAACTGCTCTGCTCTGGAGCCCTCCAGAGCACAATGCCTGCTTCTCCTTTATTTCTCTCTCTCTCTCTTTTCTAAGATTTATTTATTTATTTGTTTATTTGAGAGAGGAAGAGACAGAGAGAAAGCTCTTCTCTCTGCTGGTTCACTCCCCAAATGGCCACAACAGTAGGAGCTGGGCCCATTCGAAGCCAGGAGCCAGGAGCTTCTTCTGAGTCTCCTACGCAGGTGCAGGGGCCCAAGGACTTGGGTCGTCTTCTACTGCTTTCCCAGGCCACAGCAGAGAGCTGGATCGGAAGTGGAGCAGCCGGGACTTGAGGCAGCATCCATGTGGGATGCCAGCGCCTCAGGAGGAGGCTTTACCCGCTACGCCACAGCACCGGCCCCTCCCTTGCTTTTCTTTAAAGGAGGTTTTTGTTGGTGCGCAGGGTAAGTTTGTTATAAATGGGAAGAATGGTTTTTTTCATCTTCACTTGTCTCTGATGCAGCTTATATTAAATAATTGTTCTGCTAACTGAATATCACTGTGATTTCAAAAGAAGTTACAGCTGTTTTGTTGACATTCTGAATGCTTCTAAGTAAACGCTTTTTTTTCAAGCTTAAAAACTCATTATTGCCATTAATTTCATTTTATTTCAGCTACATCTATTTAAAAGTATTCAATAGTCACCAGGCACTCTGAGGGCCGGAATGAGCCTCTCTTTCAGTGTTTTAGGAAATATGCCAGGTTTTCTGGCTGCTTTCCTGAGGGGGGGGGGGGTTGTTAAGAAACTGAAATGATTGCAAATAAGTTTTACTGTTTATAACACTTGCTGCATTTTTGATTGTTTTCTTTTAGGATCTCATCCTGCCTCCATAGCATTTGGTGCTCATTCTTTTGTTTCAAATTCCACAAAGGCAAATTGGGTTGGGTCTCCAGCTCGCTTCTAATGTGGTTTACTTACATAAACAACATTGCCACGTTTCCCAAAAACCCTTTCCATCCGACTGTAATTCCCATTTTGGGGTAAGTAACTGCTGTGGTAAGTTAGAGGCAGTGTTAAGTACACAGGGATTTAATAACTCTAGCATAAGCTTTCCACAATTCGACATCTTATTCAGAATGTCCATAGATCTTAACCTTAATGCAACTTGTCCGATGTCAGCTAGCGAGTGGCAGAGCCGTGTTTGGACACCGGCAGTGCACACACTAGGTCAGGAGTCTGACCGAATTATCTAGAAAGCACCAGAGAGTTCATGCTTTGTGGTCTGCAAGCCAGGTGGTCTCTGCTGCCTCCACTAGGCTGTGATGTTGGATAATGCACACGTGGGTGTGGCCATGTCCCAGGGCCACTTTCTTTACAAAACCAGGGACCCCGGTGGATGTGAGTGTGGGGCTGTCAGGCCATGGTGTGCTGAGCCCCGCTCTGGGCTTCTGACCATGGCGAGGGCTGCTCCCGCGTCAGAGAGGCACCACCTGCCTGGCTCCGACCATGGACTTGGGAGGCACCTGTCTATTTTCCAGCCCCCAGCTGGGCTCACCACTTGTGTGTCCTTAGGCAAGTGACTTCCTAGCTCGATGCCTCAACTGACTTAATAGTGCCATGCCTCAATTTCCCCATTTGTAAAATGGGAATAACAGACAGGGTCATTGTGAGTGGCCACATGAGGAGCTTAGGGCAGTGCCTAGCACATCGTGAATGCTGTGTTCATGTTGCCCAGGACCACCTGCTGAAGAATGCTGACGGCAACACCTGAGAGTCCCAGGCACAGTTTGAGGGAGGGCTGGCTGGCAGCTCCTGCCTCCTCACTCCAGGGCCCAGCTTGCATCTCTCCTCCAGCCTCCAAAGTAAATCCCTGTGAGTTCGGCAGCTCAGAGGCTGTGCTGGCTCCCTAGCATGGCCGACATGGAGCAACCTTAGGGACAAGTGGGCTTGTTATGGTGAGAAGGGCACGGAGGTCCAGAGAGGGCCACAGCCTGTGCAAGGTCACAGAGCCCTCAGGGAGCAGAGCCCCCAGGCGCACCCCCTCCCTGGTCAGCGTCTTCCCCAAGGCCAGAGGCCTTCTCAGTCCCGACTTGATCAAATGCAAACGTGAGGTCACACGAGAGGGCCTGGTGGCCACAGGCAGGAGGGACAGACATTGGCGCTTGGCCACGTCCTCCCCAGCTGGACCCCTGTCTCCTCACGGGTCGCTATGAAGCTGGCTTCTTGAATCTCCCTTGGGGACTGGGGTGAAGGTGTGACCGCGGGCAACACATCCTGGGTAAAGCTGGGAGCGGACGTCATGCAGGATTCGTAAGCAAAGCACCCTGAGCTCTCCAGGAGTGGCATCTCCTGCTGTGTGTTGAGGCAGAAGAAGGTAAAGTCAGAGTCAGAGATGCGTCCTGTGGCCCGAGCAGCTCCCCCTGAGATGACCCCCACACCACAGACACCAGACGGCTCTCCGGGACCATGGCGGAACATGACAACTGCTGAATTTTATGAAACCATAGCAAGCAATGAGCACTCCCTTCTCCCAGCCAACCTGAGTGACTCCTGTGTCTTTGCCAGGCACGGCTTTAGCCCTGCTTTGTCCCTCTTGCCTCCAAGATGAAAAGGACTAAGGTAGCCCGACCTGGAAAACAGCCCATGCTTCCTGCCGTCACCGAGCTGGACCAGCCTTTGCAGCCCGAGGCCTCCCCAGCGGCACCCAGCAGGCCCGCCTGGACCCCTCGCACTGCCCACTGTGTGCCAGGTGCACGCTCTCCCTGAGCAGCACGGCCAGGAGCCCGTGGTTGTCTGACGGTGAGTACTTTCCTGGCAGTCCTCGGACACTGGGCTGTCCCCCAGATTTGTCAGGACTGAAGCCCGGAGATGTGGGGTGGGGGGAGGGGCGGGAGAGCCACGCGGTGGAGTGGTAGGGTGGAGAATCATAAAGAACTCATCTCTCGGGTCCTCCAGAGACTCGGACACCTCAAATTTATTAAGCTCTTATGAGTTGGATCCTGCCACGAGCATTATTTCATTCTATCCTCTTAATAACCTTGGTGGAACATTAACATTTTCATTTTGTAGGCCAAAGGGAAAAAAAAAAAAACCCAGGCTCAGCAAGCTTGAGGCACTTGCCTGCCTTTCTCCAGGTGGTGGTGGTGCCAGGACCATTCGACGCCAACCCCAGGGTTGATGCTTTGATGCCAGGTGGATCTTCTGTCTATATGGGGGAAGACCCTTGCACCATTGGGCTCCCACTGTTGACAGCCCTGACAACTTCAAGACGATGGGCTTCTGTAGAACATGGCATCACAAGACCAATGAGAAGGCTCTGATGGCCACAGTCTCTTCATGGTCGCGGCAGTCACAGCTCCCAAGGTGAGGCTTCCAACCCCTGCGATCAGATTTGCTGTGGGCCCTGCGCTAGGAGGCGGTGGGTACAGGGGCCCTGCTGTCCTGTCTCCACTAAATCTCATCTTTCTTCCAGCATTCCTGTTTGCCTTTTTTAAAAAATATTTTGTTTATGTATTTGAAAGTCAGAGTTATGGAGAGGGAGAGGCAGAGAGAGAGAGAGAGAGAAAGAGAGAGAGAGAGAGAAGAGAGAGGTCTTCTATTCACTGGTTCACTCCACATAGCGGCTCACTTGGCTAATCCTCCGCCTGTGGCGCCGGCACTCTGGGTTCTAGTCCCGGTCGGGGCGCCGGATTCTGTCCCGGTGGCTCCTCTTCCTGTCCAGCTCTCTGCTGTGGCCCGGGAAGGCAGTGGAGGATGGCCCAAGTGCTTGGGCCCTGCACCTGCATGGGAGACCAAGAGAAAGCACCTGGCTCCTGGCTTCGGATCGGTGCAGCGCCGGCCATAGCAGCCATTTGGGGAGTGGACCAACGGGAGGAAGACCTTTCTCTCTGTCTCTCTCTGTCTCTCTCTCTCTCTCTCACTGTCCACTCTGCCTGTCAAAAAAAAAAAAAAAAAAAAGAAAGGCAGAAGGAGAGGAAGGGAGTGATCGAGAAAGGGAAAAGTAGAGAGAGAGGGTGAGAGAGCGAGAGTGAGCTATCTCCTGTCCGCTGGTTCACTCCCCAAATGGCCGCAATGACCTGCTGATGGGCCACGGTGAAGCCAGGAGCCTGGAACTCCATCTGGGTCTCCCACACATATGGCAGGGACTCAAGCACTTGGCCCATTGTCTGCTGCCTTCCCAGGTGCATTGGCAGGGACTCAATCAGACATAGAGCAGCCAGGACCAGAATGGCACTCAAAGGAGATGCCAGAGTCGCCAATGGGAGCTTAACCTGCTGTCCGCTGGGTTGACATTTAATTGCCGTTGTAACAATGTCGCTTGGTTGGGCCTTTGGGAAGTGGTTAGGCACTAAATACTCTGCCCTCACCTGTAGACTAGCTGGTTGCAGCCAGAGAGGGCCAGTTGTCCCGGGAGAGACTTTATCACTCAGCATCCCTCTCCTGTGTGCTGTCTTGTCTTGGAGGCCCCTGCCATGCTCTGACACAGCCAGGAGGCCCTCACCTTGACCTTGGACATCCCAGGCTTCCGCACTGGGAAAACAATAAATTTCTTTAGAAGTGACCTTGCCTGTGGCATTCTGTTCTCCAAGCAGGAAGCAGGCTGAGATACGCCCCAGGTCTGACCGCCCATCCCCTCAACAGACAGAAAGGATGGATGCTGTGAGCCATGATGCTTTGCTGTATTTCACCAGGCTGGATCCTGGAAGAATGGGAAAGATGCTTCCCTAACCACACAGCCCTCTGGAGGCCCTGACCTAGTGTGGTTTTCAGGTTTTGTCTGGCCTTGGGGGTCAGCCCAGCCTTGTGGGTTCAGGTGTGAGGTTTCCCTGGAAGCATGAACTCATCTCGTTGTTGATCAGCCTCAGGTGGAACACCCCCTGACCTTGGAGGGACGGGGGGCGGGGGGAAAGGAGGTCTAATGATTTGGATGCAGGAGTGCTCAGCTGCCAAGAGAGGTGAGCATGGCCAAGAGTAGCACGTGTCACCTCTCTGTGTTGGCGGTTCCTGTGACAATGCGACTGATGTCTTGTGTCACCTGCTGGAGCTGTTCTCCAGGATGCACCTGCCTGCCCCGGGGGCTTCCCGCCGTCTGTCTGGAACGCCCCTCCCCAGACAGGTGTGACCGCGCCCTATTGCTTCAGGCGTCAACTTTCGGCAACACTTTCTCTGTCCGCTCTAAAATTCTAACTTCCTAACACCTGCTGTAGTTTCTCGACTTAGCGACTACCCCCAACATAATAGAAATGTTCCTTGTGTATCATTTGTCTCTGTCGTTAAGGGCAGGGCATCTTTCTCTGGGTCACGACTACAATCCTCATGTTTATGATGGGGTTTGAAGCAACAGGTGCTTACCACATGCGAGTATCCATTGCATGAATGAGTGCGTTTCTTCTTCCTGTGTTTCGAGGAAGGTTTTTATTTCATCCAACATTTTCATCGTGTATTGGCGTGCTCACCTTTCTCCCCCTTGAGTGTGTTGATGGGCCGAATTACATTAATCAATTTCCTGTTATAGATCTGTGTATCGCTGGGATAAATAGCACTTGATCATAATGACATTGTGCCAGATTTCATTTGCCAGCGCTGTATTTGGAATTTTTACGTTTCCACTCCCAAGAGCAATTGGTTTCCAATTGCCTTTCTCTGAGTGGTGTGCATCGGGCTTTGGTACCAACGCAGTGCGGTTTCAGAAAGTGAACTGCAGTGTTTTATCTTCTTCTATGATCTGGAAGAGTTTAATTAACATTGGAATTCTTTGTTCTTTAAAGGTTACATAGAACCCAGCTGTGAAACCATCTGTTCCCGGTGCCTTTTTTATAATGGTAGCTCTTTAATCACCTTTCTAGTCTGGCTTGCTGTAATGGCCCATCTCATCGTCTGTTTCTCCTTGGGTCAATTTAGGTAATTTATTTGTTGCAAGGCAAATATCCGTTTCTTCTAGAGTTTCCATTTTGTGGCACAGAGCAGAATCCCCTTGTGAACTTTTAATCTCTCGTACATCTGTGGTTATGTCTCATTTCCCAGCCCCAATTCTGCTTGATTTTGTTCTCTCTCTCTTTTCCCTTTAATCAGGCTCCTGACACACGGGCTCGATCGCAGCACTTTTGAGAAACAGAGAGGCCTGTGCCCATACCTGGAACCCACTGGTTCACGGAGAGCGAGAGAAGGCGGTGGGAGCCTGGTTTGAAGCAGCTGGGGAGGGCGGCAGGAGCAGGTGCAACTGGCTTGGGGAGGTGGACGATGTTGACGGCTCGGCTTTGACTCCTGGGTTTGCCACTTACTGCTCCTGTCACCTTGGCAAAACACTTTGCTTCCTGGCCCTTCCGTCCCGTTACTTTTGGAAGGGGGATGCGTGCCTCACCAGGTGGAGAGATGGGAGCACTCCACACGTACAAAGGGCCGTGGTGCAGTACCCGGCAGAGAGCTGGTGCACGATAAATACCAGAAGCCATTCCGGAGGGAGCCTGCTGGAGGGAAGCGGAAGCCACAGGGATTCCTGCAGAGCTGTTCGGGAGGAGACCCTGAGCCCTAAGGGAACGTGAGCTTCCTCATGACCCCCAGCTGGTTGGATCTGACGTACACACCTTGCGGTGACATACGTATCCTCCCACTAAATCCTCCCCAGGACTCCCGAGGTAGGTTTTAGGTGGAACCTATGAGATTGCCAAGAATCAATAATTTAAAAATTATTTTTACTACTTTAATTGGATGTATCTGTGTGATCATTGGATGCGTGTCTACAATAGGTTGTACTCAAATTGGCACAATTAGCATTTCCATTTCCTTTGGCGTTTTCCAACAGCTTTTAACCCGCAGAAAGGCACTGTCAAGTGTCCACCGGAATATTCCCATCTCAGTTTTCAGGTAGTAGGTTCTGAGGTCACATGGCCTGCTGGTGGAGAGTACATTGGTCAAGCCAGGGCTATATAATTCCAAAGCCTATGTGAGACCTCCCAGCGTGGTCAGAAACACAAAAACCCACAGAAGCTATTGCAAAGATGATGTTGCAAATGCAACTTAAGTGAGGTGGATGATTGATGGTTGAGTAGCAGCAGCTGTCTGAGTGTAGACAGGGAGGCTGAATGGGGCTGGGGGAGGGGAGGAGCAGGGTTCTGCTAGAGAGTTCTAGATCTGATCCAGTGCTACCAGTGCCCAGTGTCCTTACCTGTGAGTGGCAGGCACTGGTTTTGAACGTTGTATTCATGGAACTATTTCTGCAAGTATCTGACCACGGGCAGGGATTTATCTGCAGGAGCTGGGAGCTCTTGGAAGGCGGTGGACTCCCCATGTTTCTCCCTCTGTGTGTGGTGGTTGATTGCATGCAAAAGGTTCTGGACAAACGGGCGGCTGTAAAAGTTTTAGCTTGTTACATACGGAGACGCTCATCCAGCCAGAGCAGAGGGAATGGGGTACTACGTACCTGGTCTCACCCAGTATGGGCAGGAGAAGATGAACTCTCACGGTCATGAAGGGTGGATCCATCCAGGAGTCTGTGCTTGGATTTGTTGATGAGAAAGTCTGGGCTTTCATGAGACTGTACACAGGTGTCTGTTACACCACGTGTGACAGCTGAGAAGGATAGAGAGGGCTGTCATTTCCACCTCCAGATCTCCCACACTACGGACCCAGAGCTGTGCCCTAGCCAGAGGGCCAGGGGTTTGCCACGGTCTGATCTGAACCTCTGTGTCAGCACGCCCCTTTCCTACTCCAGAAGCTCCTTCCCGAGCCCCAGACCCTGTTCACGCACTAACTCAAACGCCCACTAAGGCCTAGGGAATGGGGGCTCTCTGCAGATCTCCAGGGGAGGGGGCCTCTCTCCTGCACGCTGCAGAATTCTGGTCCAGGTTGAGGGTCTGATGGCAGAGCAGCAAGAGTGCCTTCTGTGTGCTGGATCTAGGAGACTCAGCCTTACCCGTTGCCTCTCTGCTTACAGGGATGCTGGCTTCCAGATGGCTCTCAGGGTCCAGACCTGAAGTGGATTCCCCACGTATGGAGCACAGGCAGTTCTGGTGAAACCCAAGATGACCGACGCTGTGTTCTGCCAGTCCGCCATGGCCCTCTGGTGTCGGTGTGTGTGGACAGCTTCCTGCCACAGCACCTGCTGCTTTGCTGAGGGGTTTTCCTGGCCACAGGAGAGTGGTCGGCTCAGGTATGGGAGAGACTGGAAGTTCCAGGAATTTATGGTCTGTGGGAAGAGCTCTCAACCAAGGATGGATGAGAGCCACTGGCTGGAGCTCCAGACTCCTTACCCACTGCTGGGACACCCTGCACTGCCTCTTAGAAGCCCCCAGTGGACTGAGTGGTAAGCAGAACGTTAATACACTTATTTCCTGATGCTCTTCACCCCACTCACCCCACTGTGGGTGCTCCCTGGACTCACTTCCCAAACAAACTGTTTATAACCAAATCCTTGTCTCAGGGTCCGCTTCTGGGAAACAGAGCTACAGTGTCCCTCAGACGTCCTTCCTCTCAACTCCGCGGCCTGTGCACACTTGACCATAGGTTGACCATAGCTTTGAGTACCAGGAGGTGGCTTCCTTTCTCTTGGCTGGCCTGTTCTCTGAGCGCAGGCCTCGGGGGTTTGTGGGTCTAGAGAAAATTAGTCTACCAAGCTTATCCTGCTGCCTGAGCAAGGCTTAAGCAAACTCATTTCACTGGCTGATCAGCTGGTTCCCTGATGAACTCCTGGAGATCCCCCAGGATGGATGAGTTTGGAGAAGACTTGACCTTCCCTGTGTCTGGACACAGAGTGGGCTCAGTCGAATGCCAGTGCTCCACGGTGCTGGCTTCGCACTCCTCCAGGACAATGCTGTTCCAGAAACTGCATGGAGCTTGTCATCACCAGCCCGGCCTTTTTCTTAAGATTAACTTTGCATGGTGTTTTTTTGGCACAGCAGCTGCCACTTGGAAGCACTTCCCGTGTCACAGTGCTGTTTCAAGTCCTGGCTACGCTGCTTCTGATCCAGCTTCCTGCTACTATGCCTGGGAGGCAGCAAATGATGGATCAAGTGCTTGGGTCCCTGCCACCTGTGTGGGGGACCTGCATGGGATGGAGTTCCAGCCTCCTGGCCTAGCCTCTAGTCAGTCAGTCTCTCTCGCTCTCTCCTTCTCTATCACTATGTTTTCCAAATAAATAAATAAATCTTACAAAAAAAAGGATGAACTTCTTTTTTTTTTTATTTTTGACAGGCAGAGTGGACAGTGAGAGAGAGACAGAGAGAAAGGTCTTCCTTTTGCCGTTGGTTCAGCCTCCAATGGCCGCCGCGGTAGCGCACTGCAGCTGGTGCACCGCGCTGAAAAAGGATGAACTTCTTAACCTACCAGAACTCATGGAACCAACTGCCCTGGGCCTTCTGTCGCCCTTCAGTGGGGTTTAGGGTGGTCCATGAATCCTCAGGTCAAGGCCTGACTCTGCCCCTGTGACCTGGTTTCTGGTTTCCCAACTCCTACATCCACTGCCTCGTCTCTACTTTCACCCAGATGTCTACAGCATCTCAAACAATATGCTCAGACTGAAACGCACGCTCCTGTAGTCTCCCGTCTGCTGGTTCACTCTTCAAATGCCCAGGAGCAGGGAACTCAGCCCAGGCCTCCCGTGTGGGTGCAGGGACCCAACTCCTTGAGTGGTCACCTGCTGAATCAGCAGGAAGCCAGAGGCAGGAGCAGAGCCGGGGGACTGGAACCTGAGCACTTTGATACGGAGTGCATCTTCAGCGCTGTGCCAGCTGCCCACCCCTCAACTGCCCGTGACCTTTTTAAAGGAGCCTCCACCATCTGTGCATGGAACATTCTCCCCCTAAGAGGCTCCTTGATCTCCTTCAGTCCTCACCCAGCTGTCCTCACCCAGGTGCTCTCTCTCTCCCCCTTCTCTAGTTTATTCCCCCCATCCCAGCTCCTATTTTTACCCCGTGTTCCTTTACTGCACTTGGTTGTCTTGGCAATTGCTTACTAAAATGTAAGCTCCTGGAGGGCAGGCACCACTCTTGCGCACTGTTCCATTCCTGCCATTGGAACAAGGCGTGGCAAGGGGAGGAGCGTGGTAGGGCTTTGTGGGAGCGGTGAATGGATAAATACGAGAGTAGCAAACAGGGACCCTCACTAACCCTTCTTCTCTGGGCCTCAGGCTCAGGGAGTGAGCTGCCCAAGGTGGTTTCTCAGCCCCTGCTCTGGCTCTCGCTCTCTGGCTGCACTTAGAGATGCTCTCTAAGAAGCGAGCGTCAGTGTAGGACTCTCTCCCCAGCGTGCGTCGGCTTCGTCAGCAGTGAGCTGGCAGCTTTCTGAGCCGAGGCCTGGTTCAGTGGGGGGCAGAAAGCGGGCTGGGCCCTAGGCATATTTACATATCAGCGTGCACAGAAGAAGCGCGGATCCCTGGATGTACTTCTGGGGGCACCTGTGGGCCATGCCTGTTGGCTTCTTTGCCTAACTTGCTCTGTGCTTGTGCTTGTGACAGTTTTCTCTGCTCCAGGTCTGTGTGTGTGTGTGTGTGCGTGTGTAAAGTGCCCAACAGCCCAATGAATAAGGACTCAGCTCTACGAGCCAGTGTAACAGTGGCAACCAGAATGCAAAGCCACAATTACCCTGCCTGCTCCCAGATCCATTCCAACCACTCCTCTGCCGGCTGGGGGTATGCACGCCCACCTGCCGTCCCAGGCAGCCCTGCCTGCAGCCCTGCCCTCCCATGCGTGCCGCTCTCCCCCCTGACACCATCCCAGCTGCTGCCCACAGGTCTGAGTGGAGGCTGCTCCCACCAGTCGAGGGGCATGGCTCTTCCAGGGCAGCACCGGGGGCCGAGTGGCTGTCATGGGTCAGGCTGTGTCTCTAGTCAGGGCCAGTGTGGGAATGGGGTGGGAGTGGTTGGTGCTCCCCTCGCTCTGGCTGGGTTGGGCTCCATGCTCTGTTGCTGAGCTGGTGGCTGCAAAATCCTCACTGCCCTCCCACCCCTAATTCTTCCACAGGGCCGCTGGAGGGACATTTCCCAAGAGTAAATTCCATCATGGCGCCGTTCTGCGGAAAGCCCTGCCACTGTCTCGCGCGGCTCTGCGAGAACTCAATTTCTGCCCTCCCTGGCTTGGCACAGAGGGGCTTTTGTGAGCCGGCCTTGCCTCCCCCCACCACACTGGGGCAGCATCACGCCTCCCCTCCCCCTGCATCCCCGAGGTCCTGTTAACTTCGCACAGCACCATGCACACGATGCTGTTCTGGGCTCCTCCCCTGTCAACTCTGAGCCCCTCAAAGGCCAGGGCCATGCTAAATTCTGCTGGAATCTTTGAGGCTTGACACAGGACCTGGTCCACACTAGGGTCATGTCTCTGTGTGTGTATGTACATGTATGTGCACGCACACGGATGCAATTGGAGCTCTGCCACCAGCTGCCTAATGTGGCCTTGACGAGTCAATGAATCCCTGAGTCTCAGCCTTAGGGGGGCCCCACAGCCCTCGTGTTGAGCACTGCACAACACAGCCTGGGACTATGCATGGTGCCCCTGGACCGGGTGTGTGTGTGTGTGTGGGGGGGGGGCAGTGCTTAGGGGTTAAGCTCATCCTGGGGATGACACTAGCATGTGTGATAACAGGATTAGTGGTAGTGAGTGTGAAACACCCAGAACAGAATACCTAGAACATAGGCTGCCCAGCACCTGGGCACATCATAAGTCTTTCCAGTGGCTATAGTAGCACTATTACTGCTGCTATGATTACCTAATGGATGGGTCCTTCCCTCTCTTCTGACCCTTAGGGTGTGGCTACAGCTTCCCCCTGGGGTGGCTGGGAGTCAGGGCATCAGTCTCATATGTCATTTCTCCAGCTCGGTGGTCACACTGGTGTGGATTGCTTTGTGGCATGGATTGCTTTGCAGGATGGATTGCTTTGTGGCATGGAAGGTGCCTCTATCGTCTGCCATTGACAGGGAAACCAAGGAGGTTCTTCAGTGCCTCCTGTGGGTTTGGCTGCCATGCAACCCATCCACATGGATGCACACTCAGACCAGAGCCGGCTGGTTTCCGCTCAGGGTCTCTAGTGATAAGTCCAACCCATTCTGGGTTGCCTGGGGGGCTAGACCACGGGGCTCTGTGCCCTCTGACCTAGCAGACTTGCCCCTGGCACCCAGTGAGAGAAGACCTCAGTGTCCACCCTTTTGGGATGGCCATGAGAACCATTCCTCATGGTACCCCCTCCCCAGCTGCAGTCTTTAGTTTTAGGACCCTGCACCCCTCCAAGCACAGGTTCCCTCTTTTGCTAATTTGCATGACCTTGAAGGGGGTTGGAAATTTTACACCTGGGATGCCGCAGCCTCACCCTCATCCTGACCCTGCTTCCCTCTTGTAACTTCCAGCACCTCTGGCCTGGTTTGTGAATCAGTCAACCTCTCACTTGACATTTCTCAGGTGACAGCCAATTTCTCTGCAGAGAAAAGTGGGCGAGAACGCTGCGCCCAAGGAGGGAGAGAGACTCTTAGCCTGGACCACTCTGCCAATAGCGCTTGCACAGGGTGGCTTGGACGATCACATTTGTTTCTCATAGTTCTGGAGCTGGGAGGTCCAAGATGGAGGCCCTGGAAGATCTGAGCCCTCTTGCATGTTTGTAGGCAGCTGTCTTTTCGTCGCATCCTCAGGGCAGCGAGAAGTGAGAGGTTCGCACATGCTCCCATGTCTTTTCCTGGAAAGGCTCTGAGGCCGTCCATGAGGGCCCCATCATCGTGACCACCAGGAGGCTCCTCTCCCCCTAACGCTGTCGCTGTAGGGGCAGCATTTCAACATCCATCTATACTTTAAAGAGTTCATGGGAAATGGAATTAAAGAAAAGTTGACTTTGGTGCAAAAAAAAAAAATTGAGATCCATGGTACATGAATGATCTTCCAGAAGTTCATGGAAAATGCTTATTATGAAAAAACTACGCATGGATTTCAAAATGTTTTTTGTACCAGAATAAACTTATATAATTCTACTTTTCCCATGAGTCTTTTGAAGTGCTCCCCCACAAATTCTGGGGGACACAAATATTCAGCTTATCATAGAGAAGAAGGAACCAGGGGTCCTTCACACTCTGCTGTGGCTAGTTTCTTTTTAGCTTAATTTTGGAGTCAGTAGCTCCATGGCGGAGCATGATAAGTAGCATCTTCTTTTTATTTTTAAAGATTTATTTGTTTATTTGAGAGGCAGAGTTACAGACAAAGAGAGGGAGAGACACACACAGAGAGAGAGGTCTTCCATCCACTGGTTCACTCCCCAAATGGCCTCAATGGCCGGAGCCGAGCTGATCTGAAGCCAGGAGTCAGGTGCTTCTTCTGGGTTTCCCATGTGGGTGCAGGGGCCCAAGGACTTGGGCCATCTTCTGTTGCTTTCCTAGGTGCATTAGCAGGGAGCTGGATTGGAAGTGGAGCAGTCGGGACTCAAACTGGTGCCCATATGGGATGCCAGTGCCACAGCACCAGCCCCAGTCATTTGCATCTTATACTTGCAGGGGCTGCTGCTGCTGCTGATCCAGACACCACACTTTTAAAAAATGTGTATTTATTTTTATGTATTTGACAGGCAGAGTGATACATAGAGACAGAGATCTTCCATCTGCTGGTTTACTCTCCAAATGCTTGCACCAGGTGGGGCTGGGCTAATCCTAAGCCAGGAGCCGAGAGCCAGGAATTCCAGCTGGATTCCCCATGTAGGTGCTGGGGATTCTGTACTTGAGCCATCACCTGCTGCCTGCCAGGTGTATTATCAGGAAGCTGGATTAGAAGCAGAGGTGGAGGCAGGACTCGGTTCCAGGCGCTCTGAAATGGAATGCAGAGTCCCAAGTGGCAGCGTACCCCGAGAACCTTTGTCCCCTTAGGTTGAATAAGTCCTCTTCCACAGACGCCAAGGCAGGATTCTCTTGCCTGCAGAGTGTGTGTGGGATGGTGGTGGGGCGGGCTGGCGGGGTGGGGGGGAAGCAGAGAAGGGTGGTTTCCCTCGGTTTTTCTGATTATAATTGGCCCACAGAAATGTTAGCTGTTTATGAGGTCTGTAATGAACAAAGCATCATGTGCAAAGCGGAGATTTTTGCATTCAGTGATGTCTGAGAACACACCATACCTCATCTGCACAGCACCGGCTGGTATATAAAGGGCTTCCACATGCATTTGCTAATTTGCTCCTTGGAGAGATCCAGGGAGGTGAGCGAGGCATACATCATTAGCCCATTTTACAGGTGAGGAATCGCGGGGGGAATGAACCTTTCTGCTTGTCTGAGGCACGCCAGGCACGTTGCGGAGAGCAGCTCATCTGGCCCTCGCAACAGCCCTTGGAAGGGGGGCTGTCTCCTCTCGGGGCAATCAGGGAGCTGGAGGCTGGGGAGCAGAGTGGTTTGTCAAAGGTTGTGCGCGTCATTAGCAGCAGAGCCAGAACGAAAATCAATTCCTCCTCACTCACCATTCAGAGCTCTCTTAGATACCATATTTGGCCTGTGTTACTGGGGTGAAATTTAGAACTATTCAAGAAGTTACGACTAAAGAGAACCTCGTTCTTTCAAATGCCTGTTTCCTCCTCTCTCCGAGTGTAGCCTGTCCAATCCCGTGCTTACGTCTCTGGAACAGAGCGTCAAGGTCTTGGGAAGAGGCTCAGCTGAGTTTGAGTGAGGAAGGAGGAGCAAGTGGAGGGCAGGGGCTGGGGAAGTGCCTTCTGGGCTAAGTGTGGGAAGTTTTGTGGGATTCCAGAGCGGTTGCCAGATGAGATATTAAGTGGAGGAAGAGACGGAGGAATTTTGCAGTTTGTCTGTGGAGTTTAAATTGGGACCCTATTAATATTCTTTAAGAGAGGCTGGAAAATTGAAATAAATGTGAAATTACTCTTGGCTACTGGGCCGTGTTCGTTTAGATGGGATGCTGTGTGGAGAATGGGCCGCCTGGGAGCCCAGCTCATGTTAAGGTTATGTACGCACAGGTTTGATGGAGGCGATATTTGCATGTGAAAGGTACAGTGTGAAAAATGGCTCAGTGACAGAGCCCCAAGGAAAGGGAGCGATAAGAGGGGGAGGAGGAATAAAGGAGAGAGATGCAAAGCGGAAAGGTGCAAGGTGCCCGACCACTCGACACTCACCCTTTGCAGAGTCGTTAACTGTAAGGAATTTGCTTGCCACTGCCAATGGCTACTGATACACACAGCAAATTGGGAAGGAGATAACGCTTTCTCTGTGGTCCCTAAGAAGCCACACCTCCCGGTACTTAAGCCCCCGACCTTGAGGTGGCCAGCTGACTGCTTCTTCCTGGGATGCTGCCCTGCCATGCTGTGGGAAGCGCCATCTAGCCATGTGGGAGGGTCCCACTGGAGCCCCCAGCCTGGAGCCACTGCCCACTCACCGTGTGATGAGGCATCTTGGAAGGGGACCCTGCAGCCCCAGGGAAGCCCCCCCCCCCCCCCCCCCCCGGTGCCCGTCGAGCAGAGCTGAGCTGCGTTGCCGAATTGCCGATTCAGGAACGAACAAAGCTGGTGGTGTTAAGCCTACCAAGTTTTAGGATGCTTTGTCACACAGCAGTAGGAGGGTACTTCCAAAAGTTCACAGAAAAACGGAACTCAAGGGTGAGGTTCATTTTGGTGCAAAAATATTTTTAAATCCTTGTATAGTTCTTACATAAAACACATTCCACAAACTTTTCAGAGAGCCCTCATGGCCGTGGGTTTCAACAACTTTTGCACCAAAGTAAACTTTTCTTTTGGTTCTATTTTCCATGAACTTTTTGAAGTACTTATATAAATGGAAGTTCTTCCAACTGCAACCCGTGTGTGCTATGTCTGGACTGCTCTCTCCGCTTTTATCCTGTTTTGTTTTTTCTAATGCCGGTTGTGACTCATTTGGTTGCTTTTAGGATTCACTGATGGCTCTCACTACAGAGCTGAAAACAAATTGACCTAAGCGATCACAACCTCAGTGCCCGTGCAGCTGGCCGCGACGACCGGCAGGAGCGGCACGCACAGTGTTCCTTTTCCCAGCATGCCCTTGGGTTCTGCTGCTTACCTTCACACAGCACTCCTGGCTTCCTCTATCAGTGCAGGGATCCTGAGAACCCTGGGAGGTGAGGATGGTTTCCTGTCGCTGGGCTCCAGCAGAGCCCGGTCTAGTCTCAGGGCACAGCAGGTTGCATACTTGGGGGCCTGGGCTGCAGGAGAAGGAGACAGGCCAGAGCAGGCCAGGGCGGGGAGGTAGGGAGCAAGAATCTGACGTCCAAGGGCAGGGTCCACGGAGGGTGTGGGAGCCTCCAGCAAGGGCAGAGCCACCTCAATGTCCAATTGTTCTTGAGCACCTGTGCGGCACCTCTGGGGACGCCCAGAAGCAAACCGGAGGAGGAAGCTGGGGCAGAATGTTGAAGGCCTGCACCAGGGGTTGCGTGGTCCCCTTTCGCATCAGTACTTTCGGTGCTGGGAGGCTGCCCCGGGGTCTGCTTGTCCCTAGCCTGCCTCTTTTAGGGGAACAGTGGCAGCCAGCCGTGGGGGGCGGTCCCGGCTGGGGGCCGTCCCTGTTCGCCTGTCCTGTCCTGTCCTCCGCTCTGTGAGCCGGCAGAGCACCTCTCAGCTCCGTCCTTTCAGCCAGAAGGGCCCCGTTTTGTCCTCAGATCCCTCCAGCCCCTCCATCATGTTGACACCCGAGACAGCCGCAGAAATCAGCGCAGCTTCCAAAATGTGCCATTTATGGTGTCCGAGGAAGCCAGACGCAGCCCGGTGATTGATTCAATGGCTGCAGCTGGGCATGGAAGCAGACAGACAGCTAATGAGGTAATTTTTCTAAATGCAAAGTGTAAACAAGGCGAGGGCTCCCTCCCTCTCTGGGAGTCTCACGGGGCCTCCCTCAGTGCTCGGCGCCGAGTCCCTCACCACTTTGCATTTCTGCACTGAAACAAGTTGGATTCCTGATCTCCAGGCCCCCTGAATGTGGCCTTACTTGGAGACAGGATCTTCTCAGAGGTGCAGGTCATTAGCATGGGCCCTAATCCAACATGGCTCATGTCTTTATGAAAAGGGGAAGTTTTTTTTTTAAGGATTTATTTATTTTTTGAAAGAGAGAGAGGGAGAGGAGAGAGGGAGAGGGAGAGGAGAGAGGGAGGGAGGGAGGTAGAGAGAGAGAGAGAAGAGAGAGAGAATCTTCCAGAATCTTCCATCTACTGGTTTACACCTCAGATGACAGAACTAGGCCAGGCTGAAGCCAGGAGCTTCTTCCTGGTCTCCCAACATGCGTGCAGGGGCCCAAGCACTTGGGTCATCTTCCCTTGCTTTTCCAGGCCATGAGCAAGGAGCTGGATTGGAAGCAGAGCAGCTGGGACTCGAATCGGTGCCCATATGGGATGCCGGCATTGTAGGCAGAGGCTCTATGCGCTACGCCACCACAATGGCCCCGAAAAAGGGAAGTGTTGGGCAGAGTGGTGCAGACAGGGAAGGCGACGTGAAGGCACGCAGGGAGAAGGCGGCCTTCCCTAGGCCGGGGAGTGAGGCCGCAGCGTGGTCTCCCACACAGCCTTAGACAAAGCGGACCCTGCAACGCCTTGCTTGCGGACTTCAGGCCCCCGGAACTGCGAGTCCAGGCATTTCTGTCTGAGTTGTGGCAGGCCTGGCAAGCAAATGCTCCCTCCTCCTGCGTGTGTCTGCCTCTGTGTCCCTGTGGGGTCAGTTCTCCCTCCCGCAGGGAAAGAGGGCAAAGCGGGAGCAGGCCGAGGCCAATTCACCATGGGGCTGGCAAGGCTCAGGCTTGAGGGCCCTCTGCCGCACCTGCCCCTCCGGATCCAGCCAAGTTTCCACGTGGTTGTAGGTTTCTGGAACAATGGCAAATGGTATTTAAACTGCCATCCACTACGGCAGCTGACTTTTGCTCCCTGGTGGCCTGCCAGCAACCCCGTGGTCCTCTTTGAGTTGGGAGTGTGTGTGGTTGGGGCTCAGGGGGAGACACAGAGGTGGATGGTTTGCCATCACCTCCATATACAATGAAACGCTGCCGCTTCGCTCAGTGCAAGAATGGCTTCCTGTCCGCTTACCTGGCATGGTCGCACAGAGGCATGGGCCAGAATCCTATCTCCAAGTGAGCAGAAGCCGTGGGGCCCGGCACTAGCAGCCTGTGAGCAGTAGAGAAATAACAAGTCCTGCCGCAGAGCCAGAGCTGGTCTATGGAAAAGTCTCGCCACCATCAAATGAGGAAAATTATTGGTTTGGCCTCAGCGGGGTGTGGCAGGCAGTCACTGAACGCAAATATTATGTTATTTTTCTAGATTGTAGATGCTTTTGTGGTACGTTTCAGAACTTGCAATTTTTAAAACTAATTTTTTATTTGCTTTCCTACCTAATTTCGGGTTCCTAATATTACAGTCTTTTCTTTAAAACGGCTTCTAAAAATTGTCCAAGCTCCAGACCCCCTCCAGTTTGGGTCTGGCCCTGGGGGGAGAGAGACAGGGAGTAGGAGGTGGGTCAAGGGGGCATCTGGAGATGCCAGGAAGGTGGGGGGGCGGGGAGGGATGCAAAGGCCATGAAACAGGTGGGGGTTGGTGAACGGGGCTCTGGACTGGGACCTGACACCCGCCGTCTGGACCCCTGCTCACCCCGTGCTGTTCACGTCGCTCTGTGCCCCTGGCAAGTCAGCTTCCCTCCCTGGAATTTCTGCATCTGTCACAGGGGTCTTCAAACAGTTCCTGGAAGATGCGGCTTATGGAAAAAGACCTATGCATGAATTTCAAAATTTTTTGCACCAGCATTAACGTACCTTTTAATTCCATTTTTAAATGGACTTTTAGGAGGTCCTGGGAAAGAGAGAACTCAGCAGGCACCTCAGGATCCAAATGGATTTATTATCCTAATAACCAAGGAGGAAGGCCAGGGCCAGACTTTGAGTGGTTGGTGGAGCCACGGACCAAGGAGAAATGGCATAGAGAAGCACCTCCCCCGGCGCTGGGGCCCAGCTGGGAGTCCTGTGCCCAACATGATGGGTGTGGCAGGGAGGTCTCTACAACTGTTCATTCATTCATTTCTTCAACAACCGTTACCCAGGGCCATGCTAACCTCTACACTGGCACAGGAGAAAGCGAGGAAGGAGGCCTGGCTTTGTGGGGCTGCCATGCCAATGGGAGAGACAGATGTCTGTCAGATAGCCCCAGTGCAGAGGCTCATCTGTCTCCAGCCACGCTGCTTAGTGGGGCAGGAAGGTGCGGACGTATAGGAAGGTGTGGACGTGTGTGAGCCAGTGCTCTGATCCTGGCTGCACATTCAGAGCACATGAGGGAGATTTAAAATAAATATACAAGGGGGCTCCAGAAAACTTGTGGGAAACGGAATTGATGAAAGCCTGGGGTGTGTGAGCTGGTGGTGAAGCTGCTGTTTGGGATGGCCGTGTCCTACATCCGAGGGCTGGGTTTGAGGCTCACCTCTGGCTCTGGACTCCAGCTCCCTGCTGGCGCAGACCCTGGGAAGCAGCAGCCCTGACTCAAGCGGTGGAGTTTCTGCCCACCACGTGGGAGACCTGGGGCGCATTCCTGCTTTCCGGCTTAGGTTCAGGTCAGGGGCCATAGCAGGCATTTGGGGAGTGAACCAGCAGATGGGAGGTCACCATCTGTCTGTCTTCCTGTCTGATTCTCTTTATCGCTCTGCCTCTCAAATAAATAAGTAGCAATTGGGAAAAAGATAAGTTCATTTGGAGCAAAGAATTTTTGAAATCCTTGAATACCAGTGACCTTCAAAGCAGTCATGAAAAGTGCGTATTATGAAAAAAAAAAAAAACAAAAAAACCCGTGTGTGGTTTTCAAAATCTTTTCATTCCAAAACATAGTCGTCTTGTAATCCCATCTTCCACGAACCCTTTGAAGTACCCATGCATTTGATCTCCTTCTAGAAAGTTCTAATTAATCTGGAATGGCACCTGGACATCAGCATGTCAAAAGCTCCCCAGATGACCCTCACAGCCAGCCTGGGTTGACACCTGCTGGTCTCTGACCACACCCTCACCCTAATGTGCTCAGCAGTCCCCCGGGGGACTTGGCCAGTGCAGATTCTGACTTAGTAGGTCTGGGCTGAGGCTGAGAGTCTGGTTTTTAGCCAGCTCCCAGGTGATGCACCTGTTAATTTTAAGCAGTGGCAATCTCAGATCTTATCATCCATTTCCCCCTCCCCCTCTCTGTGCCTGCCACACTGGTCTTCCTGCTGAACCTGAAATCGCCGAGGCTTGCCCACTCCTTGCGGGCTTCCCCCGTAGTCCCTCCAGAACATTCAATACCCAGTGTCTCCTTGGCCCATTCCCTCGTGTCATTCAGGTCTCTGCTCAAACGCCTACTCCCTGGAGAGGGCATTTCCCTAACCATTGGCCATAAAATAAGGCCCCGTGCCCTAGCATTCTTCCTCCTCATATGCTTGGCCTTTGTGCCTAGTGTTTGCCCCTACATGGTAATAGATCTTGTCGCTGTTGGATCTGGAATTATTTTCTGTCTTCCTCACTGAAAGGTAAACTCCACTAAAGCGGGGGCTTTGCCCCATCCCACTCCCCTGGTACATAGAAGGGGCCTGGTGTGAAGACGCCCAGTACGTATTTATTGCCTGGACAAAGGAGGAAGGGGATAGTTAGGACGTTGGAATCACAGACTCAAAGCTGGGCAGACCTGTGAAGTTGGAGTAATTCAGTGTTTCTGGCTGAGTTTGTACCTGGTGTTCTGAGTGGGAGAATTCTTTTATCATATGACATATGATACAGTGACATATGACCCGGTTCCATGCATTGGAAGCCATTTGGGATCTATGGCCTTCCCCCATGAAGTAGCAGTAGCATCCCGAGTTGTAGGAACCCACTCTCGGTGGGTCCCAGGTGAGGACAACAAATCAAGTGTGATTTGTTCATTACATAGATGATGGAAGTGAAACTATTTGTCTAAGGATGCACAGGAGGTTAATATGAGACCAGGGCCTGAGTTTAGCGTCGTAAACTCCATTGTTTATTTCTGCTAACATTTCTTCACCTGGCTTTCAAGAAAAGTCTTCCCGAAGGAAGGAAGGAGGCGGGGGTGGTGGTGGATCCCAACTAAGACTCGGGAATTCTCGGGAATCCTTCTGCCGCACTGGGGGCTTGATATCAGAGTGGGAAGGGTCTGTGGTACCTTGATTGTGCAGACACAGCAGACAATGGCTGCCTTTTCTCCTGCACGCTGGCCCCTGGGGGCCAAGTAAGGCATTCTGGAAAGGTGTGTCCTGTGGGGCCCATGATAAAGCACCCTAACTGAGAGTCATCCCTCCAACTTCTCAGTCTATTAAACAAGGGAAGTGAACTTGAAATGGAGCACATGCCAGTGCAGCTCCAGCAAATCATTTTTATTAATCAACATTGGTTTGATTTTTCAAAGTTACATAGTGGGGCCATAAGTTCTACTAAACAAGTGCCTTGGGACAAATTGGAAGTAATGACAGCCCCTTGGTCCTCGGGTTGGCCCTCAAAGCTAATGTGCTTTTTCTCTAATGGGGTGCAGGGGGCTCTCTGGGGGGGGGGTGCTGCATGAACAGACTCTCCTTCAGCTGGGACCCATCTGGTATATGGGGATTCTCTCCATCATGCCGAGTGCCAGGGGGAGGCAGATGTCCCTGAGCCTCTGGCTTCCAGGAGAATGAAGAAGCTAGGTCAGCAGAACCTGGCCAAGTGGATAGCACTGGAGTCCTGTGCTAAGTTCTTGGATGCTAGTGATTTGGTTGGGAGGAACAGCCGGGTCAACTGGACGTGGTGGCTTGCAGACTAGCCTTTCTTGGTGCTATGGTTTGAGTGTGACTCCAAATGGCTCACATGTTGGAAGTTTGGCCCTCATCATGGCCAAGTTTGGAAGAGATGGGAGATTGATGCAAGCCAATTAGGTCATTGGGGAAGAGACCAATGTATGTCTTGTGGGGACCCACTCAGTTCCTGGGAGAGGGTTGCTGCAAAAGAGCAGGACTGGCTTCTCTCCCTCTCCTCCCTGGCTTCCTGCATCCCCATGTGGTCACTCCATGGTGCCATCTGCCACAGTGTGATGTAGCCAAGGGGCCCTTACCAGAGCTGAGAAGATGCCAGCACCATGCTCTTGAACCTCCAAAACCGGGAGCTCACTAAGCTTCGTTTATTTTTAAAGGATCCAGCCTCAGCTCAGGTATTTTGTTATAGCAATGGAAAATGGACTAATACACTTGGATTCAGAAGACAGTGTGGTGAACCAGGGATGCTTCCTCTGTCCAGAGCAAGGTCATTCGGTTGAGGACCATAAAGCCCAGGCAAAGGCGCCCCAGGCTGCTGCTCTGGGCCAGACACACAGTAGGACATGATCTAAGCATGGTGGGAATTAAAACATTGACTCAAGGAGTTCTGGCTTCTCTCTTTAGTTTCATATTAATTACTGGTATGGAGGTGGGGATGAGGCCCCCCTGAGATTCACACCCAGGCCATTTGTGCAATCAGAATCCCTGGAAGTCTCAGAGGGGCTTCTTCTCCCCTAATATCAGCCTTGGGATATGTGGGCATGTCACTGTAGGGGTCATTCATTCATTCAGCAGTTATGGTCACTGCCTACCGCATACCAGGTTGCTGTGAACCTGTGCCTACCCAGGCAATGGGAACACCAGCTGAAGGATCTGCAGAGCATCCCAGTGGGGCAGGTGAACAGGTGCAGGGAAGAGACGATGGGCTCACGAGACAGAGGTCTCAGGGAAGCATCAGACAGCCCGGTTTTGAATGCAGAAGTGTTCGTGCAGGCTCCTGACTTTCCCCTGAAATGCAGTTTTGTTCAGAGCTGTGTGTCTGGAGTGCCCGTGCACAGAGCACACATTCCCACGCATGGAGATGAGCACCAAACACCCGTGCTAGGCCGAGCACTGAAGCCCGTGCGACCAGCCCCATGCAGGGACCGCCTTGGGGCCGCCCTGCAGAGCTCTGCCTCCCTGGGGGAAGCGTGGCCATTTGTAGGGGGCAACAGTGCTTGCCTGTTTTCCTCCCTCCTCCCTCCATCCCTTCCTTCTTTCCTTTCTTTTATAAGGTGATTCTGCACTGGGTTCTGTGAAGTAGTAAGTTTTTTTTAAAGATTTATTTATTTATTTGAAAGGCAGAGTTACAGAAGAGAGAGGGAGATCTTCCATCCGCTGGTTCACTTCCTCAGATGGTTGCAATGGCAGGGGCTGGACCAGGCCAAAGCCAGGAGCCTCTTCTGGGTCTCCCATGTGGGTGCAAGGGTCTTTCACTGCTTTTCCCAGGCCATTAGTAGGAAGCAGGATCAGAAGTGGAGCAGCCAGGACTTGAACTGGTGCCCATATGAGATGTCAGGGTTACGGGTCGTGGCTTAACCTGCTACACCAAAATGCCAGCCCTGCAAACATCACTTTCACCAATTACTTCCTGGCCAGTACTGTGGCTGTGACAGATGGGCAGACTACAGCACAGCTGAGTTTACAGGTGGCCCTGGATGCTCTGTCAGGTTCTCTCCCGAGCTAGGTCACTCCACACGCAGCCTCACAGGCAGACACCGAAATCCGCCGCAGCAGAATAGCCAATTACCATGTGTAGGGGCTGTCAGGGCAACCCGTGCACCTGGCACCTGGCACCTGTCCCACTTGTCCATGGTGAGAGGCTCATCAGAACAGGGGCCCAGCCAGGAGTGGCTTCTCCATGTATCTGTTCAGTCAGGGAGTATGAGGACACTTCAAAAAACATATGGAAAATGGAAGTAAAAGATATATTTATTTTGCTGCAGGAAAATCTTTAAAAATTTTAAAGCTTTTTTATAACATGTATTTCCATGAACTGTTTGAAGGCCCTTGTATGCCTGGATTTCAAATTTTTTATACCAAAATACATTTATCTATCTTTTAATTTCATTTTCCATGAACTTTAGGAAAGGATTTATTTATTTTATTTGAAAATAAGTAAGAGAAAGAATTCGTTCTTCTATCTGCTGGTTCACTCTGCAAATGTTCATAACAGCCAGGTCTGGGTCAGGCTAAAGCCAGGAGCTGGAACTGCATCTGGGTCTCCTATGTGGGTGCAGGGGTCCAGGCACCTGGGCCATCTTCCATTGCTTCCCCAGGCCATAGCAGAGAGCTGGATTGGAAGTGGAGCAGCTGGGGCTCGAACCGGTACCCATATGGGATGCTGGCACTGCAGGTGGTGCACCACAGCACGGGCCCCTCCATAAATTTTTTTAAGTGCTCTCATGTTGGGCCGTGGCCTAGGGACATGGGGCCACTCATCCTGTGGTGAGTGCTTGGTCCTTTGGGCAAGTTGAATGTTGCTCCTTCTGGCTATGGGTGATGGGAGTGGATTTGCAGAGGAGAGGAAAGCTTCCGTGGTGGGAGGAAGGTGTGAGTAGAGATCTGGAAGAGAACTGGCAAGCCTTATGGGAGAACCAGTCGGGAGCCTTGGCTGACGCAGATGAGCCGTGAGCTGGGAGAGTAGCAGAGGGCAACAGAGGGGCCTTCCGCTGGCGTGGAGATGTTATCCTGGGGAAGTGGGGAGCCATTGAATGATCCTGAGCCACGGGGGAAGCATGAACAAAGGTTTGGAGGACAATTCACCCATCAGCAATGGGCCGGAAGAAGAGCTTGGAAGCAGGCCAAGAGGTTCCTGCCTCTGTGGTACCCTGGGCACAGGTCTTGGAGTGTGGCCACAGGGCTGAAGGGTGGGCCCCTAGCGAGAGCCTGTAACCCACAGTACAGGGATGGGAGAAGCAGGGGACTGGAGCAAGGCGAGGTCCTGGCCTCCAGCCCTGAGGCCGCTGGGGCCTGATTTGGCACAACGCCACTCTCCCGCGTGGATACACCCAAGCCGGGGTGTGTGAGTGACTGTGTCTTTTTACACTAATTACTCTACCCTTGCCAGAAGGAGGAATTCAAGTGCTCAGCCACCCCCTGGCCTCAGTTTGGGGAACAGGGATGGATGAACCCAGGCTTTGGTGGAAGACTCTGGGGTCATGGGTTGTGCTGAATCATGGCTGTGTCTTCAGCAGGTGTTCTGTGCAGGAAGGCTGAAACCCAGAGATGTATTTTTCGAGACTGCTTTATAGGAAGCCCAGAGATGTATTTTTCGAGACTGCATTATAGGAAGCCCTAAGACGCTCCTTCTCTGTTTTACGCTTGCCCGAAGAAGAGCCTCAGAACCGGCACCGCTTCCCCAGTCACAGCCGCCGCTGCAAATCACGGGCTGTCGTGCACCTGCAGGGCGCAGGTGGCCAGCGGTGCCTCTGGACGAGCATCTGTCTTTCTCTGCCACACCTTGGGGCCCCCGAGTCAGCAGCAGCCACCTGTCTTTGTGACAGCTTTGGCTAGAGCGATGAAATGCAGCCGTCCCAGTAAAGCTGTCCCCACTCCTGCCCTTTGTGGCTTTTCGGCTCTCCAGTTGCTGCCCGGCTCAGGCGCCCCCTCCTCGGCACATCCTTCCATCTCAAGGCCAGGAGACCTCATCCTCTTCCAACCCCTGGGCGATTACTCTGGCTTGGCCTCTGTCTTCCTGTCTCTCTACTTTTTGGGTTTCTTTCCCGGGGATGGAGCCTCCCCGAGTCCAATTCCTCTTTGAAGGGAAGGACTGTGTCTTATGCTACCCACTATGACATGCCATCTTTCATCGAAGCCGAGCCTCTCCAAGAGTGAGGCACCTGCTGCCAGCACCTGCTTATATTTTCTTATCCCTCACTGTTCATGGGCATTCTGACATTTCCTCACCTGAAGCCGAGGCCTTTGTTCACCGGAGCAAGCTGAGTGGCCGGCATTGGTGGATGGACACTCGGCGGCCTCGGTTGGGATAACGCTTGTGTGGGATTGAGCCCTGGTGTGCTAACCTGGATTGGGTCTTTCCCTTGTGTTGTCTTCCCATCCCCCTACCCTCACCGCCCGAGTACACTACTTGCCTTGAAATCTTTGTCTCAGGGACAGCCGGTAGGGGGTAGGGGGCGTGGTGACCCACATGAAAGTCTCTGGGCTGGGCACTGCCAGGCACAGCGCCGGCCCAGGATGCTCACTCTACATCTTGCACAGCGAGATCACGAGGACCGGAGGGAGCTCTGGGCTTTCCTCGTCTATTCCTGTTCTGGCTGCTCCCTTCGTGTCTCCTTGCGCACCCGCCTCTGTGCCGGAGGCTCCCTGGCAGGTAGACGGGAAGCTGGGACTGGAACCCCTGAGGTTTCATTTGGGGTTCACTGCATCCCGGATCGTCACAGTCTTGGAGTCTGGAATCTCTGGTTCTGCAGTTCTTGGGGGTGGGCCCAGGCTGCCGGATGCATTAGTATTGATTCTGTTCTCGAATGGGGCCTTAGCCCCTGCCCCTTATTGACCTAAAGCCCTCGGGATCAGGAGCTGGGGCAGCTTCCTTTGAAATTCCCATGGCACCATGCAGTGCTTAAGTCTGTGTAAGCCGGAAGCTGTCCTCTGAGCTCCTGATAATAATTACAGCCACTGAGCCGGCGCCATGGCTCACTAGGTTAATCCTCTGCCTGCAGCGCCAGCATCCCATATGGGCACCGGGTTCTAATCCCGAATGCTCCTCTTCCAGTCCAGCTCTCTGCTGTGGCCCAGGAAGGCAGTGGAGGATGGCCCAAGTGCTTGGGCCCTGCACCTGCATGGGAGACCAGGAGGAAGCACCTGGCTCCTGGCTTCGGATCGGCTCAGAGCCGACCATGGTGGCCATTTGGAGGGCGAACCAATGGAAGGAAGACCTTTCTCTCTGTATCTCTCTCTCTCACTGTCTAACTCTGTCTGTCAAATAAAATAAATAAAAAAAATTACAGCCACTGCTTCCTGACCACCCTCCAAGTGCCAGGGGCTTAAGGTGTAGTAACTCATCAATCTTGAAAAGTGCCTATTGCCCCATTTTATGGATGAAGACATTGAGTTTAGGAGAGCTGGGCAAGCTGCTTCAAGATGCACCCCCAGGGTTTTCCCTGCAATTGTCCATGGAGGCTGGGCTCGTGGGGCAGCCAGACCGAGAGTTCTGGATTCTGGCTGCGAGACGAGAACGCCAGGGCCTGGAGAGGTGCAATGATGAGTTCTCCAAGCCACAGGGGATTCCGTAGCAGGGCTGGGATTGGAACTCAGGTTTCCTGCCTCCCAAGACTGTTAGGATGGGAGTCTGTGGAAGCAAACCCCTAGGGACTTCTTAAGGCCAATCCTCGCGGACCAATTGCGGTAGAATTAAATCCTGCAGTGGATGATCGATTATCCAGGGTCCTGGCTTGCTGGATGGCTGCGTGAGAAGAACCCTGGAGAGACGGAGAGTATATGAACGGGCAGCTGAAGAGCAAGCGCGGGAGTGCGTTTCTCCGGAGGAGCAAGCAGAGAGGCCCGTGAGGGCCCCGGAGGGCAGTGATCCCACAGCGGGACACTACTGTAGGAAGCTGTTTCCTCCATCTTGGGGTCCTGTTGTGATGTCCTTTGTCCCGGCTTCACACTAGTTGGTGACTTTTCTCTGACACGCGAGTACGAAGGAGGTATGAAATTGAGGATTGCATTGTGAAGGCTTCTTTCCAATATAAGTCTCGGGCATTTTCTTTTGCCTCCATTTCAGTGTCCAAAATGCTGAAAGTATAAATAAAAAAAGATAAAACCTCTTAAAAAAAAGGAAAAAGGTGCAGGCCTCCCCCCACCCACCCACAAGCCAGCAAGTGGCCACACTAGCCCTGTGAATGGGGAGCCAGGAGCCAGGAGCCAGGACTCGGGGGGAAGACGCTGGGCTGGAGGACACTCACACCTGCCGGTTCCCTCCGGCCTGCTGACCACGACCTTGTCTTAGCACTATCATCTTGTGAGCCAACTCCCTGAAAATCCCCTCTCCCCCATCTCTATGCCCAGGCTACCAGATTGGATCCTCTAGAGACCCCTGATTCACACAAGGACTGAAATCGATCCTTCCGGGGAGAGTGATCGGCATAGAGGAGAGAGGGGAGGGGGCTGGGTACCGAGACGAGGCAGGTGTGGAGGCTTTGGGGAGGGACAGCCAGGGGACAAATTCCGCCCAGTTCACATCTGAGCAGATGGTACAGGATGAGGAGTCAGCGATTGCAGGTGGACCTGGTGATTGATGACCTCCGACAGAGTCCCATTTAGGCCCAGAAACAAAGTGCGAGGTGCTGACGGTCTGTTTGGTTTGGGATTGCAGCAATTATAAGCAAACACAGACCCACTCAGAGCAGGAGCCCTCTGCCAGCAGCTAGCACGGCCATTGGGGTTCCACTTGATAGCCGTAGCAAGCTTCCGTGAGCTTTGCTGGCTGCGAATCTCCCAAGGCCTCCACTGGAGGTGTGGACTGATACGCTGGGATTCACGGGACAGCCATGCACCGGCCTCTTCCGGACGATTGACCAACCTTACAGGTAACTAAGTTCCATGAGAGCCTCACCCTCAACATCCAAAGAGGCAGGGGGTTGAGGGCAGGGGGGTGAGATGTGGCTTCATGGCAGGGAGGCTGCGCCTCAGGGGTGAGACCCCAGGGAAACAGATCAGGGCAGAGGCAGCGGTGGGACCAGAAATCCACCTGTGCCCTCTGAGGCCCATCCCTGGGTCTGGCTCCCTGGTCTCTGTGGGGGCAAAGCTGATGTGTAGGTGTGCAGAGTGCAGGCCCTCAGCACCCAGGCAGGTGCGCCCGAGGTGCTCTTAGGGAAGGCAGGGCCCTGGCCAAAGGCTTCAGCTGTGAGGACACAGAGGAAAAGCTCTCAGTGTCCCAAACTGGAGGAACTTACAGGGCGGGCATGAGCCCGGTATCCTGATGCTGCTGCTCTCGGCAGTTGTTCCCGGAAGAAAGCCGATGGCACCACCAATGTGGAATGAGAGGACCTCACCACTGGGGGAAGAAAGGGGGTGTTGTCCCAGTGCAGAGCCAGCAATCGGCCTTAGAGTGTGACATGGGTGAGCTCCGGCCCTCAGCTGCTGCCATCGCTTGGTCCACCACTTCTCTCCCAATCACCTCTGAAGATAATAATAATAATAATAATAATAATAAAATTATAGGGCCAGCGCTGTGGCATAGCAGGTAAAGCTGCAGTTTGCAGTGCCAACATCCCCTATGGGCACCAGTTTGAGTCCTGGCTGCTCCTCTTCTGATCCAGCTCTTGCTGTGGCCTGAGAAGGCAGTAGAAGATGGTCTAAGTCCTTGGGACCCTGCACCCACGTGGGAGACCCGGAAGAAGCTCTGGTCTCCTGACTTCGGATCAGTGCAGCTCTGGCCTTTGTGGCCATTTGGGGAGTGAACCAGCGGATGGAAGACCCCTCTCTCTTTATCTCTCTTCTTGTCTTTGTCTGTAACTCTGCCTTTCAAATAAATAAATAATTTTTTTTAAAAAATGGACATTTTAAGAATAAAGTACAGAGAAAACCATAGCATGTGCTTATCACAATTTCACACTTGTTTACATCTTGTCATTTTTCCTACATATATGAAACCTATATATTACGTATCTGGCCACTCCTGTCATCTAATGTCACATTGCTATTTTGTACAAACTGCTATATGTGTATATACCTACTGTTATGTCTATGTCTAATCAATAAGTTCATGGAAAATGAAATTAAAAATAAATTTATTTTGCAAAATTTCTTAAAACCCACACATATAGTTTTCTCTATGCATTTTCCATGAACTTTGAAAATGTTATTTATTTTTCATTTTATTTGAAAGGCGAGAGAGAGAGAGAGAGACAGAGACAGAGACAGAGAGGGAGATCCTTCCATCCACTGGTTCATTCCCACAAGTGCCTGCAACAGGCAAGGCTGCACCAGGCTGAAGCCAGGAGCTGGGAACTCCATCCAGCTCTCCCACGCGGGTGGCATGGACCCACGTATTGGAGCCATCACTGCTGCCTCCCAGGGAGTGCATCAGCACGGGGCAGGATCAGCAGCAGAGGAGCCAGGACTCAAACCAGACAGTGCGACATGGGATGTGGCGCCTCAGGAGGTGCCTTAGTCATTGTCCCATGTGCCCACCCCACCAGGAGCTTCTGGAAGGGCCCTCACATGCATGCATTTCAAAATGTTTGTGCACCAAAATACACACATCTTTTCAGCTGATTTTCCTTGAGCTTGAGGGAGCGTCTGTAGAAAACAGAATTAAAAGATCCTGCACATCTTCTGTTGGCCTGTGCCCTCTGCACACGCACGTGTCCAGCACCATCCTGTGGCTGCACCGTGTCGGTCCCCGCCGGCACACAGTCGCTGCCCTACTCAATCCGCTCCCTCAAACTCGGTGCTGCACTCCAAAATTGTGCCATCAGCCTGTGGCCATATTCATAAAAACAGATTGAGCTTATTTTTTAATTAAATTAATTGTAAGTCCACATTTTTCCCTCCCCTTCCTGCCCCCACTACTGAGAGCCTTTGTATTCCCTTGGAAGGGCTGCCATGGGGGCCATTTTGGCACAGAAACCCTTTCCTGCCCGCCCTGGAGGCTGGGGGTGCAGGAGCAGAGTCAGCAGGGCTGCTTTCTCCCTTGGCTGGTCACCGGCTCTTCTCCCTGCATCTCCACGCGAGCTTCCTCCTGTGCCTGCACATGTCTGAGTCCTCATTGGCTCTTCTTCACTCCCCAAATGTCCGCAATAGCCGGAGTTGGGCCAATCCAAAGGCAGGAGCCAGAAGCTTCTTCTGGGTCTCCTGCATGGGTGCTGGGGCCCAAGCACTTGGCTCATCTTCCACTGTTTTCCCAGGTGCCATAGTAGGGAGCTGGATCAGAAGTGGAGCAGCTGGGTCTTGAACCAGCGCCCATATGGGATGCCGGCACTGCAGGTGGTGGCCCAGCCTTTTATGCCACAGCACCGGCCCTGACTGCTTCTTAAAAGGCCCTATCTCTCAGCACAGACACACTCTGAGGGCCTGGGGGTAAGGACCTCAGCAAAATGGGGGAGGGGAGAAGGAGTCACTATTCAATCTGTAACATTTAGGTTCTCTCTCTCCACCTGCTTCCTCCTCCTTTGCTGCGCCCTCCCTCTCTCACTGCTATAAGCAGCTCTGTAATGACCATCTTTGTCTATGTCTCTGTGAACCCCCGGGAGACGGTTACCCTGGGACAGACACTGAGAAGAGGTGAAGTGGAATGCTGATGCAATAGTGTGCACCCTGTAACCTTCTTGCCTGCTGGCAAGCCGCTTTCCAAAGCAGGCCTGTGATCCAGGCTCTCACTGTGTGTTTCACGAGCCTTGGTGTTGCCAGCTTTAAAATCTTATCAATCTGATAGTTGTGAAATGACAATGTCTGTGGTCTCCATTTTAATTTTCCTGTTGCTACAGAAGTCTCCCCCTTTTCCTGTACCTAGTCGCTATCACGATTCCCAGCCTCCCAATCGCCTGTTAGTGTCTTTGCCTGTTTTCCCAGTAGGTCATCCTTGCTTGATCGGCAGGTTTTCACGTGTTCTGCACAGCACTTCTCAGTCACCCGCAGCCACTGCTTCTCTGACCACTTTACTTCCATCGTCTCCGTCTGCCAAGGTCTTGTCTTTAAAAGGATCTCCAGGCTCTTCCAGAGAACACAGCAGAAAACTCAGGCTCGGCATGGCCTCCCAGCCCCTGGCAGCCCAAGCCCCCAGCCTCACTCCCTCACCCATCTCCCCAGAGGTTCCTGCTGCCCAGGACCAGCTCAGCTCCGGGGATGTGCAGGGGCTTGCCCACTTCTCCTGCTTTCTGGAAAGGCCTGGCTTCTCCTTTGCTGACTGCAGGAATCAGATTCAGCCTTTGGGTCGGGCCCCCCAGCGCCTGGGCAGAGACGACCAATTGTTCGTACCGCTACCGCAGCACCTGCTGATCTCGCGAGATGGCTTGGTTAGTTCTGTCTCCTCGTCTATAGCGTGAGCTGAAAGCAAGCACTCCCCGCCCGCCCTTACTCATCTTCATGTTCTCAATGCTGGTGCGTGGCAACTGTGCAATGTTTGCTGGATTTGACTTTTTAAATCCTGGGATGTTCTTGAAAAGATTGCAATTGTTAATGAGTAGGCAGCAGTAATAGAATTGCTTAGCTCACCCTGTCTGTCTGAAATTCACTCATTATCCTCAAGGTCATAAACTCGGGTTCACAAAACAAACTCCGCCGAGTATATAATGAGAAGCTCACTGCTGACAGCTGCACAAGGCCAAAGGGAGGGGCGGATCAGGAGAAAGCCCATCGTGAGTAAACAGGAAGAAGTGGTTGCCACCAGGGATGAAGCCACGCGGGGCTGTGGTCACGGAGGAGGAAGGTTGAGGACGAGACAATAGTTCTATTCTTCACTCATTAGCTCTCCGGGGGAGTACTGTTGGGCTCTGACGGACAGCGACCAACTGGACCCCCCCTCTCAGGCAAGGAGGGCCAGCGGGGAGGTAGGGGACGGAGTCCGTATCACCCCAGGAATGCTGACAAGCGTTGCTAGGGCTGTTTATCTGGAGGCTGGAAGGCACAGGGGCTGTCAGATGGTCCTCGCGGGCTGTTCTGCAACAAGCAATAGAGCTGTCTGCTATGATTCCTGGAATGATCGGGACTGATGGACGGCATGTATGAAGAGATGGATTTCTGCCCGAGAGACTCAGATATTTTCAATACCCAGAGCACCAGAGCATGGTTTGGATGCTTTGGGGGAGCGAGGACCCTTCCAGCACATGGCTGGGCCCGCAGTGGCACAGCAAGGCTGACTGAGTTGGGATCACATGACCCTGAAGATCTTTTCCAAAGCTGAACTTGCACTAGCTTGTCAATCAGACGGCTCTAAACAGGGAACCAGATTCTTTTTGTTATTTTAAAAGATTTTCTTTATTTATTTGAGAGGTAGAGTTACAGACAGAGAGGGGGAAAGAGACAGAGGGAGAGGTCTTCCATCCACTCGTTCATGTCCCAAATGGCTGCAATGGCTGGAGCTGGGCTGATCGGAAGAGCTTCTTCTGGGTCTCCCTCATGGGTGCAGGGGCCCAAGGACTTGGACCATCTTCCACTGCTTTCCCAGTCCATGGCAGAGAGCTGGATCAGAAGTGGAGCAGCTGGGACTTGAATTGGCACCCTTATGGGATGCCGGTGCCATAGGTGGAAGCCTAGCCTACTATGCTACAACGCTGGCCCCAGGAACCAAATGCGTAAAGCACCTTTGAGTGCTGTGAAAGGAAAGGTTCTCTTGGATGGGCAGGACCCTTGCCTGACAGTGTTTCGGTGCCCACCACCAAGACCTGGGGGCATCGAGAGCCAGGCCACAGTTACGGAGAGTCCTGGCCAGCACAGCGTGCTTCCCTCATGCAGCGACCTTCTCCACTCTCTTGGAGTTTCTCTCCTGTGCAGTGGCCAGATACGAGGCTAACGGTCCTCACACTTTAATGCCCACTAAAAATCATCTGGCAGGCTTTCCCAAATCGCTGACTCCTGGCCAGTAGGGGTGGGGCCTATAGGGTGTCACCCAGGTGCCAGCCACTAAGCAAACATGACCTGGGTATATTGGTCTGGGGATTGGCAGGCAGGTGTGCAAATCATAGCTGATGTGATCTCACAAGACAATGTGGGGCAGAGCCTGGTACTCTGTTATCGATGGAGAAACCTTTAGGGCTGAGGTTGCCACAGGAGGATAGAAGCAAAGCCAAAATGCAGGAAGATGGAGCTGAGATCAGGAAAAACCTTTTCTAATGATACAATTGGAACCCTCAATCCAAAAATACCGGAAGCTAGCCTGTTCCTGGGCTTTAGGATGCTCTGAACTGATGACTTGTGTCTTCTGCAGAAGTCCGTTTGAGTTGGCTTCGCTGTCACCTGAGCACCAGTCTTTGTCCACAGCTGGACTGGGGTGGGCTGGAGGCAGAAGCGTGCTTCTCTTGTCAGTGTGTGCCTCTGCAAGGGGCCCAGCTGCCACCCTAGCCCGGGGGATCGACATCTATTCACCGTGCATTGAGGATCCTCCAGGTACCAAAGGTTCTGCCAGAGGATACAAGAGATAGACAAAGGCCCAGATTTGGTCCTTTGCCTTTGAGACAAAATGAGCAAGAGGAGCTGGGGCAAGAGCCAAGTGAGTGGGGGGCAAAGGATCTGTATCCAGTCAGTGCGACCTGGATTGCTCAGGGAAAGTGTCAAGGACAAGGGGGCTTGGCTATGGCCTTCAGGAGAGTGTGAGTGCCAGAAAGGAAAGAGGCTTTTGGGGGACTGACGTTGAGGCACAGCTGGTTAAGTTGTTACCTGGCGGCAGCATCTTATATCAGTGTCAGTCCAAGTCCTGGCTGCTCCACTTCCGATCCAGCTCCTTGCTAATGTTCCTGAGGAAGCAGCAGAAGATGACCCAAGAGTTTGGGCCTCTGCCATCCCCGTGGGAGCCCTGGGGCTCCTGGCTCCTGGCTTTGGCCTGGCCCATCCCTGACTATTGCAACCATTTTGGGAGTGAACCAACGGATAGAAGATCTCTTTCTCTCTCTCTCTCCCCCTGCCATAATTCTGTCTTCCAAAAAAATAAATAAAGAGCTGGAACACCATCTCTTAGCACCTTATGTAAGCTATGAACAGCAAAAGGACCAAATAAGGACCAAATAGTCAAATTAAATTCCACATAATAATACATGTTATGAACTGGCTGATATAATTATCCAGACAGATGTGTCTGGCAGAAAAATGAAAGGAAAAAAACCATAGGTACCCAAGAAGCCAAGACTTTTGGGGTTACTAATACGCTAACCCTAAATGGTTACAGTGACATTAAATGCTTAATTGGATAATTTCCATGCTTTGAAAGTTGTAGGTCATCTGGGTTTCTGTGGCTTTGCAGGTTAATTACTGGGCTAATGCTGCAACAGGGCTTGCCTCCTCTCACACAATGGTGTGTTCCGGCTTCATAGCTTCTCTCTTACTTACCAGGAAAATGGGCAGAGAGTTAACCCTGGACCATGCCCTGCAGTCATCCTTGTTTGTAGAACGAGGTCTACAAGGGTCCTAGCATCAGGCCTACCCTTCTGCCTTCAGGCCTGGAGGCCTCCACTCCAATACCACTGAGAACTCTGGGACAGAAGCTGCACATGGTCCTTTCTAGCTCTTGCCCAGTGCCTTGGGGTCTCAGCAACTATGGGTCCCTCCTCGCTCTGGGTTGAACCTGGCAGACCCTCGCTTCTCTTGTTTCTATTTGATCTATGCAGTTAGTTCACAAGGTCCTTGGGAAAAAGAGCCTCACGCTGTGTCAACAGTATATCTCCTCCACACTCTAAAGACACATACTGGGGGCCGGGGTTGTGGTGTGGTGAGTAAAACCACCTCCTGCAACACTGGCATCCCATATGGGCACTGGGTCGAGTTCCAGTTGTTGCACTTCTGATCTAGCTTCCTGCCAATGCACCTGGGGAAGCAGTGGAGGATGGCCCAAGTGCTCGGGTACCTGCTTTCCATGTGGGAGACCTAGAAGCAACTCCTAGCTTCTGGCTTACACCTGGCCCAGCCCTGGTCATTGAGGTCATCCAGGGAATGAACCAGTGGGTGGAAGATATCTGTCTCTCCCTCTCTCTACCTCTCTCTCTGTAACTCTGCCTTTCAAATAAATAAATCTTTTTTAAAAAAGAAAGCCTCACCCAGAGCTTTGCACACGGTGGTCTCTCCGGGTGCAGCTCCATCAGTGTGTGGGCATATCAACTCAGTTCTGTCTTTACAGTTTGGAAATCCATCTTTCTCCTGGTTGAGGGTGAAACTCATACCAGGAGTTTGGGTCATAGAATAAGGTCTCTCTCTTGCTCCCACCACCTTCCCACTTTCAGGTGGGCTCCTGGAAGCCCCCACTCCCACGGATCTCCCTTTAGTCATGGTCCCCCAGGTCTTTGAATATACACAAGAATGTCCTTTATCTGCAGTCATTGTCAACTCTCCAAGAAGACTTCTCGAAAGAATAATGAGTCACTCTTGCTCATATGTCAAAGATGCCATCCCCAGCAGGGGCTGAAGGGAGAAGAAGTGAAAGGCCCCCACACCCCCATCCTGCCCCAGAAATCAAGTGCAAAGCCACGAAAAGGCTCCCTGAGCAAATGGCCACGCTTGCAATAGTCTACCTCTGATGTCGGAAGCACTACTGCACATTAAACTGTCGAGCCTTTCATCTGTGCACGGAGCTGCTGTCGCTTATCATTACTTTGGTGTGAATGAATTTGCACAGGCTCTCGGGTGTGTGGATGGTGAGGAGGGGGGCTGTAGCAGCGCACGGGAGCACTGACCAGTGTACACGGTCGGAGCGGGACCTTCCAAAGAATCAAGGTTGGATCAAGGGCACGGCGTGCCTGGAGGTCACAGGGGGTGAGGGAGGGGGCAGGCAGGAAGAATGTGGGGGAGCATCCTTGTAAAATATATATTCAATTCTTTAATTTTATTTGAAAGGCAGAGAGAGAGAGAGAGAGTGAGAGAGAGAGAGAAAGAAAGAGGGAGAGAGAAAGAGAGAGAGTTTCCATCCGCTGGGTCACTCCCCAAAGGCTTGCAACAAGCGGGGCTGTGCCAGGCTGAAGCCAGGAGCCTGGAGCTCCATCCTGATCTCCCACGCCGGCGGCAGGGACTCACATCCTTGGGCCATCACCTGCTGCCTCCCTGGGTGTAGAATAGCAGGAAGCTGGAGCTGGGGCCTGGACCAGTCCCTCCAGTGGGAGGTAGGGGTGGACCAAGTGAAGCATCAACTGCTGTGCCACACGCCCGCTCCTACAGGAATATTCTTAGAGTCAGCCTGAGTTTGGAGTTGGGGGATCAGCTGAGCCCTGAGCCCTGGGTCAGCAGCCTCAGGGACGTGTGCCTTCACTTTTCCCATGTGGGTAGCATTTAGGGAGGATCACGTATCAGCCAAACTGGCATGCTTCAGGGGGAAATGTCTACACTGGGACGTCAGGCAAGCCTGGGTGTACGATCACCTTAGCAATGTCCGCAGGGCTTCGTGCAGGATGGAGATCAACACTCCGCTCACGACAGACGCCAGCAAGCACGGTGCAGAACCATGACAGCCATCATGGAAGGAAACACTCAGCGCTTTTTTTTTTTTTAATCTATTGGTCACTCTGCTAAACGCTTTTGGTGACTCATTTAATCCTTCCTATAATTATGGATATAACTAACGGTAAGTTATACATGATATATTCATATGCACCATGTATACATAGAACTGGTGTGATAACGGGTAGCCCATTACACAGGTGTAAGTGAAAACTTGCCCAGCAACACGTGGTTGGGCAGAGGTAAAGGCAAAGGCAGAATTCCAAGGGAGGCTGACTGGCTTCCAAGCAAGGCTCTTACATATGGGGGGAGGGGGAGGAGGAGAGCAGTGCCGAGGCGCGAGGGTGTCCAAGTGAGGAGGAAGACTTCCACGTGGGGGGCCTAGGAGAGGCTGCCTGGTAAAGGAGGCAGCCAGTCTACTCTGGGGAAAAACAGGAGAGGACCTTCTGGTCGAAGAAAACTGTGGGACCAGAAGCACAGAAGCAGGAAAACCTTGGGCATGTCTGGAAACGGGCAGGATTAGGCTGTGGCCTGGGTATCCTGGAATTAATAACTGCTAATAATTATTGAGGGTTTACTAGGGATGACGTCTTGTGATTATTACAGCAACTTTATGAAGTTGTAACTATGTTCCCCCACGCACCCATTATACAGATAAGGAGACTGTGGCTTTGAGAGGTTAAACAATGGGCTGCAAGTCCATCAGCTGGGGAAAAGTGGCACTGGGAAGCCCATCCTGGCAGGCTAACTCCAGAGGGCACCCTCTGGCTCCTTATCCCTTCCACTGCTTGTGTCGTGCGACACAGGACACTGGGGCGGAAACTGTAGCTGGGTAAGGGAGTAGGGGAGGAAGAAGAGAAGGGTGCCCCACACTGGGCAAGGGCTTTCACGTTGGCTATTGATCTGTTGGAGGGGGGAGTGTTAGCGGTTGTGACCAGCCTCACTCAGGCACGCCGGCACTTTCTCCAGAAGCCTTCCTCTTTACAAAAATGAATGAGACTCTCAGAGCCAAGGATTCCGGATATTAGGCTACGGAGAGATTGGCCGGCCGCTCCTCCTGCCGGGGAGGAAGTCAGACGAGCTCGCATTGTCCCAGCCTCGGAAGCGGCTGGGGGTCACTGTTCTCCACCTCTCCTGGGGTTCCGGTTTCCTCCAAGCGCCCCGATGAGCAGTGGGGGAAGGTGAAGGAGGAACCGAACCCGAGGTCTGTCCAATCATCTGGGAAGGGCTTCCTGCCTAAAGCTGCACTTCTCTAACCAGAGAGAGGCTGGGGGCCGGTCCCCCCAGTGAGCCGGCAGAGCCCTGCCAGCCCCTGGGATGGGACGGGACGGAAAGGACTCCGGGGAACGGGACTGTGTTCCTCCTGTCCCCCCAGGGCTGCACGTTCGCAGCCAGTGCCCTAGGGCAGTGAGGGGGTGGCGCTCAGCGGGCACAGACGGCCACAGCAGGGAGCGGGGTCTGATCAGCTAGCCTGTCTTTCCTGTGGGAGTCAGCGCTTGCCTTGGGACACTGCATACTCACGGATCAGTCACAACGGAGCTAAAGAAATACAAATTCCCAAAGATTCCAACTGATGGTTTCCCACCATTCCCACGCTGTGCCTGTGCTGCTCCAGCTTACCCTGGTTTTCCATCACGCCTTAAAGAGTCACTTCAACCTCGCATTTATGTATTCCACAAATAGTTAACACATGCCTCCTGTGTGAGGGAGCAGCTTGCTGGTGCGGGTCAGCGGCGAAATCATGGACCCCAGCTCCTCTCTCCTGGAGCGTGTGGTGTGGCAAGGCATGAGGCAGATGACCACGCAGGCAGCAATTTAAAACTGCAATGCATGGGGCCGGCGCTGTGGCGTGGTGGGTAAAGCCGCCGCCTGCAGTGCTGGCATCCCATATGGGAGCCGGTTCGTGTCCCGGCTGTTCTACTTCCAATCCAGCTCTCTGCTATGGCCTGGGAAAGCAGTGGAAGATGGCCCAAGTCCTTGGGCCCCTGCCCCCGTGTGGGAGATCTGGAAGAAGCTCCTGGCTCCTGGCCGTTGATGTGATTTGGGGAGTGAACCAATGGATGGAAGACACCTCTCTCTTTCTGCCTCTCCTTCTCTCTCTGTGTAGCTCTTTCAAATAAATAGATCAATCTTTAAAAAAAAAAAATCACAATGAAGCCCGAGAGCTGTAGCTCAATGCTGAAGGCATCCAAACTTCCAGCATGCAGACCTGCTCTGAGTAGACACACCTGTCTATGTGTTTTCTCTTGAAAACTTTAGGTTTAATGTCCTTGTGTCCCAAAGCCCACTCCTGGTGCTATTATAATTCTCAGCGGTAAAGCAGCCAATCTTTTCGCTGGGCAGATGTAGTTGCCCCCAGTGCATGATAACTTCCAGCCTGTTTCCTGGAGCATTTCAGGCTGGGAAAAGTGGGGTCTGAGCTCAGCCTCTCTGGGTGCACCCAGCCTGGTGCTTAAGCAGCTGTGAGTGGCAGGGAAAGGGGCACCAGCAGCTGCTCACTTGCGTCCTTTGGAGGCCGGCACCAGGGACCCAGCCAGGGGCTCGGCCGTCCACCTGCCCACCTTTCCTATAAATCCAGTGGGGACGGCTAAGGGTCTTCTGTCCCCTAACAACCAAAGGATGGCCCATGGGAACTAGACGGCGTGTTTCACCTGGCCTGATGTTGGAGGAGGGCAGTCGGCCCTTCTCCCTGTCCCCTCTTCCAAGAGGCAACAACCCGAAGTCCAGTCTTCGCTGAACATTTTTCAGAGTGCCCTCAAAGAGGGACTCGCTGTGGATTTTTTTTTTTTTTTGACAGGCAGAGTGGACAGTGAGAGAGAGACAGAGAGAAAGGTCTTCCTTTTGTCGTTGGTTCACCCTCCAATGGCTGCCACGGTAGGCGCGCTGTGGCCGGCGCACCACGCTGATCTGATGGCAGGAGCCAGGTGCTTCTCCTGGTCTCCCATGGGGTGCAGGGCCCAAGGACTTGGGCCATCCTCCACTGCACTCCCTGGCCACAGCAGAGAGCTGGCCTGGAAGAGGGGCAACCGGGACAGGACCGGTGCCCCGACCGGGACTAGAACCCGGTGTGCCGGCGCCGCAAGGCGGAGGATTAGCCTAGTGAGCTGCCGCGCCGGCCTTCGCTGTGGATGTTTTTCAAGAGCCACTGCAGCGAGAAGCCTGCCCTTCCTCTCCGTGCCCTCAGGGCTCCGGGAGCTGAAGCCATCCCAACTCCAAGCCCTCCTCCCACACACGGAGGTGGCCTCACTGCTCCCAGGTGCCACCCACACTGCTGCCCAGCCAGCAAAGACTGTAGGCAAATCCCCGGGAGCCACGGGATCCTGGTGCGCCTCAGTTTCTTCCTCTATAGAGTGGGTGCAATCGTCTTCCCTATCCCTAGTGGTGCTTGAAGATGAAACGCAATAACTGGCGAGTGAGCAGCATGGTGCCCGACACGGCACCCGTGCTTGTCAACCAGCGTGGGTGGTGTTGCTGGTGATGTTACTCACATCGTCCTAGGAGCCTTGCCTTTGGAGCCTATGGAAGCTCAAGCCTGTACACTTCTCCTTGGCGTTCACATTTCTCTCTCTCTTGTGCTAGATAGGAATGGGGGGGAAGTTGCTTCCCACCCTAAGGAATGCATCTTAGAGCTGCCTCCTCATCTGGTCTGTTGAGATAATAGAAACAGCTACCCAGGACTGAGCGCCCCGCGACTGTGTGTCACCCTTGTCACCTTGACTTCTTACAACGGCCCTGGGAGGCAGGAGCCGTTATCTCTGCTTTACAGGCGAGGCAGCTGGAGTGTCCAGAGATGCACGGGGCCCAAGGCCACTTAGCTGGAAAAAAACAGAGCCCGGGCTGCAAGCCTCTATCCGATGTTTCTGCAGTGCCGGTTTGCTCCAGGATGCCCGCGTCAGTTCCTGCCACCATTGCATGTCCCCTGGCTCCTAGCAGCAAGTCACCCACAAGCGGCAGGTGCACAGAGCTTCCTGTGCCCCTGTCCAGGCCACTGCTGAGAGCTACGCAGCCCCCAGAGGTCCCGACAGAAGCTGGTGAGGACAAGCCCGGATAACCTGTGCAGAGGGACCCTGGAGAACAGGAGTCACTGAGGGCACTAGGCTCACAGGGGAGGCAGGAGAGCAAGTCGGGACTGGCAGGGACTCTGAAGCTAGACTCCTTTGAGGGGCAGGGCCAGCGCCGCCAGCTTCTCCATTGAACGGTGGAGCCGAGGGCCAGGGCGAGCTGAGCGGAAGCTCCCTCCGCCCTCCTCCGGCCCGACCACCAGGGCCCACTCGGCCCCCACTTCCTGCGCATGCGCGCTGCGGAGAGTCCCGCACGCGTTGCCAAGGAGCCCCCCTCTGCATCTATTTTAAAACTTTGATAAGCTGGCCGGCGCCGCGGCTCACTAGGCTAATCCTCCGCCTTGCAGCGCCGGCACACCGGGTTCTAGTCCCGGTCGGGGCACCGGTCCTGTCCCGGTTGCCCCTCTTCCAGGCCAGCTCTCTGCTGTGGCCAGGGAGTACAGTGGAGGATGGCCCAAGTCCTTGGGCCCTGCACCCCATGGGAGACCAGGAGAAGCACCTGGCTCCTGCCACCGGATCAGTGCGGTGCGCCGGCCGCAGCGCGCTACCGCGGCGGCCATTGGAGGGTGAACCAATGGCAAAAGGAAGACCTTTCTCTCTGTCTCTCTCTCACTGTCCACTCTGCCTGTCAAAAAAAAAAACAAAAACAAAAAAACAAACAAACAAACAAAAAAACTTTGATAAGCTTTCTGCTTAATGTTTTAAAAGGTTATGTTCTAAAGAGGGCCGTGGTTAAGTAAATTAAGGCGCATCAAGCTGGTGGCACTTTAAGCAGCCATTAAAGCGATAATTATGACGCTTGTGTAGCAACACGGAAAGGCTGATGGACTAATAAAACGAAGAAAACAATTGGATGACACCGTGATTGCCACGAGTCAAAACCGCAGACCTCTGAGCAAACCACGAGGATGTCATGGCCCTCCTTTTCCTTCGTTTATGGTTGTCGTATTGTTTTTAAATAAATAAGTCAAGAACAGTGGGTGCCATAGGAATCATGATTTTTTTTTTTTTTTTTGGACAGGCAGAGTGGACAGTGAGAGAGAGAGACAGAGAGAAAGGTCTTCCTTTTCCATTGGTTCACCCTCCAATGGCCGCTGCGGCCGGCGCATCTCGCTGATCCGAAGCCAGGAGCCAGGTGCCTCTCCTGGTCTCCCATGCGGGTGCAGGGCCCAAGGACTTGGGCCATCCTCCACTGCCTTCCCGGGCCATAGCAGAGAGCTGGCCTGGAAGAGGAGCAACCGGGACAGAATCCGGCGCCCCGACCGGGACTAGAACCCGGTGTGCCGGCACCGCAAGGTGGATGATTAGCCTATTGAGCTACGGCCGGCCAGGAATCAATATTTTATAATAATAATAATAATAATAATAATAAACAGAGAAATACTCATCTTCCATCTGCCCTGCAATTCCGATGCCCTGTCTGGAACACCCTCTGAGGCCATGGGTAATGGCTCACTCTGGGGCCCTGTTATTGTCATGTTAATAACTGCGGGAAGAGCAACATTACCATCCCCTGCCCCTCCCCCTCGCGGTTCTAGATCCTGAGAGGGGCCAGCTCTCAGAGGGGAGGGGCTTGAATCTGATGCTTCTTCCGCCTCTGAGTGGGGAAGGGAGATGGGGGGGGTGTGAATCAGGGACACAGAGTCAGAAGGAAGCTGTGTATTTTTAAACATTTCATTGTTTATTTGAAAGGCAGAGAGATGGAGAGAGCGAGAGCGAGAGAGAGAGAGAGAGCAAGAGAGCGAGAGAGCGAGAGAGCGAGAGAGAGAGAGAGAGAGAGAGCTCTCCCAATCCACTGGTTTTCTCCCTGAATGCCCGCAACAGCTGGGGCTGGGCCAAGCCGAAGCCAGGAGCCCAGCACTCCATCCAGGTTTCCCACGTGAGTGGCAGGGGCCTGAGTACTTGAGCTGTCAGCTGCTGCCTCCCCGTGTGTGCGTTAGCAGGGAGCTGGAATCCACAGCAGAAGCGGGAGCTGACGCCGGGCAGGCTGAGGTGGGGTGCAGGAGCGGCGAGTGTTGTCTTAGGGAGCTGCTTTATCTTCCTACCTGCGTGACTTCTGGAGGGAGAAGCAGGGAGCAGGTGCTCCTACCTACCCAGGAGATGAGAGACTTGAAGAGCCTTGGGCGGGGTGAGGCTGGCCCCGGATGCCAGTCCAGTCCGAAGGGCACAGGTGCAGAAGATTAGGGTTTCTCTAGGGATCTCAAACGGGAGGAAGGAACTCAAAGTCATCTTGCATCTTCGCTCCCTCACCCTTCCCCCTCCCTCCCTCCCTCCCTCCCTCCCTCCCTCCCTTCTTCCTTTCTGCCTGCCATTCCCTCCCTCTGTTCCTGTCCTTCTTTCCTGGTTCCCGCCCTTCTCTTCAGTCTTTTTTCTCTTTCCTCCTTTTCAACGAACATTAACTACTGCTCTGTGTCGGTACCATGCTCGTCACCCAGTGTAAACAGGCACCGTGACAGTTCGTCCCCCAAGAAGTCTGATCAGTGAGACCAATCTGAACGGGAATATTCCCGACAGGTCAGGATGCGCACCCATGTGCCAAGGAGAGCAGTGAGAGGGGTCAGCACCTGTTGAGTAGTAGGAAGGTGTTCCGGTGGAGGGCAAGGGTTCCAGGCAGAGGGCACAGTGTGCACAGAGGCAGGGAAGTGTGGGAAAATGGAGCTCCCGCCTCTTTGAACCCTGGGGCCCTTGCAAAGGTCAACAGGCTGTGCGTGCACCTGCCATCGTGGGTCAGCGGCTCCTCAACCCCATGGCTGTCCTTGGGATCCCGTTATAGCCCTGGCAGCCAGGAATTCACCAGAATCATGTGAATCCCTTTGGTATTTCCCTGACATCTGTGACGGTTAGAGTTTGGGAAAGCTTCCAGGAGCACTAAGCCCCCTGCTCACCCTCACCATGAAGAGAGCTAGTTGGGAATACAAGTTTTAATTTCAGCACCACTGACTGCCCCCATCACCCTCATTTCAGGGGTGAGGGAACCGTGGCCCAGAAAGAAGCGGGTGGTGGATTGCAAGTCAACGAGCAAAGTACTTGGTACTTTGCTCCTGGTAGCACATCAGGTGCCTTCTCTAGGGAGGCCGGGCCAGCCTCTTTCCCCTCCCGAGTTCCAGCGCTTCCCTGTTCGCGGTAGGAAGTGCTTCAAAAACTTCACAGAAAATGGAATTAAAAGTACGTTAATTTTGGTGTAGAAAAAATTGAAATCCATGTACATGAGGGGGTCATTCAAAAGTTAATGAAAAAACTATGCATGAATTTCAAATATTTTTGCAGCAAAGTAGACTTTCAATGTTACTTTCCATGGACTTTGGAAGCCCCTTCCATTGTTACCTGTTTGCAATTTCAAGGGTGCACAGCTTCTTCCAGACCTGCCAGATGCAACAAACAAGCTCTCCTCCCACCCATAGCCTCTTCTCCTCCCCGCCACAGCCTTCCTAGCTGCTCTCTGTTCTGATGAAGACAAGGCCTGGCTCCCTCTGTCTCTTCTGGGCCACAGCGGCTGGGCTCAAGGTCCTGTGACCCCTTCCTGCTTCGTCTCCTCCAGCTTCTCTCTCTCTGAGAAACTGCATCTCAGGAAGACTTTCTGGCTAGAGTAAGCAAAGTGACCAACCGGGAAAGGTCCAGGGCTCCAGCTGTGCCGTTACCCAGAGCAAACCCTTCCTGAAGCTGGGGTCATTCTCTTTTCCCAGCAATGTTGGGGCCCCAGGGGATTCAAACAAAACGACCTCCAGCCCTCCCAGGCCTCACAGCCAACAGGCCCAGGTTTCCATGGGTCTGCAAGCGAAGTGGCGAGGACCCCATGACAGCCAACTCTGCTTCCTCTGTCCCGACTCACGTGCACGGAGGCACAGAACAGGGACCCCAGGTGTGATGTGGGCCAGCACTTGAATGTCACGGCAGAAGCCAGACCAGGAGGCAGATGGATCGACGCGGCCCACAAAGAGTTTCTGGGCCATTTGCCACTTGCGTTTCTGTTTTCCCACCTATAAATCTGTTCACTTGCCTTGGCATTTATGTGGCTTCAGAAGGCTATTATCTTGTCAGCGTTGTTCTCCGGCATTGACATTATCTCTTAATTACACAATTACTTTGTTATGTACTGTAGACCTAGTAATAAAATATTTGAAGTGTTCAAGCCCAGACAGGATTTTTAAAAATATGCTTTGAGTCAAAGCATCTTGCAAATATCACTACTAAGTGTCATAGCCAGAAGAGACCTCTACTTGTGCCCCATTAGCAGGAGGGAGAGACTTAAGACCCCCAGGGACCAAGGGGCCTGCTGTTGGCCAGGTCCTTAGGATGACTGGCGCCCAGCAGAGCCCGCCTCAGGTAGCACAGCACCCGAGCAGAGAGGCGGAGGCAGAGGTCAGATTGACGGCTCCCAGATCACTGGTTTTCCTGCCTACGCTCTTCCCCACGAGGGCAGTCCAGGTCAGACACTCACCATCCGTTCGGGGAGCCCACACCCAAAGAACTGGCTTACTCTCAGAATCAGGTCCTACTTCTCCCGTCTCAGGGCCATGACAAAGTCTCCCTGCCCCCACCTTTGGGCTAACTCTCCTTCCTTGTTAAGGAATTGCAAATGGTCACCTGGCACATTTGTGCCATTAGCAATAATCTGTCAATAAAGAAGGGACTTCAGCCCAAGGGAACAGCACACAGGGTGAGGGTGAGGCAGAAGTGGGTACCAGAGTTGGGACATGGGTGGGGGAGTTTTTGGAACTGGGAGCAGCTTGACAATGGAGGGATATCCAAAGAGAGAGGATCGACCCTTTGATGAAGTTCACCTGCTTCCCTTTGCGTGTGACCCAGGGCTCGGCGAGGAACGGCCCACGCTGGGCGTGCCGCCCCTGCAGGGATGGCAGAGGGCCTCTCAGAGACGTCCCTTCCTGCCTCTGAGCTTGCGGGCGGCTGCAGGGTGCTTCCGTCAGTCTCACTGGAGGAAACTTCCTTACCATCTGTAGTGGGATGAACTGTGTCCCCCAAAAGACACGTGGAAGTCCTAACCCCTGATACTGGGTACGAGGGATTGCTAACAAGTTCACACAAAATGCAGGCTGCAAAATGATCTTGTATGGACTTCAACATTTGTTGCTCCAAAATAAGTTTATCTTTTAATTCCCTTTCCCATGAACTTTTTGAGGTTCCCTTGCAGGTAACCTTGCTTGGAAACAGAGCCTGCGGGGGCATCATCACATGAAGATGACATCTCACTGGGGTAGGGTGGACCCTAAATCTAGTAACTGGAGTCTTTGTAAGAAGAGCAAAATTTTGGCAAACCAGGCGATGTCTACATGATGACAAAGGCAGAGATCGGTGGTGTTGGTGGCATGGTGCCGTGGGTCATGCTGCTTGCCCGGACAACATGCCACAGTGGTGCATTGGTTCAGGGTCCCGGCTGCCCCACGTCCCATCCAGTGTCCTGCTAATGTACCTGGGAAAGCAGTGGATGATGGCCTATGTGCTTGGGCCCCTGCACCCATGTGGGACACCCATGTGGAGTTCCTAGTTTCTGGCTTCAGCCTGGCCCACGCACCTAACTATTGTGGCCATTTAAGGAGTGAACCAGCAGATGGAAGATCGCTCTGTCTCTCCCTCTCTCTGCTACTCTGTCTTTCCAATAAATAAGTAAATAAATACATTAATCTTTAAAAAGGCAGAGGTTACTGATGTCTCTGCAAGCCAGGGAGGACCAGGGAGTACGGAACCCCCAGGGTCTCCCAGGGGTGGGGCATATGCAGCCAGATGAAATCCAGTCTGACCCTGCCAAGGCAACCACAGCTGAGACTCACAATTCAATAAATTGGTAGCAGGCTAATTTTTGTCGATAATTTCATATCACTCCCAAATTAATATAAATATCTAGAGGCCCTGGGCAGGAAAAAGGTTCTCTACCCTGGAAGGCAGGATCCTGCTCCAGGGCCTTCAGGGTGAACGCTGCCGGCCCCTTGGTCTCTTAGACTCCAGAGCTGCAAGAGACTTCACTCCTCTGTTGTAAGCCTAGGAGCCAGGAGCCAGGAGCCAGGTGCTTCCTCCTGGTCTCCCATGCGGGTGCAAGGCCCAAGCACTTGGGCCATCCTCCACTGCACTCCCGGGCCACAGCAGAGAGCTGGACTGGAAATGGAGCAGCTGGGACTCGAACCAGTGCCCATATGGGATGCTGGCTTTACTGGCTACACCACAGCACTGGTCCCTCATTTTATTTTTAAAGATTTATTTATTTACTTTGAAAGACAGAGTTACAAAGGGAGGGGGGGGAGAGACATATATATATATATATATATATATATATATATATATATATATATAAAATCTTTCATCTGCTGGTTTGCTTCCCAGATGGCCACAATGGCCAGGCTGAAGCCAGGAGTCAGGAGCTTCATCTGCATCTCCCACCTAGGTGCAGGGGCCCAAACACTTGGGCCATTTTCCTTTGCTTTCCCAGGCCATTAGCAGGGAGCTGGATTGGAAGTGGAGCATCTGAGACTTGAACCGGTGTCCATGTGGGATGCTGGCATTGCAAGCTGTGGTGTTACCTGCTACGCCTCAATGTCTACGCCCAGGTCCTTTTAGAAAGCCGGTAAGTCCACCTAGCAGAGCAGAGTTTCTTACAGACCTTTACAGTGGGCATCCTGGCAGAAGAGCCGCTGCTGCTGCTGACCGCTAGGGGGCAGATATCAGATGCTGAAGCTCCTCGCTGAGGGGAAGGCAGAAGCTCCTTAGGTGGTGCAGGTTGCAGAGTGGTCCTAGGGGCTAGGTGTCGTGCCTGCCTCCCCACACTGAGGTTCTCAGGTCAGGAGACATGGCCAGCCTACCTTGTGGAAGTCCCCAGGTGATCCAGGTGCACACCCAAGATTGAGACGCTCTGGCTTAGGACTGGAGATCAGCTAAGGCCACGGAGGGACTCCCCCGGGGAGCCTTGGCTGCTCCAGCTGCTGTGGCCATGCCCTGGACACGTTCAATTGTAGACTCTTGGGGGGTGGACCCCAGGCACCCACATTTTTATTCTTACTCTCCTGGTGATTCTAATATGCAGTGAAAGCTGAGACCCACTGACCTAGAGGAATAGTCCCGAATTATCTGGAGCTTAAAAATTGTAACAAATACTGATTTAATTGGTCTGAGTAAGGCTTGGACCTGAGTATATATTTCTGTTCTCAGGCAGTTCTATCTGCAGCAGAGTTGAGAGCTGCTGGTCAGGGCCTGACCCTTCCCCCTCTCTGCTTAATAAATATGCTTATATTTAAATCTGTGAGTGAATTCTGTGGCCTGCCATTAAGAACTAGGACCACCTGCCTGTTTGTACCATGTGGGAAGGCCCCTGTTCCAGCTACACCTGAACCTCTCTCTAGTCTGTTATCTCAGCTACCTGGGAATTTGGAGCGGAAAAAATTAAAGGGGCTTTAAAGAAAGTGCATTGGGGGGGCCGGCACTGTGGCATAGAGGGTAAAGCCACCATCTGCAGTGCCGGCATCCCATATGGGCGCCAGTTCGAGTCCTGGCTGCTCCACTTCCAATCCAGCTCTCTGCTGTGGCCCGGGAAGGCAGTGGAGGATGGCCCAAGTCCTTGGGCCCCTGCACCTGTGTGGGAGACCTGGAGGAAGCTCCTGGCTCCTGGCTTCAGATCGGTGCAGCTCCAGCCATTGCGGCCATCTGGGGAGTGAACTAGCAGATAGAAGATCTTTCTCTCGCTACAACCACAGCACCGGCCCCTCTCCTCATTTTCTTTCACTCTCTTTGCTTTTGCTTTTTCTCCTGCCCTATATTCAGCCTATATTTGGTCTAGCACTAATTTCGTAAAAAATTGATGCTTTCTGTTCTTAGTTTTCAAACAAGTGAATTGAATATTTTCCTTCTAAACAAAGAATAAAAGTTGTTTCTGCATAAGGTAAGCCAACAGATTTCTTCCCCTAGACTCTGGTACTGGAAATCTGCTATGAATTATTTTGGAAACTCACAACACGACTACTGGGGACTGGACTTGTTGGAAAGGGAGGCTTCTCGGAGGAACAGGGCATTGGAATTGGGTAGAGCTTGGATCAAAGGAAAGGTGGTCCAAGGAGAACTTCCTTTTTTAGTCCCCCACCCATACCCCCACCGCCACTGTAAGTAATCTGTCTATACCCATGCCAGTTGCCTAACACTACCTGGCTGGGGTTTGCAATTAAGTTCGCCACTTCTCATGGAGCGTGCCAGCTCCTGAGTGGGCTGTCCCTGCCCTCCCTGGAGCCTGTGCTGCTCTGCCTCGCTGGCCTGGGACCAGAACCCTCCCTGTGTGAGTATGTGTGTGAGTGTGTGTGTGATTTGCAGACACGCCTACTTCCTGGACCCCTGGGGGCTGCTGCCTGCTCCCTGGTTTCTCCAGGTGAACGATGCTCTCCTCTGGGAGTGGGGGGCTGCTCTCTGAAGCCCACTCTGCTGCCCAGGCTGCTTTGAGAAAAACGTGGTAAGTGCTGGTGGTCGCTTGCATGTGCAAGTAGGAATGCGAACTTACCGAGGGGTGTGTGTGCATGTTGGAGGAGGGCATGCTCATGGAACAGTCTCTCAACAGCAGGTGCTGGGTGATACAAGGGAAGGCACACAGAGACCCACCTGGACGCCCTGCACCCGCTCCCTGGGGACTTCCTGTGCATTTATCATCCTCACCAGGTTCACACAGGACCTGAGCTCTGATTTGAAGGAATCCAGGGACCCTCCTCGGCTCCGGAGCCCCTCCTCCCCTGTGGCCCGAAGTTTTTCCATGTGGCTTTGCTTGCTTTTAGTTAAACCTTGATCTTTCTCAAAAGGCAAGCATTCCTGGGAGAAGGCACCCAGAGCCAGATGGATGAGAGCTTACAGAACTCACCAGGCAAGCCAAGTGCCCCGGTGTCCGTGGGGTTCCCTTGGAAGGTTGGTGGCCGAGCCAGGGCTTGGACTCCGTCCTTGTGGCCCCTGGCGCAGCACTTGTTGTACCTGCGTCACAGGGCATTGCCTGTGGCCCTGTGCGGAGCCTTACACAGCAGGGCCCTGCCTGGGAGCACAATGGGGGAGGCCCATGGGAACAAGAGGTGGTGGTGATATTGATACATTTGGGCTTTTCTGTGACTTGGGAAAACGATTTTTTCTTCTACAATAATAATATAATGTGAGCCACACACATGCAATTTGACATTTTCAGGTATCCACGTTAAACAGATGAAAGGAAATAAAAAAGGAAATGGAGCGGACGTGCGGCCTAGCCATTAAGATGCCTGTTGGGAGCCTGTGTACTGGATCTGAGTACCTGGGTTCAAGTCCTGGCTCTGACTTTTGACTCCAGCTTCCTGCTAATGCAGACCCTGGGAGGCAGCAGGTGATGGCTAAACTAATTGGGTCCTTGCCACCCACGTGGGAGACCTGGGTTGAGCTCCTGGCTCCTGGCTCCTGGCTTTGGCCTGGCCCAGCCCTAGCCATCACAGGCATCTCTCTGCCTTTCAAACAAATAAATAAACAAATACAAATTTAAAAAGCTTGTTTCTTAAAAACAGGGAAAGAGGATACAGCGAATTTTAAAATTTATTTTTACTTTTGGAAAGTTATTTTAAATTATTAACAATTTTGTACATTATTATGTGCAATGTGATATTTGATTTTTTAAAAAAAAGATTTATTATATTTATGTGAAAGGCAGAGTGAAGGAAAGAAAGGAGACACAGAGAGATCTTCCATCTGCTGGCTTGCCCCTCAAAGGGCTACAATGGCTGGGACTGGGCTAGACCATAACCAGGAGCCTGGAACTCTATCGGGGGTCTCCCACGTGGGTGCAGGGGTCCAAGCACTTGGGCCATCTTCTGCAGCTTTCCCAGGAGCATTGGCAGGAAGCTGGACCAGCAGCCAGGATTTAAACCCGTGCTCAGACATGGAGGCTGGCTTTGCAAATGGTGGCTTAACCCACTAATATCACAGTGCTGTTCCCACAATGTGGTGTTTTGCTACATGTATTCATTGCGGGATGATTAAATGAAGGTGATTAACAGACCTGTCGCTTTACATACTTATTTGTTGTGGTAGAAATATTTGAAATCTACTCTTTCGGCAACTGTGAAATATACAATGCATTAAGGTTAATGATTGTGGCTGTGCTGTGTAATAGAGCCCAGAAACATTTCTTGTCTAATTGAAACTCTGTTCCCTTTGACTAATATCTCCTCATTTCCTTCTTCCTCTTCTAAGAACCAGGCAAAATGAATTTTATCATATATTAAATAGTACAAAAAGGTCAGTGGTTTAAAAAGGTGATTTCACCATCCGTTCTGTGTAGAGTTATTAATGAGCGCCATGGGTTGACCATGGTTTTTCTCCACCAAAAGAGGCATCGTCCCCAGGGCAGCAGTGTTGGAGTACGAGTGGGCAGTGTCTGGGCCAGAGGCCGAGGACCTCTGGAATAGGTGAGTGCCTTTCTCACACGGCAGGTGCATTCCTGCTCCTTGTGGGGTCAGTCCACCCCTCCTGCCCCTCTCGTCCGCCAGAGTCTCTTCCCCTTTGCTTGTCCATCATAAGTGGAAGCAGCACGAGGCCCTGCCCAGAGGTCAAGCAGATGCTGGTGCCATACTCTTGGGCTTCAGAACTGTGAGTGAAAATAAAGCTCTTTCCTTTACAAATGTCCTGTTTGGGGTATTCTGTTACAGCAGCAGAAAACAAAAGCTGAGAGATGTTTTCCCCTTTCCTCACTGTGGCTGTGCGCTTACAGGCACACCGCTTTGCAGGTGGACTTTACTGAGCCTCACTCAACAGCACCTGGTGGGGAGGGGCGGCATGTGCGGGGAGGAGAGTGATCGTAGTGTTTGCTTGCAGCAGTATGAGTTGCTGCCCTGGGGATCTGCAGATTACCTTATCAAATGCTAACTAAGCTCACCCCTACAAAAGGGCTAACAGCTTAACAATATCTCTACAAGGAAAGCCCAGATCTGGAGATGGAAGATGCTATCTGCAAGGCAAGCACCAGTGGATCCAGGGAAACCAGCCGCCAGAGCGGCATTTTCCTGCTCCCAGGGCAAGCCCTTGGCGCTGAGCAGGGTGAGATTTAAGCAGTGGTGACTAAAGTGTCAAGAAGGCTGTAGGGACTGTGAAGGCGTGGCCCCTGTCGCTTTGCTCTAAGGCTATTTTATGGCTTGGGATATTAGCGAGTGCTATTGCTCAGTTTTCACATGTGTTTATCACACGGGCAGTATGTTCATAGTGTGTGGACGTAATTTAGAAATACATGCAGACTTTAAAAGTACTAATTGGATCCGGTCCCTCTTTTGCTCAAAACCCTGCTATTGGCCGGCGCCGTGGCTTAACAGGCTAATCCTCCACCTTGCGGCGCCAGCACACCGGGTTCTAGTCCCGGTTGGGGCGCCGGATTTTATCCCGGTTGCCCCTCTTCCAGGCCAGCTCTCTGCTATGGCCCGGGAAGGCAGTGGAGGATGGCCCAAGTGCTTGGGCCCTGCACCCGCATGGGAGACCAGGAGAAGCACCTGGCTTCTGGCTTCGGATCACTGAGATGCGCCGGCCACGGCGGCCATTGGAGGGTGAACCAACAGCAAAAAGGAAGACCTTTCTCTCTGTCTCTCTCTCACTATCCACTCTGCCTGTCCAAAAAAAAAAAAAAAAAACAAAAACAAAAACAAAAAAACCTGCTATTGTGACCCCTTCCCCCCAAACTTACCAGGGGAAACCCACAACAAATTCCATTTAGTTTTGTAGATTTTTGAACTTTTTATAAGTAGAGTCAGTCACACCATATAAATTAGTTCACTATTTCCCAGATCAAATTTATATGATCAAGTGTCACCCATGATGTTGCATATAGCTATAATTCACTTGTTTTCACTACCATGTAGCACTCCAGCGCAGAATTAAACCTGCTTTAAAAAGACATTCTTTTGTGATTGATCATAGCTGCAACAGGGCCACTATGAGTGTGTTGCACAGGTGTCCTGAGGCTCATGTGGCTGTGTGAGGGTCACAGGTGTGCCATCACCCACCAGGCTTGTCATACTCAGGGCCTTGAGTGTGCTCTTTCCGAAGCTTGGCACCTCCTCACTGTCTTTCTCTTGTCTGCAGGTATCTACATTAGACACATCTTCAGACCAACTCACACATCCTCCCCTTGAGGAGGCGTCTTCTCCAAGTGTGGACACGGGAACCTTGTAGGTGACACACCCCGGAGTACTGGTCACACTGGGCATCGGTGGGGTGCGAGTTCCCCTGGCTGGCCTTGGCTGTCGAAGTCTTCGTGCTGCTAGAATGTACCTCTGTGGCCCTGGTGACTTGGGAAGAACAGACATTCCTTCCTCCCAGTTCTGGAGGCTGCAAGTACAAGGTCAAGGCTCTGGCAGGTTCTGTGTCAGGTGGGTGCACCTGCTTTCCGGCTCATAGGTGGTGTCTTCTTGCTGGGTCTCCACATGGTGGAGGGGGCAAGGGAGTGCTCTGGGGCCTCTTTTATATGGGCATAAATTCCATTCATAAGGGTTCTCCCCTTAAGATTTAATCACTCCAAAGGCTCCATCTCTTAAAACCATTACCTTAGCCAGCGCCATGTCTCAACAGGCTAATCCTCCGCCTGCAGAGCCAGCACTCCGGGTTCTAGTCCCAGTCGGGGTGCCGGATTCTGTCCCGGTTGCTCCTCTTCCAGTCCAGCTCTCTGCTGTAGCCCGGGAGTGCAGTGGAGGATGGCCCAGGTCCTTGGGCCCTGAACCAGCATGGGAGACCAGGAGGAAGCACCTGGCTCCTGGCTTTGGATCAGCGTGGTGCGCCAGCCGCAGCATGCCAACCGCAGCGTGCCGGACGCAGCAGCCATTGGGAAGTGAACCAATGGAAAAGGAAGACCTTTCTGTCTGTCTCTCTCTTTCTCACTGTCCACTCTGCCTGTCAAAACAAAGAACAAAACATTACCTTGGGGGCTAGGAGCCCAACACATGAATTTTAGGGGGGCACAAATGTTCAGATGGTCGCAGCACCTGTGCTCCAAACTGTTGCATTCAGACAAGACACAGATAACCAACCTGCCTGCTCTGTGGTACACGGTAACCAACTCCCAAGGCCTGCAGACCCTTACGGCCAGGAGGTCACCCTCTAGAGCTCCCATTCTCCACTGATTGCATTATACACACCCAGTAGTAGGAGCAGGTTAGTCGGAGCCCACAGCTGCCCTGGCTAATTGCACCTGCTACAGTAGGTACATGATCTACCCAACCAGACCACTGAAAGAATGTGAAAAGAACAAGAGCTGCTTCCGTACAACCCAAGCCGGATGCTTCAGAGAGACATAGGACCAGACTAAGGAGTTTAAGTGAGCAGCCAATCAGGAAATGCTGCTTCCTGGCCACATGGTGTGTGTCCCCTCACCACTGAGCCCTAGGGCAGAGACCATAGTGGCTCTGTCTTTGTGCCTTGTATTCTCACCCAAGACCTGAAACTAATTAGGGAGCTGGTGAACGTGTGCTTATCCCAACATGAGCAAATAAATAAATGTCAAGGCTTAAAAAAAAGGGAAAGGATGGCTCCTGAAATGCGAGTGCTGAAAACACACGGCTGGGACATTGGGTGTGGATGACACGGCTTTAAAAGATCAGAAAGCACCTAGGGAACTCTCCAGGATTCTGCACTTGAATTGCTCTAGCGAAGACCCTTAAATTCTTGCTCCAATTTAAAGAAAAAGACACTGGGAACTCCTAGCCTACACCTTACGGATGCTGTCTATGCACGAAAGGTGATGTGGAGCCTCAACTGGCAGGTGTGCATCCAAAAGAAAGGCTTGGGCCTTTTAACCAATAGGGGAATTGATCCGTTTGTCTATTCTTAGGATAACCATATGTAAGGGATGAGTGTTGTTATGATCCCAGCAAGAAAAAGTGGCATGTCCAAATTAGACACTTTGGAGATGGTTTAATAAAAAGATTGTTTGTAAACCTCTGGGTAGAAGTGAGGGAAGCCACAAAGGACAGGATCTCAAGTTAGGGTGACACAGAGAGCCTCCTGCTGGCCGCTGAGCCTGCGCCCTCCCTGTGCACTCCCTGCCAGTGTCTCCGATCGGTCAAACCCCACGGGCAGGCAGGCAGAAGGTGCAGGGCCCCACTTGTCCAGACGATGCTGGTGAGCAGAGAGCAGTAGGAGAACAGGGACAGCACACGTTGGGGCAAAGGGAAGACGTGCAGCATGGTGCCGGGTTCTGTGAGTCTCCACGCCGACACATTGGATTCTCCGACAGATTGTGGGCCCATGTCCTCAGATCGGAAGGCTTGAGCATTATTTGTTGACTTATTTGTCTCTCCCACTAGACCGTGGGTATCGAGCGGCTCGGCCCGGCCCAGGGTTTGGCACGTCAAAGGAGCTCAGTAATGAGCCATATCCTGGCAACACTGCAAGACCCATGAGTTGTCAAAAACTCCGTGATCTGCATGCTTTTCCTTCATCTAACAAGCACTTATTGAGTGCCTGCCTTGTGCTAGACACTGCTCCAAGCACAGAACACACAATGGCCATAAAGACAGCAAGATGGGAGACTTCCTGTCCAGTGGGCCTGGCAGTCAGTCCTCAAATTCTTTCATCATTCAACAGACATTTGCTGGATGTACCAGTGATGTGCCAGGCACTATCCCAGGTGCTGGGTGTTTAACAATGGGCAAGATGAAGCCACTTTCCGTATTGAACTTGCACTTGAGAAGGGGTATTTTGCCCATACATGGCCCTCTGGAAAGCCGAAAGTAATTACTGGGGCTCTATTAGATCTGAGCTCCTGACAGTCGAGAGGCAAGCAGGAGGCCACCTTAGGTCATGGAAAGACAATCCCAGGGCCGCATGGGAGCCAGAGCCTGGGGGGGATGACCTCACAGGGTGAGGCTGCCCTTGCCAATCTCATCCCATCCCTTGGCGATGGATGATTGGGGAGGATTTCAAGGAAGAAAACCCGAGTTCCTTACACGTCTCTTTGCATGCGGTAGGTTGGTGAGTTTCTGTGGGGTCGAGTGCTCTCTTCCCATTCTTTTATCGAGATGTGGCCTCCCTAGAAACCAGTCCTGGACGATGAAGGGCTGGTTGGCAGCACGGGGAGCCCGGGCGGGGGACCGGGGATCACATTGCCTTGTTTAGAAGCTCGGGATTCCTTCTGGGGCATGTGTCACCTGGCTCCGTATGCCGGAGCCAGTCTTTTCTGGGAAGGATCAAACCTAGGTTTCCACCCTATTGATATTCCTCAATCTCTTACACTCCTGAGCACTGGGAGCTGGGTTTGTCTTACGTGTAAGCAGCAAATCGCAGGGGAAGTGGTATTTGTTAGGACAGACAGCTGGGTGCCCACGCCACACTCCTTGCCTCTTGGTATGAGGCCCTCAGGACTTGGCTGGATGGCGCTGGCTCTTAGGGCCGCTTTCAAGATCTGTCTCCCTTCCTAGGATTTGGCTGCTGCCGCTTCCTAGCACCTCCTTGGCCACCACGGGGCCTGCTGTGAGTCAGCAGAACTGGTTAGCAGCATTGATCTTTGGAGACAACTGCTTACCCAGTGTGATTTTGCAGGCTCAAGGGAGGGACTTTTCTCCCTACTCATGTCCCTAAATACCTCCTCTGTCAGCCTTTTGACGTTTGGGATTTCTTTGCTGTGGACAAAGCTTTCCATTCCACAATGATGGATCAGAAATAGAAGTGAATGCACATGTGTTTGGCATTGCCCGTAACAAGCTGTTCTTGGCCTCCGTGCTGTTGCTCGTGCTGCGCCCTCTGCCAGGAATGGCCTCACTTCCCAGGCACTGATCCTTGAAGAGTCAGTTCAAGCATTTCCTGCCCCGGGGGATATTGCAACTGGTGTCTCTGGTTGTAAGAAGCAGACTTGTTCAGACCAGCTCAAACGATGCCTGCAGAGATGGATGTGGCAAGGACAAAGTCAAAGCCACGAGGAAGATGCACCCCTGGCCTCTCGTGAGGAGGAGACGTTAGCATCTGCTTCACAGTTTGCCTCCACTCCCCCCCCCCCCCCCCAATAATCTAAGATCTTGAAAGTAAGGACTATGTCTGACTCACTTTGGGAAGCCCAGGTCTAGCACAGAGCCCAATATCTAGGACCAACTAGACAGATGGCTGTAGAACTAATGGAGGGATGAATAAGTGAATAGGCAGAAGACGTGGTCTCTGTCGTCGAGGGACTTCCAGTCTAGCTGGGGAACTAGATGACAGGTGCATGGTTACGTAATAGAAGAGATAAGCAAAGCGAAACGATGATTAAGAACGGACGCAAAGCTGGCAAGGTGCACAGGCCCAAGGCCTCTCAGGGAAGATGAGATGTAGTGAGCAGAAGGCCCGAGGAAGACTTCCATCCACACCAGCATGCAAATCACCGTGTCAGACCATTTCTGGGTGAAGAATCCTGGTAGAGAAAGTTGGCATGAACATGGAGCCAGGGTACAATTTCTTTTTAATTTTTTTTCGAAAGATTATATATTTAAATGGCAGAGTTAGAGAAGGAGAGACACACAGAAAGAGCTCTTCCATCTTCTGGTTCACTCGCCAAAATGGTGTTAATGGCCAGAGCTGGGCTGATCCAAAGTCAAGAGCCAGGAGCTTCTTCCAGGTCTCCCATGTGAGTCCAGGGGCCCGAGCATCCTCAGCTGCTTTCTCAGGTGCATTAGCAGGGAGCTGGATCAGAAGAGGAGCAGCTGGAACACACACTGGTGCTCATATAGGAGGTAGATACCTTAGGTGGAAACTTAACCTACTACACCACACCACAGTGCCGGCCCCCAGAGTACAATTTCATTCAGGATCCCACAAAGAACAAAAACAGCTCAGGGCACAGAGGAGGGCCTCAGAGACAAATCTCCTATCTTGAAGACCTTGCTTGAGGGCTGGTGTGCAAGATCGGGTTCATTAGGCCCCACACTGACTCTCCCGGGACACCTGGGTGGCCACATGGTCTCCTGGCTGATGGGGCTGGGAGGGTGAGGCCTGTGCTGGTCCCTGCTGAGTCCCTGCAGCTTCCGGCCCAGGGTAAACCCCAGGCCCCTGCCTGGCCCTCAGGACACAGCAGGGAACAAAGGGCGCTTCAGGTGCTGCCAATGTTATTGACTGCCCCTGAAGGCAGACAGTGGCTCGCTTTGTTCCGGAGCCCGGCCGCCAGGCGAGGCCCTCCTGTGAGGCCCTTCTGTTCCCCATGTGTGCAGATGTGTCCCTTTGAACCTTTGCACAGAACACCTTGCATCGGGATGGGCGCTGTCAGCTTGCCAGGAGCAAGCAGCGAGCGGCTGCAAGGGCTTCCGGGGAGCCTGCACAGTCGCCTTTTCTTGTACTCAGAATGGAGGAGGTGGGAACCAGATGGAAGCCACGGAGGCCAACCCATCCCTGGGAAAACGGAGGCTCGGGGAAATGAGTCTTTCTGCACGTTCCCGGGATGCCTTGCGTTTGTCTTGTTTCCCCGCACGCACTCACCCGGGGTTTGCGTTCTTTCAGCCAGAAGCCCTTGCTGCGCGGCCCCTGCCTGAGCTGGGCCCCGTTTTATGGGTTGGGCAGGTGATTTGGCTGCAAGTCACAGACCACTCACCTGGCAGTGGCTTAGACAGGGCAGGCGTCCATTCTCCCCTGGGCGGGAAGCAGCCCCTAGGCGGGGCTGGGTGCACAGAGCCTGTAGGCTCAGCAGCTCAGCAGTGCCGTCGGAAACCCAAGCAGCGGACACTCCTGAACTTTGCCCTCCTAGGCGTGTGGGTGATAGTCTCCTTAGGTGGCCTGATGGCTCCCCTGGCCCTGCGACAGGACCCTGATGCCCAAAGACGGGAGCAAGGCCAGCTGGGGACTTCAGCTCCCTCTGTCTTCAGCAGGAAAGAGTGCCAGAGCCAGAGGCACCCAGCTGAATTCTTTTTACATTGCTTTGGCCACACCTGGGTCACATGCCTGTCACAGGGGGTGGGCTGCCTCCCCTGTGAGAAAGGCAGGTGTGCCTCTCTGAGTCCAGATCCTGGACCCAATAAGCCGGGGTGAGAGCGGGGCCTCTCTCGCCTCAGTTTTTCCATCTGTAAAGTTGACACAAGGTTAAGACGCGGTACTGTGTGCAAGATGCTCACTCCCCAGTGTTAGCTACGAATATCACCACCTTCCCCAGGGAAAAAGGCAGCAGAGAGACAGCTTCCGGGTCTTCCACCTGGGGTGGCCTCCATGTCACTGGGAGCCCCTTTACCTGGTCCAGACCTGGAGGGTGTCGAGGAGGGCTTCCTGGAGGAGAAGACTTCGACGTGTCGTTGTAGCACGTGCAGCAGCCGCTCAGGCAACGACAGGCAGCTCTTCCCGGCAGAGACTGTGGCAGGCCCAGACGCTCTACGGAGGGAGCCAGGGCTCGCTCCAGGGGCCCTGAGCACCAGCCAAGGAGCTTGGGTCTTTCTCTACAGGCTGTGGATGTTTCAGCTGCAGGTAGCCCCGGACTTGTATTTTTGTGTCAGGCTGTGGTGGGAGGATGGGTAGGAGGGGAGTGGGCCCCAGGTGGGAGACGATGGCAATACTCCTGGGGACACGGCTGGCAGCCTGAGCTGGGGTCACTGGAGCAGGGCTAGGGAAGAGGGAGGGACTGACAGCCAGCAGGATGTGGTCGTTTGACGTGGAGGGAGACGATGCAGTACATCAAGACCCCCCGATTCTGGCCTGGGGACCTCATCAGTGGAACAGAGGCAATAGTAGGGCAGGGAGAGAGGAAAAGAGAGAGAGAGAGGACACAGGTGAGAGAAGCAGAGGAAAGTGTCTGGGGGCAGCTGGGGACATCGCAGACCCCCACCTGCACAGAACCTGAGGCTCAGGAGAGAGGTATGCGCAGAAGACGAGGCCATGGGAGTTGTCCACCCAGAGGGAGCAGATGAGTGCATGGGACAGACGACATCGGGTTGGGAAAACAGAAACCCACGCAAGAAGACAGCTCCGCAGCTCCGCGCCTCGCGCCTGTCTCCCGAGTGGCCTGTGCTGTCTGGGCGCTCTGGCGGACTGGCTGTGGTTCAAGGACTGCCGCCAGGTGGGGGTTCTGCTTGGTTGCTGTACACACAGCCATTGTTTAACGCTCAGCCTGCTGTGTGAATTTCTGCACGTCCCCTGTGGTTATTCAAATTCGCAGCCCTGATGTGGCAGAGTGGGGAGGAAGGCAGAGAAAGCAGAGCCCTCAGAACAAGGTGACAGGGCGGGCGGAGAGAGAGGCGTGGGGGCAGCAGATTGAAGGGGACACTGGGGAGGGAGGCGGGGACCAGGGGCACAACGGCCCAGGGCCATGGAGCCCAGGTCACAGGTGTTGCCCCTTTCCTGTTCCAGATAACAGGTATTTGGTGCAATCAATTCTATGAAGACTCTATATTAAATTACAGTAAGACTCAGCCACGTGGAGCCGAGAGGATGGGGAAGTGGGTTATCTTTCTCATGGAGCCCAGGCAGGGGTGTCTATACCCCGGTTTCTGGAACCACATGGGGCCAGTGGGGGAGGGTGTTGTGACTCTGTATCAGCATCTGTGTGCCGGATGCTGGGCAGCTTCCTCTGTGACTGTGAACCCCAGGGACTCGTCTTTCAACAGAGACACCAGGACCTGCCTAGCTACTTGGAGAGGGCTAAACGAGGTCCCGCACACTGGCCATCAGCGGATCCGGCCGGCTGGTGGTAACCAGGATGGCCCAGCTCTGTGCGTCAGCACCAACACGTCATGGGAGCTCGAGTGGGGACAGAAAGGTAACTTTGTGTGTGGAAAGAAACCCGAGGAGCATAGACTTGCTGAGTGCTGAGGGGCAAGCTTGGGCCAGGACAGGAGAGGAAAGCACAGAGCTTCCTTGGGCATGGCTGTCCCAGGACCCCCAGCAAAGGCACCAAATCAACAGCTGAAGGGCCGCCAACAATGAAGCACGGCCTTAGGACGCTGCTTACAGAGGTCCCGGATGGATGCAGAAGCCCGATCCAGCCCCGCCCATGTCTTGGTTCTAGAACTGTTCTGCGTCTCTGTGAGTTCCAGGCTGGTGGAGTCTATCTCTCCGTACAGTCTCACATTGTTATGCAGTTAGCATGGTAGAAGCAGCATGGATTCTCTAGGTTCAAGTCCCTGCCTGTCACCTTACCACCTGGCGGATCTTGTACAAGTTACTTAATCTCTCACACCTCAGTTTCCTTATCTGTAACATGGGCTCCCCCAGTTCTGCTGGGTCCTGAGATTGGTGTACGTGAACCGGCTGGCACAGTGCCTGGCGGGTAGTGGATGCTCAGTAATTGTTTGTGCCTTGTTTGCTTTTGTGCCTTAAGCAAGGCAGTTTCGGTCACCCTCAGGAAGAGGGGCTATCAAAGTATTGCTTGACTGGGGCAGGTGCTTGGTATAGCCGTTGGAACATGGCTTGGGCCTCTGCAGCCCACACGAGTGCCTGGGTTTGAGTCCTGGCTCCACTTCCGGTTCCAGTTTCCTGCTACTGTGCACCCCGGAAGGCAGCAGGAGATGCCCCCGTGGCTGGGATCCTGACACCCACATGGCAGATCCAGATGGGATTCCAGGCTCCTGGCTTTAGCCTGGTGCAGCCCTGGCTGTTGCAGGCATTTAGAGCGAACCAGGAGATGGAAGATCTTGCTCTCTGTCTCTGCCTTTTGGATAAACAGAAATAAGCAAAATTAGAAAAGTATGTTCTGACCAGCCAGGAAAGCCCATTCTGAGGAGGGAAATAGGCTAGAGAGGCGACCGTGAAAGGATCCTGTCTCCCGATCTAGGGCTGAAAAGAGGGCAGGCCCTGGGGTGGGAGGAGGGAAGGCGGAAGCACACAGGTCAGGGGCGGTGACCAACACGGTGGGCCAAGCTGGCCACTCCCTGCTGCCCATCCACAAAACTGTGGCCACCGCTGCCCCTTCTTCCCTTCCTCCGGCAGCCCTGGGTCCCCAGGGTGGCGCGGCTCCATTGCACCTCCTCTGCTGCCTCCCAGAGGTCACTTTGGGGATGGCTGTCCCAGCCTCGCCCTCTCTCCGGGCTACAGCCAACCCTGGAGTCTGTGAGGTCTGGAGGGAAATCTCCCAGGGGGCGCCTCCCTCTGTCCCCCCATTGCATTTGTATAGCACTGGGAGGTTTTCAGAAAAATGGTCCCATGCCCCTAGCACAGGCAGGAAGGCTGTTCCACCGAGCAGGGACTGGAATTGTGGAAAAGCAGCCTGTCCGAGACCAACTTTTTTTTTTTTTTTTAAAGATTTTCTTTATTTATTTGAAAGGAAGAGATACAGAGAGAGAGGGAGACAGGTCTCCCAACTGCTGGTTCACTCCCCAAATGGCTACATCTGCTAGGGCTGGGCCAGGCTGAAGCCAGGAGCCAGGAGCTTCTTCTGGGTCTCCCACATGGGTGCAGGGGCCCAAGTACCTGGGCCACCTTGTACTGATTTCCCAAGCCATAGCAGGGAGCTGGGTGGGAAGTGGAGCAGCCGGGACTCGAACCGGCTCCCATATGGAATGCCAGCACTGCGGGTGGAGGCTTAACCTTCTACACCACAGCGCCAGCCCCCGAGACATCACTGACCTAGCTGGTTGACTGCAGAACGAGGACTAGACCCTGGCATGGCCAGCCCAGGCCCCGGGGGGCTTCACCTGTGGGTATGGTTTTTTTTTTTTTTATTGGTGCTGGGAGGGAATTTCCCTCCTTCTTGCCTACTTTTCCTCTGCCTCACTCTGGGTTTCCTTGAGGTTCTAAAACGTGTCTCGCAGGACACACGCCATCTACCACCTCCCAGAGAGCCTGGCCCAGCCCCGCTGTGGCTGCCTCTGTGTCATCCCAGACACAGGGGAACGAGGCTGTTTCCAGGCTGCTCAGAGGCATCGCTGGGGGCTCCAGAAAGCCGCCCCTGGAGGCGACGCGGTGTCGTACCTTTGCCGCGATGGCGCTGTCCCCTCCAATGGCACCTGCAGCGGCACAGCTCAAATGGCAGTGAACAAGCCAGGTGCCTGCTGCCTGCTATTAAAGACCACGAAGACATTCCCAGCCTTGACTGAAATCCTCAGGCAGAGCAAATCCGGTGGCACTTGAAGAGAGGAATTTAGCTTGATAGTTTATATTCCACTTCAGTTGCTCCTCTGTCGGGCTGCTGATAAACTGCTGTAAGCCTGCTGAACGGCTGTCTCCGTGGCATGGGGAGGAAAGGGGCTGTGGCAGGACAGGGGGGCGGGGCCGCCCAGTGGGGGCCCAGGGCTGGGCCTGGAGCAGGGGACCCACCCTCTGCTGCTTTCCTCCTAGGGCCCCCTTCAAAGTGATGTGCTCAGGACAAACCACCTGCTCTGAGCGTTGCACTGTTATAGGGATGCACAGTGGTGCCATGGAGGGGACCGAAATTTGGGGATCAGAACACCAGAGCTGGGGCCGGCCCTGTGGCACAGCCAATAAAACCGCCACCTGTGACCCTGGCATCTCATGTAGGCGTCGGTTTGAGTCCTGGCTGCTCCACTTCTGATCCAGCTCCCTGCTGATGGCCTGGGAAAAACAGTGGAAGATGGCCCAAGTACCTGGGCCCCTGCACCCTTGGGAGAGACTCAGATGAAGCTCCTGGCTCCTGACTTCAGCCTGGCCCAACCCTGGCTACCCCTTCTCTCCTGCACCTGTTGCCCAGCTAAGGTAGAGATGGCGCCTTGGCTGAGCTCTAGTTCATCGGGCCTCACCCTGAGCTGAGGAGCATCCTCTACCCTGATCCCGCTGTAAGCACACTGCCGTCTCTCTGAGGAGCCCCCCTGCTCCCAGCCTGGACAGGGAAGTCATGGTGGGGGGTGAGGAGCTGGGGACAGCAGGCCAGGCCAGAGCAGAGGCTCAGGAAGGGAGCCGGTGCCCCCACAGCCGAGAGGGAGCGCACAGGAGTGCAGTGAGCTGGGTCCCTCTGCGCAGCCCTCTGGGAGGCTGAGGCCATAACGCATGAGTCCCATGGGCTTCAACAACTGCCTGGGCAGGTGCCAAGGCCACCCAGCTATAAGCGGCTAAAGGACTGGGACCCTGCTGGGCAATGGGGAGCCTTGGAGAGGTGTCCTCCGCTCCCCTGCCCAGCACACGCCTCCCTCTGGGCCTTGGGCAGGGCAAGGGCCGTGTCCTGGACTCTGCAGAGGCCAGGCTGGCCCGGCGTGCAGGATGGAGCCAGTGTCCTGGGCCCCTTGCGTGGAAGGGTGCCCGGAAAGGGGGCGACCTGGGGTGTGGATGGTAGGGCAGCCTTTGATGGGATGGCCCATCTGGAAGAGGGGGCACGGGGAGCTACTGGGACTAGGTGGGGAGGACCTGGTCTGATAGGATGGGGCCTGTGTGAGTGCAAAGACCTAGAAAGGGGGAAACTTTGATGGAGCTCCTGGCTCCTGGCTTCAGCCTGGCCCAGCCCTGGTTGGGGCTGGGGTGGGGGGTGCGAGCCCTCAGGGCCGTGGGTCCTTGCTCCAGTAAAGTGGCCGATGTGTTTTGTCAGCTCCTCGGTGGCAGGGAGACCTGGATGAGAGGTGGAATGTCCCCGGCTCTCACCCGGCATGCTCTGGTGTTTAATGAATCCATGTTCATCCCGAATGCGTTCCTTCTCCTTCTCGGGCTGCTTGCACCAGTGGCACCCGGCAGGGGGAGTCACTGCGCACTGTCATTGTTTGCCTGACTTCTTACACCTTCCTCCTGCCCACAGCGCTGCCTGACAAAGATCTTAAACAAGTTCATGGCCGTGCTCTCCCCTGCTCGGCTACGCCTCCCTCTTTCAGCACGAGAGGGAGTGTCACGGGCGTCCCTTTGCGGGACCCCACCTCTCCACTGGGTGGGCTGCCTCTTGTCCAGTAGCCATCACCTCACCCCCCAAGGAGGACAGAGCCAGAGCGGAGAGGGGGCGGGGCAGGAGTTGTCAGTGTAGGAAGCCGCTCTGTAACCAAATGACACAGAGAAAACCCCACTCCTCCAGGGTGGGCTGTGCTTTCAAAAGGAGGCCATCGGGGCTGGCGCTGTGGTGTAGCGGGTAAAGCCGCCACCTGCGGTGCCGGCATCCCATATGGGTGCCTGTTCCAGACCCGGCTGCTGCACTTCTGATCCAGCTCTCTGCTATGGCCTGGGAAAGCAGTAGAAGATGGCCCAAGTGCTTGGGCCCCTGCACCCGTGTGGGAAGACCTGGAGGAAGCTCCTGGCTCCTGGCTTCAGATCGGCTCAGCTCTGGCCATTGTGGCCATTTGGGGAATGGACCAGTGGGTAGAAGACCCCTCTCTCTCTCTCTCTCTGCCTCTCCTTCTCTCTCTGTGTAACTCCGACTTTCAAATAAATAAATAAATCTTTTTTTTTTTAAAGGAGGCTATTTGCTGGTCTGCTGCATGCATTTAAGGATTTTCAGGGAAATAAGATCTCCTTAGCAGTTAGACTGTGAAAGAACAAACACGGGGGGCAAATGACAGTGACAGGACTACTGGGGGTGCAGCCCAGAGCAGAAGGGATTTGAATGGCAAGACCCAGAAGCTGTGGACATGGATTTGTGGATTTCTCCTCAAATCGTTGTGGTGAGAACTTGGGCCCGTAGCCACAGGCAGCTAGCTGCAAGGGAGGCCGGGCAGTTGTCCCCTAGGTGGGCGGCCAGAGCCGCAACACGGGGCCCTCTGGGTGGAAGGCGGGAAGTATTAGGCACTAGGGCTGAGCAGCAGCTTCCGCTCCAGGATGGGGGTTGGGGGGGTTGGGGGGGTGGGAGTGGGGGTGAGGGTGGTGGGGGGAGGGGGGAGGGATGGCCCCGGTGATCAGATCCCTGTCTCACTGCCCGCGGGTCTTTCAAGCCGCCTCCGCCCCCTTCTCTCCTCTCCTCTAAGATGAGTGGTTTGAATGAGCCACTGTAGTGGCTGCAGTCTTGCTGGCCAGGGCCCGGGGAGGCTGGGGTGTTATTTTTCCGCCTCCCATGAAGCCGAAGGAGCGGTAAAGAGCAGCACACTGAGCAACACAGCCCTTGTCCTGGGAAGGCACAGAAGGTCTGCTGCAGGCTCCCCTGAGCGCCCCGCCCCCGTCTTCCCTGGGATGTAGCACAGGGAATACATTCACTGTCGGTGCTTAGTGACTGCCTCCCGGCGGGCTCCTGGGAACGGGTTGTTGAAGGCATGCTTCCGAAAAGTGGCTGCCTTTGTGCGTCTGGGGATACGGTGTGTGTGGGTGGGGGGTGTTGGCTTCCGCCTGCCCAAGCAAGTTTCTTTATCTTAGAACAGAACGGGAGGTGTGGGTCCACGTCCACTACCAGGTCTCGGAAGCAGCCTGGTTCTGGGTGGGGCTGGGTCACCCTCCTCCCATTGAAATCATTGCTAAGTGGTGGGGGAAGCCTTCGTCATTCATCTCTCCAGTGTATCAGAAGTCAAAAGTGAGGGAAGTCAGTATTGCAGACAGAGCTGTACACTATGGATTCATTAAAAGTTTGTCTTAATGTCTTTGAAAAGCAAAGAGAGAGAGAGAGAGAGAGAGATGCTCTCCCATTTGCTGATTCACTCCCCATATTCCCAAGGCAGATGGGATTGGGCCGGGCTGAAGCCAGGAGCCCAGTTTTCAACGCGGGTCTCCCACGTGAGTGGCAGGGACTCAGGCACTTGAGCCATCGTCTGCTGCCTCCCAAAGTGCACTAATGTGTAAGCCGCTGGAAGGCAGAGTGGACCTGGGACTCCGGTGATACGGGATGCAGGTGTCCCAAGGAATATCCTAACTGCTGCCCCGGACACCTATCCCTGTGTGGTTAATCTTTGTAAGGTGAATTTTTTTTCTTTTACTTTTATATAAAATGTACATGCTTTTGAAGTATTGTGTGATATTTTGATACATGCATATGAGAGGACTTCGAAAAGTCCGAGGACAAGTAGACGTCAAAGCTAAGTTTATTTTGGCGCAAAAGAAGTTTTTCCTAATATGCATTTTCCATGAACTTTTTGAAGACACCTTGGCTGTTGCGTAGTGTTCTATTCTGGGTAAACACCTGTCTCCTCGAACATTTATCGTTTATGATGAAAACGTGCAAATTCCTTTCTTTGAGCTTCTCAGAAGCTTGTTTGACAACTGTATGAGACGCCTCAACCTAAGCGCAGACTCCGACCGGACTGCAGCTCAGCGGGTTGGTGACTCGGCGCGATGGAGCTTGGGGAGCGTTGAGCATCCGGCGGGGTGTGCTGCTGGGCCTTACCTCGTCTGAGTCGCAGGCCTGGGAATCTCGCATTCTACCGAGCACCTGCGGCGTTCCTTTCTCCCTGTGGGTCCCAGTCTCCCCCTCTGTGCAGAGAGGGTCCTCCACCAGGGCACCTGGCGACTCCAGCCACTGAACTCCAGTTGGGATCCCACGGTTCTCAGCTATGGGCCACTTCTCTTCCAATGTCACACACTAGAAAAAAGCAAACTGCTGCCTCCAAAGCCAAAGCCAGCACGACTCACTGCTGAAGTCGACTGGAGCCATTTCTACCGGGCTCCTCCTCCACATTTTGTCTCCATTTCCCCAACGCCTTGGGTCGGCAATGCCACCCAGCTGCCACGCAGACCGTGGTGACTCCTGCTGTCCAGCAGGCTGCTGGTCAACCTCTTCCCTGGGCCGGCACCTCCATAGGCCCCCAGACACACTCACAGCCACGTTTCCATACTTCTGCATGTGTGAGTCTTCCAGAGAGGCCAGGCCTGCCCCCCCCCCCCCGCCCCCCGTCTCACCTCCATCCCCTTCCTTCCCTTACCTTGGGGCTGTGGGCTTTCTAGCCTCCTGCAATCATTGTTTGTGCCTCTTTCCAGTGGTGTTCAACCCGAGGGACAGTTCTCCTCACCAAGCCAATTTGAATTAATTTTGCGGAGACAATTGCACAAGACAATGTATCAATGGCTGTATTAAAATCAAGATAGATTGCATGGGCCCCGTCCTCCCTGTCCCTTCATTTCGCAGTTTCCTCAAAGGCACAATCGAGTGTGTCTGGCATAATTTGTTCTTTATTAACCCAGACTGCTCATGGCCTGCGCTTATAATTTTAGAGAGATTTTTGGCGGTGTCTTATTTCTCCAATACTTTGCTTTATTGTGCTTGGTGATTGGATCTCAGCGATGAAGATGACAACTTGCTTCTAGGCTTCATTAACCACGTGGCCTTCAGGCCCTGTGGTCCCATCTAAAGTGGAACCATCCTTATTCCTCCGTTAGCGGTACTGGGGGACGCATAGGAAGCTGTCGGTGTCACGTTTCCACTCCTACAGCCAAGGTTGAGGTCACCTGTGCACGGGTTCCCCACCTGGCCCTGCTCCGTGCACCTGTCAGCCCGGCTGTGTTCTCCTGGGCTGCCAAGGACTCAATGTCCCCAGAGTTGCTCTCGATGAGGGACAAGAGTGTTCTCTCCCCAGAGTCAGGACAAACCTGAGCCATGTTCTGGAGGGTCTCCTGGAGGCTCCCCACCGGGCTCCAGCCCCGAGCAGTGGGTCCTCTGTGAACCAACCCTTGGAGGGCTTTTCTCCCTTCATGTTCTCATTGCTGCACAGTGATTCTTGGATCTCCCCTCCCAACGAAACGACTGGCTTCCCAATTTTGCTCCCAGGTTTGCTGTCGAGGGAACACAGATGAAGACGGGATGAGTCTGTGAGATGATGTATGGGAGAGCTTGAAGCGTGTGGCACATGGTGAGCACTCAATTCATTTTCCTGAGCACTCACTCCATTTTCCTGCATGTCGTGGGGGCATCCGTGGTGTGCCGTGAGCCCACAGTGTCTGGCAGTGGAAGCCGGATTTGTGGGCATCGCATCTCCAAAGGCGGTCAGTGCGGAGTGTGTCTGCTCGACAACCCTGTGCCGTGTGCGGTCTGGTGGCCACCGTGCCATCCTGTGGCCATGAAGGGGGAATGGGACTAGGGTGAAAATGCATTCTGGGTGTGCAGCAGGAGTCATGGGTTTCCATAGCTCTTGACAGTGCAGACCACAGGGAGTATGTGCACGGTGCAAATGTCACACGCTACAGAGGGGCAAATGGCCATCCGTTGGCATTGCCAGCCCCAGTGCCAAGCCTCGGTCAGAGCCAGGCCATCTTTCTCAGCCAGCCTGCAGCCAGGAATGGCGTGATTTATTGTCTCGCTGCCTGGCTGCTTGGGCACCGGAGACCCATCAGCAGCCCCTAGCAGGTGAGAGTCCAGCAAGAGCAGCTGCTTCCCCTGCTCCACGCCCACCAATCAGTTTGCTTTTTTTTCCGTGTTGCCTGGCTTTAGGATAGAATGTATGCCAGGCCTGTGTCACAGACAGCCTGAGTGGGTGCTCAGGGCTCGCTGCCAGTTTTGCAGAACTCTTGTCTTCTGAGCAGAGAACAGATTTCACCCGAGTGGCCTCCCCTGGATGAGACAAGGACTATGTGGTCCACTGTGAAGCAGGACTGACATCTGGGGCTGGGTCCTGGGAGGGGGTGGGAGTGCTGTGTGCCCTTTGGGGTAGTTAGGAAGCATCCTGGCTCTGCCTACCAGGGGTCAGCAGCACTGCTGGTCAAGTCACCAAAAATGTCTCCGGACATCGTCATATGTCCCCTGGGGGCAGAAGCCGGCCCCTGGGTGAGAACCAGTTCTGTAGAGACCAACGCATGTGTGTGTGCAGAGTGAGCATTTGGAAGCAAAGCCAGCTCGGGCATTGCTTGTTCACGCCGGGTGGAGAACAGGGCTCAGTTGTGGTAAATATTTGGCTCCAAATTGCATTTCTTATCCACTAACTTTTGTGACCTTAGCTATAAGATTAAAGTCAAGTCATGCCACTCCTCTGCTTCAGACTCTCCCCCTAGCTTCTCATGGATCTGAAAATAAAACCTAAACTCGTCCCCCTCACTCTGTTCTCATGTGCTTCCCGGCAGCCACTCCGAGCTCCCTTCGGCTCCTCTCTGTTTCCACCCGGAGGCTTTCGCCCTCACTGCCCCCTGCTGGTGGAAGCACCTGTGGGTCCTGTGCACCCTGTGCGTCCGGCTCCTTCTCATTGCTTGGGTCTCAGCTCAGACGCCACCTCCTCATCAATGCCTTCCCTGCCCACGCTGGCTCAAGTCGCCACCCCTGCCCTGTCGCTGTGTGTGGTTTTGGCCTGTCCTGGTCCTTGTCACTCTTCATCATGCTGTCATTCAGTCACGGGTCCCTCGCTTATTGTCCATCTTCCGTGAGCTCCACAAGCGTGGGATTGGATATGCTTGATTTGGGTTGAAGAATAAATGATACACTGCTACAAATACGATCATAACAATGACAATAACAAAGCACTTAGTGAGCAAGCACAGGGCACACAGCCAATTCTCAGCAGCTGGCGATTAGAACGGACGGTTTTTGTCATGCGGTTTAGAGATGGCCTGTTGTCATGGCTGCCGCAAGCCATCTAATGTCTTCTCTACATTCTGACAATTTCCCACAATGTGATGGTCACTTTCCCAGTGCAGACTCTGAAAACGCCACGTTTCCCGGCTAGGGTGACCAACGTGCCCTGCTTTGCCTGGAACTTCAGTGAAGGTGCTGAAAGTCTTGGGAAGGCCTCAGTCTTGGGCCAACGGGGATACTCCTGGTGTCCAACAAGACTTCTTACTGGGCGTGACTCATGGAGACCGGGCAGGGTTGGAAATTGGGGCAGGGGTTAAGATGCCTGTTGAGATATCCACATCCCATATCAGAGTGTCTGGTTTGAGTCCCAGCTCCTCCCCCAGTCTCCTCACACCTGGGAGGCAGCAGTGATGGCCTAGGGAGGTGAGTCCCTGCCACCCAGGGGCTGAGTTCCTGGTTCCTGGCTTCAGCCTGGTCCAGCCTCAGCGTGGGTGGGGATTTAGAGAGTGAGCCAGTAAACAGGGTTTCCCTGCCTGTATCAAACTGACTTGAAAAAATAAGAGACCAGGCAAGGGGCAGAACAGGCTTTTTTTTTTTTTTTTTTAACAAAAATTATCAGAGAACCTGCTTTTCCTGGTGTGGCTTTGCTGTAGGGGCTGTGGCAGCTTGCCGACCTGATGCAGGTGTAGGGTCCCTTTACAGGCCAGATCCAAGGTTTGTCTCAGCATTTGATTCCAGCAGCTGAGCATGGAGGCAGTTTCCTCTGCAATTCCAATGATTTTGTGAGCCCTCTGTGTCCTTACGAAAACGCTCTCTGCTTAAATTGCCTGGAGAGGATTCTGTTGTCTGCAACTGAGAAGCTTGGCCAACACAGAGTCATCATTGTAGATGTCTCTCAGCAAGGCCTACGCTGCAGTAAAGAGCCTCTTGCAGGGATGCTCGAAAGAAGTCAATATCTAAGCCATCCAGGGGATTGCTCATTGCCAGCCCCTTCCTTTGATGAGACTTGTGCCTGTGCCTGCCGTTTCCCATGCTACAAAGACCATCTGCTGTGCTGTGCAGCAAGATTTGCCCCTGCAAGCCCAGTAAGGCTGTGAACACGGCCCTCCTGCTTCCTGGCACATGTGCCTGGGTGCCAGGCAGGGCACCAATCACAGTGGATCCTGGGCGCTGCCCAGGCAGCCAGGAGGGTAGATATAGTCTTCAGGATGGAGGTGGGCTTGGGAAACTGAGCCAGCTCAGAAGGTTGTCCTTGGGAAGACCATGGCCAGAGGGTGTGTAGAGCTTATGAATGGACAGGACCATCACAGGTACCAGGCTCTCTAGGCCTAGTGAAAGGCATTGTAAGAAGAGGCTCAATTCAGAGGGTGAGGGGTGGAGGGAGAAGTCAGAACTGGGAGGTCTATCATACTCAGTGAGTAGGGAGCCTCAGGGACCCAGGTCCAGCCCAGGGGAATGCGTCCAGGTGGGGCCTGGGTGGGAGTCGGGGCCAACAGCCACTACCTGGGACTTAGGGACTTAGGATAGAGCTCAAACGAAAGGCAGAAATTCAGATGCCTTTGGGGACGATGTAGCACTTCTCCATGATTTGGCGCAGATCTCTGTAGAAATGCAGCGTTGCATGATTTTGAGTTTACACAAACAGTACCCTGTTAGGGACCTTGCTCTGTGTTTCCCCTTCTTTTTTTTTTTTTTTTCCCCCTCCTTTTTGACAGGCAGAGTGGATAGTGAGAGAGAGAGACAGAGAGAAAGGTCTTCCTTTTTGCCGTTAGTTCACCCTCGAATGGCTGCTGTGGCTGGCTGCTGTGGCTGGTGCATCTCACTGATCTGAAGCCAGGAGCCAGGTGCTTCTCCTTGTCTCCCATGCGGGTGCAGGGCCCAAGGACTTGGGCCATCCTCCACTGCCTTCCTGGGCCATAGCAGAGAGCTGGCCTGGAAGAGGGGCAACTGGGACAGAATCCGGCGCCCCAACCGGGACTAGAACCCAGTGTGCCGGCGCCGCAAGGCAGAGGATTAGCCTGTTAAGCCACGGCGCCGGCCCTGTGTTTCCCCTTCTTAACACCTTGACTAATGTCCTCAGCAACGGCTCTCAGGTGGAGTTAGTTATTTATTTACATGTGGATGACTTGCAATGACTTGCATAATCTGAAGTGTGCCGCTCCTACTGTTAGCTGTATGGAGATAGAATTCACATACCACAGAATTCACAGTGTTAGAGCTTTTGTTGTTCTGAGCATATTCACAGACTGCTACCATCACCACCACCTAATTCAGGATGTTTTGTCATCCCCAAAGGAAACCCTGGACCCAATAGCAGCCACTCCCTGTTTTTCCCCATGCCTTGCCCCTTGGTGGCCACCAATCTAATTTTTGTCTCTATGGATTTGCCTTGGTCTCTGTCGCTAGTGGGCATTTTCCACAAATGGAATCACAACACATAGTCGCTCGTGTCTGGCTCCTTGCTGTTAGTATGATGTTTTCCATGTTCATCCGTGTCACAGCAGGGTCAGTACTATATTTCTTATATACTGCTCTGTGATACTTCATCGTGGGGATATGCTACCTCTTGTTTCTCTATTCATCAATTTATAGGTAGTTGGCTTATTTCCACAGTTTAGCTATGATGCTAATGTTGTGAATATCCATGTTCAAGTCTTGGTGCTGACATGTATTTGCAATTCTCTCAGGTGTATTTCTAGAAGTGGAATTGCTGTGTTATTTGCTGATTCTGTTTTTAACATTTTGAATCCCTGCCAAACTGTCTTCCAAAGCGCTTGCAACATTTCATCTTGCTGCCAGTGATACATGAGGGTTCCAGCTGCTCTCCGCCTTGACAGCACTTGCTCTTGTCTGTCTCTTGCTGTTACAGCCGTCTTGGTGGGAGGAACTGCTCCCTCACGGTGGTTCCCATCTGCACTTGCCTCCTGACTCCTGATGGTGGGTGTTGTTTTGTGGGCTTGTTTTATTGGCGATTTACTTATTTTCAGCTCCCTGCCAAGGGAGCTGCTCTTCTGACTTCTATCACCATAGGCCAGTTTTGCCTACTTACGAACATCCTAGCCATGGAGGCTCCTGTCTGCTTTCCAAACAAATTCATCCATGATGGTCTTCTTTCTCATGACCATGTAATATTCCATCGCAAGGAAGTTTACTCCTTCTACCTGAATTCATAGGGTTATTTTTAGTTTTTGGCTGTAACAAATCAGTTTTCAGCACTCCATTCAATACAACCCCAGGGCTAGGGTGGTTGCCAATGGTGGTGGAGGTGTGGGTGGGGGGGAAATGAGGGTGGAAGAGGGATCCTGCACGGCTGGCGGAGGGGATGTTGTGACTGCTCTGAGAAGGGTGGGAGGCTTGCCCTCTACACATGCGCGTACAGGGGTGTTTAGTGTGAGTGGGGGGGAGTGGTGGGGGAGGGAGGGAGGGAAGGGAACCAGAAGGGAAGGAACTTGTGTCTCTTCTTGCCCTGTCCTGGTCACACTGTTGTTGTGTGCCGGGAGCTTCAGCAGGGGCCTGAAGGCCAGGCAGCCCGAGGAGCAGGGGGTCAGCAGTGCGTGCCCCTCACCCATTGACCCTTGTCTGAGCAAACCTGGGCTTTGTAGTTTCCAGTCATCCGGGTATCCGTGCCTCTCTGGCAGCAGGCTGAGATTCACTGTGTGTCCCAGGCAGACGACGCTCTGGGCTTCCTGCTCCTTCTTTGAACCGATCCCTTAAAGGTGGGTGGGCCCCCTCCTCCAGGGAAGCCCCAGCGTTGAGCGTCCTCCTGCCCATGTCCAGTCAACTGTAGGTAGGAGAGGGTTCTCAGGTCACATGCCTTCTTCCCAGAGCCCCTCCCCTGTCCTGTGCCACCTGCTTGCATGGGCTGGGCTCAGACTCTCGCTCTTTACCCCGAGGAGGCTGGCACCAAGGACAGAGGCTGGCCCTAGTGCTCCCAGGGCTGTGCATGGACTCACGCTGGCCATGGAGGAGCAGGTGCATAACTGGGCATGCCCATAGGCCTGTGTGTGAAGTCCACCTGAAGGACATGGGCCAGGGGACAGCAACATTGGATGTCAAAATAAGGCCCTCGAAAATGTCCTGCAGGCTGCAGTGCCTGGGGTCCTTGGAACCCCTGCCAAGGAGCCCCAAGTTGTAGAAGGAGGAACGCAGAGTTCTTGGGCTTGTGACCTTGGGACTCTTGTGCTGTCCATGCAGGAGAGAAGTGAAAAGGGGGACACTTCCCCAAAGGAGGCCTTGGGGTTGGAGGCAGAGTGGAAGGCCTATCTCCCAGAGCTGTGCTGGACGACTGGTGTGTGTGTGTGTGTATCAGTGCGTGCATGACTCCTGCTTTAACCTGCTCCTGGCCTGGTCCTGCCTGGGAAGGGTTCCTATTTTTTGGTCAGGTCCTGGAAGCCCATGGGTTTTGTTGAGCTGGAGGGAGGAAGAAAGCAAATGAGGGAGGGGGAGACAGAAAAGGAAATAAAAACAGGGACCAAGACCTCCTGGCAGAAAAATATTATGCGGCCAGATGAAGTGAGAAGAGCAGGGAGACCCAGGGCTACAGAATGTGGAGCGGAGAGGGCAGGAGGAGGAGGGGAGAGGGGCCAGTGGCCGGGCAGAGCCCACAGCCGGCGTCTCTGCAGGGGCCGCTCCTGTCTTCCGCATTTGTGGGGCCCTTGGTGCTGAGCGGCGCTGGCCAAGTCCCCTGCTGGTGTCTGGCTGGCATCTGAGCTTGGCGCTCCTTGCTGCACCCCACACTCTGTCTGGGCAGATGAAGGTTTGAGGAGGAATGGGGCAGAGCCAGTGCCCTGGGGTAGCACCCACCCTCACTGACTTCCCAAGCCTTAGGCCAGAGCGAGGTGGGTCAGTGCGCACTGTGGCCCAGAAGCCCTGGTGAGGGTGGCCAAGGAGACAAAAACAGAGAGAGTTAAGTAAGCAGCAGTGTGGGGCTCGCCCGGTGGCTCGGTGAGCCTGCACCATGACTGAATCCCAGCTCTTTCCTGTGGTCCTGCGAACAGAGGCTACATCAGCTCCCCCAGAAACGCAGAAAGCAAGGACAAGAACAGTGACGCTGGCAAAAGAGGTGGCCCATGAAGGTGGCCTGGAGAGCCAGGACCTGGCAGCCCACTGTGTGGGGAGTCAGATGCTGCGGATTCGAGACCCAGCTCCGCCACTTAGAGGTTGCGTGAGCGAAGGCGGGGTCCTTTAACTGCCTTGGGCTCAGCTGCCTCGTCTGTAAGGTGGCACTAACACTGACAGCAGCCTATGAAGCCTGCTGCCCTTTGAGGCAGTGTGGCCGCATGGTCTCTGTCCCCCAGGCAACACGTAGTTTGTGATCTTCCCCTGTCCTCATGAGAAGGCACCGAGGCTTCTGGCTCCGGGTAGAGCTTCAGGCACAGCAGTCTCCTAGGACAGCGTGCCACAGCTGGAGGTAGCTGGAGAGTTCGGGGGGGGCCAGAGCTCCCCTCCCCAAGACACACAGGTGGACGCCGAGGCCCAGAGTGAGGAGGCGTGAAGTTACTAACTTTTTTTTTTTTTAAGATTTATTTATTCACTTGAAACGCACAATTACAGAGAGGCAGAGGCAGAGAGAGAGAGAGAGAGAGAGAGAGAGAGGAGAGAGAGGAGAGAGAGAGAGGGAGGTCCTCCATGCACCGCTTCACTCCCCAGTTGGCCGCAATGGTCGGAGCTATGCCAATCCACAGCCAGGAGCCAGGAGCTTCTTCTGGGTCTCCCACATGGGTGCAGGGGCCCAAGGACTTGGGCCATCTTCCACTGCTTTCCCAGGCCATAGCAGAGAGCTGGATCGGAAGTGGAGCAGCCGGGTCTTGAATGGGCACCCATATGGGATGCCACCACTGCAGGTGGAGGATTAACCTACTGCGCTACAACGCTGGCCCCAGGGACCTATAGTCTTATGTCATGACCTGATTAATAGACAGTGTTATGGGTGTACTATTGTCTCCACCTCCCCAAGCATATGTTGAAATCCTAACCCCAGGTACCTTGAATGTGACCTTATTACAAATGAGGTCTTGGCAGATACAACTACAGTAAGATGCGCTCGCTAGCATAGGTTTAATCCAATGAGTATGTTGTCATTATGTGAAGACCGAGGCAAGATTGGAACTGTGTAGCCACAAGCGAGGGAGGTGAGGGGCTCTGACGGTGGACGGCCCGGCAGGGCCCTCCCCCTCCCCCGAGGCTTCACAGGTAGCAGGGCCCGCAGACTGGCAAGAACAAGCCGCTGTGGTTTCAAGCCCCTCGGAGCTGGCAGGAGGGAGAAGGTGTGATCATGGGGAGGGCCTGGGGCTTGGTAGTCAGGGGTGCACTCTGGTTGAGGGAACCCCGGAGTCTCTTCTACCCACAAGGTCTCTCTCTCCCTTCCCACTGTCTCCCTCATGTCCACCAATGGGGGTGCTTCTGTTCTTAAGTACCGCGTCCTGGCACCCTGCCTGCACGGGCCTGGCTTTGAGCCGAGGCGCCGTCAGAGCCGCTCTCTCCCCTCCCTGACCTCGGAGCCTCCAGGACGTGCAAACAGTTCAGAGTCCAGGGTGCAGGGCCAGGGCCAGAGCGGCAGGTGCAGAGCCCGCGGGCTGGGTGACCCGGGGCCGGGACTGTGTTTCCGAGCCGGCTCCTCCCCTGTGCCACAGGAGCAACGGCACACTTCCTGCCGAGAGTTCTGAGAGCTCAGTGAGATGACAGGTGTCTGGGGACCAGCACCAGCAGTCGATCTAGGTGAAGGTTGTTATGACAGTTCTGATCAGTGCTGAGGGTGTGCCACACAGGAGGGAGTGTGAGAAGTGCTGGCAGAGGAGCAAGCTGGGTGTTTCCAGCCGATGGAGGAGAGAGGAACCCTTTGCAGCTGGGCTGGGGGCGGGTCTTGATGAGTGGCAGCATGCAGTGGGGCCTGGAGGGGCCAGTACATTTCATGTAGTAGCAATGGGTGCGGGTTGTGCAGGTGGCGAGGAAGTGGCAGGCTCTGGGGCAGAGGGAGCAGCAGCTTTGCAAATAGAGAGACCCCTGTGCATGAAGTGCAGTGTGTGTGGCGTGTGCAGAGAAGTGGGCCTGGGTGGTGCTGGCTCTCATGTTGGGAGCCGGTGTCTGGATTTCAGGATGGAGATGCTAACTGCTGTGGGAGTTTGAAGGAGACCCAGAGGGAGCCAGAGTCCAGGCAGCGAGGCAGGCTGGGGCTCAGTGATCCACTCCAAGGACAGACAGGTTCCCAAGTCACTGCCTGATGTTGAGGGGGTTTACCACCTGGCTGAGGGCAGGAGGAGAGGGAGAGGCGCAGCCTCGGTGCCTCCATGGTTTCTTGTCAGAATGATCTAGAAGGGCAGTGATGGGGACACCAGGCTCCGTGAAAGCCACCTCCTCCCCCACGCGCATCCCGGCACCCCCGGGGCCTGTGAGAGGATGCTCAGGAAGTCCTGTTGAATGAATTTGCGGCCTCCCCAGGAAGGGAATCTTGAACAGACAACAGGTTTGGAGGGGCTGTAACAGTGTGGCGAGCTTCAGACACCCATGGGGCCATCACGTGGAGCTGTCCAGGGGCTACCGGACGGGCAGCGTTGGAGAGAGGCACGGGGGGTCGTGAACTCCGGAGCCGACAGCCGCAAGCTGTGAATGAGTCACACAGGTGTGTGAAGCCCAGCGATGGCACAGCAGCTGGTGGCCCCGGGAGATCTGTCAGGATGACTACAGGAGCCGTGGGGCGGGGTGGACAGGGCGGCGAGGCACCAAGGTGAGGGAGTGACCCTCACAGCCCCTCCCCTCCCCGAGACACAGGAGCCCGGGCTGCATTCTCCTGCTTGGGCACAGAGAGGAAAAGGAGGGCTGGAGGCGTCACAGGCTGTCCCCAAAGGCAGCCAGAGCCCTGGCACAACTGGCAGGACAAAGGGGACTCCTTCCTCCTGCACAGCCCCTGGAAATGGCAGCACAAGGACTGTCTCCATCCAGAAATAATTTTGCAGATTTTGTTTTTAACATAAAGAGCGGCTTGCGAGTGGGGAAGCCCTGCTGGCCGCAGGAGCCGTGTTGTGTGGCACCATCAGCAGGGGTGAGGAGAGCAGAGACAACCTATGAATATATGCACGAGGCAGATCCTGGACTGGTCTCGGGGCCTGGGGGAGGGCGCCGGAAGTAAAGCGACAAGGTCGCCGCCAGTCCCAGCCCCAGCCCCCACCATACACACCTCCCACACCTGCACCCTCCATTCCCGGCTCACCAGGTTGCTGTGATGCCTGCCCCCCGGTCCCTGCAGGTCCTGGAAGCTCAGACACCACCCCCCTGCCCCACCCCAGGCCAGTCTCAGGTCCCCGTCCGGGTTGCCGTCACCTTAGCCCCTCAGCCCCACATGCCTGCCTCTTGGGCCCCTTCAGCAGCACCCCTCCCCTCTGGCTCAGCCCACCCCCGCCCCCTTCTGCACCAGAGTTAGGTTCAGATGAGGAGGTTGCACCTGGAGTTAGGCAGACCTGGGCTCCAGCCCGGTGACCTAGACCTTGCCCTTGCACAAGTCAGTCTCATGGAGCCTCAACTTTCCCATCAGCAAACGATCTCTCCCGTTGGCCCGTGGATGCCGGGTGGATGCAGGAACACACGCCTTCCTAAAGGATCATGCATGCGGGTTTGTATTGCTTGCTGAGCAAAAGTCCTCAGTGAATTCTAAATTGCTTCCAAATGTCATGCCGGCCTCCTCGTGGCATCCTGGTGGCTCTCTGTCTGAAAGGGCTTTGCCTGTCTTCCCTTACACCAACCCTGCCCACTCTTCGGGCTCTGGTGCAGCTGTACCTCCCTTGCACAGCCTTCTCTGGCTGCCCCCAGCCTGCACACGGCCCTCACCTGGCTGCTGTCCCCCTCTCCATCAGTGCTGCTTGGTATCCGCCTTTATTATTTTAGCAGATGCACCTCCAACTCAGGTGAGCTGGCCGAGCGATCACAGACTCAGTCACCAGAGTGGACCCCTTGATTAATCACGCTGCAGCATAATAGGAAAATGCTGGTTTGGGGCCTGGGAGGGACACACTTAGGCACAGGTAGTGTTTGCAAGCTTGCACACACATGCACCCTCATGTGCACACACACCCTTTGCAGGGGCTCGGCTCTGAGCCTGGAGAAGGCCCACGATGTAGGGAAGGCCCTTCTCTGCTCTGGGGCTGGCCAAATGGGACATGGCGGCAGCCCCACTCCGGGAGGGAGGAGGAGAGGGACAAAATTGTGCAGCAGGAGCCCAGGAGGAGACACTGCCATGCCTGGGAGGTGCAGAGAGGAGAGGGGGTGCTTAGGGAACCCAGCCTGGGGCTGTTCCCTAAGGCAAATGGGTTTGACTTCAAATGGAAACACACACACACACACACCCCAGAGGTAGTAGTGACACAACCTCCAAATGAGCTGCTCACCCACTGGTGCAGCGTGGGCTGCAGCTGGCTGGTCCCGATGGTGAGGGAAGAACGGAGTCGGGATGGGCTAAGGGAAGGGAAGGGGCACGTGCAGTGAGCAGCCTCCTGTATTGTTTGCTGACATCTGTTGTGCAAATACTGCCCATCAAGGTGTGCCTCCATGCGCCAGTCGCTGAGGATATGATAAGAGACACATATGAAAGTGCTTCCAAAATGGGCCTAAAAGGCACGTTTATTTTGATGCAAAACTTTTTGAAACCCATGCATTCGTTTTCACAATATGCATCTTCCATGAGTCTTTTGAAAACTCCTCAAATACGATACCCACCACAATTGTGTCTATTCAGGGTCAACCCCTCCCCTGCCCCCTGACCACAGCCTGAAGGCCAGCTTGCCTGCATCACTCACATGCCCACGTCGCCTGGAAGCAGCTCTCATTCACAAGAAAGGCAACATGGGAAGCTAAGAGTCCTAACAGTCAGCTCCAGGTCCAATGCTATTGCTCTGGCTACCTCTGCTGGGGCCAAGTGTGAAATAAAATGGCTCTTTAATGTCCATCTGGGAATCCTGGAGGAACAGGAGGTGGTAATAACACTCCCTTTGTAACCTGTCTCTCCAGCACCTCAGAAAATTGGATGCTATTAAAATCAGTTTAACTGCACAGGGCAGTGAGTGGTGGGGAGGTGGTGGAGGCAGCAATGTGCAGGCTGCAGAGAGAGCCCCCGCACATAGGGGTATTTCAGGCTACCCCTGCCGGGTTGCTCCCACGGCTGCGGTGTGGTCCTCGTCCTGTCTGCAGTCACTCCCATCCAACCTTCTCTCAGCAGCACCACGGACAGAGTCTCCTGGGTAAAGTTCTCTGGTGAAGGCAGATGAGGCCCATGAGAGCCCATGAGATTTGACTTCAGGTAGCTCCCGGCCTTGTCCAGGGAAGATCCACGCAGATAGGCAAACACACGATACAGCAAATGGCATTGCAACATGAAGACTTTTTCCTGCTGTATATTCAGCCTGTATATAAAAGTTATGTATTTATTAATTGAGAGAGAGAGAGAGAGAGAGAGAGAGAGAGAGAGAGAAAGGTCTCTCATCAGCTAGTTCACTCCCCTAATGCTTATAAAGACTGTGTTGGGCCAGGCTGAAGCCAGGAGCCAGGAACTCCATCTGGGTCTCCCACATGGATGGCAGGGGCCCAAGTGCAACAGGGGCCATCACCTGTTGTCTCCTGGGGAAGCTGGAATAAGAAGTGGAGCCAGAACTTGAATCCAGGCTCTCTGATAGGGGATGTGGCAGTCCCAAGTGGTGACTTCACTTCTGTGTCAAGTGCCCACCCTGATAGCAAATTTGAAAACATGAACAGTGATTTCAAAGATCCCTTTAGGAGAGATACACAAAGTGTAGGCAGTCCTCACTTTAGTCAATGCTCGTATGTGTGGATTTATGTTATCACAGTTTAGTGGAAGGGGCTTCCCACAACGTGGTTAGAGTTTGGGTTACCGTGCTGTATTGACCCCCAGCAAGCTGAAAGCTGGTTCTCCATGCCACAAGTCTGTCCGTCGGTAACAGCTTGCCTTGCCAGCTCCCCTTCACAGTCTGCCAGCGACTGCTCACTGGGCCTCTGCTGGTCCCTTTGTGCACAGACAGCAAAGTGTGCGGCTGTGTTACGTCCAGGTCTCCTGGTGACAAGCCCACGTGACATTTCACAAACGTGGGTAATTCAAAGAGAGAGAGACGGTCAATGAAAATGAAAGCCAGACAAAGAGACAAAAAGTGGTAACACTGGGAGTGCAATTCAGGTTGAACGCACACGGGGTGTTCTAGAAGAAAGAGCCGACTGCGCAGGCGCAGACGTAGCTGCCCCTAGCACACTGGAGGCACGCAGCAGCGGAACGTGGGAGAGGGCGGCTTAGTAACGTCAATGACGAGAGGGATGAAGCCGTCCCAGAGGAAGTGAGACTCTTGGAGATGCCACACGACATTGAAAGTGCAAAGGATAAAGTGTTGGGAAGCGGCCCCACACCTGGGAAGGAGTATGACGATTCACCGGGCACAGAAGAGCTGATGTGAGTTTATGGTGGACAAAGACGCACCGTGCAAGCTACTCGTGAGGTTTTGCAAAGATAGAAAGCACTTTGAGTCTCAATATTGCTAATGTTCCAAATTAAATAGAAAACTAATATTTAATTGAAAGAAACACACACACACACACACAGGAAGTTCCCATTTGCTGGTTCACTCTCCAAATGCCTGCAACAACCAGGTCTGGGCCAGGCTGAAGCCAGGAGCCAGGGACTCCATCCAGGTCTCCCAGGTCGGTGGCAGGATCCATCTGTTTGAGCCTTCACTGCGGCCTCCCGTGGTCTGCATTTGCAGGAAGCTAGACTCAGGATCCAATGCCAGGAAGGGCATCTGGGCACTCCAATGTGGGACTCATGTCTTAATCGGAGGCTTAGCTCCTGGGCCAAAGTCCTGCCCCCTAAGATTTTTAAACATTGATTTTACCATTCTAGAAATACCCTTACACATTTATAATCAACAAGAAGGGAGTTTTTAAAGTTTTTCACAAAGAGTTTTAAAGTCACCAACAATTGCATTTTCTCCTGTGGATTTTTAAGGTCGTTCTGCACATTATCAGCTTCTGTGGTCACTTTAGGACCATCAGCGTGAGGCCTGCCTGGGTGCAGAATAATGGATCAGATGTAAAGGAACACATGGGAGTGAAGCTCACCTTTGTGCCACCTCTGGTTGGGCCCGAAGGCTGGGAGAGGGGCCTACGACTGGGGAAGCACACTGAGAACTTTACGTTTGTGATATATTCTTTCTTAAGTTGGACTATGAGTTTAATAGTGTTTGTTGGGCCTTCTTTATCTATTTTGCATGTTGGAAAGTTCTTAATAGAAATGTGGGGAGCATAGTAAATGGGCCCCTTTCCTTACCACACATTCTAAATACCCGTGCTGATTAGTGGACGATGAATCATGGGACCTGGGCTGGTTATGCTTTCTCAAAGCTGTGGTGACTCACGAGGAAGCAAAGGGAGGCAGGTGGGCATTTGGGAGGGTGACAGCGCATAGAACCCCTCTAAGGGGCTGGCACTGTGGCACAATGGGTTAAAGCCGCTGCCTGCAGTGTCAGCATCCCATATGGGCACCAGTTCGAGAGCTGGCTGCTCCACTTCCGATCCGGCTCTCTGCTATGGCCTGGGAAAGCAGTAGAAGATGGCCCAAGTCCTTGGGCCCTTGCACCCACGTGGGAGACTCAGAAGAAGCTCCTGGCTCCTGGCTTCAGATCGGCACAGCTCCAACCATTGTGGCCAGCCGGAGAATGAAGACTTCTCTCTATCTCTCTGGCTCTACCTCTCTGTAACTCTGACTTTAAAGTAAACAAATAAAATCTTAAAAAAAAAGAACCCCTCTAAGAGGCTCTGAGCTGCAAAATACGCCAGGGAGACTGCGGACTGCCTGGGACAGAGGCTGGGAGTGGGGTATGGGGAGTGGCGGGACTCCAGGTGGTCAAGGTTCAAAGTCTCCCCAATTGCGAAAAGGCTCAGTGACCAGGACAAGCCCTTTGCCTTCCTGGGCCTTCAGTGCCTCTATGTCCAGTGGGAACAGGTGTTTCTTCGTGTTCCTTAGGAGCTGGCCATGCTTTCTACTTGCGCACTGTGGGTACGGACCACCGGTTTCGATCTTCCCCACCCCGACTACTTGGTGCCTGTGACTGCAGCACTGACCACCCCGTCCACTCCTGCGGCCAGCCCAGCAGCTCCTGGGCAAGTGCACTGGGCTCTGAATAGCAAGCAAGGAACACGCTGGGCACATCACCATCATCTTTCCTCTTCTTCCCCCTGAGGCCACCAGAGACACATGTGGGTCCCCTCTGAGGGCGGAGGGGCAGTGGCAGCTCACGGAGGCTGACTTCCGGGGGGCGGAACTGACTCCTCTGAAGGATTCCAGGGGAGCTCAGCAGAGCCTTAGAAGCCATTTCTCTCCTGTCTTTTCTTAGAGGCTAAAAGGAAAACAAATTCTCATCGGAGGCTCCTGTTCCCACCCTCCAACCTTCTTGCCTGCCCGAATCCTCTAGAACATCGCCAGCATCCAGAGGAGAGAGGGAGCTGCCCCACGCCCTCTCCTCCATTCTGGCTCCTCTCTGTCATCATCTTCCCAGATGATCAGCACCAAGGGGTGATCAGAAAGAAAGGGGCCATCTGTAGAGGAGGGAGCGGCCAGGAGCTCCAGGTCCCCTCTCTTCCTTCTGGAGAGATGGGAGAGTCTCCAATATCTACAATCAATGAGAGGGAAAGAGGCCCTCCAAGAATTCATAGCCCTCAGAAGGGCTGGGGACCACTGGCAGAGCCCCACGATGGCACCAAGCAGGTAGCAGACCACCCACATGTCCCTAGGGAACCAGAGCTCTGCCGTGGGGAAGGCTGCCTGGGTGCAAGCCTAGCCTGGGTGTTGTGCTAAGTGCTTCCCACCCGCCTCACATGGCCGCCTCTGAGGTCAGTCCTGCCGTTAGTCCCGTCTTATAGGCAGAGGAATGGAGCATGCAAGCCAAAAAGAGCCACCTGTGTCACAAATGCCGGTGTGGAGCAGGATGGGTGACCAGTTTGCTGGCGTCAACAGATGCCTGCTTCAACTGATGATGTCTCTTAAAAGCCCTGCACGTCCTTTAGCTCAATGCGGCAGAAGAGAGACCCACAGAACAGAGTCCCGCACAGGAAAAAGGACAGCTCCCCTCAACAGCCAGCTCAGCCCCTGTGTGTGACCCTGAGGGAGACCCTGCACACATCCCCCTGGGGAGGCAGTGACATGGCTGGCTTCCTTCCGGTGCCTGTCACTCTGCTTGGCTCCCCGGGGCTGGGGTGGGGGGTGGCTGCAGAGACACCGTTCCCCGGCTCCTCCCTCCTGGGCTGGTAGCCCTCACACCTGGCTCTGCCTTGCAATGAGGCAGTGTGGGAGTGCCTGGCTGCCTGTCCCTTCCGGGGCTGTCTCTTCACACCTCCGAGTGCTGGGTGGGAGTGGCTGATCACCTCGTGCGTGGCTCTGCTGGAACGTCTTCCCATCTCCTCGGAAGGTTGCTCCGAGTACAGGACCTGGCATGGCCACCTGACCTCAGCGGTCCAGCACCACGGCTGTGCAAGCCTCCAGGGGGCTGGAGGACACTCCTGTCACCCATGGGAGGCCCTGATTAACAATAGATCCTCAGGCAAGACCCCTCTCGTTGCCATGTTTGTGAAATGAAAGGGTCGGACCAGACTGGCCCCTGCGATGCTCCCAACTGTGCTGTAGGAGCGTGTGTCGCATTCCTGTGTTTGTGCCGTGTCTTGTAGACATCGTATCTGAGATTCCTGTCTGCTTCCACCACCCCACTGGAGGGGCAGGCTGGGATGGACACTGTTTTCTTGGAACAACTTGCCATTAAAACATGATTCATGTTGACGCTTTGTGGCAGAACCCTGCATGATGAAGGCAAAACACAAGAGGGGGTGCACGCCCCGGTGACGACCCGCAGCACGCGCATCCTGCACTCGCTGCAGCCTACACGCCGAGACGCTTCGTGCGGGCTTCGTAGTCCGCAGGTTCTTTTTGGCTGCGATACTGCTTCACTTATTAACTTCTGAAAACTGCGCTTGATGAGACTTAGGGGCCTTCCAAATTTCATCAAGGAGCCTGTGGGGCTTCCCTGAAATTTCATTAGGAGGAGACCAATTTAAAGATTAACGAATGTAAGAGACGCAGTTATCTAATTAATTGTAGCAGGCCCGAGAGGTAAAGCAGCGAGAGAGAGGCTCCTGGCAGCTGCTGCCACGGAGCGAGAAAAGGAGAGGCGAGGAGTGGGGCGCCCTCAGCTTTCTGTGTGGCGCAGGCACAGGCTGGAAGGCGTTGAGGCCTGGCAGGGGCCGGGGGTGGGGCGTTTGGCCTGGCGGCTAAGAAACCGGCCGGGACACCCGTGCCCCGCATTGGAGGGCCTGGGTTGGATGCTCGGCTCCATGTCCGGTGCCAGCTTCCTACTGTGCCCTAGGGAGGCGGCGGTGATGGCTCAAGGATTGGGTTCCTTTGCCACTCATATGGGAGACCCGGGTTGAGTCCCGGCTTCGACCCCTGTTGTGGGCATTTGGGGAGTGAACCTGCGGATGACGGCTCTCCCTGTCCATCCTTCTCTCTCCCTCCTTGTCTCTCTCTCTGCCTCTCAAACAAAATTCTTCAAAAAAGAGTGATGCCCTAGGAACAAGGCCACCCCTTACTGATGGAATGAGCACAATTTGAGACGGCGTCCAACCTCCTTTACCTTACTCAAAATTCCTCCAGAGCCTCTTAGGCGAATTTAGTCCCTGTGAAAATCTTCCCCAAAGGAAGAAGTACTCTGCGCGAATACTGCTTTGAAACCACCCTTCGTGTCTCCCAGTATGAGTACTAACATTGATCTGAGTGGGGAGCCAAGTGCCTGCCCGCGAATGCGTCTTCCTGTGGTTTAGCTGCAATGTTTGCAAGAACCCTGCAGGGTGGGGATTACCAGTCCAGGGCCATGGTGAGCGTGGGTGTCTACGTGAGTGGCATCTTCCAGAGCTGTGCAGGGAGACTTCAAAAAGTTCATGGAAAATGGAATGAAAAGAAATAGAATGGTTTTTTGGTGCAAAAAAAAAATTTTGAAATCCATGCATAGAGCTCTTCAAAATCTTCATGGAAAATGTGTACTATGAAAATCGTGCAGCCGGCGCCGTGGCTCACTAGGCTAATCCTCCGCCTTGCGGCGCCGGCACACCAGGTTCTAGTCCCGGTCGGGGCACCCATCCTGTCCCGGTTGCTCCTCTTCCAGGCCAGCTCTCTGCTGTGGCCCGGGAGTGCAGTGGAGGATGGCCCAAGTGCTTGGGCCCTTTACCCGCATGGGAGACCAGGAGAAGCACCTGGCTCCTGGCTTCAGATCAGCGCGGTGCCCTGGCTGCAGCGGCCATTGGGGGGTGAACCAATGGAAAAGGAAGACCTTTCTCTCTGTCTCTCTCTCACAATCCACTCTGCCTGTCAAAAAAAAAAAAAATTGTGCATGGATTTGAAAATGATTTTGCACTAAAATAAACTTTTCTTTTAATTTTATATTCCATGATTTGCTGGAAGTACCCTTGTATGGTGTGCAACCTGTGCTACCGTACAGGTTTAATCATACAAATTCTATAGAAGGTGCTGGTGTTGTGGTACAGTGAATTAAGTTGCCATGTGTGGTGCCGGCATCCCATATGTGCTCTGGTTCGAGTCCCTGCTGCTCCTCTTTTGGTCCAGCTCCTGCTAACGTGCCTGGGAAAGCAGTAGAAGATGGTGCAAGTGTTTGGGCCCCTGCACCCACATGGGAGACCCGGATGGAGTTCCAGACTCTTGGTTTCAGCCTGGCCTAGCCCCAGCTGTTGTGGTTAATTGGGGAGTGAACCAACAGATCAAGATCTCTCTCTCTCTCTCTCTCTCTCTCTCTCTCTCTCTCACTCCCTCTGTCTCTCCTTCTCTCCTTGTAACTCCACCTTTCAAATAAATAAATAAATCTTAAAAAAAAAAAACCTCTACAGCATCATGTGCTGTTCCTAGCACTGACACATGTGTCAGCGTATTCGAGCCTCTACAGGCATGGAGAAGTGATTCCGCGACCTTCTCTGAGGCCATGTAGCCAGGAAATGCTGATGCCCAATTTAAACCCAAGCATGTCTGGGCCTCCATCATCCCACTTTGCCGCTTGGGAAATCCCGTTCATAGCTGATCACGTGGTGGCCCGCTCTGCCTCTGCCTGAGACCGTCCTGCATGTGCCAGCCCATGGCTGCGGCAGCTCCTGGAGCTGCAGTGCTGGGAGCCAGGCCCTCTAGGCAGACATTCTTGGAGCCCTCCCCAGCTGGCCACGCAGCCCTTCCCAAGGCCGCCAGGTGCCGCTCTCAGCAGGTACGCTGTGCCTTGTCGGAAGCAGCACAGCTTCCAGAGATGTGTAGAACAAGAGTGCTGACTGTGAGAAGAAAGTGCAGGAGCAATCAGACGACTGCACTTAGCCCAAACCTCGACATCTGCAGCGACCGATGAGGCCCACAGGACAAGCTTCAGGTGGTTAGATTTTTAAAGACTGACCTCTGGCTGGGTCCGGCACCGTGTGTCGTGGGAGCGGCAGAGGGCATTCCTAGTCCTCTCTCCTCTTTCCACTCGGAGGCTGGCATGGTGTATTGCGGCCACATAGGAGGGCAGAGGAGTCATGGTGTGGTTACATTTGGATGAGACGTTGAACACCCTTCTTATAAGATACACCTGTTAGCCAGTAATGGGCGTCTCCTTGCTCATACAGGTGAGACTGAGCCCCTGCTTTCCCTCTCTGCTGCCCCTGCTGGTCAACTGTGAGTATTACAGATGCCCACACAGCCAGAGCTACTCTGGACTAAAGCTGGGAGCCAGAACCGAATCCATGGGTGGCAAGAACCTAATTACTTGAGCCATCAGCATTGACTCTCAGGGCCCTCATTAATAGGAAGCAGGAGGCAGGAGCTCAAACTGGGAAACGAAACCAGGTCCTCTGGTGTGGGATGCAGGTGCCTTGAGTGCTAGGCAAAATGCCCTCCCCAAAATCTATATGTTTTTAATTTGTAACACATGATACATGTGTGTAACCCATCAGATAAAATCTACAGGCAGGTCTAACAGTGGTGAGAAAGACGCTGAGTTGAGTGTGTGCAGGAAGTGAGCCGTGGGAAAAGTGGCCGTGTCTCATGGGCGGAGGAGCCCCAGGTCCCGCTAACACTGCTGTGGCCACTGGATGTTCACGGGGAAAGGGAGCGTGGACTGCGGTTCAGAGTTGGCCCCAGATTTCCAGGAGTCTTGCTGTTGCTATGGTAACTCCACCCAGTCCGCCTGCTGCACATTTCTGAGAGCAGGTTGCATCCTCTCATCTTGTCCAAATGCCTGGGGCCAGCTTGATTTGGGAGAGGCAGGGAGGGGGTGGTGTTTCAATCACACTGGACAACTTCCAGTCCCCCAGCCACTGCACTGGGTGGGGAGAAGCCGGTGTCTCCCTGTGGTTTCTTCCCTCCCATGGCGCCCAGTCCCCTCCCATGTGTCACTGTCATTCTTAACCAGGACAGTCCTCCCTGGAGTAGGTGTAGGGATGCTAGACCGAGGGGCTTCTCTCCAAAGAGTGGCAACGTGACTCCCAGGTCAGAAAGACTGGTTCTCTGGGTAAACCCCGCAACGAAGATGTTGTCTCTTAAGGGGCCCGCAAAAGTGGGGCTGGAAGGGTCCAGGGGGGTAAAGGAGTCTTTGGCTGTAGTTATCCTCGATCATAAGAGTAAGTCCCTCAAGGAGCTCATTTTCCCTAAGTCATTTCCAGGATTTCTCTGAGCTATTTATGTTAATCCCACTTCTCTCTCTCTCTCTTCTTCTCCCTCTCTCTGTCTCTCAAAGATAAGGATTTTGTCATAGTTATCCTGCTGAAAAATGAGCGATTTTAAAAGCACTTTCCCCAAGATCTTCAAGGGTTGCGATTCTTAGGACAGTGAGATACTCAGTTCCTAACCACGCATCAGTGCCGTGGCAAACCCATCTCTCCTCCGTGCCATTAAGGGGCCTTGCTTAGGCAGCCCCTGTGCGTCTCTGACGGCCTGTGGAGACGGGACTGCTGGTCTTTTTTTATTCTTATTTTTTTTTACAAAGGTTTATTTATTTATTTGAAAAGCAGTTGAGAGAGAGAGAGAGAGAGAGAGAGAGAGAAAGAGAAAATCTTCCATCCTCTGGTTCACTCCCCAAATAGCCACAAGAGCCAGAGCTGGGCCAGGCTCTTGGACCAGGAGCCTCATACTGCATCCAGGTCTCTCTCATGAGTGGAAGGGGCCCAGACACCTGAGCCATTTTCCACTGCCTTTCCAGGCACATTAGCTGGGGGCTGGATCAGAAGTGGAGCAGCCAGGAGCACCAGGGAACAGCTGGGACTCGAACTGGCTCTTGGGTATGGGATGCCGGCATAGTAGGTAGCTTAACCTGCTGGATCCCACATGTTGGCTGTTGATGCTGGCTGCTCACATTCGCAGTCCAGAAGCCCGCAGTAGGTCCTTGAAGCCGACTGTCCTTAGACAGGACATCTGAGTTCCTGTTTCCCACAGTCTCACTGTGCTATAGTGTCCCTCACACTCTGACATGCCCCCGAGGGGCCCGCTGGTGCGCAAAGGCATCCTTGCCCATGTGCTCGGGGACAGAAGCTGCTCTCCCCTGGGTAGGTGGCAAGATGCCTCAACTCTGCTCCTGACCACTCGCTGAGCTCAGTAGACACCCCCACCCCTACCACCCTGCACCCAACAAAGATCCATCTTCGGGAGCCAGGAGTCTTGCAACACAAGACATCATTCACATGCAGGCTCAAGGAGTGAAGAGGGCTAGGCTTTAAATACAGCCGGGTTCTTCCAGCATGTTATTAATACGCTGGGATAATTACAGATCTCTCGACAAGAAGGCAGAGGAAGAGAGATTGATGTGGGGGCATCGTGGAGCCGGAGCCACACTGTCCTCTGCTATAACCTCTGGGGGACGTGGGGTAGTTGCTCACTAAGTCCACCCCTCCCCAGATCTTGCCGGGGTGGGCCCTCACTGGACCACTCCAGCGGGGAGCAGGGTGGGGAGTGGGGTGCGAGACGGGGTGCACCAAATCCACAGAACAGGTGCAGCAAATAATGAAGCTTTGGAATATGGAAGGCAGAGGAGGGAACGGAGATGCTGAGGGTAGGGGGCTCCTCTCGGACCCGAGGCTGTATACCTGGGGCCGGGGGTAGAACACAAGGGGGTGTGCAGGGCGGGGGGCGGAGAGGAGCTACACCGTAACTCCACCAACTCTGATCCGCAGTCCAAACTCCCTTTCCCCGTGAACGTCCAGTGGCCACAGCAGTGTTAGCGGGACCTGGGGCTCCTCCGCCCATGAGACACGGCCACTTCCCCCACGGCTCACTTCCTGCACACACTCAACTCAGCGTCTTTCTCACCACTGTTAGACCTGCCTGTAGATTTTATCTGCTGGGTTACACACATGTATCACTTTGTTACAAATTAAAAACATATAGATTTGGGGGAGGGCATTTTGCCTAGCACTAAAGGCACCTGCATCCCACACCAGAGGACCTGGTTTCGTTTCCCAGTTTGAGCTCCTGCCTCCTGCTTCCTATTAATGAGGGCCCTGAGAGGCAGTGCTGATGGCTCAAGTAATTAGGTTCTTGCCACCCATGGATTCGGTTCTGGCTCCCAGCTTTAGTCCAGAGTAGCTCTGGCTGTGTGGGCATTTAGAGAGTGAATCAGCAGATGGGAGATCTCTCTCTCTCTCTCTCAAATAAACAAATTAACATGTTGATAAACATATAGGGTATAAAGCTGTGATAAATACAAAGAGTATTTTTAGGTAAATGCAAAGATTTTAAGATGATCACCATACTTGAAACTGTGTGTGTGTAAAAGTTTTCTTTGTTATTCTATACATTCTACTTTGCATTCAGGAGGCTAGCATGGTGATGTAGCAGATAAAGCTGCCGTCTGCAATGTCAGCTTCCCATCTGGGTGTCGGTTCAAGGCCTGGCTGCTCCACTTCTGATCCAGCTCCCTGCTAATGGCCTGGGAGAGCAGTGGAAGATGGCCCAAGAGCTTGGGCCCGTGCACCCACATGGGAGACCTGGATGAAGCTCCTGGCTTTGGCCTGGTTCATTGCTGGCTGTTGTGGCCATCTAGGAAATAAACCAGCAGATGGAAGACTTCTCTCTCTCTCTCTCTCTCTCTCTCTCTCTCTCTGTCTGTCTCCCTCTCTCTGTCTGTAACTCTGCCTCTCAAGTAAATAAATAAATTTAAAAAAAAAAGTAAGTGTTGGGCCAGTGCTGTGTCTTAGTAGGCTAAGCCTTCATCTGTGGCACCAGCATCCCATACGAACACCAGTTTAAGTCTCGGCTGTTCCTCTTTTTATCCAGCTCCCTGTTGATGGCCTGGGAAAGCAGTAGAAGATGCCCCAAGTCTTTGGGTCCCTGCACCCATGTGGGAGACCCAGAGGAGGCTTCTGGCTCCTGGCTTCGGATTGGCTCAGCTCCTGCCGTTGCAGCCATTTGGGGAGTGAACGAGCTGATGGAAGACCTCTCTCTCTGTCTCTTTAAAAAAAGGAGATATTCAGAGCCATGGTCCAACTTGCCCCACTGTAGAGCCACAGGGTCCTTGCCACTTGGAAGGGTGACAGCTGCTCTTTAACCCATCTCTACAATGCTAGAAGCGAACACTTAGAGAGTCAGCGTGGGCACGCTTGCTTAAACCTAGAAGAACCTTAGGCCGGTGATGCTCAAAGCAAAGGGGCAGAGTTGTAGTGGTGGCGTCTGAGGCATGCGTGGAGCCACGTCTTAGAGGAAAATCCTGCACAGGCAAGCATGCCCTCCGGAGGCACCAAAGCTCTATTTCAGTTCAGGTCACAAGGGTGATGACACCAGGGGCTTAGGGTGGGACTCCCAGCTGTCTTGTCCCGGGCAGGACAGGGAGAGCACCTGTGAAGTCCCCTGTGTGTGGATCTCACGATTCTCTTTCGGGAAGTGGTGTTGGTGCAGACCCTGCCCTCCACCTTCAGTCCCACAACCTTGGAACTGTCGTGCCCCCAGGGTCCTGGAAGCCCCCGACTCCTTCCAGTGGCTGCAGCCTAGTGAGCCCAGAGCCATGGGGAGAGGCGTGCAACAGGAGGCCCCAAGAGCCCCTGCCAGGCTGGCTCCTGTGGGCTCCTCTCGTCAGAATTGCATGCAGCATGCAGTTTGTTAAAGATTTTATTATTATTTACCTGAGAGGCAGAGTTACAGACAGAGTGGGAGAGACAGAGAGAGAGAGAGAGGTCTTCCATCTACCGGTTCACTCCCCAGATGGTTGGAATGGCTGGGGCTGGGCCAGGCTGAAGCCAGGAGCCAGGAGCTTCTTCCAGGTCTCCCATGCAGGTAGGTGCAGGGGCCCAAGCACTTGGGCCATCTTCTGTTGTTTTCCCAGACCAGAGAGCCGGATAGGAAGAGGAGCAGCCGGGATACGAACCGGCGCCTGTATGGGATGCCGGCGCTTCAGGCCGAAGCTTAGCTTACTAAGCCACAGCGCCGGCCCCTATTTTTTTTATTGCTTTTTTTTTTTTTTTGCAATCACAAGTAACAGCTTACTCCTGTGTTGTAACTGAGTGGATCACAACAGCATCTAAACAATAGGATAGAAAAGAGTGCGTGTCACACCCCAGTTAAATATTCTCTCGTGGAACTGGCTCTTGTTTTGTGTGCGAGGTAGGGACCACGTTGTGATGTGACTTCACTCTCACTGTGGATCGCAGCCAAGAGCTTGAAAAGCAGCGCTGTCAGGCTGCCTCCTGCCTCCCAGAGAAATCGCAGCAGTGGGAAGAGGGCGAGAAAAAATTGGATTTAAGGACTTAATCATTATTTTAATGAGTATTAGAAAAAATTAGCATACAAATCCCTGGAAATCCAATATATAGCCTAGCACTGGACTCAAATCCGCATGTCACTTTCCACGGACTGCAACAGTCAGTGAGTGGGGGGCATAGGCACCGAGGCTGGGAGTGACCACACGCGGAGACAGGAAAAGATATGAGCTAAGTAGAGACGGCAGAGGGCAGGCCCCTGGGTCAGGGAGGACAATCGAAGGCCTCGTGTCGCGTACTTGGACTTGCTGCTTCGTCTGTGCAGTGGGCAGAACCCGGGGGCCCAGCTTGTGGGTGAGGCCGTGCCATGTCCACAGAGCATCAGGAGCTCCAGCTCCCAGGCGGCGGAGGTGGTGTTTCTTCTGTTCCACTGCCTGGAGGTTTCTGGCAAACTCTTGGAGCTGTTTGCACCATGGTAAGAATGAGGAGGGGCTCCTGGCAAACAGCCCCTTCCAACTCCTCTTCCTCTGGGTTTCAGGTGGAGATGCAAATGTGGGGGTGGGGGAGTGGCAGGTGCCAGCAGAGCCCTCCCCTCAACCCCACGCAGCCTGCTGTGATCCCAAGAATGCTGGCTGAGCTCTGAGCCCGCAGCTCCTCGACAAGCCGTGTGCTCCTCATCTCCCACGTCCCTGGGCCCTGGCTGTCTCTGGTGCTGGCTTCAGAGCCCTCGCAGGGAGCGGTGTTGCTGTGCGGACGACCACGTGCCCTGCCACCTGGACCTGGCACACAGTCTGCCTCCGAGTGACAGCCTGGGGGCTGGGGGCTGCCTTCAGGCAGAGGAGGCAATGGAATGGCCAGGACCCAGGACAGGAGGGGGTGGGAGGGGTGGAGAATGGCACACCAGAGGCGGTGGCGCCCTGTTGGGGGCTGAATGGTGCCGCTCTCCCAAATCCAGCTGTGGAAGTCCTCCTCCCCCTGCCCTCAGAATGTGATTGTATCTCAGAGAGGGGCACTTGTAGACGGAACTAAGCAAGAATGCAGTCTCCAGGGTGGGCCCGAATCCCCCAGGACTGCTATCCTATAAGAAGAGATACGGGCACAGACACCCACGGAGAGGCGGCCGTGGGGGGACACAGGGAACCGGAGCGGCCATCCACGGGCCGAGGAGAGCGGACACGGAAGACACAAACCCTGACCTTGGGCACACACTTCTGGGCCCCAGGACTGAGAGATGAGAGGGTCCTGCTGTTCCAGCGGCTCAGCCTGCTGCATTTTGTTGTGGCCGCCTGAGCTGACCCGTAGAGCTAGCGAGCTTAGCCTCTAAGGACCATCGGAGCCTTCCTCATCCCTGCCTTTAACTCAGCAGGGCAAAGGCCCGTGGCTGCTCTCCCATACGTCCACAGCGGTTATGACATTGGAAGTTCTGCCGCCGCAGGGACCCTCATCAAAGCCCACCTTTGTAGATCGGTGACTTCCGATTTTGAGTTTCTAATCATCAATCAGATTCCACAGCAGAACACAGCGGCTCTTCTCTAGTTCCTGCTTCTCTGCCCCCTCCCCCCAGGACTTACTGCCCGCCTGCTCTCATGACAAACCCTGGCCCCTCACCCCCACCCCATCGTCAAGCTCTCCTAGCTTTTATACCTTCATGGAAGTTCTGCTTTGAGCACACCAGAGCCCTCCAGGCCAGTGGCTGCCACTCAAGTCTTCATTCCATTGTTTCTCAGCATAATTAGGGGCCCAGTTCCTCATAAGGCCACTAAAAGCGCACTTGCTAAGGTCACCAGCAATGGTGAGATCCAATAAATTCTCAGCCTATTCCCCAGCGTCCACTCGGCTTCATTGTATGTGTGGGTCACTCCTCTTCTCCACAAACGCTGGCTTGGGTGGCACCACGTAATCGCATTATTACAGCCTTTATTATTTCCCTGTGGTTTCTTCTTTCACGTTCTCAGGCCTCAGGGACTCAGGGAGTCCTAAGCACTGGTTACAGCCGCGCGTCGTGCAGCTGTGAATGGCGCTGGCAAGGGCTCCTGCTATTTCCACTTCCCTTGGGGCTGGCAGGCCCGCTCGTCTCCTGTATTCTCCGCCGAGCCTGGTAGTGTGGACCTGCGCTGAGAAGTGAAGGAAAGCAAACAGATGAGAAGGCACGAGGGCAGGTGCATGCACATAACCCTCTTTGGCAGACTTCACATCTCTCCCGAGGTCCGGAGAACAGAGCAGGCTCATTTCATTTGCAAAGCATGTGAGTAAACCGCTCAAAATACTGCTGGTTCTACAGGTAGTACCATCATTGAGTAACAGTGGCTTCCCCATGACCCAGGACACCATCAAAATATTCCTGGTAACAGTGTTCAAATTATTTTATATATGTACCCGAGTGGTACACACACACACACACACACATACACACACATGCAGATAAGGAGAAAGAGAGAAAGGGTTCTCCAGTCTGCTGCTTTACTCCCCAGAAGACCACAACAGCTGGGGCTGGGTCAGGTCGAAGCTGGGAGCCAGGGACTTAGTCCAGGTCTCCCACATGGGTGGCAGGGACCTAACTTCTCGAGTTATCACCTGTTACCTCCCAGGATAGGTACTGGCAGGGAGTTGGACTTGGGAATGGAGCTGAGACTTGAACCCAGGCACTCAGGGATAAGGGGTGTAGGTGTCTAGGTTAAATGCTTGTCCTCCAGTGAGAGCAGGAAGTGAAACAGGAGATCTGGACGATGCTGGTCCATCCCTGTGCTCCGATCTGGGGCCTCGTCAGTCTCTTTTCGAGCCACAAGCACTCTCCAGGGCCAAGCTTCCATTCTCCGTTCCCCAAGCATCTCGCAGGTTGCCTGCATTTTCCGTGACCTTTTTCGTAACGGCTCACTGTCTTCTATCTCCTCAGTTTGCCTATGCAAATTACCCATCAGGAACAACTTTGATCCATGCAGAGTTTTCCAGTGATGCCTGGGAGAGACAGCAAACTCCATTAGGCATTGACAAAAAAGGTAGGTGGAAGGCATAAATACTTGTGGGAAAGCTGCCTTCTTCCTACATCTTTGAACAATTCATCCAGTCACTATATGTCAAGGGATTGATGTGTGAACAAACCTTTCCTGGAAATACTCTAACCAATGGCGGCGTCTCTGGTAGCTAAAGTGACAAGGGACAAAGATGAAAAATATGGGAAGAGGTTTACAGGAATGCAATTCTACCTCCAGGGTAGATCTCTATTTGTCTTCCATAAATCATGGCTGTCTGCAGTCAGTTCCCATTCAGATCTTGTTCCTGTTCCTGGGCCTTCTAAGCTCGCCTCTACCGGCTCTGATTCTGCCTCTCTCTCTGACTCATGTCTCCCTCTCTCTAATTCATGTCTCTTCTAGCCCAGTAGGGCTGGAGATGCTGGCAACCCAGGGGGAAACCAGGACCTCCAGTGTGTGGGCATTTGCCCCGGATGTTCCCTCTCCCATCCCTTGGGATTTCCTCCTCTGCTGCCTTGTGCAGAGTGGAAAGTTCTAATAGCCTCCATCTCTCTACAAAGTAACACAGAGATTCTGCTGACGAACCCTTACCCTCTCCAAGGTTTAAATCCCAGAGCTCTTGAGCAGTGACAATTTCAATGAGCAAGATTTCAAGAGACTGATGAGGGAAGTTTTAAATGTGTCGCAGAAGCGAGTTGCTAAATCCCCCTTGGAGGCTCCTGGAGGACAAGGTCTTGGATGAGCCCGGCTCACACGTGTGTGTGCATGTGTAATGGCGATGGTGGCGCCGTCTGGGCTGAGTAATTGCAAACCATCAGAGCTAGAAGAAACCTTTGGAAATAATCTGCTGACAAGCACACTGTAGGGATGGAGAAACCAGGCTCGAGGAAGGTTAAGTCCCTTGCTCAGGGTCACAGTGTCAATTGTAGCTTGGAGGGGTTTTTGTTGTTGTTAATTTCATAAGGAAGCAAGTAGCAAGCTGTGCAAGAATGCTCAGGCACTGATCAAAATGACCGACGGCCAAGGCACTGCAAGGGGTCCACACGGGTCCGTTTGGCACAGCTGTTTGTTCTACTTGCCGCCTTCGGCCATTCCGCCCGATAGCTCGCCAGCTCGCCCGCGGCTCCGATTCTGACTCCTCCCTCTCCCGAAGTTTACACACATTCATAGTCCTACACACTGAAAGATACGTTCACTTTGGTTCCAAGCACTGGAATAAAAGAAAGGGTGGGAAAGCTTTCAAGCCCCATGTTGTCATTGAGCAAAGCAGGTGCGATCCGCTTAGCCACACTTCCACAGCTGGACAGGATGGTGGACACACGCTTTTCTCTCTTTCTCTCATGAAATTGAACTCAACACCCCACATATCACATATAAAACAAACACCAGACACTTCTGACAGGTGGAGAGAAGGGGGACTGGGAAGGAAACCTAAGACCCGAGGAGTGCTCCCCGGGACTTCTGTTTTGGCATTCATATACCCAGACTTTCACTGGGACAAGCAGGCAACCAGGAAACGTTAATGGAAAGAGATAAGAAAGCGCCAACTCCCTATTAAAACAAAACAAAAGCCTGCTCTCTTCAGTGAGGACCGGCTCTCCGTGGTGTGAGAGGTGGTGACAGGGTCATGAGGCACTGCTGCCCCGCCAGCCTCAGTGGTATTGGTGGCCTGAACTTCTTCCTGCAGCCGGGAGTAAGAAGGAAGGGCCCCTGGCTGTCTTGCCTCCCCCATCAATGAAAGCTAAGTAATACCAGTGTGATGGTACCTCTGGCTCTCCATCACCACTGTCAGCCAGGCCTTCTGAGTAGCAGATTTCAGTAGGAGCCAGGCTTTCGTAACATAATAACCAAAACTGATAACTCATATCAGGAACCAAGAAAATCTCAACTTGGATGAGAACAGACAATGCACTGACACAACATCGAGATGACACAGACGGGAAAATTATCCAAGGGGCCAGCATAAAACTAATTCAGTGTGTGAGCTCATCAGAGCCAGATGGTTTTACTGGCAAACTCCACCAAATAGTTAAAGGATGAATGCCGATTCTAGCCAATCTCTTCCAGCAAGTAGAAGAGGAGGGAACATTTGGGCATTTCAGAAGCTAACGTTGCCTTGCTCTTGCAAAGACAGAACAAAGAAAATTGAAGACAAGTCTCTCACAAATAAAGATACACAGATTCTTAACAAATTATAAGCAGACGTAATGCAGCAATGTCTAGAAAGCCAGCTTGAAAAGATCAGCTCCTGTGTAATTCCATTCCTAGAACATTTTCAGGATGTCCGCATTACAGATGTGGAAGCCATGTTCCTGGTGGTCAGGGGCTAGGGACGTGGTATCGGTGGAGGTGGGTGACTATAAAGGGGCGGTACCAGAGGCCTATGTGGTGACAGAAAGGTTCTGACTCTGCTGAGTGCTCAGGAATCCACGCGTGGGCTGAATGGCACAAAGCTACCCTCCCACTGTGCTGGTGTGTGCTGGCTTCACTATTGTAGTTCGGCTACGGCAGACAAAGTCATTGCTGGAAACCAGGAAGGGTACACAGTACTCCATGCTCTTTTTGAAACTTCCTATGAGTCTATGATTACTACAAAATACAGAGTTTAAAAACTGCTTAGTCTGTACCTCAGCTAACAGACATGATGCCAAGCCCGCCAGACCCCCGTGGCTACCCCATTGCCATATCAGTGCCCTGGGAGGTGACAGGTCTCGTAAAACCTTAGCTCAAGTCTGCATATTTGCAGCTGCTCCTTTAATGAATAAGTTGAACTTTGCACCAAGGTAGCTGTGGAGCTGTTATTTGGCCTCTAGATTTCTTTTTCCTATGTCTTTGGCTTCTGCCTTGTCAGACGAGCTGAGGCTCTGGGGAGCTGGGATCGGAAAGGCAATGTGGGGTGTGTGGGGGGAGCTGTCTTGGTTTGCTGAGGGCAGCTTTCATCCCATCTTCCACAGGCAGTCATGGTCTCAAGCCAGAGCTCACGTGGCTGGGTTTGGCATCTCAGCTGACGGCTTGGAAGGTGCATCGCTGGTTGTGGGGCAGATTCAGGGGCTCGGCGTGCCAGGTCTATGGCTGGAGATGGGACAGACGGGGACAGGGGGTCAGGAACAGCAGGTGCGAATCACTGCCTGTTCCCTCCTGCAATCCATTTTGGTAGCAGGGCCCTCGTGGCTCTGGGAACTGAGCCCTGGCAGTGGCCGGCTCCCACGTGGCATCTCATTTGCTGCTAGCAAGCTCTCTGTGAGTGTTTACAAGTGTTCAGCATTGCACACCCTCACAGAGCGATCACACGGGCACAGGTGCTCTAAGTTACCAGGGCAGAGTTCACAGCTCAGTTAAATGACCATGGTGGGAGCTGATCAAACAAGGAAACCATTCTGGAGGTTTTGGGGCCATGTGAGCAAAGAGTTCCTCCCACCTCAACCACGTCTCTGTGTTCTTGGAGAGAAGAGAAAACAAATGGAGGGTGAATTAAAAAACGCTGACCTGGGCTGTTTACTCCATCTCACAGATAATTCTCTTCCAGTGTTTCATTTGACCAGATGGCCAAGACCATTCTATAGCATTGTATTCCCACTAAAATAGTTGTTTTTTGGAAGTTAAGCTAATTATACCCCAGGATATCTCTCTGACATCCTAATTCCGTGCAGGGATTTTTTTTTTCTCCTGTTAGACCTCAAAGCCTGTCTCTTGGCTGGGCGTCCTGGGGTCGGTCCCCCTTGCACTAAGCCATGCTATGCCTTCCTGTGCAGGGCTGGGAGGGATACCTGAATGGTCAGCTCTATTGGTGGTGGAGCAGCCTGTTGATGCCTGTGCGCTGTTACCAGGTCGATCCTCTTTGCCCAGGAGGTTGACGCCTATAAACCATCTTATTACAATTAGATTCAGCTCAGTACCCAGTGTCAGGGTGCATCCTGTCTTCACTCAATAACAACTTAAGACTCCACTTGCAGTGTGAATCCCTCCTCTCTGAGCCGAGGAGATGAGAGCTGACATTCGTACCAGGACCTGGAGGTCCAGACGTACAAGTGGGCCAACAGTGTCAGGTATTGAAGCCACTAAGCAGCTTAAGCCAGCCTAAAGCTAAGGTGTTTTGAAAGCTCAATAATGAAACTCCGTGTTCCAAGAGTGGGGATTAAAAAAAAAACCATCAGCCTAGGAGTTCTCCAAGAAATATCCATTCAATTACAGTATCGCAATGTATCCAGTAATGTATCCAAAAGTAGCCAGAACATTCCAGTATCACAATTGCTCAACATCAGCTCTTATAGCATTTTTAGCGTATCTGCACATATTTTTAAGATTTATTTATTTTTAAAACTTATTTATTTATTTGAAAGATAGTAGAGAGGAGAGAGATATATACAGAGAGAGGAGAGAGAGAGATCTTCCATCCATCCTCTGGTTCACTCCCAAAATGGTTGCAACAGTCAGGGCTGGGCCAGACCAAAGCCAGGAGCCAGGAACTCCATCCAGGTCTCCCACTTGGGTGGCAGGAACTCAAGCATTTGAGTCATCATCTGCTGCCTCCTTGGCACAGTAGCAGCGAGCTGAATCAGAAGTGGAGCAGCCAGGACTCAGACCAGCGCTCTGATCTGGAATGCTGGCGTCGCGGGCAGTGGCTTCACCCTTTGCTCCACAACGCTGGTCCCTCTCTGCATGCACTGAACCTTGCAATTCTGGGAAAGTTTCTGGACAAAGTTCTGGACAAGTGCAGCCACAAAAGAGCCAGTATCAGCACATGAGCCATGTTCATGAAGTTTGTCTACACGAGTTACACGCAGGTGGTCCTTAACCATGCTGTGAGACAGGCAAAATGGAATGATAAGAATGAGCGCAAAGTCCCCTCCACTCCTAGGGTAAACTGCTGTCACTTCTTGAGGGCAAGTGTCACAAGGCAAAACCAAGAACTGTCCCCTCGGATCCCCAGTTTAAGGAGTTTCCTTTGTGTGGGGTTTTCCCTTCATCCGAGAATCAGGGGAAATCACCTACAAAAGCAGTTACCTCCTAGTATTCTTTTTAACAAGCGTCACCAAGTAACTGGATTCATCCATGAGGTTCTGATTAAAGTGTGCCCGATAATCTGTGCCTCCAAAATACTGAACTGCTTTTTGAAGTTTTAGGCTCAGTAGAAGGCAGAGAGGGGTGGAGGAAAGATGCTTAAATACTGAGCCTGCAGCCGGTGGGCAGAGATAAACTTCAGCGAAAGAGCTGCGGGCGATGGCTTGGTGCTCCCGGCTCTCGCACTGAGAATTGGGGGGGAGCACAAGGCTGGTCTCTTCCACCCACCACGACCCCTCCTGGTCTTCAGCAGTCACGAATGCCTAAGGGTCGAGGGAGGAAGGAAAAGAGGGAGGCTGATTTAAAAAAGGAATTCTACAATTCCTTTGCTACCTTTTCAGAAGGGGGAAAAATCTATAGGAGCCATAATGCCATAAGCCGAAATCCCAAATTTATATTCAATAGCACATCCAGAAAATCATCACTCCATACGAAGTGTGCCAACTATGGATTAGGTAATATTTTACAGCACTTTCAAAGTCTGACTTAAAATGTTTTTTGGAATAAATAATTTACAATCAAAAAGTTAAAATTTTGAATAGCCAAGTCACGATTAAAAAATTGCCAGTGTCGAGGGGCAAAGTCTTCCTGATACTCAGCTTCCGTCCTGCAGGGCATCAGCAGTCGCCATTTCTTTCATACAGGTCTAAAAAATCAAGCAGCATGTAAGGAAATGTAAAATATACTTCTATATAACCCCCCTTTAAAAGTTTCATTTATTTATTTATTTGAGGGGTAGAGCAACAGAGAGAGAGAGAGAGAGAGAGAGAGAGAGAGAGAGAGAGAAAGAGAGAGGTCATCCATCCACTGCTTCACTCCCCAAATGGCCAGAGCTGCGCCGATCTGAAGCCAGGAGCCAAGAGCTTCTTCTGGGTCTCCTATGCAGGTGAAGGGGCCCAAGGACTTGGGCCATCTTCTACTGCTTTCCCAGGCCATAGCAGAGAGCTGGATCAGAAGAGAAGCAGCGGGGACTAGAACCGGCTCCCATATGGGGTGCCGGCACTGCAGGTGGAGGCTTAGCCACTACGCCACAGCGTGGCCTCCCGATGGAACTGTTTTAAATCTTCTGCTGTTATAGACAACATCAAGCTGAATTACCTCGTATGTATACCATTTTGGAAGCTCTGTGTCTTTAAGTGCATTCTCAGCTGTGGATTGCATTTGTATGTTTAGAAAGAGCCCACTTGCCTTCCGCACCAGGTTCGTGTTGGTGTCGAGCTTTTTTTTTTTTTTTGACAGGCAGAGTGGATAGTGAGAGAGAGAGACAGAGAGAAAGGTCTTCCTTTTTCTGTTGGTTCACCTTCCAATGGCCGCCACGACCGGCGCATCTCGCTGATCCGAAGCCAGGAGCCAGGTGCTTCTCCTGGTCTCCCATGCGGGTGCAGGGCCCAAGCACTTGGGCCATCCTCCACTGCACTCCCGGGCCACAGCAGAGAGCTGGCCTGGAAGAGGGGCAACTGGGATAGAATCCGGCGCCCCAACCGGGACCCGCAAGGTGGAGGATTAGCTTGTTAAGCCACAGCGCCGGCCAAGGTGTCGAGCTTTTGATCACTGCTGGTTCTCAGCCCCCAGAAGGCTTTGCTTTGCACATTTCACCCCACAGCTGAGACTCCTCGTGTCCGCAAAAAGGGTGTGCAACACGCCGAGCAGAGTGACCGAGCAGAAAGAACAGGTGCAAGACAGGGCTCCCAGCTGTGACCCAGTGTGACAGCAGGAGATGCTGCAACTGGACATTGTTAACACTTCCCTGATTCAATAGCCAACTACAAGGGTGCTTCAAAAAGCTTATGGAAAAGTGGAATTAAAAGATGCTTAGCTTGGTTTAAATTTTTTTTTTTGAAATTCATGCATAGTTTTTTTCAGGATATTCATTTTCATAAACTTTTGAAGACTCCTTATATAGGATTTCAAATTATTTTTGCATATTTAAAAAAAATTTAATTTACTTTATAGAGGGAGAGAGAGAAAGGGGGGAGAGAGAGAGAGAGAGAAAGCCCATCAATTGGTCCTGAAATGTCCACAACACTGGAGCTGAGCAGAGGCCAAAGGTGAGATCCTAGGTCTTCATCCAGGTCTCCCACGTGGATAACAGGGATCCAAGTCCTCGAATCATCACCCTTTGCCTCTCAGGGTAGGGATTAGCAGGACTGGCCCATGAGAGTCCCTGAGACTCATTCCACTGGGATCCTGAGGGTGACATTGGCTTTCTGAATGCTCTCAAAGCCCTGTCACCGCAGGTGGGGGTCTCCTGGTCCCCAACCTGTTTGTGGAAGAACATAAGGGGCTCGTTCGGCCTCAGTCCTCAGTGGGCATGCAGCTGCCCCGGCTTTAGCACACCCACGTAGCAGTGTTTAAGATGCCACCGGATCTGGGATGCTGCATTGCAGCACGCAAGTCTCAAGGCCAAGATGTGCAAACGGATTTTCCCACCTTCCCATTCGTCTGTTTTCCTCTGAGACAGAATGTTGTGACAGCAACTGGCAAGAGCTGTGCTGGTTTGTTCTTCCAGAGGAAGATGTTCTCTCCGCATGGAAAAGACGAGGGCTCTGTCACAGATGCAGACCACGTGCAGCTCCTGCACAGAGCCCGCCCTGCAGGTGTAAGAAGAACCTAACGGTGAATGCGTGAACAAACGCGATCGCGTTCTTGTTTCCGGAGTGCCGTCATTTAAGTCATGGGGCCTTTGCTTGCTTCCCTGCAGGGATGCCCCTGGCTTCATTCACTTGGCACGGCTCACACACTTTTACACCCTCTGAAGTCTTCTCTAAGCCTCCTCGTATGGGGGTAGGCATCTACGGCGAGCTTCGGGAAGTTTGCATTTCCCCATAGGCTGCGGACACATCCCTGCGGCACTTCAGGGTGTGAGCGAAGCTGCTGTCTCCATGGTGCTCCCAGCGCTAGGGTCGAGCAGTGGGATGGCTGTTGCGCTCGCTCTGCCTTCATGCACTGAGTCAGCACGAACTCATCCCGTGGAGCCCGTGACCCCACTGCAGAACAGCGGGGTCAGGCCCGCGAGCTGTCATTGCTCTGCAGCAGACGTTCTGTCTGGGTGGCTTTCACCCTGGACAGCATCCCGGGTAGTAACACACTGGATCCTTCCCTGCTCAGATAGATTTGTCTGTTTCAGCTTTTCATGTTAACGTTTAAAACTGTTGCATTGCGATTCCTTTCCTCGGATAACTGGTTTCCCCACCTGGCAGCAAGACTGACAGATTTCTCCGTGGCTCCTCCCAGAAGCGTTCTAGACGGTTAATGCACAGGCAAGCACGCTCCTCACCTGAGGTATACGCAGCAGGGCTTTTGCCAATTCCCCAACGACTGTCATGAGGACGTGCCTTGAAGCAGACAGGCGGAAGTCAACAAGACCCCAGCTCGTCTTTCAGAGTCTAAACGCTAAACCGGTGCCTTTCCTCTGAGCAGGAGTCCTAGACCCCTTCCTGGGTTTGGGGCGGTCCCTAGGGATCCAGGAAGCCACTGACAAAACAGCTGTTAGATAACGTCTCCTGGGAAGCTGTAAAACGGTTTATTATGAAAACTCTTCCTGAAACGGAGGAGGAGGAAGAATACGTGAATTGTCATCACCGAATTTCACCTGTTGTTCATCTACATCCAATCTTGCTGCTTCTGATAGTCCTTATTGGGTGATTCTAATGTTTAAAATTTGTATTTATTTATTGTATTTGAAAGGCAGAGAGGCAGATGGAGAGAGATCTCCCACTGAGCGGCTCACTCCTCAAATGTCTGCAACAGTCGGGGGGCTGGGCCGGGCTGAAGCCAGGAGCCTGAAACTTGATCTGAGTCTCTCATATGGTTGCTAGGGACCCAAGTACTTGAGCCATCACCTGGTCAGCAGGAAGCTGGATCAGAAGCAGATCAGTAGAACTGATATGGGCTATGGGCATCTCAAGGGGTGATTTAACCACCGTGCCAAATATTTTTTTAAAAGATTTATTTATTTATTTATTTATTTATTTATTTATTTGAAAGTCAGAGTTACAGAGAAAGAAAGAGATAGAGATAGAGAGTGAGCGAGAGAGAGAGATCTTCCATCTGCTCCAGATGGCCACAATAGAAGTGGATCAGGGCCGGCACTGTAGCATAGCAGGTAAAGCCTCCGACTGCAGTGCCGGCATCCCATATGGGCGCTGGTTCGAGACCCGGCTGCTGCACTTCCGATCCAGCTCTCTGCTAATGGCCTGGGAAAGTAATGAAAGAAGGCCCAAGTGCTTGGGCCTCTGCACCTATGTGGGAGACCTGAAAGAAGCTCCAGGTTCCTGAAATCAGATTGGCCCAGTTTCGGCCATTTGGGGAGTGAACCAGCAGATGCAAGACCTCTCTCTCTCTCTGCTTCTGCCTTTCAAATAAATAAATAAATCTAAAAAAAAAAAAAAGGTGGAGGAGGATCCAGGACAGGTACCTGCGCCCATATGGGCTGCCAGCATTGGTGATGGCAGCTTCACCCGCTACGCCATAGTGCCAACTCCTGCCAGGGCCAGATTTTTTTTTTTTTTTTGACAGATAGAGTTAGACAGTGAAAGAGAGAGAGAGAGAGACAGAGAGAAAGGTCTTCCTTTTTCTGTTGGTTCACCCAGCAATGGCTGCTGAGGCTGGCACACTGTGCTGATCCAGAGCCAGGAGCCAGGTGCTTCTCCTGGTCTCCCATGCGGGTGCAGGGCCCAAGCACTTGGGCCATCCTCCACTGCACTCCTGGGCCATAGCAGAGAGCTGGCCTGGAAGAGGGGCAACCAGGACAGAATCCGGTGCCCCGACCAGGACTAGAACCTGGTGTGTCGGCGCCGCAGGCGGAGGATTAGCCTAGTGAGCCACGGCGCCAGCCAGGGCCAGATTCTTACCCTTATTGGATTATTTTTAAAGCAGATCCCAGGTCCTAATTCATCCTGAGGAAACTTTTAAAGCAGTGAGCAAGGACACCTGTTTCAGAGCATCCGATTTGCTAACATCGTCCCCGAAGCTGGCAGCATACTTGTGGGCAATCCGTGTAGGACTGTCTCCGCTTCTCAGCCTGGTCCTTATCATAGCCTTGTGCTATCTGGCAGCCTTCCTATTGAGAATGTTTTTCCTGAATAGACAGAGCAGAGCCAGGCAGGACCCCGCAGGCGTGTCGGAGACGAAGACTGAGTGCAGAGGACTAAGATCCAGTGCCCACGGCAGCTCCAAGGGAGGTCCTTTCCTCCACACGGACTTCTGGGAAGGCTCCTCTTTCCCCCTCCATTTCCCCAAGCTAATCAGGCTGCTATGCCAGGTCTCCTGACCCATCTCGCTTCTTCCATTTCCCAACTAGGACAGCCGTGTGAGAAACGTTGGGTGTTTCTAATTTTTAGAAAATAAGCTGCTAACAGCAGAGGCTGGCCCATGGGAGCCCCTGGAAATCAGGCTCCCCTGGGGAAGCCGAGTGTGATGAGTAGGAAATAGCGAATAGAGGCAGTGTAGACATTAGAGATTACACATACACACATGGGTGTGAGATGCTTTGCTGTTCCAGGCAGACCAGGGAGATAGGCTAGGAGAAGACGACACTCTTACATCTCAGCAGAACACATGTGGCTAAATGCAAGCCCCGGGCAGCATGGGCCAAGGACAGGCATTGCAGCCTGAACGAGAATCCTGCAACAGTCACACCAGAAACCAGATCTCTCTCCTTCAATGTGGAAGCCCTCGCATAGGTATTTTAACAGGGAATTGTGCTGGCTTAGCGAGTGTTGCAAATAAGATAGTTGTGCAATTGAGTGTCTTCCTTTTATTACTCCTGGGATGGTGTACATCGGGATGGGAATTGGTTCTATCTGAGGCTCACATGTTTCAAGAAATATACAAGGGTGGGGCAATGCTCTGAGATCCCTGGCAAGCATGAGGAGTCACCTTAGGGAGAAGAGTCTTCCAGTGTTTAGGGTAGAACTAAAAGAAAGGACATAAAGTTCTACTTAGCAGAAGGAAAAGCGTTGAAGGCACTGCTTGACACTGAGGAAAGAATTTCAGAGAGGAAACCCTGAAGCCAGAAAATGGCCAGGAAACCAGGAACCCCATCCAGGGACCCGGGCCAAGAAAGAACAGGTGTCCAGGTGCAGGGTTGAGTGCCTAGCAGATGGTTGGAGAATGACAGTCTGGAGAAAGCATGTGTTCGTTTCCTTGTAATGATGTGTCCACCCGTTACTCCCGATTGGCTGGAAAGAGAACCACAGCTCCACGGATCTTAACCTAAAGGAGATCTCTTCCAGGCATGCAAAGAGCCTCATTGAACTACACCCTTACTTATTGGCCACTTCTTGGAAAATGTCAGCATCTTCACTAGTGTTCATTGGCGGTGTATAAACATCTGGATTTAAGAAAGGGGTGACTCAAGGCTAGGCTTAAAACAGAACCTGCTGCTGGTTCAGGAAGCAATGGCAGGTCTCCAACAGGACTGTGCCCTGCTGGGCCCCAACTCTGGACCAGGGTGAGAAGGCCGGACAAAGAGGTACTGATTACGACACTGAATTTTGATCTTGTTGGCACAGCACAAACTATTCTCGCCAGACGTATTCCACGGCCTTGGCTTCCACGTTCAGCCTGGAAGTGCTGAGAACCCAGGGTGGGTGTCTGTCCAAATTTCCCGCTCTTCTTTGTGCCTGGTGACTCGCTCCTTCCAGTCTTGAATTTGAACGCAGGGACTTCCCTGGTGTCACAGAAGAATCAACCTGGAGAGGGCACGAGGTTTTTCTTTAAGAGGCTCACACTGCCCACCCTCAGGTGATTGGAAGGCTTTAGGGTGTGGTTTTGTCAGAGGTTCCAGTTCTGCTAGTTGACGCTTTCTGTGTACCTCTTCAGAATAACGGATATAATTCTCTCCCCAGTCATGTGAGTATAAAAATTTTTGATGACTTTCACCAGTACCAGGAGACTTCAAACACCTTGTGGGAGAAAAGAAGAAAAAAAGATAGGCTTATTTTGGTGCAAAAGTTTTTGAAATTCATATATAGTTTTTCACAATATGCATTTTGTGTGAACTTTTTGAAGATCCTTTGTAGGCATGGATTTCAAAATATATTTGCATCCAAGTTATCTTTTAATGTCATCTTCATTTTTTTTTTAATTTAGAGATTTATTTATTTGAAAGGCAGAGTTCAGGGAGAAAGGGAGAGAGAGATCATTCATTTGCTGGTTCACCCCCAAATGGCTGCAACTATCAGGGCTGGGCTAGGCTGGAGTCAGGAGCCAGGAGCTTCCTCCAGGTCTCCCATGTGGGTGCAGGTGCCTAAGCACTTGGGCCATCTTCCGCTGCTTTAATTAGCAGGGAGCTGGATAGGGAGTGGAGCAGCCAGGACATGACCTGGAGCCTTTATGGGATGCTGGCATCACAGGAGATAGCTTAACCTGCTATGCCACAATGCTGGCCCCTTAATTCCGTTTCCTATGAACTTTTAGTGTCCTTGTACCTTAAAACTCCTGCAATCCTTTACCAAGAACATCTCTTAACCTCTTCACAGTCATCTATACGAAGGCAACTATATTGAACAGTGAACTTGCCAGGCTCAAGGACAGAAGGGAAAAGAAACTTTTTTGAGGAGGTGGGCATTTGGCAGAGCAGTTGGGACACTCCTTGGAACACATCCATCCCATAGAGCCCGGCTCCGCTTCTGATTCTAGCTTCCTGCTGATGCACACTCTGAGAGGGGTAATGGCTCAAGTAGTTGGGTCCCTGTCACCTGTGTGGGAGACTTGGGTCGACTTCCCTGCCCCTGGCTTGAGCTTGGCTCAGCCCTGGCTATTGTGAGCATTTGGGAAGTGAACCAGCAGGTGGAAGATCTTTCTTCCTGTCTCTCTGCCTTTCAAATAAAATGAAAGACAGAAAAAGAAAGGAAAAGAATTCTTGGACACACATGCTCTCTCTGAGTTGGGGTAGCTGCCATGGCAAGCTGAATTGTAGCTAAAAAGATGCATTGTGCGTCGGTCTCATGATTTGCAGATCAACCATGCATCAGCCTCACGAATACATATGAGACTTCATCGCCTTCGCGAACGAGCCTGGGGAACGGAGCCGGCTGCCATATTCGGTGAATCAGGCAGGTAACACTGTCCCAAACCACTTTATCAACAGTGTACAGAGGTGACGACAGACACTGTGTCATTTCTCTGTAATCATGGTAGGCAGAACTCACTGTCGCCGTGGACAGAAAATGCAGGCTCTGGCACGCAGCCTACACACGTAGCTCTTCAGTTGTGTGCATCAGCGTGCTCTGAGGACAGCTTTCTAGGGAGTTTCATTTGATGAAGCGAAACTTGTTTGTTTAGTGACAGATTCTTTTTTTTAAAAAAAAAAGATTTAATTATTTGAAAGTCAGAATTACACAGAGAGAGGAAAGACAAAGGGGGAGAGAGAGAGAGAGAGAGAGAGAGAGAGAGAAAGAGAGAGAGAGAGAGAGAGAGAGAGAGAGAGAAAGAGAGAGAGAGAGAAAGAGAGGTCTTCCATCTGATGGTTCACTCCGCAATCGCTGGAGCTGTGCCGATCCAAAGCCAGGAGCCAGGAGCCTCTTCCGGGTCTCCCACGTGGGTACAGGGCCCAAGGACTTGGGCCATCTTCTACTGCTTTCCCAGGCCATAGCAGAGAGCTGGATCAGAAGTGGAGCAGCCGAGTCTCGAACTGGTGCCTATATGGGATGCTGGCGCTTCAGGCCAGGGTGTTACCCTGCTGTGCCACAGCGCCGGCCCCTATTGACAGATTCTTGGGTCATTCCAAGTGGCCTTTAGTAGCTGACATGGGTTCTAGAAAGTCATGGATTTGGGGGCCCTGGCATTGAGATGTGGCGATCCTCTATCAAGTTTCAAAATTTGGGCACCCCACAAGGGTGGAGAACCTTTTTTTGTTTTTTTCCTGCCCAGGGCCATTTGGATATGTATAACATGATTTGTAGGCCATACAAAATTACCAACTTAAAAATGAGCCTGCTATAAATTAACTGAATTTCAAGTCTTGGCAGGGCCAGACCAAATGATTTGGTGGTTCTTACACAGCCCACGGGCGGGATGTTCCCCACTCCTGCCAAGGAGTCAAACAAAGTGATATTCCCCCAACTGGCTCTGGTGTTGTGATGTTGGGGTTTTCCAATTCATAGTCACCCAGCCGGAGTTAAGGGAATTAAAACCTGTTATGAAGCTTCTGTTGAACACAATCGTTTATTTCACTATATCCTTTTCTTTGTTTCCCTGACAACTGGCTTTTAAGAATGTTTAGACCTTCGAAGGACTGATTCATAGATCAACCTAAGTCTCCTACGCCAGTATTTCATCTTTGTAATCAAGCTCTCGAAATTTTGGTTATTTTCCAAATCATTTGGGAAACTTTAATCAAAGTATTCAATGGAGTGCCAGAGTGCTTCAGCCTTTGCCAAAAAAATAAAAAAGTGGTGATTTAAAATAAAGCTTGTAATCAGGAAGACATTGAAATTTATTATGCCTACAAAAGAAAAAGAAGAACCGAACTTGTCAGAATGGCTGTCATAAAAAATAGTGACACCACCAGATGCTGGTGAGGATGTGGAGAAATTGAATCATCCATCGCTGCTGGCAATGAGAAACACGTGGCACGTGGTGTACAAGATGTAGTTTTTTAAGCTTTTTATTTTGAAATCATTACAGATTTATAGGAAGTTGCAAAAAAAAAAAAAAAAGTGGATGTTTTGTGTACTCTTCACCCAGCCCGCAGCGGTAGCATCTTACGTAACCGCAGAACAGAGGGAGACCCAGGAACTCAACTCTGACACGGACAAGGGTGGGCAGACAGTGTTAGCAGGAGAAGCTGCAACCAACCAGCAGAGAGACAGCTTCAGCCGATCTGTGGGCCACTGTGGGACAGCTCTGGATGGCCATGCAGAAGCCCTGGCTAGCTGATGCAGCAGCTATGCCTGGAACCCTCAGGACACCCCGACCCCACCCAGTCTACACCATCCGTGCACTGCCACACCCACCAAGCCTCCCCTCCTTCCTGTTCCATGTAGTGGAAACCCCAAAATCACCAAGGTTGCAAACTGAGAACCGGCACCTGCTGGAACTATGCAATATGGCCACAGGGTGTGTCCCTGCAGTGACTTTCTGGTCATTGTGGTAATAAAGTTACCAGGGCCAGCACTCACTCTATCACGCACCTGACACCACGACGTTTCCACTCTTTCCAAAAGAGGGCTTGGGAATGGGTGGTACTCAAGCCTTGCCACAAAGCCCACCTCTTTTGAATATTAAATTAAGCCCCACCCCGGAACAACCCTCTATGCCTGATAGTATAGGCAGATGACCTGAACGTTGTTAAGGAGTTTTTTTCTTTTTTGTTTCTGGAGCTTGCTTGCACTTAGTTCTTGAGTGCACACTTTCGCTTTGCTTTAAACAAACCCCGCTTCCCTGTACCTTTATGCCCCCACCCCGAATTCTTGCCTGTGTGGAGGGGACAGCATGGACTCAAGGCAGCCAGGGGCCCCGTTGCCCACAACACCACAATCCATAGAACTGATCCAGATTTCTCCAGGTTTACCCTGCCGATTTGTGTGCGTGCATAGTTTTATGTAACTTTATTACATGTGTAACTTCACATAACCACACCATACAGAGCTATTCCACACCCTAGGGATCTCTTGTGCTACTCCTCTGTAACCATGCCCATTCTCTCACCCTCATTCCTGACCTCTGGCAAGCTTTATCATTTTGTCATTTCAAGGATATTCTAGGGGCTGGCGTTATGGCATAGCGGGTAGTCGCCACATGTAGTGCCAGCATCCCAAATGGGCGCCAATTCGAGTCCCAGCTGCTCCACTTCCAATCCAGCTCTGTTATGGCCTGGGAAAGCAGTGGAAGATGGCCCCTGCATTCACATAGGAGATCTGGAAGAAGCTCCTGGCTCCTGGCTTCCGATCGGCGCAGCTCCGGCTGTTGTGGCCAGTTGAGGAGTGAACCAGAAGATGGAAGACCTCTCTCTCTCTCCCTCTCTCTGCCTCTCCTTCTCTCTCTTTGTAATTCTTTCAAATAAATAAATAAATCTTTTAAAAAAGAATATTCTAGAATGTTGTGTGATGATTATTCTGTGTGACCTTTTAAAAAATTCTTTTCCCCGCTTAATGTGATTCCCTTGCGATCTACTCAAGAGCTTGCTTGTATGAATAGTTTGTTACTTTTGACTGCAAGATGTGCTACAAATATTACAGGTTGTTTAACCTTTTACCCACTGAAGGATATCTGAGTTGTGCCAGTGTTTGGCAAATATGAATAAAATGGCTATGAACATGCATGAACAGGTTTCTGTGGGAACATGGTTTGCATTTCTCTGGGATAAACTCTCAAGAGTATGATTACTCACTCATATGATAACTATACGTTTAAGTCTGGAATAAATTTCCCAACTAATTTCCGATGGTTGTACCCAGGTTCTCTTCATTTGCTGTTGTTTCTGGTGTTTATTTTAGCCATTCTGATGGGGAGGTAGCAATAGCTCCTGGCAGTTTACATTTTTTAAATTTCTTCTTATTATTTTACTTATTTGAGAGGCAGAGAGAAGCAGCAGTGGCGGGGAGAGGGGATGTTAGGGGAGAAGTGGAAAAGACAGGATAAAACAGCTGCAGACTAAAGATCTTAAAAAAACAAACAAACAAACAAAAAAAGAACAGAGCTCCCGTCTGCAGGTTCACTCGCGAAATGCCCACAACAGCGGGGGCTGGGCCAGGCTGGAGCCAGGAGCTCCATCCAGATCTTCTGTGTGCGTGCCGGGGATACAAGTACTTGAGCCATCGTCTGCCGCCTGCCAGGGTGAGTGTTAGCAGGAAGCTGGAATTGAAAGTCGAGCAGGGCTGAAACCCAGATATGGGATGTGGGTGTTGCAACTGGTGTGCTAACTTCTACACCAAACTCCACCCCTCTCGTGGTTTTCGTTTAAATATACTTACTGCTCAGTGATCTTGAATATCTTTCTTTTTTTTTTTTTTTTTTTTTTTGACAGGCAGAGTGGATAGTGAGAGAGAGAGAGACAGAGAGAAAGGTCTTCCTTTTTGCCGCTGGTTCACCCTCCAATGGCCGCTACGGCCGGCTCATTGCACTGATCCGAAGCCAGGAGCCAGGTGCTTCTCCTGGTCTCCCATGCGGGTGCAGGGCCCAAGCACTTGGGCCATCCTCCACTGCACTCCCGGGCCACAGCAGAGAGCTGGCCTGGAAGAGGGGCAACCGGGACAGAACCCGGCGCCCCAATCGGGACTAGAACCCGGTGTGCCGGCGCCGCAAGGCGGAGGATTAGCCTGTTAAGCCACGGCGCCGGCCTGATCTTGAGTATCTTTCACAGGCTCGCCATGTGTAGATCCTCTACAGTGAAACACCTGTTGATGTCGCTGTCCATTTCCTAACAGGACTTTTGCCTTTTGCGGCTGGGGACAGGGTTACCTGTACACCCTCGCTTCAAAACTGTTGTGAGATGTGTGGTCTGCAGATTGCCTCACCAGTCTGTAGTTTATCTTTCCATCCTCTTGAGAGGGTCTTTAGCAGAACAAAGGTGTTACATTTTGAGACTCAATTTATACATTTTTCTTTTGTGAATTGTGCTTTAGGGGTCAAGTGTAGGTCTGAAATGTTACCTTTTTTTTTTTTTTCTACAAGTTTTGTGGTTTTACGCTTTACAGGTAAGCCCATGATACATTTTTAAAAAAGATTTTATTTATTTATTTCAAAGTCAGAGTTACACAGAGAGAGAAGGAGAGGAAGAGAGAGAGAGAGAGAGAGAGAGAGAGAGAGAGAGAGAGAGAGAGAGAAGGGTCTTCCATCTGTTGGTTCACTCCCCAATTGACCGGAGTTGCGCTAATCCAAAGCCAGGGGCCAGGTGCTTCCTCCTGGTCTCCCATGCGGGTGCAGGGCCCAAGCACGTGGGCCATCCCCCACTGCACTCCCGGGCCACAGCAGAGAGCTGGATTGGAAGAGGAGCAGCCAGGTCTCGAACTGGCCCATATGGGATGCCGGCGCTTCAGGCCAGGGCATTAACCTGCTGTGCCACAGTGCCAGCCCCCATGATACATTTTGAATTAACGTCTAAGATGTGAAGTTTAGGTCAAACTCTTTTTTTTTTTTTTTTTTCATCTATAGCACCATTGAAAAGATTAACCTCCGGGTGGGTATTTGGCATAGTGGTGAAGGCATCACTTCAATGTTTGCTTCAAGCCCTGGCTCAGCTTCTACTCTAGCTTCCCACTAACGTGCACACGGGGAAGCAGTGGTGATGGCTGCCTAGCTGAGGTCCTGCCGCCCACGTGGGAAGCAGAGTTAAGTTCCCAGCCTTCTGACTTCAGCCACACTGGCTCCAGCTGTTTCAGTTGTCTGGGGAGTGAACCAATAGATGGAAGATCCCCGTCTGCCTCTCTGCCTTTCAAACCAATATTTGGAAAAGATGACCCTGGTTTCGCCAGATCGCCTCTACACCTTTGTCAGCTGGGTGGATTTGCTTGGGTCTACTTCTGCGTTCTCTGCTCTGCCCTCTTGGTCTCTGTGTCTGGCTGGCCGCCAGTCCCAGCAGCTTGACTTTGTTCGCTCTAGAGAAAGGCCCAGCGTCAAAACAAGGATTCCTTCTATTTGCTTTTTCTTCTTCAAATTGTTCTCGCTATTGCTAGGTTCTTTGGCTTTCCACATAAGTTAAAATAAGCTTGTGTGTGGGGATTTGAGGAGAATTGCATTAACCTATGGATCAGTTTGTGAGAACTGACATCTGTACTCTGATAAGGCTCCCATCCCGGAACACAGTGTGTCTCCCCATTTGCTCGAGTCTTCTTTCACTGCTGTTATCAGCTTCTTTTGTGATTTCCAGTGTACAGATGATTTGTAAGATTTACACAAAAATTTTTCATTTTCTTTGGAGCAATTACAAAAGACGGCATTGTAGCTTATGTTCTTTTGTTTAATTTTTGACTTCCAAATGCTTGCTGTTTGTAAATAGAAAGGTGATTGATTTTTATGTGTCCACTTTGTACCTGCTATCTGGCTGGATGCACCTGCTCCAGGAACTTTATCTTTTTTTCTAACAGAGTCCTTTGGATGGTCTACATAGGCAATCACGCCAACTGCTAATGGGAATGATTTACTTCCTCCACGCCAACGTATATGTCTTTTATTTCTTAAAGGTCAAGATGGATTTTTAAGTTCTAGAATTGTGTTTGGGAGTATGTTGACTTGTTTGAAGATTTGTTTGATGGGACTCTCGTTTTCAATTGGGCCCATTTATATCCTGAATAAGAAACGACTGAAATCAGGAACGTCTAAGGTTTTAGGCATTTAGATTAAATGAAGCATTCAAATGCATCAGAGGCAATTTATTTATTCATTCAATTTTATCTTGGAAAAATACTTGCTGAAGAAAAGTGCCCAGTGGAAATAAAAAGAAAACATGTTTGAAATGTTTGGGATTTATATTTATATTTATATGTTTTAATTTCAAAACCTAAAACTTGGAATATATATGTCTTATGGTCTCCCAAGGTACTTGAATTCCTATAGAGAGTTACTTTTCACAATTAAAACTACTATTGGGGCCGGCGCTAGGGTGCAGTAGGTTAATCTGCTGCCTGCAGGGCTGTCATCCCATATGGGTGCCAGTTCTAGTCCCAGCTCCTTCTCTTCTGATCCAGCTCTCTGCTGTGGCCTGAGAAAGCAATAGAAGATGGCCCAAGTCCTTGGGCCCCTGCAGCCACATGGGAGACCTGGAAGAAGCTCCAGGCTCCTGGCTTCGGATCGGCCTAGCTCCGGCCATTGTGGCCATTTGGGGGGTGAACCAGCAGATGGAAAACCTTTCTGTCTCTCCCTCTCGTTCTCCATAATTCTCCCCATCAAATAAATAAATAAAAACCTTTAAAAAATACTACTATGACCACCAGACCTAGTTGTTGGCCTATCCATTCCTAAGCTTATTAGCTATAATATGGGTTGCAGAGTAAATATTAAATATAGTACCATGGAGAAATAAATACACTCCTCAGAAAAATAACAGTGGAGAATGGCCAGGAGACTGGTCAACGGGTGTGAAAATACATCAAAGATAATTCTTCTTGTTGTTTTTTAAATATTTGAATCAACATATTTTATTCTGCTTTCATGTAAATGGATTTTTTAAGCAAAGATGTCATTAAAGAAACTTAACTAGAACCATCTTTTAGAAAAATCAATATTCGTTAATATTTATTTCTGAAAGTTATAGAATTTTAATTTTTTAAAAAGATTTTTCTTTTACTTAAAAAAACCGTCATGGTTTGGACAGGAAATTCCACGATCATGCCTGATAAACTTAACTTTGCAGTCACAGGCAGGGTCAGCTTTACGACATTCTGAGGCGTCACCGCTAATGTAGGTGGGAGGATGAGGCGTCACGTGGTGAGAGGCCCTAGAACAGCGACACTCGGCTGCATCACCACAGTGATCATCATTAGGGGAAATTAGGCCACACACATAAGAGAGAGCGGGCTTGGGGTTGCACCTGTCAAGAGTGGAAGCAGGTTCAGCATCTACATCAGAGAGAGAGGTATCCTATGGCAACCCCGCGTCTCTGCTCGTTACACACTGAAACACGAGACTGCAAACCCAGATGGGCTGTACAACACGTCTATTGAATTGGGTGAAGATGCTGGGATTCCAGCATTTGCTTCTGGGCGGTTATCTTTAGTAACAGCAGGGAGCAGCTAAGTGGTGCATTGCACCCCCAGTGGAGTGCCAGTGAGGCTGCGCCCACTCCCAGGAAGCCCCGCACTCACCCGATGGTGCGGGCCCAGGCATCCGGTGGGAGTGTCTGTGAGGGGCTGTGTGCCAGTCCTCTGGCCCCGGTTCCAGCCAGCGCAGAGGAGGCTGGGAGCTCTCACCAAATAGAACGCAGAGACAGAGCTGTGGAAACATGGAACAGGAAACAGAATGTGCAGAAGCCTGGCTGGCGGATGTGGGAGATGGGTTACTGCCCCCGGGGGCTGCTGTCACGTACAACAGTGACCTGGGAGGCTTAAAGCAGCCCTTATGCACTCATGGCTTAGGAGGCTGGAAGGCAACGTGAGGGAGTTCGTAGGGCTGGGCTCTCTCTGAGTCTCTAGGGGAGGTGGGGTCTCTCCTTGGCTCCTCCAGCTGCTGGTCTCATGGTCTCTCTGCCTCCACCGTCCCCTCCCGAGGCCACCTTCCCTCTGGTCTCTTTGTATAAGGCCATCAATCAGGTTGGATTAAGTCCCGCCCTCCTCCAGGGTGACTTCGCTTTTAACACCCATACCAATGATATCTACAAAGCCCCTGTATTTGAGAAAGGCACCAGAGGTTAGGATTTCAGCATATCTTTTTTTTGAGGGGTGTAGAGGGAGTACACCCTTCAAGCTACAACAAGAAGTTGAACAAACTCTGCACATCTTCTAGGGCTTCTCTTTCCATTGAAGGAAACACGCATTGTGGCTGGGATCCTCGGGACATAGGGAGATCTTAGTGAACCAGAGCTACATACCCTAGACAAAGAGAAATCTGAAACATCAGAAAAAATCTGGTGACTTTGCGCTGGCTGCAAACACTGTATTAATAATATCGTCAGGGCTCTCGGGAGAATCCATCGTGAGACAAAGCCTCTCCCTTCTGGGAGAGATTTGGGAGTGATAGGCTGGGTACAGTGGAATCACCAGAGCGCGTGTAGTAGACACTGTCTACTTCTCTATGCCCCTTGAAATACTACTACTACCAACCCCAAAGAAGAGACAAATCCAAACCCAGTTGTATCCGCAGAATCAGCCATGCTGGCCCAGATCTCTTTGCGTTCAGAAAATTTCCCTGGGACACGGGAAATCGTTTCAGCAGCTGGAAGGGCTCATTCTGTTTTTGTTTTTGTTTTTTGTTGTTGTTGTTGTTTTTTGACAGGCAGAGTGGACAGTGAGAGAGAGAGAGACAGAGAGTAAGGTCTTCCTTTGCCGTTGGTTCACCCTCCAATGGCCGCTGCAGCTGGCGCACCGCCCTGATCCGAAGGCAGGAGCCAGGTGCTTCTCCTGGACTCCCATGGGGTACAGGGCCCAAGCACTTGGGCCATCCTCCACTGCACTCCCGGGCCACAGCAGAGAGCTGGCCTGGAAGAGGAGCAACAGGGACAGAATCCGGTGCCCCAACTGGGACTAGAACCCGGTGTGCTGGCGCCACAGGTGGAGGATTAGCATTGTGAGCCACGGCACCGGCCAGGAAGGGCTCATTCTGGGTGTTAACGCAGCAGGGAGCAACCAGTCCTGGAAGGGGAAGAAGTGGTTGGCACGCGGGCACACTGTAAGACTTGCAGTGGGGAACAGTTACATCGCTCAGAGAATGCCGCACAATTGGAAGGGAGAGAATTATGTCAGCACTGAAGGATGTCACAGCTGTGCCCCCAAAACAAACCTGGAAATGCACATTATAGGTACGGAAACAGAAGAGCCTATTATCTTGTCTCCTGTTGGTAAGTGGTAAAATACTGGGAGGTGGTGGAAAAGATCATTGGAGAGGGCAATTCGGGCTCGCGTGCAGCGCCTGGGCCTTTGCTGGCTGTCATTTCCGACATGGAAGCACCTCTCCCAACAGGCCAGGCGGGGCTCTGTGCAGTACGTACGAGCTCCGTCTGCTCACGTTTTCCCTAGACCCAGAGTGATGGTTTTACTGTATTGATTTAGGGTTCAGAAAGTTCCCAGCGTCAATTTGTAGAAAGACTTTCGGTGTATGACTAAAAGAATAATAAGAAAAAGTCTGCCTTTGAAACACTAGACGGGAAAAACCAATTTAATCCCTTGATTTAAGGAAGCCTCCAGGGCCATTCAACATTTAAGCAAGGATGATAAACAGAAGCCAGAAGTGCTGCGCCTCCTCCCCATCCCGCCTGTAGCCGGGATTATAAGCGCATGCACATCTTGTTCGGGTTATTAGGCGCCCTCACCTCCTGATCTCCCTCCCTGGGTGCTATGCTCCGGTCTCTGCAGCCGCATTCCTGCTTTGCTAGCGAGCCCCTTCTTAGGTTCTGTCACTAGGGGGCGCTAGAGGGAGACTCTGGTTTCTACCATCGTCAGCGCAGCCGCTGTCGTTCACCCCAGCTGGTTGCAGTTCGGTCAGGTTCTTTCCATAGACTAGAACTAGCCCCGCAGGGCTCTGTCGGAGGCACCAGCCCAGCCGGCCTGCGCCTGTTCCTCAGAAGTCCGAGGCCCCATCCGGGCGCCCCCGGAGCCCGGCGGCTCCGTTGGTTCACTCCCCAAATGGCCGCCACGGCCGGCGCTGTGCTGATCTGAAGCCAGGAGCCAGGTGCTTCTTCCTGGTCTCCCATGGGGTGCAGGGGCCCAAGCACTTGGGCCATCCTCCACTGCACTCCCGGGCCACAGCAGAGAGCTGGACTGGAAGAGGAGCAACCGGGACTAGAACCCGGTGCCCATATAGGATGCCGGCACCGCAGGTGGGGGATTAACAAGGTGAGCCACGGTGTCGGCCCCCTGTACTGTTTATTTTAACACAGCATTCGCTTGTATTTGATGCATCCATAGGTCATTTACTGCCATGCATTACTAAGGTCATGGAAAATACACATCATAAAAAAATGTATGAATCTCAAAATGTTTTTTGCACCAAAAGAAACCTATATTTTAATTCCTTTTCCATGAACTTTTTGAAGTACCCTCATGGGTAGTTGCATGGAGCTCATGGAGCATGAACAGACAATCTGTTTAACTCGGTCCCCAGATCCCTCATCTTAAATAATGATCTAGACTGTACTTATTTTTAAAGATTTATTTATTTGAAAGGTAGAGTTATAGGTAGGCAGAGGCAGAGGCAGAGAGAGGTCTTGCATCTGCTGGTTCACTCCCCAAATAGCCGCAATGGCTGGGGCTGGGCGAGGCTGAAGCCAGAAGCCAGGAGCTTCTTCCAGGTCTCCCAAGTGGGTCAGGGGTCCAAGGACTTGGGACATCTTGGGACATCCAACAGAGAGCTGGATCTGAAGTGGAGCAGCTGGGACTTGAACCAGCGCCATATGGGATGCCAGCACTGCAGGCGGCAGCTTTACCCACTACACCACAGCACTGGCCCCGCTGTAGAGTGTTTGAACACCGCCTGATCTGAAGGGCACTGGTACTAGAAACTCAGTCATTAGCTGAGTCACCATATCCTTAGATCCCCGGAGTCCACCGCACAGCCGCTGTAATCACAACTTCCAAGGCTGCTTATACCGTCTTCAATGAATGACCTGGTCTGTGTCCTAAAACTCAGTGAATCGTTGTCTTGGGATAGTGCGGGTTAAATATTTGAGCCACGAAAGATGCATTATTGTGTCCTGGAGCAAAACTTCCGTAATGAAAGCGAAGGTACACTTTATTAACCAACAAGCAGGGCAACCTTTCCTGGGATTAGCCTGGGAGAGTAGGAGATCTGCTGTTCATTTCACGAGTACCTGACCACTCGATGGTTTGACCCAGAAAGGAAAGCCAGATCATCGGAGTGTAGGAAACTTTGAGCCACGCATATTCTGGGAGATTTTCATCATGGCTAAAAGATGCAAATGTGGTGGCCGGGCCCCTGGAGCAGGAATGTGAAATACCAGCGAGCCTGTTTGAGTAGAAACTTCTACTCACAGAAAGAACTTATGCCATGTCTGCGAACTGTAATGAAAACAAACCTTAGAAATGTGGCCAATAAATCATCAATATACCTTGATCAGGCCCATTCGGCGACCGTTAACAGAGTCTTCGAGATGGCAAGGTTTCTAAGAAGATGCACGAACAACCCATAAAAAGGCAGCGGAAATGCAGGTAGCAAGCAGCTCGCACGCAGATGGCCGAAGCTGCACTAAAAAGCTTCATGTTTAAGAGAGAGAAGTGGGGAGATAGAGTCAGCACTTGTGAGTATTTTATAGTTGTTTGGATCCTAAGTTTGGTGTCTCTAAATTCCAAAAGAATTCAAGTGCATAGGGAGATCTGTCCACCCCAATCTGCACTTTACAGCAACCTTAGAGATGTGTTTGGAGGTACCAGATTTTGCAGGAATGAAAGAATTACATTTATACGGCGTGATGAATCCTCATTTCTTCCCCCCTTGACTTCTGGCTCAGTCACTTCTACTTAGCACCGAAAGGTACATCCACAACTTTTCTCTCGGGTTTCCACAGTGAGAACCGGTGCATTTCTCTGACAAACACCGAGGCAAAGGGCAAGAGGAAGAGTTTGAGGAGTGAGGGCTGTGAGATTCCTGCACGCCCACGCACGCCACGGATGATGGGGCTCTGCTGCTCCGAGAAGCAGCTTCGGCCGTCTGTGCGAGAGCTACCTGCTGTCTGGGTTCCCGCTGCCTTTTGCTGGGTTGTTTGTGCTTTTTCTCGGAAGCCAAGGCTTTTCTGGGTCGCACCTTCCATCACTGCACACATCTGAAACCTCTCTGCTCTTTCCTTTCTCTCTCCTCCCACCCACCCTGGGGAGAACAGAGAACTGTTCCCTCTGATTCTGTGAGTCCACAGCATACTTCGCAGGTCTTGCAAGGCGTGCATTGCCCAATAGGAAAAACCTAGAACAGAGCCATAGTATCGCTGTGGAGTCTTCCCTGCGTCACTGAGACCACCCTAGGGACTTACCCTCGCACAGGAGCTGGGCTGCTGGCGCCAGCCTCGCTGTGACGGCAGGGGTCTCTGCGCTGCCCTGGTTCTTAGAGTACGTTGGCTACTTGGACCTCAGGTTGCCAGATTTAGCCAATACCGATAGAGAATGCTCAGTTAGATCTGAGTTTCAGACAGGCAACTCTTGCCAAGCATGCTCCACGCCCGTATGTGTTGTTTGTGTAAAATTCACACTCGGTGGGACATCCTGGGTTCTGTCCATTCAAGGCCCACCTTTCCCCCTTGTTCTCCTAATCCCTGGAGGATGCTGTGGCTCAGCCCTTGGCAGAGGCCTGGCCTGCGGGTGCCAGCCGCAAAAGCGCTTACAGAGTACTCGCTGCCTTGCTTGGACATTTCGGAGCATCCTGGTGGCGTGGTCCCTTGGTCGCACCAGCAGCCCTCCTAGGGCCTTCCCCAGAACTCTCAGAGGGTGGCTTTGGCACTGCCGTGGTTTCCTTCATGTGTGCTGGCCGGTCCGTCCACCAGGAGCTTGCTTTGCTGGGCCAACAGTAACGCTTTCGGTCTCGGCAGTGGTGGTTGATTTGGTTCTTCTTAGAGGGCACAGCTGCCTGCCCCCCGATTTTCCCACATACCCCAGGTCTCCAGGCCGCATCTATGCCTCAGCCTTCTGGAAAAGAGCCCAGGCCACGGATATGGACTGGACAAGCCATGCAAGGCTGGTCCCAGCATTGCTTTCGCAGTGTTCACTGTGGTTACGGCCGCCGTGGGCGGGGTCTTTGATGTCTCCAATACTGACCACCTGGGCTTTTTGGAGGTGGAGCTGGTGCAGATGGTGGTGGACGGTGAGAAGCTGCTCATTGAGACGGAGCAGAGGCTAGAGCAGGGCCAAGCCATCGCTGACTACAGTCAGGCCTGCCCAGAAGTGGAGCCAGCCGTGCCTGCCACTAGCCCTGCTGCCTGGGCACTAACCTACTGCCTGGGCAGCGCCCACCATGCACCCTGCTGTTCACCGCCTGGCGGCTGAGCCCTTAGCCTCGCTGTAGAGACATCATCTGTTGTCCTTGGTAGACTTTATTTTTTTGGTGGGTAAACTATTGCTGATGCTAAAATAAAACTAGGGTCATAGTTTGGGTCTCCCTCTGGTGTCCTGGTAGCCTGGCTCCTTCTCCCTCCTGTGCTGTCAAGTTACACAGGGCTTTGTACCTTGGACAGCTGGCTGGGCCTCTGCAACTCCCAGAGCTTGTAGGGAGTCTGTATTCCAAGTCCTTCGTTTCCTGCAGGTGTATTACCTGCACAGTCCGCCATGTCCGTGTCACCAGGGTCACACCGGTGCCTCTGCTGCTAGCCTCCAAATCCACTAGAGTTGGCCATGTCCTGGTTGCCTTAGTTTATTTAGCACATTCTGCCTGCCCAGCACCCACTTCACCAGTGCTCTGTGCCTCCAGCCCAGCCCAGAAGCCATCAGAGAGGAGATACTGCGTTCTCATTAAGAGCACACGGGTTGCCCAGCCACCTCCTTGCCTGCAGTGTGGTGACACCATTGTCTTGGACCCCTTCCAGGAATCCCCGAAGCCAGCATGGGAGCTGTTCTTTTCTGGGACATTGGCTGCCTGCCCTCACCTTGGGATCATGCCAGTGCTGTGGGCTCACGAGAGGCAGCGTGGACCTCTGGTCCCTGCCCCAGAAGCTGCGAGCAGAGGTCGCCAGGTCACCTCGTGTATTCCATACACCAAGACAAAAGGCAGTGAAGCCAACATGACACCAGCATGCCCAAAGCTAACCAGACAGAGGGCCAGACCGCCTCCTACTACAAGCAGTGGGAGCTCTCCTCACTGCTTCCTTCTCTCACTGGCTCAGTAGCTCCCCTGGGACTGGCTTCTTGCAGCTGGGACTGGGGACTTCCTGGCCCTTGAAGTGGGGAACCAAGGCTTTGGGCACATGTTGGTGAGATCAGAGGTCTCTGGGCTCAGAAAGGAGGATCACAAAGACGGTTCCAGAGGGAGGAGGGGTCCCCTCCAGCCCCTCCAATTGCAGGCACTGGCTCAGTGCTTTCCCACGCCCGAGTCTTCTGACTATAATGAGAGTCAGGGATTTGGACATCAGGCCAATGGATTCTCAGCCTTGTCACTCACAGGGGGTGACAATGATGTGGCCTTTCTGGCCTTGTTTTTTGCTGGTATAAATTAGGGTAATATTGATTATTAAGCACTGCCATCTTTCCCTACCCCCTGCTGGGTCAAGTGCCAGTTCCCAGATCCTAGAACCTTCTGGAATTCCCAGGTTCCACACTGTGGGCCCCAGTCTTTCTTCCACGGGATTTGGGTTGAGATCTACCCAGGCTCATGGGACTTTCCAGAAAGTTGGGTTTTCAGAACCTCTATTGTATTTATTTCCTCTTCTTTTTTTAAAAAAAGATTTATTTATTTTTATTTGAGAAGCAAAGTTACAGACAGAGAGAGGGAGACACAGAGAGAGAGGTCTTCCACCTGCTGGTTCACTCACCAAATGGCCGCAATGGCCAGGGTTGGGCCAGACCAAAGCCAAGAGCCAGGAGCTTCTTCCTGGTCTCCCATATGCGTGCAGGGGTTTAAGCACTTGGGCCATCTTCCACTGTTTTCCCAAGTCACTAGCAGGGACCTGGATCAGAAGTGGAACAGCTGGGACTTGAACCAGTGCCCGTATGGGATGCCGGCACTGCAGGTAGCAGCTCTACCCACTATGCCACAGCGCCGGCCCTGACAATGACCTTTCTGTTGATGGCACCTCGGGCTCTGGAAATCTCTGGCTGTGGTTTCCCAGAGCCCCAGGAAGTGGACTGTGAGTAAATAAACTGTAGTATATTTGAAAATAACAAGGACCCGGGCACCGTGTCATTTTTCAGTCTTTGAGATAAATGGTCATGGCCTTAAGGGCTCGGATGCTGTGTGCATGTTGAAGACACCATTCTTCAGCAGTTCGGGCAGGGAGCTGGGCGGCAAACAGGTCCTGCGTGGATGAGAAAGCCACTCTCTCTTCTTCTGTGGGCTGCAGACTCCCGATCCCCATTGCTCACTTGTTCAGGCCCTGAGCAGGGCACCCCAAAAACGCCCTGCCTTTCTAATCTCTTCTGTCTCTGCAGGCAGTGGCACAGAAAATCCGCACTGCAAAGCCTTCAAAGAGAATGACAAGGGACTCCAAAGCTCCCTTCTGTCCCTTTGTCACTTCGCCTTCTTTCTGGCAGAGGCAGGCACATATTTTAGTAGGTGATGGATCCCACATCCACTGGGCAGGGGAAGTACCCGCTTTCCTCCTGTCTCTCAGAACTCGGCCTGGGGGCCCGCCCCCGCTGGGTCTCCGCGGCGTTCAGACGCCAGGACTGATGTGGCTCTTAGAGCTCCATCCAACACAGCCTCTGACCAGAAGGGTCTGGTCCAAAAAGCCGGCGTGCTCAGCTCCGTGCCGCCAAGCTGGCTCACCACTGGCTCAGGCTGGCCTGGGAGGTGGGCGGGGCAAGGCAGGGGCGGGGAGAAGCACGGGCTCTTTCCTGGAATGAGGATCTGTGATGATTAGAAGATCTGCATGGGGCGGGACATCTACCGAGTTGCTTTGCAACAGCAAGAACAGACACCCATGTTTCCAGCAAAAACACGCAGGACACTGTATGAGTCTCGCGTGGGGACGTGCGAGCTCACAGTGAGATCCTTGTGTGTAGCCAGGCCAGGCTCTGGATATCGCGGCTTCCTGGGCATCTTAACCTGGTTGCAAGCCCTAGGCAGTCAGGGGAGAGGCAGGGAGCCGAGTCGCAGAATCCTACCCTACCTGTCTTGGACCCATCCCTCCTCCTGTTTGTCCTCGGGAGGAGATAACGAGATGGAGGGGGAAGGAATGTCAGAGGTGGCAGAGAAGCAGTGTGTGGGGGCTTCCAGGGGAGGGCGCATGGGGTGCGGGGGCTTCCAGGGGAGGGTGCATAGCATGCGGGGGCTTCCAGGGGAGGCCGTGTGGGGTGCGGGGGCTTCCAGGGGAGGGTGCGTAGCATGCGGGGGCTTCCAGAGGAGGGTGTATGGGGTGTGGAGGCTTCCAGGGGAGGGTGTGTGGGGCACGACGGTGTGCACCCAGGAGTCAGGACCACAGCAGCTGCTCTGTGGTGAGCACTGCCTCCCAGTACCTTATCAGGGCACTGCACAAAGTCTTGGAAAGTGGAATTCACTGTTTGTTTTTGGTGCTAGAGAATCTTGAAATCCATGCGTAGTTTTCTTCACAATCCACATTTCCATGAACTTTTGAAGATCTCCTTATATTTGGTCCTCATGAAGCTTTGGGAGGTTCATGCTAAGACCTGCATTTTTCAGAGGACGACACTGTAGTTCAGAGAAGTTGTCACTTACCCAAGGCTTCACAGCAGGTGAAGGGCAAAGCCAAGATCCTAACACAGACACCCAAAACTTCAAAGTCAGAGCTGTTCCCCGCGGCAGAGTGGAAACTGCCCAGGGCTTTATCCCTGACAGCTCCCAAACCCACCATTTGTCAGCCACGGGACCCTGGACAAGGACTTGACTTGCAGGAGTTTCAGTGGAAGAGAATGAAGTGAGATGCTCTTAACCAGCAGCAGCTGGCCCCACCTGCTGGGAAAGGCTCCTCTTTGGGGGTAGGGTCTTGAGGAGGTAAAGTTACATGAGGTCATCAGGGTGAAATCTTGATCTGATAGGTTTGGTGTCCTTCTAAGAAGAGGAAGAGATGGGGCCGGCGCTGTGGTATAGCAGGTAAAGCTGCTGCCTGCATTGCCGGCATTCCATATGGGCGCTGGTTCGAGTCCCAGCTGCTCCACTTCCCCTGCTGTGGCCTGGGAAAGCAGTAGAAGATGGCCCAAGTCCTTGGGCCCCTGCACCAGTGTGGGAGACCCGGAAGAAGCTCCTGGCTCCTGGCTTTGGATTGGTGCAGCTCCAGCCGTTGCAGCTATTTGGAGAGTGAATCAGCGGATGGAAGACCTCTTTCCCTTTCTGCCTCTCCCTCTCTTTCTATGTGACTCTGACTTTCAAATAAAATAAATAAATCTTAAAAACAAAGAGGAAGAGCCCCCCGAGCCCCCTCCCCCATTGTGAGGACATGATGAGAAGGCTGCTGTCTTCTAGGCCGGAAGAGAGCCCTCCCCAGCAGCCGGCCCTGGGGGATGTTGAGCCGGGTCTCCCCAGCATCCGACAGTGAATCAGTGCACTTTACCCACCGGGCTACAGTGTCCTGTTGCGGCAGCCCGAGAGGACTGCTGTGCCTGAGCCGGGCCAGCCAGAGGTCTGGGGGTCGCTCTGAGCCTCCCGAGCTCTCACATCCCCCGGCTCCCAGGAGCACCTCAGAGCCCCCTGCCGCCAGACTTCTCTCAAATGGCCTCACTTCTCCACTTCCCCCCAAATTTTCATTAGAGATGTTTTCACACAGATTTAGAAAAAACATATATATATATATATATATAACAAAAACAAAATGCCCATCACCTGCTTCAATTATCAACACATCTTCATTTATCTACCACCTTACCCATAACCCGGATTATTTTCCAACAAATCCACAACATTAAATAAATATACCAATAAAAATTCCAGGGTATTTCTGTAAATGATAAGGGACCCTTTCAAAAACATAACAGCCTTAGCATTACCACTCTTAATAGGTTCAATCATTCCTTAAAATAATAAAATATCCAGTCAGTGTTTATATTTCCGTGATTAGCTTGTTTAAATCTCTTTTATTGTATGTTTCTCTGCCTTTTAAAATCTCCATTCAATGTCTTCACGAATCATTTGGGCCATTTGCCCGGAAGAGCCTCACACAGTCTGAATTTTTGCTGAACACCTCCTTATGGGGAAGTTTAACCGATCCCTGTGTGCCTGTGTTTTCCATGAATTGGTGGGTGGGTGGGTGGGTGCGCATGCGCAGAGAAAGCGAGCGCATATCCTAGGTGTGCACATTTTGGTTGCGCTCTCCCGTGCCGGAGGTGAGGGGCTGGGTGCACCTTTGTCTGGTTTGGTATCCAGGTAGGTTTAGAGCTCGGCTCGCCTCCCTTAGGTGACGGGCCGCCTCCAGGTTTCACGGATACAGCTGCTTCATCTTTGCCTCCTGTTGCTCCCGCCGCACTGTCCGTGGCTGTGTTGCTTTGCTTTGCACAGCCCCGGCATCCCCACGCATCCCCGCCACCCTGGTCTCAGCCACCACTTTCTTCTCTGAGCTGGACAAGTCCTGTGGTCCCTGCATTCCCGCCCTCCAGGTTCCTGGCAGCCAGGCAAACCTCTGAGCAGGTGACCCGCACTCCGACACTGTCCCGGGCTGGCTTCTCCCTGAGCTGGACGTGCGACGCATGCGCCCCCAGAAGCCATCCCAGGCCCCGCTGGGTCAGGCACTCCGCAAGCGGCTGGGTCCCTCTTCCTTCTCCCGCTCCTCGCTCTGCCTTCCCCGTGTTCCCCACCTTGGGCGCTTTGTGCCGCTGCCCCCTCTGCCTGCAACATTCCCACCCAGCGTTGGCCTGGGGGCCTGCTCTTCCCCCAGGGGCCCCCGCTAGCCTCCCCTCCACTTCTCTCACGGCAGCTTGCACACCTGTCTGCCTGCCTTTGTGGCCCTGTCACAAGTTGCCAGGGCAGCTTTGACTTGTGCACATGCTTGTGTAGAACCTGCCCTTGGCACCGGGCTGCAGACTGCACTGGGCGGTGTTCCGGGCTGCCAGCAGAGGGCTGGAACACGGGAAGTGCTCCACGAGGGCGTGATAATACATTGGCATGAATAATGCCGCAGGACATGGGTGTGGCAGCTCACAGGAGCAGCCTTCAAACCGGAGTGAATGCAGAAGTTCAGGGGAAGGCATTTAGCCTAGCAACCAAGGCTGCATGTTGCCCGTGTGTGAGGCTCTGGGACCCTGGAGACCGAGCCAGATACAGTCACTGGGCTCTTACCTTCCAGGGGCGAAGGGACAAAGTCTCGGGCCTTCTCCATTCCTGAAGGTGAAGAAAACCAAGTTCTAGAGAAAGAAAATAATTTCGGCTTGGAGGGGCTCCAGGGGACACCTGTGGACCTGGCTCTCGGAAGAATAATGGCTGTGACCATTGCAGACCTGGTCACTGGGAGCCCAGCCATAAGCCCACCCTCCCGCCTCCCTGGATGTCACACCAGCCGGCAACCCTCCTCTTCAGTGTGCTGCTTCCTGGGGAGGGGGTCCCTCTGGGTTGGTGAGGATAGAGCCGAGGCATCGGGGCTGTGTGCGACTCCCCCTTCTGAGGCAGGAAGCTGGACTTGCCTACTACATCTTAGCCCGTGTTCTCTGGCTAACAACACCATACTGTGGATTGGGTAAACCATCAAAGACAGAGGTTCGTTTTGGTCCCCAGCTCTGGCTGTAGGTCGAGGGACTGCATTGGACAATGGTCTTCTTGAAAGTGGAGTTGGAGTGGCACGGGGCATCGCGTGGTGAGGGCTGGGGAACAGGTGTGTGTCTTCTGGTCTCTCTATCTGCTCATCAAGCTACCAGCACCAAATCAGAGGGCTCCACTCTGATGTCATTATCTAATCCTAATCACCCCTCCCCACCGGGGCCATGGCCAGGTCGGTTCTGCCCTTACTGTGGCTTCTAAACTCCAACAGACTCTGAACTCCATGCCAACCGCAGCACTGCCTCAGCCCTAAAGGAGTGACTGTGGTGCTAGGTCAAGTTCAGCTCCCTGTGATCAGCTGCCTGCAGCGGCCTCACTGGCCCTCCCCTGGGGCTTGAACTCGTTGGTCTCAACGTGCAGCCGGAGCCCGCTGTGGCTACATCCCCCTGGAGCTTCCTGGCAATGCGGAGCCTCAGACCTCTGAACAGTTCACAGCCTTCAGCAGCCCCATCATTACGCCCGTGGCTCTCGCATCCCAGCTGCAGGGCCAAGCCACTGACTCATTAGGAGACAGAAGGAGGCCAGGCGCGGGCTCGGGCGGCTGGCTGACTGAGAAGGCTGCAACTCGTTAGCGTAATGAGCAGCTCCCTGGAGGGGCGTCCCCTGGCGAGGCGAGGAGGGTGGGCTGGCTAACAGCCGAGCCCTCCTTACAGATGGAATTCCCCTGTCATCAGTCTCGCGCTGACTTGGGAAAGAGCCGAGGCGAGGGAATGGCATTTGTGATGTTCTACTACGATCTCTATCATCTATCGATCATCTCCCTATCATGTATCTATCTATATTTGCCATCTATCATCTAACTAGCTAGCTATGGGGAGATCTCAAAAGATTCACAGAAAAGGGAATTACAAGATAAGTTTATTTGGGTGCAAAAAAGTTGAAAGCTATTCAGAGTTTTTTCCATGAACTTTTTGACACCTCATTTATATGTATTTAACATATCTCTATTAGCATCTATCATTTACCTACTATGATATCTATTTATCTGCCTATACTTATCTGTCATCTACCCACCATCTATGTATCAATCATCTATCACCTCCATTATCTATGACCATCTATCTATCTCTCTGTCTCATCTACCTTTATCTCTAAAATGCAGGTGCAGGATCTCCTCTTTGCCTTTAATACTCTGGAAAATGCAGACGCCAACTCCCTAGCATTTCCCTAAACACCCACCTCCTTGCATTTTCCAAGTGCGGGAGCTTTCCCAGGCTGCAGAGGCGATGGAGTGGGCAGGGCGGGAAGGGACCCTGGAGGGCTTTGGGTCATCAAACCTGACTTCCGCCTGGCCCAGCTCCAGCTGTTGTAGCCATCTGGGGAGTGAACCAGCAGATGGAAGAGCTCTCTCTCTCTTTATCTATATATCTATATATCTATATCTATCTTCCAGAACCATGGCAGGCCGCCCTTCAGATCCCCTCTGGTAGACCGGCTGCCCTTTCTCCAGCATCTGCAGATGGGTGGGGAGGGCTGGGGAGGCAGCCAGTGCCACGCTGGGATAAGGGCAGAGAGCTCTGTGTGTCGAGGTGACTGGGGCAGGGCAGGACAGGAAGAGAAGTTGGAGCCGAAGCTACAGGTCCTGCAGGGGGTCCCCGGCTTCTAAACATTTCTGCACTCAGAGGGCCTCTTGAGAGGCGTAGATCATCTGTCCCCAGCCTGCCCTGGAGCCCTGTGTGCTGCAGGGGTGGGGGTGACAAGCCCCGCCCCTCCCCTCTTACCCTGCAGCTGTTTCAGCCCAGGTGCCTCTGGCTGCAGATCCTGTCCTGGAGTGGCCACTGCCCCTGCCCAGCCCATTACACAAACACAGATGTGGAGGCTGTGGCCGATACCCTGCAGCCATGCTGTGGCTGAGAGGTAGGTGAGAGGTCAGAGGGGAACAAGGCTGGCTCCCTGCATGCAGTAACTGAATCTGTCGCAAGGGGCTGGGGCTGTAACAGCCTCTTCCAGGCCTGGGGGAAGAGGGGTTGGTCAAGATGCAGGTGCCTTTAACCGGTTCACTTGTTCTAGATAGTGCTAGCTCATTAATCCCCAGGAACTGCTCAGAGTACCCCCAAACCACTTTACAGCGCACAGGAGGGGCGGTGAGGAGCCAGCGCAGCGACTACAGCGGGCATGGGTACAACACGCTGGCTCCCTGCCGTGGGAAACCTACCGTCCCTCTGCTTTGTCATCCGCAAAGTGGGCATCACAATCGTACTTCCACCGCAGGGCGATTACAAAGACCACAGGAGCTTCGATGTAACAGCCATCCCTTGGGATCCACGGAGGACTGGCTGCAGGAGCAACCCTCAGACACACACACACATGCACACACACACAGCAATCCCCAAATCTCTGGATGCTGGAGTCCCTCCCATAAAATGGGGTAATAGCTACACGCAATCTATGCATGCCCATGCTTCCCTATGCTTTCTATCTCCTCTAGATGACTGATAATACTTAGAACAGTGTCAGCGCTGTGTAAGCCCTCGGTACACGTATTGTACAGGGAAGGATGACAAGAGAAAAGCCCGTGTGTGTTCAGTACAGACCTCTTTCTTTCTCCCAAATATTTTCGATGTGTGGCTGGTGGAATCACAGATGCAGGATCCTTGCACGTGCAAGGCCAACTCTGTAATGCATTTAGGGGAGTGTCTGGTGCGCGGTGGATGCTGGATTCCTGTACACTACTGTTATTGCATGAGACTGAAGAACGGAGAACTCAATAGTGATTAAAATGACAGAAGTGTATTGGCGCTACACAGCAAGAAATGGAGCTGGGAGCTGGGCTGGGCAACCTCTCAGACCCTCTCGGGACCCCAGCCACTTAGGTCTGAAAAGGCTGTGGCTTCCATCTCGGCTGCTCGCCGGTTCCCTCGCAGCCCGCCGGCTGCTGTTGTAAAGAGGCGACCTGCGGGGAAGCCTGGGCCGCGGGAGACAGAGAGAAAGCCACACGCGTGTATCTGGAAGCAGGCGCTTCAGTGCCAGTCAAGCGTGGAGGTGACTGCGCCTGTCTGCCACCTTGCGGGAGATGCTGGGCCAGAAGCACTGGTTACGCCATGCCCCGATTCTGAACCACAGAACCCGTGAAAAACAGGTGTTTGCCGACTTAAACCACTAGGTTTGGGGGCATCACTAGATACCTAATAAAAAAACAGCAAGGGCGTGCGTGGTGGCTCCCTGTGCCTCCGCGTTGCCATCATTCAAGCCCCGTTGGTGGTCTTTGCCTTCCTCCTACTTAGCTCCAGGGTTTCATCCTCATGGTTACAAGATGACTGCTGCATCTCCGGATGTCACATCTGCACTGTAATCAAGAAGAACATCTAATGCCAGACTGGTGGCATGCCTACAGGTACAAACTTTCCCAGAAGTGCCACTCAACAACCTCCAATTTCATCTTATTGGCCAGAAGGGATCCACAGTCCTTCCTAGCCCCACGCTGAGTGCAAGGTGGATAAGGTGGCCGCTAGGGTTCCAAGACACCACACTGCCACCCAGGAACCAGCAGGGGGTAATTTCAGTGTCATTAGGAGAATGTGGCTGCCTGGAGGGTAGGGGCTGATTCCCGTGTGATCCCCAGGGCCCAGCACTTCACGCAGCAGGTACTCAGATCATGTTTGTTGAATGAATGCACTAGGTCATAAGCTCTTCAAAGGCGGGGTCCTGTCTTCCCCGAGTTGCTGCCCTCCATGCTCTGCTGGTAGCACCTTGAACACAGGGCTGCTCCTTAACATCTGCGTAGCACAGGGCGGGGATGCACAACCCACTGTGTGGTCTGGTTTGACCCTCTGGTTGACCAAGAGTGCTGGCCACCTGCTTCCTGACTCATGAGATTCGCTTGGCCTTGTAGCACCATTGATCAGCAATGGAAAACAGGTGGCATCTCCCCCGCATTAGAAACTAACGGGGCTGCTCGTTCGCAGCTGAGACTGTCACTGCCTGCAAACTGGAAGATGATCAAAGGCCAGCCTGCTACCCTCTGTCTCTGCTCTCCTCTGGGAAGCTTCTCCCCCAGCTAGAGTGCAGGGAGTCTAGCCAGGATGCTCCAGGAAGCGTGGGGGAAGGAAAGCGTTTGTTCCAAGGACGGCCCTCTCTGGGCAGTGACCAGAGGAGCCGCTCGGACCATGATGGCGCCATTGGGGTGACCTGGATGTGTTCAGCTGTCTCGGGAGCAATGTTCCAGACACCCTTTGCCTCCTGAAGCCCTACTCCATTTCCCTGTCTGCACCTGCCCGCTGCCCCTTCTCCCATCTACTTGAAAAGATTGAGACTTTTATTGGAAAACTTTAAATAATTTGTATTTCCTGAGCCAAACTTGGGAACCAGGAACCCAATGCAGGTCTCCCAGGAGGGTGGCAGGAACCACGACTGCTTGAGCTGTTACTGCTGCACCCCAGGGTCGGTAGTAGCAGGAAGCTGGAGTCAGGAATTGGACCCAAGATCTCGAATGTGGGGTGTAGGAGCTTCAACCACTAGGCTCCTCACCCGCACCTCCCATCAACTCTTCATCATGACCGCCTCGAATGGAAAAGTTAACTTTCTGAGCGGACTCAGAAAAGGAGTCCGCGTCAGGAGATGTTGGTCAGAACTGAGGAATGTTCCAGGGCCCTGTGAAAAAATGACTTACTGAGCCGTCGTGTGTCCTATCCTTGACATGTGTAGAAAAGAATTCTTTTATTAGGGTCCAGGGACGTGCAGGGTAACAGCCAGACGCCCATCCACCCTCCCCCGCCACCCCCAAGGAGCTTGACATTGCAATTCCTTTACAGGATATTCACTGCTTCTGGGCACGGCGAATCTGCTATGCTCTGTCTCATCTCCAGACCCTCAGCACGGCAGAGATGGCTTCCTGTCTCCCCGCAGGAGACAGTGAGTGCTGGAGGGCAGAGATGATTTGGGGCTCATTCTATAGCCACCATGCTTCATAAACCCCCAGTGAATGGGAAATACTACATGAATGAACCAGCAGAGAATGGAGCCCTCAGAAACCATGTAGACCCTCCTCCTTGCTCTACCAATGAGTGAACAGGTGCAGGGGTCACATGAAAGTTCAGTGTCTCTGTTGGCCGATCGGGAGAGGAAGCAGATTGTTAACATTTGTGCTGAGTCAGGCCCATCATCAAGTTCCTGTGGAAAGTGAAGCATCGTCCGGAGACACACCTGAGCAGTGGGCGCCTCCTGAACTTGAAGTAAAAAGGAGCAATGATACCTTACAGTGTGGAGAACTCACCTTGTGCCAGCCAGCTTAATTCCTGTAACTGCGTCAGGTACCGTTATTCCCACTGATCGGGAAGAGAACTGAGGCTCCAATAACTTCTCCCAAGATCCCCTTCCACGGGTGGAAGACTCGGGGTCAAACCTAGATCATCTGCCTGCAACCCAGAGCTCAGGCCCCCTTCTGCTGCCCTCCGGGGTCTCTGGCTGACGCTGTGGGATGCTGTGTCATGGAGAACCATGTGACGGGCTCCTGCAACCTAGCAGCACCGAGATGAAAAGGGGACTAAGTAATGAGCACTGCACATGTTTCCCGACAGTGCAGTGGGTGTCAGCAACAGTGGGTGACTTAAAGTAGCATGGATTTGTTCTTGCTCAATCCTGGAGGGCAGCGCTCTGAGATCAAGGCGCCTGCGTGGCTGTGTTCCCCCTGGGGGAATCCATTGCCTGGGCTGGGGGCTTCTAGCAGTCTGCTCTCCTTGGCCCCCTGGCCCTTCCTCCTGTCACTCCGATCTGTTTCTGTGGTTAGGTCTCTGACTCCGCCATCCCTCTCTGTCGGTTAAAGAGGCTCGTGAACCTACCAAGCCCACCCACACAACCCATGCCTCTTGCGTGGTGAGAGCCTCGATTTCATCGCCCCTGCTCGGTTCCTCTTGCCGTGTGAGATAACATCACGGAGCTCTGGAGGTAGACATGTTCGGGGCGTCATTCAGAGGAGCCCAACCTGCCCGGTGGGGAAAGTTCATGGGCTGCACCTGCTTCTGCTCTCACAGCCGCCACGGGACAGCTGGGATGACAAGGAGCCCGCGATCAAGACGAGAACGGAGACGCTAAGTGATAGGGTTAGGGTCCTGTGTGGTTAGTGGCAGTCAGAGTTCTCAAACACCAGGGCCTGTACTTTCCAGAATCAGAACAGAACATTTGCCTGGAAAGGGACAGCTGGGAGTTGGGAAAATGGGGCTGTTGGGCAGGCTGGGGTCGGATGGTGTGGGACCTTGGATGACAGGTTACGCCCATGCAACAGTCGAACACCCCATCCCAGACACAGAAAGTGAGCAAGTGCCTGTAGGGAGTTTGGTTTGTGGGAGATAACTCAGCTGAGCCACGGGCCAGAGGGCGCAGGGCCGGATGGGGTGGCGTGGGCCGGCTCCCTTCATCATGCCTCTGCTCTGACCCACTTGGCCCCACAGGCCCAGGCTTTCCAAGAACGAAAGCCTGGAGGGTGGAGCTCACACTGGGACCACTCATCCTGAGTTGTGCCTGCAGGACACGGCTCACAAGGCCAGTATCCAGGCCCCAGCCTTTGATCTGTCCACTTCCTGCGGTGGCCACTGACCCCAGTATCCGACAGGATTTGGGGGTGACCTGGAACTGGCTGATGGAGGTAAGAAGGGAGTGGCCATCAGTCTTCAGTGGCAGAAGGACCCTCTGAGGGTCTATCACACCCTGGGCCCCTTGGCTGACCCTTCCCTTCTGGGATGCAAGCGGGCAGAACCAGGGGGTAGGGCTGAAACCCTGCCCTTATGAATATTCACTGCAATCCCTCCAGGCACCACCCCCTTTGCCTCCAGGTAAAAAGTGTTGGCTCTTAATCTCACTGAGTGCAGCTCGCTGGAGCCCGCTCCCTCTGGAGTGTGTACACAGGATTTGCAGGCAATTAAATCTTAGTCCTCTGCTAACTTTGACCTAAACCTCATCCTCAGATTCTTTCTTGCATTGGACACAAGAACCTGGAGCCAGCCACGTAGTGACATCTTGCCCTACAGTCCCATGGCATCTGTGGTGAGCCAGCCAGGAGCAAGGGGGAAGTCCACTCAGAGATCAGCCCACAGGTCCTTCTCCTGGCTCTCACCTCCTCTGCACTCGGGAGTCCTGGGTCTGTCTTTCCCTCTGTCTTTCCCTCCTTCGCTCCATTCCAACCCACCAGGGAGCATCTCCTCTGAACCCAACTTTGCCTGCTGCCGCTAGGGACTGCTGGAGGTGAGAGCCAAGCCCCTGGGTCCTTCAGGAAGGTTAACAGGAGTGGCTGGGACAGGCTCCCAGCTTAGGCCTTGCTGCAGGCTCCCCTGGTTTCTATCACCACCTGGTCATGGACATCCATCCTGCCTGCACTCTCTTGCACCTATGACTTCTACACTGTTAGTCTTTTTGCTCCCTTGGGATGATCCCCCTCATGGTCTCCATGCCGTAAGCCTCTGCCTATATGTGGTAAATAAAACCCTCCATCGTCCAACCTGGAGAATCCTTGTCACCTCTGTGGAAATCCCTTTGGCATATGGCCACCCCCAGGCTCCTCGTTCCAGCACTTGCACGATCCCAGCACCACGCATTGACTTTGGGATTCTGTGTCCTTCATTGTTTATTACATTTGCTTTGTGCACAAATAAATCTCTGCTACCCTTTACCTATGTCTCATGGTCCAGTTCCACCAGGACCCAGTCATCCAATGACACCATGGCCCAGAAATCCCGAGACACTTCCTTCCTTCAGGGCTGGAGGAAGGGCACGCACAGGCCCAATGGGGCACACACAGGCCCAGTGGGGCACGCACAGGCCCAATGAGGCACACACAGGCCCAGTGGGGCACACACAGGCCCAGTGGGGCACGCACAGGCCCAATGAAGCACACACAGGTCCAGTGGGGCATGTACAGGCCCAGTGGGGCACGCAGAGGCCCAGTGGGGCATGCACAGGTCCAGTGGGGGGTCCGCAGTGTCCTGTCAGATGTTGCTCCGCAGCCCACACACGTGCAGAGGGACACGTGATGGCCACGCCATGCGGTGCCTTTGTTTAGCAAAAGCATAGGGAGCACCTGCTACTGTGCCGGGCACAGCAGGCGAATCAAAGCTAAACAAGAGATGGGACATGTCCCCCAGGGTGCCTCTGGCTGAGCAGGGAGGGAAGGTCTGAGCACGACCAGTCTGGACTCAGGAAGAGAGAGCAGGCAGCACCTCCCCCAGGAGACAGGCAGGGATGTGTGTGTCGGGGCTCCAAGCTAGCACCCTGGTGCCTTTTCATTATTGATCGGCTCTGCAGGATTGGCAGTAAAGTGAGAGCAAGTGGGTAGGAGGACTGTGTCTGCGTTTACTGTCCCACCTGTGACCCACCCTCTTGGGAAGGGGCTGGGCTGTGCCATTCAGCAGCCCTTAGCAGGTACCCACTGAGTGCCCCCACCAAGGGGCCCCAGGGATGTGCAGGGGTTCGTAAGCTCCCTCTACAGCCCGGAACCGCTCCCAGGCCCTCTGCTTCACGCCTTCGTGCCCGTGATCCGAGTCTGTGCTGGTAGAACACAGTTATCCAGAGGTGCCCCACGGCAGCTGAACCAGCACTGCCATGTTTGCGATCCTTTCTCAGGAAGCTATAACTAACTCAGGAGGAAAACTCCAAAGGGAACGCTCTGCCTCTCTCTGTTTCTCTCTCTTTGACACACACACATGACATCCACAGGGAGGACTGGAGAGAAAGGCAGTGACAGGTGTAACAGTCAGAGAAAGAAAAAATGGAGATGAGAGGAAACACACACACACACACACACACACAGAGAGAGAGAGAGAGAGAGAGAGGTGGGGTGGGGGCACACAAGCTTTCTGCAGCCTGGAGACTTGGCCATACAGGAAGTCAGGGAGGGGAAGATGTGGAGGTGTGAGCTCCTTTGAGGGAGAGGGGGCAGGTGCTGGCAAGCTGCGAGGGAGTGAGGGTCGGCCAGGAGCTGCTCAGGCTGTAATGTCAACATTCTAGATTGTAGAAATGTTGCATTGTGCACAGGAAGCCTGTGTGTGCGTAAGTGTGTGCATGCACACCCCCCTGGATAACTGTGTGCTGCCAGCACAGACACGAGCACAGGTGTGAAGGCGTGAAGCAGAGGGCCTGGGAGTGGTTCCAGGCTGTAGAGGGAGCTTACGAACCCCTGCACATCCTTGGGGCCCCTTGGTGGGGGCACTCAGTGGATACCAGCTACGAGCTGTTGAATGGTCCTCCCAGCCCCTTCCCAAGAGGGTGGGTCACAGGTGGGACAGTAAATGCAGACGCAGTCCTCCTACCTGCCCGTTCTCACTCTACTGCCAACCCTGCAGAGCCAGTCAATACTGAAAAAGCTCCCAGTTGCTAGCTCCGAGCCCCAGTGCCCACATTCCTGCCTGACTCCTGCTCAGAGGACAAGGGATGCATGAGTTGGCAGGACGGAACCAGACACTGACAGAGGCAACAAAACCCAGCACAAGTGCCCCAGGGCCTCACCAGCACACCCCCTGCACCTGCTCCCTGAAACCAACTGACCTCTGGTTGTCCCTGCACCTGCTCCCTTAAGCTGGCTGGCGTCTGGTTGTCCAAGCACCGCCTCTTAGCTCCACAGGGAGAAAAAAAAAGCCAGCTCTGGGTGATGGGGATGTCCCTTAGCCCAGAGCCAAGGCCATAGCGTCCCTGCCGTGAGGATACCACAAATCAATACGCGGGTTGAAGGTCATCCAAGAGCCTGGGCACACTCTGGGTCCTGAGGGGTGGGTGTGAGGGACAGGGAGGGAAGGCAGGCCGATCTTCCTTCTTCTCGCTCCACGCTCTGCACATCCACCTAGATTCCCTCCTCAGATGAAGCCTCACCTCCTGGAAGTGTGGATGGATTATTGCAGGATTAGCAATGGGGTGGGGGTGGGGGACACCAAGGTCCCGAGGGACTACATGGTGCCCTGAAGGCCATGTGGCTGTTGGGTCAGCTGGTAAACCCAGGTGCAGCCCTGCCTTGCTGTCTCTACTCAAAGCACATGCGATGTCTTGGGAAGAGGCATGCTGAGGCTGGGCACTGATTTCACATGATGCGGCTGCTGAGACGAAATCTCCTCTTAAGTCCAGAGTCTGTGTTGGGAGCAGGGACTCGAGAGGCCCCAAGACCCTCAAGGGTAGGTTGTGATGCAGACCTCTGGTTTTGGAAATGAGCTCCTGAAGCCTGTTCCCTTTTAAAGAATTCTGCATCAAGCTTCAGGATCGTCCAGCCAGATGCACATTATCATGGCGTCTTTTTTTTCTGATTTATGCAAAGGTATCGGGTTTGTAAGTTATGTGAAGGTCCATCAGAGGTGACCACGCTCCTCCCTTGCCCTCTTGACCCAGGCACAGGCGACACGCCTGGGAGCAGCCCTCAGCCAGTAAGGGATGGGGATTGGTGGAGAAACAGCACAGAGTCTTCAATCTCTTGGAAGAGTCTCTGGAGACACCTGGGTGAGCCCAGCATCCATGGGGCCAACCTGAGCTTCATCCCACCTCGTGCTGGCTTCCTCCCTCCCTCCCTTTATTTCCCACCTCACTGTGGTTCTCCCTGGGACTATCCCTGGGAATCCTCAAACCCCGAGCCACAGGCTCCCTCTGGACAGCCTCCACCTAAGACAGTCACATTGCAAGGAATGGAGCCGGAATTCAAGCCCAGGTCTGCCTGCTTCCAAGCCTGCATGCTGCTGCTGCATGTCCAGGAGTCCTAGACCCGCACACGGGGGACATCCGGAAGTGCATGGAAAACTGGAATTAAAAGATGACCTTATTTTTGTGCAAAGTGATTTTGAAAGCAATGCATATAAGGGAGTTTTCTAAAAGTTCGTGAAAATGAGTAGTATGAAAAACCAGTGCATGGCTGGCGCCGTGGCTTAACAGGCTAATCCTCCGCCTTGCGGCGCCGGCACACCGGGTTCTAGTCCCGGTTGGGGCGCCAGATTCTGTCCCGGTTGCCCCTCTTCCAGGCCGGCTCTCTGCTATGGCCCGGGAAGGCAGTGGAGGATGGCCCAAGTCCTTGGGCCCTGCACCCGCATGGGAGACCAGGAGAAGCACCTGGCTCCTGGCTTCGGATCAGCGAGATGCGCTGGCTGCAGCAGCCATTGAAGAGTGAACCAACAGCAAAAAGGAAGACCTTTCTCTCTATCTCTTTCTCTCACTATCCACTCTGCCTGTAAAAAAAAACAAAAAACAAAAACCGGTGCATGAATTTCAATTTTTTTTGCACCAAAATAAAGTTGATTTTTAATTTTATTCTCCATGAACTTTATGATGTCACAAATTAGCCAAATCTACTCTTTCTTCTCTGATGCAGAAGCCATGTAGCAAAGTTGGAAGATCCTTGGGGCTCTTGTCTACCTTTTATAGTGCAGGTCCTTCCAGCCCTTAGCTGATAGCCTGCTCATGAACTTGAGTCTAACCTAGGCTCCCTGCTCACCTAAAGCCAGATTCATTCTCCACCCTCTGGGGGGCAGAAGGCAGCTGATCTCTCACAGCCTTGGTCAGGGGCAGGTGGGCCAGGATACCCCTACCTGCCTCTAGGCATGTGGAGTCACTTTCTTAGGTTTCTATGAAATGGACGTAGAATATGCAGAGAAGCGAACCATGTTTGCTTGTTCTTGCAAAGGAGATAAGTTCAAAGAGAGCGAGGGAAGGAGTTGGGTTTCTGTACAATCTCTGATTTATTTGAGAGGCAGAAAGACAAAGAGACAGGGGGAGACAGAAAGACAGCTCCTACCTACTGGTTCACTCTGCAAATGCTTGCAACAGCTGGGGCTGGCTTGGGATGAAGTCAGGAAGCTGAGAACTCACTCCAGGTTTCCCACGCCCGTGGCCGGCACCACATTGCTTGAGCAGTCACCTGCTGACTCCCCGGCTCTGCACTGGCAGGAAGCTGGAGTCAGGAGACAGAGCCAGTGGTGAAAGCCAGACCCTCGATGGATACCCATTAGTGATTCCGTATTAGCTGCCTCGGGGCTACCCCCCAGCCCCAAGCACAAGCTCTTGGTGTTGGCGTTTGTGCCCGGGCCCTTGAGGGTGGCTTTTAGTGTTTGCCACTTTTGTTGTGTCTCTATTTTCTTTTTAATCAGAATTTGCTGTTCTGTCAACTGGATTTGAAGGTGGGGTTTTTAAATTTATTTTTTCCAGTCAGAAACAATTGGAAGGAAAACGTGGGTTCCTGGGGGACCATGGGAGGAGGACATGGAGGTGCCTGGCGTTGTCCTTTCAGCTGCTTTCAAAGCTGGCGAAGCCGTGCAGGAGCCACAGTGCATAATCCCGTTTCTTCAGTCCTTCCTGCAAAACCCATGGGAAATTGCAGAGCGAGCCAGCAGGACTTCGTGGAGCCTGGGAAGGAAGATAGAAGCTCTCTTTCTTTCTCTGTCTCTCCTTCTCTCTCTTTCATTCTACCTTTCAAATAAATAAATATTAAAAAAAAAAAGAAAGAAAAATGGGGGAAGAGCTAAAGTGGGTAGGGGATTAATTTTTTGCATGCTAAAGCCATACCCACCAATTCACTTTTTACAGACTGCTAACAGTACTGCAGATCCTGTTAGCCTCTGTCTGTCTGTCTGTCTGTCTCAAATGACAGAGCAGGTCCCCTTCAGGCCAGAGCAGACTTTTGCTTACCTGGCCCCTGAGTTTGTAAGGCACCACACCTCTTCACTGGCTGCCTGCTCTTGTCGGGCAGTTGATGGGGGCTGTCTTAATCTGCTTCCTGTTGCCAACAACACAATAGTACAGACTGGACAAGTTGTAAGCCAAGGAGATTGATTTTTGGCTCACGGCCCTGGTCCAAGGTCAAGGTGCTGGGTGTAGCGATGGCCTTCGTGTTGGCAGGGTCCCACGGTGGGGCAGGGCCGCTCATGGGGAGAGACAGGGAGTGTTTAGGAGACTTAGCTGAAGTGGCTTTCATAGCAGACTCCTTAATCCATTAATCACATGAATGGATTAATTCATTCATGAGGGCAGAGGCCTAATCACCTCTTAACAGGCCCACCTGGTCCTACTTCTTAACACCTCCTAAACAAACTAGTTAAACCACAGCGGGGGGGCTCCTCATTTGGGGTAGGTATAGAGAGGGGTTCATTTGTATCATTCTCTTTCTCTAAGATCTATTTATTTGAAAAGCAGTTATAGAAAAAGAGGGAGAGAGCGAGAGCAAGAGAGAAATATCTTCTATCCACAAGTTCACTCCCCGGATGGCTGCAAAGGCTGGGGCTGGGCTGGGCCAAGCCAAAGCCAGGAGCCAGGAGTCAGAAACTCCAATCAGGTCTCCCACATGGGTCATGGGGACCCAAGCCCTTGGGCTGTCTTCCACTGCTTTGCCAGGCACATTAGCAGGGAGCTGGGTCAGAAGCAGAGCAGCTGGGATTTGAATCGGCACTTAGACGGGACACTGGCGTTGCAAGTGGTGGTTTAACTCACTGTACTACAACCCTGGTCCCAGTATCATTCCCTCTTACTGCTCTCAACTGCAACACAGACCTTGCCTTGGGGTACCACGCTCCCTTGGCCAGCATGCTGCCTCCCTTGGAACAGGGAGGAGGTGAGTGCCAATTTGAGTCCTGGCTGCTCCACTTCCCATCCAACTCCCTGCTAATGCTCCTGGGAAAGCAGCGAAAGATGGCCCAAGTCCCTGGACTCCGGCACCCACATGGGAGACCAAGATGGAGTTTCAAGCTCTTGAAAGCTTGGACCTTTTTCTTTCTTTCTCTTTCTTTCTTTCTTTCTTTCTTTCTTTCTTTCTTTCTTTCTTTCTTTCTTTCTTTCTTTCTTTCTCTCCCTTTCTCTCTTTCATTCTGCCTGGACCTCAGTCCTGGACATCTGTGGGTGCCAGATGGCAGTCACAGCTACAATTTCTTTTCACAGGTGACGCAGTGGGTATTGAGGATGGGGATGGCTTGCCATGGCTGCCACTGATCTCATTGGTAGAAGTGATCTAGAATCTTGGCTTATCCTTCACTCAGCCCAACTTCCAAAGGGACCACTGCAGCTGAGGGGATGGTCAAGTAGGGTCAGCAACATTGCAGGCAGAACTGTAAATTTCTTGTTAGAGATGCCACCTGCCTTTACCTGGCCAGCTCTCCTCCCAGGCCAGCCAAGTAATGAAAGTCAATAGAGTGCCTTCCCCTAGGAGGTTCACACCTCCCTTAGGATATACCCCATGTGAAGAGATTGATAGGTCTGGGCCTCTGAATTTACAAGGCCTAAAGCCCAACAGATTATTATCAAGCCCCTTCTATCAGGTTCTATTTGCCTCTAAATCAGAAAACTTAATTGTAGCTTAGACAGCACCTTTCTTAGCTCCTCTAATAATGACTCTGTCCTTTGTTCTAGGCCCTGTCTAGTGCACTTGGGCCTCATTCCTTTGTAATCATAACCTCTACTCTACCACCAATGGCTCTACTCCCAACATGTGTGTACTGATGGCCCTCTTCCCCACTTAATGCTGTATAATTGTTCAAACCTGGTAAATGCCACTCTTAGGATCATTGGTTACTATCCTCACTCTGTCTTTTATGACCTTGTCTAAATATGATCAGAGTCGGCAAACTTGGAAGGCTTCCATAGCCTTGGCAACTCATGACGACAGCCTAGGATGGTTACTGGTGCCATAAACTAGAGTGTCAATTTGTTGGGTCAACAACAGGAGCCACTGTGCACTTGCTCCTCATGTGGGATCTCTGTCCTTAATGTGCTGTACATTGTGATTTAATGCTATAACTAGTACTCAAACAGTATGTTTCACTTTGTGTTTCTATGTGGGTGCAAACTGTTGAAATCTTGATACTAAATTGATTTTCTGTATATAAAGAGAATTGAAAATGAATCTTGATGCAAATGGAAGGGGAGAGGGAGCGGGAGAGGGGAGGGTTGCGGGTGGGAGGGAAGTTATGGGGGGGGGGGGAAGCCATTGTAATCCATAAGCTGTACACTGGAAATTTATATTCATTAAATAAAAGTTAAAAAAAAAAAAAGAATCTTGGCTTATGCTCTTCTACTCCAGTCTCTCCCTTTATCAGGCCCGTTACACGTTGTGCTTAGCACTGAAGACGTTGCAAGCCAGGCAAATGCCTCTCTCCCCCTTGCTGATGGTGTGGGAGGAGGAGATGGACGATCAAGCCAGGGAGGGCGGACAGAGGTGGCCCTCGATCAGGAGGGAGGACTTCGGCTCTGGCCTGGTGTCTGCGATCACGAAGGATCCTGGAAGGAGTGGCTGAAGCCAAAGCTGCAAGCTAACGGCCGAGTGGGGATTATCCTGAGAAGCGAGGGTGGGCTGACGGAGTTGGGAGGAAGAACGTTCCCGGCAGCAGTATGCGAGTAGAATGCTGGCAATGGCAGAGAGCGAGACACAGCTAAGGAACTGGAAAAAAAAATAACTCACAACACGGCTGGAAAAGACAGGGCAGGTGGAGCTGCTGGGAGCTAACACAGGAAACTCACCTTGCTATAGCGATGTTAAGTCTTTTAAGAGCAGGGACCGTGTCTTTGTGCCCCTTGTGAACTGAACAGCTCAGGGCAGAGCATTAATGTGTGATGTTCCACGTTTGAATGAATCCAGGTATGCAGATGAAAAACAGCGCATTCCTACAAATTCCTAAAAGTGTCCAAGTCTTTCATTATTGGAGGTGGCCGCTGGCAAAAATACAACTTTTCCAAAGCACACAGCATTGAGGTAGACTCTCGCCGTCACCACCCTCGGCCCCCTGGCGGCTGGGGAGAGCGCCCTCCTGCCTCTCTGAGGCTCTCGCTCCATGGCCTGGATGCTCTCGCTGGAACGGCACTGCCTGTGAAGTGGGTTCCTGACCTCACGGCTCCCTTGCCCTTCCGCCTGGTTATGAACCTGCGAGACGGCCCACAGCAGGTGCAGCCCCCGCTTCAACTTCCCGGCGCTTCCAGGTAAATTTCTGTCAAATAAGCACCAAGGATGCGGCCATTCGGTGAGCTTCCATTGTAGCAGCAGAGAGCAGAGCAGACAGCCAACCCGCGAGGGGCTGGGGGTGAAGGAGGCGCCCCTGCCCCAGCCATCCCCACCAGACTTTCTCTGGATATTCCCCAAGGTCCTGTGGTGGTCACCCCCGGGTCACTGGGGTCCTCTGGCTCCAGGCTAAGGGCTCAAGGAGCAGTTGGAAATTTGACCTGGGAAAGTCACAGCACAGGCAGGTCAAGAAGAGGAGCTTACAGCCGTGGACCCGCCCATTGCTGGAACCCTTGAAACACACACGTGCACAGGTACACACACGTGCGCACACCGGTACAGGGTGGGCCTTCTGGTCTTACTCTCACTTGTGGCATGATGCTTTTCCTTCTTCCTTGCCACTTGATTCCACATTTTCAGTCATTTTCCCTAATGAAACTATCAGGCAGAACTAATCCAAACATCGGCTTAATTAATCAACATTTGGCAGTCTGTAACCACGCACTCCGGTCCAAATTACTTGTGACAACTTTCTTGATACAAAACCAAAACATCTACAGGGAGGCAGTGGCTCTGTCAGCCGGCTGGGGAGCACAGCTCTTCAATTTATCTAATGTATTTTAATAAAGTTGCAATAAACCTTTAGTCCCCAGGTATGACAGGAGGTATTTTGCTGCCAGAGAGTGTCATTATTTTATTGTTAACTCAATAAAGGAAAAAATAAAATGCCCTCGTGGTTTAGGTGTGTTCTCACCAAGAGCAACTCCTGGCAGAGGTGGGGTTCATGCTCCAAGGAGACCTTCCGGTCAGGTGCTCAGACCAGAGGGCCCTGTGTGGCCGGAGCACCGTCCAGCTGAGAAAGTCAGTGCAGCCAGGCGATCCCTTCTGGAAGCTGTGGTTCCCTTTCAGAGACTGACTGTGCAACAGGAAGGAGAATCTGAAGCAGAGTGATTGTCTTCCCTATTTGTTTATTGCTTTATGCAATATGGAATATTTCTAGTTTGCTCTCACAATATCCCTGGGCTGTAGGTGATGCTGTCATTTGTTTTCTGTTGCTGCAGTAAAATACCATAGGCTGGGTAAATTATAAATAATACAAGTGTATTCAGCTCGCAGTCCTGGAGGCTGGGAAAGCCAAGATCAAGGGGCCGCGTCTGGCAGAGCCTCCTTGCCGCATTACAACAGAGCAGGCAGCCAGCGAGCAAGCGCAAGGCAGACAGGAAATCCCACTGAACCCGGCCCCTTTAGCGCCTGTGATTACCACGGTAATTCAAGCATGAGGGCAGAGCCATGGGCTAATCTCCTCTTAAAAGCTCCACCTCTTAATACTGCTACAATAGTAATTAAATTTCAACATGGCTTCTGTAAGGACATTCAACCTTAGCAGTCCGGGTGGGGAGGGGGATTCCAATACTCCTTCAGGATCTACTCCTTGCTGGGGCCTGGGCCACACAGCAGGGGACTCATGGTCCTGCTGTGTGGGGCATCTTGGTCTCCCCCTCCCAGCCCACGCCCCATCCCCGGCCACCCTGTCCTGCACCTTGCAGCCTGACCTTTACTAACCCCCATTATCTGGGTGCCCTATCCTCTCACATCCAGTAGGGTCTGGCCAGTGGGAACCAGGGGACTGGCAGTGAGAGGTGACGGACACTGAGACATCTATTCCCTGGCTTTCCTTCCTGCTGATCTGTAGGCTGCCAGGGTCCTCGTTTCTCTGCCCAAGGTCCCAGCCCCATCTCTCCTTGTGCAGCTGTGATTCTCTTCAGCCTCTGGCATCTGCTCCCTCCTCTTGCCCCTCTGGAGCTAGGAGAAGCAATGGCTCCATACCCTGGTGACCCCCGGGGTACCTCAAACTCTCAAAATCAATTACTCTGCTGGAATACACCATCTTTTGCCTAGCAGGGTACCTAATGGCTCCCCTAGCTTCATGATAACATACAGCCTGGCAACTATTGAGTCAATGCTTGCACAGAGCTTAGTTGCAACGGTTGTGTGCGCTCCCAAAGATGGATGCGATGCTCCAGGAGTGTGTCTTGCAGGGTACCTGGGGGACCAGGAAGGAGTTCCCTGCAGAGGTGCAGGGCATGCAGCCTCCAGGGAGCTGAGGGGGAATCAGTGGTGAGGAATTTAGATGGGCAGGGGTGGGGCAGTGTTCCAGGCAGAGGGATGCCTGGATCCCCCCCACCCTGCCATGAGTCACGTGGTTGGACTGTCCTAGGGCCAGAGACCCCAGGCAAATAAAGCCACTGCTATGAAGCAGGACTTTTCAAGTACCCAGACACCACCTCCCAGGAGCTGAGGACAAAGGCGAGCATTCTCTTTGAGTCAAATGAGCTCTGGGGGCCGGTGATGTGGTCCAGCAGGTTAAGCTACTGCCTGCGACTCCAGCATCCTCTAAGAGCCTTAGCTTCACGACCTGGCTGCTCTACTTCCCATCCAGCTCTCTGCTAATGCACCTGGGAAAGCAGCAGAAGATGCCCCAAGCGCTTGGGCCCCTGCACCTACATGGGAGACCCAGATGGAGTCCCAGGATCCTTCTTTCCGCCTAGGCCAGCCTTGGCCATCGGAGCCATCTGATGGGGGAACCAGCAGATGGAAGATTTCTCTCTCTCTCTGAATTAGAGTTCTGGTCTCCCTCTAGCTCTTGATGGAGAACCCCAGTGTGCAGGCAGCACCGCTGGCCCGTGGGAAGCCGTCCTAGACAGTGGGTGCCAAGCCTGGCTGGTTGGGATCTGTTCCTCAGATAGTAGATGAAGGCTCTAAGGGTGCTTGCTTCGATTTTTTTTTAAAAAAAGTATTTACTGTTTTGTTGATTATAAAATTAACAAACGCATCCTGCCAATTTTTCTAACAATATAGAAATGTGATCTAAAGAAAGTTCCCCATCATACAACATAATCCAGAAGTGTATATAACACAGAGACCTTGCCATAATTCAAGAAATAACTGTTCCTAAAAATTTGGTTTATGCTTTTCCATTTTTTCCATGCATATTTTAACATATAAATATGTAATTACTTTGAACAAAAATGATGTACTGTACAGAGCACGCTACAACTTGCTTCCCCCTTCTCAGTATATCACAGACACGACACGGAAATGTCAGCACGTACAAATGAACCTCGTCTTCCCAGCGACTGAGCAGCAGTGCAGTGTAGACGGGCCACCACTGGGTATCACTTACTGACAGGCATTGCCAATTCCTCTTGTGCTGCAAACAATGCAGCCATGAATATCCTCTATACACACATAATTTGGGCCCGTGCTAATGTTCTGGAGGGTAAATTCTTAAAAGGGGAATGGCTGGATTAAAGGATATGTGTATTTTGCAATTTCATAGAGCCTGCCAAGTTGTCCTGTGGAAAACTGATCCAATTTATACCACGGATGGTGTAAGGGACGCTGAATTCCCACCACCCTTGCGAAGGGTCACTAATCCTTCTCATAGATCCCACTATTTAAGGGGGAACCAGCATGACCCAGAAGGGCTGCTCACCTCCCTCCCTGTGCCACAGCCCAGGCCTCAGGGGCTGCTCTCCTCACCCCAGCCGCACCCTGGGAAATCTGAGTGGTGGGGAATGTGGGAGACACAGGCAGTCGAATGGGGACATAGGTAACTGCCTTGAGGTTGAGCACTGGGACCCAACTCCCCTGACTTTGCCCGGTGCCCCCATGAAGTCCCCCAAAGGTACATGGCCTAGCTTTCTATTTCTGTTCAGGGCGCTATCACACATTTACTGGCTTAAAACAACACAAACCTAGGATTCCACCGTCACTATGGCTCAAAAGCCCAAGTACACCCTTGCTGGCTCCCCTGTCCAGGGTCCCACTGGGCTGAAATCCAGATGAGAGTCAGGGCTCCCGTTGCGGCTGAGGCTCTGGGTCCTCCACCAAGCTCAATCCGCTGCTGGTAGAATTTACTTCCTGGGGACCTCCAGTCTCTAGCAGGCTGCCAGTTGGGGGTCCCACTCAGTGCCCAGAGCCCCCCTCTTGGGTCCCAGCCCTGGGCCTCTCACTGCCCAGCAGCTCCCGGCTCTGGAGCCAGTGGGAGACTCGCTCTCCAGTCGGCCACTACGTGAAGTGAGCAGAGCTGTGGAGTGGGGACCCGATCCTCTTTGCCACACAATGTTCCTAACCACTGGGGACAATCTCATCAGATTCCCAGCCCTGCCCACACTCAAGGGGAGGGGATTTTACCAAAGTGGCTGCAGGGGGCAGAATCTTAGAGGCTGTATTGGATTTCTATCTAACCTTAGCTGCCATTCCACATACCACATATCACACACACCACGCCCCTTACACCCCCAACCCCCTCCCACCGACCCCTCACCCCCGCCCCTGGAGGAAAGGCGCCTGGTGACTCTCAAGGCCACACCGCCAAGTACAAGGCACTTTCTCTCTCTGTTTTTAAGGTTTAGTTCAGATTTGAATCAGGAGCTGTAGTTTTTATAAGCTCCTGTGAAAATATTTGCAGCCAATTTTTTAATTAAAAATTATTTTACTTATTCACATGCTGGAGAGAGCCAGACAGCATACAGAAGTGACGTGGGACTGGGCTTCAAGCCATGCCACCATCCCTGATGGTCACGTGGAGGGCACTGCAACACTCCCGGCAACCAGAGGGAGGCGGTCGGTCATCGTCCCGCAGATCACGCCTGCGCACGAGGGATGCACCCCATGGCCAGTGCATGTGCACACTCACATGGACTCAGACCCCCAGAGACACACTGCACACGGACGCACCACACACGTTCACGCAGGCACATCTACAGACAGCCACATACAAGCATACAGAGACGTACAAACACATGGAGACACCCACACAGACATGTACACATACAGAGTTACACAGAGGCAAATGCACACACACGTACACACATATGTACACACATAGGCATAGACATCCACACACATAAATACACACAAATGGACCCCACAATGACTAACAGAGAGCAGTGACTCACAGGGCCACAGATGCTGGTGGCGAACCAGTATGTCATCCAAAAAGAGGATGAAATCTTCAGATGTCAAATGTCCTTCCATCCAAGCCAGATCCTGCAGTCTTGGGGCCAGAGCCCCTGGTCTTGCGAGCCATGTGCCACCGGGCAAGGCTTTGGAGCGGCTCTGAGGGTCAGCGTCCACATCTGGGACACAGGCAGGGCAGCAGCTGCAGAGTTGGAGTTGGGCTCAGCGGCAGTGATGCGGGGGAGGGCCAAAAAAGTGTCAGGTGCGGTGCCACCCACGTGGTGCTGCAGGTGTGAACGGAACACCCCCACCCCCACCCCGGCAGAAACGGTGCTGACGTGGCTGCCCCTCTGTGTGGATGCTTCCTTGGGGAAGGCTTCCTTCCTGGCATCCTGACCTGGCCCCTGGACTTGGAGGAGTGTAATCCCACCGGCCGGGCTGCTCCTCCCCGCCGCTTCCCTCCCAGAGGCCCGCAGCGGGCAGGAGTTGTTGTGCCGCTTTCAGGAATTACGCTAATTACATGTTTATCTCCTCGGCCAGCATGGTTTCCACTCTCACTTCCCGAGCTGACTGTCCTCTGCAGCCTGTTGTTAGGATGTTAGCCGGGTCCCAGCGGTGCTCTTCTGAGAACGGGACAAAGGAGAGCCGGCAGACATCCCTCGTGGTGCGTGCTGCTGGGCACCTGGGCGGGGGGATCCTGAGATGAGAGGACCGGTCCCGCTCTCAGGGAGGCAGGTGGAGAGTGTGTGCTGAGTGCTGTAAGAGAAGTGTCAGAGCCGGCGACAGCGTCCCCTGGGGGGCTTTTGGGGTGGGGGTGCGCCTTGCTGGAGGAGAGGCTTTGTCAAGTGCAAAAAGGATCCTGGGTGCCTGGAGAGGAGTTGTGGGTAGCAGGGAAAGTAGGTGCAAAGGCCAGGGGGTGTGAGGGCATGGCGGGACTTGGTGTGGCTGGAGGGGGCGCTGATGTTCCACTGCTCACAATAGCTCCGGATCCCGAGGGTGTCTGTCCTGTTCCCCAGCTAGACTGTGAGCTCCTTATGGGAACAGGAGGTATAGTCTGATCTGGGCGACTCAGTAACACTCGCTGAGAACGTGCCGCACACAGGGCACTCACCGTGTGGTCTCCATGGCAGACTGGGCCCAGAGGTGGATCCTGCCCACCAGGAGTGGCCAGTCTAGCAGGCGAGACAGACACGCCCACTTCGCAGCACCCACAGCCAGGCGGGAAACACCAACACCGAGGGTTTGGGAATCTAGGAGGGGCCTGGGAAAGAGCTTGATGTCCCCGGGAGGGAGAGACCAGGGCAGATTTCTGCAGGCGGCAGTGTTGAGCCGGAGGAAAGATGGGGGGTTGGGTGGGGGGTGGAGCTTACCTTTAAAGTAGCAGGGCTGGCAAATGTGAAGTCCCAGGGTTTGAAAAATGCAGGTTGGTGCTGGAATAATGACGAGGTCCCCGTGGCAGTGAAACCAGGCACCCTCAGGGTGTGTGTGTGTGTGTGTGTGTGTGTTCATGGGCGTGCAGATACACACAACGTGGGGCAGGACTTAGGAAGTCACCAGCAACATCTGTGTCAATAATAAAGCACTGACCGTGGGGCCGTCTCTTACCTATTACTTTTATTTTCATATATTAGTTTACCTAGTCTTTATAGCACCAAGAGGTCAGCTCTGTGATATCCCCCAAGAGACTTGAGGCACAGAGACATGGAGTAACTTGCCTGAGGCCACACAGCTAGTAAGCAGCAGACTGCGGACTTGAACTTGGTCAGCAGAGCTCAGAGCCCACCCTCTGGGCCCCACACTTCTGATAGTGATAGTGCAGTGTGGCCAACGCTGTTGAGTGCCTGCTCCCTGCCTTGTGCTTCCTCCTGCTGCCAGAGCTTTGAGCTCCCGTGGGTTGCCTACCCTCCACCCTGCACGACTCTGGGGTCAGTCCCAGTCACTATAAACCAGTTCTGGGCCAATTCTGGGAACCCCATTGCCCTTTCCAGTCACTGGTTTAGTCAAGGGCACACAACTAATCCTGACCAATGAGAGACTTTGGGGAGAAGGTTCTTCAATAACAAAAGGAGACACCCGAGGGCCTTGTGCTGTGGTGCAGCAGGTTAAAGCCCTGGCCTGGAGTGCCAGCATCCCATATGGGCGCCAGTTCGAGTCCCGGCAGCTCCACTTCCAATCCAGCTCTCTGCTATGGCCTGGGAAAGCAGTAGAAGATGGCCCAAGTCCTTGGGCCCCTGCACCCAAGAGGAAATGGCTCCTCTTCTGTGTGTGGTCTTTTTTTTTTTTTTTTTAAGATTTATTTATCTATTTGAAAGTCAGAGTTATACAGAGAAAGGAGAGGCAGAGAGAGAGAGAGAGAGAGAGAGAGAGAGAGAGAGAGAGGTCTTCCATCTGCTGGTTCACACCCCCCACCCCCACAAATGGCCACAATGGCCAGAGCTGCACCGATCTGAAGCCAGGAGCCAGGGACTTTCTCCAGGTCTCCCACATGGGTGCAGGGGCCCAAGGACTTGGCCCATCTTCCACTGCTTTCCCAGACCATAGCAGAGAGCCCCTGGCTGTAACACCTGTGGCAGGCCCCCTCCTCCAGGACATCCCACGGTGAGCAGCCATCAGCCTTCTGCTTAAAGCCAATTGAGAAGGAGAGTTACCTGCAGCCTGAAACAGCCTCTGATACTTGAGGAAATGGTCCAAAAGGTTTCCTCGGCACCTGCCATGGTGTCTCAGGCCCAGGCAGCAGCAGCCGGACAGAGGACCCTTTAGAATCCCACAAGTGATAGAACCAATGCAGCCTTGGAGCGCGTTCAACACCCTGCCACCAAAGCCGGGACCGGGTGGAGGTGGAGGGGAGCTGGGAGTCAGCAGCTCTGGGGTCTACCTTCAGCTTGCTAAGCTTGGCCACGCAGGAGCCATGCCCTTCTCCGAGCGCGTGTGGGACCAGATGTTCTGAGAGGGCCCTCCCAGCTCCTGGGTTCCCTGAAGAATTGTCGTCTGTCTAAACCCATGAATCTGCTTTACTAAAAACAGCAAGGTGGGTGGCGGCAGTGGCTGCAGTGGAGGGTGGAGGATGGGCAGTTCACTCCCCAGAGGCTGCCTGTGTGCCACCAAGTCTGGCTAGAACAGGGCTTGCTCTGCAGAAAAGGAGCAGAGGGACTCAGACGTGTCCCATGTTCACAGGGAACAGGGGGCGCGGGGCTGGGGAGTTCACGGTGCTCCGGACGGCTTCTCACCACGTCTGTATTCTGCAAGGTGGATCTGTGCGGAGGATTGTGTGGGTGGGGACCGTGGCCGTCTCCGTTAGGGGACACGGGGTGGAGAGGGGAGGGCAGATGCCCCACAGGCAGCCGCCGTGGCTCTCTGATCCCAGCTGGGGGACCCCGCGGGTGGGATGGCATCACCAGCTCCCTGCGGCCAGAAGCAGGACTGCTTCGGGCGGTGACATCTGCCGTACGTTCCTAGCCAGAGCAGCCACCGGCTGCATGTCAGGATGTGAGACTTCTCTTCGGCGTTCTCTTCTGATCTGCCTTTTGTCTCCTGCCCTCGTCAGCCTCTTGGGGCCACCCTGCACCCTTCCCAGCCCCTGCCAGCTGCTTGGGGCGCCGCCCAGAGGCAGCCTTCATTTCATCCGGCAATGGCTGTCCCCCGTTTTCTGCGCTGTTTACTGGGTGTCTTGGCATTAGAGGAGTGTCACAAAGGCATCTCGCTGAACAGAGTCACTCTGAATGATGAATGGTTGCTTTTTTTTTTTTTTTTTTTTTTTTTTTTGTGGAAACTCCATCCGCCCTTGCTCTCTAATTCACTCTTTCTTTCCCAAGAGAAAATGTACTGAGTTGAATCCCTCTGTAATTGCCAAAACTATTGGGTAACAGACGTGAAGAGACCATGCTGCAGGAGGGTGAGAGAAATTTTGGAGCTGGTTTGCACTGGGATGTGTATTCGATTTTCTCTTTCATGTGCTTTTTGGGTAACCTCAAAATGCCCTACGTGGTCAGTCTATGACATTCTTGCCTTTTGGAAGGGAGGGAGGGAGGGAGAGAGGGAGGGAGGGAGGGAGGAGGGAGGGAGGGAGGGAGACTTAGCCCCTGCCTACAGCCCAGGGACTCTGCTCTCCTGGAGGTGGGGCTGGGATGGGGGCTGCCTTAGCGTTGAGCTTGACCTTGAAGCCTGTATTGAAGGAAACAGATTAAGCAACGCCTGGAGACAGACAGGGAGGAGTAGATTCGAGGGGCAGGAAATGACCCTGACAATGGGACCCTGGGCAAAGGAAGCTGAGCAGGCAGCAGGGAACACGGGTTGGGTTTCATGGAAACCAAAGCCTGGGTACAGCCTGGCGGTGATGGCGGGGTTTCGCTTTGATCTGCCGTGCGCCACATACACCGTTGTACGGCGATGTTCTGACAGTAGCAGTCCAGATCCTTGATTATCAAACTGGGTTCTCCAGATACCTGGGGGTTCCCTAGCAGCCTGCCCGCAGGACCAAAGCCACAGGGGAATTTTCTGCGCCCTCCTGCAGCCGGGTTCTTCTCGGAGAGGCGATATTTTGAAACTCTGCTTTCGTACGAAGGCAGATCTGGGGAAACAGTGGCATACACAGTAGCACCTGCTGTCATGTGTCAGATGGAACAGAGGCCTTTGTGGGGAAGGAGTGGCGACAGCAGGGGCTATGTCTTCAGGTGCTGGGTGCGGGGAGGGAGGGGCAGGGTGGGGGTGAGGGCTCAGGGCTCTGGTGGGGAAGCAGCTCAGGAGGGTGACAAACAGCTGGATGCCCTTCTAGAAGCACCACTGGTTTTCTCTTCCGTTAAGGGAAACGTGGGGGAACAGTGCTCTGACCAAAGGGGTGTCTCCCTGTGGCAGTCAGGAAGCTGGGGTTAAGGAGGAGAATCTTCAGGGTGCAGCACAGCCCTGGGGACTCCCCAGATTGCGATGTCCAGACGACCATCGTCTTTATCCCCGCAGACCTGCCTGGCTGAGCTGGTCCACCCTTACTACAGCCCAGCCAGCGAGTTCTCAGACACAGCCTCCCTGTATGACAGCAAGGCCCACAGGCTCACCCAACTTCAACTCCAAGTATTTCTTCACGAGTGCTTTGAAGAAAAAAAAAAACCATCTAGACTCTTAGCAATACATCAAGGATACTTGAATGCATTTGAAACATAATGAGTATGCAGCCGTACAAGACAAGCCTCCTAAGAATCTTTTGAAAGGAGAAATAAAACAGATCCTGCCTTTGTGTCCTGCCTCTCCTAGGCGTCAGCCAGTCCCCTGGTGCTCTCCCCAAATCACAGACTCAGGTATAAATTACAATTAGCAATCAGGCTCCTGCATGGAAGTGTCACGGGCAAAGCCTCGACCTCTGGCGTGGCTGCTGCAGGCGGGGTGGGGAGGCCATGACACCCAGCCTTTCTCGGCCGACACAATCCACTGCCCAAGACCATCTTCGGAAGAGCTGTAGGTGTCTAGCCCGTGCTGCAGACAGCTGGTCACATGGCCTTGGTCTAGCCCTGAGATCTGCAGGAGAGTCGGCTGAGAGTTCTGGGAAAGACTTTAATCTCTTCCAAAAAGGCAGGCGTTTAGAACAGTGGCTTACGTGACTTCTTAGGATGGCTCAGGTCCCAGCTACCCTGGTTCTGATCCAGCTTCCTGCTCACGCACATCCTTGGGGGGCCACAGTGACGAAGGCTCAAGTACTTGGGAAAGCCAGATGGAGTTCTGGGCTCCTGGCTTTGGCCTGTCCCCGGCCTGGCTGTTGCAGGCATTTAGGGAGTAAACCAGCAGATGGAATGTCTCTCTCTCTCTCCTCACCTCCACCCCTTGGCCCTTTAAATAAAACGAATAACTAAATAAAAAATAAGACAGTGAGAAGGTGCTTAGCTCCCCCTCCTGTTCTGCCATGAATACCACGATGCGACATGACACTGATGCCAGGCACCGTGGGAGGGGCCTCGTGAGCAGAGTGGAGATAGGGTTGCCACACTAGAGGTGGTGGGCTCTGTGGATGCCGAGGGCCTGTGTCCTGTGAGCGTGAGCGCCTGCTCAGCCCCAGGACCCTCCTGCTCCTGTGAGGCTCAAGACCAGGGTATGGAAGCTGCTATTGGACTCCACGTGCAGTCACGTGCTCTTGCTGAGAGCCCAAAGCATCTGTATTAGGCAGGGGAGCTAGGCCGTGAGGCTGTAACACGTTGAACTACAAATCTCAAGGGCGAAGCACCAAAGGTTTCTTTCTCACAGCCTTAAAGGCCGTGGAGCGCTAGGTGGCCCTCTCCAGCTCGTGCTATGTCAGTGCAGCCTCTGAGACCCTGGAGGCAGAGGGCGAGAGCCAGGTGGGGCTGCACCTGCTGGGCCAGGCTTGTAGGGAGCTGATGTTTCTTCTGCTCACATCCCGCAGACTTCGCAGGGAATGGAGAGATGGGTGTCTTAGGGAGCACATGGCATTGCCTCTGCCACACTTCCTGGTGGATCCAGGATCTTGTCTAACACCTCTTCCGGAGAAAGTCTTCCACTCACTCAACAAATGAGTATGGAACCTACTTGTGGCAGGTGGGCTCTGGGGAATATCAAAGGTGAGATTTGTCTCATACAGCATCACACGGCCAGTCCTCGGAGCATCTGACACATGGAAGACAATGAATACATTAGCGAGAAAGCCCCCCCCACACACACACACCTGGCCTCAGCCTCCTCCAAGGTCGCCCCGCAGGGTCAGGCTGGGGGAGGAGGCAGTGCACAGGTCCCCTGATCAGGGTTTTCCGCTGCTCATTGCTCCTTCCCTGCCTAGGCGGCCCCCGCTCCTCCCTTGTCTGCAGCACCCTGGGGGCTGGAAACACCTGTGCTGGCAGCTGGCAGGAAATCCCCCAGCTGCCCGGGGCTCCCGAGACAGCCCGGGCAGATGCTGACTCCCGCTCCTGATTAAGGATCGGGTGCAGGGGGGTCCACTGGGACCCCGCGCTCCTGGCTGCTGGGCCTCACCCAGTGTCCCTACAACCTCCTTGTCCATGCAGTGCACCTACTCTGTGCCACAGAGCCACTAAGAACTTCTGTGGGTAGAGGAGCCCCCCTGAAGATTCCGACTGGGATTGCAGATTCTGGGTTTGCTCCTTTAAACATTTTTTTAAAAATATTTATTTATTTATTTGAGAGGCAGAGTTACAGAGAGGCAGAGAGAGAGAGAGAGAGAGAGGGAATGAGAGAGAGAGAGAGTGAGAGAGAGAGAGAGATCTTCCATCTGCTGATTCACTCCCCAGATGACTGCAACGTCTGGAACTATGCCGATCCAAAGCCAGGAGCCAGGAGCTTTTTCTGGGTCTCCCACATAGGTGTAGGATCCAAGCACTTGGACCATCTTCCACTGCTTTCCCAGGCCATAGCAGAGAGCTGGATCAGAAGTGGAGCAGCTGGGACTTGAACTGGCACCCATATGGGATGCTGGCACTGCAGGTGGCAGCCTCACCCACTACTCCACAGCGCCACCCGGGGTTGCTCTTTATCCTCCGGACATGGGCTGGTTCTGCCACTTGGGGCGCTCTACTTGGACTCTGCCATACCAGGACAACCCCTGCTTTCTTCCTCTGCGGCAGGTTCTCAGGGCTCCCTGCCGTCTCCCCTCTTTGAGCATGTTCCCTGAATGCAGACTGATTTTCCCATCATCCTAAGCGAATTTGCTGTAGGGACAGGTGGAGCGCCCCCTCTGAAGACAAGGAGGACTTTCGTTCACGCTGCTGTCCGAGGTGGCGTGTGGCAGATCCCAGGACCCCAACACCTCCCCGACACCCAGGCACTGGTCCAGCCCTTCGAAGAGTGGGCCGAGGCTTTGCATCTGAGACTCTGCTGCTGAGTGTACCCTCTGGGTTGCGTTTTTCCCAGTTTGCATTTCCAGGGCTTTTTGAAGCTTATTTATTTATTTTTATTTGAAAGGCAGAGGGAGAGGGAGAGGGAGAGGGGGAGGGGAGGGGGGGAGGGGGAGAGCTCTTCCTTTTGCTGTTCACTCCCCAAATGACCACAGCAGCCAGGAGCCAGGGACTCATTTTGGGTCTCCCATGGGGGTGGTAGGGACCCAAGAACTTGAGCCATGCTGTCTCCCATGGTGCACACTAGCAGGAAGCTGGATCAGGAGCAGAGGAGCCAGGACTCAAAGCAGGCGCCCTGATATGGATGTGGGCATCCAAGGGGTGACCTGACTGCGCTGCACAACACCAGCCCCAAGATGAACATGTTACTGGGAGGACTTGGAGGAAGGCGGACTGCCTTCCGACGGGGTGGGCCTCAGCTCATCAGTTGAAGGCTAGAGGAGAACAAGGACCTCCTCCAGCCAGGCTAGGAGTTCCGCTATCACAAGGCCCTTGGACTTGAACTGTAGCGTGGTCTTCTCCCTGTGTTTCCAGCCTGGAGGGGAAGTCCAGTGATGACCAGGCCTCTGTGCATCTCTCCTTGCAGAGCTGATGCCGCCCACCAGTCTGTGGATCCAGTGTGTGAAGGGAGCCCTGGCCTCTCTGCTCGCTCTGACCTCTGCGGGGCCAGGTCTAAAGCCTGGGTTGCCCTGGGTTTTTTGCAGCCCCCACTTAGCCATCCGGCACCTTCGTGGTGAGGTCTGCTCTCCCAGCTGGTGACCGGGACTCCAGCGCCTGCCCACTGTGTCCAGCTTGCTCTTCCTCCTCCCCAGCCCTGGCCCTCTCCGCTCTGTTCACCACCAGGGGATTTTGCTCATGGGGCCAACTCCCAAACCCTGCCTGGAAATCACTTGATTTCAGAACTGGCCGCCCTAGCCTGCCGCATCCTCCCTAGCCTCTCTGACCCAACAGAGGCTGTGTGGCATGGGGTGGGGAAGAGATTGATTCTGTGCCTCCAAGGGTCTCCAGCTGTGGGGGGCACGACTAGCCTGCATCTCCAGGTCCAGGGCTCTGAAGTTCTTTGCTGCCTTCCTGCTCAGAGCTGGTGCCTGGGCATGGCGGAGCTACTAAAAGCAGCCCAGTCGTGCACCACGGCCACCGCCCTTCCCACCCCCCACAGTGGGTCACACTGGCTCAGGGGTCCTGGCAGCCTCGATGCCCCTCCCTCACAACTGCCGGGTGCCACAGCCCATCTCAGAGACTCCCTGACCCCCACCCCACCCCTTTTCCCGCTCCCCTGCCTGCTAGCCAGCACCTACATTTCTTTCTGGTGGCTTGCCCCACCTCCCCCAGCCTCTGTGGGCCATGTTCCCTAGAGACTGATGCCTGTCACCCGTCCTGGCACATGTAGTCCTCTCTTGGAGTCTTCTGTGGGGGACCCAGATGAACGCCCCCATCTTTGGAGCCAGGAAGACTTGGCGGCAAATTTTGACTTCTCAGAGCAGTGGCTTCCACACCTGCCAATCAGAGCCAAGAATCCCTGCCCCAGGAGCTGACTGACGGGCGCATTCAGGCAGGGTAGAGCGGCCTGCCTTGGGGAAGCTGGCAGGGTAGCCCCCCTTCCCTGGGCTCCTGCTCCATCCGGCTCCACCCTGTTCTCAGATTGCTGCAGCCACTGCTCTCAGGCTACCCCGGGCAGCTTTCATGGAATCTAGGATCCCAGTGAGCTGGGTTTGCCCACAGTGGGCTCAGCTGGCCCTGTGCCAGGGCCTGAGCTATTGGGACGCATGGGGTCCCTCTCCGGATGGCGGCTCCTCAGCACCCACAGCCCACGCAGAAGCCGTACATTTGCCCACACCGCTGACCCACCCCACCCCACTAATGGGTGTTTTGGAGCAGCTTTTGCACTCAAAGTCCTTTTCTTTTTATCCTAAAAGGGGAAATTACTTGCTTAATTTAATTTGTTTAATATTCCTGTTAAAAAATGAGGTTCAATTAAGATACCCAGAGAAATCATAATGCTCATTTAACAGTAGAATGGAATCTGAGTCCCACAAATGCATTTTTTCTTTAAAAAAAAATGCAAATCCAACTAAGTGAATTACTGATCTTTATTAGATGCTTTAATTACAGGTTGCTAATGGAAATATTACTGAAATTAAACTCCAATGCGCTGAGCAAGGAAAAGGCTTCCTGCATCACTAGAATAACCACATTTCAAGACTTTGTCGATACGGTCAATGGCAAGAGCACCTGGGAAATTAGCCCCTTAATTGCGACACAGTGACAGACGGTCGATGGACAGCTGTCTCTCTGAGGCTCGTGGTGGACAGACAGGCATCATGATGTGCAGCCAGACTGCACGGACACCCCAGCCGCCAGAATGGAGCAAATCTGCGACGTGTCAACAAACCCTCCGCTCGGAAGGGCGCAGAGGCACCCCCGCCCCCCGCCGCCGCCTGGCCACCCACGCTGTTCAAACTCCGCTGGCTCCGTGGTTGCTCCCTGGGAAAGCACACTCTCCCCATGCATTTATTCATCAAAACCACCTGCCTTTCCTCTCCGTGAACACGCGCTGACATGCCACAGAACACGATCGGCTTTGATGGCGCAGGCGAGGCTCTCGTAGGAAGTTCTTCAGTGTTCCAGAAAATGCCCACTTCCCCGGGGACGGCGGTGGAGGACGTGGGGTGGACGCCTTGGCTTTCCCACTGCCTCGGGCTGCCTCTCTGCGCTGGTTCCCCACAGAGCTGTCAGCTGCGTGGGAGGCAAGGACTTCCCTCCAGGGCCAGGCGGCCTCCGGGCATAAGCTGGCTCGGGTTTTCAGCAGGTTTGCCTCATTTGCCCTGAACTGGGGGCACTGCCGCACCCAAGCTGCTCAGCTCATTCTTAACCCTGGCCCTAGGGCCATTCTGTCCTTTGAAACTGGGTGTTAGGTATGAATTCAGATTTGTGGTTTTTTTTTTTTTTTTTTTGACAGGCAGAGCGGACAGTGAGAGAGAGAGATAGAGAGAAAGGTCTTCCTTTTGCTGTTGGTTCACCCTCCAATGGCCGCCGCTGTAGGCGCGCTGAGGCCGGCACACCGCGCTGATCCGAAGCCAGGAGCCAGGTGCTTCTCCTGGTCTCCCATGGGGTGCAGGGCCCAAGGACTTGGGCCATCCTCCACTGCACTCCCTGGCCACAGCAGAGAGCTGGCCTGGAAGAGGGGCAACCGGGACAGGATCGGTGCCCCGACCGGGACTAGAACCCGGTGTGCCGGTGCCGCAAGGTGGAGGATTAGCCTAGTAAGCCGCGGCGCCGGCCCAGATTTGTTTTTTAATCTCTATGTATCTGAAGGGCAGAGTGACAGAAAGAGAGATGGAGAGAGACAGAAAGACACACAGAGATCTTCCATCCACTGGTTCACTCCCCCAAATGACAGCAACAGCCAGAGCTGGGCCAGGCTGAAACCCAGGAGCCTGGAACTCCATCCAGGTCTCCTATGTGGGTGCAGGGGCCAAAGCACTTGGGCCATCTTCCGCTGCTTTTCCAGGCACATTAGCATGGAGCTGCGTTGGAGGTAGAGCAGCTGGGATTCAAAGCAGCACTCCAGTATGGACTAGTAGATGCTGCAGGTGGCTGCTTAGCCCACTGCCCCACAGTGCAGGCCCCTGATGTCAGAATTTCCATCAGAAGCTGCGCTGGACAGGGCTGCCTGGGCTGGCCATTGTGGGGGATGCTTGTCAGACGAGGCGTCTGAGCCCGCAGGCCTGGGCTGGAATTCCGCACCCCTTCCTACATCAGGGTGACCTCGGGGAGCTTGTCCACCTCTCTGACTCTCCGTGTCCTTGGCTCTTTGGCGGGGATGATCACAGCTCGCCTCCTGTAGTTCCCTGTCTCAGCTCGGGAAGCTGCCCAGTGCCCTCCTCTCTGCAAACGCTCCTGGTTTTGACCCAGTGCTTGACCGTATTTCAGCCTCCTTGTTCTTAAAAGCTTAGTCTGCCTTCTCTTTTTATACAGATTTATGTATTTAATTTATTTATCTGAAAGGTGGGGTGATAGGGAGAGGGACAGAGAGAGAGAGAGAGAGCGAGAGAGATCTTACACCTCCTAGGTCACTCCCCAAACGCCCAGAAGAGTCAGGGCAGGTACTTGGGCCATCTTCTGCTGCCTTCCCAGGTGCATTGGCAGGGAGCTGGATGGGAAGTCAGGCAGCCAGGACTCGAACCAGCACTCTGATGTGGGATGCAGGCCATAAGAGCTGCAGGTTAACCTGCTATGCTACAATGCCGGCCCCTGGTCTGTCTCCTTATGCCGCGTCCTCACTCGTCGTGCAGTCCCCACACGACTCAGCGCTGTAGTGACGAGCGACAGAACCCACGCTAGCTAGTTGAAGCAGAGGTCAAGTTAACAAAAAGAGCTCAGGGACCTTGCAGAAGCCAGAGCCGACTGTGGTCTGCACATGGGCAGTGATGCCCAGCACGCCTACTGGTCTACGCTGAAGGCTACGCTAACCTTGACTGCTGACCCCAGAGTGAGACCTCCCTGCTACCGTAAACCAGAAAGCAGATTCTCCTGGCACCCTTGGCCTCACCCAGCTCCTTCCAAATCCAGGCTTCTCTCTGGTGTGGCAGATTGGTGCAGTCCAGGTCACACGGCTGCCCTGCTTTACAAGGGTGTCTGGGACAGAGAAGCCTCTTCCCCGGGAAAGAGAGACTCATGGGTGAATGCGGGAAGTGTGTTCGGGGGATGCTGGCAGATGTGACCAGCACCGCTGTCCACCTCACCATGTCTCTACTTTCTGCCACTGTGCCCCTGACATGCCGCAGGCAGACCCCCATGCCGGGTATCTTTTTTTTTTTTAAAGATTTATTTATTTATTTGAAAGGTAGAGTTACAAAGCAAGAGAAAGAGAGAGAGATGGCCTCAATGGCTAGGGCTGTGCCAGGCTGAAACCTACAACCAGGAGCTTCCTCCTGGTCTCCCATGTGGGTGCAGGGGCCCAGGACATCTTCTACTGCTTTCCCAGGTGCATTAGCAGGGAGCTGGATCAGAAGTGGAGCAGCCAGCACTCGAATTGATGCCCATGTGGGATGCTGGCACTGCAGGCCGTGGCTGCACCTGCTGTGCCACAGCACCGGCCCCTCGGCATCTTCTCTTTGCCCCTTCATGTGCATGCTCCATCCCACTCTCTGTTCCCAGGGGTGACCTGAGGTCTTGTGTTTGCCTCTTGCCTCCCTTGCCTCTGGCTTCTGGTTGGGTGTGGTGGTAGGGAGCGTTGGCAGGAGAGAGGAGAGCCAGGCCAAGGGGGTTTATCTCCCCACCCTCGCGGGCTCACTAGGCTGGCTGTGTCCCTGGTCAGCTTCACCAGCCTGGGCAGGCGGCCATCCCCACTCGGCCTTGCCTGTCCCTGGCTTTGTTAACTCCTCCCCCTTCTTAGACCTTCTGCCAACATGGGGGTTGTTCGTGCTGTCCCTGTTACCTTGCCCAGGGCACTAGGCTCTCCTGGGGGCTTCTCCTACACCATGCCCCACTGTAATCAGATTCCTCTTATTAACCTCTGCTGAAGTGACCCAACCTGAGAGTGCCGGCTCTTTCCTGCCGGGTCTTGATGCCGATACACAGCAGCAGTGACCTCCACTTTGCCAAAGCCAGGGAACGCTTTTCAGTCGGGATCTTCCCCAGCCGCTTGGCACTGGACACGGGGCCCCCTCCATCCTGGTCGTGCCAGCTCCCCTTGGCTCCTGGCTCCGGCGGGTTCTGCTGAGTCTCTCTGGTGGGCGTCTCCGTGGAGGAGCGCTAACCTGGATTCAGTGGGGAACAGCCATCCTGCGGGCTGGGTGAGGCCCAGGGAATCGCTGGGTCTGGCTCTGCCCAGGCAACTGCAGACAGGACTCGCAGTTCAATAAGTCTACAGCGGGCTCCTTTGTAGGTAGATCATGTGGTATGGCCTGCCAAAGAAACTGGAACTATCTAAAAGGCCCCTGCCCTGATCTGGGCGGTTGAGCTCATCCAGTGTCTTCGGTCGTCTTGTTGCTGTCTGCCGTCTCTGAGTCTGCTGAGCTAGATTCCAGCTGCCCACTAGCAGCAGCCACCTGGATGTTGCTTGGGTATCACGAACCCAACAAAACCCCCAAACCGACCCAGCATCCCCTCCCAGCCAGGGAAGGCAGCAGCACCGGTGAACCGTGTCTCCCCGAACAGCACTCAAAGCACCCCGCCTGCTCCTTCTCCCTCCCTGGCCTCGTGCTCGTTCCCTTTGTAACTGTTTCTTTTCCCAGTTCTCTTTCCTCTAACCCTGCCACCAATGCCTCCAACCCAGAGTGGCACTCCGCCCCTTGTTCACCTGTCACCTGCTTTGACTTCAAGGCTCAGCTAGTGCTGGCTTCTATTGCTTCTCCTGAGGCTGACGTCCCCAGTGCAGGGAGGGCCGCTGTCCCACCTTCATAGCATTCAAATCGGCTTTCTCCTTTGTGTCTCTCATCTGCACTAGACTGTGATCTTCCTGGGGTCCCTTAATCGTTTCTAGCAGTTGGCGTCACCAGACAAGTTCAATGAACCAAGGGTAGTGGATCGGCTGGGTTGCAGAATCTCTGCAAGTTCTGATACCTTGGACGTTCTCATAGGCAGGATCTACAAGGAGTCCTTTCCTCCTTGGGATTCCCAGAGCGGCTTCTGAGAAATCAAAGCGCTCCGAAGCCCGCCCCCTACAGGCAAAGGAAGGTAGCACACACACCCTAGAAAAGATCAAGTTTTGATTGCTCAAAGCAGCCAGGGTTAGGTTGCACAGGCGCCCTCCCAACTTCCTGGTGCTGCTTTTATGTCTGCTCACTAGGAAACGTTGCATTTTTACTACTTGGAGGCAACCATAAAGCAGCAAGGTTTGGAGCCAGGGTTAGGAGCCAGACAGACCCAGTTTAAAATCTACTCCGCGGCCCCGTGGCGCTGGTTTCTCCCTTTTTCAGATGGGGCGGGGGTTCTAATGGCCAGGCCATGCGTTGTTATAAGGGCTAAATGAGGTGGTGGGCGCCCAGCCCTTAGCTCGCGGCGTGCCCCTCCTCAGCACACACTGAGTGGAGGCTGTCTCCAGGCTTGGTCCAAATCCCACCTTCCCAGAGCGCTGTGGGTGACTCAGAGCCAGCCTACAGCAGCTTCCTTCCTCTGAGCCTGTGTGAGCCTGGGCCCGAACACTCACGCTGGTGCTTAGTCACTCAGAGCGGGTGCATCTCTGTGCCTGTCTTGGGCGCCCCACTAGGCTTTAAATTGCTGGGGGACCAAGGTGGCAGGGCACATAACTTCTCTCAGGGGCCCCCCGTGGTCTGCTGGCACCCCCATGAGTATCTGTCCTCCTCTTCTTTGCCCAGACCCCTTTAAGTGCCCAGCACAGAGCTGCCCAGAGCTGCTTGGAGGACCCCAGGAATGGGGAGGAGGAGCGACAGTGCGGGGGTGCCACAGGTGGGGAGGGGACACCTTTTGGGTTGCAGCACCGGAGGGCTGAGCAGCTCTTAGAAGACTTCCTCACTGAGACTCCGGAGGTGAGCGGGAAGCTTCCAGGCAGCAGGGACCCCCGCAGAGCAGTGGGGTCCCTACAGCTAAGGCAGGGCAGGTGTCCTCTAGTGAAAGCCGGAGCCCAGGATGCTTGCACCAACAGCCACCTGTGCGTAGCAGGGCGTGCGCCCCTGCATGTGTTTCTGCCAGTGCCTTCAGTGCAAATGCGAGGACCCTTTTAAAGCTGGGTGCCCTTGGCCCCCCCAGCCCCACCTTGGCCAGGCAGAAGCACAGCGGGACTGGAGGCTCTGGTAGTTCCTGCAGGAGGGCCGGCAGGGAGTCCACCCCAGCACAAAGCCCTCTTCCCCCGTGTGGCATCGGACTGGGGGTCGGCCCCTCGCACACAGCCCAGAGCCTGGGGCTCCCACAGTCCCACGGTGGTGGTCGCGGCTGCCCCCACTCTGAACCAATCCACAGCTGTTCTTGTCACGCCGGCGGGGACAGAGCCTCCCACGCACCTTAACTGGATGTGAAAAGTTAATTCAGGTATAAAAGCGAAGGCTTAATGAAAGGAGAGAGCCGCGGATTAATTACGCCCTTTTTTTTGACAAGGTGAAGGCATGCAACCTGCAGCCCGCTAGCCCGCCCCCCCCCCCTCGTGGCACGTGCTTTCCTCACCCAAGAGGGGCCTGGGGACTGGGGTGGAAGGGACAAAGTGTGAATTCTGGCATCTGGGGCAGAAACCTGCAGGGCAGCGTGGACATACATGACAGCTGGGCAGCCAGGCCCCTCCCCCAAGTTTCCCCAAAGACTTCCTGCCTCCATGTCTGTCCTTCGGTGTGTGTGAGCCTCAGCTTTGGGACATGATCAGGTCCTGAAGGCTCCCTCCACAGTGCAGCCGGCCCGTGTCACTCCCACTGCTCCTACCGCCCCCACCAGCACCAGCACCAGTACCACCATCCTCATCGCTAACTCACGGAGCGGTCCCATGGGCGAGGCACCACACTGTGTTACTTCATTTCAAGTGGTTAATGATCCCAAGGTGGAACTTTTTCTTGTCTCCATTTTACAGATGAGGACATAGAGGTGCAAAGAGGTAAAACTAAATTGTGCACAGTTACACAGCTAAAAGTTATCAGGACCAAGCTTTGCCTTTTGTTCTCCCTGGCCCTGAGCTGCCCTGATGCGCCCTCCATTAGAAAAGGCACAGCCCTCGGGACTGGTGCTGTGGCGTGGGGGGTTAAAGCCAGGACCTGTGCCAGTGTATCATGTAGGAGCCAGTTAGAGTCCCGGCTGCTCCACTTCCGATCCTGCTCCCTGCTAATGCACCTCGAAGAACAGTGGAAGACGGCCCAAGTCCTTGGGCCCTTGTACCCACGTGGGAGATTTGGATGAGGTTCCAGGCTCCTGGCTTCAGCCTCGCCCAGTCTTGGTTACTGTGGGTGGGCTTGAAGCACCTCCTGCTTTGAGATGGATCAAGATTTAAAAAAGATTTATTGGGGCCAGAGCTGTGGCGCACTAGGTGGCGCTGGCATCCCATATGGGCGCCAGATTCTGGTCCTGGTTGCTCCTCTTCCAGTCCAGCTCTTTGCTGTGGCCCAGGAGGGCAGTGGAGGATGGCCCAAGTGCTTGGGCCCCTGCACCTACATGGGAGACTGGGAGGAAGTACCTGGCTCCTGGCTTGGGATTGGTGCAGCTCCAGCTATTGCAGCCACTTGGGGAGTAAACCAACGGAAGGAAGACCTTTCTCTCTGTCGTCTTTCACACGGCCTATAACTCTACCTGTAAAAATAAATAAATAAAATAAATGAATAAAATATTTTTAAAAATATGATTTATTTACTGATTTGAAAGAGAGAGAGAGAGAGCGAGCTCCCACCTGCTGGCTTATTTCCAAGATGGCTGCAACTGCCAGCGTTGGGCCAGGCCAAAGCCAGGAGCTAGGAATTCCATCCAGGTCTCCCACGTGGGTGCAGGGGCCCAAGCACTTGGGCCATCTTCCGCTGCTTTCCCAGGCACATCAGCAGGGAGCTGGATCAGAAGTGGAGTAGCCGGCATTCACAGTGCTCATAGGAGATGCCGGCATCAGAGGCGGCTTAACTCGCTGGTCACAGCGCCAGCCCAGAGGTGGACTATCAGAAAACACGGGCTCTTGCTTCCTTATTTCCCTACCTCCTGGACTGGCACAGGTGTCCTTCTCTCCCCTCTACAAGGACCTCATCACATATCTTCTGGGATGAAAGCAGGAGACCCAGCTGGTCCCGGGGCCTGGGGAAAAGAGGCTCCAACCCCAAGCCCTTTCCCCAGCAGGCGGAACTCCCGTCACAGCTGGCTGCTCGGCCCGGCCGTGATGGAGCAGGCCGGCCCTCCCTGCTCAGAGCTGACCCGCCCTGCAGGCTGTGTCTGGGGGACAGTGCTCTGTGCCGGTTGCAATAGGAATTCTCCAGGGGCAGTCGAATCAAGGGACTTTTCTCTCTACAGCTGCATTTGTGTGTGTTGCTTTCATCTGAAGAGCACACAGGGCTGGCTGCTGAGGGCCAGACGCTGCATGCAAGTCTCAAGGGCAGCTGCTGTGGTCGGCAAAGCGACCTCCTAACCTGGAGGGCCACGGGACGCGCGGGAGGGCGGGAGGGAGAGCAGCTGGTGGAGATCAGAGGCTCAGAGAAGTCGGGAGAGATGTTTGAGGCCACAGAACAATTCAGTGGAAGTGACAGCCCAAGCCCCGTTTCTAGGGTCCCTGCAAAAGGCTGTTGTCCCTCGCTGAACCCCACAGCTTTCCTGTCTGCATGTACCTTTAGCCCAGGGAGTGCACGGCCAGGACAGGGGACCAGAGGGATGTCCCTGTGACAGATGAACACGTGACACAGGCTAAATGCATACTTACTAAGCATCAGGTGCAGGGAAAATGGCATTATTTCTCTTACTCCACATGCCAACGGTGGGGGTAGGTACTGACATCCCTAATTTGAAGACTTGGAAATTGAGGCTTAGAAAGATAGATTGACACTGGCAAGAGTGCCCAGCTAGTAAGATTTGGGACTTTAGGAATGGGAGACACCCAGGACACTGATGGAAAGGGGTGGCTTAGGTCTTGCTGTGGTCTGGGTTCATACATTGGAGGTATGGTCTTCAATGTGTGGTAAAGTAAGAGGTGGTGGCCCCTTTAAGAGTGGGGCCTAGGTCAATGTGGGCACTGCCCTAGGAAGGGATTAAGGGACTGCTCACCCCTTCTGTAGCTTACAGTTCTGAGATTTCGTCTCTTCCTTGTGCACCTGCTACTGCCATAAATCCATCCGCTGGGATGCCATGTGCCCTTGGGCCCTTACCAGAGGCTGGACCCGTAAGGCTGCCTGGTCATGGAATTTGAGCCTCCAAACTTGTGAGCCAAACAAAACTTATTTCTCTATGAAGATAACCTGCTCAGGTATTTTACTATCCTAAGGAAATGGACGAACACAGATTTCATCCCGTGAATATTTATGGGCACCTGCTGTGTGCTGAATAGTGCACTACACACTGGAGATACAGCAGTGAGCAAGACAAGAACGAGTCTTAGCCCTCATGGGGCCCCCAGCCTGGAGGCGCAGGTGCCCATGGCGCTGGGACACAAACATGTGACTTACCCAGCTCTGCCTTCCCTGCCCTGACGGTTCTCCACCCTGGCTGCCAAACAGGAGAGTCGGGAGCCCTTGTCTTTCCTGATCTTTCCCAGGCTGGGACTTGTCCACGAGGTTAGGGCGGGAGCGCTACACCAATTCGATGCTGCTCGGGACCACACAGGCCTGGAACTCCTGTCTTAAACTAAAGGATTCAGAGGTGGGTGTGTGTGTGTGTGTGGCGGCTGTGAGGACCGCACCTGTGGGTGTGGCAGAGGGGTGGAGACGGAAAGGGCTGCTGGGGAGACCCCGACTCTCTGCCACATGACAGAGTGTGAGGTTGGATGAATGTTCTCGCAAGCGCGCTGGCTGCCATCTGCCTGGGAGGGAATTGGTTATTTATTCCAGGTCGTAAGCAGGGGATCTTGCCAGAGAGCCTGGAGACACACCTGGAAAACGTAAAGCAGGACCTCAAGTACAGAGAGCAGAGCGATCCAGCCGACAGGAGGGTGTGGGGCCACCTGGGCAGCCTGAGGTCTGAGGCTGGGAGAGGCCAAGTTAGAACCAGGGCCTTATCCCAGGCCTGGGCGGCCAGGGAAGGAGAAGTGGGTGTCGGGAGGTCCTGGCTCCACCAAGCTAGACGCTGAGGGATGATTGGTCATGACAGGAAGCCCAGTCCAAGGGAGGAGATGCAGCCTTGTCCCTAGGGAGCGCCAGTATGAGGGGAGAAGAGTCCCACCCTCAAGGAGGCCCCATTCATTCTGGGTGAAGGCAAAGCAGGAGTGTTTGCAGTGACTCTGGGCTCACCGGGCATTTATGTGGGGGGGTTGGGGGCTGCTTCGCAGCATTTTAGTCACGTGAGTTTGGTGTGCCTTTCAATTTTTTAATGATTAATTTATTTATTTGAAAGACAAAATTACAGAGAGAGAGAGAGAGAGAGAGAGAGAGAGAGAGAGAGAGAGAGATCTTCTATCTGCTAGTTCACTCGCCAAATGGCAGCATTGGCCTGGACCAGGTCAGCCCAAAACTAGGAGCCAAAAACTCCATCCGGGTCTTCCACCTATGTGTCAGGGCCCCAAGAATTTGGGCCATCATCTGCTGCCTCCCCAGATGCATCAGCAGGGCGCTGGGTTGGAAGTGGAGCCGCCAGGACTCGAATCGGCACTCTGCTATGGGATGCTGGCCTCGCAGGGGGCGGCTTAGCCTGCTGCTCCAAGCACTGGCTCCTTTCCCTTTCATTTTTACACTTTTGCAAACACTGTCAGAAGAATGCCTTTTAAAAAAGGGATCTGTCCCTCCTGGATACTGGCCAAAGGAGGCCAGTATGTTTGCTATTGCTCATCAAAGCTGATGGCCACACATTTTTGCTGAAGCTGTTCTGAAACCTTTATCTATCCCAGCTCCTTCAATTCTTACAGCAATCCAACGAGAGGGGTGCCACCAGCCTGCTTCAGAGAAGGGGGAACTGAGGACACAGCCCACCTCCCTGGAAGTCCCAGAGCTGGTGAGGGGCCCCCCTGAATGCAATCCCAGGCGCACTGAGCCCAGCGCCCTTGCACCGAAGCGTGGGGCTGCCTGTGGTGGGTGGGCGGGGCCGAGCCCCTCTGTGGGAATAGATGCAGCCCCACCCCGGGGGACGTGTCAGTATCTTGTGCCTCAGAGAGTCAGGCCCCTGGAGCTGGACACGGTGTGCCCTGGGAGAAGCCCCCCCACCTGCCTGGGCGCTCTTTCAAACATGGATCCCTGCGGCCCCGCCCGGGGCTCCTCTGCCTGACCATGAACTTCTGGGGAGCTTCTCAGAGGGGAGAATGCAGGGCTGCACAGAGAGAAAACAGCACAAGAGATGAGAAAGAGAGAAACTCCTGCTGAGCCAGTCTGCCCCGCTCCCACTTTGAAATTAGGGTCTGGGGTCTTTACGCTAGATCCTTCCACTTAAGTTAACTCTGGGGTTCTTGTCTGCGGTACTTGCCCCAGCTTCCCTTCAAAGGTTTTAGGATCAAAGCAGACGGCACCTATGAAAGGGCTCAGTAAGGCGCAAGGCCCTACCCCGCTCATGGGACATCCGGGTAACCGTTCTAACCTTCAATGTCATCAGTCATCCGTGGGTGACCGTGAGAGGAAGTCAGGGCCACGGGCTGTGGGCAGAGGGGAGCAAAGGGAGCTCGATAGAGGCTGTGGTTCTGCAGGGAGATGTGTAGATGCAGTAGGGGAGAGAGAGAGAGAGAGAGAGAGAGAGAGAGAGAGAGAAAGATCCCCCAAGCAGGCGGACAGTGTGAGCGACCATGTAAAGAGGGCGCAGGGTGCGGTGGGGGCGGCAGGGGCTTATGGCAGCTGCTGGCAGCTGGTATGCATTTGGAGAAGTCTGAGGAGTGGCTGCTTTTTGCCTGTTCTGGACAGCAAGGAGCCATTGGAAGTTACTGAGCAGATGTTGTTACAAAGGCCAATGGGATTTGGTGCATCTGTTGGGAAGAAAAAGGGAGGACTAACAAAGGAGACCTTTGCAGCCTCAGGGAATTGGAAAAAGCACCCAGCAAGAGAGCTTTCTGGGCGGGAGAGCCCCCGGGACTAGGTCACAGCTTGCACGATGGTTGTGCATGCACTGAACAGAGCTGAGACCTGCTCCCCCCAGCACAGGAGATTTGGGGTGAAGGAGACAGTATGGTTCCCGCCCCTGGACATGTACAGTCTGGCAAGGGTGGCGGAAATTGGTATGACAGTGGCACAAGCCAATTCGAGATTCTAAATGGTGAGGGAAGCCTCTTCCAGGGCTTGCCCAAACCGGAAAGAGGGTGCAGAGGTACAGGTGGGTCCAGGAAGGCTCCCAGGAGGAAGCAAGTTTTCGCTGAGTTGCCAAAGGCCGAGCAGAAGTGTCCTGGGTGAGGGTGAGTGAGCCATCAAAGGCGCAGTGTCGCCCCACACGGAGCAAGCGGGGTGGAGGTCCACATGGCCAGGTGTTAGCCAAGGCAGGTGGAACGCAGCCCGCAGGGCCTGGCGGGCTGTGGCGGAGAGTCTGGTCTTTATCCTGAGAGCAGTAGGGAGGCGTGGGGTGCTTTAGGCAGAGAGGACATGATTGGATTTGCGATCTCAGGAGTTCATTGCACTTCAGGTAAGGAGGAGAGCGGGAGTGGATCCCAAGAGGATTCTGGGAGGCCAGTTTGGAGGCTTTGGCTGTAGGCCATGGGAGCAGACTGATTGCCATAGGCACAAAGGATTGACTGGAACAAGCAGAACTGAAGAGGAGGCTCCAGCGATGTGGCGATTGATTTGTGCCCGGGTCCTCCGAGACTCTTCGTCCCCTGTGTCGCTCAGTTCTCAGGCCTCTGCACACACAGGCCGTAGCTGCTGCGCAGTCACGAGAGGGAGAGAGAGAATTCTGGGGCTGCACTGGGGTCCAGCTGCTGTGGCTGGGAGATTGAGCGGGGCAGGAGTGCTGGGAGCGACAGCCCCGCGAGAGGCAGAAGGGAGCCGGGCAAAGCCCATCCCTAACGGGAGCTGGAACTCGGGGGGATTGTGTCACAGAAAATAGCAGATGGGATGCGGCCCAGAGAGAGGAAAACAGATGTTTCCTGCGGCAGCTGTGGCAGTGGCCTAGGCAGGGGTGGGGGGATGAGGGGGTGGGGGTGGGGGGGTGAGCCTGGCCCGGGAACGGCTTTCTCTTTGAAGGAGGTTGGGACCCGTAAGAAAGGCACCAGCATTGGCTAAGTTATTCCGTGCGGAGCATTGAGTTGGGCGCCTTTCCTTCTCTGCACAACAGGACGATGAAACAAGACTCAATCACAGCTGGGGAAACTGAGGCACAAGAGGGCGAGGGTGGCTTGTTAGAGACGGCCCGGGCAGCCAGAGGCAGAGCTGAGCGTTGATCCCAGGATGCTGGTGGTCGCAGGGCCCGTGCTTTCTGTATCCTGGGTGGTATCTGCCTGGGGAGGGGGGTGGGGCAGAGAAAACAATATTGGCAACTGACCTTGACTTTCCTGTCAATGAGGCCACCCGAAGAGAACAGGCTGGCTGCTGGGAGAGAGGTGAGAGGGCAGGGCTCAGGCTTCATATGGCGGGTGGGAGTCATCCCGGAATACTGACCGGCTTGTGGGCACCTCGTGGAGAGACCTCTGTCTCTCAATATCCTCCATATCGCCTACTTCCTCTCTCATCCCCTCCCCCCTGGCTATGGTTACCTGACTGGCCTGCTGTTTTTTTTTTTTTTTTAATCTTCTAATTAACAAGAGCCAGTTCCTTGATTTTTTTAAAAATTCATATCTTAGGAAAGGAAGCGAGCTGATTTTGCACAGGTTTGGCTGATTGCGGGATTAGCAAGTGCCTTCCGACTTGCTTAATCCTCATTTAATTCCTTGATCAACTTGGTTCGGCTCAAAACAGGCTGCACCTAAGAAATTCAGGATAAAAGCTGCATTTTCGGGAGTTAAGCCCCGGCATTGTGTTTATTCTTCAATGTGACTAAATTGTGTCTAGTCTGTGGTGAGAGGGACAGGCAGACAAAGAAGCGACTGCCATTGTGGTGCCTTAACCTTGGAAATAATGCCCGGGAGATGGAAAGGGACATGGATTGGGGAGGGGCCGGGACGAGAGTGGACTTCGGAAAGAGCCCAGAGCACCCTGGGAGCCCATGGCTGGGGCAGCAGCTGCTTGCATCCCAGCCGGGTCCAGGCAAGAGGCTTGTGCGTGTTGGGAATTTAAATTTGTAGGGAGTGTGGCCAAAAGAAGCCGGGGTGCAGAGAAGATGCAGTGGCCATGGGCCAGTGACAGCGGGGCCAACCCTGCTCTGCACCTGAAGCCCCAAGGAGAAGGCATCGTCTTGGGAACCCAGAGGCAGAGCGAGTGGTATGCAGGGGACTCCTCTGACGGGAGCTGCCACCTCCAACCAAGGATTGCGCTGGGTAGGAGCTGGGACTCCTACCATTCGCCTCCCTTCCCCATTGCCCAATGCTGTTCCTCATTGGCCAGACCCCATGGGAAGCTGAGGACAGGTGGCCCATTGGGGGACCCCACAGGAGTGGATACTGAGGCCAAATGAGAGATGCCCAGAGGGAACAGCTCTGCAGTACTCCACTTGTCCTCACCTGTTTTGCATGTGGCTGGTGGCTGTGGAGGGAACACGATGGATGGATGGATGGATGGATGGATGGATGGGGTGGGGGCAAGCGAGGGTCTCAGGCTTTGCTGTCTGAGCCCAGGCTGCCTGTTCCCTGCACCTCAGCATGGCCAGGCTTGTCTTCATCTCTTCCCTTCATCAAAGGTTATTTGATGCCCAGAGCTCATCAGGCAAGGGGTGCGGCCTGGCAGGCTGCCCCTGCTTTAACTGCCTGTCCCCTTCCTGCTCCCATTCCTACAGGGACAGGAGCAATGTCCAGTCTCTTGGCCCAGCATTGGGCCTCAGAGAGTTTTAGACCCTGCTCCTCTGAGGATGGGGAGAGTGCACCTGTTTCCGGGGTGCCACACACCTTCCTTGTGTTGACTCTCATTTTTCCCAGGATCTAGGAGTCTGCCAGGGGGTGCCCCACCTGGAGATGCTCCCCCCAACTCCAGACTCTGGCACGAACCTGCCCTTCCCTGCCCCTTCCTTCTGGAAGTCTTTGGTCACTGTCCCATCAGCATCTGCTCTCTGCTGTGCTCCACAGGCCCTGAGCAGTCACAGGTGCAGATGGCTCCGGGACATGGCTCTGGGGGTGTGGGTCCCAGGCCCACTGGACTGTAACCTCCCCCAAGGAAAGTCTCTTTGGGACGTTCCCGACTCCCTCTGGCACCTGCGTGAGCTCAGCTAACCTCTCTGGGAAACACAGGTGGCTGCCAAGTCATCTCACTGACCCCATTGCTGGGAAGTAAAATGTAGGATATTCAGGGTCCTCTGACTCTGGGGACAGCAAGAGGCCCTTGAACCACGGTACTGTTTTTAGGAAGTTGGAAGCTAGGACTGTTGGAATTAGACAGGAGCAGAGAGATCAGGCAACCTGATGGCTTGTGTGGATTTTTAGCTGTAGGGTCTTGTCTTTCCCACAGTTGACTATGCTGTGGATTCCTGTGGAGAGCAGGTAGGTGGCAGCTTCTTTGAGGGAAGAGGGGTAAGGGATGGACTGATGCTCACTCAGCTTCTGATGGTCCTGCAGGCTTCTCCACCAGGGCCTTACGGCCCTGCTGTAGTCCAGTCCTGGTGTGAGCGCTCAGTTGGCAGAGGGATGTGACCACAGTCTGAGCTGGTTACTGACCAAGGAGGAGCAAGAACCCGGGCATCAGCATTTCCGGGCTGAAGTCCCTTCCGGCTCAGCAGTCCTTCTACCGAAAGTTATTTGCACTGGTTGTTCTTGGCCTAGCCCTCATCCCTGCCCACCGGACTTGCCCCAGGCGTCCCTGTGTGTCTCAGGAGGCTGCTGTGGCTTGTCCCAGACATGGGCAGCCAGCACGTTACACCTTGATTACTGAGCAGTCCAGCTGCCAGCTGACCCTTGGCTTTGGGTCACAGAAGGCCCAGGCCCACTTCTCTCCCGGTCTTAGAGGATACCTGGCTCCCTCCTCTCTGGAGCTGGTCGGTGACCATGCTGGGCTGTGTCTGAGATCCCAGGGGAAGTTCAATTAGCATGCCGGGTCCATGCTGGCTGGCTCCGCATACTATTTGCACAGGTTAAGTATTCCTGATAAGGCTTCTGGAATCAGAGGGCTGAAATGAACTTAATTAGAATGCTCCAGGTAGAGATAAAAGGAAGCAGTGCCGGTCTCAGAAGCAACACGCTGGGGGTGGGGAGAGGAGGGTGGGAGAGAAACAGAGGAGGCGCAGAAACTGGAGCCTCCCTGTGCAGGCCGGGTGTCTGGAGCCCAGCTTGGCCTTTGCTCCAGGGACCTAACACAGTCTGTGCTTCGTGTGGGGAGGAGGGTGGCTTGGATGGCCGGCGAAGGGAAGCAAAGCTGATTCACATCAAGTGTAGACTGGCCAGTTGCTCCCTGCAGGCCTTCAGGTGGGTGGGAAGCGCCCATCAGCACAGCGGGGCTTTCTTGGGCTTGGATGGGGGTTGGGGGCGGAGCTAGTGGCTTCCAGTTCTTTCAGATGTTCAGGTGAGTTCTGTGCAGCCCCCTCTGCCTCCCACACTTCCTGGAATCTGTGTCCCCTCTAATGGCGCTCAACTCACTCCACTCCCAGCTCAGACAGCTCCAGGACAATGGCCATTGCAGGTGTAGCAGGAGCGCCTGGTGCCCCAGCCGTGCCTAGGAGCCACCCGGAATGGCTGCCTCTCTTCTCTTGCCCAGTTTTGTGCTTCCTGGGCTCACAGTGCCAATAAACTCTTAGCATTCAGATCCTTGCTCCAGAGAAGTCTCTGGAAGACCCAGCCAAAGGTGCTGAAGCTTAAAGAAGCTTCCGAGATGGGAGACTGCTGGGACCGCCCTCGTCAGCGTTCTTTCTGCCTATGCAGAACATCTTTCATCGTTTCCCCAGCTTGCACCTTTGATTTCCCATCTGATTGGCACCAAGCCTGCTGGGGACACCACCTCACTGTGGCCTCCTCCCTGGCTTCTGCCGCCACTGCTGCTGGCTGTCCTCTTACCAGGCACCCACCCCTGCTCCCTGTCCCTGCAGCCATGACCTGGAGGACTCTGTGGGACACACAGACCTGGGGCAGGCACAGCTGGAAGGACTCGGTCCCCTGCAGGGGCAGAGAGGAGAGGCCCTGGTGCTGTGTGGGCCCTGCAGGGCTTGGCCTCGCTGGGCAGGAGTCATCCCACGGGAGCCAAGCTCCTGATCCCGCTTCAATGCAGGCCTCCAGCACCCCTGCGACCTGGAGAAGTCAGGGCCTTAGAGACACACTCTGCTCACGGCACAGAGGAGGAAATAGAGATGGGTGGCAGGGCAGGGGTAGGGGGCTGACTTGGCCGAAGTCACTGAGCTGGGGTGAGAACCCCGGTCCCCTGATTCCACTCTACCTATGCCGTCTTGGGCAGGAACAGCCTCCTTCAATGTTCCAACGAAATTGGGACGTCTCAGTAAGGACAGCCCTCCCTTCCCTCCGCAGGGGATGTGTGACCTATAGACCTCATTGGTGATGGCGATAATACTTTGGAGATGTGAGCCCCTGTGTGAAGTTCTCATTGGCTCTCCTCCTCCAGGCTGAGCTGTGAGCTGTGTCAGCCCAGTGAAAGAGAGGCTGGTCCTGCTTTGGGCGAAGACTCCACGCAGGGGGCTGGTGCTGTGGTGCAGTAGGTTAAGCATCTGTCTGTAGCTCTGGCATCCCATATGGGCGCCGGTTCAAGTCCTAGCTGCTCCACTTCCGATCCAACTCCCTGCTAATGCATCTGGGAAAACAGTGGAAGATGTTTGGGCCTCTGCACCCACATGGTAGATTTAAAAGAAGCTCCTGGCTCCTGGCTTCAGCCTGGCCCAGCTCTGGCTGTTGCAGTCATTTGGGGAGTGAACCAACAGATGAAGGAATCTCTCTCTCTCTCTTTCTCTTTCTCTATGCCTTTCAAATAAATAAAAAACTTAAAAAAAAAAAAAAAGACTCCATCCAGGGGTTCTGCTGGGCTCTGGTGAAAATTTTGGGGCTTGAATCCTGGCTCAATCGCCATGGCCCTGGACAAAGTAGATGAATTAGTAAAATAAGTAAGCATTTAAAATAGCTTCCCTGTGCCCTCCGGCTATCACAGCATGTCCCCTGGGGAGTCCTTGTGTGATGTACAGAGAGTGACTGGCTCCTGCTCTCAGGCCTGGGGAATTTGTTTGGGGCCTCTCCTTGGAGGGGGGTGGGGAAGGGAGGGTGCTGGGGTGGCCCTGCTCTTTCTCCAGGCTGAGTCTCTGGGGGGAGGGGCATCCAGGGCCGATGGAGGAGACGCCCGAGCACAGGAGCCCCTGCCTCCTCACTTCGGACTCCCACGCTGCTCCCACGCACCTGTGTAGCGGCTGCCCTGGAGGGGACTGAGGCGTGGTAAGCAGAGAGAGGCTCTGTGTTCAGATCGCCAAGCGCCCCTCCTAAGAGGGAACCCAGGAGTCGCTGCTTGCCCTGAAGGGAGGTGAATCTGGTTGGGGGGGGGGGGTTCCCCAGGGAGTTCTGAGAAGGTGGCTGGTCAGCACCGGAGAGGGTCCTTAGCTTCATCAAGAGACAAATGAGGACCAATAGATGGGAGCACTAGGACAGCCCTGCCCGGATGGAGCTGGCAGCTGGGAGAGAACCTGCCAGAAGGCTGTGAGCTTGGCCCAGCAGCAGGGGAGAGAACCCCCCTTACCCTTCTGGGCACCACTCCACATAAACACAAGGACTGGCTTGGGCCAAATACACCTCCTAGTGTTATAGAAGCCCCTCCCTATCCACAAAATGCCCTCCCAGACAGTACGAGGGAAGGGCGGTGGGTGATGGAAAGATCCACACATTATCCACAGGACTCTGTGTTCTCTTTAAAAGGCTGAGGGGCTGGCATTGTGTTGGGTAAAGCTGCTACCTGCAGTGCCACCATCTAATACGGGCTCCAGTTCGAGTCCCAGCTGCTCCACTTTCCATCCAGCTCTCTGCTTATGGCCTGGGAAAAGCAGCAGCAGATGGTCCAGGTATTTGTGTCCCTGCACCCATGTAGGAGACCCGGAAGAAGCTCCTGGCTCCTGGCTTCCTCCTGGCCCAGCCCCAGCCATTGCAGCCATCTGGAGAATGAACCAGTAGATGAAAGATCCTTGACTGTCTCTCCTTCTCTCTCTGTAATCTGTAATGCTGAATTTCAAATAAATAAGTCTCCTTTAAAAAAAAAAAGACACTGTTTGAATAATGGAATCAGACCTAGGTTATTCAGCTAAAACTCAGCTGCTCTCTCCCCACTATCCACAGAAAAGGTGCGCAGGAGAGCTCCAGTCAGCTAACAGACCGTAAAGGGAAGTGGTTTCTCTGTACATCTGAGTGTGCCGCGGGACATCTGTGACCCGGCCACACATAAATTATCTCACGTGATTCCCATGTGTGCTGGAAGATGGCCATTTTCGGGGTCCAGCCTAGAGTGGCCATATGGTGCGGGATGACAGAGGCCACAGCAGCGTGCCCAGAATCATCTTTATTATCACCATTTCCACTGCCTGGGGCTCCGGAGGCTGTTGGCTCCTCCCACCAGAGCTTCCCTCCATGCTGGGTGCTCAGCTGAGCTGTGGTTGCTGGGTGAAGGTCGATGCAGCAGAACTTGGGAGAATCAGCTCAGGATTTTGAATTCCACCAGAGCAGACCCTGGTGGAAATCCTAGTCCTCCCACTTGCCAGCTGTGTCCCTGGGAAGGCAGTCTCACTTCCCTCAACTGTAGGATGGGGATAAGTACATCAACTCTGTTGTTTGGGTGTGAGAGTTACAGATATGTGAGGAATGTTAGCACAATGCCCTGGGCATAGGAGCTACTCAACTTAAATGGTAGTGAATTTAAGAATGGATGGGTGGATGGATGGATGGATGGGTGGATGGATGATGGATGGATGGGTGGATGGATGGGTGGGTGGATGGGTGGATGGATGGATGGGTGGGTGGATGAATGGGTGGGTGGATGGGTGGATGGATGGATGGATGGGTGGGTGGATGATGGATGGATGGGTGGATGGATGGATGGGTGAATGGATGATGGATGGATGGGTGGATGGATGATGGATGGATGGGTGGATGGATGGATGGGTGGGTGGATGAATGGGTGGGTGGATGGGTGGATGGATGGATGGATGGGTGGATGGATGATGGATGGATGGGTGGATGGATGGGTGGGTGGATGGATGGATGGGTGGATGGATGATGGATGGATGGGTGGATGGATGGGTGGGTGGATGGATGGATGGGTGGATGGATGATGGATGGATGGGTGGATGGATGGGTGGGTGGATGGGTGGATGGATGGATGGACGGGTGGATGGATGATGGATGGATGGGTGGGTGGATGGGTGGGTGGATGGGTGGATGGATGGATGGATGGGTGGATGGATGATGGATGGATGGGTGGATGGATGGGTGGGTGGATGGGTGGATGGATGGATGGATGGGTGGATGGATGGGTGGGTGGATGGGTGGATGGATGGATGGACGGGTGGATGGATGATGGATGGATGGGTGGATGGATGGGTGGGTGGATGGGTGGATGGATGGATGGATGGGTGGATGAATGGGTCATTTGCAGAGATAAACACTCAGGCACAGGTCCTGCACTGAAGGGCAATACAGTTGTCTTGTTCCCATGGAGGACAGGCCCCAGGACCTCCATGGACAACCAAATCTAGATTCTCATGTCCCTTTTATAAAATGCCCCGGTATTTACATACAAACCCTCCTTCATGTGCATACTTTAAATCCCCTCTAGATTATTTGCAACACAAAACACAACACAGATGCCATGGAAATCATTGTTATTCTGCATCACTTAGGGCTCATGGCAAGGAGAAAAGCCTGCACATGGTCAGCAGATGCAATTTTTAAAAATGTTTTTGATCTGTGGCTGGTTGAATCTGTGGGTTCAAAACCCATGTAAGCAGAGGGCCGGCTGTGTAATGCGGGGCTTAACAGTGAGAGCTCCAATGACAAATGGCCTGCCCTGGTCACTTGCTATGTAGCGATGGCAAAGCTGCTCAGCCTGTCTGGGTCTCGCTCCCCCAGGGACCTCATGACGATGGGGATAATGATAGCTCTGTAATGGGTGTTATGTGTTCTGCCGCCGTGAGGATGCAATGAGTGAAGGTATAGAAGCCTCTTCCAGCTCTGCCTGGCATAAAGTAAGTGCTCTGTACACGCTAGCTGTCCTTGGGAGGAGCTATGTGTCTGGGGCCTTTCTCTTCCATTCCTGCAAGTCCTGCGAAGGTTCCACGAGGATGGGGAACGTAAGCTGGGCCATCTGGCCTCAAGGAGCTCGCTAAGGGGCCAGATGTGCACTGTTGACGCAATCACACTCAGGCTGACAGATGGGCTCCTGTGACACTGACAGAAGCGAGGACCCGGGGGACGTGTAGATTGACGGTGCCACAGGGAGCAGAAGGCGGTGGGGGACCCAGCGACGCTTTGGAGAGGCTGCAGTGCCTGTGTGCACTCCCAGCAGGGGCCGACTGAGCCTTCCAAATTCACACAGCCCAACATGCCGTTTGCTCTTTCTCCCTATGGGAGCCCCCAGCCTTGCAGCCACTGTAGCAGACAGCTGGGACTTCTGGAAGAACGGAAGACCTTGAATGAGTGGCATGGTGCCCAAGCCTCAGTCTCCTTACACGGAAAATGGGAATAAGAGCAGCTCTCCTTCTGACCTCTTCATAGAAATTAGTCTCTGTGTTAGCCACCAGTCCGGCCAGTGTTGGCAGGGGGGCTCCAATGAGTGACTCTCTCAAGGACAGGTTAGGATACTCTCACGCCTGCTCTGGGAAGGGGGTGACAGTCTTATCTCATCTTGTCATGTCATGTCATGCCACATCATGTCATGTCATGTGTCACATCATGCCACGTCATGCTACATCATGTCATGTCATTGCACCACACAGGTCTGGAGGTCTCCTGTTTTTGGGTTTTAATTTCTCCTTAATCTGGACATTAACCACGAGCCATGCAGCTGATGGCGTGTGCTGCTTTGACCACGGCTCCCTGCCCCTGGATCTCACAGCTGGTGAGGGTGGGGGCATCAGGCCCCAAGCCCAGTCGCAGAAGGAGATGTCCTTCCTCTGTGCCCCAGGAGCTGCTGCCCTGAGGGGGGCCCTCTGCTCCCTCCCAACCCCCGTGAGGTCCGCCCACCTCTGTTCCCGCCTGCACCCGCATTTCTCCTTCTTCCCGGAAGTCAAACTCCGTCACCTCCCATCCAGCTTCTGCCCACGATGAGCAGTTGTGGCATGCATCTGAGGAGGGGAGAAAATCCACTGCTTGGAGTATCGAGCAGCTCAGAAATGATTATGCATGAGGCTTTGTGCATGCACTGGCGCGTTCCCCTGAGGCTAGGCCTGGCCGCCGGAATGAACGTGGCCACAGCTTGGCCTTTCCTTCCGTGTTGTCTGTCTTCTCTGTCTTTTCTTCCTCCTGGCGTTTATGCATCCTGAACACATTCAGAACTGAAACATTAAAAACGCTCATGAACACAGCGTGGGCAGGGCCTTCCTGAGCTTAGCAACCGAGGTGCTGACAGACAGGAGGGAGGGAGGGAGGACGCACAATGGGGCTGCTGTGCCAGGAGGCGCCCATGACGTTCAGGGGTGTCCAGTCTGGGGTGGGGGAGGATGTCTTGTCTTAGGGAGCCCCAGGCTTGGGGGGTGACACAGCCTTGCCCTCAGGGACCCCAGGCTAAGCGGGGGATACAGCCCTGTCCTCATGGGACTTCCTGTCCAATAGGAGATCCCTTAAAGATTTATTTATTTTGAAAGGCAGAGTTACAGAGAGAGAGAGAGAGAGAGATCTTGCATCCATCTATTGGGTCACTCCCCAGATGGCCACAATGGCCAGCAATAAGCCAGGCCAAAGCCAGGGGCCAGGGGCCAGGAGCTTCTTCTGGGTCTCCCATGTAGGTGGCAGGGAACCAGACACTTGGGCCATCTTCTGCTGTTATTCCAGGCCATTAGCAGGGAGCTGGATTGGAAATAGAGCAGCCAGGGCTCTAACTAGTGCCCAGAAGATGTGTTAAAGAATTGTTTGTTTATTTGTGTTTGGGGCGGGGTGGGGGAGAGAGAGAGAGGCAGAGGCAGAGACAGAGGGATCGTCCACCTGCTGGTCCACTCCACAAATGCCTGCGAATGCCATGACGCGGCTGAAGCTGAAGCCAGGGACTGGGGATTCAGTCCACGTCTCCCACAGGCAGACAGGAACCCAGTTACTGGAGCCACCCCCACTTCCTTCTGGGGTCTGCATTGACAGGAGGCTGGAGTCAGAAGCTGCAGCAGCCAGCCATTGCACCCACGTCCTGGGACAGGAGACAGGAGCTGTGGTTTTTTTTTTTTTTTTTTTTTGACAGGCAAAAGTGAGAGAGAGAGAGAGAGAGACAGAGAGAAAGGTCTTCCTTTTTGCCATTGGTTCACTCTCCAATGGCCGCTGCGGCCAGCGCACTGCGGCCGGCGCATCGCGCTGATCCAATGGCAGGAGCCAGGTGCTTCTCCTGGTCTCCCGTGTGGGTGCAGGGCCCAGGGACTTGGGCCATCCTCCACTGCACTCCCGGGCCATCCATAGCAGAGAGCTGGCCTGGAAGAGGGGCAACCGGGACAGAACCCAGCGCCCCGACCGGGACTGGAACCCTGTGTGCCGGCACCGCAAGGCGGAGGATTAGCCTGTTGAGCCACGGCGCCGGCCAGGAGCTGTGTTTTAACCTGGGTGCTAACTGTTATGCTAACGACCACTCCTGGGAGAGTCTACTCCGATCTTAGAGGGGGTCTTCTCACTTTCACGGCTTTCTGAAGGGGAAATGAGTTTGACAGCCTCATTTTGCCATGGGGCACTGAATGGACAGATGCACTGGTAGGTTGTCATTTCGTAAATACTTATTTTTTTAAAAGATTTATTTATTTATTTGAAAGGCAGAGTTACACAGAGAGAGAAAGATAGGCAGAGAGAGAGGTCTTCTATCCGATGTTTACTCCCTAATTGGCCACAATGGCCAGAGCTGCGCTGATCTGAAGCCAGAAGGCAGGAGCTTCTTCCGCGTCTCCCACGCGGGTGCAGGGGCCCAAGGACTTGGACCATCTTCCACTGCTTTCCCAGGCCATAGCAGAGAGCTGGATTGGAAGTGGAGCAGCGGGGACTTGAACCGGCGCCCATATGGGATGTCGGCACTGCAGGCAGCGGCTTTACCAGTGCTGGTCTCACATAAGTACTTATGGAACGTGGGGTTGAGCCCGAGTTGAGCACTGACAAGCATGCAGGCTTCCCTGAAAGAAAGCAACAGTGTCCTTCGGACAAAGACCACCGGCCTTCTTTGGAGACAGATGGCTCAGGGCTCTTGTAGGACACTGTGATGGACAGCGTGGCTGAGCTGAGCCCCCAGTCCTTGGGGGAGAGGCTAGCGATGCTCTGCTGGCAGGAGCCGGCCTTCCCAGGGGTTCATGCTCCCTGTGGCCACGTTTGGGTTTGGAGTCCTCAAGAAAGATAGGGACTGGGCGGGGCGGGGGGGGGGGGAGAAAGTGGAGGGTTGGGGTGGGGTGGGGGTGGGGACAAGTGCTGAATGCAGAGCGCTGGAAGCTCCTGCAGGGTGCTTTCCACTGGCTCATGGGTTTGTTCAGGAAATGTTTGTGGAGCCCATCTGGATTCCAGGACATGCAAAAATTTGGGGGCTGCAAGGGGACAGACCTGACTCCTGCTCTCGAACAGCCACGTAGAATCCTCAGAGGTTTTCCTTTAGAATATTCCAGGGCGTTAGAGTAAGCCCTACGTGGAGGCCATGAGGCCCTGTTGCGGCCTCCAGTCAGAGGCTGCTCCGGTGGCCCCCAGGTTGCCCTGATGCCTGCTCTGCAGGTTTATGTTGGCTCACCTGTCCCGCGTCCTTCCTGGGGCACAATAACCCCCTGTTCATCTGCGCGTGCTCCCCAGGACTAGCTGCCCGCTTCCTGCTGCCCACCTGACTCCCCAAAGCCCAGCAGCCCTGCACACAGTGAGGCGGGGTTGGGGAGAGTGGGGGGCTCCCAGTGTGCAGGACAAGATTTGTGAGATGTTCACTTCACAGCGGGCACTGCGCCACTTGCTGGGGAGTGCTGGGGAGGCTAGGGTGGGAGCAGCAGCCTGAGGTGGGGGTCACACCTGGGGTGTGAGTACAGTGCCTGTGAAAATGGCCACCTTCGACGCTGGTAGGAGTCCCTTAGGAGGAGCTGAGCAGGGTGCAGGCCATGGTGCTATGAGCCCAGCGAAGGACTCAACACAGAGGCTGGTGTGACAGGGAGTTTGCGTCTCTCTTTTGGTTTCAGCTAGAAGCTGGTGGATGCTTGGGGTCGTCCCTGGTTGGGGGTGCAGCTCTGTCACCCTCACCATGGGCCTTCCACTCCTGGCCCCAAGAGAGCTGCTCCAGTCGTGGCCAATTTCTAGCCTAGGGCCCAAGAAAAAGCAGAGCAGGCCTCTTGCTTTTAAAAGGCTGTGCCCTGGAGCATTCCTTCTGCTCAGCTTGTGCTTAAGCAAGGGGACTTCAACATGCTCACGGAAAAATGGAAGTCAAAGGGAAATTTATTTTGGCGCAAAGATTATAGAATCTGCGCATCTTTTTTGTAATGAACTTTTCCTTGAATTTTTCAAGAATGCTCGTATCTCCTTGGCCAAAACTGGATCACGACTACTTCTAGCTGCAAGAGAGTCTGGAAAATGTAGCCGGGCAGCTAAAACTGGGGAGATGCTAAGGACAACAAGAGCGGAATGGCAGTTTCCGCCACAGAGGTCAACCCCACGTGGCCGGGGTCCACTCGGACAGCGTTATTCCCCCCAAATAGCTCAGTAGATTTGCTGTTGCTGTAAACTGGCTGCATTAGAAGGAAAAGCCCCCCAGGCAACCAGCTCAGTAAAAGGAAGGAGACATTTTTGAATTTTAAAAAAATATGTATTTATTTATTTGAGAGGCAGAGTTACAAACAGAGAGAGGGGGAGACAGAGAGAGGTCTTCCATCAGCTGGTTCACTCCCCAAAGGGCCACAATGGCCAGAGCTGGGCTGATCCAAAGCCAGGAGCCAGGAGCTTCATCTGGGTCTCCCATGTAGGCGGCAGGGGACCAAACACTTGGGCCATCTTCCACTGCTTTCCCAGGCCATCAGCAGTGAGTTGGATCAGAAGGGGAGCAGCTGGGACTCGAACTGACATCCATACTGTGCCAGCGCCGCAGGCAGAGGTTTAGCTCGCTACGCCACAGCGCTGGTCCCAGGGTTTTGAATTGTCGGAGGTCAGTGGTTGGGACCCTCTGAAGCCAGGGATGAGGCCAGGCTGCAGCTGCAGGAGTTGGGCACCAGGCTACAGTCACCACTGCCTACAGCTGTCCCTCTGGGGTCCGGGGAAGCATGTGCCTTAGCCTTCCATCCCACACATTGTGATGGCTGCTCTGTGCCACCAGGGCAGATGCTGCCCAAACACTGTCTCCGGTTACTGGAGCTGGCTTGTGCCCTTCAGCAGGGCAGAAGTGCCAGGGACCTACCCTGGGCAGTAACCCTCAGCAGCTGGTGCATAAATCCCCGACTCTGGGGGACCGAGCCGCAGGTGCCCCCAACAGGATCTGCTCTGTTCTGGCTTCCTTCCCTCTCTCATGTCCTCTCTGCCCTCTGGGTTCTTTCTGGGGGTGACCTCCCTGATAGGCCACTTGTCCTGACATCATCGTCTTAGAGTCGATGGAAAGCCCAGACCGAGAAACTGGAGTTGCTGGGCTTTTCTTGCTCATTCTAAACAGAGGAAAGGCACTGCGGCTAAGAGAGGGGGCTCCCAGCTGGCAGCGGCCAGGGCTGAGTCTCATTGTCACTGCGTTCCCAGCACCTGGCACAGGACCACACACGGGACGGAAGCATCCTGGGGACTGAGCGGATTAACGCAAGGGCCTTCTGTCACCGATTCACTGTGTGACTTTAGGTGAGTCCCTTTACCCCTCTGAGCTGCCCTTCCGTCCACCACGGGAGAGAACAGTATCTGCTTAGAAGGTGCGGTGAGGCAGAAGCCGGGAAGAAGCTTGGGGATCTCAAGGGCTTTAGCTCAGCAAGCTGCCCCTTATCCTTGGGGCTGCTTTTCCAGACGCCCGACTAGGAACGTGCTAGTGGCTACGAAGCAGCATCCGTTCTCACATTCAGATTCTTTTATTCAGCAAAGTGGATAATCCTAGAGGAAGGAACACACATTGTATTTTCTGTAGGATTCATTAAAGTTGTTTTCATTTTGAATTAAACACGCGGCTTCTGAATATTTGTTCTGAATTGCTCCTGTACATGCAAACAAACAAGCAAACAAAAAGGCTCTTCCGGATTGCTCAGCGGTCTTCTCGTTTGCCAGCTGAGAAAGCGGGGCCACAGGGTTGCTAGGATCACTCATTGGTTCTGCAGATGCTGCATGGACACTGGCGCAGGCCGGATGCTGGATGGCAGGTGTCTCAGGAGGCCCGAGAGGGCGTGGTTCTCCTTCATGGAGTTGTCGGCTGCTGGGGCAGGGGCCATGAACAGAACGGTCACACTCATGCTGACCAGTAAGTGCCATGACAGAAAGGAGCCTGTTTCTCCAAGGACGGAGACAGTGAGACTCCACAAGTGGTGTTGGGGAATGGAGAGAGAAGGAGCCCAGAGAATGGCCATTTGAGTGGACATCTGCCACAGGACCTGGGAGCAAAGGAGAGGTAGAACCTCCTATAGGAGAGAGACCACGCAAAGGTCCTGGGGCTGGAGGAGGGCTCGTGGATTGGAAGGAGCGAAACAAAGGCCATTGTGGCCCGAGCGTGGACAGCGACGTGTAGACTGTGAAGTGAGCCACAGAGGTGGCAGTGAGAGACTGCAAAGGGCCTTGGGGGTCGAGCGAGCTAAGCCAACAGTGGGATTCAACTCTTAGTTTTTTCTGCCCCAAATTCCATCACAAAATTTTTAATTTAATTTAACCTTATTATTTTATTTATTTGAAAGGCAGAGCATTAGAGAGAGGAAGTGACGGAGAGAAAGAGATCTTCCATCTGTCGGTTCACTCCCCAAATGGCCTCAACAGCCAGGGCTGTGCCAGGCTGAAGCCAGGAGCCAGAAGCTCCATCTGGGTTTCCCCTGTGAGTGGCAGGGACCCAAGCACCTTGGCCACCCTCTGCGGCCTTCCCAGGCACATTGTAGGGAGCTGGATCACAAGCCGAGTGCTTGGTATTGGAACCCGCACTCTGGTATGGGATGTGAGCATCACAAATGGTGGCTTCACTCACTGTGACACGATGTTGGCCCTTTTATTTTATTTTTAGTCTTTATCTGAAAGACAGAATGGTAGAGAGAGACGGAGAGTCAGAGAGAGGTTCACTACCTGACAACAGCCGGGGGTGGGCCAGGTGGAAGCCAGGAGCCAAGAACTCCCTTCAGATCTCCCACCTTGATGGTAGAAACTTGGGCCATCGTCCGCTGCTTCTCGGGCTCATTAGCAGGGAGCTGGATTGGAAATGGAGGCGGGACTTGATGGCAGGCACTCTGATATGGGATGCAGGCATCACAGCCATCCGTGCCACAGTGCCCACCTCTACCTACAAAAAAATGCTTTAAAACACAAGAGTCACACAGTGCACAGTGGACACCACCACCTGGATTCACGGTAAGCGGGTGACTCTCGCCTGATTATGTGCCTTTCCATCAATCCGTCCCGAAGCCACCTGATAAACCGTCGTATGTTTTGTGCACTTTAAAGTTGAGAGCCCTAAACACGTCCGTGGGTGTACATGTCGCTGCTGAACACAGCCGTGCAACTCAAGAGTTTATAAAGACACAACATGTCTGGGGAGGAGGCGGCTGAGACCTTCGTTACAGCATACGCCCATTGTGGAGGGTTTGGGCTCCAGGTCAGGCCGACTCCAGCTTCCTGCTGACGCAGACCCTGGGAAGCAACAGTGATGGCACGAATGTTTGTGTCCCTGCCACCCATGTGGGAGGCCTGGGTTGAGTTCTGGGCCCTTGGCTGTGCCTCAAGCCAGCCCTGGATGATTTAGGACATCTGGGAAGTGAATCAGTGGCTGAAAACACTCTCTCTCTCTCTCTCTCTCTCTCTCTCTCTCTGTGCCTCCCAAACAAACATGTTTAAAAGATTTGCTTATTTCTAAAGATAAATGAAAGATACAAAGCATTCCATTGCTCCAGAAAGTTCCTCCGTGCACTCCTAGGTGACCACTGTCTGGATACTTTGCACCGTGCGTTGGTGTTGCTTATCCAGAACTTCAGAGAAATAGAACCAACCCATGCACTCCTGTTTGAGAGATGCTTCTGCAGCTCAGCCTGTTCCCGAGCTTCACCGTGCTGCGGGCTTTGTGATTCTTGAATGGCGTCTCTCGTGTGTATGTGCATGTGTGTGTGGGGGGGTGTGTGTTACCCATATAGACAAAGGGATTACCCATTCTGTTGTTAATAAATATTTGAATTGTTTACAGTTTGGGGTAGGTAAAAATAACACTGCCCTGAGCACTGGTGCACAAATCTTTCTGTGCATTTTCCTGACTCCTGAGTGAATGCTCAGAGGGGAGGTGTGGGGTCACAGACCTTTTTTTCCCCTTGAGATTTATTTGTTTCTTTATTTGCGAGGCAGAGTTATACACAGAGAGAGTCAGAGCGAGATCTTCCATCCGCTGATTCACTCCCCAAATGGCCGCAATGGCCAGAGCTGGGCCAGGCTGAAGCCAGGAGCCAGGAGCTTCTTCTGCTTCTCCCCTGTGGTTGCAGGGACCCACGGACTTGGGTCATGTTCCCAGGCCATTAGCCAGGAAGCTGAATCAGAAGTGGAACAGCCGGGACTCGAACTGGTGCCCATATGGGATACTGGCACCGCACTCAGAGGCTTAGCCCACTGCACCGCCGTGCCGGCCCCAGGCTGTTTGGTTCTATAACAGATGTGCAGACCTTGGTCCAGAGCCGCCAGTACCATTTTGCATTCCCACCCACAGTGTGAGAGCTCCAGCCGCCCTACATCCTCATCAGCACTCAATGTTTTCAGCCTCTCTGATTAAAAAAAAAAATCAAACCGGATGAGTGTGTATTAATAGTTCATTACTGTCTTAGTTTGCATTTCGCTGACGGTTAAGGCTGAGCACTTTTTCAATGTGCTTTGGGCCATTTGCATCAGTGAACTGTCTATTAATACTTTCTTCTGTTTTTAAAAATTGTTTTATGTTCTAATTATTGGGTTTTAGGAGTCCTGTGTATATAAGAATGATATGCAGGCTGTTTAAGTTCTTTGTCGTGTGTGTGTGTGTGTGTGTAGTCAGCATTGTATCCAACATATGTTTATTTGAGCAACTGCTGTGTGCTGGACAATGGGTTGATGCACACCATGTCAGGTGGACCCACAACAAATCAGCTGAGGTCAGGAAACCCCGAATCCAGCGCTCTTCCCACTGAACTCACCTTCTCCTTTAAGGAAAGCTCTAGACCCCACGCCACCCCAGGATCCCTGAGCTAGCAGGGTGGGCTCTTTGGGAAACCCAGCTCAGTTCCTTACTTGCTGTGTGACTGGGGGCAAGTCACCTAACTTCTCTGAGCATTGGTTTACTTGTTTACAAAAACAGGAAAAATATTCAAAACAACAACGGGAAGTCCCCTTCCTGGGTTTACTGTGGCAGCCAGAGTCAGTGCTCTGTCTGTCCCTTCCTTGGGGACGAGAGACTGATCTGACACTGAGGTGACTGCAGCCAGGCTCGCCCTGTGTTTGCAGGGCTGTCGTGGAAAACAGCTATGTGGTGTCACAATGGGCTGTGTGCACGGTGCTAACATGGCGGCCAGGGAATCCATCTCTCCAAGGCAGTGCTCGCTGACCCTGCACTCCAGAACTGCCTGGGGCTCCTAAGTTTGCTGATGGAGGGTCCTTCCTTACTGCTTTCCATCAGCAAAGGGCACAGGGAGAAGGCCCTGGGTGTATCTCCTGGCTGGGTCTCTAACCAGCCATGGCTAAGTGGGTGCAGACCCAGGAGGCAGCCCTGCCCTGAGGCTCCAAGCAACTGACTGCCTTTGTCCCCTCTGGCTGCACACGGCTCTGAGCTTCGGGTTCCTCATCTGTAAGAGGGAGCTGGTGACAGTGCCAAGCTCGCCAGATGCTGAGGACCTGGAGGGAGTGGTGAGGGCAGAGCACCCCAGGGGATGCCTGCCGTTTCTTTAGCTGCACATCCTGTTCTCACCCGCACTTCAGCGTGAAGCCAGAGACACAGGGAGGCCTCGTGGACCCCGGGGGCCCCTGCGGTGGACACCCAGGGTCAGCCTCGGCACCCTCCTCTCAGTCCTGTCCCTGGGGAAGCTTCACCTCTGGATTTTCCCTGAGGCTTTCTCCTCAAGGGACAATTTTCCCAACATCCTTTCCTTCTGAGCAGCCTGGTCTCTATCTATATGTAAATTGGGAGCCTAAGTTCTAGAGGCTCCAGTGTTTGGGGAATCAGGCTCTTATATTTCAAGACATATAAAAAAAAATACCGCTCTGGAGAGGGGTTCAATTTCTATGCAGTTGATCTTCCCCTTTCCAGCCCCTGAGAACCTCCCATTCATGAGTGCTGGACCAGAGGTGATGCCTTTCCTACTGCAAAGAGTACCTCCAGGGATGGTTAACCAAAGGGCTGGCGTGCCAGGTTGTCTTCCATCAACACTTCTCGAGGGCTGGTGCCTGCTACCTCTTTAAGCTTTTTCATATCAGTAGCAGACACTTGGAAATAGCAGGGGCAGGGTCAAGATCTGCCTGAGAGCCCTTTCCCATAACACCTGTCTTCCCTTCCCTGGCAGGTCCTCAATCTCCCCTAGCAGTGCTGGCCTGGGCTGGTGGGGAGGCAAGTCCTGGTATCTGGTAATTCTGCAGCCAGCACTTTGGATGCTGGGTGCAGTGGCTGGCCAGGTGCTGTACCTGCTTCACCTGCACTATCTCATTTAATCCCTGAGAACCCTGGGAGCGCACACTGTTAGGAATCCGTCTTCCAGGTCAGGGAGAAGAGGCTCGGAAAGTTGAGGAATTTGCCCAAGACATGCCCTTGGTGAGAGGAGGCCCTGGAGCCAAGGGCTCTGGCTCCAAAGGCAGTGAGCCATCCTCTGCAGTGGCTGTGGCCCTCACGGGGGTGTGACAAAACCAGGACATGGTCTTGGACCTGTCCCGGCACTGCTCACACTGGTTAGGACAGTCTCACTCTAGGTACCATGCAACGGGTTTCAAATACATAAGATGCAGCAAACTCTAAAGAACATTAGAGCTCTTTTGCATGCAGGTGAATGTGTCTTAGAGATCCAAGGAAGCGTATTGGGCCCAGGAGGACCTCAGGGCCAAGGCTGCTGTGCGATAGTGCTGAGACTGGGTGGAGCTGGTGGCCAGCGAAGGCTCCCAGGCCAGGAGAGGTGGGGGACAGGAAGGTTTCCTGTCTTCTATGAACATGGAGGTTGGATTTTGGGGTCAGACTTGAGTGAGGCTCACAGAGGACTTTGGGGCATGGGGACCACAGACCCTGGTCACCAGAAAGGTCAGAGTGGTGGCTGACAATGGCTGTCACCATTTCCATGCTCAGCAGTTTGGGAGATGCACATAGATGCTTAATGTGAGATCTCATTTCAGTCTCTAACCCTATGAGGTGGGCACCCCCCTGAGGCTACAATGAAGCAAAGGCCGTGCAGAGACATTAAGTAGGCAGCTCAAGTCTCTCAGCTGGTAGCTGGTGGGGTCTACATTCTTTGTGCGCTTGGCAGGATGCTGGGTGTGAATGCAGTTGGTGGTCACGGCCCAACTGTGTGGGGCATTTCTGCATTTGCCCAAAACATCCTGGCTACACAGAGCTCTTCCTCCTGCCTCCAGCAGTGCACTGGCCCATAGCAACCACTCAGCACCGTCACACAGGGATATCACATTAGGGGGAGGGGTAAGGATCACCGGAAGGGGACAAACAAGGCAAGAATGGTTCAAAAGAAGGTGCCCACTCACACCAGGGTGGAGGTGGGAGAGGGGCTGGGGCAGCCAGAGGAGCAGGTGCTCCTGGGGAGTAAGTGCCCATTTTGCTGCTCTGGGCTTTTTGCACCTGTGGTTCTCACTGCTAATTCTCTTCCTCCCTTGCCACTTTATGTCCTCTGGCCAACTTCAGCTTGTCTCCTCAGCTCTCCACTTTGAAGTTTCCTCCTGGGGAGCCCTTGAGTGAACCCCCGTGTGAGGCTGAGCCTGGGCCCTTGCACCTGCCAGTCACCACAGATGCTGTGAGGATCGGTCCGTGGCTTCTTCCCCAGGAAGGCGGGAGCTCCCTTGGCTTGCCCAGCTCCACCCTCAGTCCCCAGCAGGGGCCTGGCTCTTGGTGTGGATGGAAGGCTGGGGATGTTCCCAACCATCCCACCCACAACCAGCCAGCGGAGGCTCCAGATCCACTGGCTGGAGCTGCAGGAGGGCTGGGTTGGAGAACCTCCAGGACCCAGAAAGGGCTTACGTAGCACAGGCCTCTTCTGCTCCAGGTGGGGTCTGTGCCCTTCTCCACAGCACTGACGTCACATGTGCTGACTCCCAGGCCCACCCCAGACTTGCTCATCTGAATGTGCATTTTAAGAAGCTCCCCGGGGCCGGAGCTGTGGCACAGCAGGTTAACACCCTGGCCTGAAGCGCCGGCATCCCATATGGGCGCTGGTTCGAGACTCGGCTGCTCTACTTCCGATCCAGCTCTCTGCTATGGCCTGGGAAAGCAATAGAAGATGGCCCAGGTCCTTGGGCCCCTGCACCCACGTGGGAAACCCGGAAGAAGCTCCTGGCTCCTGGCTTTGGATCGGCGTAGTTCCGGTTGTAACAGCCAACTGGGGAGTGAACCAGCGGATGGAAGACCTCTCTCTCTCTCTCTCTCTCTCTCTCTCTCTCTGCCTCTCCTCTCTGTGTAACTCTGACTTGAAAATAAATAAATAAATCTAAAACAATGAAGCTCCCCAAGTAACCATTGTAGACACTGAACTGTGATAAGCCCTGGTGTTAGGGCCAGGATGCTCATGAATGGGGTGCAAGATCTCATAGAAGACGCCCAAGACGGCCCCACGACATGAAATGGCACCAGACGGACACCAAGGCTGCACCTTGACCTTGGGCCTGCCAGCCTCCAGGCGCGTGGGTAGCAAATTTCCACTGTTACAAGCCACCCAGTCCAAGGTACGTTGTTAGAGCCGCCACAACAGACCAAGTCAGCCTGTATCCAGAACACAGCAGTTGAGGCCACCCTGAAACTCTGCGTGGAGCTGCCGGTTGGACAGGTCTGGCAGGCGAGGGTCAAGTTCAGGAAGATCCTCTCTGCTGTCCCCAACAGCGAGTGTCAGGGCTGGGAAAGCAGGACTGCACGTGACTCCACGCCACGGGGCTGCTCGTATCCGTGTCTCTCTCTTGCTGCCTGCCTGTGGGCTTCCCTGGGCTGCCCTCGCGGGCACTACCAAGGTGTGCAAACGTGCCTGCGCAGGCGGAGACGTGAGGGTCATTCCCCAGACGCTGAAGCCGCTTTCTGAGCAGCCTCAGAGCCGGGCCATGCATGCTGCATCTCGGGCAGCCCTGGTCCTCACGCACAAACAGGCAGGGGTGCGCTGTAGGGGCAGCTCCCACACACCCTGCGCCGTGCAAACACAGTCCCCTACCGCTCCCCACTCACACCAGACTCCAGTATTTAACTGCAATCCATTCCTGGTTCTGTATTTAATTTTTAAAAATTGACTGGATCATTAGTCTATTAATAAATAATAAAGCTGAACAAGCTGTTAATGAGCATTCAGACTAGAGAAATTATTGCATTCCGAACACAACACCGCTATTTATCCCTGAAATGGAGGAGCTGTACCTGTGGGAAACAGCCCCCTCTTGACCTGGCCCCCTTCTCTTACGTGGCGTCGACCTGTGTGCCACGCATGTTCTGTTCCACCCTTGTCCAGGCTCCTCCCATCCCCCACAGCCAGGAGGAGCAGGGGAGGGGCCCAGGAGGGCTGCTGACTTAGCTCTTCAGTACTCCAGGGAACTGCCCCAGACAAGTACTCGTGCAGGGACGGGCAGTTTACTTGGCCCCTGGTCTGGGAGGCCGGCAGTCCGAGGGAGATGGCCCCGTGGCCAATGGCGGAGCAGGGCAGGTGCAGGGTGGCTCATGCAGGAAGCCAAGAGGCAGAGACAGGGCCCAACCTCAGGCGTCTGTCACAACCCTTTTGCAAGGACACGGCCCCCATGACCTCAGGCCTGCCACCTGGCCCACCTCCAAAGGGTTGCACACCTCCCAGTAGTGCCACCCTGGGGAGCCAGCCTTGTACACACAGGTCTTTGGGGTGACACCCAGACTAATATCCAAACCACAGCCACTGCCCTTGGCTGCTGGGCATGTGGTCAGGAGCGAAGCGCCAGTCCTCTCCTGCTGGTTCCCCCAAGGTGCGGCTAGCAGGTGCCAGTAAACCAGGAGACGGGGAGGGAGTTCCCGGCTGAGTAAGACACGCCTCCAGGAAAATACTGCTACTCGCACTATGTGGGGAGCATAAGAGGCATGTGAGTAGAAACCTTTTATGGGGCGATTGGAACACGGAACTTCATTGCCAACCCCCACGTGCTTCGTCATGCAGTTCTGACATCTGCTCGGGATGCGACGGCAGCACTGCCTTCCCAGCCTGCGGGAACTCTAGAAGGTTCTGGAACAGTACTGGGACTCGCCCTCCCCCTACAAAAGGCTGTGTGTGTGCATGTGCATGAGTGTGTGCACGTGTGTGTATACACATGTGGATGAAGGCACACGTCACTCATGCACTAAGTCATTCATTTATGAAAATGCCTACCAAATGCTGTTTGAGGTGCTGGGGATACAGCGAGGCACCCAAACAGATAGAAGGCTCTGTGTTCACGGGCCTGGTGTTCTCACGGGAGAGAAAGACCATAGCCTGATACTGCTAAGGGGCAAATGCCGACACAGGGCAAGCAGGATCAGGGTGCTTCCAGGAGAGCCCCCTCTGAGGGTAACACTTATGCCGAGACGCGACTGAGTGAGGGGACAGGCGTGTGGCTGTGTGGGGGACAGCAATCCAGGAGGCGGGTCCAGCTCCTGAGAGATGTGGCCACAGGACCCCCCCTGGGGTGGGGAGTACTGGAGAGCTGTGCAGAGAAGGGCAAGCCAGAGGGAAACTTGCGGACCCCAAGGGCCGTAGAACCAGAGCCAAGACGTGGGAGGGACGTCATAGCCCATGCAGCTGACAAGTCAGATTCTAGGAGACTCGGATGGAGCCCCAGGCTCCTGGCTTTGGTCTGGCCCAGCCCTGACCATCGCAGCTCTGTAGGGGAATAAACCAGCAGATGGAAGACTTCTCTCTCTCTCTCTCTCTCTCTCTCTCTCTCCTTCCTTCCCTCTCTCTCTCTCTGACCCTGCTTTTCAATTAAATAAATCTTTTTTTTTTTTTTTAAAGAAACCTTGAATTTTCTGGGTAAACTAGAGACGGAACCGGGAGTTTGGTTGTCCCGACCGCAAGTCCAGATGTGTGGCCGCCCTCCTTACGGCCTCCCACCCTCCACTCCCCATTCTTCTAGCCCGCTGAGCCCACCCAGTACAGGCCAGAGCTCGGAGCACGAGGGGCCACTCCTGGATGCCTACTGACTGAGCTCAGTTCTCACCCCAGCTCAGTCTGCTCAAGACCCCTGGCATTGCACTAGCCTTACACCCTGCAGGTCAGGGATGGAATGATGATGTGTCTCCTGTTCACACTTGCACCATCCTCTGCCTCTACCCACTGCCTGCCGGGGTTTGGCCAAGCTGCAGGTCTCACTGGGCAGGGAGGCGGAGACAGCTACAGCGCCACCTGCAGGGCGGGTGTGGGGACGATGGCCATGCTTGTGTGGAGAAGGTCTGGGGCCCTGGCAGACCAGGTTGGGCTGGCTGCCGCTCCCACTCCCACTCCCACTCCCACTCCGGGAAGGTCTCAGATGTGAAGCGGGGCCACTGCTTGCCTCGGCTCAGTGCCTCCCCTAGAGGTCTCTTGATCCCTTCTATTGTAGGAGAGCTGCTGTATCTTGATTGCCTGACAGGAAATCCAACTGTGGAGTAGGCTGCTAGTCTGTTCAAGAGGGTGCCTGGGTGGCTGCTGCTGTGGCATAGTGGGCTAAGCTTCAGCCTGCAGTGCCGGCATCCCATATGGATGCCGGTTTGAGTCCCGGCTGCTCCACTTCCGATCCAGCTCTCTGCTATGGCCTGGGAGAGCAGTAGAAGATGGCCCAAGGCCTTGGGCCCCTGCACCCAGGTGGGAGACCTGGAAGAAGCTCCTGGCTCCTGGCTTTGGATCAGCTCAGCTCCAGCCATTGTGACCATTTGGGGAGTGAACCACTGGATGGAAGACCTCTCTCTCTGTCTCTCCCTCTCTCCATAACTCTGCCTCTCAAATAAATAAATAATATCTTTAAACAAAAATGAATAAAAAAGAGGGCTCCTGAGTACTATCTGTGTCCTGGCTTCCGCTCATCTTTCTAGAATTCCAGCCATCACATCAAAGTTCCAAGGAGAAAGTAAGGAGGGATTGGGGAAAGGCACACATCCCCCTTTAAAAAGCTTTCCACAGCGCCACCCAGCGGACTCCCTTTGTATGTCCATGGCCTTCACCATCTTCAAGGAAGGCTGGGAGGCACTCTGTGGGCTTCGGGGGCGCATTTCCACTCTAAAGGAACTGTGGTTTCGTGCAGGTGCTCGGCATGGCAGTTATATTTGGGACGTCTGCATCTTATGTTGTTGCACCTGGTTTGCGTCCAGGTTCCTCCGCTTCCAGTCCAGTATACCCTCAGAGGCTCAAGTCCTTGGGTCCCTGCCACCCACATGGGAGACCTGGATTAAGCTCTGGGCTCCTGGCTTTGGCCTGGCTCTACCTGAGGAGAGCTCTACCAGGTGTTTGGGGAGTGACCCAGTGAATGGAGGATCTCTCTCTGTCTCTCACCCTCTCTGTCTCTTTCAAATAAAAATACAGGATTCTTGAAAAATATTTGAACAAATCATGGTTCTGATAGGAGGGACGCTGGTATTTGCTGTGACATCTCTGCCCTTTAGGCAAAGGCACCAGCCAGCTCAGACGCCCACCCCAGGTCCACTGAGGCAGGTGGCAGGAGACAGGTGAGCAGTCCGGGAGGTCCTGGCTGCTCCGATGGAAGGAAGGGCTCTCCTGCCAGTGGAACTTTCTCAGGGGGCTGAGGACGAAGGACTTGGGTCATTCTAAGCTGTCACCCTTCGCCCTTCGCTTTTCATAATATCTGTCCATGAGGTCTCTGGTCCCTGGGACATTGTCTTGTTCCCATTTATGAAACGTGGGTGATAGTTCCTAAGGTTGCAGGAAAGAACAGTGGAAATTAATATAAAAACTCATAGCAAAATACTTGGTGCATGGTGGGTACTCAGCGACAGTAGCCGTTTGCTGCTGCTACAATGTGTGGACCATGGCTTAATGCATTTTGTGTGTGTGTACATGTGCTCACACGGACATGTATGTGTACATGCATGTGCGATTGTTCACAGAGGAGGCAGCACAGAAGACAGAATGGGAGCCTGGGCGGCACGTGGGCTCTGACTCAGCACCGTGTGCCCCTCTCCATCACTCGGCAGGGCGCGGCTGCTCAGGGCAGTGACCGGCCGCCATCCTCAGAAGTGAGATTCCATGGGAGGCGCCTTAATACCAAAAATCCCGCAGTCCGATTTTGAGGGCAACAGGCAGAGAGAGAGAAGCTGCGTTGCCAGGCAACCAGCCATTAACAGGAAATTAGTCGCTCATCTCTGAATGTCCTGTCCCATTTCCATCCCACCTCCCCACTTCTGCCAAATAGAAACACACTCACACACAGCAGTGCAGCCCGGGGGGTGGGGGTGCCAGGGTGCTCTTCGGAGAGGGTCCGCACGCTGGGCTCACACCCAGCTCAGGCGTGGAGGCCAGCCCAGCCCAGCCTCCTCCTCCCTTCTCCATCCTCTCTGTCTCCTCGTTCGCCAGTTCCTTCCAGTCATAGCTCAGCCTGGATCACAGTGGGCACCATGGCACATCTCTGTTCGTTCCTCTCCCGCACCTCTGTCTCCTTGTCAGACCTGGAGCTCCCTGCGGGCAGCAGCCGTCTCTCGCTCAGCAGGCTCCCTAGGAGTGGTGGCAGCCACCCTCTCCGACCTAACCCTAACCTGTTCTCTCAAACCTGACTCGAACCCTATTCCAACCCCCAACCCCAAACCTGATGTTTGACACAGGAATCTTGCTTCAAAAACGGGGCTGCACCTGTCATCCAAGGGGAGGGGCTGTCTCCACACCACGTGTTGTGTGTCACTCATTGAGCACTCAGCTGGGAAGGGAGGGGGAGCAGGACAAGGTGGCCTCACCTCCTGGAGCCGGCGTGGGGGCTCCAGCCAGGAGCTGCTCCTGACTCGACTCTGCTCCGTCAGGGAATGACGAAGCAGGTGCCCTCTGAGGTCGCCTGGTACCTCCCCTGGAGCATGCCCTTCCATGGATCTTCCTGGACACTTGGGGGGACGCTTGGGGTCCTTACGGATGCAAATATATCCGGAGAGAAATTTCCAGAATGTTGGCCCTGAGTCCCGAGGACAATTCTCACATGACTTCTCCCCTGCCCGTGCCTATCGACACAGACAGCTGATGCTACATTAATGACGTCAATTGGGCTGCACTTCGAGCCAGACTCAGATGTCAATCACTATCCCCCTCCCAGTTGCCCATGGCCCAGGGAAGGAAGCAGCCATGTGCATAATAATGAGTCCCACAGACCAGCAGGGGGCACTCTGGAGACCTAGGGAAAAAGCAGTTCAGCCTGTAGAGAGTGGGACCTGAGTGGAGAGAGGAATCAGGAGCAGCGAACATTTTTGGTGGGCTTTGAAGTATGCATAGGAGTCTACCAGAAGGAAATGTTGGGGAGGGGAGGGAGGAGATGAGGTGACAGTCTGGACACGGAGGCTGAGTATTTATAAATTGTGACCTTTCAGAATGAAAGGGGCAGCCTGGCTGTGTTTGCAGAGTTAATATAGAAAGAACTGAGGGCCAGGTACCAGGAGGTTCTGGTCCCCGCTCTGCCTTGGACTGGCTGTGAATCCTCAGACAAGCTGGGTCACCTCTCTGGGCTTCTGTTTTCTCGTCTGGCAGACAGAGGCTCTGCGGTGATTCTCAAGGCTGACCACCCATGGTGCTGTGCGCGCAGAGTGTCCTCTGATGGAGGGGAGAGAAGGGGGCTCAGGGCTGGGTGTCGCGGAGGCTGGGGAGAGCTGGGTGTGCCGTCTTGTCTCTTCCCCTGCTCCCTGAACCCCGTCCAGGGCCGTCTCCGTGCCTCCGGGGGTCACCTGGCAGTGCAGACTGCTCTGGGTATCGCACTGACCTTTGCAGAAAATTGCCCATTTCCAGAGATTCGCCTGCACTTAGAGTCAATGTGGGAGGCTTTTAGCAGGGGCTAGCAGGGATCGTGCAGGGGCCGGCGGGGCTGGGAGGGGTCCTGGAGACCCGCAGGGAGTTGTGAGTTCAGCCCTGCTGGAGGAACACTTAGAGCTGCGAGAGTGGGGTCTCCCAGCGTGGCCCGGTAAGGACCATCAGGATGCTAGAACCAGGTGACCGCTGGGTGGAGGCAGAGCTTGGCCGGACCTCCAGGGCCCCGCCTCCCCTCTGGACTACAGGACAGACCCAGGACGATGCCAAAGGTCACATCATTAACACCTGGGGGTGTCAGCCCCATAGACCCCTGGAAGATCCCGGGAAGGCAAGGGTCAGGGGGAGCCCAGGAAGCAGAGGGGAGGAGGTGGGAGGCAGGCTCCCCGCCGCGCTGTGGCTCTGGGAGACCAAGGCAGGGCCCATGGAACCCACTGACCCCGTCTCAGCCTGGCACTGTCACAACCTTCAGTGCCCTTCAGGGCTCCAGGGAAGAGGCCAGCCTCACAGGGACGGGGCAGGGAGAGGAGAGCGTGACCCGCTGTCCCTGTCCCCCAGGGTGGTCCCTGCTTCCTGGCCCGAGGTCTTGACTCTTCAAAGCCTTTGTTTGAAAGTCAGAGAAATGTAATTTATTTGTCAAATCAAAAGCTCCTTAGCGGTGCAGTGGCTGCTCAGCCCCGACACCCTTGCCTGGGGCAGAGCAGAGGCCTGACAGCGACAGCGACGCGCCACGGGTGTGCTCCTGCGTAGCGCATCAAATTTGTATTTGTGGAGCGCCGGGCTGCCTGCCTCGGCGGGGGGCTTGCATGCTTCCTTTGCGGGCATTCTGTGTGCAGGCATGCCCACGTGCGTGTGTGCTCTGCGTCTGGCCCGTGGCCCCCGGCCCCTGTGTGTGCAGGCCTAGCTGGGTGACTGTGGATGCTCTTGGAGGACTCCACCAGGGACCCTCGGGGGGTGGGTCGTGCAGAAGACAGCCCACAGATAGGCTGGGGACCTGGAGGGCTGGAGATGCTCAGGTCTGCTGAAACCCCACCTTCTTAGAGGCCTCTGGTGACCAGAGACCGCTGCTTCCTCCTGCCCTCACTCCGGGCCGAAGATCTCCCTCAGTCCGGCCCCTCGTTCCTTTGCTGTAAACCATGGAGCGCGTTCCATCCTCCTGCTGAGCCGGGGCTGCAGGCTGGCTACGGAGGGAGGGGGAGGGTGTGGATGGGGTGGTTTCCTAGGCAACCTGGGCAGGGGAGAGGCTGAGGGAAAATGGGAGCCTGCCTTTAGGACCCTTCCCAAGAGGGAAGCAGACAGCCCCTGTTGGAGCCCCAGGATGACACCTGCAAGGCTGGGTCTCCACCACTTGGAGGAGCTGACCTGGAGCCGGCTAGCGGCCCTGTGGGGGCAAAGCACAGAGAGATGGCGGCCTGCAGGGCGGGACACAAAGGGACAGGTTACTGGAGGGAAGTTGCAGCCTCAGTTTTCCCAGGGCCTTGAACAGAAGAGTCAGGTCCCCTCACCGGCAGCTGGCTGAGAGTCAGGGCCAATGCCAGGGTTCAGGGGGCGGGGCTAAGCACTGAGCGCAGGGCTGTGGCTACTGACGCTGCGGGTTGAACTTGACAGGACGTGATGGATGGTGTTGGGTAGAGGGGCTGCCCCATTTCGGGACACAGAAATGTCGCAGGGGAATGCTGGTCTGTGACATTGTGGGGATAAGGGGGCGCCCCAGGGTCTCCCCTCTCTCAACCCCCACTTTCCCCGGCCTGAGAATCCCCTTCCCCAGGGCTCGCTCTCTGCCCAGTTTCCCCAGTCAGGCTCTCCCAGCCCCTGCTGGCCAGTGCTGCCCTGTGCCTGGCCCTGCCGCTCGGCCATCGGCCATTGGTACTCAGGGGCTCTGCTGCTTCTCCGCGCCCAGGGACAGACAGGTGCCGAGCGAACCCCCAGGCGGTGCTCGCTCGGCACCTGTCTGTTTGCTTCCCAGCTTCTCCTTTCAGGAGCCCAGGAGCGTGGAGCTTTGGGGATTGCTAAAGACAGCGTGTAATTAGCATTCAGAGCTGGTAGGTGTGCAGGTACGGCAGGAAGCTGGGAGCACACGCGAGGACCCGCCTCCCCGCTCCCACCCCCCTGTCTGCCTGGGACTCCCGTGTGCTTCTGTCTGCTCCTTGCTAGGATCCCCGCCCCTGTCCTCTCCCAGCTCTCTCCAGCTCTCTTTCTCCTTCCAGACTCTGGCTGCCTGGGGCTTTCACTGCTAGGTCCTTTCTTGGCTTCCCGTGTGTCCTCCGGAGTCCTCCACCCCCACCCGCCCACCGCCCAGAGCTCCGTTCTGACTTCCAGCTCCTCTCCCCGTCTCCCTTTGGGTCTCCCCCTCTGTCAGCCTGTCTCCATCTCTCTCTCTCTCTCTCCCTCTCTGCACCCCATCCTCTCTCTCCCTTTTGGATGGCAAATGTTCAAATAAATGAAAAAGGCCAAACCCCATGTGTCTGGCAGTGGCAAGTAACTCTGCAACCCCAGGAGCCAGGCAGGGACTGTGTGGAACAAAAGATTCCCAATTACTGCCTCTCAAGTCTGAGCTCACTGCTCGCACAAAGAGGAGCTCCAGGCAGGAGAGGCGCAGGGGGCTTCGTGGGCAGCCCCCGATGGTTTCTAGCTCTCTCCTCATCCAGATTCCACACCTTCCCTTCATCTGGTCCCTCTGTCAGCCAGCTCCAACCCCCTCTGTGTGTGGACGCTCGTGCCTGCTAGGACACCCCCCCTCCAATGCACACCCCCAGGCCACAGCTCCGCCCTGGACAGGTGGCAGCAAGGTGGGAACAGGCTCCAAATCCCCGTCTTCCCTTGACAGGAGTGTGCAGCCCAGGGTCTTGCAACCCATTGCTTTCCAGTCAGAGAGGCAGGGGAAGGAGCTCTCTGTACGCAGATGTTCACCGTTTCGGGGTCACCGGGTCCACCTGTGTGAGGGCTGGGAGAAGCTGGTGTGGCAGCTCATGTCATGCCTAGGCCCGACGGGGCCAAGGGGTGCCCGGGCAGCCGGGGAAGGTTCTGTCTGGGTGGGGCTGGGCCATGCTGCTGGCAGAGACTGGCATCTGAGTTGGAAGACAGAGGAAAAGCGTGCTCTCACTGGGCATTGTGCAGGCTGTTAGGGGAGGTGGAGCGAGGGCGAGCTGGGCCCTGGCGGGGCTGGGCCATTCAGTTGTTCCTGCTCCCAGCCTCAGGGGTCCCTGTTCCGGGGCCTCCAGCCTCAGACAGGACTCACACCATGTCCCCCGGGCCCCGAGCTGTGCCGCCCACGTTCCTGGCTCCCCAACTTTCACACTGCAGATTGTGGGGCTCTTTGGCCTCCATAACTGCACGAGCCAACTTGTGCAATAAATTATCCATAGCCACACCTGTTCCTATGTCTACACCTCTCTCTCCATCTTCATCTATACCTGGGCTTATACCTATATCTGCAGTTATGTCTACATCTCCAGCTTTAGCTTTATCCATCCCTGTACCTAGATATACACCTAGATATATCTCTATCTATCTCTACCTGTATCTGTACCTACACCTGTGTCCAGACCTAGATCTGATACCTATACCTATATCCATACCTTTACCTCTAGCTACAGTTACATCTATACTGGTATCTTTACCTTTATCTATATCCATTCTTATGCCTACAACTATAGTTATACTTTGTATCATCTATATCCATACCTATCCATTGCCTCTATTTATAGCTCAACCTATAGCTACATCTACGCCTCCATCTCTATCATCTTGATCTATACCTATACCTATCTATAGCTATACCTCTATTATCTCTAGTTCTACCTCTGCCTCTACTAATTCTATCTCCTGTTTGCTCTATTTCACTGGAGAACCCTGACTAATGTAGCTAATGTGGATTTTAGAGTTGGACCTTCAGAGTTCAAATCCAGCTCCCTCTACTTAATAGCTTTGTGACCTTGAACACATTATTCAGTCTCTTGGAGCCCCAGTTTCTCCATCTGTGAAATGTGGGCTTAGTAAAACAAGAGTGCTTCAAAAAGTTTACGGAAAATGGAATTAAAAGATGAGTTTATTTTGATGCAAAATACTTGACATCCATGCACAATTTTTTTCATAATATTTTTTCATGAATTAAGACCCCCTGATAAGCATGGATTTCAAAAATTTTTGTACCGAAATATATTTTAGTTCCATATTTCACAGGTTTTTGGAAGTACCCTCATATCTTTCTATAGGATGATAATGATATCTATCTTACAGGTGACTCCTCTCTCAAGGGACCAGGTGTTAGGAGCAGGCATGGTTGGCATCTGTCAGGACAGGAGCACAGCAGGGTATGTGACTATAGGCAAACTACCCTTGACGTCAGCTTCACAGTTCACCCTTGGTCCACCCAGGAGGTTCAAGTGGACTCCAGCAGGTCCTGATGGCCCCGTTACCGCAATTTCTGATGGTGTGGAGAACGCGGGCACCCCTCAGGGAGGAAGGCGGAGGCTCAGGGGTCCCACAGGATGGCCACATGGTGTCAACCAGCCCCATCACTCACACCGTCCTCCCTTCCCCGTCCCGCTGCCCAGAGTGGGGTCCCATCATCCCCTGGGTTCACAGCTGGTGTGCGGAGCCTGGTCTCAGGGGCTGTGGCTGCGGCAGCCCAGGTGGAGACAGCACGCTATTGTGTGGAGACGTTGGGGCTTAGGGTCGGGTGTCCTGGGCTCACGCTCCAGCGCTGCCAGGACTGACCTGGAGGTTCTGCCTCATAACCGCTGTTTTTCTTGGTTTCTCCATCAACAGAATGGGGCTGCTCCAAAGCCCTTTCCCACCCACCCCAGCAGCTGGGTGATAATCAGATCAAATAAGATGTGGCAAGTGTTAAAAAAAAAAAAAAAAGTCATGAATTGACTCGCACATGCGAGAGTCACCGTCATCATTAATATTTGATCTTGTGAATTCGATTCCCACCATCAAAAGGCAGACTGGGAGCGGGGAGCGGGGAGCGCGGGGCCGTCTTTGCGGGCACACATCCGGCGAGTCTGTCTGCCAGCGCCGTCATCCTGTGGGCACCTCCTGTTCTGTGATCATTCAGGGCTCCCACCTGGCCTCCACCGCTCTCCCGCCTTTGAAGTTATTTAAAAGCTCTTACCACCGGCTCTGGGGGTGCTCACAGGGGCCATCTCTGACGCTTCTCCTGGACAGCTGACTCCAGGCACCTGCTCTCCCCGTCACACGTAGGTACCAGACGTAGATCGCAAACCTTTAATTGAAGCCCCTCCCTTCCCATGACCTGCTTTCCGCTGCTGCTGAGCCATGCAGAGGTTTTTCTTCTCCGTTCTGGAAACCCACCTTTTTGATCCTTAACACACATTTTTCCTGGCTTTTTCGGTGAGGATTTTCTTTATTTTTTTTTTCAATAGTCTATGGGTTTCTTCTGCTTTTAAAATGCTTTTCAACTTCCCTTTAACCATTCCTCTCGCCTTTCCCCCTTCCACACACGCACTCCCGTTGTCTGTATTTCTCACTAGGAGAAGCGAATGGCGGCATCAGGGGCATTCTCAGCTCTCCCGCCAGGCGGTTGAACTCCAAGGTGCTGAGGTCCGACGCAGGCTCTCTGCCCAGCTCTGCCCTTCCTGGCCTTCTTCCCGGCGCCGAGTGCAGTGTGATGGGCGCCCCTTATCTCTGCCGCCACTGGGGACTTGCTGCCCGGTGCCACTTTATCACTCACACCAGCTGCCTGCCCTGCTGCCCCTTGTCCTTAATTAATGACACCCGTGCTGGAAGGAGCCATCGCCCCTCAGTGACAGCCTTCAAGGCCCGTCAGATGAAGAGGCAAGGCGCTTTCATCTCTCCTGATGGCTCCAATCTTTCTGTGTCATTTCTCCCTCGCTTCCTGCCAACTCGGATTCCTTTATGAGGCTACTTCTGCTCCTGGGCCAGCGCCATCTGTGGAGCCTGGACGCTGCCCATGCAGTCCAGCTCCAGGAAGCAGAGGCATGGGGTTTGCTGTTGGGAGATCCCGAAGGCCAGAAACCAGACAGGGTCAGAGGGCATGGGGCGTGGGGCGAGACCGTGTGCACATCTGGGGCGGAGGGAGTGGAGCCTGCCAGAGATCCAAGAGTCGCTGGAGAACCCTGGGGAATCGCTCAGGGGACCTAGCTCTGCTGTGCGCCAAAGGTAGCCAGAGGCTCTGTGAACACAGCCCACTGGGTTCAGATAGCATCCGCGACGAGGGAAGGCTCAGCTGAGGAGTGACCAGCTCTGCCCTTGTGGCATGAGGGCAGATACCTTAACTCCAACTGTGGCGCTCTCTGCCAACAGGGACCCCGGCGGTGAGGGACAGGCTCTGGGCAGGCACACAGACGGGGGCCTTAGCAAAACAGAGGCGCCGGCAACATGAGTTCCACATCCACCCCAGCCCCAACAAGAGAGCGACAAGTCTTGCAAACAGTGACACAAACACTGCTAGCCTGTCCTGGGAACACCGGGCTCTGCAGATAAAACACAGCCTCACGGAATGACAAACAGTGCTCTCCGAAGGGTGACACCGGCAGTGACGAGCTCTGCAAACAGCTCGCGACTCTGCAAATAATGACACCCAGCGCCGGGCCCTGCAAACAGCGGAAGGAGCCACACCTGGGCGTGCACAGCCCATCAGGCCGCCCGGGGTTGTTTCAGACGCTGGCCCTGGGAGCACCGGTGGGGCTGGGGGTGGGGAGGAAGGACAAAAGCCCCAGAACGCGCCAGACCCTGCAGGTGCGCCCTCTGCTTTGTGCTTCGCCGCAGCGCCTGGAGGGGTGGGGTGTGCAGAGATGGTCGCACGTGGGGGACCACGCCTGCCATGCTCATGAGGCTCCCCGAGTGCCCTCTGGCCCGGAGTTGTCATGTGTTCCACTCTAAAGAGGAAGTTTTGCTCCTCTGGGCAGCACGAGGTTAGGGGCACAGACCGCAGGCAAGAACTGCTGGAGCCCTGGCTCTGGGTCCCGCGGGAGGTTATTTCACCTCTCTGTGCCTCAGTGTGCTCACCTGCAAGATGGGGGCAAGAACCCCACTTAACTCAGGGTCTGCTGGTGAAAATGGAATGAGTTCATACGTGTGAATGCCCGTGGGCATCGGTGCAGAAGCTTCAGCCGAGCCCAGAGCCCTGCTGTGGTCTTGCCTTACCCTTCCCGCGGGCCCCTTGCACTCCACACACCTCCCTCGCTGACTTCCGTCCGCCTCGCCCGTCACTTCCTTTTGGTCTCTGCTCAGATGTCCCCTACCGACAGTCTGGCTTCCTGTTCAATGTGACTCTCTCCAGCTCCCTCTCCTCCTCACCCCACTTTGCTCTTTTTTTCCTAAAATCATTTATTGATTTATTTGAAAGGAAGAGAAACACACACACACACTGAGAGAGAGAGAGAGAGAGAGAGAGAGAGAGAGAGATCTTGCTTCCTGGTTCACATCCCATTTGCCTGCAATGGCTGAAGCTAGGAGCCTGGAACTCCATCTGGGTCTCCCCCATGGGTGGCAGGGGTGGCCTAGGTACAAAGCTCAGCCTGGGAACTTTGGGCTGATGACAGAGAGCCAGTCCTGCCCACCTCTGGGATGAGGTGAGCAGGGGATTTCCTTGAAAGACTGGGCTCTCCTGGGGGCCTCAAGCCATGCTCTGGGGTCTGCAGCAGGTGATCCGTGCATCACACACAGCGTTAGCCCTTTAGCCATTTCCACCGGTATGTGTGAAGATGGGCGCTGTCAGGGAACTTGCAGCTCAGCACGCTGCCGTCATCAGAGCTTCACAGTCCCCTGAGTCCTGGCTAGGGGCGGGGAGGGGCCTGTGGCCCCCATCAGCACGTCCAGCCTCTCTCCGTCTCGTCCCCGTGCCCAGCCTGCGAGCACGGAGGGAGGCGGAGCCTAGCTGTGGAAGCTTCTGCAAGACACAAAGGGAGACGCAATGACCAGGACTCGGGAGCGAGTGAGAAGAAGCCAGAAACGCACGTCAAAGCCTCAGCCGGCCAAGGGGTGGGGGTGGGGGCGGGGGGGCGGAGCTAGACCCCCGTCATACGGAGGTCACGCTGATTCAAGGCTTGGTGACCGTGTCACTGAGATGCTCTGCTCCTTCGCTCCCTCACTCACCCATCCACTCATTCAACAGGTAATTACTAAGCACCTGCCCTACTGAGTGCTGGCAGCACCGGGCCGTGGGGGTCAGACGAGAGTGACAGGAAGGTCACAGCCCAGCGGCACTGACTTGAGCCTGCTTTTCCTTCCGAGTGGGTGTGCCTTCTGCACGCCCAGCTCACCCTGCACGGTGCCAGGGCTCTGTGGGGAGCATGGGCCTCAGCATAGCGTGTGGGGGCAGTGTGGACACAGGCAGCACCCGGGCATTGAGGGTTTGAGATCACATTCAGATCTCTTCATAGGGCTTTCTGGTCAACCTCACAGTCTGCGTGGAGAGAGTCCTTTGGGGTATGGTCACACAGTTGGAATGGGTAGGTAGGGCCTGGCTAGCAGGCAACTAAGGTCAAGATTCTGATGTCCTAGATGGACAGAGTCAGGGAGAGAGCTTCAACCTGTCTCCTCTCCACACCCACACCCACACCCACACATTCACATGCAGGCTCACCACACATGCACCAACTCACGCAGACCCACACATGCAAACCCCTATATCCACATGCACAAACGCACACATGCATTCAGGTCCACAAACCCACGCAGACACATAAGCATGCAATTCACTTATACAAACACATATATTGACATGCACAAGGACACAGACCCGTGGACAATTCACACATGTCTACATTCACACACACACACACACACACATTCTTTGTCTTGGTGTCTCTTTCTTGGGCGCATGACTGTCTTCCCCAGGCTCCTCGCTGCCTGGACCTGCTCCAGACATTGGGCGTAGGGGAGCTAGGGTTAGGAGACGGGCTCCTGGAGTCAGGCAACCCTAAACCCTCCTCCTGGGCCCCCGGCTGTGGACGCGCTCTGGATCCTTGGCTCACAGTTCTGACCCTTGTGTAGCTATCCTGATGATCGAGGCTGACATATCCACTTCACAGTGCTCTTGCTGGATACAAGCAAACCTCAAGGTCATGTACGTGAACTGCCGTGTGTCCTTCTTTGTGGCTGGAACAGCACCCTCTCCCTGGATCTGAACCGAGATCTGAGTGGGCAGCCACTGGAGACGACTCCGCTCTGTCAGTCGGATGCACCTGCCCTGGATATGGGGCACCCTGAAGTGCTGCCTCGGGCTGTGGCAAAGGCTTCCCAGGACAGCAGTGGCTGTGCTGCTAATTTGGTGGCCAGCGTCCAGCTGGCATGGGGTGGAAGTTCCAGGGTACACAGAGCCAGTCCAGCTGCAGAGATGTCCAAATTCGGAGCCCTTTTGCAGCATCATTCTGGGTGTGACTCCTGAGTGGGCAACTCTAAACCCAGCTTTTAGGCCCTTTAGAAATTCTGTGAGCAACCAAGGCTGTGTTCAGTAAATTCGTTTTCTGTTGGAATCAGCTGGAGTTGCTTTCTGTTGCATGCAGCTTGGAGCTCCGTCTGATAAGAATGTGTAAAGTATTTGGCTTGCTGCCCAGAACACACAAAGCAAGTGCCCAAGAAATGGTGGCCATTGGAGATGACACGCACGCGGCTTGAGCGATGAATTGAGGGTGGCTCTGAGGACAGACCCCGCTGAGGCTCTCGGGGCAGCAGGGATCGTAACCCCCACCCCCTTCAGGCTCTGTGGCCATGCACTTCAGGGTGCCTCTCTCTGCCTGGGGTGCCTTCCAGCTCCTCACCACCCCCTTGTGGGCTGCTGTTACTCCCTGGTATTGCATCTGGTCAGTGCAACCCCCCGGGCCACTGTCTCCGCCTCTTTTCTCCTGCCCATGCTTGGCAACGTGGTGGGGAGGGGCTCCTGCGCCTGTCCTGAGTCCCCTTCCTTCTCCAGGGCTCCTATCAAGTCCACTGGGCAGTGGGGCAGACAGGGTGTGGCAGGGCAGGGGCCGTACTCTTGACCACCTTGCCCACAGCGGGATCCTGAGACGTCTCAGTGTGCACGCCCCCTGGTGGCAGAACCTGGACGTGTTCTCGGGGCTGCAGACCTGTCCCCATGAGGCCAGAGCTGCCAGGGCTGCAGAACAAGGGCCGTCCCCCCACTCACCTCAGCAGCTGTTCCCTCCAGTCCGGGCACAGGAGCTCTTTCCAAATCGAATCTGCCAAAGGAGGTGACTCCATTATTCACCTGGAGGCCTCTCCCCTTCTGTCTCCTGGCCCCTCCCCCAGGCAGCCCTCCCCGCCCCTTTCAGGCCGGAAGACCCCTCCCCGCCTCCTCCATGTCCCAGGAGAAAGAGGAAGTCCCCTCCGCAGCTTCAGTCTCGCCTTCAGACTGGAGAACACAGCCCGTCCTCAGCAGCTGTGTGGGTTCAGCCGGAGGAAGGTCTCGGGTTCAGCACACAGGGCCATGTCGGAGTCCCTTAAAGCTTAGGTCTTCCCACCCCACTTCCTGCAGCTGCTGCATGACCCGACCTTGTGCTCTGCACGCCGTTCCGCTCCCTTTCATTGCTGACGTCCACGTGGTATCATCCTCCGTGTTCCTCTGTCCTCTGTGTCTGCAAATCACGAGTGGGCTCTGCAGGCAGGAGCGGATTCAGGGAGCTCTTGGTGTCTCTCCGTCTCAGATTCCGAACTTCCCTTTCTGGAGTCGCAGGTCCGTCTCACCAGCGAAGCTGGGGCTGATGTCCTCGTCGAACGCCTAATGCACAGCCGTACCTCACTAAGGGGTCATGGACTCTTTGCGCCTAAGAGCGCAGTCCAGCCTTGTAGGAGCCAGGGACCTTTCTCCCAGCCCCTGATGACCCATGAGCGCTGGGTGCTGGTGCCAAGGACCCCTGGATGCGTCTGTCAGCCTGGCTGACGGCAGGCACGTCACCTGTGGCTCCTGCAGCTCCCCCAGCTCCTGGCAAGGGGGCTGCCACCATCCTGGGCCCCAGGGAAGTCTGCATCGCCCTGTTCCCAGCTGAGCCTCCCATGCTAAGAACTTGCCTATCTCCCCTCATCCTGGTCTTCCTTTCTCCTAGTGACGTGTTTTTCTCCCTTCCCCACTTGGGTCTCCAGCCCGTCTGATGGGCCAGGAGGCCCTTGGTCAGACAATGGGGCTGGGCTCTCCAGCCAGCTGTGAGCGTAGGGCTGGAAGGTGAGCAGAGCCCCAAGGAACAGGCACATGGTTTACTCTCCTGCCCTGGGTCTGACCCTGATCCAGCATGGACTGGACAGTGATCCGCTCTGGGGCACAGGCCGAGCCTCTGCAGCACTTTGTGAAACCCTTTGTTTGTCTGAATTCTAATCACTAATGCATCTGGAAAGGGTTCATCCATTTTTTTTTTTTTTAAACAGGCAGAGTAGACAGTGTGAGAGAGAGACAGAGAGAAAGGTCTTCCTTTTGCCGTTGGTTCACCCTCCAATGGCCGCTGCCATGGCTGGCACACTGGGCCGGCGCACAGCGCTGATCCAAAGCCAGGAGCCAGGTGCTTCCTCCTGGTCTCCCATGCGGGTGCAGGGCCCAAGCACTTGGGCCATCCTCCACTGCACTCCTGGGCCACAGCAGAGAGCTGGCCTGGAAGAGGGGCAACCGGGACAGAATCCGGTGCCCCAACCGGGACTAGAACCCGATGTGCTGGCGCCACAGGTGGAGGATTAGCCTATTGAGCCGCGGTGCCGGCCCCATCCATTTTCAATAGGTGGTGTGTCTATTTTGTTTTCAGGTTGATTTATTTATTTGAAAGTCAGAGTTACACACACACACACACACACACAGGGAGAGAGAGACAGACAGACAGAGACAGAGGCAGAGAGAGGAGGGAGGGAGAATCTTCCATCTTCTGGGGCCACAATGGCCAAGGCTGAGCCAGGCTGAAGCCAGGAGCCAGGAGCTTTATTTAGGTCTCCTACCTGTGTGGCAAGGACCCAAGCACTCGGGCCATCTTTCAGTGCTTTCCCTAGGCCAGTAGCAGGGAGCTGGATGGGAAGTAGAGCAGCCAGGACACACTTATGCTCATATGGGGTGCTGGCATCGCAGGCAGTGGCTTTACCCACTGAGCCACAAGGCTGGCACTGGGTGGTGTGTCTTTTAAGACTTGACCACTCTGGAGGTCCCTGTGTCGTTCCTTGTCCCTGTAACTTGCTGATAGAGTCGGGGTGTGTGTCCTGCATGGGGTTACTGGCTGCTTCCCTTGGGTAGGGTTCCACATACTTCTGTGTCCTCTGTCAACCCTGCGGATTGGCAGCTGGCTCCACAGGCAGACGCAGCTTCCCCCCACCTCCTTTCTCCGTTCTCTCTCTCTCTCTGCAGGATTCCCTCAAGGGTGGTGTTGCATTCTTATGTCGGAAGGCACAACAGTGCAACTCTCTCTCTGTGACGTGCGTGGCCAGCGAGCGGGGCCTGGACTCCATAGCGCACAGTGGCTGCCAAGGGGCACTGTTCATGCTGTGACCCTTTCTTCATTTGCTAGGTGGAGTCTTGACTTCTTATCTGGACTGCGTGTATGGGAGAAGCTCCAGCCTCTGGACTCAGTGGAACATGGCATAGAGGAGCCTCCATGACTTGCTCCTCGGCTCACAGACTCAGCTTTGCAGGCCAGGCTGGGGACAGAAGGCTGGGGACAGCCCGCGTGTCCACTGCCCCTCTCCTAGGGCATGGCCTGCTGCCCTCCTCCACACCTGTTCCAGGAGCAGGAATGGGCCCTTGGCTCGCATCCTGCTCCCGGGACCCTTGGCACAGACACTGCCGCAGCGGGTCACCCACCCGGGGCTGCGTGCACACTTCCTGTGACGGGGATATTGCCTTCCTGTTCAAGCCCATGCCCTCACCCACTCGCCGACTGCAGGAACACGCACACGCACGAGCAGCAGCTGTGGAGGTGGCAGGGGAGGAAGGGAGGTGCCGGTAAGTCATCAAAAAGCAAATTATGTGAAACACCCATTTCCTCCATGCAGCTCTGCCTGGCTTCGATGTCCACGGCCTGCAGGGGTCCCCGTTCTCCCCCCATGCTCTGAGAATGACTTATCTTTCCCCTCCCAGACTCCCTGGACCTGACCCTGGCCTCTGCTCTTTGCACAGAAGTTCCCCCTTCTAACTACATGTGGCCTGACCTCTCACGGCCTCTGCTTCCATACCCTGTGCCGCATCAGGTGAGCCCCCCTCTCTCGGGATCGCTTGTTCTCTCTTGCTTTCTCTCAAATATTTATTTTATTTATTTGACTGGCAGAGTGACAGAGAAAGCCAGAGAGGTCCTCCATCCACTGGTTCACTCCCTAAATGACCACAATGGCAAAGGCTGGGCCAGGCTGAAGCCAGGAACTCCATCTGGGTCTCCTACGTAGGTGGCAGAGACACAAGGACTTGGGCCATCTTCTCCTGCCTTTACAGGCACATCAGCAGGGAGCTGGATCAGAAGTGGAGCAGCTGGGACTCGAACCAGTACTCCCATAGGTGATACTGGTGTTGCAAGCCTTGGCTTAACCCCTTGCACCACAATGCTGGCCCCAGGTGAGGCCCTCAGACAGGGAGCCACTAGCCTTCTGGGGAGAATGAATGATGTTCTTCCAGCTCTCACCTCTTAGGGTTTTAAAGAACTTTCTATTTTCTATTTTAGCAATAATGGAGCTGGAGCTCAGATACCGTAAGTGACTGGGCCTAGAGCTGAGTCTCAGACATAGGTCTTTCAGCTGCAGATGCCAGCAATATCCCTGTCCTGCACTGCTGCCCCCCCCCATCCTAGAGGCTGACACCTCCCTGCAGGCAATAGCAGCCCACCCAAGGATGCTCACGGGAGGACAGGTCTGCCCAGCGGGGCCAGCGGCGACAGGCTGCACCCAGCACTTTTTGTCAGGTAAGCTCGACTTTTTATGGGGGCCACTAAACAAAAGCTGCGTGGGGCCCAGTGTGGAGAAGTTCTTAGTCCAGGGTGCCACTCTGGAGCCACGGTGCTTTGCTTCCAATACCTGCTCCCCTGATTATTCGCCATGTGGCCACAGGCATAGGCGTGGCTTAGCCTGTCCGTGCCTCAGTGGCCTCTCTGTGTGGTCCCTGCCCCACAGGAGTGCTCTGAGGAAAAGGCACAGGCGGGGGCATCATTAGCAGCACCCGGGAGTTTGTTAGAAGCCAAACGTTTGCAGGGCCACTGAGTCACAAAACAGGGCTGGGCCAGCAGCGGTCTGCACATAATATGCCCTCTGCATGAAGCTGATGGGCATTCACTGGCTTAACGTATGTGATGGACAGGTGCTCCTCCACTTACAGTGGGGTCATGGCTCAATAAACCCATCGCAAGCTGAAAGTTTGTCAGAGGTCAAAATACAGCCAACACACGGAGCGTGATGCATGTCCCAGCTCAGCCACACGGCACGCTGTAGAGTGTCTGTGGCTTCCCCTAGGGATGGAGGGACTGCCGGGGGCCATGCTTGCTGCTCCTGCCCAGCCTCACGAGGGGACTGAAGCACATAGCGCTGGTCTGGGAGAGGTCAAAAGTCAAAGTTCAAAGAACAGCACGTTCTACTGGATGCGTATCACCTTTGCCGTGCTGTAGGATTGAAAAATTTTAAGCGGGGGGGGGGGGGTGAGGGGGGTCATCAGTTCTTGGAATAATACAGGGGCCATGGTGGGAGCTCAATACACATTAGTGACATCACTTTTTTTTTTTTTTTTTGACAGGCAGAGTGGATAGTGAGAGAGACAGAGAGAAAGGTCTTCCTTTTCCGTTGGTTCACCCTCCAATGGCTGCTGCTGCCGGTGTACTGCACTGATCCGAAGCCAGGAGCCAGGTGCTTCTCCTGGTCTCCCATGCGGGTGCAGCGTCCAAGGACTTGGGCCATCCTCCATTGCACTCCCGGGCCATAGCAGAGAGCTGGCCTGGAAAAGAAGCAACCGGGACAGAATCTGGTGCCCCGACCGGGACTAGAACCCGGTGTGCCGGCACCACAGGCAGAGGATTAGCCTATTGAGCCGCAGCGCCAGCAGTGACATCACTTTTTAAAAACAGACTTATTTATTTATTTGAAAGGTAGAGTTACAGGCGGTGGGAGGGGGTGGGGAGGCAGAGTGAGAGAGAAAGATCTATCCACTTCCCAAATGGCTACAACATCCAGGATTGAGCCAGGTTGAAGCCAGGAGCTAGGAGCTTCATCGAGGTCTCCCACATGGGCCATCTTCTGCTGCTCTCCCAAGTGTACTTAGCAGGGAACTGGATTGGAAGTGGAGAAACTGGGACTCAAACTGGAGCCCATGTGAGATGCCGGCTCTGCGGGCAGGGGTTTAACTCACTGCACCACATAGCTGGCCCCAGCTTATCACTTTTATTAGCCAGGGCACTGATTACTCACTGGGTCCTGGGAGAAGTTTTAGCTAAGCTCCAGGAGAGCCTGGGTTGAACTCCATCTTACGCTCCGGGTTCCTGAGGACTGGTCTGTCGTTCGGTCTGCTGAAGAATTTTCCAGCCTCCGGAGCAGTGTTTGGGACACAGCTCAGTGTTGACAGTTACTTGCTGCATGAGTGTGGCATCTCTCCTTGATCCTTCCCGTCTGTCCTCCTGGCCTTGAGGAGAGGCAGGGACACGGGACTGCGGCCACCAGAGTATTTTGCCCTCTAGGAGGCAGTGTCTTCCCGCGGGGACCTTGCCTTCCATCCCCCACCCCCCTTTCTGTTCACCAATTAGAGCGTGATGTGTGTGTGGGAGGGTGTGCTACCAGGCCTTTTTGTTTATATCACAATGTGTGAATTAGAAAAGACAGACAATTCGAGAGGAGAATGGATAACAACCTTGCATTCTACTCAGAAAAGAGTAATTAAATGGGCAATAAACAAGAAGGTGTGCTTCCCCTCATTAACCTGTAGGGAAATGTGCATGAAAACCCCCATGGGGTACCGCTGCACATGCTAGAATGGCCAACATGAAAGCGATGGAGACGACTGAGTGATGAGAAGGTGCAAAGCAGCTCCAACGCCATTGAGCGCATGCGTGGGAGTGAGTGGAGAAAGCCACTGCGGGCTAGTGTTTGCAAGTGTCACTCAGCTTTGAGGGCTTCCACTCCTCGGCATAATATATCCATCAGAGATGCATCACGGGCTTCTCTGACAGACATATGCCAGAACATTCGTAGGAGCACTGTTTTTCTAGCCCCAAATGGGAGTCCAGCCAAACAAACTTAGCTGTTGACAATAGAATGATTAAGCCAAAAGTGGTGTCTCCACGCAATAGAATGCTAAACTGCAGTGGGAGTGAACGGGCTGTGACTGCACTCCCGGAGGAGGGGTCTCAGGAACCTGCTTTGGTGGAAGAAGCCAGGCCTGATGAGCACATTTATACCGGCTGACTCCCATTTGTCCGGACTTCGGTAGGAGGAGAGAGCCATCTACGGCGCGGGGAGTAGGATGGTGAATTCCCCTGGGGTGCAGTCATTGGGCGCCAGGGAGCAGGATGGTGAATTCCCCTGGGGTGTAGTCATTGGCAGGCAGCACGAGGGGGCTTTGAGGCGCAGGCAGGTACGTGGATCCCTTAAGGAGTGCTCCTGCCTCTGTTGCGTTCCGTTTGTGCAGATTCTTCGAGTTTACACTTCTGATGCGTTCTCTTCCCTGTGTGGTTATTTCATCCACAAGGTTAGCAAACTGAAGCGATCATGGAATATTGGGAGACCTTGCCTCCTTGTGTTCCTGACGAGGCGGCCCCGTGGAGGGGAAAGCCAGCCCGGAATCCGAGACTTGGGCCCTGTGCTGCGGCCCCTCAAGCACAGCAAGTCCCAGCATCCTCACCTGCTGGTGATAAGGAGAGCCAGACCCAAGAGGAGAAGGTTTTCCATGCAGCCGCTGGTAGAGCCAATGACCTCCCCTTGGCCACATGCAAGGAGGTGGCTGGGGCCCCTCCGATTTGGGATCGGATGACATGATGACGTCAGCAGAGGCTCCCAAGTCGGTGGGCGTGGTCGAGCTGTGAAGTCCACTCTCTCTGGCATCATCTGAGCAGAGCTCCGTGTCCACGTGGATTTCTCCACCAACTCCCAACTTCACGCTCATTCTTCCCAATGACACGCTCTTGTTCTTTCGCGAAAGTGATTACAATTCCTAAATGAGCACACAAAAATAAACTTGTTCATTAACTCGGGGGACAAAATGCAGCACCTGAGTGGCGCGTGCAGCAGGCTGCAGGAGCACAGCAGCATATGCTGACTAATTACCCCTGTCCGAACAGATGGCTCCACATGGCACCGTGCTCCCGGCTCTGGGCAGGTGGCTGGAAGCCACCCCGCTTAGGGCAGCAGCTCCAAAGGGTGTCCTCCAGAGCTCTAGACCCGTGAGATGTTGGTAGGTGCTGTGAGGTGACTGGTCCACACTCACATCTATCTGGGCTCCTGCTAGGGTCAAAGTTCTAGGACAGCCTTTGCTATGGGACTGTCCAGAGACTGTCATGCACTGGTCGGCTCAGCAGATCACCAAGACAGGGATCAAGCAGGCTTCATTGAGTACTCAGCCCTGTTTGATCTGCAGGGCACCTTGTGAGGAGTGCCCACAAGGGAAAATATTGGCATGCCCCAAGCATGGTCCAAGAGTCGGGGGGGCCAGGTGAAAGACTAAGCTGTGTGATCAATGAGCAAGGGACCACGGCAAGGGATCACGGCCAAGTCCTTCTCTTTGAGCTCAGCTAATGGAAGGAATGGAGTTGAAGAAGGGCAGGCATGTGGATTTGCCAGAGAGAAGAGAAAGGTGTTACAGCCATCTTCTCGTTACCCTGTTTTCTTCTTTCTTTTTGCAGTTAGTGCCATGGTGCTACTTACACACAAGGCAGAGTCTATGGATGGCTCACCTCATGGTCATTACCTTCTCCCTAACGGAATCCTGGTTTTTCTCGGGCGACAATGAGCCCAGTGATAGGCAAATCCCATTCCTCTTTGGCTAGCAAGAGTCTCATGAATCAGTTCTGGAAATAGAGGGGAAGTTTTCTGGAGACTTCTGGGATAGTGTTCTTCTTACAAGATACAGAGTTGCTCAAAGAGAAACCTTTTTTTTTTTTTTCCCCATTCTTTCCCTGTAGGGTCTTAGTCCACCTGAACAAGGATGGACTGGGCCCAAGGAAGGGTAAGCGCGCCGCTCACCTGTTTCCCAGCCTCAGGATCCCAGAGACAATCAGACGCAGTGGGGAGCCAAGTCAAGCAAGAACTCTTATTGTGCGCATAACAAAGCCTTTTAAAGCACAAAACTTCAGAGTCATTGGGGCAGGGCATAAGGACCAACCAATCACTTAAAAGGTCATTTTACAGGGCGATTTTTATAGGACTAGCCATATGTCTATACACTCGTCATCAGTTGTCCTCACTTCCCCTGATGTTGCGTGGCCAATTAGCTTTGGTGGTAAACAACTTTGGGTTCCACCCACCTTACTTCCTTTGGGTGCCATCTTTGAATTACCTTGTGTGCCTAATTTCCCCGCATTTCCTCTTGTTCATTTTGTTATGTGAAGATGTGATGGTAGGGGCTGTGGCAACCATCTTTTCACCACAAGACAATTAGGAAGAATGCCAGTGAGCCAAGCAGGTGCAGAGGGTGGGGGAGTAGAGCCTGGGTCTTTGATGACATTGCTGGGCCTGCTGACCTAACGTTGAACTGCCCACCTCTGACCTCTTGTCAAGCAGACAGAGAGTGTCCTCCAGGTTTTTGTCACCATGAATCTGATGTACTACCACCTGTACCAACCTGGAACCTTACTGACAGCGCTTGGGCCTGCTTTTCCCTTATGTTATTCCATTTCCTGATTTGTGAGGGGTCCTCAGTGGTAATACTCAGTCCTTGTTGATTTAGTAGGATAAATAAGCAGTGGTTTATGAAGACCCATGAGTTACTAAGTAGGACAGAAGGCTCCGATACAATGACAGACAAAAGCCCGAGATCTTAGTGACCTACCACGAGAGCAGTAGATTCCTCATCCCGCTATGGTCCAATATGGGGTGGGTGACTGTGGTGGGTGAGTTTAGGAGTCCATTTGACTGGGTGAAGGAACACCCAGACAGACACCGGCTAGAGTGGTATGTTGAGGTATGCCGAGGAGGTTAGTGCATGAGGCCAAGTGCATCAGGTAGGGAGATCTACCCTGGACGCGGAGGGAGCAAGACAGGCAAGGTGAATGTGTCCCCCTATCCCTCGGAGCTGGGCAGCAGCCGCCTCTCCTGTCCCTGGACATCAGAACCCCAGACTCCCTGGCCTCTGGACTCCAGGACTTATACACACACCTCTAAAAGTTCATGAAAAAAAAAGGAAAGTAAAAGATAATCTATTTTTGGTGTAAAAAATTTTGAATCCTACGCGGAGTTTTTTTATAATACACATTTCCTGTGAACTTTTTGAAAACTCTCATATGCATGGATTTTAAAAGGGTTTGAATCAAAATTAACTTATCTTTTAATTTAGTTTTCTTTTTTTAAAGGCATATTTTGTTTATTTGAGAGGTAGAGTTATGGACAGAGAGAGGGAGAGACAGAAAGAGAGGTCTTCCATCTGCTGGTTCACTCCCCAAATGGCTGCAATGGCCAGATCAGGGCCAGGCCAAAGCCAGGAGCTCCATCCAAGTCTCCCACTTGAGTGCAGGGGCCCAAGCACCTGGGCCATCTTCCATTGCTTCCCCAGACCATCAGCAGAGAGCTGGATCAGAAGAGGAGCAGTTGGGACACGAACCAGTGCCCATATGGGATACCAGCACCGCGGGTTGAGGCTTAGTCTGCTACGCCACAGCACCAGCCCCTGATCTAGTTTTCTACAAACTTGTTGAAGCGCCCTTGTACATCAGCAACTCCACAGGCCTTCAGGACTTCGGCCTTGAGCTCTGAGTAGCACCATTGGTTTACCCTGGTTCTGAGGGCTTCCGAATATTTTTAAAAGGTTTATTTGAATGTCAGAGTGAGAGAGAGGCAGAGAGAGACATACAGAGAGACATAGAGAGAGGGAGGTGTCTTCCATATGCTTGTTTTCTCCTCAGATGGCTGTAATAGCCAGGGCTGAACCAGGCCAAAACCAGGTGCCAGGAACCTTCCATGTGGGTGGCAGGGGCCCAAACCTTTGGTCAGGAGCCAGAGGCAGGTACTGAACCCAGGCAGGCATCTTAACCACCCATCCAAATGCTCTCCCCTAAATTCTTTCTTTGCGTATCATCTAGGGGTTGTCTTACTTCTCCTTTCCAGAAACATCTCTCCCTCCAAGGAAAGGCAGGCAAGACCAGGCCCCTCTAAGGTTCCCCAAAGGGCTCCTGGCCCCTTGCATGAGATGACTTCAAGAACAAGAACGCGAACACCGAACTCATTTTCTATTTGCTTCTTGCTCCTGAGAAACCATCGGGGGCACCCAGGCAGTGGCCCCTCCCCGCCAGCGCCCCCTCATCGGGACAGCTTTGCACCCCAGGAACCTGGCAGAGCCCTGCAGGACGGTCTTCTTTAATATTTCCAGTGTCCATTGAGCTAATGGTGTTAACAGCAGAACAAAACACTGCGCCCCGGCTTAAGGGAGTGATAATGGAGGCTGATAAGTTGGAACAAGGAGTGATTTCCTCGTGAGCCAGCATATTAGGGTTTAGCTGTAAAACTGCCCTTTTCTCTAACTGCCAGCAGCGAGCATAAAAGCTCCCGACCACAGATTTATTAAATGTTGTGGACCTAGATAAGATGATTTAAAGTTCATGCTTCCCGTCCTGATCTACCTATCACCACGAAGCTTGAACAAAGACTTAGCCCATCTCAGCAATTTGCCTGCATTTGAATGAGACAAATGAGCAATACTCAGGCATCTCTGAGCCTGGGCACCGCACTGGCTGGCACTGCCCTTCCCTGCCAGGCTGGCACAAGCAGACACACTGCATGCCACCGGCTGGGCACACGGGGTTCTCAGCCAGGGGTGTGTGTGTGTGTGTGTGTGTGTGTGAGCACATGCAGGTGCACGTGGCCAGGAAGCCTCAGCTATGGGAGCATTATGTGTGTGGGGACCTGTGTGTGGTGTGTGTGTGTGATGGTAAGAAGACGGGAGGGTCAGTGCCCAAGACACGCTGGAGTCTAGGCTCTGTGTCACGTCCAGCTGGGGACCCTGGGTGGTTTTTCTCCCCTGTGAAATCAAGATGACAATAACCATGGTGCCCATCTGAAATGGCCGTTGGGAGGGGTAGGTGAGGCGACACCTAGAAAGTCCCCCGGGCATTGCCTGGCATACTGGGGGCACTGGCCGTGGTCGCCACCTGTTCTACCTGTGCGGACTCCTGTTTGGGATGAGTGCACGTGTGTTTACCTGTGGGCATCCACCTGTGGGTGCCTGGAACCTTAGTGGGAATTGAAGACAGTGAACTTCCTGGCTGTGGGGTACCTGCTCCTTCCTGGACAGAGCGTGGCACCCACATCTTCCACTTGCAGAGCCCAGCGGGAGCGAGGGAGCTGCAGATGGTCCTCTAGGTTTATCTGAGGCTTGTGAGGGGCAGGCGGAGAGTAACTCGACAGCTGTCGGAGGCCTGGAATCAGAGACCTGCCCGTGACTGTACCGAATCTCCAAGGAACCAGCAATACCGCAGGCTGGCTCCTCCCAGTCGGGGGAGCTGCTCAATCATCCCACTGCAGGGCCCCACCTGTGGTCCCTCTCTGGGAACTGGGGACTGGGGGCTCTAGGGAAAGGGAGTGAGGCCAACACTGCTGGGATTGCCATGTGTGGCCTGCCGCGGGCTTACCATGCTTGACACGAGGCTTTGTGAGCAAGGTGGCAGTTCATCCCCCACGGCAGGGTTCATCCCCCATGGCACCGTCCCCACTGTTCCCCGGGTAGCCCGTGCTGCAGTTGGCAGACTGAGTCCTCGGCCAATGAGTTGGCTTCATTCGGGCCTTGGCCTTGGCTTTTCTCCCCTTGGTTCGTGCTGAGTGTGCTGTGGGTGGCTTTATGGAAGACACAGCAGTCCCAGCGATTCACTCTGCGGGGACAGCTAGGAGTGTGGGGACCCCAGCCCCATGTCCACTGCTGTGTGCCTGGGCCTGGCTGAACAACGCCTCCAGGCTGGCAGCCGGGGATTCTCCTGCAGCCCGGCAGCTTCATCCTCTACTCCTGGGAGTGCCGCTGTCCTCCAGCAGGTGGCCGGGGCATCACACACCCTCTCCACACCCTGTGTCCTTGTGTGGGAGGAGCTAGAGAACAGGGAACATCATAGGGGAAGAGTGCCGGCACCTGAGCCACTGCAGGCTCCAGCTGTGGCCTTGGAAGCTCGACCTGCCCTGGGCGTGAGGAACTCAGGGTAGCACCTGCTGCTTTATCTGCAAATTGCAGGGCTTTGGCCAGAGCGTGGGGTCACAGACTTCACAGGGCATGGGGTCCACTCAGAGGACCTGTTGAGGGACGTCTCTAGCTCTAGCCGCATGGTCTCACTCAGGAGTGGTAGGGCGGCCTTGGGCTTGTCATTAAAAAACAAAAACAAACAAAAAAAAAAAACAGCTTATACACTCATTTTCATCTACTTAAAAAACAAAGAGAGAGACTGAGAGGAAGAAAGAGCGAGAGAGAGAGATCTGGTTCACTCTTCGAATGGCTGCAATGGCCAAGGCAGGGCCAGGCTGAAGCCAGGAACCAGGAACTCCATCCAGGTCTCCCATATGAGTGGCAGGGTCCAAGCACTTGGACCATCATCTATTGCATCCCAGGATGAATTAGCAGGGAGCTGGATCAGAATCTGAGTGGCCAGGGCTGGAACTGGTGCTCTGAAATGGGTCGTGGGTGTTCCAAGTGGCAGCTTAACCTGCTGCGCCCCAACGCTCACCCTAGGGGTCCCCATCTTGAACAAACAGCTCAGGTGAGTCTGAGGCATGTGTCCTGTCGGCTGCGCTTGAGGTGCCTCCCAGCTTGGACATTTCAAGGGGGCTTCTGGCCCCTGGTTCACCGGGGTGCAATGGCCAACTCGGGGACATGAGTTGGGATGAAGGGGCCCACTGTGCCCCTGGAGACCGATGACCTTCCTGACCACAGCACAGAGAAGAGGCACTGTGCTCATGTGAGCTCTCCCTCCCCTTTCTGTCCCCCAGCGGAGTTTCGGGGGCAGGGGTGGGTACCCCTCAATTCACCCAAGTCTTCAGGAAACAGTGTTGGCATGGAATGCATTCTCCTTTTCTCCCCTCCCATATCTGGTCCATCAGCCAATCTTGTCTTTCTGCTGTTGTCCACACAGCAGCTGGGGGCATCCTCTTAATGCAAAATCTTCCAGGGCCTTCATATCCTATCCCAAGTGAGGCCAAGGTTTTATGAGTTGGCCCCCACCACCTCCCTGGCCTTGTCTCCTGCCTCTGTCTCCTTCACTCCCTTTGTTCTGATCAAACAGCCTCCTGGCTGTTCCTTGAATACATGAACCCCTTCTACCACAGAGCCTTTGCACCAGCCGTTCCCTTTGCCTAAAATGCCCTATCTCCACCTGTCTGTATTTAGATCTACTTCAAAATGCAGCCGGATGTTCTTATTTCTTCTTCATAAAAATATCCCCTGAATCGATGTGTGTTGTGCCCAGTTTATTTGCTTCAACCTTCTACCCTGCTTGTGCGAAGGGCGAAAGTTAGTTGTTTTCTGCTCTGTCCCCAGAACCTAGCATATCGCCTGGCACACAGTAGGACCTCACAGTTTACAAGCTGAATGAATGAAGGAATAAATGAATCAGTGGGTGAAGGGCCAGTGTCACAGGCACGCCCCGATTCTTGTCTATTTTTAAAATAAGCAAATTAGTCATGGGCTGGAGACTGCACTTTCCAGTGTATTTTTAACAGCTTATGAGCAAGACCCTCCTCTGCCCCAGGGGGTGAGCTTGTGGCTGATGAGGGCTCAATGACATCAACATGGCTTGTGAGGGCCACACGCTGTGCAGTCTCTGTCCTCACGGGGGTGCCTGACACGGCACCATACTCACCACGTAGTGGGCCTGACTCCGCAGTCCGGGACAGGGCTGGGCAAGGTGGGATTCTCCACGGAGACAGCCCATGTGCTGGTGGGGCGCTGACGCCGCCTTCCTCAGCTTCCTGGCAATCTGAGCATCCTGCCGCGGTGAATGCATTCGCTTGGGGCAATGCAGAGCCACACTCTCCGGGGCCTCCAGCAACAGGAAGCTGCTTCCTCACCCTCCTGGATGCTGGGGACCCAGGACCAGATGTGAGCAGGGCTGCTTCCTCCCAGGGCCTCTTTTCCCTGTGTCTCCACGCGGGCTTCCTCCTGTGTCTGTCCGGGTGCTCATCGCCTCTTCTCTCGTCCCGGGTCACAGCCTACCCTACTGATCTCACCTCCCTATCCTCACTTTGATACTTCTTGGAAGTCCCTATCTCACGACTCTGAGGTCCTGGGGGCTAGGACTCAGCACAGGAATCCGGGGGAGGGGGAGACTCAATCAATCCATAACATTTACCTTTCCATCATTATAGAAGCTTCCAGAATAAGCACTTTTAAAATAAGTTCCTGGGGCCAGCGCTGTGGCATAGCATGTAAAGCTGCTGCCTGCAGTGCCGGCATCCCAAATGGGTGCCGGTTCGAGTCCCAGCTGCTCCACTTCCAATCCAGCTCTCTGCTGTGGCCTGGGAAAGCAGTAGAAGATGGCCCAAGTCTTGGGTCCCTGTACCATGTGGGAGGCCTGGAAGAAGCTCCTGGCTCCTGGCTTCAGATCGGTGCAGCTCTGGCCGTTGTGGCCATCTGGGGAGTGAGCCAGCAGATGGAAGACCACCTCACTCTCTCTCCATCTCTGTAACTCTGTCTTTCAAGTAAATCTTTAAAAAAAAAAATAAGTTCCTGACACAGGCTCTAAGTGGTTATTAGCACCTCGTGGTTGCACGTGATTGGCGCTTCCCTTCACACGCATGGAGCTGGGAGAGTCAGTGCCTTGGAAAGGCCTGCAGTGAGGCCAGCTGTGGGCGGGACCTGGACTCCCAGCACAGGGCTCATTTCACCACCAGTGACCTCCCGTCATCGACATACATGACAGCCAGTGCATATGAAGTATTAATTCAGGAACCCAGAGCTGCCATTATCAAATGTGTGCATGAGGGCCCTTATGGGGGAGACGGTCAGCATGGAGGGGTCTTCTTAGGATCTGGCGTCTCTGACCATCTCTGCCAGCACAGCCTGCGCCTCTAGTCAGGAGACGGACAGTGAGACCAAGGGCAGGTGACTAGCCATTGTAGTGACCACGCCCACAGCCTCCAGTGCGCATGCTTTGGCTCCCAGCGAGCCCACGCCCAGTGTTTGAGAGAAGCCCAAATGCTCCCAGGAGGTGGAGGGCAGTGCAGGCCGGGAGAGTGAGGGACCCTACAGCTTGGGGCTCCTGCCACCCACATGGGAGACCAAGATTGTCTCTGGCTCCGTTTCAGCCCTGTCTAGTCCCAACCACCCCAGGCGTCTGGGGAGTGAACCCGCAAATGCGAGAACTCGCTACACCCCTCTCCCCCTACCCCATGCCTCTCAAACAAACAAATCATTTACGGGTATTTAAAAGAAAGAGGCCAGGAAGAATCCCCAAGTGTGTCCCTGGCAGGCCACCTGCTCACAGTGCAGAATTCTGCTCTGTTTGGGGCTCTCTGCTTCCTCCTCGCAGCTCTTCTCCCTGGCGTGAGAATTGTCCGTTCATCTTCCGAGCCTGCCCAACCTCCGGCTCGGCGGAGCGAGGACAAGGACAAGTGCCAAGCCACCGGTGTCCATCACAGCAGCACAGCCGGCTCCCCAGCAGGCTGCGGAGGACGCCTTAGCAGGGCGCAGAGAGAGCCGGCGGAGGCAGGGGGAGGAGCTGGATTCTGAGCTCCCGCATCACGTGGACACTCCCCGAAGAAGGGACTCTGCCTCCCCCATCAGACTAGGAGCTCCTAGGGGCAGAGTGCTGTACCCCCTCCCCCAGACTGCGCTCTCTGTAGACAGGGCTGTGGGGTCAAAGGTTCCCTGGGCACAGAGCCCCTTTCCCCCCAGCCCTGGGTGTAACCAAGAGGCTCCGATCCCACTGTGGGGGGCCTGTCAGGGAGCATCCGCCCCCCTCTCTCAGCTCCTCAGGACGGAGGAGAGTAACGGTAAGGGGGCGGGAGCCTGGGGTCGGGGGGAGTTACAGGAACTGTTGGGGGAATCTAATTCCCCAACACGGCCCAGTGGCCTCAGGGCGAGCACATCGCATAGGTGCCTCCCCGGCATGCGTAGTCCACTAGCGGCTGCCCGCTCTCAGCGCCTGCGCGTTGCTGAGCCCCCTTGAGCGGGGCTGACCCTGGTGCTGAGCGGGAGTCCACAGCCCAGAGCCTGCTTCCCACCCGGACCCTCTAGTGCCCTGTGCTAGTGGTGGCCCAGGCTGTGCACCTGTGCGCTCAGTGAGGGGTTACCAGTCCAGGAAGACAGAACAAACTACACAAATTCTGGTTTCCTATCCTAAAGCTGAATATGTTTAAGGACTGTCGTTTGGTTTGATAATTTTCCACCTTTGAAAACATTCGGGCGGGGGCGGGGTGGGGGCGGGGCGGGGGGAGACCCGTGTTGTGGTGCAGCAGGTTAAGCCACCACCTGTGATGCTGCCATCCCATATGAGGGCAGGTTCAAGTCCCAGCTGAGGATGGCCCGGGTTCTTGGGCCCCTGCCACCCACATGGGAGACCCAGGTGGAGTTTCAGGCTCTTTTCTTCAGCCTGGCCTGGACCCGGCTATTGAGGCCATTTGGGGAGTGAACCAACAGGTGGAAGATCTCTCTCTGTAACTCTGCCTTTCAAATTCATATTTTTTATAACTTTTTTTGGGTCCTCATTGGGAAGTGTCAATTCCAGAATCAATGTGGGAGCAGGCACTTTATTTATTTATTTATTTATTTATTTGACAGGTAGAGTTAGACAGTGAGAGAGAGACAGAGAGAAAAGTCTTCCTTCCGTTGGTTCAACCCCCAAATGGCTGCTATGGCCGGTGCTGCGCTAATCCGAAGCCAGGAGCCAGGTGCTTCCTCCTGGTCTCCCATGCGGGTGCAGGGGCCCAACCTCTTGGGCCATCCTCCACTGCCTTCCCGGGCCACAGCGGAGAGCTGGACTGGTAGAGGAGTAACCCGGACAGAATCCGGCACCCATATGGGATGTGAGCGCCGCAAGGCATAGAATTAACCAAGTGAGCCACAGCACCAGCTCCCTCGAATTCATATTTTTAAAAGTTTTTTTTTTAATGTAAAAATATGCTGAGGACATGGGAGCCAGCTCAGCAGGGACGGGGGAGGGGTGTCCAGCGGGGGTGGGTCTCGAAGTCCGACTGATTATGTAGTGGGATGTTCATGAACGTAGGGTTCATTAGTCAAGGTAGGATATAAAGGATCTGCAAATTTGGACCGATCTGCTCTGAAGGGAGGGAGCGGAGAGGCAAGGAAGGGAGGTCCGGTTTCCGGAGGACGCGTTCAGAAAGGGTAACTGACTTACCAAGGTCACCTTGATCACTACTATCAGGTATGGGACTAGAACCCACGTCTCGGATGCCTCGTCCGGGACTTGTTACCTGGACTGCCGTTAGTATCAAGGCGCTAGCAGACAGCCATCGAGTCTGTCCTAAGCACTGCACAAGCATCCTGTCTCACCCCGTTCTCCCTGCAGCTCTCACAGCTAGGCTTGGGAGTTAGCCCAATTCCAGGTGGATGATTCAAAGATAATTTCAGTCTAAGTTGGGACACATCCCCCGAGCTCCTGTTAGGTTCTTTTCTAGGTGTGGTGCCAGGGACAGGAAATGAGAACGTTAGTAAGGCGGGTTCCCGTCCTGAGTGGGGAGATGCATGCCGTGGGATGCTGTCAGCCAAGTGTGGTGAGTGTCTGAGTGATGTGTAGGTAAGGAGGTGGATGGGGGCACTCCAGGCGCGTGGCCGGATTTCAAGGGGAGGAGCAGCTTGGAGAGGGACCCACTCAGGGAAGGCTTCCTGGAGTAGCTGAGCCACGTCATCCCCCAGGAGGGAGAGTCAGGTGTGGGCGTGGGAGGGTGGTCACAGGAGCATTCTGGGCAGAGATGCAGCTTGGCGGAGGCCTGCAGTGAGCCAAGGCAGAGGACGTCAGAGGTAGCAGGAGGGGTGGGGCCAGGAGGGTGGCATCCTTTGGCAGTGGGGAGCTCCTGGAGGTGTTTAAACAGGAAGTGATGTCATCCCATTCATGCGTTAGAAGATGCTCAGTGACAGCAGAGTAGGAGTCAGCAGGAAGGGGCCTTCCCATTGTCAACCAGCAGTGAGAGCAGAGGGGCAGGTTGAGACAATTAGGAAATGTAAGCACAGCACCTGGGGCCTGGCTGGGCGTGGGGGTGAGAGGCAGGGAGGGGCTGTGAGTGGGGGAAAGGTCAGCATGGCTGCAGCAGGGACTCTGTAGGAGTAGGAGGTCCGACGGGGGGTGTGGATCATGGGCTCAGGGTGGGGCTTAATGAGTCCGAGTGACTAATGACATTGTCACCCGTCACGCTCTCCCCCGTGACGTCTATAAGCCCCAGTTCTGCTTCCCTCTCTCCAACCAAGCATGTGGGTGAGAATAAGGGGCAGGTGGCTGCGTCTCCCATGAGGTGCTGCCCAAGACTTGGGGATTTGGGAGAAAGGAAAAGGCGTGTCCTGGCCTTGCCGTTGAGGACCCAATCCCCACCCTACTGCACCCCAATCCCTGGTCACAGCCTGCTTAGGGTCCTTCACAGAGGAGGATTTCCTGACCCCTTTTCCCACATCTCTGCCTGGGAGCCAGTGGAGGAGAACCCACCATGCGCCATCACTTGGGGGTCTGTGCCCTCTCCCATGCAGACTCAGGGAGAACGGGGCTCTGCACAGTCTTCATGATGGCATTCGTGCACTCTGCACCAAATGCTGATTCCTCCTTGTTCTAAGGCCCCGACACGGAGGAGGCCACGGCGGCCAGAGGGGACACCAACCACGGCCTCTGGGGTAGGACAGGTGCTGCCCCTGGAGGCCTCTTAGAGATCCGTGCTTCCTGGTTGTGTGGAGCAAGCACGGGCTGGGGAACCCCATGGCTGTGGTTCTAGTCCAGCCCCTGACCATGTACTAGCTGCGTGACGATGGGCAACTTAGCCTCTCTGGACTTCCACCGTCTGTCTACAAAGCAAGGATCATGACGGCAGCCCTTGGCTCCAGTTGTTGGGAGGATTCGAGGAAAATCATGCAGACAGGTGCCTGGCATGGAGTGAGCGCGCCCCGCTGGGCGTCAGCTGCTGCTACGGCCATCATCATCATCTTCATCACGCACTCAGGAGTCTGCTGGGGAGGACTTAGCGCAGATGAGAAACCACTGGGGGAAGCATCACAGAGCACGGGGTAGGGAAAGAGCCAGAGACAAGGAAGGCGGCCCAGGCAGAGGGAGCAGGGGCCTGACGGGGAAATGCAAGGCACACCCAGGACCCAGGCGAGGCCTCGGAGCTGCCTCAAGTGTGCAGGAGGCAGGGGAGGCAAGGTCTGGGAGAGTGGGTGGAAAGGCCGGCTGACCCAATGAAGGATTTGGATTTCATACCCGAAGCAGGAGTGGTCCCGGAAGAAAGAGTTATTTTCAGAGTAGTGACACGGCCCGCTTTGGCTGTCAGAAGAGGGTGGTGGCAGCTGTGTGGAAAACCAATCAGAGGCGGGAACTGCCCAGGTGGGCCAGGAGAGCAATGGTCATGATTTGGACGAAAGCAGCAGATGGCCCAGGACGAAGGTAGGAGTCCCCATCCTCTTAGTCATAGGGGACAGGTGTAGGAGCGTGAGGTGACACCATCGGGCCTCTCCTTGCCCTGAGCCCAGGCCCCTGGACAGGTGGAAGTGAACACTTAGGCTCCTTCCACCAGCAGTGTCCACTGGGGAGCTGTCGTTCGGCAGCTGTGGCTGAGCGCACCCAGACACAGCACCTGTGGGTGGCTCTGCACCTGGGCACAGGGCACAGATGTCGCTGCAAGGGTGATAGGGTTTGGAGACCTGCTTCTCAGCTGGACTCGGCCACTCACACCAAGCTGTGTGGCCCTAGCGGGTCTCTCCACCTCTCTGAGCCTTGGTTCCTCTTCTGTTAATGAGGACAGGAGTAGCTAGGTCAGAGGTCAGGAGGTTGTTTGAAGGGGTAAGTGGCAAAATGAATAAAAGCCCAGGAAAGGGTAGGCACTCATGGCTGTCACAGCCCCAGCTGTACGTTGTGTCCGCTTCCCTGCCCCCGTCCCCAGCGGCACCGTACAGAAGCGCCTCTGCCCTAGGCTTTCCTCACCGGCTCGTACGGAGACCCCAGGCCCCGAGACAGATTGTCTCTGGTCCTCCTCCTCCTGATTCCCCACCCCTTGGACCCTCTCCTCTGCCTGAGTCAGGTGCCGTCCTGTCCTTCACCCTATGGGATGTCTCACTACCCAGGTGGAGTGGAAAGTGTCTGTACGGTTCCCAAAGAGCAATGGGGAAAGACCCTAAGGCACCCCTCGTCCCCTGCCTTGAGCCTTTGCACGCCACCCCCTGCCTGCTGCTTGCCACTTAGCTCTGGTCCTAGGAGCAGATTCTGCTGTATCCGGTGAGAAAGCTGCTACTGCTGATCACCCTGCGTTTGTTTCCAAGCAGCTTCTGGGGCTGGGGAAGTCGTGGCTGCTGCTCGGGGTATCTGCAGTGCAGCTCCCTGGGGGCTGTTGGATGTGTGATGCGTCGGCTTAGGACAGAGGGAGGGAACATAGCAGCTCCGACCACAGCAACTGTCCTGGGTCAGTGCCCAGGCTTCCCTCCCTCCACCAGGCACCCCGCCCCTCCTACGCGAGGTTGCCAAGCCAGGCGTGACCCTGCCACCGGGCCCTCATCTGGCAACTGAGCCCAGTGACTTCTCTCGGCAAAGCTGAGTGCCTGGGCAGGGGAAGTGGTTCAAGGATCTTCCTCCTGGGGAGACTGTGCTCACTTCCACACCCACGGCAGCAGGCAGAAGTCCCCTGCAGGAGGCACCACTGTGGCCCCAGCTAGGGTCCCATGGCGCATTTGCTTTGTGGTTCCTCTGCCGTCTCTGGTCAACAGCCCTGGCTGAGCCTCCTGCACAGGAGCCGGGCCATGGCCATGGAAGCTGAGTGGACGGTGGTCTATGGATGGTTTACCCCGTATCACTGTACCTGCATACTACCGAGAGGTGCGGGGAGACCTGGAGGGCAAGTTCAAAAGAGTAAGGATTGTTAGCTTGCAGAAGGAACACTTGAAAGATGAGAGAGAGAAGGTACTTAATAGGAGGTTGGGATGATAGACAGGAAATTTGGTTATAAAGTTCATTCATTCATCCAAGGGTTAATTGGCTCCTGTGTCCAGCACTGTTTAGGGGTGCAGGGGGGTATAATGGTAAACCTGCATGGACCCTGCTCTCGCGAATCGCTCCGATGGGATGGGAGTTGACACAAGCAAACAAGACCTTCACATTTACGGTGAGGGAGGGGAATTGGTCAGACAGTTAAGCTGCCTCTTCGGACGCCTGCCTCCTACATCAGAGTGCCTGGGTTGGGTCCCGGCTCCACTTCCAAGTTCAGCTTCCTGCTTATGCAGACCTGGGAGGTGGCAGTGAGGGCTCAAGTACTTGAAGGGCAGGTTCCTGCCCTGCATGCGGAGGGCCCGGATCGAGTTACCAGCTCCCGGTTTTCTGCCTGGCCCATTCCCAGCTGTGGACTTTTGGGGAGTAATGGGAAGATAGGAGTGCTCTCTCTCTCTCTCTCTCTCTCTCTCTCTCTCTTTCTCCTTCCTCCATTTCTCCAGGTCCTTCACAAGTAAATAGAAAACAACTTTGTTAAAAAATAATCCCAACTTTTGCTTAAGCATTTCTTTAAAAATCTGAGATGAGGAGGGCTGGGTTGGGGGCGTCCAGGGAGCTGTGTTATTGGGACAATCTTCATCAGTTAGCTAGACCCAGGAAACAAAATCACTGAGAGCGGTTCCAAAATGATGCAGCCCTGGTTAACAGGTGATGGAAGGGCGTTAGATGACCTGGGAATAAGCAACAGCAGGCAGAAGCTACCGTACTTGGGCTGGAGAGGCCCAGGTGGGAGGAGTGTGCCGAAGCCCCAGGTGACCCAGCGGGAAGTGCAGACACAGCAGGTGTGTGCAGGGATCAGAGCCCTGGAGGAGACCCTGCTCTGACCTCCCCTGCATCAGGGGGAGAGGCGCCCGCGAATACCCTCCCCCTCCCTTTCTGCTTTTCTGGAATGCAGGGAAATTGCATCCCATTGGCTGATCCCAGCCAGAGCCTAATGTCCAGGCAAGCTGAGAACTGCAGCCCACAGGGGTCAGCCCTCCCCTCCCTACCCCCCAACACAGAGCAGAGCAGGGAATGGGTCTGAGGGCAAAGTGGCTCGGGGCTCCGCCCAGACTCCGGGGTCTTAAGAGAGCACATTAGCTGGAGGGAGCTGAGAGAGCTGATTTTGAGCAGGAATAGGGGGTTAAGGGGAGCCAAGGAAATGGGGTGCTGGAGGAGGCTTCAAGGGAAGTGGTGTGAGAGGCTGGGAGGGCCTTGAAAGCGGGCCAGGAAGATTGTATGTGCGTGCAAAGGTGTGGCAGCCACGACGGGTTGAGAGTGGAGAGGGGATCAGGCTGGGTTGCTGGAAGATCATTCTGGGACTGGGAGGCTGGGTGGGGGGAGGAGAGATTGCAGGGGCCAGGAAACCAGTGTGGTCATCTCCCCAGGGCGGGCCATGGAGGTGGGGGACTGGGCGAAGGGATGGATTTGAGGCGGTTAGGGGAGGACTTGCCGGGAGACTGATTGTTGAAGGAAAGGGGGGCGGAGGGGCTAAGAATGCCTCCCAGGACTATGGGATGACTGGGCCCATGCAAATACCTCTCGCCCAGAGGGGAGAGCGCTTGGAGGAGTGACGGTATGAGCTGAGTGCGAAACGTTTGGGGACATTCACACAGCTGGAGCACCACCAGAACCGCTTTGTCCTTGATTTCTCGGTGGTCGCCTGGGCCTCCACGGCGGGGCCTTCCCTTAAGGTGCTGGGTCGGGGCGCTGAGGAACCTGCCTGCAGGAGCCTTCCTGCTAAGATGCCGTGTTCTCCCCCCACCCTCCGCCCAGGTTCTAAGGAAGCAGTACTTCCGGCTGCTTCTCCCCCATCCCTCTCTCACGCAGTCTGAGCTTTGCCCAGGCCTGGGAGCAGGGATGCTGAAGGGCTCTGAAAAGACTCTCTCCCTGCTTTGCCTCTTGCCAAGCATTGCTTAGCCGTGGGCTCTAGTCTGGGCGACCGGAATCATGTAGCGTCTTAGCCCGTGTTCTGGTGCTGTAACAGCTCGAGAGCCGGTCATTCATGAGGGGCGGAGGGGAGGTTTATCTGGCTCACAGCTGGGGAGAGTGGGAAGAGGAAGAGCATGGTGCAGGCATCCGCTTGGCACCTGGCGAGGCCATTACCACATGGTGGAGGGCCTCCCGTGGCGATGGCGCCAGGTGCCAACCAGGGTCTCCCTCGCCTTCTTATAAAGCCACCAATGGCATCATGGGGGCCCCATCCTCGAAACTTCATCTCGTTCTGACCCCATATTAAAGGCCCTACCTGCAAATACCATTAATTTGTGGATTTCAGGGTTGAGTTTCCAACACATGGACTTTTGGGGGACACATTTAAAGCATAGCTCAGAGCACAGGTGTGGTGGCAAGAACCCACACATGGAGCAGGCACACACACACACGAAATCCCATCAGGGCGCAGGGGTAGGGGCAAGACCCGAGCAGGATGCTTCTCCTCTCTCGGCTTCGGTTTTCCTGAATTTCAGATGTGTGTGTGTGTGTGTGTGTGGCTCCACACCTCACAGCCACCCTCTCTTGTAGAGCCTGGTTTGTCCCTGGGAGCAATGGGCTCAGCCTCCCAACAGGAACTAAGGTCGACCAGGGCGATGCCAAGTTCATTTTACCCACAGGGGATGTACAGACAGTTGTGGACATGGGACTCAGCTCCAGCGACGGAGCGTGGGTGGACTTCTGAGGGCTCCCGTAACAAAGTAGCACAACCCAGGGGGATGGAGACACTAGAGATGTTTCCTCTCAGGGTCCTGGAGGCCAGAAGACTGAAACCAGTGTGCCCACTGGGCCATGTTTCTGGAAGGCTCTAGTGGAGAGCCTGTTCCCTGCACTCTCCTAGCACCCAGTGTCCCTGGCGATCCTTGGCATTGCTGTCTCACTGTCGCCTCTGCCTTCTCCTGGTGCATCTGTCCCTGTCCTCACCTGGCTATCATCTCTCCGCACCTCTCCTCTTCTTATAAGGACACCAGTGGTTTAGGGTTAGCGGCCAGCCCACTTTGTCTTAACTCAGTACACCTGCAGCGAACAGGCCTCTGTCTAGGTCGAGTCGCATTTTGAGGTCCTCCAACACTGCAGTCCAGCGCCGAAGAAGACAAAGAGCCCTCTTGAGCCAACTGTCTGCTGAAGGTCCCGCTGTTGCACTGGGGACCAAGTTTCCGCATGGATTTTGGAAAGGACACTGTCACTCAAAGCATCATGGCTCCTTGGAGCCAAACACAGGTGACCTGTGCCCTGCCTGCCCAGGCTAGGAGGAAATGGGGGCTTCGCAGGCAAGGGGGCTCACTCGGGGCCACACCACAGGTGGGGAACATAGCCAGGACCTGCGCGCTGCTCTCCACCCTCCCAGTCTCTCGCTGTGTGTCTCTGGCATCTTGTGGTCACCTAGCACACTCTCTGTAGGGGAAGGAGGGTGCTGTTTGAAAGGCTGGGCCCGCCGGGTGGGCTGCTGCCGAGCTGTCAGAGGAAAGGAAATGAGTGGTGGGACAGGAGATAAGAGGGATTCCGAGGGGAGTGTGCCGACGCTCGCGATGCGGCGGAGCCGTGTTCGCCTCGGGGACACATTTATTCCAATCACATGCTCTGTGCAGGGCTCCCTGCTCTGAATTATGCACCTCGAAAGGGCCTTTCATCTCACCAAGGGTTTGATGCCAGCCTGCCTGGCTGCCTGGGCCGGGCTGGGATTTAGCCTCCGGAGCAATTCGGGGCACAGAGGCGGGAGCAAGACAAACGGAAGCACCGGGGACCTTTCCTGTCCTGAGGGCTCTGCCCTGCCTTCCGCCCGGGAGCTGGAGGGGAAGGGAGGCAGAGAGCCAGCCCTCACCTCTGCGAGTCTGGGAGCCTGATTGCATGGCCGCATGTCTGGCAGCCCTCCAAGAGAACAGAGCGAGAGCTCTAACTTCATCAGCCTAATTGAATTAAGATCTGTTAAATTCAAAGAGCTGAGAGCTCCAGTGCTGCGTGCACGTTCCGCACCATGCAGTCTGGGCTGCTCATTGCATAGGGGTGGAAAACAGGGCCCAGGAGGGGTTGAGGGGGCTGTCCCCAGAGGCAGGGAGACAGGCCCCTCCTTCTTGCACACCGTCATCTGAAGCTGGGCTGCCTCTTTTTTTTTTTTTTTTTTTTTGACAGAGTGGACAGTGAGAGAGAGAGATAGAGAGAAAGGTCTTCCTTTTGCCGTTGGTTCACCCCTCAATGGCTGCTGCGGCCAGAGCACTGCGCTGATCTGAAGGCAGGAGCCAGGTGCTTCTCCTGGTCTCCCATGCGGGTGCAGGGCCCAAGGACCTGGGCCATCCATCCTCCACTGCCCTCCTGGGCCATATCAGAGAGCTGGCCTGGAAGAGGAGCAACCAGGACAGAATCTGGCGCACCGACCGGGACTAGAACCCAGAATGCCGGCGCCGCAGGTGGAGGATTAGCCTAGTGAGCCACGGCGCTGGCCTTGGCTGCCTGTTGTATCTGTCAACATGCAGGTTTGAGCCCGGTGGGCGGGCAGCCTCAGACATGGAGCCCTGATCCCATCCCTGGGGTTCCAGCGGTCTCCTCCCTGTGGGTGTGGACAGGACCTAGTGAGTGACTGGCTCCTAACCATCAGACCTGACAAAGTGATGGGAGGCCACTATGGTGAGGGGGTGATGAAGACCTCCCACCTTGCTTGCACTTCCTGTCTTCTCTCGAATGTGCTGATGAGATGTGCTGGGAGCTTCCCCAGGGCAAGAAGCTGAGGGACACCGCCAGCCAGTGGGTGGCAAGGCAGGAAGGCCCTCAGTCCAGCAGCTGTGGAAGGACCTTGCCAATGCCAGAGCCAGCTTGGAAGCAGACCCATTCCTACCTGAGCCTCCAGCCCCGGCTGACGTCTTGTCTGCAGAATTGAGGGAGACCCTGAGCAGAGGCCCCAGCTAAGCTGCGACTAGGTTCCTGACCCACAAAACCCACGGGAAGACAAGCGTGTTGTTGTAAGGTGCTGAGTTTCATTATGTAGCCATAAACAGCAATCCCCTATTTTAGAGTGATATTTAGGGTTAGGTGCCCAGCACATTCCAGACGGTGTCAGGAATGAAAAGAAATGGCTATTTTCTTAAAAAAAAAAAAAGACTTATTTATTTATTTCAAAGTTGGGGTTAGAGAGAAAGAGTTTCAGAAAGAGAGATCTTCCACCTGCTGGTTGACTCCCCAAATGGCTGCAATGGCCAAGGCTGGGCCAGGCTGAAGCCAGGAACCAGGAGCTTCTTCTGGGTCTCTCATGTAGGTGGCAGGGCCCAAGCACTGGGGTCATCTTCTGCTGCTTTTCCCAGACCTTTAACGAGGGCTGGGTCAGAAGTGAAGCAGCCGAGACTCAAACTGGCACCCATATGGGATGCCAGCATCGCAGGCGGTGGCGTTACTTACTACGACACTGTGCCGTCCACTGCAATGGCTGTCGTTGCGTTACAGGCGCTTACACTTGATGTGACGTGACAGTGGCTAATACTGTGCAGTCCCACTTTACAGATGAGAAAACTGAGTGCGTGGTGGTACCAGAAGGACCTGCCTAGGATAATGCACAGAGTAGCAGTAGAAATGAGGCATTGTGAAGGAGCTAGTGGTGCCCTCCTTGGCTAATGATGACCTTGTGCAACTTAATCTCGGTTTCCTTATCTGTAGAGGACCACCACCCTTGCAGGGTTTTAATGAGATTAAATGGATTCATATCCACAAGCACGCGTGCTGTGCTTTGGTTAGGGCTAGAGTGTGTCCCCCAACACTTCGTGACCTGGGACCTGGTAGCCAGTGCGGAGGTGCTGAGGTGGAAGTAGAGGCTGTTGGGTCAGTGCCCTGGAAGGGGTCAGTGCTGGTCGCAGGGCATGGCCTGCTGGGAAGTAAGACTACCCACGTGCTCCGTCCCTTCTGCAGATGGCCAGTACCCTCCCAGCGTCTCTACTGTGCTGTGCTGCAGCCAGAAGTACTGCCCAGGGATGGACCTTCAGCCTCCCAAACTGCGAGCAAAATAAACCCCATTTCTTCGTAAAGTTGAGTGTGCTGTTACAGCAATACAAAACGGACTAATTCAACACATATTAGAGAGGTTGGCTCTGTGGCACAGTGGGTTAAGCCTATATATATAGGGGCACTGGTTTGAGTTTCAGCTGCTCTGCTTCAGATCCAGCTCCCTGCTAATGTGCCTGGAAAGCAATAGAAGATGGCCCAAGTGCTTGGGCCTCTGCACCTGCATGGGAGACCCAGAAGAAGCTCCTGGCTCCTGCCTTTGGCCTGGCCCAGCCCCAGTCATTGTGGCCATTTGGGAGGTGAACTAGTGGTTGGAAGATCTCTCTCTCTCTCTCTCTCTGAATTTCAAATAAATAGATAAATCTTAAAAAGTGCTGGTACCTAGTCCATAGTGTTGCCCATTTGTTCTGTAAAGATAAGAAAGTGGCCTTGTCATATGGCACTTTGTGGAAATTGCAGGGACTTGGGCTGGTCAGGGTACAGTAAGAGCTTGGAGGGGGTCATGTCCTTGGCTTTCCATCTTACCTACATGTTCTTTGAGCCCTCGGCTCCTTGCTGGACCTCCCACGTAAGCTGTAGCCCTTTCCCACACTTCTTATTCCCTCATTTAGATAATCAGCCACTCCACGGTCAGCCTTCTCCTGTGGGGGTGCTCGGCTCTCCTAACTGGTGTTCCCTTTTCTTAGCCTGAGCATCTCAGGAGGAGGAACTTCTAAAAGCAATCCTTTCCAAGTCCCGGCTCCCCTTGGCCCTTTCACTCTGCATCCTGGAGAACCACACACACGCCCGGACGTCGTGTAGCTCGCTCCCCAGGCTCCCGGCCTGCCCACTCTGCCAGTAGATTCGTCTCTGCTGGCCAGAACAGCAGTGCCTCTTGTTGCTTCATCGCAAGTCTGGGAGATTAAATTATTCACCACAGAGGAAATGCAAAGACTCTGAAAATGCTTAATGAACTCTGAGTGCCAAAATGCATCCCATAGGCGACAACTGTTGGCGGCCTGGCCAAACGGATCCGTGGGGAAAGCAGTGGGCAAAGAGTCCTCCAAAGGAGGTGGCGGGGGTTTTGGCCAGGCCTTCAAGAGTAGCAAGGACAGGGAACCTGGGGAGGCAGGGGATTGCTGTGCATGGAGCAAAGACGCAGCGAGGGCGGCGGGAAGAGGGCGGCCAGTGGCACTAGTCCTTATCACGGCCGGTTTTCCTCTCTGTAGGGGGACGTTGCACCTGCCACCCCCAACCCCACTTTCTAGCACGTGAAGTCACATGACTCCATTTGGCCAGTACAGTACAGGGGGGAGTGACGTGTCACCTGGAGGCTGAGGCATTTCAGTAGCAATGCAGTGGCCTCTGTGGGTTGTTTCTCCTGCCACGGCCGCTGTGGAAGTGGGGCTGAGAGGAAGAACCAAGGTCTCTGATCTTACCCTGTGGAGGAAGCTGCCCTGGAGGGCTGCCGGGCCCACAGGGGAGTGAGTGGTAAAGCTGTCTTCCAGCAGCCACTGACGCTATGACGGTGCTGGTTCCTGCAGATGACGCAGCATTCTCTGATGTCCGTGGAAGGCTGCATTGAGCAGTGGATGTGGGGTTGGTTTAGTCAAGGGGCTCCGGAGGCAGCCGGTGTGGGCCGTGCGCGTCGTGTGGGGAGACCGTGAGCCGCTACGAAGATGCGTGGTTGGTTGTGTGTGGGGCGTGGGCGAGCGTTTTTCAGGCTGTCCCTGTGATCCCTGTGGGCCGCCTCAGTGGGGAACCCAGGATTATCCACCCTGGAGCTGCTTGGTTCTGCGAGCCCTTTCTCTGGGCTGTGTGGGAGCATGTACAGAGCCGATGGGGCCTGCTGCGGTCTGAACGTGGGTGCCACCCCACCCCAAATTTGCATGCCCATGCCGGAGAATTCAGAGGCGGGGCTGTAGCAGGTGAACAGGTTAGGAGCACTACTGTGCCTCCATGCATGGGTTGAATGCACTTTATAAAAGAGGCCCCAGGGAACCTGTTCACCCCCTCCACCGTGGGAGGGCACACAGAAGGCACCCTCTGTGGAGCAGAGCGCGACCCCTCACCAGACACCAAACCCGTCAGAGCCTTGATCTTGGACTTCGCACCTCCAGGAATGGGAGAAGTACATTCCCATGCTTTCTAAGTTGCCCAGCCTAAGGTAATGTATTCTGGCAGCCCAGGTGGACTTGGTGTATGTGAAAGGACTTCCTAAGCCGTCTTTTCTAGACAAAGGGAAGGTCCCTGGGTTCTGGGTGGCATTCCAGGCCTCGAGAGGCAGGAGGTCATGCTTGATCCAGTGGAACGCTCGCTTTGAGGTCTGTGTCTCTGCTCCGTGACCCCTCCCACTTGTGTGCAGGCAGGACAGCTAAAGAGTTTATTACCTCTATCTGGGGCTGTGGCAGGAGCTCCAGCTGGTCTCCTTCCTCTGGTGTCGCTGTGATACTTTATCTGCTCATGGAATTAACAACACGGTATCTGTTGGCCTCAGGCTATGGAAGCTTTGGTGGCATCTTCCTTCCATTGAAAAATATATTAAATTTTTATTGTTTCCAAGTATTGTGTATGTGTGTGTGTATATTTAAATCTGCCAGCCTAAAAAGAATCAGAGGTGTTCTCCAAGGCATAAAGATGCTATTTGGGAGGATCAGAGCCCTGCAAAGGGAGCCTGTGGGCCACAGTAAACTAGGGGGTGCTCGAAGAGGCTGGGGAAAGGCAGACATGACGACGGCCACCAAAATGTTCTGAAACAGTGCCTTTGGCCACAGCAATGAATCTCCAGGGTGAGCTTGAGCAGCCAGGTGCTGAGAAGAAGTCCTTGTAGAAATCCTGCCGTGTAGGGTGCAGGGGGCCTCTGAGCAGTGCTGTGCCTTGGGTGGTCTTTTGTGATGGTTGCTACAGGCCATCACCCATAAGAACGCTTTCTTCCCATCCTCCTGGCTTTGTATATTGTTTCGTAGGGTTGGCATGAGTGATTCCATGTTGATCCTGACATTTTTTTTTTTAAGATTTATTTATTTGAAAGTCAGAGTTAGAGAGAGAGAGAGAAAGAGAGAGAGACGTCTTCTATCTGCTGGTTCACTCCCCAAATGGCACAACAGCCAGGGCTGGGCCAGGCTAAAGTCGGGAGCCTGGAGTTTTATCTAGATCTCCTATGTGGATGCAGAGGTCCAAGGACTTGGGCCATTCTCCACTGCTTTTCCAGGGAGCTGGATTGGCATCATGGATGGCAGCTTTACCTGCTACACCAAAGCATTGGCCCCAATCCTGACAACTTTTACACTGCTTTCATAAGTCTAGAAGGTTTATAATACAAAACACCAGAGCCCAGATGCAAACCCAGATCCATCTCTCGAGGCCACCTTCAGCTCTCCTGACTATTTGTCCTGTCATTTATTTCCACATTACTGGTTCTTAGTTTTCTATTTTTAAAAGTCTCTTGACTTTCTACTGTGGAATTTGAGCATTTAGCTTCCTTCCTTCCTTCCTTCCTTTCTTTCGAAGGGGCTAGCACTATGGAGTAGTGGGTAAAGCTGCCGCTTGTGACTCTGGCATTCCATTTAGGCCCTCTGTTCGATGGCTGGCTGCTCCACTTCTGATCCAGCTCCCTGCTAATGTGCCTGGGAAAGCAGAGGAAGATGGCCCAAGTACTTGGGCCACTGACACCTGTGTGGGAGACCTGGATGAAGCTTCTGGCTCCTGGCTTTGTTTGGCTCAGCCCTGGCCATTGTGGCCATCTGGGGAGTGAACTTTCAAATAAATAGGTTTATTTGAAAGGCAGACTTACAGAGAGAGAGAGAGAAACAGAGACAGAATGAGATCTTCCATCTACTGGTTCCTTCTCTGAGTGGCTGCAATGGTTAGGGCTGGGCCAGGTGGAAACCCTGGAACTCCATCCAGGTCTCCCACATGTGTACAGGGGTCTAAGTGCTTGGGCCATCTTCTGCTGCTTTCCCAGGCACATTAGTAGGGAGCTGGATCAGAAGTGGTGCAGCCAGGTCTTTTTTTTTTTTTTTTTAAGTGAAAGGCAGGGGTGGACTCTTGGTCCTTTCATCCATTCTGCCAACATTTTTTAAAAAATTTATTTATTTTCTATTTATTTGACAGATAGAGTTATAGACAGTGTGAGAGACAGAAAGAAAGGTCTTCCTTCTGTTGGTTCACCCCCAAAATGGCTGCCACGGCCAGAGCTGCGCCAATCCGTAGCCAGGAGCCAAGTGCTTCCTCCTGGTCTCCCATGCGGGTGCAGGGCCCAATCACTTGGGCCATCCTCCACTGCCTTCCTGGGTCATAGCAGAGATCTGAACTGGAAGAGGAGCAACAGGGACTAGAACTGGTGCCTATATGGGATGCCAGCGCCGTAGGTGGAGGATTAGCCAAGTGAGCCACAGCGCCGGCCTCAACCAACATTTTTTTTTTTTAAGATAGATTTATTTATTTATTTGAAAGTCAAAGTTACACAGAGAAGAAGAGGCAGAGAGAGAGAGAGAGAGAGAGAAAGAGAGAGAGAGAGAGAGATCTTCCATTCACTGGTTCACTCCCCAATTGGGGACAAATACCATTTAGAAGATCCATAGTAACAACTTATTTCTTGGATTTTTTTTTAACTTTCTTTGCATTAATAGTGATCTCTGTGTTATTCATTTCCTTTACTCACATTGGGACTGTGTCCCAGAGGATTTGCCAGGTTCAGTTGAAAACTATAGACACATTTCCCAGGGTGCACCAGTGTAATGCAAATGAGTTCTTAAGCTCCTCCCTCCCAAGGTCTGTCCTTGTCTCTTCCATATGAGATGAATAGAAGTCTCCTCTGTATTGCCCAGAAATCATCTGTTCAGAGTCTGGGGAGCAGGGTCTCTGTTTCTTAACTTAGAGTAGGAATCTCCGGCAGAAGACTGGGGCTGCTTGAAGATGGGCTGTGGATCAGGGCTCACCAGAACCCAGGAATACATCTGTGCGTGTATCTACACACAGGGGACTTCAAAACACATATGTGAAAGGGGATTGAAAGATACGTTTATTTTGATGCAAAGGATTTTGAAATCCTTGCAAAGATTTTTCCTTGTGTGCATGTCTCATGAAACCACTGCCATAGCTGCGTTTTCCTCCAGGACAAAACCATAGGTCCTCCTAATGGGATTTGGTGCAAGGTCTTCAGAAAGTTCACGGAAGGGGCCGGTTCTGTGGCGTAGCGGGTGAAGCTGCCACCTGCTGTGCTAGCATCCCATACAGGCGCTGGTTTGAGATCCGGCTGCTCCACTTCCAATCCAGCTCTCTGCTGTGGCCTGGGGAAGCAATGAAAGATGGCCCAAGTCCTTGGGCCCCTGCATTTATGTGGGAGACCCAGAGGAAGCCCCTGGCTTCTGGCTTCGGATTGGCTCAGCTCTGGCTGTTGCAGCCAACTGGGGGGTGAACCAGCGGATGGAGGACCTCTCTCTCTCTCTCTGTCTCCCCTTCTCTCTCTGTGTAACTCTGACTTTCAAATAAATAAATGAATCTTTAAAGTTCATGGAAAATGAAAAATCTAAAAGTTCATGGAAAATGCATATTATGAAAAACTATGCATGGATTTTAAATTTTTGTGCCCAAACTTATCTTTTAATTTTTTTCCTAGAAGCTGTTTGAAGTACTTTTGTGTGTACATGTGTGTGTGCGTTGTACAACCATGGAGGCTGAGAAAGCCCCCATCTCCCCAGGCCTGCCAGGGTTAGCATTTCAGCCCACGTTCAGAGGCCCCGTCCATCCGAGTGCTGAGGCCCAGGAGTGCTGAAGTGCAGTGGCAGGAGAGGGGGCTGGGCCGGTCAAGGGCAGAGCAAGCACACTCTTCCTTCGCCTGTTCTGCTTGCGTCCTCAAGGGCCTGGGCGATGCCGAGGGGCCTCGGAAGGGCACTCGGCTCCTCCCAGCATGTGCGTTCAAACGCTTGTCTCCTCCAGAAACGCCTCGTGACACCCCAGGGAGGAGTGAGTGACCAGCTATCGGGGCACCTCCCAGCCTAGCCCAGCTGGCTTGAGAAATTGACCGTGACAGGCTGTCTCCCCTCTCAGACCGGGGCCCCCGAGGATGGAGCTGTGCCTCCCCCCTCACACCTGGGCTCCCTGAGGATAAGACCATGTCTCCCCTCTCAGACCAGCACTTCCTGAGGATGGGGCTGTGGCTCCCCCCTCAGACTGGATTCTCTGAGGATGGGGCTGTGCCTCCCCCCTCACACCTGGGCTCCCTGAGGACACGGTCGTGTCTCCTCCCTCAGACTGGATTCCCTGAGGATGGGGCTGTGTCTCCCCCCTCAGACTGGATTCCCTGAGGCTGGGACTGTGTCTCCTCCCTCAGACTGGATTCCCTGAGGCTGGGACTGTGTCTCCTCCCTCTGACCAGCAGCTCTGTAGGGGGCCACGTCTCTTCCCTTTCTGCAGCCTCCCCTCCGCTTCTAAGAAGGTCTTGTCTTTGGGGAGCTGCTGTGGTGTGAGAGGTGAGGCGGGCCTGGGGGGCTCGGCCTGGAATCGGAGACCCCAGGACTTGCTGGTCCCTGGGCTGCTTCGTTTCCTGGCCCTGGTGCCGCAGCCACCCTTGGGCTGGGACAGCAAGCTCCAGGAGCCGGCCTGAAGGTCGCTGGGGGCTTTGCAGCCCCGAGCCCCTGTCCCGCCATCCGTGCGTCCTCTCTCTCCGAGCAGCTTCGGGCTAAGGATGCCCGTTCCCTCTCTCTTCCTCGGCGTGCGGCGTGTCTTTCTTTTGGCCGTCGTGTGCGGAGAGCGACTGTGGACGGCATGAATAATAGATTAGTAACCTGGAATCTTTCCAGCGGGCCAGCCTCGCCGCCAGGGCAGACGTGTGTTATGTAACCAGCAAATTACAGCCGCCGCAGCGCCACGCATCTGCCAGGAGCCGGGAGATCAGAGCCGGGACAGGGGCGGGCGGGGCAGCCCTGTGCCGGGAGCATCTGTGGGGAGCCGGGCTCAGGGTGGCTCACGTGCGCTGCCTTCGCCCCACGGTCAAGGGTGGGAGCCAGGGCTGGCTGGAGCAGATGCCTGCTGGGAACCTGACCCCTGGCTCAGGGCTGCCTGGTGGTGACCCTGCTCTTTCCCCAGCACAATAAAGAGACCAGGGCTATGCCACAAAGGCAAGATCTCCTCAAAGAATTGGGCAAACCCGCAGAGAGGGGCTGTTGTCCCTGGAGTCAGACGCCCCTGGCACTAGGGTTTCTGCCAAGGCCCGTGGAAGCTGACCTCTGGGGAGGAGACACAGATGAGCCGGTGCCCCTCCCCCACAGCAGCAGCCCCCCCCCCCCCCCATGAGCAGGCCCCAAGGCGGGGAGGGCTCTCAGAGGCGGGGGTCTGGCGCTGGCACCCCTGAACGTGTGCCTCTTAGACCTCCCAGGGCCGCATGGCTGACTGACAGCCCCAGCCGCTGTGTGGGGGTTCACCACTGCATTGGCGCTAAGGTCCCACTTGTCACCGGCTGCCCCCATGCCAGGCTGATGGAGGCAATGGCTGGGACACCGAGGCAGACCCAATCCTATGAGACCTCGGTGTGGGGTTGAGTCCCCCAGCCCGTGGCCTGGCCCCCTTGCCTAAGTGTCCAATCTGAGCTTCGCTCTGAGGCTTCTCTCCCACCTTCCCTCCGCCTCACTCTCCCCTGCAGGGGTCGGCCGTCTGACAGTTCTCCCAGCCTCCTCCATCTGACTCCCTTTCTCACTCTCAGCCACATCTTCCCTCTTCCGGTCCTGGCCTCAGCTTCTCAGCGGACCTGGATGCACCCAGTCTCCAACTCTGGCGTCTGGCAGAAATGCCCCCATCTAGGCACTGTCCAAGCACTGTCCAAGAAGGATGTGACAGGTGGCAAACCTACCGTGTTTGCAGTTCGTCGTGGCCACCACGTGACTGCTGTGGACTCCTGTCCTACACATGCGAAACCCCTGAGCTGGAGCGGGTCTGGTCTGTGTGATTAAGGCAAAGGACAGGGGCTGAGCCCAGAGAAATGAGGGGGCCGGAGTCGGGAGAAGCTCAGGGCCGTCTTGGGTCACCTGCTCAGCGGGAAGCACGATGGCCTCTCCTGGGGGCTGAGCCTCGGCCCTGCCGTGGTGTCCCTCTGGCCTCTCGTCCGCCTGTCCGTCCGAAGCAGGGCTCGCTCCTTGTTAGCTTCCACAAGGCTGTAGCACCGGAAGTGACTTGTCTCCTCCTAAGACTGTTTGTGCGGCTTCTTAATTAGCTCTGCCCCACTGCTCTGGCCTAGAAGGGATGGAGAGCTCACACTGGAAGGTTCACACCCACAACTTCTGAGCTCTGCTCGGCCGTAGATGGGCCCCGGAACCCTGCGCGATTTAGGGGAGCCCTGGAAGCCCCAGTGTCCTTGTCCTCACAAAGGTGACGCTAGTGGTGACAGTAATTGTGGCAAGTGTGCGTTGAGTGCCTACTGTGTGTGCTGGCGCTGTTCTGGCTACTTTCTACTCTCACAGATGGGGCCTTCGAGGTACAGAGACGTTCAGGAGTTGGCCCAAAGTCACAGGCTGGTGAGGAGCAAAAGTGAGCCCCATATCCAGGCAGTCTTGCTTCCTAACCGCTCCCCACCCCCACCTCGGTGGGCCCACTCCTGGAGCCCTCAGGAGCCCCAGGTGCGACCACTCAGTGTGCCCTGGGTTCTGTGTCCCGGGCCTCTTCCCCAGGAACATTTTGTTGTTGTCTGTGTTCATTCAGTGGACAAACACTGGGGACCTCTGTGTGCCAGGTGGTGGGGCAGGTGCTGGATACAGAGGTGACCTTGTCCTTGTCCTTGAACCCCCCAACCCAGCACACACCTGGGAGTACAGAGGGGAAGACACATGCCAGTTACAGCTGAGATCCATGCTGTCAAAGAGACACAACCCTGCCTTCAGGCAGAGTCCGGCATGACCTCATCCTGTCTGATGGGAGAGATGTAGACCGTGCACTCCAGCAGCTTCCAGTCTGACAGGGGAGACACAACGTCTCATCCAGTCTGATGAAAAAGGCACAGGCTTATCCAATCTGATGGCAGAGGCACAGGCTCTCATCTGATATGATGGAGGAGATGTGCAGAAGCCTAACTCTGGGAGTGCAGCTGAGGCCGGAAGCAGCACAAAGGAGACCATGGCCTTGGAAGATGGGCTAGCGGTGGTGTTCAGAGAGCCTGTTCAGACACAGGCAGGGGTACGCCTATGGGGGGACTGCTTGCAGGGAGCAGGGTCTATGGCAGGGAGTGCGAAGGCAGAGGCTGAAGTGAGAACAGGTGGCCCAGCTTACATGACCTGGCCAGCACCTGGCCCAGGTGGGCACCGTATAAACGATGCTTGTTATTCTGAGAGAGTGGGGGTCACCGTGTTGGTGGCCAAGATGGAGGAGCTATCAGCTGCTCACTCTCCCAACCACTCCACTATCTAAGGTGCTGTGACATGGACTTCCAGAAAGATTGACCTCCATGTGGCCCCTGGAGTTAAGGTACAGGTGTGGAGCGCCTCCTGGGGCCACGGTGCTGTGCTGAGTGGCAGTGGGTGCTTACCAGGGATCGTAGAAGGAAAAGCTAAGGCCAGCTCAACCGCTGCCTGCACGGAGGACGGAATTTTTTTTAAAGAGAAGTAGTCGGAGGAAAATTTCTAATGAATCCTATCCAACCATAAAATCATGTAGAAAATGAATCCTATCTGACAATAAAATAAAAGTGAAACAAATTACTAGGTTCTCATATTTGTAGGATAAATTAATTTCATGTTTAGAATACTAATTGCCCGCTCAAGGGTCTGTAACCACGCATCACCAGAATTCAGCACGAGCTGGAAAGTTCGGGGGGCTGTGGGGGCAGGGAGGCCCAGGCAGTGGTCAGGCCTGGAGTCCTGTGCTGGGGCCTTGCCTCAGCCGCCTCTCTCTCCAGTGCCTGGAGCTCACTGGGCACAACGTGGCTGCGTGTGAGCTCTCAGACGGGTTCCTGTATCCTCAGTGTCCCTCTCACTGAAGAGCTGTGTCCCCTCCGTCAGCTGAGAGCTCCCTGAGGACGGGATTGTGCCTCCACCCTCAGACCAGGGCTCCCTGAGGACGGGGACGTGCCTCCCCCTTCAGACCAGGGCTCCCTGAGGACGGGGCTGTGTCTCCTCCTTCAGACTGGGGCACCCTGAGGAACAGGGCTGTATCTACCCCTCAGACTGAGGACAGGGCTATGCCTCCCCCCTCGGACTGGGGCTCTCTGAGGATGGGGCTATGCCTCCCCCCTCAGACTGGGGCTCCCTGAGGATGGGGCCGATCTCCCTTCAGCATGAAGAGTTCTTGAGTGCCAGGAGTGCTGGGAGTGCGCCAAAACCCTTCTCAGAGGAGAGAGCAGGTGCACAGCACGCCCTCCGGAGACTCATGGGCCTGGGCTGTGCCTCCCTGGCCCCTCCTCCAGATGGAAGCGAGAAGCCTGGGACACAGACAGGCCCTGGGCAAGGCGGGTGCTGCAGAGCCACTGTGTGGGCTGTGCTGTCTCCAGCACATCTTTCTCTCGATGCCTCGCGCTGGGTGGGGTAGATGAGTTCCCAGCTGTCTACCTGTGAGCCCTCTCATTAGTGGATTACCCGTGGGAAGCTAAAGTAAGCTACAGACTGCTCCGTGTGCCAAGCTCACGGTGCCTACTCTGGGGGGCCCGGCCCTTGCCCTCTGGCCCTGGGGGTGGCTGTCACGATGCCTTTCTTTCCTGTCCTCTGCCTACTCACTGGTTCTTGTACTTCCTCGTGGTGCCCATTTCAGAGGTGACACAAACAAGGCTTCAAAGCTTTGCACAGCCTCTGGGAATTTAATATGGTCTCTGGATCTAGTTCTGTTGAACTCTCCCCTTCCCCGTGGCTCCCATGAGCAATGCGGCCTTAATAAGGTTCACCTGCTTCCATCCTGTGCCCCTAAAAGGGTAAGCATGTTTGTTGGTGATTTTACACACACACACACACACAAGCACATACACCACACACATATGGGCACACACGAGCACACATACACACACGCACACACACATGCACACACACACAGGTTCAAGGAGCAAGTACATCCCTTTTCCTTCAGTGTCTCTAGGTCCCAGGTAGGGCACCAGGTCTGGCCTTGAGGTGTGCAGCTAGGCCGACCCTGGGGAGCTGGCTGGGCCCCCACGCTCCTCCTTGGCCCATGAAGCTGTGAGAAGCCCCGGAAGCCGTGATCAGAGCTGGGCAGACATAGGAACCCGCCTCCTTTGGCATCCGGCACACGGGCACTCCTTTTCTTTCAATTAATGTATCTGGGAGGCAGCAGGTTGGGGAGGGACACAGAGAGCACTCAAATTCACTGGCTCACCCCTGCAGATGCTCACTGCGGCTGGGCCAGACCAGAGGCGAGAGTCACAGCTCAGTCCGGGTGTCCCACGTGGGTGGCAGGGACCCAGTAACTTGCGCCATCGCTGCTGCCTCTCAGGGTCTCCAGGAGCAGGAAGCTGGGGTCAGGAGCCCGGACAAGCACTGAAGCCGGGTACGCTGATGGGGGATGAGGACAGCCTACCGCAAGGCTAAACGTCCGCCCCCAGGTGCACTCTTGTCCTGGCTTCTGTCATGGGCCAGCTGTGTGGCGTGGAGTGGTGTCATGCCTTCTCTGGGCTCTGTCTCTCAGACGCCTGAGGAGACTTTGGGATGCTTCCTGTCTCGTTGAAGGTCTGGTGTGCTGGGATCTTCTGTCTTAGGGACAGTGGTGAGCGCTGGGGGTGTGCGGGTGGGGGAGGGGGCAGGAGGAGCCATCTTGTCCTGCTCACCTCTGCCTCCTGAACCTGCTTCTGATGACCTTTGCACCCTGGCGGCCTGAGAACACAGGTCTCTGAGCAGGACGATGAGAGCAGGTGCGCATGCAGCTTGCTCCCTGAGGCCCAGGACTGCTCATCTGAGGCTCTGGGCCCAGTGTGTGACACAGTGCCTGGCACCCTGCTCACGTACAACACGCACTTGAACGGAGCGAAGGATGAATAGATAAATGCACAGGACCCAGGCTCACAGCCCCTGCCATACACTCCACTCTGGGTCTGGCTTCTCCTCCCATCCTGCCCCATTCCCCAGTCCAACCCGCTCCCCTTCTGCTGCCCCCTTCCCTGCGAGCTCCGGGGCACGTTTCACCCAGCCTCCATCCCCTTCCTGGGCAGGTCCCATGTCTCCCCACTTCCCCCCACCCTGTATGAAAGGAGCCCTTTCATCCCCGCACCTGCTCCCGCCACATCACCTCCTCCTGCAGCTACTGGATTTCCCAGTGCTCAGAGCGAGGAGGTCCCTGGGGCAGGACCCAGTCTCCTGCTTCTACTTAGGGATCTAGCGAGGGGCACCTGGACAGGTGTAGCTACCTGAGGCCTCTGGGGGCCACCCAGTGAAGCCTCCATAGAGCCAGGAAGGCATCATTACCTCCCATTAATGTTGGTCTCTCCGCCATGCACTGGAAAGGCCTTAGTCACTTTACGTAATGAACTGCAGCTAGGATGGAGCGCTGGGAAGGCGCTGGGGCTGCACTGAGCGCTGAGCGCTTTAATTAAAGCCTTGCTGATGGATGTTCGCCCTGCTTCTGACTCTGCCTGGGAAAGAGGGGACCATAGAACAGGGAAGGTAGGACGAGACGGGGGGGGGGGGCAGGGAGGGGGAGGAAGAGGAAGGAAGGAGGCGGGTGGGAGGCAGGGAAGGAGGAGAAAAAGACCTGCACAAGAGGAGGGAGGAGACAGCTCTGCAGTCCCCAGGCAAGCAGAGCTCCGTGCACACACACTCGGTTCCTTTGCTCTGATCCGTGGGGCTGTGACCCGACTCTGGAAGGAACAGGAGCCTCTGTCGCCGGTGCCACTTGGTGTCCCTGTGTGTGGCTGTGGCTGTCTCCCAGAGGCGAAAAATCTCCTTGTCCTTGCTTTAGTTAATCAGTTGGTTGAAAAGCAGCGCGACAGAGACAGAGATCCTCCATCTGCTGGTTCATTCCCAAATGACCAAGAAGACCAGGCCAAAGCCAGGACGCGGGAACTCCATCCGGGTCTCCCATGTGGGTGGCAGGAACCCAAGCAGTTGGGCTACCTTCAACTGCTTTCCCAGGCATATTAGCAGGGGGCTGGCTTGGAAGCAGGACAGCCAGGACTCGAACTGGCGCTCTGATATGGGATGATGCCGGTGCCATAAGAGGCAGCTTAACCCGCTGCACCACCACGGCTGCCCCGCCTTGTCGTATGGGCCTGGTTTTCTGAGTCCTGAAAAGTGACACACAGACGAGGCTCCTGAAAGGATCCCTGGGCTGCTCTACCAGGTCAGGCCAGGGGGACTGGCCCCAGAGCAGACGTGGACCAAGGGGCTCTGAGTGGGGAGCCGAAGTCCGAGCTGCCTTTTCATGACTCTGGGAATTCAGCCACCAGCCTGGCTTAGGGCTGCGGACTGTTAATCACCAGCGTGTGTGTGTGTGCGTGTGTGTGCACATCACGTACACACACGAAGGTGTTCTCCGGCCCAGTATGAACAGCCCCGGTCTCCCCTCTCTGCTGCCACCCCTCTGTGCCAGCCTTAATTACAGCGATTTAGGGGGCGCGCTTAAGACTGCAGAGTTAACTTATCAATATTTCACTTAAGAATGGATTTCTGTCGGATGGTATCAGACGCCTATAAATGAGAACTATGAGACTTGTTCTTAGGTAGCCACACACACACACACACACACACATGCATACACACACACACGTGCTCATCCCTCTGATGAATTATTAACATGCGATTTCCTTTCTATCTCAGACACTGGGAACAGCTGAGGGCTTTATTCAGCTACATTCAGAGCTGAGCAGTCCAACCAAAGCTATTTGCCTAAAACACACAAAAATAAACACGAGAAAACTGCAGCTCGGGGTTCCAGGGTTTCCTGCTGGTGGGGAGCCAGGAGCTCCTGCTGCTGTGTGCACCTCCCTCCTTTGGGTTCATCGGGAGGAGAAACCAGCTGGGAGCTCTGGCCCCGGAGCGCGCCCCTCTGGGCGGGGAAGGGGCCCAGAGCTCTGGATCCGTTCTGCCGCCCTTGCCTGTCCTCCTTCGTGCCCCGTGGCTAGACAGGATCTCCCACGTCTTGTGGGGGCTTCACTAAGCCTGCAGGGGCTCACTTAGTGCTGAGCTTGGTGGTGCTGAGAACACAGGTTGTGGTGGGAGGAGCGCGGGCTTTGTAATCTGAGTCTCTTACTAATTCCATGATGGCCTCTCGGAACCTCAGCTTCCCCAGTTCCAAGCAGGATTAGTGATGGTGGTGGTGGTGGTGGTGGTGTGAAGTCCCTGGGAGGGCGGTGACCTTGATCATCATGAGATGTAGCAGTGATGGCCGCCACCTTGTCGCGGATGCTGCTGGCTGCTCTCCTTAAAGAGGACACTGTCCCACTCCCCATGTCCAGAAGGAAGCGACTTGGGGCCGAATGGCTGGAAACCCACGGACACAGAAGGGCAAACCCAAGGGACTGGAAATGTTCAGAAGTTATGTCTCGGGATACAGTTATGTCTACGCTGTTAGGAAGGGTCGGGGATGTTACATCCAGCCTCCCCGGGGGAGGGAGCAATGTTTGTAGGCAAAACTCAGACCCATGTAGAGACTAGCTGAACGCTCAGAAGAGCAGCAGGCTGGGTGCCCATCACGGACGACGTTCACCCACCTAGCAGGGTGCTGTGGCGCATTCAGCACTGCCAGCCGGGAACGGTGACTTGGTGTCATGGCAGTGGGAGGGGGGTCCCTCCGAGCAGCAGCACCCGGCTTCCTCGTTGCTTCTCCCTTGGCCATCCTGAGGATGGGGCACGGCTGGGGGAGCATCCAAGTGTGCTCCACTGTGGGGACCCCTCCCTTCTGCCACCGGAAAAGGCTCCTCCCCTCTGCGGGGTGGGGGCGGGGCTGTCCACGTCTATCTCTTCCTGAGAATCAGTGAGCCTGCCACACTCAGGCAGGAGGCGTAGGCTAGCCAGCCCCGCTCTCCACTGTCAGGCGACTGAAGGGAATGTTTTGGTCCTCGTCTGCCCGACTCCCCCCTCTCTGTCTTAGAAAGCTCTGAGGGCGGGATGCAGGAAGGAGTGTTCTCACTCAACTCCCGAGCGCCGAACAAGAGTTCGGCTTCCCCAGGCCTGCAACAGACCGTGGCCAGTGCCCATTTGCCTTCAGATTTCTTCCCGTCTGGGTCTCTTTGAGCTCCTCGAACAGGACACTACATGCTGGGTTATGTTTAAGCAACAGGAATTTACTGCTTGCAGTTTCGGAGGCTGGGGAATCCAAGATCAAGGCACCAGCAGATTGCTTGTCCTGTGGGAGTCCTGTCTCTGCTTTCAAGATGGCGCCTGGAACACTGCACGCTCCCAACAGGAGGGGGCGCTCTTCCATGTGTGGCAGGGAGTGGAAGAGCGAGAGGGCTGCACTCCATCCAGCAAGTCCTTTTACAAGATCTCACTCAGTCAGCTCCCAAAGCCCGCACCTCCCAGTGTGGTGGCACTGGGGTTAAATTTCAACTTGAGGGGCGGGGCATTTGACCTACTGGCTAAGCCCCCCATTAAGACACCTGCATCCCATACTGGGACGCCTGGTTTGAGTCCCACTTCAACCTCCTGCTTCCAATTTCCTGCTGATACACACTGCGGGAGGCAGCTGTGATGGCTTAAGTCGTTGGGTCCCTGCCACCCATGTGGGAGACCTGGATTGAGTTCTGGGCTCTTGGCTTCAGCCTGGCCTAGCCCTGGCTGTTGCAGGCGTTTAGGGAGAGAACCGGTGGACAGGTGACAGTCACAGAGGTTCTGCTCTTGCTAACCTCTGTTCGCCTTCCCAGCTCTTCTGACACTTGGCATAACCGAGTCCCTCTATTCAGTTCTCTCTGCGGGAAATATCTGGAGTGGATCCTGGCTTCATGACCGGACCTTGAATGATACAGAGCCCCATCTCCACTCCAAGTCCACCATACGGTTCTCAAGGACCCTGGGGACTCCTCCAAACCTCAGGTCCCCATGTCCCATGGAGGGATGAAGTCATGAAAGCCAGGCAGGGGTGTGGTCAGGGCTCCCCGCCCCCCCCCCCCCCATATGTAGGGTGGAACAGCCTCTGCCACGGGCCCAGGCCTTCCCTGCCCCCAGGAGGCTGGGCTCTCCGTTCTCCTGCACCCTGCGAGTGTGACCGTGCATGGGCAAGGGCACCCTTGAGCTGGTTTCAGGGCTTTTTTACTATTGGATGTTTTAATGACAGACTTGCCGGAAGCCTCAGCCTTGTCCCACTCCAGGCTGCCAGCCCCACTTTCTCTACCTCTGGCTGTCCACTGGGATTCAGCTCTCCAAACACTGCTGCACGTTGGCCTCTGAGTGCCCGGGTCCAGGCCATCTGCTGAGTGTGTCCCTATGTCAGTGCACAGCCCCGGCTCTGGGGCTCAGTGCCCTTTCTCCTGTGTCTCCCCCGGTCCACAGCTGCCTGTGACAGGTGCTGTCACAGACAGGCTCCTGAGTCTCCTCGGGTGCCTCACAGCTGTCAGGGCCCATCAATGTGCACCTGAGCACACGTCCGGAGACGCTGTAGTAGCCTGCATCTCTTCTCCATGTGCTTGGCACCGGGGCGAGCCTGGGGCTGCAGACCCGGATGGCCGATCTCCACGGAGCCCTGGCGCGCCAGCTTCCTTTTGCACCACTGTCTGCCCGTGAGCGACCTCAGGAAAAGCTGACTTAGAGATTCCTCGCCTGAACAAAGAAGGGGCATGACTTCATAAACTCTCTGTGAAAGGAGTCCAAGTTTCAATCCACAAATGGATCTTCATCATGATCACCGCTATTGCCACCCCCAACGTTACCCTCACCATCCCCACTGCCACCATCAGCAGCACTGCCGCCTTCGTCATCACCCCCACCGCCATCCTTAACCCCTCTCCCCCACCACCAGGGCTGACACTCTTGTGATCAGTTTCATCGTGGCCACCATAGCCAAAATCAACACCATCAACCTCAGCACCTTACATATCAGCACCCTCATTATTTTTTTTAAAAAAAGATTTATTTATTTATTTGAAAGAGTTAAACAGAGAGAGAAGGGGGGCAGAGAGAGAGAAAGAGAGGTCTTCCATCCACTGATTCACTCCCCAATTGGCCACAACAGCCAGAGCTGTGCCCATCCAAAGCCAGGAGCCAGGAGCCTCCTTGGAGTCTCCCACATGGGTGCAGGGGCCCAGGATTTGGGCCATCCTCCACAGCTTTCCCAGGCCACAGCAGAGAGCTGGATGGGAAGTGGAGCAGCCAGGACTCGAACTGGCACCCATATGGGATGTTGGCACTGCAGGCAGTGGCCCTACCCGCTATGTCACAGTGCTGGCCTCACCCTGACTATTCTTCTGTAAGGGCACACGTGGGCCAAGGACTGTAGGGAAAGAGTGGCTTAGGGGCTCTCGTCAGGGACAGTCACACCTACGGAGGTAACAGTGCAGCCACAGGAAATCAAGGCTCAACAGAACAAAGAGGGTTTATCTCCTCTGCACAGGCCTGGTTTGAAGTGGGAGGAGCAGTGGATAAAGGGATGAGAGGGGAACTCCATTGCCAGGGCCAGGGCACAGAAGAGGAGGCGGCAGACTCCATGCCTGTGGTCGGTGCAGGTTTGCCTGGAGCTGCACAGGGCATCAGTCAGAGTAGCCCGGAGGCAGGAGATAAAAAATCAGCTTGATTGGCTGCTATTGCCCTTCCCTGAGATAGCGTACAAACAGCCCAGTTTCCCTGGGTGGGCAGAAGACAGGGTTGTGAGAAAGAGAGAGGCAGCCCCCGACGTTTAGGAAGTGACCTTGGCATTCTCCGGTTGCACGTAAACAATTTCGCCGAACATCAACAACAGACAAGGCCACCTGGGACAAGAGCGGATCAAGACAGAAGCGAGTGTCTGAACACAGGCAGGCAAAGCAAGATGCTCACAGGCCGCTCTCCGAGCTGCTGTGAGTGACAGCTGCTCTACCAATCGCAGTCGTGGCCTTGCTCTGGTCTGCCCTCCCTGGAGGTCGGAGTTACTGAGATACCCAGTTCTGGAACTTGGCCCCCCTTTCCACGGGCTCTCAATCTGCATTCTTGGACTCTCCCTAAATCACCTGACCAGAGCCCAGTCCTGTAACAGCTTCTCTTGTGTTTTATCCTCCTCCTGAGGCGTCCCGTGGTCCACCATGGTGGCTGTTGTCCTGGTGGCCACAGCAATGAACCCAACTCCTCCAGCTGGGGAGGGGTGGTTCCTGGGACTCCGGCAGGTGGCATTGGCAGGGACGTGGAAGGTGTTAGCTCTGCTGCATCCGAAGGGGCTAGTGCTCCCCCCCAGAGGGGACGCCCTCCACCTTGGAGGGACACATGGGCTGACCAGGGTGCGGTTAGGGGACCTCACAACTCCTTTTGGAGCCCAGCTCGTCCGGCTGCTCAGCCTGCCCGGAGAGCAGGGGCTATAGAGGAAGCAGGCAGAACAAGCATCCCTGGGCTACCTGCTGAGATGCAGGACTCCTCAGGTGGTGCTCACTTGCAATCAGGTTGAAAACCACAGCCAAGGAGGGGCCTGTCCTTGGAGGGCTTTCCAGCCATAACTAAAGACAATCCGCCCCCTCCCCCACCCCAGAAGCCATGTGTCCATGGGCTCAGGTCCCTGTGGACCTGGAAAGGCCACACAGGGTCAGGTCGTTCCTCCAAGCCTCCCTGGGTGGGCCCAGGCCTCCTTCCAAAGCTGCCCAGCAATGTTGGAGACAAGGGCATCTGCCTCCAGGAAAATGTGTCTCGGAAAGGAACATTTCATTTAGTTCTGTCTCTTGAAATGAATGAAAATGCTAATCAGTAGATCTATCATCCTGAGCCCTGTGTCTCCAAGCTATAGATGCAGGGAACGCAAACCGGCCCATGATGTTTAAACACACACACACACACGCACACACAAGATTGCTCTCCCATGGAGGCTGAGCAGGCAATTTTCTCACACCAAAACCTTGCACAATCACCCATCCTGTCCTCATAACCGAGCCCCTTAAATGTGGAGGGCAGTGGCCTGGTGAGGTCTGAGAGCCAGGGCCACCTGCTCTGGGTGCATCCCTGCCAGCCCCACCGCAGGGCTCGACTCTGTGTGAAGGAGCCACTGCCCCGGCAGTCTCCCTCCTCCCCCGGTGGCTGCTCTCCCTCTTACCTGTCCGGAGTAGCCTGAGGCCCTGGTCACATCCTTGATGCTGGGATGGGTTAAGGCTTTGGGACTGTGGGGATGGAGGCACTTGTATTTTTGCATGTGACGTGAATTTTGAAGGCGCTGCAGGATGAAATACTATGGCCTGAATTGTGTCCCTTCAAGGTGCATATGCCGAAGGCCTAACTCCCAGGAATTCAGAATGTGACTGCAAATAGGGTCTTTAGACTGGCGATTAAGAAAACGCGGCTGTTTGTGGGCCCTAATCCAATCTGACTGGGAGGAGGTAAGGATGCAGACAGATGAGAGGCACAGACCCGCTGAGGGACGGGCCTGGGAGAGGCGGAGACAGGGAGGCCTTGGGGGCGCCAGCCCCGCCAGCACCTTGGTCCTGGGCCCCCTGCAACCTCTCCCCCTTTGCCCGTCCTCTCCAGCTTGGGTCCAGGTCACATCCTTGCCTCTCCGCCTGGGGTGTGTAAAAGCTACTTCACCACAGATACGAGCATTTGGTGGGACAGTCTCACACAGTGTAGCATTTCATTATTTTTTAAAAAGTCATTAAAAGAGTCTGGTTTTTTTTAATATTGTTTTTTATTTATTTGAAACGCAGAGCGATCTTCCATCTGCTAGTTAAATCCTCAAATGCTTGCAACAGCCAAGGCTGAGCCAGAGCAAAGCCAGGAGCCTGGAACGCAGTCCAGGAGTCCCCCATGGGTGGCGGGGACCCAGGGACTCGAGCCATCGCCTGCTGCCTCCCTGGGTGTGCATTAGCAGGAAGCTGGAATCAGAGCAGAAGCAGCTCCCGAATCCAGGGACTCCCAAGTAGGGTCATAAACACTGCACCAAACCCTGCAAGCGTCCAGATGAGTTTTGCAAGTGTGCACGGTGGTCCCACCACCGGACTGTGTCCCCTCAAATCCCACTGACCCAAGGCCCTGGGGTTCCCATCCTGCCGTCCTCTCGCAGCCCCAGCTGGCGCATCTGACCTGCAGAGCAGCCTGGCGGAGCGGGGGCCGTCTGCAGAGATCCTGTGAGAATCCTCACCCGGCCCCTGGGATGCTGCAAGCGCAGGCCCGCCCCCAGCTCCCTGAGCCCCGGGAACACGTCTCCCCCCTGGAGTTGCTGTGAAGATTAAGTGAAATAATCCTGGCAGAGCGCTGGGGCCCGGTCCCTGGCACCGTAAATGCTGCGTTCTCTCTGACGTGGCCCCCTCTCATGCTCTCAGCCCGCCTGACAGCGCTGTGGGCAGCACTGTTTGCTGGCTGCCCATCCCCCACCCTGGGCACTCCTCGTCCTCTCTTCCTCCTAACATCCGCATTGCTGAGGGCTCAGGTGAGCGCTGCATTGCCAGGCCTTGTTCCTGTGCCGTCTAGGAGCTCCTCTACTTCCCTCTTCACCTGCAGTGTTAGGTGTGGGGGTGTTGGGCGCCTGGCACTTCCGTGACACTTGTGGGGTCTGTCCCATTCCCAGAGCAGCCCTGGCCATGCACCTCTGGTCTCTTCTAGCAGGGCGGGTCCTGAGGGACAGTGGCAGCCCTCCCTCACTGCACCTGCAGCACACCTGGCCCCTTGTGTCCAAGGAACTAGGGGGTGGGAGAATACCAGGGAGTTTCTGAAGGTTCATGGAAAAGTAGAATTAGAAGTTAAGTTTATTGTGATGCAACAAAATTGAAATCTGTGCATTATTTTCATAGTATGCATTCTCTTTTGACTTTTTAGAAAACCCTTTATGTCCATGGAATTCAAAGTTTTTTAAGAAAAATAAATTTATCTTGTAAAAAATATTTATTTATGGGGTCAGCATTGTAGCACGGTGGTTTAAGCCACTGCTTGTAATGCTGGCACCCCACAGTGGAGTTCAAGTCCCGGCTGCTCCACTTCCAATCCAGATCCCTGTTAGTGCACCTGGGAAGGCAGCAGAAGATGGCCCAAGTGCTTGAACACTCACATGGGAGACCCGGATGGAGTTCCAGGCTCTTGGCTTCAGCCCGGCCTGGCCTTGACTCTTGTGGCCATTTGGGGAGTGAATTAGTGGATGCATGACCTCTCTCTGTCTCTCTGTCACACTGCCTTTTAAATAAACAAATTGTTAAAATTTATTTGAGAGGCAGAGACAGAGCAAGGGAGACAGACAGAAAGCCACACAGAGAGAGTTCCCACCTACATTCTCCAAATGTTCACATTATGGCTGGCTTGAAGCCAGAGTTGGGAGCCAGGCACTCCATCCGGGTCTCCCATGTAAGCGCCAGGGACCCAACTACTTGAGCCTTCTTCAGTGCTGGCCCCCAGAGTCTGCGTTAGCAAGAAGCTGAAACTGGGATCCAGCCCTGGGACCCAGCGGGAGTGTCTTAACCAGCGACTTTAGCCACCAGCGCAAATGCACTCCCCTAAACTTGTCTTTAGTTTCGTCTTCCGTGAACCTCGTGAGGAGTCATGGGATTATTGAGTGTGTGGGATGTGAAGGACTGAACCAAGAGCTGGACACGATGGGCACGGGTCTCGGGGGGCTTCCCCCCTTTCCTGGGTTCGACAGAGCCCTGTGCGTGGGACGGGTCTGGCAAGGGCGGCTTCTTTATTCTCCGGGGCTCAGTTTTCTCATCTGGAAGGTGGGGCTCTCACGAGGATGGCATGGGTCTTCCGTCATTGGTAGCTGAGGCTGGGGAGATCCTCAAGCCCTTCAGGGTGAGCAGCAAACGACCCCTGCCCACAGCTGCCACACCCCTGTCCCGTGCGGGGGCCCCTGCTCCCCCTCATGACTGGCATCTGAGTTGAGGCTCTGAGTTAGCAAGCCCCGCAGTGCTGGCCAGGCAGCCCCCGGAGCCTTGGGACTGTGTACAGCGTGGAAGGGGTCTGATGAACCACCTTAGTAATGGCTCTGTGGCAGCAACCCCACCCGCAGGGCCCGAGTGGTCTCACTCGCCCAGGGGCCCGCCCCCCCAGGCTCCAGACCAGGGGAGGGACAAGGGGTCGCTCTGGCTGCCAGACGTGGCTGTCCCCCCATGCTGTTCCTGTTCCGCCTCCCTCACTGCTGTGTGCATCCCAGCTTTCCCCTGGATGCAAGCAGGGATCGCACACACACACACACAGTGTGGGATTCAGAGCTGGGAGGCCGTGGCTGTAGGGTCTGTGCTGCCTTTATTTATTATGTTCTCTTGGGTAAGCCTGTTCGCCTTTCTAAGCCTCAGTAGCCCTATCTGTGAAATGGGGAGAATAAGGCCCATTCTTACTTGCATGGAGGAGTGAGGCAAATGGTTATTATTTGAGAGCTGGGAATTCTTTTAGGAGCTAAACCAAACAGTAAGTGTCTGGAGGCTCAGAGTGCTCCCCAGGAGGCCCTACCCTGCATGGCGGGTGGACATGGGCTCCCCTCTGGCTCCTCCCTATGGGCGTTTCTGAGCAGGGCGTCACCCGCTCTGTGCCCGCTCTGCCGTGGCAGATGGGACAGAGGTTGTCCTATGGCTACGGAGGGCAGAGCTGGGGAGCTGGGATTTCCATGGTGAGAACCCAATCTGCATACACAGCAGACCAGGGGCAGACAGGAGACCCCCGGGCTCAGACCAGAGTGCCACGGTGAGCCGCATCTGAGCCGCATCCCAGCCCCTCCCCAGCCTCACCTGAGCCCACTGGGCAGAGTCCAACTACGGGCTATGAGGAGACCCTGCTCTAGCCACAGAAACTTCCAGGTGGAGGGGACAGCAGTGGCCCACCTGCCAGTCCAGTCCAAGGCACCTCGAGGCCCCCTCCAGGTGGGGGGGATGGCACATCCAGTGGCCCCTGCTCCGTGTTGAGCACAAACTGAGGATCTGTCCCATAGCCCTCTTCCCGCAGAAGTCCCAGGAAGCCACCGAGACCCCTCCTCTAGGCAGAGAGGGCTGCACGCTCCCGGCTTTCCCCACCCGCCAGGCCCGTCCCAACAGCTTTCCGTGTGCCCCGGGAGCAAGTGCCATCAACAGGCCTACTTATAGCTGGGGGGATTAAGGCACAGGGAAGTTGAAGCCACCCCAGAACCCACAAGAAGCCAGGGTGCGAACCTCAGCAGCCTCCCCCGGAGGCGCCTGGCCTCCGACTATTCCATCTCCCGCAGCCAGGGTGCCAGTGCCTGGGTCCTGCATGGCTGCTCCCCTGTTCTTCCCTCGTGCTGCACGTGAGCTCACACCGCTGGGCCGGCTCTGCGCCTCTCTGCCCTCCCAGCTCCGGGCACGCTCCCCGGCGCGTGCCCGGTGCACGGGAACTGTGAGTATTTGTTACGTGCAGGCATGAATGCATAGTCCCAGGTGCTCCTGGAAAGGCAGATTCGGGTCTGGGACAAGGGCGTCCTGCCGGCTGCCGGTGGGAAGGCACCAGGAAGTGCCCACGGCGGGCGGGCGGGCGGGCATTGCACACACAGAGCTGGCAGATGGCGACAGTGTTAACCTGGGATCCAGCGACACTTGGACTGTTAGAGCCTTCACCGCCCCCTCCGCCACCACCACGGCCACTGCGTGAGGGGACGGTGCAGTGGGGACTTCAGAGTCCAGCAGGGCCCCGGGTGCCCCCACCCGCAGCCCGCACCGACGGCAGCCGAGTGTTCCAAGCCCCACTCTAATTTGTGTTGTTATTACAACCACGGGTATCATCGCTAATCCCAAACTGTATTTCCCCCTGGAAGAAAACTCGCTTTCCTTGCTTGTGGTTGCAGGAATTGGAAACAATCAGACAGCAGGCAGGGGGTGGCAGGCCTGCGGCTCCCCGTGGGTGGGGGAGGAAGAGACCCATCTCTCCTGAGAATTCCTCCTTCCCACAGAATCCCCGCGGCTTGGAGAAGGGGGCGCCTCCAGACTGGTGGGAGGGGACGGGGGCCAGATCGGCGGCCCTGTGGGTCATGGGCGAGGGAGGGGCTCATAGTCCGTGGTGCTGTGTATGGGTGAGGGGGCTGGGCAGGTCTGCCGTGTAGGAAGTAATGAGTTAAAAGAACCATTGAGCGAGTAAGGAGAAATATCAGGCATCAAATTGCAGGGAGATTTCAAGTCATCATAAAGGGTTTTTCAAATATATTCACTGCTAAGAGCTACAGATGTCAGGAGAGAAAATTGGTTCACTTACCAATAATAGTGGCAGAGGCTGGGGAGCAGGATGCACACTCGAAAAGTGCTTAACCAGCCTCTCCCCCCCAACACACCCCCCGGGCTGCTCCCCAGGGAGAGGGGCTTGGGTGCAGGGGCCGCCAGCTGGGTCCTAGGCGCAGGGGGAGAACTGGGGCAGGTGAGACGGGAGGATACTGTGTCCCCAGCAGCCCGGTCCCAGGGTGACTTCCTGCCCCCCCCCCCCAACCCCTCCGCAGTCTGCGTTAAGGACAGATGCTGTGCTTGGCCTGAGTAGGAGGCTTGGTGCTGTCACCAGGAAAGTATCGGTGGCTTCCAAGGAGCCAAGCAGTGTGCCAGGGGTGCGACAGATGAGACACTCAGAGAGTGGGTCCTGTCCCAGGGGCACCCCCCAGGGAGGACACACGCACAGCGTCTGAACGGAGCTATGCATGACCTTCGGCACAGCGCTGGGACATACGGGCTGGCAGTGATGGGTGACCCGAGTGACCAGTGGCCACCTGGGGCAGACCAGTCGGGGACACTCAGCCAGCGTCCCTAACGCTGCCTCTTGTTCTCACGCAGCGACAGTTGGACAGGTTCCGCCCTTACCTGCAGGGAGAAAGGCTAGGGCGGCTCCAGCCGGCTGAAGCTGGCTCAGTGCCTCTGAGGGTAGCAGGGGGTGGTGTTGATCATTTGTGCTATGGTCAGAGGCCAAGTCCAGCCTAGCTGATGGAACAGGATTTCCAGGACCGTTCCTGCGGTGAGCAGAGGAGGGTCAGCTGACACCTGCCCACCCACTGGGTTACCTTCGAGGAGGGGACCCCGAGCTTGGGGAACCTGATTCTTTTATAACACACAGTGAACGGGCTTACCCTTTGCTCCAGCAAAGACAAGCGTTTAAGCAAAGTCTGAAGTATGCCTGCCCCCTGCTGATGTGGGGGACACCATCTCTAGCTTTCAATGCTGTTTGCCTCACAGATATCCTTGAAAGGCTTATCCAGAGCAAGATGTGCAGATTCAACAGCCCAAGGCTAATCCTTTCCCGCCGGGGACAACTCTGCAACATGCTCCCTCGCTACGCTTGTTGTTCTGTTCCTGCTAGAATCCATGCTCCATGGGGTCCAACACTGGTGTCTCCTTTGGTCATTGACGTAGCATCAATAACTGGAGTGGAGTCTGGCACAAAGCAGGTGCTCAAAAAAATGTTTGATGACTGACTACACGACCGTGTGAATTAAGAACAGTCCCTAACTGGCATCTCCCCATTCGGGAAGTTCCACAGGCTTCCTGGAGGAGAAGGGGCCTTGGGGTGGCGGGCAGTGCCGGGAGGCGCTGGCCAGCTCTGACGTCATTTCTGCCGCAGGCGACTCGTGTGCCTCCTCAGGCCCCAGGCGTCTCTCCTGGACCTGCCCCCTCCCTCCCACCCCCCAGCCTTTCGCGGTCTGGTAATTAAAAGTATCAAAGCAAAGTAGAGCTGTCTCATTACACGTCCTGTTTATGTGACTCTAATGTGCTTAGAGATGATTTGAAGGGCTAGCAGATCGGCAGCAGAAGTTCTTCCACGTCCAGCCTGGAGCTGGCAGCCTCGAGATAAGGGGATCAAGACCGGCCCGTGAATTAGCTCCAGCGTAAACCAATAATGCATTAATGTGGCCGAGGAATTAAAAATAACAGAGATGCTGCACATTTCGCTGATTAATTAGCTGTTCTAGCTAATTTTGCCGCTTGTAGAGACAAATCATGGGTCTTAATAGTGGAGCGATTCCCTGCTGGTCACTGCGGCCCTGGGCTGGGGACCGTGGGCGCCGTGGGGGAGGGGAGGCTGCCACAGCCACTTGGCCACTTTTCCTTACTTCCGGGCTCTCTCCTTCAACACAGAGTCGGGGGACCCTCCATCCGGGGGCGGGGTTTGGGGGCTCAGCTCCCAGGGACAGGCAGCTGGAAGGGAGAGATGAGCTTCTACGACTGTGCCAGGTGTCAGGGGCGGGTCACATCAGACCCTGAACTCTTTGCATTTCATTCATTCATTCATTCATTCATTCATCCAGTGCTACGTGCTGTTTGGCCTCTTCTGGGGACTGGGCTCTGCTGGCTGGGGAGCTGTCCAAACGCTTCATGACCCGTGAGCTCCAGGCGTCCCGGGGGCCAGGGTGTGGGGGTCAGACACTCAGCACTCGGGCAGCCCTCTGCGGTCTGGATTTGCACACAGTGGGGCTTGCTTTTCCTTTCCCCCTCCCCCTCCCCTCCCCCTCCCCCTCTCTCCACAAATTAAATCTGCAGACTCAGGACACTGGGCCAGGGCTCGGGACACCTGACTCCAGGGCAGCCTGGCTGTGTAGCCCAGGACGAGTCCCCGCCGCTGCCCCAGGCCCAGGCCCCATGGCTGCGGGGGCTGCAACCTGTTTCCTCCAGGCAGAAGAATGCCTCCCTGGGGAAAGCCCTCACCCCAGAGTGAGACCGGGGCTGACTCCCAAAAGCTGCAAGGAAGGCGGGGTCGCCCAGGCTCCTACGGAGAGGGGAGAGCAGGGGGCACTCCCCAGAGGGCGGAGCCGCGCCTCCGCTGGGCAGGGCAGCGCCTGACACTGGGCCAGCAGGGGCCTGGCAGGAAGGCCAAGCACAGCTGGCTCGGGGGAGGTTGGGTTGACCAGCAGGACCCACGCCCGGCCGGCAGAGGAGAGGTGGCTGCCGCTCGGCTTCCCGGATTTGGCCCGCACGGCAGAACTTCTGTGGTTTCAGAAGTCATAATTCAGGTTTTAGGTGGGGAAAACAAGCTTGGTTTTCAACCTCTGGATTTGAGTTTTAAATATTTGGCTATTACTGTGTGGGCAAACAGTGCATGCTTAGGGAGCAGATTCAGTCCGTGGATGTGTCAGTTAGAATTAGCTTCAGCCTGAAGTCACAGAAAACAAACAAATATGCAAAGTAGCAGTGGCTTAAATAAGACAAGAGCTTATTTCTTGCTCACTTCTAAGAAATCCTGAAGTCGTCAGCTGTGAGCTGCTAAGGCATCGCACACATTCAGGCTCCTTTCTGAATCTCGTTTCTCTGCTGGTCCTTGCGTCCAGTCCCAACATTACCTCATGGTCCAAGACGGTTGCTGGAGTCCCGTCCCTTACGTCTCTATTCAGAATGGTGGGGCAAGGGAAGGGTAGAAGAAGAGCTCACTTCCTTTCTGGGACTTATACCAGAGGTTGCACACTCTGTTTCTGCTCACACATCTAATTGCCCAGACACGATCCCAAAGTCTCTCCCAGTTGCAAAGACAGCCAGCAAAACAGTAAATTGTAAATTTAGTATTATCACGCATCCAGTGGGAAAGAGAGAGGCAGAGAGAGCGCCCATCTGCTGGTTCACTCCCCAAATGCCCACAAGGGCTGGTCTAGGCCGAACCTGGGAACCAGGAACTCAATGCAGGTCCCCTGTGTGGGTGGCAGAGTCCCAACTATTTGGTCCATCCCTGCTGCCCCCAGGGTCTGCGTTGCCAGGACACTGGAGCCAGGAGCTGGAGCTGGGAGCTGAACCCAGCCATCTGAGCCGCTGGGCCGAACACCTGCTCCCGTGTCCCTCGTTGCTGGTTCCCTCACCCCTCCCGTCCCTGTGAGTCTCTGCACTAACATCTCTTCATGCAAAACGTGGGCCCCCAGAGCTGCGGTTTAGATATGGTGTGGCTCTCAGCGGTTTGTGGGGGGGGGGGGCGGGGCGTGGCAGCGCCTGAGCCCTGACGGAAGGAGCGCTCACGTGGGGAGCCCTGCAGAGCCCAGCCAAACTCCAGATTCCCGGGAAGCACAAGCAACTCCCATTGTGTCCACCCACGGCTTGCAGGTGCTTTGTCAGGCGGCAGTGGAGCACAACACCTTTCTACCAGACACCCAGCACCACGTGCAATGCATTGTCAGGATCCTCTGCCCCAAGGTCACGGCAGGGTGGGCGTGCACTCCCTGGCAGGGGTCGCTGTCTCACACCTGGTATTATGCGGAAGAGAGTGGATAGGGTGGAGAAGGCTGGAGAAGGAAGGCAGGCCAGGCAGGAGCTGAGCTCACCTGACAGCCCACAGGCCTGCTATGCTGGGTACTCACATCTGTCTTTTGATCCTCTCTCTATCACAGGTAGCGCTCCATTTTGTGGAGGAGCAAACTGAGGCTCAGTCTGGGTCGTTGAGCTCAGAGCTGATCAGCAGAGGAGCCAGGTGGTGCACCTGTGTGCCTGGCCCCATCCCCCGTCCTATCTCCTTTTTCACACACACCCCCACCCACAGTGCCTCCTTGCTGTCGGCCAATCAATGATCAGGTAATTAGCCGAGCCCCAAGGTGCCCAGCAGCATCGTGGCACCAGGAAATCCTTGCTGATGTCTCACATCCGTCTCCGCTGCTGAAGGTTCCTGAGTTTGTTGGAGCCCAGGAATATCGGCTCGTTTTCCTCCCGTTAATACATCTCCAGGGACCTACTGATTCTTCCTGCATTCCACATTGCTTCCTGTCTGCCTTCAGCTCTGGGGGGAAGAGCGGGCCCCGCTCGGGCCTTCTCTTGGTGCAGTCTGGGGTTCTGTCTCCAGCTTGGAGGACCACCATGGCAGGGGCAGTCTTGCCCCTCTGGGGGCTCACACTGGATCTGTGGGGGAGGGGAGGGATCACTTCAGTGCAACAGGAGCTTTGGAGGGAGTGTGGCCTCTACAGAGACTCAGGACCCCTGGGGCGTGAAGCTGGCAAGGGCAGTGATTAGGAGAACAGATGGAAAAAGCCTTGTTTTGGGGGTGGGCAATGAAGAAAAAAATCACAGAGCTCTGGTCTGGATCCCTCATTCCCCAAGGATCCAAGGCACAGAGGCCCCTTCTTGGGGGAAGGGCGAGGGTGGCAGGGGCTTGGGGGCCTCCTGGGGTGAGGTGTGAGGCCCCTCTTGGCTCCAGCACACAGATGCTGGCTCAGAGGTGGGGGCTGCAGCCCCCAGACTCGCTTCTCCTGCCCAAAGGACACATTTTCCAGGTCAGAATGCTTATTTACCTGTCTTTATGGGTTTGAAAGGCAGAGGGACAGAAACATACACACATATAAGCAGACAGACAGACGGACAGAGGTCTTCCATATACTGGTTCACTTTGCAAATGCACACAACAGCTGAGGCTGCACTGGGCCAAAGCGAGGAGCCCAGCACTCAATCCAGGTCTCCCATGCAAGTGGCAGGGACCCAAGTACTTGGGCCGTGACCTGCGCCTCCCAGGGTGTGCGTTGGCAGGAAGCTGGAGTCAGGAGTGGCGCTGGGCACTGTGATACGGGATCCAGGCATCCTAAGCAGCATCGTCACAGCTGTGCCAAGTGCCTGCCCCGGGGAATATTTTCTTTAGAAAATCAACTCTGATCGATTGCTTATTCGGCTGAAAATAAATAGATCTGGTCAACCGGGTTAGGAATTAGCTGAAATTCTGTGTGTAGCTGGGAGCTGAGATGTCTGGGTTGCAGGCTCTTTTCTCCCTGGCTTCTCTTCAACCCCACCTTCAGCACCACGGCCAGGGCCAGGGTGCACGGAGTGATGGGTCCTCCACCTGAGACACCAGAGACACAGCCCTTCGTCCCCACAGGGAGGGAGCAGCTCCTGGCGTCTGCACCTGCAGTCAGTGCCCTTGTGGGGCGGAAAGGTTGCCAGAGGCCCCTGGAGCCGTGAGTGTCTGTGGGCTCTGTTTGGAAACTCTCAGGGGAGAAGTCACTTGTGCACGTGTGTAGGGCAGAGTTGTGCTGTGAGCCAGCCGTGTGTGTGTGTGTGTGTGTGTGTGTGTGAGTGGTTGCTCCCTTGTGTGTCTGTGTGCATTTTCTTTTTCTTTTGTTTTTAATTTTTGACAGGCAGAGTTGACAGTGAGAGAGAGAGAGACAGAGAGAAAGGTCTTCCTTTGCTGTTGGTTCACCCTCCAATGGCCGCTGTGGCCAGCGCATCTCACTGATCCAAAGCCAGGAGCCAGGTGCTTTTCCTGGTCTCCCATGGGGTGCAGGGCCCAAGCACTTGGGCCATCCTCTACTGCACTCCCGGGCCACAACAGAGGGCTGGCCTGGAAGAGGGGCAACCAGGATAAAATCCGGCACCCCAACCGGGACTAGAACCCGGTGTGCCGGCACCGCTAGGCAGAGGATTAGCCTATTGAGCCACGGTGCCGGCAATGTCTGTGTGTATTTTCTAGTGCCTGTGTCTGTGGCTCCGTGTCCCTCTCTGGGCTCTTATCACAGTGTGCCCCTGTGCGAGGGTCCAATGAGAAGCAGGACAATTGGCAGGCAAGGCATGAGCTGCCCTAAGGAAAGTGGCGGTAAATTTTATGGAGTAAATTAACTCACTGCGGGGGGACTTTAAAACACCCTGACTCTTAGTTTCTTTAAACACGTAGGGCAGTGAGAGACGCCAGGCCTGGGGTTTGTGGGCTGGCTGCTGTGAGGGTCCCAGGGCTCATCTCGCAGTGTGAGGGGGACAGGGAGTGGGACAGAGGAGCTGGAGGCAGACATGCCTTGAAGATGAGACGGCAGGGATGGTGGAAGGGGGTGCACGGGCCTGGGTCAGGAGATCTGGACGGCCAGCTCTTGGGCTCTGGAGGCCCACAAGCAGCATGGGCCAACCCCATCACCTCTCTGAGCCTGCGAGTCTCATTCCCAGGGTGCCCAAATCCCCTTTCTGCAGTAATCTGCCTACAAGAACAAGAGAGCAAACATACAGCAGGTGCTCAGCACGGTGTCTGGCCCATGCAGGCTGCAGAGAGGAGAGCTGCAGAGACAAGTGAAGGCGCTCCCGGGTTTCTGGGATCTGGCACCTGCCTTCTGGAATCCTACCTCTATGACAGGTTCCCAGATCCGCTGCTCTGCCTGAGGCCCTTGAAGGCAATGCAAATGGTACCCCGCCTCCTGTTGAGAATGGCCACATGCAGAGCAGAGCTGGTGGCCAGTCCTGTGTCACACATGTGACACCCAAGAGGTCCTCAAAACAGTACCAGGAGGCACCTCTCTGGGCCTTGCTTTCCTGACCTGCGTGATAGGTACTAACTTTGCCTATCTGATGTGTAAAACGCCCATAGGGCAAAACTGGGCTCATGGCAGGCACTGGATCGATGTTGTCCCACTTTATTAGTCCCACTTTACAGATGGTGCCATCAAGGCATGGGGCAAGCAAATGTTTTTCCCAAGGGGATACAGGCAGTAGCTGGCAGCCCTGGAATTTGCCCCTGGATCTCTCCTGGGGGACTAGAGCCTCCCTTGCTCTTGCCAGGGTCTGGCCCAGGAGCCAGAATCTTCCTCTTCTTTATTTCTCTTCACTGGCTGGGCCTTGGCCCTGGCAGCCAACCCCCTGATACCGACTGTGCACCTGCTCATCCACCTACAGTCCCCAAGGGTCACGAGGGACCCATGTCCCCCCGAGGAACTCCTTCCCGCCTGTCAATCTTGCTTGTCCTCCTGGGCAGAACCCCTACGTGCTGCCTGCATAGCACGCTCCTCTCATGGGGAAAAGTCGGAAACAGCACAAGCGTTACCCTCTGCTTAAGTTGTCCCTGGAGCCGCTGGGCCGTGGGAGAGCCATAGCCATGACCTAAGGTCCAGGGCGACAAAACCCCAGATCCTGAGAGTGTGGGTGGTGACCGTTCCAGGTTTAAGTGCGGTGTGTCATTTATCAGCGTCAGTTTGTCTCTCTCGTCAGTTTAATTTTAATTTCATTTCCGTTTGTGATTTCTTTGGCCTCAATTTTGCTGGTTTCATGAACTTGCCGAGGAGGGATCATGCTGTAGTGGAGAACATGACCGAGCGCCTTCCTTTGAGTCTTCTCTCGGCTTTTCCCTATTGTCTGGTTCCCAAGAATCATCTTAGATCCCTTCCCAGCAATCCACACGGCCCACATGCTTTGTTCCGATTTCTGGCTTTTATGCTTTGTTCCTGACTCCGTGGGCCGTCCCTCCACTTTCAATGGGGCTGGAGGTGCGGGCAAGCCACGGCCTCTCCGCTCTTGTGCCCTCCCTGGCCGGGGAGACGCGCAGAGCCCTACCTGGTGCAATCCACACCGCCATGCCTCGTATGCCTTCCTCCTGGGAATGTTTGTTGAACGCTCGCGGAGGCCAGGCATTGCTTCAGGTACAGAGATGCACTGGTCACAAAGACTCACACACAGGACGCTCCTGCAGGTGCATGTGCTCATAACAAGAGGCACTGACAACACCCCTACGCAAACACACACACACACACACACCACCTTCACCATCCAGGACAAAGGACAGCAAGGGTCAAAGCTTCTGGATACCTTGACCATGGTCTGACTGCCCCGGGGCAAAGTCTTCCTGCCATGTTCTCAGCCGGGTGTCTCTGTGGCACCCCTGCTCTGCTCACCCCTCTGTCCTTGCAGAGGTGACTGGGGGCACACGCTAGCCGGCCGTTGCCCTCCTAAGGATATACCCTAGATCTCTCCCCGTGCGCACCAGGAGATGGGGATGGGGATGTTCCCTGTGGCTTGGTTTACAACAGCAACATTTGGCTACAACCACAATGTCCCTCTATACAGTACAGAGCGGATTGGCTCAGAGCTGCCTGGACCAGCATGAATGGATCTCAAACATGCAATGCCGAGTAAAGACAGCGAGTGGCCGAGGATGCGATGAATGTGCCATTTATACAAAGCTTAGAAACACACAGGCAAATGCTGCGTGCTGCCCGGGGACAGATGTATCCAGGCAGGAACATGAATGCCCGCACAGAAATGAGCATGGCAAACGCCAGAGCTGGGAGTGCTGGACCCCCGGCAGTGAGAGCATCCTGGCTAATTTCATAACTGGTTGGCGGGTATGTGGCACTCACTACATCATTACCTATATTTTTGGGTCCCAAATATTTTACTTGTAGCACTGAAAGAGAAATGGAGATGAGTGTTGATACAGAATTTCTATGGGGTCGGTGTAAGAATCGTAATGGAGGGCGCCGGTGCTGTGGTACAGCGGGTTAACGTCCGGGCCTGCAGTGCTGGCATCCCATATGGGCACTGGTTCGAGACACGGCTGCTCCACTTCAAATCCAGCTCTCTGCTAACGCCTGGGAAAGCAGTAGAAGATGGCCCAAGTCCTTGGGCCCCTGCACCAGTGTAGGAGACCTGGAAGAAGCTCCTGGCTCCTGGCTTTAGATCGGCACAGATCCGACCGTTGCAGCCAATTGGGGACTGAACCAGCAGATGGAAAACATCTCTCTCTCCCTCTCTTTCTCTCTCTATGTAACTCTTTCAAATAAATAAATAAATCTTTAAAAAAAAAAAGAATCATAATGGAGTCTTTATTTGTTCGAGTTGCAGGTAGGGTTTTCTCAGCTAAGAATCTTCCACGTTGAGCACGTAACGGAGTTCTTCAGAAAGATGCCATTGGCCGTGAGGCGGCGGATGTTTTTACTCCAGAGTGAATTTTGGTTCACTTTACGGTGCCGGCCCAGTGCCGAGGGCTGGACGGCCCTGCGGTTGTGTGTGGTGCATGGGATGGCTGATGTGGCCGGCAGGTGCTCGGTCAGGGCCCTGAGAGACAGGCCTGTGGGATTTGTTGGCAGAGCCACGAGCAGCGACTTCTCCCAGTGGAGAGCGTGGGACCCTGAAGCGCATGTGGACGCCGGCAGCCACTGTCCAGAGCTGAAGCCCAGTGTAAGCAGGGGACACCTGGCCCAAGTCCTGGAGCCCTTGGTTCTGATGTTCAGCCCCGGGGACTGAGAGACCCAACTGCATTTCCTCTGCTTGTGTTTCACGGGTGCCTGGCAGGTTCCGCATGCCCGCCCTCATGGAGGCGGGGTCTTCCCACCTCGTCCCCTCAAACCCACACGGCGTCTTCTGCAGAAGCAGCCTCACAAACACACCCACAATACTGCCTGACCAGGTCTCCAGCGATCCCTTAACTCGTCAAATTTGCATCTTCCGTAACCAGCACAGCTGGCGTAGGGAGCGGGGGCGGGGCTTTCCCTAAACCTGAGCCCACAAAGGTTCATCCATGGCGCACAGCCCCACCTGGGCATCCCCACTCAAAGCCACCTCCTCCCATGCGCCCCTCATCCAAGCATCTCCATCAGTGCCCCCACTCCACACGCGTCCAGGTACCTGGTGGACCGGTCTTATTTAAGGGACTCGGGGACGACAGGTGCCCAAGGACCCGGCACAGGCTTAAGGTCGCCTTAATGAGAATGCAGTGTCCAGACAAGGGCGTTTTCTGGTCGCCCTGGGGGACATCGAGGCTGAAGACTGTCAGGGTGCCCAGACAGGACAGGTGCCGGCAGGGGGTGTGGGCTGAGGCACCTGGACGGGCCCCCCCACCCCGGACAGAGTCCCTGCTGCTCCCCCTCCCACGGCGGACCACCACCAGCAGCAGTCATCTGTCTTCAACAGCCCCTCGCATCTGTGTTAGCAGCGAGAATCAAATCTGGCAAAATGGCAGGAGAAGTGCTTGCACGGGGCTTTTCCACAAAACCCAATTACAGTGGGGGGACTGGACTTCAGAATGAGCCGCTGAGCTCCCTCCTCTGTTCGGAACTCGCCCTCCCCTTCCACACACACTGGGTGCACTCAAGGGACAGCCCCGACTCCCGGGTGGGTCAGCAAGGGAAGCCCCAGCCCCCAGTCATCCCGCGCCTGGCTCCTGTCGGGGAGGGGTCTGAGTTCCAGCTTCCAGATGGGCAGATCCAGGCACGAAAGGGTTAAGCATATTTCCCAAGGCCGCACAGGTGGTCAGTGGCAGGGCTGAAATACCAATGCTGGCATTTCTGAGTCCTGCTCCGCGCCGGCTTGGGGAAGTCCCACCCAGCCCCTCGGGGCTCCCACCTGGGCTAAGCTTCCTCCCGCCGATGAGGAAGAAGCAGCTGTGGTTTCGACTCCATGCCAGTTTGCCATGGAAGGGCGTGCAGCGTGTCCTCCCTTGGCACGGCCATCCAGAGTTGCTTCTGCTCATCCTCCATGCTGCGGGGGACACAGCTGCCTCCCCACCCCCGCGGTGCCTCCCCACGGTGGAGGAGGAAGAGTTAGAGACCACCTAGGAATCCCCTGGCCAGCGTGCAGCCCGGACACTGGCAGTAGCTACCGTTTCCCCAGCTCCTGTCCCCAGCTCCAGAAGAGAGCTCTGGCCTCGTTTTGGTCCTGAGCATGTTGCAGCTCAGAGAGGCAAAGTGCAGTGCCCAGGGTCACACAGCCAATGTGGATCTGCAATGCAAACCTTCATTTGCGGCCCAGGATCAGCCCCGCCTCCCTGCTCCTCCTGCCAGGCTTTGGGGGTGGGGACGGGGGCTGCCTCCTCCCCCAGGAGTTGGCTCATATTCCCAGCAGGTGCTCTTGTCCTTTTCCAGGTGCGCAGGTGTCAGGTTTTGTGCCTTCCACACACCGGGCCCCGCCCAAATTCCATCCATCCAATAGGACCTCTGCTTGGAGCTAAAAGGCGGAGAGCCGGCGTCAGCCGGTGCCGGGGGAGTCTCCCCAGGACATCATGGGAGTCCTGCGTCCCCCCAGGGGAAAGGCGAAGTCTCATGGCTGCAGCGGGGTTACAGAGGGACTCAGAGGTGCGTGTGTGCGTGTCCCTGAGACCCGGCCCGAGGGAGGCTTTGCTTCCTTGGAGGTCACCGCTAGGGCTGGGAACGTGGTGACTCGGGCACTGATTGGGTCGCCTGCTTTCAGCCCCCTTGCAGGAGAGAACAGCTGCTGGGAATGGCTGGGGTAGGATCTCAGCGAGGAGTAACCAAGTGTCTGAGCAGAAGGCATTTCCGGTTTGGGGGTGGTTTCAGCCAAACGTATGAAAGTCCAGGGCACGTTCATTCCAGACCTGTGCGGCAGCGAGGCGAGGCCCTCAAACGCCGAGGCTCTTCCTGTTCACTCGATCCAGTGGCCAGGTCGTCCCTTCAAGTCACAAGGCGGCTCCCAACTCCCAGGCCGCAGGGCGGGGAGGGGCGTTGCTCCCCAGGAGGAGGAGCTTCCCCAGCAGCCCCTGGTGGGCCTCCGTCATCTCATTGGTGGAAACAGGCTTGCACCTGTGCTACAGCAGCCGTGATTCGTAGAGAGAAGGGCATTCTTGCAGCCAGGAGAATCCAGCTGCGCCACAGGAAGTCTGGTAGCGGCAGGCTCCCGTGTCTTCCGCCCACGGTAGCCACCCTGTTCTGATGACATTCCTGAGCATCCCGAGACAGGACACATGGGGACCTTGCAGAGGAGGGGGTGGGGGTACAGTGCCACGTTGGTGCCTGGGGCGGTGGTGACGCTTGGCTTGGGCTGTGTGATCCTGGATAAGTGACCTCAGTTTTCTCACCTGGAAAATGGGGCAACAGCATTGTCCTCCTGAAATGTTGGTGAAGGCTCAGTGAGTAAATACAGGCTTAAAATAACATTGAGTGGGTTACTGTTAAGTGCTGGGTGAAGGCTGACATTATTATTGTCTGCAGCGTGGCACACCTTGGCCAGTGGAATGAATGCCTGGACACTGAGCTGGTCCTGTTTTGAGACCGGGGGCAGAAATTGGGGGGCGGGGGAGAGAGTTGTGGGCGCTATTTTCTGGGTGCACCTTTTTCTCCGAAAGATTTCCATTCCGGGGAAGCACGTGAATTAGCCAGGGGAGATCTGACCCGAATGTTCTGGTTCCAGGGCCACTCCACGGCAGGAACAGAGCGCAAGATCAGCCCAGCCCCTCTGCCAGCCCAGTGGCACCGAGTCCCGCTGGCTCAGGGCTGCCTGTCTGGGCATCCGTGTCCTAGGCCTCATTCCTCTTCCAGTGCCCTTGTAGCTGCCTTGGGGGTCCCCGGGCAAGTGGCCACAGCTTCCTCCTGGAGGCTGAGTGTAGCACGACGAGGCAGGTGCCGACGGTACAGCGAAGGGTCGTGAGCCATGGCCAGCTGGACTGGGCTGCCGGAGCCGGCCCGCGCGTGTCAGCACTTCCCACGGAGAAGTTGTATTTCTCATGTTCCACACAAGCGCGAGGGGGCGCCCGGTCACAGTCGCTGGGGCCAGGCTGGCGGAGGCATCACCTGGGTGCGAGCTTCTCAGATTCCCAAGACAGGGAAAAAGGAGAAGGAGGCCGAGCCCTGGAGACAAAGCGGGTCCGCAGCTCCCTGCTCCCCACTTGCAAGCTGCAGGCCCAGGGGCAGGAGCAGGCACCCCGGGAGATCTGTGCACACCACTGATGACAGGGCCTTGAAGGCCTCGGTGACACGGCCGCTTGACAGAATGAGAGCGTGTGGGCCGCCTGGAGATGCTGCCGTCTGGGTCGCAGTGTCCGGGAGGCCTGTGGCTGTCCCGTCTGCATGCGCACTTCTCACGACAGTGCTGGAGATCTTGGTAGCCGGCTTTCCCACCATGAGTCACCTTTTCTCAGGGCTGTGAGACCGGCTTGCACGGGCCTCCTCTTGCATGAAGCCTTCCTGGGTTGCCTCGTGAGGTGGGCCTGATACTAATGGGCTCCGCCGTCTTTGGTCCCTTTCTTCGGCATCCGTAGCTGCTGCCGCTCATTTGGTGATGCAGAAGAGGGGCTCACATGTGGACACTCGAGCTCAGTGTTAGTGGGTGCCTCAGTACGTTCACCTGTCCCCACAGCAACGACCCTGAGAGGGTAAGAACCAGTTTATACAAGAAGTCAAAGCCGGAAGAAATACAGCACCTGGCTCAAGCTCGAGACTTGGAATCAGCTGGAAATGAAATTCAAGTCGTCTGAGTCCGGTGATGATACTAATAGCTGTTTGGCTATGCCAGGCACTGGTCTGTTATCTTGCTAATCCTGCTGCAAACCTAGGAGCATGTGGCTACTATTAGCCCTATTGGAGAGATGAGAAAACTGAGGTGCAGAGAAGTGAAGGGAGCCACCCATTGTTAGGCAGCCTGGATGCCAGATTCCACCTCGGGCTGTGTGGGGCCGGAGGTCACGTGCCCAAGCACCGGGTACCATCCACAGCAGCTCCTGCGTGCACCGCTTCATGTCTCACAGCCCCCGCTGCTGCGTGTGGTCGGTTGCTCACAGCTCAGCTGGTGTTCCAGGCCCCTCTGGACCTGTCTCTTGGCCCTAGACAACTCGTGTCCTGCCCTTTGGTCATCGGGAGTTTGTCCTGCAAGGACATGGCCAGGAACACTGCCAGTCTGACCCAGAAGTCAGAACTCTGTGGCTCAGAGAAGCCCACTCCTAAAGTCCCAGCCATGCCCCACCGTCAGGCCGAGAGGTCTCCGAGACCACCTCTAGGGGCTCCTGTGCCCTGCTATCATTGCCAGGAGCCCTGAGAAGGCTCCCAGCCACCCTTGGCCTGGCCCTAGCAGGGGGCAGTGGAGGTGGGGGGTTCTGCCACAGCTCTGCCCTTGACCCCAGCCAAAAGGGCCTCCAGGGATCAGCAGTGGCCTCTGAGTACCCACACCTGGGAGAGGGGCGTGGAGAGGCTGTGCCCAGTCCGCCTGGCGTAGCAGACTCCCGTGCCTTCACCTGGAGGTCCAGGCGTGAATGCATGAGAGGGAGTAGGCACATGCAAGCTCTCACTTCCGTCTGCCCAGACCCTGCATGGTCTCCGGGCACCCCCGGCAGCCCCCACGTGCTCTCCCTTGTTCTCAGAGCACACGGGGCCCTGGAGGAGGAAGATGCACGCGGCACAGAAATCGGAGCCAGGCTCCACTCTCCAAGGTCACCCAGAACGGCCAGCTGAGTGGCGGAGGAGGCAGGGGTCTCTGCCTCAGCCCCGCCCCCTCCGCTTCCTCCCCCAGCAGCCTGGCTCTGGCCGGGCCTCGTCTCCACGCCGAAGGACACTGCACAGCTCCGTATGTAATCATGATGTGGTGCGCACGAGACTCGGGGCAGAGAGGGCTGGGGTCCATTGTCCTGGACCTGTGTCCTGGGCCTTGATGGTGTCAGCGTCTGCTCCGGCCCCACAGTAGCTTTTTTCCTGGAGCTGCGGAAGCCAGCAAACCACGGCGCGGCCACTGTGATGACAGAGAGAGAGGGCCCCGGGTGGAGTGGAGCGCGAGGGCTGCTTGAGTTTTTCTGCAGAAGCAGAGCTGGCTGATCAGGCATCGATCCCGCGGAAGATGAATCGGCCAGAGGCACAAAGAGCCCCTCCGGTCTGAACAGGCGGAGAATGCCCCTGACAGGGCCGCCGCCCGTGTCCATCTGCTGTGATTGGTGGGAGAGGGAGAGGGATGTGTGTGTGTGTGTGGTGTGTGTGTGGGGGGGTGACACACCAAGAGATGCAGGAGATGCAGGAGTGGGCGGGGCTGGAGATGCAGACAGGTGCAAATGGAGAGACACAGAGGGCAGACTGTGTTCCTCCTCTGGTTTTGTGGGGGCCGAGCCGGGCGGGGCGGCACTGGCAGCCCTTGACTGGGCACGGAGCATCATTAGCTAGGCATTCAGGTCAGGTTGGGCTGTTGCTCACCACCGGAAATGAATCAAAACAAGTGCATGGCCAAGCCCAGCGATCAATGGATTGTTCTGTGTGTGGCGTCTCCATGAGCCCAAGGCATCTCTCCCCTCTAATACAGGGGTGTGTGTGTGTGTTTGTGTGTGTGTGTGTGTGTGTGTGTGTGTGTGAGAGAGAGAGAGAGAGAGAGAGAGAGAGAGAGAGATTGAGTGATTTGTGTTGCATTCCATGGCCAGCCAGGTTAGGTTTGGATTTATCTTTCCTTTAGAATTAGCAGCGCTTGCCCGTGTCCGTTCCAGTAATTAGGAGGTGGCGACGAGGGTCCGGCTGCACCTCCCTATCAGCCCGTTTCTAATCAGCATCTCCGAGTGAGAGCGCTCTGGAACTGGGCCCCTTTCAGCGGGGCGGGAGACTCAGCCGCCCTCCCCTTCGCCCCTTGCATCGCGAAGACAGAAGAACAGGGACACGAGGGCTGCAGGGCCTGGCGGAGGTCACACACCTGGACGCAGATGTCATCTGCTTGGGAGAGCCGGCAGGTGCAGGCGCCCACGTCCCCAGGGGCCCCATGGCTGGGCCTTGCCTCCAGAGTCCTCCCTCATGGATGGGGGCTGCTCTATATCGGGAGGGGACCTTGTAGGTACATGAAGAAAAGCAGCCACTTTTGGTGTTTGTGCGACTGTGTCTCCCCTGTGCACCTGGAAATGCCCCGTCAGACAAGGGGGCAGAGACGGGGGCTCTCCGTCGGAACTTTCCCTGTGTGCTCCAGCTTAGGGAGAACAAGGAAGTGGAGACCCCTTGGCCTGCTGTCTTCTCACCTTTCTGATGCATCCTTACCTTGTGCAGACCCTGCCCTGCCCCCCTCCTGCATCCACTCTGGCCCAGCTCCACCTTCTAGGCCTTTGCCCAGTGTCTTTCCACTTTCCTGATGGCTTCCTCCTGACCCAAGCCAGGCATTGCACAGAGCAAGGCAGAAGTTGCTATCCTTCCTCTTCAAACCGAACCCCCACCTCGACATTCACCACCAGCCCCATGTCCTACGCTGTGGTTTATTGTAGCCACGTTACCCTAGGATGGCCCCAGTCCCCAGAGGACCCCCTGCCTCAGGGCCTGTCCCCAGGGTGGCCTCATAATCCTGATCCATGCCCCCCGACCAACAGTGCACCTGTCGACAAAGAAGTGGACTCACAGGAGGAGCTTAAGGACTCTGGCCATCACCATGAGACGTGGGGATCGATATTTATACTATTTGCTGGCGTGTGCGACTCAAGCAGCGGGAGTGGGAACATTTGTCATAGGGAGTGGCCAGGGGCTGGCTGCAGGGGAGCATTTACCTTCCCTCCTTGTGAAGGGTGAAGCCCTCTCCCCTCAGAGGTGGGCTTGGGTAGAGGAGCTGGACCAGGGAGGTTCACTCAGCTGCAGACACAGACCCTCCTTGCTGCTCAGGGGCGCTATGATTCTAGAGAGGTCACACGCAGAGGTAAAGAGGGCATTGGCCTGCATGTCCAGGGGTCTGTGTTCAAATCCTGGCTGGGCCAACTGCTAGTTGTGCATTGCTAACTCTGCACTTGTTGAGTTTATGTCGTGTGCCTGGGAGGAAAGCAGTGCACGCCCTCCTGCAGGTGGAGCCCTGGCCTGCCCTGCTGGACGAGTCTTCACAGAGTGCAGAACGGGCAATCCGCCTGTCTCTGCTGCCCCGGCTTGTGCCAGCACTCTTCACCGGTGAGCCCTGGCCTGGCCATGGCGCGGCTCACAATGCAGGCCTGGACAGCCAGCCTTCCAGGTCCTGTGTTGTGCCAGGGCGGGGGGAGGGGATGTGTGTGTGGAGGGAGTTAAGTCCACACAGCAGAGCGTGGGTTACAGGGAGCCCAGCCTTCCAGGGACTTGGAACCCCCTGACAGTAGATGGGGCAGGGTTCTGCTGTGACTGGACAGGTGACTCAGGGTGCCACGTGGTTGGGAGTCCTGTTGATTCTCTGCTTGGCTGTGCTTAGCATCGAGGCCAGGTCTGCACCGGAACCACGCCCAGCTTCTCCACGCTCTGAATTGATGAGTTAGAATAGCACGTAGTAGGTGCTCCGTTGTGAAAACCCAGGGGCAGCGGAGGGGACTCCCTCTGCTTCCCGTCTCCTCTTTCTCCCTCCCTGGCGGTAGTGCTGCTCTTGCCCCTTGCCCCATCTCCTCTCGGGTTCTGTTTTCTGAGCTCGGCTGTGAGGGGTAAAGTGCCCTCAGGAAGGTGAACATGCTTTCTCCTCCAGGCATGCCTGGGTGTGCAAACCGCACTCTTTGCACAAGGGGATAACACAATTAAATTAAATGGAGCACGATGCAGTTAAAATCAGCATTTATGCGCTGTATCAGCCCACAAAGTGCCTTCGTGTTTAATCGCCGAAAGAACCTGGGAAGTACTCTTCTTAGACCCGCGTCGCAAATGAGGGATCCTGAGGCTCAGAGCTGAGGGCCTGCTGGTGACAGAGGTGACGGGGAGGCCACCTCTCCTGACGGCAGCGCGAAAGTCCTGCCTCCACCTGGGATGAGAAACAGGTGAGCCCAGGCGGCCAGGGCGGGGGAGCTATTGCCAGGGACCAGGCACAGAGCTCTGCATCCCTGAGCGCCCAGGCCAGCAGCCAGAGAAGAGAGGGAGGGAGCAAGATGATGGACAGGGTGGAGAGCCAAGTGGGGTGTGGGGTAATGGGTGGGAGGAGGGCGGGGCTTCAGCAGCGAGGTTATGCAGGCCCAAGGGGGCTGAGGGGCAAAATCACCGTGGAGGGCTGGGGGACAGAGAGATGCTGCCCCTGCTCCCCCCATGCCCCCCTGCCTGTCTCTGCCTCCCTTTCTTGGCTTCCTTCCCTCCCGGAGCAGGTCCTTAGCAGCCCCGACCCCTAGCCACACTTCACTCATGGCAAGCTGGGAACCTACAAGAGGCAGGCAATGCCCTGGGCAAAAGCTGGGGCTCAGCTTTCTACTGTCATCCACCCTTGTTCCTCGGGCCACCTGGCCCCACTGCCATGTAACCACAGGGATCACTTACAAGGGGCTGGCTATACAGGTCATCTGGTCAACCCTGAGGGCCCAGTGGAGGAAGCCGAGGCCCCGAGAGGGGGCATGGCTTGCCCAAGGACATGCAGGCTCAGGGTTGGGACCGGGTGCTAGCATACTGGACTCCTGACCCAAGCCAGACTCCACCCCCCACTGAGAAGGACTGAGGTGTGGGGAGAGCGCACTAGAACCCCCAAGGCACAGCCGCCTGGGCCGCAGCCTGAGACACTGCCTTCGTCTTCCACAGGTGGTCCCGGCGCTCTGCCTCGGGGGCTCTCGTCTCTCCATGGTTGGCTGTTTGGTATTTTTAAAGCACTTCTCAGCTCAGTGCCTTTGCTACAGTAAATATCTAATAATCATCTCAGACTCTATTACTTGCCTCACAAAATAGTACCTGGAAATGGTACTTATTGAATTTTGTGTTGAAAGACTCGGCGAAGGCCTGCAAAGGCTGTCACATCGCCAGGGCTGGTGACTGCGTGCGTTCGGGGAGGAGGCGGCACCCACTGACCTGCACCTGGCTGGGAAAATTTCATCTGGTGGAGGGGACATGGGTGCTTTTATGAACTCTGTGAGCCGGTCTCTCCTTTCACAAAAGGTGCTGAGACTGTGTGAGTGTGTGTGTGTAGTATACATACACACACTAGTGTACATGTGTGCAAGAGAGAGAGACAGGGAGACAGAGAAGGCCTTGCACGTGTACAGGCTGAAGTATATCTCTGAATCATAATGTAAACATGTAAATGCCACATGTGTCACCTTGCCACGTGCTATGGTTTGATTGCGATTTGGCTCCCAAACTCATCATAATTTAGTGGCACCAAAGAGGATAGAAGCAATCCAGTTACGATATTGAGGAGATGGGCCTAGTGCAGGTCCTTAAGCCATGGCGTGGGGTGGGGGAGTGCGCCCCCTAGGGAGTGTTAGAAAAGCCGGAGTGTGGGCCCAGCCTCATCTTCTGCTTCCAAACATCGTCACTAACTCAAGCTTTAGGTCTCAGAGCCCCTTCAGCTGCCACCAGGGATGGCAAAGGCCTCTGGTTTGCGAGGGTGCTGCGGTCTGAGTCTGCTGAGGGATAGGAACTTGCAGCCTCTGAGAGGTGAGCAGCACTGGATTAGGTCCCCAGGATGCAGCCTCGTCACGCGTTACTCGTGGGTTTCTGGGAAGACGGAGCCAGGCGAGCAGACCCGCCCTCGCCTCAGGGGCTGCACCGCTCGGGACTCCAGGCACAAGGCCATCGCCAGGCCCAGGTCCAGAACCAAGAGCCCAAATGAACCCCCTTTCCTGAAAACTCAGCAATGGGAAACTGACGGCGACAGTGCGCCGTATGACTTTTATCTCCTGGGAATCTGAATATTTAATCTTTCAAGTACGTGATAATCCACTGCATACGAACACAAATGATGTTTTTATGAAAGAAATAGCTGTGTTTTACCAAATGAAGTAGGGAGAGGGGCTTTGTTTTACATTTTTGGAACCCTGTGCTGTAGGGCTTACTGGAAGGCAGCTCCATCTTTCTGTTGGTTTTCGGTTTTCGCGTGCAATCCTGCCTGCCATGCAGCCTCTGGAACCTGCCCGGCACGCTCGTGAGGGAACGAGGGTCAAATCGGCACACCATACCTTAGCATTCTTGCAAAAATAGCTGCTTCCTCCCTGGTTCCCAGAAGTCCCCCAGAACTCCCTGGAGACCTGCGGCATGAGACGGCCACTGGCCGGCCCCATCCTGCCCAGGCTGTCTGGGCTTCTGTCCACTTCTGCAGCCGTGTCTTGCAGATGAAGACCAAGTCAGAGGCCGCAGCGGCCTTCCTAGGTGTCTCTCTCTCAGGACATCAGCTCCAGGGCTTCAGCCTGAGACACTAGGACTTCACTTCTTCTCACTGAGCCCTCCGCCCGGAGCAGCTCCTTCAACCGCAGCCGCCCTGGGTGCTAGCTGGCGAGGCTGTTGATAGACTGAGGATACCATAGGTTGCATCACTGAGGATCATTTGCATATAAGAAACAGAAGCCCAAGCCCAAAAGAGTTTCAACAAGTGGCTTGATTATCTCGCATCACAAGAAGTTCCAAGGTTGACAAGCTGCGATCCGGTGGCTGAAAGCTTAACAGTTATCCACAGTTATCCTCCGCGCCATCTTTTTTTTTTTTTTTTTCCCTCTGCGGGTTTATAATACCAACCTTGTCTCTCGCGCTCACAAGCTGGCTACAGCCATTCCCATCATCCCTGGCAGACACAGCAACGCTATCCTTAGATAAATCACTGCTTCTCGGAGTCTCTTTGTATCAGTGGGAAACATCTCCCCAGCTACGTTGCCATCCATGTTATTGGCCAGAACCGTGGTACATGGTGTAGCTGTTTCCTGGGGCTGTTGTAATAAACTACTACAAATTGCGTGGCTTAGGGCAGCAGAAATGTATTGTCTCGTGGTTCTGGAGGCCTGGAGTCTACAACCCAGGCTTGAGAGAGGCCACGTTCCTTCTAAAACTTGTAGGAGAAGGATTGTTTTTCTCGCCTCTTCCATTTTCATGGGTTCGGCGATTCTCCGATTCCTAAAAGCATAACTAATCTTCACCAGAGATCTCTCCTGTGTTTCTTCCTTGGGCCCCCTGTGCCACAGCTCTGTCTGTGCTCTGGCCTCCTCCTTTGGGTGAGGACACCTGTCCCACTGGATAAGAGCCTGCACCCACAGCCTCTCTAACAAACCTGGCCACATCAGCAAGGACCCTATTTCCAAACAAGGCCATCCTTAAGTACTGAAGGTTAGATTTTCAATCTACTTCTCTTGTTCTTCTTTTTTAATATGTATTTATTTGAAAGGTAGAGGGACAGAGGGAGAGGGAGAGAGAAAGAGGTCTTGCATCTTCTGGTTCACTCCTCAAATGGTTGCAACAGCCAGATCTGGGCCAGGCAGAAGCCAGGAGCCAGGAGCTCCTCCATCGTGGTCTCCCACAGGGGTCCAAGGACTTGGGCCATCTTCAACTGCCTTCCTGGGTACATTAGCAGGAGGCTGGATCAGAAGCGGAGCAGCTGGGACCTGATGGGATGCCAGGAAGCAGCACCATGACACCAGCCTCTCCTGCCCTTTCTGAAAGCACTGGCAAAGGAAATGAAGTCACTGTAGTCGGCTTCCGGTGGGCCACCACCCAGGGCTGGAGACCTCCTTAGCGGGCGTTTGTCTATGTGGGGATGGGCTTTTGGAGGTTCTAACACCTGGGGCCTCTTGGAGCATCCCAGGGTCCCAGGGGGAAGAAGTACTGCACAATTTGTCATTAAAAAGCAGTGGCACCCCCATTGAGAAACAGGAGGGGCGGGCATGGGGCACCTGCCTGCACGCATGGCCTGGGCAGTGGGTGAGCACCAGGAGGCAACCCGGGATGCCGAGGGAGGGGGCAGAGGACAGTGTCAGGAGGGGGCAGAGGACAGCATCAGGAGGACCGTCAGCCAGGTATGTTAGCCTCCTGTTAGCCTCCTCCCAGGCCTCCCTCCGGGGGCCTCCCACGCACAGCAGCCGGCAAAGCCTCCATTCTCCTGCTCCTGGTAGGGTGAGGGAGAGCGGTGGGGATGAGATTCTGTTTGTGTGACATCCTGCCTCCCCCTCCCCACCACGCCCATGCCTCCGCTACCCCCTGTTTGAGCAGCACAGCTGATGTGGAGGGAAGGAAGAAATAGAAGAAAGGGAAAAAGATTATTGCCAGCTTCAAAACAAGGCTGCTATTACTTTCTCTTTGTAGAGTTATTTTGCAGCCACTTTGCTATGTGTCTGCATGTATCCAAAAACAGGCCATCCACTTTAGGAGGGTAAGGCCCATGGTTCCCATTATGGACTCGAGGTGATGCAGAGAGAGTGCCTGACACCCACGGTGGTCGTCCTGTTGGATCTGCCCAGTGTGCCCCCCGACCAGGGCTCGAGTATAGAACATTCGAGATGATAAGCTACACTGCACACAGACTGTTTTCTTTATCCTGGTTAACCTGTAACATTTACAAGTCCTGCCAAAAAAATTTAAGGGGGAGGCTTTGGTGCAGTGGCTAAGATGCCACTCGGACGCCCACATCCCGTATGGGACTGCCTGGAGAGCTTGGCGCCATCTCCCCATCCCAGCATCCTGATCACGTGTATCCGGGGGGGGGGGCAGCAGGTGACAGCCCAAGTATTTGGGTCCCTGCCACTCATGTGAGAGATCCAAATGGAGTTCTGGGTTCATGGATTCAGTCTGGTCCAGCCTTGGCTGCTGCGGGCATTTCAGGAGTGAACCAGCAGATGGAAGGTCTCTCTCTCTCTCTCTTTCTCTCTCTCTCTCTCTCTCTCTCTCTTGCTGGCTCGCTTGTTCGCTCTCTCCTGCTGGCTCCCCCAATTACAAAAGGACAATGATCCTGAGTGTGAGTGGCAGGTTCTTAGCAGCAGCTGGCTCTCTCCCCACATGGTGAAGGGGCTGTGATGAAAATACAGCGGGGCCTGTGTGTATCCTGCGACCCTAGGTAGGCGGGAGGACCCCATGCCTAGAGAGAGGCAGCGGCTTCCTCCCCAGGAGCTACTCTGACCACTGCCCCAAGCCCTCGCTGCCCCTCCCTGGGAGGCCTCCAGGACAGAAGGGCTGGCTCCAGGGGAGCCCCATATGAGGACTGGCACTGAGCCCACTCAACACTACTATCCCTGTACCTGCCTGGCTCGGCAGCTAGCGGGCAGCAGGTGCCCCAGGTGGTGCTGAATGAAAACCCGGGAGGGCTCCTTCCTTTGTCTGTGCATGGTGGGCAGTGTGGCTGCAGCTCCCTCCTGCACCCCCTCCCCACATCAGAGGGCTGCGGTGGAGCCCATGGTTCTGCCCTCAGCTTTGAAGGCCCCAGCACGGCCAGTCCCCATCCCCCACTGGCTGTGGTACAGAGCCAGGCTCCCAGGCCTCCAGATGGGCTGTGGAGCTGCAGGGTATTCAACCCCCTGCTGCCATCACTCAGCGACAGGACAGTACTTAACTCCAGTGAGGACATCTGTGGCCTGGGGCTCTCTGAACCATACCCTGGGGACCAGCTCTGGCTGTCACCGTGGCTCTAGCTGCCTCCCTGGTCTTGCGGTCACTTCCCGCCCTTCCTCTCGCTCCCCCACATCACTCACCATGCCTACTCCTGGCCCCTCCATTCTCCCTGCAGACCTCCTGTTCTCCCTCCATGCAGGGCCCCTCCTCCCACGCCAGCCCGCACCCCTCCCTCCCTGCGTGGTGGGAAAGGTTAAGTGGAGACGTGCTCGCCCTGTCTGTTGCGATAGAGACGCAGCAACTTTCTCCCCTAATCAATCTGTCAGGCATGATTAGGCTGCTGTGAGACTCAGGCCTCTCACAGCCCAGCCAGTCCAACAGCTGACAGCTTCCAGCCAGGACACTGCCAGGGGAACACACACACAGACACCCATGCACAGACAGGCAGACACCCATGCACAGACACACACCCATGCCCCCACACACCCATACATACACACATGCACATACAAACACATGCACACACCCACCCATGCATGCACACACACAGAGACCCATGCACACAGGCACGTACCCATAAAAGGCATGCATCTATACACACAGGCTCATGTACCCATGCACACACACAGGCACACACACACAGACCCATGCACACAGGCATGTACCCATAAAAGGCATGCATCTATACACACAGGCTCATGTACCCATGCACACACACACAGGCATATATACACACATACACACAGAAGGACATTCACATACACATACAATTTACCCATTTTGTGTCAGGAGTCTCACTTTATGACCTAGGAAAAATGATTTAAACAGAGAGGGTCACGCCTGAATCATTTCTTCTTCCACAAGCTAGGTGCAGAGTGGCTCCTATGCGACAACTCCTGTTCCAGGAGCTGGGAATTACCAGGGGACCAAGCAGGCTGACAAGGCTGCCCTCAGGGGGGCCTACAGCCAGCAGAGAGAGCAGAGAACCCCATCAGGTGTTACTCAGCTTTGCGCTAGGACCGCTGATAAGTTTCAAAGAGAAAATGGTGTTTTAGGCTCACAGGTTTTTTTGTCTTTTTTTTTTTTTTGACAGGCAGAGTTAGACAGTGAGAGAGAGAGCAACAGAGAGAAAGGTCTTCCTTCCATTGGTTCACTCCCCAAATGGCTGCTATGGCCAGTGCGCTGCACCGATCCGAAACCAGGAGCCAGGTGCTTCTTCCTGGTCTCCCGTGTGGGTGCGGGACCCAAGCACCTGGGCCATCCTCCACTGCACTCCAGGGCCACAGCAGAGAGCTGGACTGGAAGAGGAGCAACCGGGACAGAACTGGCTCCCCAACTGGGACTAGAACCGGGGGTGCTGGCGCCGCTTAGGCTCACAGTTTTGCAGGTTCAAGGGCATCTGCCTCCACTCAGTTCCGGTAAGGACCACACAGTGAATGTCGGCTGAGCATGGCCAGGTGCACAGTGGGGCAAGCAGTCACCTCTCAAACAGGAGTAGAGAGAAAGAAGCCGGGTGGACCCAGGCTTGCTCCTTGTATAACAAACCTCTGGCAAGCACTCCCAACCCAGGGCTCGCCCTCCTGCCACCTAAGGACCTCGCGCTAGGTCCCACTTCTCAAAGGCTCCATCATCTCCCAACAGCACCACCCTGGGGACCAAGCCTTTAATCATGGATCCTCGGGGATGCCTAGACCAGTATTCACTCTGTAACAACCAAGGAGCAAGTCAACGAGCCCAGGTTGGAGGAGGACCTGGTGGGACAAGGCCAGGAGCCAGAAGCCCTTCTGGTTTGGTCAGGCCAGCCTCCAGGCAGAACCAAATTTCATCCTCCATGGAGGTCTCCTGCTCCTACACCTTTACCAAATGTTATGTGAAATATCACAGATTGGTGCATGTGGGACTGGCATGTAAAGCTGGCCTTTGCAATGCTGGCACCCCATGTGGATGCTGGTTCGAGTCCCAGCTGCTCCACTTCTGATCCAGCTCCCTGCTGATGCACCTGAGAAAGCAGCAGAAGATGCCCCAAGCACTTGGACCTCTGCACCCATGAGGGAGACCTGGAAGAAGCTCCTGGCTCCTGGCTTCAGCCTGACCCAGCTCCCGCTGTTGCAACCATTTGGAGAGTAAATCAACATATGGAAGATTTCTGTCTGTCTCTTTCTCTCTCTCTCATAGGGATGGCCACAGGTACGCACACTCAGGACCATTAGTGGGACAGCTAGGAAGGGCGACACCACACCGTGCTCAGGAAGCCCCCGTTGGAAGGGAAATACAGTGAAGCAAAAGCAAATAGTCACAAACACAAGATTGCAATGCTGGGGAAGAAAGTGCGCAGGACCAGACAGCAGGGCCTTCTGGGTCTGTGACTCTCCTCCCCCGATGCTTCTCCTTTGTGGATGGAGGGACTGGAACTTGACTCCCCTAGGGCACATCCCGATCTCCAGGGCCCCGTGTGCTGCCCTGGAGAAGTCCTCCCATGCTACCCCCTTGCCTTTCTCCCCCTCCCCTTTTGCGCGGAGCCTGGAACTCAGTGAAGGCAGGCGTTAGGTGCTCAGCAGTTCGTTGGAACTCAACCCTCCACTTGACAAGCGTTTTGCACCCTCTGAGAGCAGGAGGAAGAGCATCCGCTGCCCGGTGAGGGAGGGGAGCCCGCGGCCCTACTGGAGCAGGGTCTCCAATATCCTGGGCTCGCTGGCCCAGAGCTGGCTGGGGCTCGGGTCCTGGGTGTTGGCCAAAGCTATCCTCCAATGCCAGAGTTCCCCTAGACCGCCTCTGTTTCCTCTTTCGTTGAGGTGGAGACACTGCAATGCCTACCACATGGAGGCCTCATGAACTTGAATGCGTAATGAAAGCCACGGCACAGTGCAAGGTCTCGGCGATGCCAGCGATTGTCGCTTGCTGCTGTGTTTATCCTGGGCCTCCTCCAGAGCACCCGAGAGGTGGCTTTGGGTGAAAGTAGTTTATGTGGGAGGTGAGCCTAGAAGCACCCACAGGGTGCAGGGAAGTCAGGGTGGGAGAGAAGGAAGCCACTACGGGGTGTTTCCGTGCAGCTACCACCGTGGGGAAGGGGTCTCCATCCTGCTGAGGACCCTTTGACCACTCTGTGGAACACACCTCAGGGAGCTGCTCTGAGTGCAAGGACACCAGGGTGTGCATCCTCCAGCCCCTTGCCTCACTGACCGCCCTGGGGCCATCAGCCCCTGCACCTGGGGCCTGCCTGGAGCTAAGTCGCAGGCGCTGCAGCAGGGCCCGTGGCGAGAACTGGGCCCTGGTGGGCAAGAACACAGCCCACATCTGCTGCATACATGCCCCACCAATCAGGAGATGGAATTCCTTATTTGATCCCACAGGACTTCTCTCAAAATCCCCAGGGAAGGTCTCACGGGTACTGCTCTATCTCCAACCCCAGCACACCACTCTGGGCTCAGCGAGTGCTCAGCACGTGCCTTTCGGGTAGCCATAGGGCCCCTGACCACCTGTCTTGTCTTGTTTATGCCTCTCAATACACACAGCAGGCCTGGGACCCCGAAGTCGTCAGGTGCAGCATGCGGCCTGGCTCGTGGCTAGTGCGTGATGGACTGTGAGAGGCTCCCTGAGCCCAGGGCAGAATCTGCGGTGAGAAACAGAAGGCCAAGTCTGATCACTCCCAGCGCTCAGAGGCTGCGGCGGGGAGCAAGTGGGCGGCCGAGAGCCCTGCAGAGCAGGCTGATGGAAGAGGAGCCACAGTGTCAGCACCACCCAGAGGGAGGGCAGGAGATAATGTTTTGGGGTCTCGCCGGACTGGCTGGCTGCTCGGGCTTCCGGGGGAGCTGGCCCTGGTTTGAGAACCCTGCAGCAAGGCCCACGCTCTACAAGGAGAGGGTTTGTTAAAGGAGGGAGCTCCAGGAGGAGGCTCTGAGCACCATGTGAGGCTGCCTTGCTCTCACCGGGCCCGGTGCAGCCTTGGTGGTCACGAGGAGACCACAGACAGCAGCACGGCAGGGGAACAGCCACACCACCGGGGGCAGGAGCTCAAGGCTGGGGCTTCGGCCATCTTTTCCAGTCTAGGAGATGATTGCGAGGGGGGCGCAGGGATGGAGTCGGGGGCAGGGTAGGGGGCAGCCGCAAGGCCAGGGCAGCCCCCTTGGCTGCCCCCTCTAGAGCTGCATGTCCTGCAAACCAGGCTGACTGCCAGCAGGGGGCGATCTTACAGGCGTCTCAGTCAGCCACCGCCAGGGTCTTGCTGGGTCCCAAACCACCCCCAAATTCAGCTCAATTAAAATAACGAAGCAACATTCATTTTATTTCCCTTATTTTTTTTACTCCAGTTTCACGGCACTCACATCAAGGTGTTGGGTGTGTGCTCTCAGCCCTCGACTCTGAGGCAGACTACACAGCTGGTAGGCAATCCTGAAATGTTCTCTCCAGATTTGAGATGCACGTAATGAATACTACACTGGATATTCACTACTTAGAGCCGAAAGCGCCTTAACGGACGCAAAGGCATTTCAAGTCACTGCAAACACAAGAGAGAGATCTGGGGCCGGAGGACCCCTCCCCCAGGCTCCCTGAGACCCGGGGAAACAGTTCTGCATTCCTGCCGCTCCTTCAGGGGTCTTCCTCTCCTGCACCTGCCCCCCGCCAGCCAGAACCCTCTGGGATCCTCTCGCCCCAGCCACCTGTCCATCGCAGCCTCAGGACAGCAGCTCTACCCCTGCCCCCTCCTCCTCCACCCAGCAGCATTGTCTCATGGAGGGAGGATCCTGCCCTCCAGCCCCCGGGGAACTGAGCCCCCAGCTGACCCTGCTGGTCTGACCCCCTTTCCCCAAAGGGTTTAGAGCCACAAGCCTCAGCCCCTACAGGAAGAAGCGTCCATCTCAGCCACAGGAGTCGACACTGGAACACACAGTGTGGCTGCCGGGTCAGGGACAGGCAGAGAGCTCTGGGCTGCTCTGGGCTGCTGGGGCTGGCCACTGGGTTGCACAACAATGGTGTTTGCTGATTCGGAGATCTCGGCCCGCCCTTGTCTTTGTGTTCCTGTTGTGTTCTGTGGACATGGACGACAGTCCCTGTCGGGCCCAGGGACCGCCATTGTCACGCCATGGGTGGGTCTCTCTGGTTTTCCCTCTTAGTCTCTGTCATCCAGTGTGTGTCTCTGTACCTGATGCTCCGAGTCTCCCGTCATCTCATGCACACGGAGCGCCCAGCAGATAGGAGCCCCATACTGGCTGATCTCCTGTGGGTGGCCTCTCCAGGGAGGCCTCCTTCCATTCTTCAGCTTTTAAACGCAAGTGTGTTAGGTCTGGGAGGTGAGAAGCAGCTGCAAACGGCACTGCACGGGAAGGGAGCGGAATGCTCTTCTGGAAGCTGCTAAGGACCCCTGCGGGCTGGCCCCAGCAAAGTCATCCCCTCCCTCTCTGTGCACGGGGACCTTGGAGCACTGTGGCTTGTGCGGTCACTTGGAGGAGCTGGCACTCTGTCTGCTCCCCTGGGGCCAGGCCAGGCTCAGGAGGGGCAGGCAGGGCTCTGACCACCTTGACCACCTCGCCTGTGAATGGGGCAGGGCTCCGCCTGCTCAGACACCTGCCCCCCACTGCCTGATTGGCAGTCGTCCCCACACCTTCCTGCCCCCACTTCCCCATCTGGGAGTGATGACTAACTCTGGCACCGAGCCCTCGGTGCCTCCGAGGGGGCTGCAAACTTCCCAGCTTGGCCCTCCTCCCCGTTCCCTTCTACGGGTGACATTTTCCCGAGGCAGAACAGCTTCACCACATCTGCACGTGGCTCTCGTTGGTGCCACTTCTGCTTGCTTCATCCAGCTAGGACGTTTCGGTTAAACCTGTGGGGTCCCCAGCTTCCCATCTTCCTACTGTCTCTGACGCTGGGGTGGGGAGTGTGGGGGTGGAAACGCCGGCTCGGCCCTGCCTGGCAGAGCCCTGTCCAAACTGCAGGCCTCTGACATTGCACTTGGGACATGGAGGTAGCACCAGCAAAGGCTGCGGAAGGCCCCGGGACAAAGGAGGAAGCTGGGCGCACTTGCTCACGCATGTGGGCTGGAGGAGTGATGGAGAGCTGGGCTCATCCATTCCAATGGGGACTCTCTTCTCTTGGCTGAGCTTAAGCAGGGCCCAAGTCTGCCCTCCACGAACTGCACAGGTCTCATCGGGGCAGGGGATCTACTCTGATCCTGTCTTGATATGTGTGACTCCTGGATGGGGGCAGGTTATGGGCCACAGCACGAAGACTGGGTCACTGGCATTGGGATAGCTTCTCACTGGTTAATGCTGGCAGCGCACGAAGGCCAGAGAATGAAGGCAGGAACGTGGCTCTTCCTGGCCAACTCCGTTGTGTTCCTGTGGGGGAAACGGATGCCTGGAGAGGGCGTGGGACTTGTCTGGGAGCCAGGCTTCCTGCCTCCTACCCCAGGGCTCCTGAAATCCCGGGGCCAGACTGGAGGTGGAGCAGTCTGTCTGTCTGGAGTCACCTTGGAGCAGCCGCCCCGCTGGTGTGCTCCCTCTGAGGCAGGCATAGTGGGGGAGCAGTAGACGCCCACGCTCTGCTTCTCGGCTCTGAGTGTGGATGCGTGGATCCTTTCTGGTCTGGGTCACAACCAGGAGCTCTGCTGTGACCACTGTGCTGTGTATGTGTCTTTGGGGGGGACCCGGGGTGCATTTCTGGGAGTTTGCACGCAGCGCTGGGTCTGGGACTGTGTGTATGCTCCATTTAAATGGTGCTGAATGATTGTCTGATGTGATGGTGCCATTTACACGGCCACCAGTGGTGAATCGGGGTGCTGGGTACTCCCCACCCCAGCCCGGGCTCGATGCGCTCTGTCCTTTCCATCCAACCAGCCTGTGGCATGGAGAGTGGACCCACACTGCTGTTTATTCTTCATTTCCCCGGTGCCCAGTGCGACTGAGCACCTGCCTTTGCTTATTAGCCTTCTAGGTAGCCTCTTTTATAAAGCGCTTGCTAAGTTTTTCTCCAGCATCTGTATTTTTTAAAGCTCCCTGGGTGGTACTAACACATAACCAGGGCTGGAAACGTCAGTGGTTAACCAGTGTGTGTGTGTGAGTGTGTGTGTGTGTGTGTAGAGGGGTGTGTGTGTGCTAGGCTTAAGGAGCCAGGGTGGGCTGTGTGAGTGTGAGTGTCTGTGTGTACGTGTGTGTGTGCACACCAGAGGCAACTTTGGAAGCCATAACTTTAGCATCCAGTGTGCCTCTGGGAGAGCCGAACTACTGGAACCGTCTCATAAGCTCACCTGTCAAGAGAAGGTGAGGATCTCCCATGCCGCATCCTAGGCACGGAGCCGTGTCACAGAGCAGCAGGTGCACAGAGCCACGCTGCAGGCTCTCGCTGATTTAGCGCCCTCTGAATTAAGGGGCTCGCCGCAGACCCAGCCTCACTGGAATCATCTTTATTAGGAACAAAATAAGGGAAGGTCATCGGGCCACATAAAGCAGGAAAAGTGACATCAGATATCGACTGGAGGAGAGGGGGATTAATGATGGCTTGTTGACAGGAAGGCAGGAGCCAGGCCCAGTCCCCCTGCCAGTGGGGACTTGGAAGCAAACATTTCATTTTGACGGCTGCCAGCATAGCCCAGATAATCAGATTTCTCTGGGAGGACGAGTCACAGGCATCAATAAAAAAAAAAGGCAGATTTATCCTCCTGGCCTTGTGAGCTTAGCATGGATGGGAGCCACTGCACATCATGCAAGACCCAAATGTTGTCACCATCACCATCACCTTCACCTGTGCCCATCATGGTCGTTAAGCACAGTGGGTAGGGACCCTATCCTCCATGGCTTACCTAGGAGATGGAAGGTCTCTCTCACCCGCGGGCACAGCTTCTTGAGGCCACCTGTCTGTGCCCCGGGGCCCCTTGGTCTCCTCCTGTTGGGAGATGCGCAGAGGTGACCATCCTGTGTTCTGTCACAGTCACGCTCCACACAGTGAGGACTGATGTCAGGACAGGCTCAGGCCAGGGATGAGCACACGATAGGGCGTCAGAGGCACGTGGGGCTTCCTCCTAGCGTCCTGTCATAGCTGCAACTTCAGGAGGACTCCTTCAGATCCCGACTTTGAACCTGGACTTCTTGACCCATCTGTAGTTTGCCCCCAGATTCCCTCTGCATCGAAAAACCAGAGGATTTTCCTAATGTGTTCGACCATTTCAAAAGCAGTTGTCGTATCTGATTTCTAATTCAAATGTGTTTCTGTAAGCATCATGTAGGCCTTCCCTTTCATTTTTTAAAAAGATTTATTTATTATTTGAAAGTAAGAGTTACAGATTGAGAGAGGGAGAGACAGAGCTCTTGCACCTGCTGGTTCACTCCCCCAAATGGCTGCAATGGCTGCGGTTGGGCAGGCCAAAGCCAGGAGCCAGGAGCTTCATCTGGGTCTTCCATGTGGGTGACAGGAGCCCAAGTGTTTAGGCCATCTCCCTCTGCTTTTCCCAGATCATTGGCAGGGAGCTTGATCAGAAGTGGAGCAGCTGGGACTTGAACCGGTGCCCATGTGGGATGCCGACACTGCAGGCGGCAGCTTTACCCGTTATGCCACAGTGCTTGCCCCTCCTTTCATTTGATGTCATCGTCATCACCACCACCACCACCACCACCGCCAGCATCATTTTATTGAGCGCTCCATGGGCCAGGCACTGTTCTAAGTGTGCTTCACATTTGCTGTTACGTTAGTCTCACTACTATCTCACGAAATAGCAGCTGCCCATTTACGGATAAGAAAACAGAGGCAGACCGGTTAATTTGTCCATGATATATTATATGAAGAATATAAAGCTATACTGAAGTGAGACTTACGGGGCTGGTGTTGTGGCATAGCGGGTTAAGCTGCCATCTGCGATGCCAGCATCCCATAAGGGTGCCAGTTTGATTCCAGCTGCTCTACTTCCAATCCAGCTCCCTGCTAATGGCCTGGGAAAAGCAGCAGAAGATGGCCCAAGTGATTAGGCCCCTGCCACCCATGTGGGAAACCTGGATGAAGATTTGGTCCCTGGCTTCAGCCTGGCCCAGCGCTGGCTGTTGAAGTCTTTTGGGGAGTGAACCAGAGGATGGAAGACCTCTCTCCGTCTCTGTTTCTCTGTCTGGAACTCTGATTTTCAAAATAAATTTAAAAATCTTTAACAAAATAAAAGGAGTCAGCAAAGTAAGATAATTTTGTCATTACGGAGTGCAGGTGCTATGTCTGAGGCTTCCCGTGTTGTGTTCCGCGGTCTTGCTGAACCCCTGGGGCGGGGTATCAGGTAGCTTCAGCTCTCCTCGTGAAGCACCACAGACCTGGTGGCCGACACTGCTTGCCTCCTGTTTGCAGAGGCCAAGTCCAAGACCAAGGTGTCCGCAGGGAGTGCGCCCTCTGCAGGCGCCAGTGAAGCGTCTGTCCCGGGCTTTCACTCAGCCTCTCCCCTGTCTGTCTCTCTGTGCCCAAACTTCCCCTTTGCACAAGGATAGCAGTCCCCTTGGATGAGAGCCACCAGAATGATGTCATTGATGACATCGGCAAAGACCTCTTTCTACATAAATTCACATTCACAGGCACCGGGGGTTAGCGAGTCAGCATCTCCTAGGGGTAACACAACTCATAACAGGCAGGTGTTCTCTCTGCCCAGTGAGGACAGGGAGCTACAGAGAAGGTAAGTGACTTGGCCTTGGTAGCAGAGGTGCCTGGACTCAAACCCACGGGTGCACGTTGGAATCACCGGGGGATCTTTGCACCCCACTGCCCGGCTCCATCTGGAGAGAGTCCACCTGGCATCCAGGTGAGTCTGGGTGTGGCCAAGGGCCAGGAACTCAGAGCATAGGCAGTCCTACGACCCCAGCGCGCCACTGCCTGCTTGCTCTGCCCCCGGGGCTTCTCAAAGTCTTATTTTGTGCCACCATAACAAGATATCGGAGGCTGGGCAACCTGCAAAAATATGGAGGTTTATTTGGCTTGCAGTTCTGGAGGTCCAGGAACAAGGTGCCTGCATCCTGGCCAATCCCGGTCTGGCTGGGTCTCAACACAGCTGAGAAGCAGGAAGAGAGCCGGCTCCTTGCAGAGGGGACCTCACATGGAAGGTGGCCTTGCTCTATAATCTCTTATTCTTTTTTTTAAATTATTTATTTATTTATTTGAAAGGCAGAGTTACAGAGAGGGTGGAGACAGAGAGATCTTCCATCCAATGGTTCACTCACTAGATGGCCCCAGGGTTGGGCCAGGCTGAAATCTGGAGCTTCATCTGGTCTCCCGTGTGGGAGGCTGGGGCCCAAGCACTTGGGCCATCCTCTGCCGCTTTCCCAGGCTCAGCAGCAGGAAGCTGGATCTGAAGCAGAGCAGCCGGGACTCCAAGCATCGCCCATATAGGATGTTAGTGTCGCAGGCAGTATCGTAACCAAGTGCACCATAATGCCCGTCCCAGTAGCCACTTGTTCCCGCAAGGCCTAGCTCACTTCCAGAGGCCAGCATCCACCCCTTTGAGCTGATTTCCCCGTGACTTGGTCACCCAGCCCTGGGCCGCACATTGCCATCTCAACAGCGGCACACAGGGGATCACGCCCTGCATACGCAAACCACGCCCACACCACAGCAGGTGCTGTCTCGCAGTCCTCCCTGTGCACACAGCTCCTCCCCTGCCAGCCCTTTCAGAACACTTCATCCCCTTCTATTGGCCCTAAGTACCTCTGGGTTCTGCTTAGGAGCCGGGCTCTGTGAGTCCAATGGGAGATCAAGGCCTCCACTGCCCACCTGGGGCCCTGAGATGTCTCTTTCTCACCCGCTCAGTCATTGTGGGCAGCACGGGGGCCCCGTGCACAGTGTAGAAAGACTGTCTTTCAGCAAGGATGGCCAGAAGGCAGCATGGGGACAAGCACCTGCAGGCAGACGGGAGGCCTCTGTCCAGTGCCAATAGGGGTAGGGATGCTCATACTCCCGAAGACCCTCGGTGAGCAGGGAGCAAGTTGGTCCTGCAGGCCTAGCCCACGCCGCAGCTGCAAAGAGCCTCCTGCTTGCAGAAGCCTGCGGCTGCCAGCCCACTCACATGCAAGATCCGTAAGGGCAGAGCTTACCCCACTCCACTGCTAAGAAGGGTGTTCCTTAGCGATGCCATGGGGCTCGGGCCAGTCACAGGTTAAGCCTGTGGCATCAGGATGAGGCCTGCGGCTCCTTCTCCCGTGCTCTTTTATCACCTTTCACTCAAAACACAAGGATTAAAAAATGTACTTTCACGAAAGAATCCAGAGGACCTTACAAGAACAAATAGAGCACAAGATTGTAAATGGATTAGGAAGCACACATGAAGGGAAAATGAGGTTAAGAAGGTGAACCCAGGGGCTGGTGCTGTGGCTTAGCAGGTTAAGGCTCCTCCTGTGGTACCAGCATCCCATATGGGCACCAGTTTGGGGCCTGGCTGCTCCACTTCCGATACAGCTCCCTACTGATGGCCTGGGAAAGCAGTAAAAGATGGCCCAAGTGCTTGGACCCCTGCACCCATGTGAGAGACCCGGAAGAAGCTCCTGGATACTGGCTTCAGCCTGGCTCCACCCTGGCCATTGTGGTCACTTGGGGAGAGAACCAGCAGATGGAATCTCTCTTTCTCTCTCTCTCTCTCTGTAACTCTGCTTTTCAAATAAATAAATCTTTAAAACAATTTTTAACCAATGATGACCTAGTGGATGGTCGCTCTTAGGACAACAGGAGTGTGCTGCTGTTACCTCCTGAAGCGCAGGGTTCATCCATTCATGGGCCCCTTCAGCACATATTTAAGCTCCACATGCATCCCAGCACTGAGATATTTGCTGGCTGCTTGGTGGAGAACAGGACAAATGCTGGCCCTGGCCTCCCAGCTGCGATACAGAGCCTCAAAGGCAGATAGATCTCAACTCAGAGCCATCCCATTGGCAGAAGCTCTGTGTTGAGTGTCAGCCAGAACTTGGGTTAGACTATGACGACAAACAGACTGCAACATACAGCGGCGTAAATAAGTTGGACTTCATTTTATTCTCGCTTACTCAGGGCAGGCAGGCCTGCTGTCTGTCTGTTGCTCATCAAGGTTGCAGGGATGCAAATTTCTCTTCTGGGACCCTGAGGTCATGGCTTGCCAATATTGCACACAGGTGCCTTCCAACCAGTTGAGGGCATGAGAAAACACGGTCCTTCCCTTCTGGACGTACCCAGGAAGGTGCACCATACCACTTCCCTTCACACCACTGGGAAGGCCTCAGCCACATGGGCACACTTCCCTGAAAACAGGGTGGGAACGCAGTCCCTGTCTGGGCAGCCACGGGTCCAGCTTAAATGTGGGGGACCCGTTATTGAAGGCAGGGGCAGGAATGGCCGCTGGGATTGGACGACCGCAGAGGCTCATCCACAGGTCCTGAGCGGAAGTGTCACGATGACCTTGTGGCACTTGTCATGAAAGCACGATGCAGAAATGAAGGCGCCCAGGTCACGTCCTTGGTGCCCCACGGTGCTAAGGCTGCCTGCCCCCAGGTTCCTAACAGCTTCTCTGGTGCCCCGCTAAGTGTCTTCCAAGGCTCCCGGAAAGCTCAGATGGGCTCAGTTACCAGAGCCTTACACGGTCCAATTCCAACTGGAACAGAGCCAGGAGCCACTGACCAGGGTGAGGGAGCAGGGAGCAGGAGAGGTGTAGCTGCAGGGACACACCCTCCTGTCTCTGCTGGCTCATTCACTTCCTGCGGGCAGACGGCAGAGCTCAGGGACAGAGTGGCGTTGGGGTAGAGGGCACCCGAGAGAAGGTTCTAGGTCTTGTTGGGCTTTACATTTACCAAGGGCTTTGCCTACCTTTGCACACTTTTTAACATGTCCACAGACGCTCACTTGTCATGCTCACGTTCAATTCCCTGGTCTAGGCCAGGAAACCAGAAGCAAACACGTCTGTCAGTCCAGATGCGGATGACAACGCCAGCCACCTTGGCCTAATTGATATTTATAGACAGCTGCACTCCACAGCTCTAGAACACACATCCTTTCCCAGTGCACAGGATATATTTTACAGGATGGACCATTTGCCGAGCCATAAAACAAAGCTCGATAAATTCAGAAACACGGGAACTACAGCGTGTGCTCTCTGACCATTGTGCAATCAAATTAGAAATCAATGACAGTGTAAGAGCCGCACTGTTTCAAGTATTTGGAAAGTAAAATTTTTCTAAAGAACCACAAATTAAAGAAGAAAACAGCGGAGATATTAAAAAATACAGATGAAGGCCAGCGCCGTGGCTCAACAGGCTAATCCTCCACCTTGCGGTGCCGGCACACCAGGTTCTAGTCCCGGTCGGGGCACCGATCCTGTCCCGGTTGCCCCTCTTCCAGGCCAGCTCTCTGCTGTGGCCAGGGAGTGCAGTGGAGGATGGCCCAAGTGCTTGGGCCCTGCACCCCATGGGAGACCAGGAGAAGCACCTGGTTCCTGCCTTCAGATCAGCGCGGTGCGCCGGCCGCAGCGCACCAGCTGCAGTGGCCATTGGAAGGTGAACCAATGGCAAAGGAAGACCTTTCTCTCTGTCTCTCTCTCTCTCACTGTCCACTCTGCCTGTCAAAAAAAAATACAGATGAAGGACATACTCATGCAGCAATGTACAGTTATTCCTTTGATGTGATGAAAAATACACCACATCAGAATCTGTGGGAGGTAGCTAAGGCGGTGCTTAGAAGGGAAGTTAGAGGTTAAAGTTTTATATTAGATTTGTTTTATTTATTAGAGAGAGAGAGAGAAATCTTCCATCCACTGGTTCACTCCCCATATGCCTACAACAGTGAGGGCTGGGCCAGACCAAAGCCAGGAACCTGTTCTCCATCCGGGTCTCCCACTTAGCATGGACCAAGGACATGAGCCATAGCCTCCTACATCCAAGGCCGCATTAGCAGAAAGCTGGATCTGAGAGCAGAACTAGGACTTGAACCCAGGGACTCTGACTTGGAACGCAGGTATTCGGAACAGCATCTCAACCACGGCATAAAATGCTTGTCCCTACATGTGTGGCCTTAAATGCTTGGGTTAGAAAAGCAGATGAGAAGGTGAGGCCGGCACTGTGGCTTAGCAGGTAAAGCCCCTGTCTGCAGTGCTGGCGTCCCAGATGGGCGCCGGTTCAAGTCCCAGCTGCTCCACTTCCGATACAGCTCTCTGCTATGGCCTGGGAAAGTAGCAGAAGATGACCCAAGTGCTTGGGCCCCTGCATCAATGAGGGAAACCAGAAATAAGCTCCTGGCTCCTGGCTTTGGCCTGGCCCAGCCCCGGCTGTTGGCAGCCATCTGGGGAGTGAACCATCAATTGGATGGAAGGCTTCTCTCTGTCTCTCTCTCTCTCTCTGTCTGTCTCCCTCTTTCTGTAACTGACTTTCAAAAATAAATACGCAAATCTTAAAAAAAGATGGAATATATAAAGTGAATTATTTAAGATTCCACCTTCAGAAGCTAGAAAATGAGGAGTAAAGGAAACCCGGAGTAAGTAGAAGGAAGGAAGAACGAGGCACAGAAACAGGGGCCAACAATAGAAAAGGTTACCCTCCTGAGAGTGATAGAGAGGGAGGGAGGGAGAAGCAGAAGAGGGGAGGAGGAAGAGGGGGAGGGAAAGGGAAAGGGGGAGGAGGAGGAGGGCGGAGGAAGAAGCAGAAGAGGAGGAGGAGGAGGAGAAGGGGCAGGAGGAGGGGGAGGAGGAGGAGGAAGAGGGAAAGGGGGAGGAGGGCGGAAGAAGAAGCAGAAGAGGAGGAGGAGGAGGAGAAGGGGCAGGAGGAGGGGGAGGAGGAGGGGGAGGAGGAGGGGGAGGAGGAGGGGGAGGAGGGAAAGGGAAGTCACAAGTCACCAACATAAGGAATGAGGAAAGTCTTCCCTACAGACCTTAAAGACATCAGGAAGACGAGGCACCATGAACACTGTGCTCCAGTAACCCTGACAACCTGGATTAAACGGACAAACCCTCGGATGAATCAAGGCGTCCAAGCTGACTCAAGAAGGAACCAGGCGGAAGTTTGTTGGGGAAAGGGAATTCGTAACTGGAGGATTTCTGCCAAGCTGACTCTGGCTGGGGGTTTCCTGCGGGACCGGGGGTGGGGGGGGGGGCGTGGTTTACGATGTGGTAACCCCGATTCTAGCCTGCGCGGGCTGAACGCCATCTCTGCCTCTACCTCCCCAGCCCCTCGGCGGGATGGTCTTGAGAGGCGGGGCCTTTAGGAGATGGCTAGGGTTAGGGGAGGCCGTGAGGGCGGGGCCCTCGTACTGAGATGAGTGCCCTTGGAAAAGTGACACCAGACTGCTCACTCGCTCTCTTTCTCCTTTCTCTCTCTCTCTCCTCCCTGTGAGAACTTGGGGAGGGTGGCCACCTGCAAGCCAGGAAGAGAGCCTTTGCCAGGACCCAACCATGCTGGCGCCCTGCTCCTGCAATTGCAGCCCCCCGAGCCGTGAGAGGGCAGGTGGCTGCTGTCGCAGGCCCCCAGTCCGCAGCATCCTACAGGGCCAGGAAGACCCTAAGCCCCAAACCCAGACAAACACACAGTAAAATGAAAATCATAGACCAGTATCTTAAGGAAACACAGACATGAGAATCCTTAACAAATATTAGCAAAATGAGTACAGTAATACACCTATATTTATATTATATCATGATTAAGTAAGGTTTGTTTCAGGAATACCAGATTGGTGTTGCATTCAAAATCCAACCAGTTGGAGCCGGCTCTTTGGAACAGCGGGTAAAGCTGCCAGCTGCAGTGTGGCATCCCATACAGGTGCCGGTTGGAGTCTCAGCTGTTCCAATTTCAGTCCAGCTCTCTGCTGTGTCCTGGGAAAACAACAGAAGATGGCCCAAGTCCTTGGGCCCCTGCACCTGCATAGGAGATCCAGAAGAAGCTCCTGACTCCTGGCTTCGGATTGGCCCAGCTCCGGCCATTGCAGCCATTTGGGGAGTGAACCAGTGGATGGAAGACCACTCTTTCTCTTTCTCTACCTCTGCCTCTGCCTCTCTGTTACTCTGCTTTTCAAATAAATGAATAGATCTTTAAAAAACACATCAGTGTCAGTCACTGCATCAATAGAATAAAGGGAAAAAAAAATCATCCTATCAGCCTATGCACAGCAGCACGTGACCAAAGAGCAGCACCCAATTATAATAAGAGCTTGAAAAACGTAAAAAAAAAAAAAAGAAAAGAAAAGAAAACCCTAAGAAAAACCACAGCAACCACAAATTCAGAGAAAATCAGTAATAGAAGGGAACTCCCACCGTTTGTTGTAAGCTTCTGCAAAAATCTTGTAGCAAGCATCATGCTTAATGGTGCAAGATTTCACGGTCTCCCTCTTGTCATGCAAAGGGAAGGCTCTCTGATTTCACCCTGCTTGAAAGCTACAAGCCCAGCACAGCTGTGTGAGTAGTTGGCCCGGCTGCCATGATGGGATATCCTAGAGCGGGTGGCTCACACGGCACCAATGTGTTTTCTCACGGTTCCTGGCCTGGGAAGCCCCAGAGCGAGTGTCCAGCACAGAGCAGTGTCCAGCTGGGGCTCTACTGCTGGCTTGCAGAGGGCGGCTGGGTCCTCCGGCGGGGCAAGGCTGAGAGTGCGCGCTGCATCTCTCCTGGTGAGTACACCGGTCCTACCGGGTTTTCTCCTACTAGGCCCTAGCTTCAGCTCTCATCACACTGGGGATTAGAGCTTCGACGCATGAATTTTGAATGTTGGATTCAAATCAACATTTGAATTATGAATGGAGGTATGAATTTGGCTATGGAGCCAGCTCGGTGAGATGACGACAGTGGCACAGGACAAAGGATTTAATTACAGCACAGTGGGCAGCAGGAGCTTCACAGGGCCAACAGTTCTCCTCCCCCATCAAGCCCTACCAGGCCTACGTCATGGGCTCCATGCACTGCGGCTTTATGCCACAGCCGTGGAGGAGCCCCAGGCTCAGGGACCCCCAATCTACTGTAAGGTCTTCAGACTTCGCCCTAGACTGACTAATTCTGAACAGCAAACAAATCTGCCTTCTTCTCCAGAGGGAGACACCACCACACCTTATTAGTCTGTTTGCTGCACAAACATTCTTGAAAAATAGGCCAGAACAGAAGGTGGCCCGTGCTTCTCCTACAAGCATTTGTCTTACAGAAGAAAAGCCTCTTGCATAAATGTGAGAGATCCACGAACAGTTCTTTTTCTAACCGTCCTCCCATGGGAACAAGGCAAGGAAAGTTGTTCTCACCTCTTTAAGTCAACAATGGCCTGGATATCGTGGCCAGTGCACTGAAACAAGACAGCCGTGGAGGTTGGAGAGGAAGAGTAGAACTGTATTGCTAGATAATACGGTTGTTTACATATGCATGGCCAATACATTGGGAGTTACTCCTCCAAACAGCTATAAAAACTAACAAGGGAATTTAGGAAGATCCCTGGATGTAAAGTTACACTAGATTAAATTGTATATGTAGATATCATTAACAATTTGTCAAATTCTACTAAAATACTACTAGATCATAGAATCCTTAGAAATAAATTTAAGAAAATAAATGTAAGGCTAAAAACTACAAAGCATATTGTGAAAAATTTAAAGCATTCTAAATAACTGGAGAGATATCCGATGTTCATAAATTGGAAGACAAAATTGTTATGATATGAAGTCTCCTCAATTTAGGTTCTTCTCATAGATTCAGTGTAATCTCCCAATAGACATTTCCTGTAGAAATTGATATGCTAATTTCAAAATGCAGGTGGAAAGACAAAGGACTTAGAATAGCCAAAGCAATTTTAAAAAATGATCAAAGTTGGGGAACTTGCACTATTTGTCTCTATGACATTATAAAAGCTACATGAATCCAAACAGTATGGATTGGCATGCTAAGCAACGAGTAGACCAATGGAATTGAAGAGAGTTGGGAAACACATACATAACAGCATTGGATTTTCAACAAAGACGCTGAATCAATGTAATGGAGACGAGGGAAGCCTTCTCAGTAAATGGTGCTGGGAGAATGGGATTTTAACATGGTAAAAATGAACCTCAGTCCTTATCTTATACACACACAAAAATTAATTCCTTATAAGATAATAACCTATAGCATTTCTAGAAGAAAGTATAGAAGAATAGCGTGTACTGGGGAGAAGCAAGGGTTTCATAGGCAGGATTAATGAAGACAATAACCATAAGAGAAAACATTGTTAAGTCAGACTTAGTATACATTTTAAAACTCTGCTCATCAAATGCCATTACTGGGAAAATTGATAAGCAAGTCACAGACTAGGGAAAAATTTGCAAAACAGAAATCTGAAAAGGACTGGTTTCTAGAATATACAGGTCACTCCTACAACTGATAGTAAAAACACAAACCATCCAGTGAAAGTGGGCAAAGATTTGGACAGACACTTCATAAGGTTAGGCAAGTGGTTGAACAATAACCACAAGAAAAAAATATTCTCAGCATACGTTAAAACCACAATGACATGCTACTAAACACATATCCAAATGACTAAAATGAAAAGCACTGGCAGCTTCGATGCTGGTGAGAATATAGAACTGAAAATGTCATATTGCTGATGGAGGTGAAAAACGAAACACCTGCTTTGGAAAGTTCTGGAAGAATTTTATAGAATTAGCATACATCTAATCCATGACCTAGTCATTTCATTCCTGTGTATTTATCCAAAGGAAACGAAAGCATACATCCATGAGAAGTGTTTTCTACAAGGTTCATATTGAGTTTCATTCCTGATCGCCCAGAACTGAAAGCAGTCCGATACCCACTGGCAGGACAATGGACAACCACACTGTGATGTGGTCTTTCAGCGAGCAGTCACTACCCCGTCCTCAGAAGAGATGAATTTTCTGTTCACATGAGTCTTGGAAACATTATGCTCAGTGAACGCAGTCTTATGCAAAAGAGAATATGTTGTACACTTCTATTTATGTAAAACTCTAGGAACCAGCAAAGTATTCTGGGGTGGAAAAAAAAAAACACATCAGAATAATGGTTGCTTGTGGGGAGGGAATGGCAGGGAAGACACTTGGGGGAACTTTCTGGAGTTATGGGAGTGCTCCAGGGGCTAGGACAGACAGATGTGTGTATTTAGGATTGGGGTAAGCACTAAATGTAAATTTCACCTGAAGAGGAGCCATAAGCAAATATTTAAGTCTAGTTAGTGACATGTGTGTTGGAGTATTTAAAGGGGAATTGCACTGATATCAGTAATGTATTTTGAAATAAATCAACAAATAAGATGCAATGGACGGTAAGTAGATGGAAGCCTGGATATTTGATAAAGAAGAGCTTCTATTCCATGTGTAGAATACAAGTGATAAGGAGATGGGTGTTCACTGAATTCCTCTTTTCGTATTTTTAGTATGTCTGACATCTTTCATCAGAAAATGCTGTAGAAAATATGATGGGAAAAATTTTGTATACACTGCACAATTTGTGGAAAACAAACTAGTCAGGTTTATTTTAGTCTGGTTCTTGTCACTACAACAAAATATCAGAGGCAGCTCACTTCATAAAGGACAATTTGCATTTAACTCACGGTTTTGTAGGTTCAAGTCCAAGATTGGGTGGTCCCATTGGTTTGGTATCTAGTGAGAGTCGTGGATGGCAGTGGTGGAGTGTGGGTGGAGGAAGGAGTCCATGCGGAGCCAGGAAGCAGAGAGAGGTTGAGCGCTACTCTGGAGCCTATGACAACCCTCTTGCAAGAATAATCTTCCGAGGACGCGTTTGCATTGACCTAAGGACCTACCACAAGGGTCCCACCTCCTGCCAGCAGCACTACCATGGGGACCAGGCCTTTGACACGCAGCCCTTTGGGGACACAGTCAACATCCAAACTCATATCCAAACCACAGCCCCCTGCAGGGACAAATACCAGCACACTTGGCTCCTAAGCAACAGATTTGCAGCAAAAGGCTGCCCCAAAGGACAGAGATGACATGCATTAATTAAAGAGCGTTCAGATACTGTTGGAACCTGGAGGCTCATCTTTGCGCTTTGCAGTGTGATGCTGTGCCTTCATCAAAGTCATTACAGGGAATGAGAATGTGATTATGTCTCCACACGTCTGTTTGCATTTCCCAGCTGCTGGTCAGGCTCAGTCAACACTTCCACGTGCTGATAATCGTAATCAACCCATTTGCTCATTGAAAACAAACAAATGATTACTCCTTGGGGAAGAAATACCTTGAGTTGTAATTTGTTAATTCTTAGTTCTTGTGAACATTAGCCAATTATTCTGTTTTTCTCACCAAACGTGTAGAATCTCTGAGCTACTTTTCTTTCTCTTTCCAGGAAGACCGGTCTGGGAAACATTCTTCTACTCCCCACCTGGTTTGCAAATGCTCGTTTGAAATAAATCCACAGTGGACGTTTCACACACACAGAGACAGGCACACAAGAGCGGGAAGACGAGAGGCATAGCATTTCAGTGCAAATCTTACAGTTGAAATTACTCTGCAAAGTGCTTACAAACATATTATAATAAAAATCACAATCAGCAGGCTACAGCTGTGCCAGGTGGAAACGGATGCCCAATTGCACCTGAAGCTCTGGCACACCTATTTGGCTGTGTGCAAGCCCTGTCCTAAGCCTAAGAAACTCCTCCCTCCCCGGGAAAGACCTAGGATAGAAGACACACTTCTTTTCCCTACTTTGAGCAGAGATGAGATCCCTTAATGCAGGATGCCTGTGTGACTAGCTTGTATGGAATAGAGACTCACCCACACTTCTTTGGGGAGGCCTCCTGGAAGAGGTGAGCTCCAAGAGCAGCTGGGAAAGCATGAGAACCTACAGAGAGAGAACAGATTATTCCCAGAGGCTGTGAGTGGGGGAGTAGAGGGGAGGACACACACACACACACTGACCACTGTGCACATGGGGAGGCACTCATCATCCCACTCCCCGGCCCCTTGGAAGCTCCCAGTCCCAGGACATCTGTCCCTCATGGTTGTCTTCTCTTGGAGATCCTCTGTTAACGAACAATGGGCAGCTTTGCTGAGGCTGTAGAGTGACGGCCACACATCCCAGTCCCGTGGTCCTTCTAAAGAAGAGGCCGACCTCCCCGCCTCCCTAACACAGCTGTCTCGTAGGAACTCTGCAGCCCAGCATGGCTCGGTTTTAGTGTTCGTGGGCTGTGGCCATTCACCTACTTCTCTAATATGTCCCTTTGTCCTTTATTCTAAGACAGGTGCTAAACAGGGAATTTTCTTTCTTTTTTCTTTCTTTCTTTCTTTCTTTTTTTTTTTTTTTTTTGACAGGCAGAGTTAGACAGTGAGAGAGACATTGAGAAAGGTCTTCCTTCCATTGGTTCACTCCCCAAATGGCCACCACGGTTGGCGTGCTGCGCCAATCTGAAGCCAGGAGCCAGGTGCTTCTTCCTGGTCTCCCATGCGAGTGCAGGGCCCAAGCACTTGGGCCATCCTCCACTGCCTTCCCGGGCCACAGCAGAGAGCTGGACTGGAAGAGGGGCAACCGGGACAGAACTGGCACCCCAACTGGGACTAGAACCCAGGGTGCCAGCGCCGCAGGCGGAGCATTAGCCTAGTGAGCCGCGGCACCGGCTGACAGGGAATTTTCAATCCAGAAAGATTTTTAAAGAGCAGAAAGGCAGATGAGAACCAGTAGCCCAGGATTCCCACCCGGGGGACAAAGCAGTTCTCTGTGGTGACCTGCTTGTCCTTGATTGCCCTTGACTTTGCCAGTTTCAGCATTGAAGGCCCCACCTCCCAGGAACCTGCCTCCCGACCTGAGTCCCAGGAAAACTTGATTAGCTGGTCACCCCACAGCCCTGTGGTCCCTACAGGAGGTGAGAACATTATTGATCCCCTGCCTCTGGGACAAGGCAGTGCTGGGAGACCCCAGAAGAGGCAGGGAGGTAGCGCTGTTGCTCTGTTGCTCAGTGGGGTCGGGTATTTTCGTAAGGAGCCAGCAGAGAGCTGTTCCATCCTTTCCCAACCCCCAAGGAAGACATGGTGGCAGGCAGATCCTGTCACTGTGCCTGCTCTGCTGGCCCTGCCACACAGGGCTCTGAGAAGAGTCGATTCCTTCCAAGCCTGGATCACTCTGCATTCTGGACAAGCGTGCTGGGGAGGGAGGCTTCCGCTTCGGCCATCCTCAAAGATTGGACCCTAATTGCTTGGCAGCCAGCCTCATGGCTCCTCAGGGTGCCTGGCAGGAGTACAACAGTCATATTAGCTCTGTATCGGGCCCGCCTCCCTGGCTTCCACCCTGACCACCACAGTGGCCTGGGTCATTGTTTCAAGGCACGGGTGGCTGTCCTGGCAGCAAGGGCAGAGAAAAGGGGTGGACACTCATGGAGAGCCATGGCTCCCAGGTGCCAATCTACTTGGCCAACTGGCTGGCTGGGCCCCTCAGCCCTTGATGTCATGGCTTCTATCACCTCTTCTACCCACCCCCAGGTACTTCCTGCCTTTCCTGGTGAAGGGCAGTGGATGACCTTGAACCAGCTCCCTAGGCTTTTCCTGAGCCAACAACACCATCTGGAAAATGGATCTGTAACCTAATAATAGGAAGCTCAAAACATGAATTAATGGAAGAGAACTTTGGGTAATGGAGCTGGGATGTTAAGCTGCATTAGGGGCCCAGAGGGGTTGTTGGAGGATTGTTCTGGGCAGGTTTGTGGATCCCAACATTGGATTGTTGATGACATTGCAAGATGGGGTACCTAAGGCACAGGGCATGAGAATGACAGGGGCCTGGAACTTCTCTTTGGCAGGGACACAGGACTTCCCAGGAGAATGGCTCTAAAGCAAAGAGTTAGAGATGGAGATTCTGTCAATCTACCAGCATGGCGCTTGGCCAGAAGCTGGCCCTCTATAAATGGGTCCCGTTGCTGTTCTAGAGAGCCTGAGAAGCAGGGATGGACATGGGGCTGCTGGAGCAGGTGTGGGAAGAGGAGGCGCCACCCACAAGAATCCACAGTGCTGTCAACTGGCCTGTGAAAGGGGGTGACAGGTGACAAAGCTTCCCAGGGCCCTCACCTGGGGTGCAGGCTGCTAGAAATGGAAGCTCCTGTTCCTAGGTGAAGATGTCAGTTACAGTTGTAGCTGGGACTTATTTATCATCAGCGGGACCCCTAGTTCTAGAGGCTGTGAGCTCTCCCTCCCCCACCCCCCACTACCTCCCTCCCCCTCCCCCTCCCCCTCCTTCTTCGTTACATTACTCTGGCATTCTGCAAGTATTGGGGTGAATGTGCGCCATCTGTTAACTTGGGAACCTTGAGACTGGAAGCTGTCTGAGGGTGGAAACATCATCTACCCCATCGGATTGGGGAAGTCCTCAGGCCAGGAAGTGGGGTGACCCCTCAGACCAAGAAGTTTCCACTCAGCGCAGCTGCTACAGGATCAGGCGTTCGGGCAGGGATGATGGAGACAGCCCCATCCCACCGGCTGGGCAGACACAGGTGTGAATGTCAGGCCACAGCCCCATCAGAATGCCTTGCTGCTCCTGCTCTGCTCGGGGCTGTCTCCAGGGTCTTATACTCCCCGCTGCTGCCGTGGGAGCCGACCTCATCATGTGATGGGGGCCACCGCACAGTGCACCTCTGAGACCGCAAATGTGTGTGTAGTGCTCCCTGCCAAGGCCTGGGTTGTTCCTTTCCCTTTCTCCTCAAATGAAAGGAGCATTTTATCAGCTTGGGTTTTAGGAAGAAAACATAAAAAGTGACTTGTTTTTATTTTCCGACATCGTGAAGCTAAGACTGGAGAGAAATGTGTCGGGGAGGAAGGAGGGAAGCTTCAGGAAAAAAAGTGGGGGGAGAGGCGGGGTGGGGGGTGTGTGTGTGTGCAAGAGAAGCAGGCACAAAAAGGAAGAGAGGAAGGGGCTTTTGCGCCAAGGGGCCTGAGAGGCTCAACAGGAAGCTGGGGAGAAGGGCGGAGGAGGATGGTGGAGGAGGATGGAGGAGGAAGATGAAAGAGGCAGAGGAGGAGGAAGATGAAAGAGGAGGAGGAGGAGGAAGATGAAAGAGGAGGAGGAGGAGGAGGAGGAGGAGAGAGGAGCTAGGAATTGAGGCTGTGCACAAGGATTCGGGCTTCACCTCCCCTGGGGCCCTGCCCAACGGGAAGGAGTGGAGAGCCAAGGGCAGCGGCTGGTCTCAACTCCCTGGAGACTCATATGCCAGGGGTGCTGAGCGGGGCACGGTTTCTCACATCCGAGCTAGGACCCAGTGCGTCCGTCATCTTGTGGGTGGGGGGAAGAGAGAGTTCCTGGACTTGGCACCCTGGGCTCTGCTCCGTGGGCCCCCGGTGCCACTCACCGCCTGGGAGGGAGGTGAATGACCCACAGGGCATGATCAGCGCCACCAGGGGCTGCTCCCCACACTCTGCCCTCCAGGCTCCAAGCCTTTGCCTGTCCTGCTCCAGTCTCCAGCCTGCCAGCTCATGCCTCCATGGCCTATCGGGAGCTCATCACCCTACATTCTGACTAAAAATCTGGTTCCTTGCTGAAGTTTTCCAAGCCACCCCTAGTCTGTGCTCCCTCCCACATCACCTCACCTTCATCTTTACGGTTGTTTGTGGCACACCATATTTTGATTATAGTTGATGGTACCAGTTAAGCACTGATAAGGAGATCTTTGAGGGCAAGGACCAGGTCCTATTGGTCTGTGCAGACTCAGATGATGTAAGCACCCACGAGTGGCCACGGAAGGAGGGGAGGAGCCAGGTGCAAGGAGGCGGGACAGTGAATGGGTGAGGCCTGAAGCCTGGGTGGAAATGGGCATAGATACACGTGCCTGTTCTGTTTCTGAAAACTGCATGGCCTTAGGGATTACTTTCTGAGCTGGGCGTGAGGAATGGAATTCATGTGTGTAAGTGAGCACACAACCTGCACATAGACGGTGCTCAATAGTGGTGCTTGCATTGGCCAGAGCTCCTGAGTGCTAGGATCAATCCCTTCACACAGCTCCAGAACCCCCTAACCCCACTGTCAGCTGCTTCCATAGACTCCTTGGACTACTCTTTTTCCAGAAGGAGGCAGACATGGATTTTTCCATGGGAGGAAACAGTCTTCCTGCATCTTTGCCAGCATCATCAGAGTGTCTGCCGCAGGACTGCTGATGGGAGGTGCAAATGTGTTTCCTCATTTGAAATGATGGTGTTTGGAATGCCTGTCACTGGTTATATTTAGCTCTGAATTCCCCAAATAGCACTAAGAGGAAGAGCCTTCCAGTCAAACATCTCCCATCCAGCTTGAAAAATACAAGCGTAATTATTATTTTTATTATCGATATGACTATTTATTGGCTTAGTGAATTAATGGCACTTGGGAGCACCCACTCACATATAGAATGATGGCATTTTAAAACACCAGAGTTCAACAGCTCTTGCATGCCATACAATCAAGTATGACCTGTCCTACAAGTCAGGAAATAGAGGCTCAGGAGAGAGGGGACTTGTGCACTCACTATCTGTACTAAGTGCTCAGTACTAGCACTAAGGCTAGAGCCCAGATGCTGGCATTCTCCATTTGGTGCTCTTTGTTAAGTTCTAAGGGACTTAGGTGGTCTGTCATCAAGAAGCTGGTTTTTCTCTGCCTCTGCCTCTGCAGGCCTTCTTCTGCTCTGGAGGTCACATGGAGCATTGAGCTGGTTCACCTCAGCCCAAAACTACCCCTGTGACATTGGGTAAGCTGCTTTACTTCTCTGGGCTTCAGTTTCCTTATTTGCCTATCCATTTCTTACCTATCTGTTTGTCTACACACTGATCTAACCATCCGCCCACCCATCCATCCATCCATTTACCCACCCACCCATCCATCCATCCACCCACCCATCCATCCATCATCCATCCATCCATCCATCCACCCATCATCCATGCATCCATCATCCATCCATCCACCCACCCCCCCACCCATCCTTCCATCCATCCATCCATCCATCCATCTGACTACAGTGCATGGAAAGTCTGTATGTTCAGTTGAGGATGCCAGGGAACTGAGAGATGCACCAGTTTCATTTCTGCCTTCCAGAGCCTACATGCAGCCCCCTAGTAGATACTGAAGAATTACCTGACACATCCACAGAGGAGGTCCATGAAGATCTGCAGCAGAAGCATGGAGGACCCCACACAGCAGACACCTACAGACCCCTTCTCTCTGGCATTGGAAGATAATGAGAGATGGTCAGTGGACTTCTGCTTACCCAGCACACACCCATAATTATGCAGACCCCCACTCCCTCACTGCACACTCCTGCCTGTCCACGCTCCTCCATTGGTCTCCCCAAGAGTGATCATAGGAAGAGTTGAGAAAGGGAAGTCCAGGGTCAGAGCTAACTGACTGCAGGCGCACTGTAGATCACAGAAAGCCAAGGGTACGGTCTCAGGGAGCAGCCTGTCCATCATCACTCAGGTGTAGCTTCCCTGGAGAATGGGACTGAATCTCAAGATTCCTTGGAAACCCCTAGGGAGTCAGGTAGAGCACAGCATGGGGCACATCACTATTTGTCAAGGTCAGTTGACTACTACTAGTCATTTCCTTCTTGGACCTCAGTTCCCTGTCCTGTGGAATGGAGGCGCTTTACAGCAGATCCCAGCTGAGGTCATTTCCAAGCTTCAGAATCTGCTGTTTCATGAAAGAATGACACCCACCCAAAGACCTTCTCTCTGACTCTCTAATTCTTCTTATGTTCTAATCTCAGGTTCCAGGATTTGTTGCCCCAACCATCTGATCCCTCTATGTCTACTCCACTCCGTCATTGTCTCTGTCCCCATCCCCTTCTGCTAATTGGAGCCCCTTTCCAATCCCTTGAAATCTGTGATTCCAGCTAGAGCTCCCTCCTCTGTTACATGCACGTACACACCTAGACCCATCTGTGAAATGCGATGAGCCCAGGTCCCAAGAGGGATTTCAGCTCTTGTCCGAGTTAATAGGAGAAAGGATGAGACGAGAGGGGCTGAATTTCAATCACCATGTGATTATTGGCCTTTTTGAAGTTCTGCTGAGGTTTTTTTTCACCTGGTTGGCTCGATATCACTAACCAAATGCTTGTCTCACAAATCGGTTTTGGCCGCAATTCAAATTTAATTACATTCCAGCTAAGTGAGAGCAGAAAGAAAGCAAAGGGAAAAGGGGGTGGGAGGGGGGAAGGGACAGATAGGGAGAGAGAGATAAAAGAAAAATGTAGCATATGTTTATAGACCAGACAGCTCTATCTCAAATCTCCATATCTTCCCCAGAGTAATAGTCAAAGTGAGCCAGACACAGATGGGTCAGCCTGAGATAGATGGGAGACAACAGCAAGTTTCTTCTAAGTTGAAGCTAGTGAGCACTGCATGCCAAGGCTACAGGAACATTGGGAAATTGGCAGAGATTGGTTTGAGTGCTACAGCTGCCTAGTTCAGAGCCTGGGAACGCCGCCTTTGTTCTCCATTTCTCCACCATCTATGGCACTCAGGCTTTCTCCTGACATCCCCATCCTATCCCTGTGTCTGTCAGGGAAACTCGGTCACACTAACACGTGAATGACTGGCAATAATCTGCTCCACCCATGCCTAGAATGGCATTTTACTAAGAATAAAACAAAGACATGACACAGCTGCTCCACTTCTGAACCAGCTCTCTGCTATGGCCTAGGAAAGCAGTAGAAGATGGACCAAGTGCTTGGCCCCTGCACCCACGTGAAAGACCGGGAAGAAGCTCCTGGCTCCTGGCTTTGGATTGATGCAGCTCCAGCTGTTGCGGTCATTTGGGAAGTGAACCATCAGATGGAAGACCTCTCTCTCTCTCTCTCTCTCTCTCTCTCTCTCTCTCTCTCTGCCTCTCCTTCTCTCTGACTTAAGGAAAAGAAAGAAGGAAGGAAGGAAGGAAAGAGAGAGAGAGAGAGAGAGAGAAAGAATTTAAACTATTGAAAAAAAAAACAACAAAGACACACACACACACACACACACCAGGCTGTCAACATCAAGTGGAAAAGTTTCACCAGTAAATAAATGCAGGTTTATGGGACAGCCAGAAGACAAGACATTCAGGCAACTATAGGTCCATTATCCATAGAACATTTGTATAGGATGGCCTGCTGCAGGTAGGGGAAAGGTGGGGTGTAGTTCTTAGCTTTGGACAATAAGCGGAGAAAGCTGGCTTTGGAGGGCAGGGTGATGATTTCTGTGTAGGACAGGATGAGTGTGAAGTGCTTGCGGCAACCAATGGGAAGATATTGCCTGAGTCAGAGGAGAGGGCCAAGAATGAAACCCAGGTGGAATCAGAGAGAGAGAGAGCGAGCAGATGGTCAAGGGCAGGATCCTGGGAACACCAGAAGTGCGAGGACTTCTCAGGAGGCTAAGAAACTATGACCCACGCAGTAGGAGCAAAACCAAAGCTTTTACAAAAACCCTGGAAGAACTTATTGAAGCCCCCAGAAATGTGAAGTGGTAGAAAAGACTAAGTAAAGAAAGATTTCTGTGGGGGGCAAGAGGACCCTGGGTGTGGCAACTAGAAACCATCAGTATCACTGGAGGGACTGGGCCAGGACCCAGGGAGCAATGCACAGGGGTGGAGAAAGAGACCTGAGGATGGGACAAGGCTGAGAGAGGAAATGGAAGGAGTCAGGAGGAAGACTCACAAGGCAGCTGGGTGAAGGTCGGTGGGCGGGAGGGGCCAGTGAGGGGGCCTGTGGGTTGTTGATGGGACACATTCCCCACAGAGATGGGAGAAAGGTTCTCCATCCCTCCTTTAATGGATGGATGAGTTCTCCTTGGTGGGATAAAAGACACTTCCTCCTTAGGAAAGAATGAGGAGTGGATGATTGTGAGAGCAGCTTGACTTTTGTTGGGGTTGAGGGGATCCACATCTGGTAGGCGAAGTCCTCAGCAGTAACAGAGAAGCTTTGGCATTTACAGGGAGGAAGATGGGGTAATGCAATGGTATTGAGGGAAGTGGGGTGAGGGGTTAGAACAAACACTGTGGAGAGCAAGAAGAGGAGATTCCCAAGTCCCAGTCCCCAAGCAGGTAAAGAGCAGGGGGAGATGTGAGACCCCCAACTCCAGCTCTGGTTCAGTATTTGGCTTTTCTGCCTTGGGCTCAGCTGTAGAGGAGAGAGCACTGGAAAACAGATGCATGGACCAAAGGTGGAGGGTTCCAGGATGTGTGTGCCGGATGGACAGGAGGTAAGGACATTGGAGGTTACATAAAGTGTAGTGGGTGTGCCATTCCTTGGGTGCTCGATCTCAAAACAAGAGGGGAGAGAACACTGAAAATGGGGTGAAGGACATAATATTTGCTTAGATTAGTAGAGTGGCTTTGTAATCTGCTCCGTGGTATAGTCCACGGAGCAGCTTTAATTCTAGACTGGCCACTTCCTGTCTTTTCTCCATACTCCTCCATCTTCCTCTTAGTTGTCTTTTTTAGCAGGGCCCAATGTGATTGCCCAAGTACACCTGCAACCCCTTTCCTCCCCCCAAATGACTTCAAATTCAATCTACACTCAGAATAGAAATTATTTTGTATTACATGCTATTTGGAATTCTACAAGCTTCCTCTTCTCTCCCATTGACAGAGGCAATCAAACCCAAGTTATATTTGATCTTAAATAGCAGGTATAATCACATCAACTGAGCAATCCCATTTGCTCTCTGGGTCTCGCATCCCTCACATTAACATAAAGGGTGGTGGTGAAGTAAGTGATTCCAAAGTTTGTGTCCAACTCTGATGATGTTCTGAGCCTTGAAGTTCCAGCAACTGCTGTGGCTCAACCTAGTCCTAGCAGCCCACCCGAGTCAGGTTCAGCACCAAGGCCAGCACACAGCTGACTGAGCAGCCGCTAGGAAAGGGCATACAGTAGGGCAGCCTTCCAGGACGTGGATGCAAAACTTGTTTTAACCTCTCTGGACCCAAAGTCTCAGGAGAACTGTGTAATTAACCTGAGTCAGGCCTGCAGATTCTTGCTGCCCATAGCTGGCCAGATAGGCAGAGTGGTGTGAAATTGTTGACAGCCCAGGGAAAGAGAAGAATCATAATGAGATTTATGGACTGGGTTTTCCCTCCCTGCCCTGCTTATTCCACTCCTCAACCAGTTCCACCAATTCCTGGTGGTTTATTTCCAGTGATATGTGGCTGCCTGTCTCAGGAGGGAATGGCAGCTGAATTAAGAGTAGAAAGACATGTGTGGCTCCAGCCCAGCTCTGCCAGATGGGATGCTGTGCAGGTGACCTCTTTCCATGGGACATAATTTATTCAGGAGATGACTGAGCCATGTGAGTTCTAATGTTCCAGGTAGAGTTCCTTCCTAAAGCAGGACTTGAGATTAGGATTCATGAGCAAGTAGTTAATTCGGGAGGTGGGTCCAGCAAGCACCAGCAGGGGACTAGAAAAGCAAGGCGGGAGCAGAAGCCAACACTGGTGGGCAGATGACCAGTGCACCACGGTGAACAAATAGTGTTCCTTCCCACTGGGAGCTTCCAGGAGACCATGCGGCAATGTGTTCCAGAGTGATCCACGTGAAGGATGCTGAGATCACTAATCACCAAACTCCCATTCATCATGGGCTGGCAACTTCTCCAGCACTTGCAGCATTTTCTACATGTGAGCCAAGCAAGTCCTTACCACCAGAGAAAGCCCTCAGGCAGGGAGATGCAGGTGCTCGCAATAACAGACTCTGAGCAGGCACAGAACTGGTGAGTGCTAAGGGGATACAGGCAGGGCACTGAGAGCATCCACCATGCATATTTAACATTCTCGAAAATTCTATGGTTTGTTTTGGTCCAAAGAAGGGTAAGGAGAATCATCTGCTTTGGAAGGGTGTGTGGAGAAAGACACAGCTTATTCTGAAGCTGAAAACCTACACATTCTGAAGATCTTTCCTAGACTAAAAAGGCAGAAAACTTGTATTATTGTCTTAGGTCCCTTATTACTAAGGACAAATGATTCAACCTCTGTGAGCTTTGCTTTCTACACTGCAAAGAGGGAATACTAGTAGCACCTGGAAGAGGTGTTGTGATAGCTAAGTGTAGTGGACAAGTGTGAAAACGAAGGAAGCAGGGGCTGGGAAGTGATGGGAACAGTCTAATTTCTCCTGTAGGTTGGCCCTGGCCCATGTTATAGTATAGAATAAGGAACTGGAACTGGATCTGGATCAGCTTCTAGTGAGGTGACCAATGTGACTGAGGGACACACTAGAGGAAGTTTGTGATGCTGAGAGGACACTGGGTTCTTGGGGAGGGCAAACTCCTGGCTCTAGGTGAGGCCCCTGGCTTGAAAAATCAGACATTAAACTAGAAGGTGATCAGGGCAGGTAAGCGGACAGATCCACAGAAAAGGAATGAAGAAATCTGTATAGCACGCTCCATGACAGTCCCAGCAGGAAAGTCAAAAATGTGTCATGACCCATGGTGAAAAAAATGGAAATCTAATGGTCATGTGTGTAGGATCCACATTAGAAACTTGACTCAGCCTGCAGCAGCAGCCCTCGTGGCAATATTCACTCCAAGCCATACTTGATGGAAGCAGCTCTGTGGTATGTAAACTAAGGCTAGCCTTGGTGAAAACTGTCATTGCTTGGGAATCAGATTCATGCAGAAGGACAATTCATAATCACCCATAACCACCTCATTCATTAGAAAATAATGTCAGGATAGGGAGAAGGGATCCTATGCCTTTCAATCACATGTATAGACTTGCAGAAACCCTAAGAAATTGGGGACTTGATGGAAAGACCTAGAAGAGATCCTCTATCAGGGCGATCTCTTGGATGAAAGGGAAGCATTTGGGGATTCACAAATGGATCTGTTTTTAGGGTGTACAATATTGGGAATGAATGCCCAAAGCTTCAGAGCCACAAGAACAGACAACAGAAGAGGAGTAATGGGATGCCAAGTGGTGAGTTGGCAGAGGAGAACGAGTGAAACAAAGAACTAGGAGTGGAAAATGAAAAATTTTAGTATTGAACAAGAAATGAAGGAGTCTTGTGTGTAGACCTCTGGTCAGGAGGGAGCTGTGACCAGCGTTGAGCCGGTTTTGTTGTAATTACTGAAAAGGACTCTGTTTGCAACCCAGGGCATGCTTTGTTGGTCCTGCCACCCCAGCAGCAAGCTAGCCCAAGTGTCTCTATGCTGGAGTCAGACTTTATCCCACTCTCACCATAATGTGTTGTGATGAACAATCCAACTCCATCTCTTCCAGGATCTCTGTCACTAAGCAGCCACCCTCACCACAGATGGCAGATGGGGACAAAGAATGAAGTTAAGAAGAGAGATTCTGTGTTGAGGGGGGTGAGGTTTGGGGGAGGCCACCAAAGTGGAGAGATGCCGAGAAGCAGGGAGAGAGGGAATATCTTGGGAAAGAAGGAAGTCAAGGATGAAAGGGGCATAAAAAGAAGGGTTATGATGCAGAATAGGAGGGGGAAGCTTTGCCAGTCAAGTGCCTCCTGTGGTCCCATGATGGATGAGCAGAGGGATTGTTGCTCTACTTGGTGATGTGCTTTGTAGCACACAGACAGAGGACTGACCACAATACCAAGAAAACTGTGCATGAAAACCCACGTAGCAGGCCCAGAAGAGTGACACCTGCCCAAGGTTGGCATCCATCTGCCCCACTGTATGAGAACACAAAATGAGCCTTCTCATCTGTCCTTCTCCCACATTCAGCCACACACTTTTATTGGCGCTTACCACCATGGTATAGTTAGCTGCCTACCTGTCGGTCTTCCCAGTGAAACCTGGACTTCCTTGAAGGCAGCTGACTTATCTTAAGTATTGTTTATCTTTGAGAAAACTAAAATCTCCTTGGAACACAACGAATTCTTTGAAAGTTTAGGAGTACACAAATTCTTTGTGGTACATTGGGCTAAGTCTCTCCTTGCATTGCTGGCATCCCCTATCAAAAACCAGGTCTGAGTTCAGGATGCTCTGCTTCTGATCCAGCTTCCTGCTAATACACCTGAGAAGGCAGCAGATGATGGACCAAATGCTTGTACCACCACTACCCATGTGGGAGAACAGGATAGAGTTCCAGGTTCCTGGCTTTGGCCTAGCCCAGACCTGGCTGTTGTGACCATTTGGATAGTGAACATTGATGGATGATCTCACTCTTTTCTCTCTCTCTTTCTCTCCCCTTCTCCCACCTCATACCTCCTTCTCCTTCTCCTCCCTCTCTGTCGCTGTACCTTTCAATTAAATAAATCTTTAAAAAATGATTTGTGGGGCCGGCGCTGTGGTTCACTTGGTTAATCTTCCGCCTGTGGCGCCGGCATCCCATATGGGTGCCGGGTTCTAGTCCCGATTGCTCCTCTTCCAGTCCAGCTCTCTGCTGTGTCCTGGGAGGGCAGTGGAAGATGGCCCAAGTGCTTGTGCCCCTGCACCTGCATGGGAGACCAGGAAGAAACACCTGGCTCCTGGCTTCAGATCAGTGCAGTGCTGGCTGTAGCGGCCATTTGGGGAGTGAACCAATGGAAGGAAGACCTTTCTCTCTGGCTCTCTTTCTCACTATCTATAACACTACCTGTCAAATAAATTTTTAAAAAATGATTTGTGTGCGAAGATGCTTTATGCATGTGTTACACAGATGTGAGAGGAGTGGTGCTGTAAGGGCAGAGAGGTCCTGGTAGAAAGAAGAGAAAATCCAGAAAGAGAGAGAGGTGTTAGATTTATGTCAGACTCCTGTGACTACTGCAAAAGAGCCAGTGTGATGCATGTCAAAAATGCATGTGTGTCCCAGGCCTATAGATCTAGAACTCCGCAGATGGACCTGGGAATACACATGTTCTGGCCCTGCACAGGTGGCTCTGCTAGTTTAGTGGGTCTGAGAACCACTGTTCTAGGGGTTTGGGTATATCTGGAAGAAGTTGTGGCTTTGCAATGGAAAAAAGCAGAGGTCCAGAGAGCAAACGGGCCTTCCCCAAGACCAAGCCCAGTGAGAGCAGGATCTGCTGCTTGGGGGTTATCAGACAGGCTTTTCCCATTAGCAACCTGGGTGGTCCTGTCTAGGAATTCCCCGGAGATGTAATCAGGCTTCCGAGGGAGCGCAGGGCGCTGTCCAGCACCCCGCGCTCCTGAAGCTCGCCAGCCCACGCGTGGCGCCGCGCGGCGGTAACTTGGGCTCTGGTGGGCGGCCCGCAGTGCGGACTGCGGCAGTGCTCGCCTGCAGTGCCCCCCGCCCCGCCCCCTGCACCGCAGCTGGCGGATCCTGCAGCCGCTGCTGCGCAGGGCCATCTCCCGCGGCGGCGCCTTACCCAACTTGAGGCTGGTTATAAATGACTACGGCTTGGAGATGGTGACCCTGTCCCTGGCACATTAGTCCGCTGCTCGGTGATCGATTCCCTTGTTGAGGGACCGCACAGGCAGAGGAAGTGGATTAAAATATAATGTATTGCCCTGAAATGTAACGCGAAGCCATACATAATATTCAGCCAGATCTGCATACCCACACACCCCGCCTTGTAATTTCTCCCAGAAGTTCCCACCGGGCCTCTCTCATTGTTAAGCGTCTATCTCTGCCGGACAAAGAAACTTAATGATTGAGAGGCTAGAAGGGCCTTTCTCATGTCATCTAATCCAGCTCCCAAGAACAAGGAAATCCTGAGGGGCTAATTCCTCCACCCTTGAACTTGGTGTAGGGTATAGGAAGCAGGCTGATGAAGACCTGTGGTGTAGCTTGCATTTTTCTGTCTTGTATTCTTCAGGCTCTCTCTCTGCTGCCCTCCGACTTTACCCCACTCCCACCCCGCAGATTTTCGGGTCTCAGCAACAAACCCTGCCCACTCCTCTGTTGTCTCCAGTGTCCCTGTGGCTTGACCGGGAGCCCAGCTGGTAGGGGATAATGTGACATAAATCCAGAGGCTCGCAATGGTGGTGGGACAGGTACCCGGGAAAAGAACTCAGTGCCTTGAAAAGAATGACAGCCAACGAATCCTATTTAATTTGATGGCGCAATGAATATTTAAAGTTGTATAAAGACATACAGGAAAGCAATCAGGCTTATTCAGGCATGTGCTCCACAAAGCAGAGTAGGCTCCCCATGCGCTGGCAAAGTGGGGATGGGAGATGGAGGATACTGGTGGAGGTGGGCGACACACATATAAATAGTCCCTAATCTTCCCAGCCTTTGTATTGAGGTGAAAAGAGCTTACTAATGCAATTCAAGAAGAAAGGGGGGTGGGGGGAAGGTGTCCTCTCAGACAATTATCATAACGTGCTGACACCTTAAACAGTTCCTTTTAAACACTGAATTTCTAATATCATCGCTTTGGAGATTATAATACTGAGACATGAATCCCCTGGCAAATGATTCAGGAACCATATACGCTGCGAGATAAAGGCACCTGCCACAGAAACAGGAGGGGACATGGAGCTCCGGCATGTGTGCAGAATGCCTAACAGTGCCTCCACACCCTTGTGCAGAGTGGGGTCATCGGAAACCTCTCAAACTGCCACTCGGAAGGCAGATCACCCATTATAAACACGTTTGGGATGTTTTCATTGTGTATCAACCGTTATGTCAGATCCTGGTGTCGGAACTGGGTGAGACACAACTTCCGCCTTCATAAAGCTTTCCATCTTCTTGGAGAGACAAGTATGCATGCACACAATACCCGGATGCTAGTCCAGTACAGGACAAAGACAAGAGAACAAGCTAAGGGCTCACGGGGCACAGGTCAGGGAATTTATCAGAGCCGCTTATGAGGGTAGAGCAAGGCTTTGTATTAGTCATGGTGACAGTCGCTGGCATTGCATGGCTGCTGTCTCTTGAGCATCCACGTTTTTCCGCCTGAATTGTTACCCCGAACGCTTGAGACTTTACACCCAAGGGTTTTTCTTGGCCAAAGGAGCCAATTGTGTTGGAGAGTTAATGTCCCCAGAAGCCCTCAACCAGTGACAGATGGCAAATAGGCAGATAAATGTCTTGAGGAAGGCAACTGTGGGAGACAACCTGGGGAGCATCTCTCACTGAAGCCATTGTGGGATGCCTCCCTCCTGGTAACGCACCCCATTCTGGGTCACCTCCCAAAAAAACACTGCTACTCGGATCCTTGTCTAAACATTTGCTGCTGGAGGAACCCAAACCAACTCACTACCAAAAGCCACTGTTTACTACGAGTCAACCATGACAAGGACTGAGCTCATTTTTACTCTATTTCTAATCTATGCAACAGTCCAGCTCTCAGGAAAAGTTAGAGCCCTCGAACAAATTACGTTCCTGAGATTCCATCAGTAATTGTTCTCTTCCTCTCCCATGAGCCACTCCCACGGTGAAGGAAACAGGGATCCTTTGAAAGGGTGCTAACTGTGATAGCCCGTCTCTCTCTTGGGAAGCAGTGCACTGATGCACACACACTTGAGACTGGCTGCACACTTTTAGGTGGTGCAAACTCCTCTTAGAGTCACCTATGGGGTCCAGATCAGGAAAGGCTTTTAAGAAGGAATAAGAATTTCAGAAACAGAGGTCGGTACCCATTTCTGGGGTTTGGGAAGAGTAGGAAAACCATGAAAGGGAAAGAGTTCAGGAACAAGCAGCAGGGAGAGGGGGTGACAAACATGTCACAGGCTGAGCAGGGTCAGCAGAAGCAGCGGGGGACAGAGGATGGGCCCCGGGTGACATGAGGGTGAGTAAGAGCATATGCTCTGCTTGACAACCCTCGCGTCCCAGGATGCTCCAGACCTGGCTCAGAGTGTGGAGTCCCTCTTTGGCCCCAACCACACACTCGTGCTCTGAACCCTTTCTCCCCCTCCTCCTTTTTACCCAGTGTCCACCAGCTGCAAGACTCTCATCGGCACCCCTGCTTCAGGCGTTCCCATGTCCAATCACATCTCATGCTTTGCTCTCATGTGACGGTATCTTATCTGGAACGCAAAAGCCACTTTAGATATTTCAGACAGAGATGTTCAGTACAAGGCATTTGTATCGAAGGTGTTGGTTGGATTTAAAAAAAAAATCTATAAGGAAAAGATGGGTGACTTTAAGAAGTCACCGCTGAAGGAGCAGTAAGCAGAAAGCGCTGTTCTCCACATCTCAGAATCCAGCACCTCCTGCCACGGGCAGATTCACTGTTGAAACTGAACAGAAGTCCAGGACCCTGAGCCCCTGCAGGTGCCACTCTCAGAAGCAGAGAACTACGGTCACCTTCTTTGTGCTTCCCAGTCTCGTGTAAGTGCTTCCCATAAGTAGATCCTGTGAAGAATCCAGCTGGCATGGGAGTTTCAGAAGAGTTCTTGGGCATCCAAACGGATGTGGTACCAGGGAGGTGGGGAACAGGCAGGTGGGAGTCTCCTGCCAGTAGCCAGCATTCCACAAAACCTGGCCTCCAAGTTCTCATTTGCTCTGGCCATGTAATTCTTTTTTAAAAGAGTATTTATTTGAAAGGCAGGGTGATAGAGAGAGAAAGAGATCTTCCAGCTACTGGTTCACTCCCCAAGTGGACACAACAGACAGGGCTGGGCCAGACCAAAGCCGGGAGCCTGGAATTCCGTCTTGGTCTCCCACATGGGTAGCAGGGTCCCAAGCACTTGGCCATCTTCTGCTGCTTTCCCAGGTGCATCAGCAGGGAGCTGGAGCAGGAGAGCAGTCAGACTTGAACTGTTGGTTCAACTTGGGATGCCAGCATTACAGGCAGAGGCTTCATCTGCTCTCCATTATGCCAACCCCCCCAGGGCCACTAATTCTTATCCTCCCATCTTTTATTCTGTATCTACTGGTACCCCTTGTCCCCTTAAGAACAAGACCACTGGCTCCCTGTCCAATGACCTCTGCTAATCCTCACTCACCGGCTGACCCAGGACCCCACAGGCCGTCTCTCAGGTCACTGCACACTGAGTGCATCCCCACTCCCTCTGCGTGAGCCCTAAGTCCTAGAGCACAGACACTTGGTCCTTTCTGTTACAGACAGCAAGACAAAGTCCCGTGAGGGCCTTGAGTCCCCACCACAACATGCTGAGAACAACAGGCCTCCCACCACTTGGAGCATCTGTGCTCAGCCTTGGAGACTGCCCGTCTCACCCCAGTGGCTGCTGCACCCCCCCCCCATCCTCCAATCCCACTTCCTCTCCCCCTGTGTCTCAGCTTACAAGATCCAGGCCACCACCAAGTATCTCTGTCCTCTCTTTTCCTTTTCTTCCTTTCTTCTAGTCTCTGAGAAAGAAGATCCTTCTCTCCTCCAGGGCTCATGCCTGAACCTCCCTGCCCACCTCTTTAAAGAACTGCTTCTCCCTCTCCCTCTCCCTCTCCCTCTCCCTCTCCCTCTCCCTCTCCCTCTCCCTCTCCCTCTCCCTCTCCCTCTCCCTCTCCCTCTCCCTCTCCCTCTTTCCACTGGCTGCCTTACTCTGGTGTACTCCCAGTATTTCCCACCCCCAAGAAAGTGTTCCCTTCACTCTGATTTCTTCTGAGTTTCCATCCCACCTTCCACCCTCCTTTCACAGCTAAACTTCTCAAAAAAGTATTATACACTCTCCGCCTCTACTTCCGCGCCTCCCACTCAGCCCCAACCACGAGCAATCTGGTTCCCATGCCCATAGCGCTGCAGAAATTGCTCTCTTAAAGGCCACCGATGACCTGCAAATTGCCAAACCCGGCAGCTCTGTCTACCAGTCATCATCATCCCCCCAGACCTGCTCCCCTGGCAGGTCAAGCACACTACGTAAGCACATTCTGAGCCAGGGGCCCAGCTGGTGTGCCGCGGCTCACGTGTGGGCTGTGGATTGGTCACAAGCTGGGCTGGGCTGCACCATTCAGACACATGCGCGATCAAAATACAGAAATACTCTGTGCCACTTCTCCAGCCCCCGTGTGTCCCAAACCCCCACCGTCGAGCCCCAGGATGGGGCTGCCTCATTTTGTGACAACGAGACGGAAACATGTGTGGTGTGGCAGGGATTTCTGGGGCAATGGCCGGCACCTGTGCCAGTTAGTACGTTCACCGTCTCCGCTGCTTCTTGCTGTGCTGAAGTGGTGAGCCCTTTAGTACTTGGAACAGCCGCACAGAGTCACGGGAGCCTGGTGAAGATCTGCCTCCCTATTCACCCCCCACTACCATTTTCCATGTGAACCCTGCCATGCAACACCTGGAAAGCAAAGCAGCAAGCACCCTCTCTTCAACTCTTCAACTCCCCTGTGTGTTCTTCTTTACCTCTTATGTATTGTCTTTAACTAGCAGAGTGCCTGAACCCAGCCGAGCCACAGTTTCTTACCTGCATGATGGAGCTAACCAGTTTCTGCTTTGCAGGAAGGAGCGCAGGCAAGGTGTGTGAAAGGGTTAGGGCAGGGCTATGCATGGAGAGAAGGCAACTGGAAGTTCCTAATCCACACCTCCCTCTCAACCTACACTTTCTCCCCTGAAGACTACCTCTAAAACTTTCCTCTCTTGGGGCCGGCACTGTGGTGTAGTAGGCTAAGCCTCTGCCTCTGGCACTGACATCTCACATGGGTGCTGGTTCAAGTCCCAGTTGCTCCACTTCCGATCCAGCTTCCTGCTGATGCACTTGGGAAAGTGGTGGAAGATGGCCGAAGTCCTTGGGCCCCTGCACTCACGTGGGAGACCTGGAAGAAGCTCCTGGCTCCTAGTGAACCAGCAGATGGAAGACCTCTCTGTTTCTTCCTCTCTCTGCCTGTAGCTCTGCCTCTCAAATAAATACATAAATCTTCAAAAAAAAAAAAAATAAAACCTTCCTCTCCATCCTGCTCCTGACCACCTCTCCAGACTCATTGCTCGAAGTATGTCCTGGGCAAGAGGCCCTGGGTGCTCCCGGGCTCTCAAGCTGTACATACTCAGCGTGGAGCTCATCATTCCCCACTTCCCCTCCGACTTCCTCTTGTCTTCCTTGTCTCCCCCTAAGACAGCAACCACCCTCCTCATCCTCAACCCCCTCCTTCGAGCAGCTCTGGGGTCCCCTCCCTTCCACTCTCACATCCACCTCCGTCCACTGTTACCTGGCCACTGTTCTCCTCTTATACAGACTCTCTAAGAAGCTCAGGACGGCTTGCCTGCTCTTCAGTTCCTTCTCACAAGCAGCAACCCCCCACGCAGATCTGTCCAGAGCTCTGCAGTGCTGCCTGGTCACCAGCAGAAAGGAATCTGCACGTTATCTACCTCCTCTTTTCCACTTCTCTAATCATCTAGAAACAACAACCCACATTCTGAAGTCAGTTATGTCATTGAAACCTTCCCCCTTCCCTATGTAGTGCACCTGCAGGTACCTTACAGGTGAGCGACTTGGATTTTAACCCCGATGGTCCAGAGTCGGAGCCCCTGTTTCTAACCACTGTGCTTTCAGCGCTGTGAATTGGTCACACCAGAAAGCTCCCTTGTCCCCACACCGCTTTGCTGTCCTGCCTCCTTGTCTTCACCTGTGCGGTCACCTCCCCCTGGACTGCCAGCCCTCCTGTCTCACTACTTGTCAGAATGCTATCCAACCTTGGGCCCGTGCTGTGGCATAGTGGGTTAAGCCACTGTCCGTGACACCAGCATCCCATGTTGGAGTGTGAGTTCGAGTCCTGTCTCTCTGCCTCCAATCCAGCTCCCTGCTAATGCACCTGGGAGTGCAGTGGAAGACGGCCCAGGTACTTACGCCTCTGCCATCCAGGTGGGAGACTGGGATGGAAGGAGTTCCTGGCTCCTGGCTGTTGTGGCCACTTGGGGAGTGAACCACCAGATGGAAGACCTCTCTCTCATTCTCTCTTTCTCTGTATGTCACTCTGCCTTTCAAATATATATATATATATATATGTATATATATATATATATATATATCCTTTAAAAATAATACATGTATATTCTTTTAAAAAAAAGAATGGTTACCCATCCATCACGTGTTGTTCATTGGTCAAGGCCTCCTTGAAGTCTCCTCTGATTTCTCTGCTCATAGGTGATCTCTCCATTCTGGAAATTTCCCCCTGACTTCTTATTTTTCCCTTGCTCTCTTGGACTTCAGCCATTTGGATACATGACCGGTCAGCTCTAGCAGAGCGTAGGATGGGATCACAGCTGATCTTTCCCTTAATCCTTCTCACAAAGGCACTTTTATTAGATGAAATTGAATTATCATCCTGCTTGGGACCAGGCTTTGGGTTGGTTTCTGCTCGGCTCTCCAAGTCCCTTTGAAAGAAAAGCCAAGGACTTGATTAAGGAACGGAAAGGACTTTGGAGTCAGTCAATTCTTGCTGCAATAAATCTCTTGGGTGAAGGGTGCTAAGGCAGGGACATAAATGACGCGAGCTGTGCCTCCACAGTTGACTGGATTATAAAACAAACCGCACGCTATGACTGTATGTTCCAAACAATACATAAAGGGAGGCCGAGATGGGGGAAGGAAGGGACTGAGAGCTGCGACGAAAGGGGAGGCATTTTCTCTGCCCATTTCGGAGACGGAGACAGTAAGTTTCCCTGTGTTGATTCTCCTTGAATACATTTCCTCCCCAAGCAGTCTGTTCTAGCCCAGGCTCCGGGGCTGGAGCGTCAGGGTTAGAACTAAGGTTCTGCTACCTGCCACCCACAGACCTCCCAGGTTTCCTAGGTCTTGATTCCCAGATCTGGCCAGCATGGAGAAGAGCAGTACTCACCTCATAGGGTTTCCTTGAGCATCTAGGGCGATAATCCCACTTCAGGGCGGAGAGGAGGGGCTGGCACAGAGTCCTGGGGCTCTGCTCCCGCTGTGACATGGCTGATGGAGGAGCCGCTGGACTGGGGAAGCCCTGGGAGGCCTGGGGGAGCGCCCCGCAGAGCTAAGAGCTGGGCCCCTTCCCACATGTGCATGGGCCCTGGCCATTGCCCTCCGTGTTCTCTGCTTTAAAGTCACCCTTAAAACTAAGAGTAACCACAGGAGGCAGCAAGCCGGGGAAGCCCATGGAACCTGTTGTCTCAAGTCCTGCTTTGAACTCTTCTCTGTGCTGTTTTTCATCGGATCTCAGAGACCATTTGGCTCCACCTGTCCTTAGAGCTGGAGAAACTGAGGCCCAGGAAGAAGAGCTGCCCACAGCCACACTAAAGAACCCCAGACTGCTTGCTTGCTTGCTTCCTTTCTAGATGTATTTATTTATTTGAAAGTCAGGGTTACATAGAGAGAAGGAGAAGCAGAGAGAGAGAGAGAGATGGGGGTGGGTGTCTTCCATCTGCTGGTTCACTCCCCAATTGGCTGCAACAGCTGGAGCTGCCAGGAGCCAGGAGCTTCCTCCGGGTCTTCTCATGTGTGTACAGGAGCCCACGGACTTGGGCCATCTTCCACTGCTTGCCTAGGCCACAGCAGAGAGCTGGATCGGAAGTGGAGCAGCCGGGACTAGAACTGGTGCCCATATGGGATGCTGACACTGCAGGAGGCAGCCTCATCCACCACACCACAGCGCCCTCCCCTCTTGCAGTGTTTCTATCACAGTGACGCCAACTGCCGGGTCTGTGCAGTGGTCGGTGTGGACGGCCTCCACAAAGCCAGTCCTAATGGCCTTGGCCTCCTCTTCCCCCGGGGGTCCGCTGCATTCCAGGCTGCACCAGCTCATTTTGCACTCACTGGCCTCGAGGCTCATGCTGGGAAGGATGCCTTGTTTGTGCACAGGAAGGGACCTGGGACGTGGACTCAGAGATCTGGCTTGAAATCATAGTGCCTGCTTTGAACTCAGCATCTTTAACTGTAACACGAGGATAATGAACAAGGTCAAGGAGCGGGGGAGGGGAGGCACAGCACCAAGGCTGGTGAGCCTTTCTCTCCAGGAAGAGGCCCTGCCCTCTGCCTCCTCTTCTCCCTTCCGGTCCTTAACAAAGCACTAGGTGGTGCACAGAGAGACTCAGTGAAGACTGCTCCATTGACCGATCAGGATGTCCCAGGATTAGTGGGTGCCTGGATACATCAGGAACCCACCCCAGACTGGGGTCTGGGGCAAGAGAGTGAGGCTGGGGAGGGAGCCCATTGGGCTTGGGGGAGGGGATGAGGTAAACAGAGGGCTGGGGGTGAAAGCAAAGTGCATTTAGAAAACAAAGCCTGGCTAATGGCTGTAGGTGGTGTTACTCTCTCCGTTGAGGAATCTGGGAATACATGTGCATACTAATAGGGATTTATTTTGGCTGCTTGTTACCCTAGCATTCAGGAAGGGAGGAGGGGAAGAGGACCAGGCAGAATGAAAAGATCTCACCTTGCTCTTCCAGAAAGGGCACCCCAGGGCTAGCCTGTGCTCCTATGACACAGCTGTCCTAAGTCGGCAAGGCCTATGGGACAACCTGGGAGTAGGATGGCCGTGTGTCCCTGGGGAAGTTGAGTGACTGCAGCGCTAAGAATTTAGGACTCAGTTCCCAATCCAGGGAACAGAATCAGCGGGAGACCCTGAGGTCTACAAGACTGTGTCCTAGGGTCTCTTGTTTTTCATAGGCTTTAATTAATTTAGTTGAGAGACCAAAAGACAAAGGGAAAGAGAGATGGTGGGGTTTGTGTGTGTGTGTGTGTGGAAAGGGAGGGAGGAAAGGAGAGAGAGAGAGAGAGAGAGAGAGAGAGAGAGAGAGAGAGAGAGAGAGAATGAGAATATTTCATTCATTGGTTCACTTCCCAAATGCCTGCAATGTCCAGGGCTGGACCAGGCCAGGTCAGAAGCCAGGAATTCCATCCAGGTCTCCCATGTGTGTGGCAAAGACCCTAGTATTCGAGCCATCACCACCTGTGTCAGGAAGCTGGAATCAAGAACCAAACTGTGGCTCTAACCCAGGCACCCTGACATGGACGCAGACCTCCCCAGCAGCGTCTTAACTGCCAGGCTAAGTGCCTGTGCTCCAGGATTTGTCTCATTCTCCTGGTGCATGAAGCCAATCTCGGGGCCACAGTGAGCCAAGCGGGCTCCGAGAAGCCACTCGCACATCGCGGGGTCACAGAGAGCACCCCTTCTTTCATGAGCACTTTCCGCAGTCCTGGACCCCTCATTGATTTGTTTATTTATTTATTTATATTTTTATTTTAAAGGCAGAGCAGTGTGTGTGTGCACAGACACACATAAACACACACACAGGGGAAGAGAGAGGAGAGAGAGAGAGAGAGAGAGAGAGATGAGAGAAAGAGAGAGAGAGAGAGAGATCTTCCATCTGCTAGTTCACTCCCCGAATGCCCTCAACTTCTGGGGCTGGGGCAGGCCAAAGTCACAAGTTGTCCTGAACCAGGAAGCCCGCCCATATCTCCCAGGTCAGAGCTGCCATGTCAAGTTCTGCCTTCCTGGAAGTGGAGGCGGGGCCGAATCCCAAGCATTCCAAAAGAGGAGCCACTGAGCATGCTGTGCCACCACTTTCCCCACCAGCGCTTTTCTCTTCTCTTTTCTACACTCAGTGGACTCGGACGAAAGTGGTTGCCCATTAGTTATCAAAGCCCAGGCCAACTCTGCCTCCCATCCCTCTGCTGAGCGCCTGTCTCCCTCCAAACCCTCCTGGGAACTCCTTTTGGATACTCAGATGCTGCGATCTAATTCCTCTCTGCTGTATTCCCAGCAGAAAGCCAAGGGATACGGAAGGGGGGATGGGAGGAGGGGTGATGAGGAGGGCCCAGGAGAGCAGGTGTGGGCTTGGGGGAGGGATGCAGAGTGGGGGCAGGGAGACCTTGGACATTCTCCACATTGAATTCCTGGATTCACAATCGAGTATGGCAAGTGCCCTTGATGTTCAGCATGAAGCAGAGGCAGCAGAGACCGGGGAGGGCATGTGAAAACATCCCTAAGCACCTGCTGGGAGCTCTCTGGGAATCATTTTTCTGCTCTGCACTTGGATGCCTCAGCTCTAAAATGGAAACAAAGAAGTCCATGCCCAGAGCATGGGGGAGTCCAGCCTGGGCACTGAGAGAGGTGAGAGAGGCAGGGGCAAAGATACAGGAAGTTCAGCACAGGGCTCCTTAGATAAATGACAATGGAGAAGACCCCTGTGCCCACCATTACAATGGTGTGGGTGCAAATGCTTTCTCTCATATAGAGTGATGGGGTCACTTCTTCCTGGAGTCCTGGCTCTCCTCTGTGGTGCCAGCAGCCAGTACCACACCAGTGTGGGCCCTCTGGGCTTGCTCAAGGAGCCCAAACCCCCACCATCCGGGATCCTTCTGGGCAGTTTTCCATGGTAAACGGTGACAGCAAACTGGTTTTCTCTTGGCCTCCCAAGATGCATTTGGGTCTTCACCCTCTTCCACTTGCCGTGGTTCCTCAGGAAGAAAGCACCCAGTCTGGCCCCCTAGAGGGGAAGGGGCTTGTTGCATTGCTCTCCGGCACAACGCCAAGTGAGCATTCAGGCCACCTGACGCCCAGCCCAGGCAGAGGTTGCATTGAGGCAAGTGTAATTAGAAAAATAGACCAGTGGTTTTCAGAAGTGCCCACGATCCAGGTGCTGGCTCCTCATGGAATAACCATGTTCCCTTCTGCAATTTGGGAAAACTTCCTGGCCAGGGGAAACACATACCCCACGCGGATGCCTACGTACCACTTCCTCTCCCCCTTCCCTTCCCATCCTTTCACACCCCCCTTGTCTCTCAGTCTTCTTGTTTCTCTCCCCTTCTTCCAGCTCGCCTTTGGCGTCTGCCTCTCTTTGCTTGAGTAGGCTCCCTTCTTCCCAGGGCAGCCCATGTGGGGCTTGAACTCCATCCTGGCAGCATCCTTCTTCCCCTCAGGGGTTCAGGAGTTCCTGTCGGGGAGGGCCTGTCTTCAAGGGTCTTTTCCTGGAGAGGGCGCCCAGCACAGGGGGACCAGCTGCCTGGACTTCTACACAGAGGCAGCGCCTGTGTGCACCGAGAGGACACACAGTCTGGTGCTAAGGATGTGTCCAGCGGAGCCTGGACTGGACATGCTGCCTGTGCCCCCCTGTGGGTGACCGGGACAGGTGCTTGGGATGCAGTAGCAAAGGAGACCAGAGGGGGTCTGAGCCAGGCTCCCTGGCCCTGGCTTTTCCAGCTGCACTGCCGGCAGCAATCTCGAACATTTGGTTCCGGCAGCCGGAGAGGGGAAAGCGCTTCTCCGGAGCACAGGAAGGCTAAGCTCCCGTCCACCTTTTCCCGGAGCTGGAGATGACCCCAGGGGGCAGAGGGGATAAGCCAGACAGGCGCGCCCTGGTGCAGACCCAGGCCTCCCGATTCTAAGGCTACAATCTGCTTCCAGGAGAGGCTCCACTGCCTACCACGTGCTTTGGACAAGTCACTTTGCTGGGCCGTAGTTTCCTTCCGTGTCAAATGGGAGCTCCGCGAAGAGCAGGCAGACAGCGCGAGTCCTGAGGGCGCTGTGCAAACACTCGGCGCCACTGCACATCTCCTGGGCTCTTGGAATATTCAGGACGAGTGAAAGTACGGGCGCCTCCCGCAGGCGAGCCCTTTCGTGGGGGCCCCGGCTAGCGGGCAGGATCCGGAGCTGTGCTCCAGGGCTGGGTGGGCGCCATCCTCCCAGCCCCCACGCGCAGCCTGGGGCGGGCGCGGTCGGCTTTTCCTCCGGCAGGCGGCGGACTGACGGATGCGCGGCGCGCTCCGCACGTGAGGCAGCAGCACCCGCGCGGGCTGCGGCGGCGCAGCCCAGGCCGCCCGGCTCGCCTGGCGCAGGGGCTGCCCGTGTCACCGGGCCGCAGAGCCCGGCCCTCCCGGTTCCCGGGGCTCACGAGCCGTCCGCCGCCCTCCCCGCCCGCAGCCTCCACCCATCCCCGCCCCCACCCCGCCGGCCCCGCGCCACCCCTGCCAGCACCGCGGATCCCTCGGGCGCCGGCGGCCGCGGTGTGGGTGTCGGTCGGCGCGGAAGCGGGTGCGCTCGGCGGCGGGCCGGGCGGCGGGCGCGCGGCTGGCTCCGGAGTCCTGCAGCTCCGCGGGCCGCCGCTGGGGGCTGCCGCGCCGGGGAGCTCGGCGGGGACGGCGCGCACGGCCACCCGGCTCCTGGGCGCCTCCGGCCGGGCGCTTTCTCCACCGCTGGCCCTGCGCTGCCTCTTGCAGCCGGTGCGGCTCCCTCCAGGATCCGGGCGTGTGATCGCTCTGCGTGTGCGTGTGCGTGTGTGTGTGTGCGTGTGAGAGAGGGGAGAGGGAGCGGGAGAGAGCGCGCGCGTGTGTGCGCGCGCGGGGGGCACCGTGCATGCAGCGAGTGCGGGGGAGTGTGTTTGTGTGTGTGCATGTGGGTGTGAGTGCCTGGCTCCTTCTCACTCCCTCTCCCTCTACACACACACACACACACACACACACCGCCAGGCTCGTCTGAACTTGAAGGCGCCCCACATTCTACGATGCCGGAGGTTCCCGGGAATGCCCGTGGGTCTTCGATCTGGTAGATCCTCTTGGCGTCTTCCTGGGGGAGAGATGATCTTTTCTTTCCTTTTTTAAAAATCTGGACGCGAAGAGAACAAGTTGTGCTTTTCCCCCTGCTCCTCGCTAAATGCCATGGATATAACTGAATAAGCCGCTCAGGGCTCTCTCCGCGTGGACGTCCGTGGCCACCATCTGCCTGCCTTCGCCGGAGCCGGAGGGCTTAGCTCCAGACTGTCGCGGGCGCGGAAGGATGCGCGGCCGAGCCGGGGAGCCCGGGCGCCCCGCCGAGCCGGCCTCGGAGCCCCGCAGCCGGGGGTAGATGCTGCCTCGCCCAGGTGAGTGGCCACCGCCGCCGCCGCGGCTCCGCGATCCCGGGCAACCGCGCGAGCTGGGCGCGGGGCTGGACGCGCCCGAGGGAACGGGGAACTTTGCATCCCCTTTATTTTTCACTTGACGACTCCCCTCGTCTTTGGGGGCTCCTGCCGACATCCGCTTGTCTTCTGGCCATTCGTGTCTCGAGAGGTTTCCTCTTGCTTTCTGATTTTTGATAGCGGGGGTGAAAAATCTGGCGGGGAGCGCGGGACGAGTGGGTCCGCGCGAGGCCGGGGAGCCGGCGGGAGAGGCGCGAGCCACGGGCGGATGGAGAACTTTGCTGCCAGACCACTCTGTTGCACCCGCGAGGCCTGCTGGAGCCATGGCTGGGGGCTCCCTGCGAGCTATGCGCGCTGGGTGGGGTGCGCTAGCGCCAAGTGCGGCGGGGCGACTCGGCGCCAGGGAGGGCAGGCCGGCAGCGTTGCAGTTTGGGGCGGCGGGCAAGGCAGGCTCAGGGAGCCGATCCTGGCCTCAGGCAGATCGCAGGGACATGGCGAGGGGGGTGGATTGTGTGTGCAGCGTGGGGCATCAGAATGGCATGATGAAGCAATATGGAAACTGGCATCAGGCATGCCCGAGTTGATAGGTCTCCGTCTGCCACCCATCCCTGCCCTGGTTCTCAGGTTGGCCTGGGCAGGGAGGAGGGAGAGCGGCAAAGGCAGGCAGTGCCCGCCCGCCTGGCATGGACCTTCCCAGGCAGTACCCTGCCCACCTGGCCGGCAGCTCGGTACAAAGGACACAGGCAGTGAGTTTGAGGAGCAGGAGCAGAGCCTAGAGAGAGCCAGTGAGGCTGGAGAGAGAGGAGGGAGCCTGTGCGCAGACCGCAGAGGGAGTGAGCCAGTCGGATGCCAAGTGCACCCAGCCAGCCTCACACAGACAGACAGACAGCCAGCCACCTGCAGGGAGAGGAAGCTAGTCCCAGCCTGCATTCTGCGCTGGAGTTACCGGCATGGCTGTAGATGCTGACCCTCTGCCCTGGCCACAGCAGAGTGTGTGTGTGTGTGTGCACGAGTGCGTGTGTGTTTCCCAGGGAGGAGGCAGCTGTGGTTTCCTTGGCCTGATTGGCTTTGCGGGGCCTGGGGAGGGGGCGGCTTTAGAAAATTGACCCTCACGGCTGGGGAGGAGCCGAGCTAGGGAGGAAAATGCCATTCCCTAGGCTGTGAAGTTCCCGGGAACAGTGGGCTGGGTTTTAGGTGGGCGGTTGCACAGAGTGGGGGCCGTCTTAGAACTCCTGGTGGGGTGCTGAGGCGGGGATGGTGGTGAAAGGGGAGAAGAGGAAACAGGGCGCCGGGGGTGTGCCCTCGGCTGGCCACCGCCCTGGGTGAAGAGCCTCGCTGCCTCTGGACCCCAGGGCGTGGGTCTTGCTTGTGGGGTGCGATCGGAGGCCAAAGGGTGATGCCGGGAGGACGAGGAGCCCCCGGAGGCCTGCACGGGGAGCCCTCTGCCTCCGCAGACCAGGCCGGCTGCCATGGGCTCTCCTGCTGATGCTGGCCTGTCGTCCCTCCCTAACCACTGAGGCTAGGAGTGCACAGTTCCATCTCCCGGCCTCCTCACTTGCTTCTTTTTGCTCCTTTGGAGTTTCTTGTCTAATTCCCACCCAGGAATGTAATTTCTTAGCGTCCTGGCCTCCCCCTGGGGAACGCAAACTCGGCATTTCGGTGAGCAGCCTCGAAGTCGGCTCCCAGCTCTGTCTCTGTCCAGCGGCGGCAGGTGCCTGCTGGTTGGTCGCAGGCTCAGACTCAGCCTCGCAGGCCCATAAATGTGAGAAGCTGGGGAGGCAGCTGGGCAGGGAGCTTCTGGAAGGCCAGGCTAAGGAGGGGGGAGGAGGATGGGGGAGGCTGGATGGGGTGAGAAATGCAGACCTGTGGGTGGGGCCACAGAGAACCCTGCAGCCTCTGGCCACCCAAACCCTGGTTTGGCTCCACTGCAGTTCCAAAGGACCCAGGCGCTCTGGCTCCCATATGCCAGCTTGCCAAGGCCCTCCTGCCTGTGGGCTGGAGCAGGTTCTCTCCCCTCATTGCTGGTGGTGGCCAGCAGGGTACAGAAGCTTCCATGCGCCTGGCTTGCTCGGGGACATTGGAGAAAAGAGTTGGAAATACGGTTGTTTTCAGAAAGTCTCCAGTCCTGAGTACAATTGTTGGCAACTGGAGATTTCACAGCCTGATGGAGAAGGCTGCTAGACTGAAGGCAGAGACATGGAGCAAAACACCGCCTGTGATGGCCAAGTGGAATTGGACCGTGAACAGGAGCAACGGGGATTTGTGTGTTTCACAATGTGTCTTTGGGCAGGGCTGGCATTTCAGGGGCTGGTGCATTTGAAAGGCTGGGGTTGTCATATAATGGAGTAAAACTTGAACTTGGAGGGTCTGGGTTCAAATGCAGAGTCTCCCACATTTTTGTGGGTTTTCCGCTCACAGCTCTGCATTCTCTTCTGGTGGGATGAAATAAGAGTGTGTGCCCCACAGCAGTGATGTGACCTGGCCTTTCCCTGTCTCTACTTTGGGAGAGTAGAAGAGGCCTCTGGAGACATGGGGAACGGTACGCCCAGCTCCCCCGGCCCAGGGAGCTGCTGGGAGGGTGCCATGCCATGGTGTGTAAGCTGACCATGAAAAGACCCCAGGAAGCCCTCCAGGAAGTTTTGAGAGTCGATAGTCGAGAAGCAAACTTCACCTCTGGGCCCTGGCACCTGCTCCTCCCCTTGTTTGCTCTGACTTTTTACAGCCTTGTACATTTGCTCAGGTCTGTTCTGTGTCACAGGTGTCACTTGTCACGCTTTCCAACCTAAGGCTCGAGTGTGAAATCTCCCCCAGAATCCAGCCGGCCTTCTTTCTCACTCTTCCCCTTCCTTTTCTAAGAATGGAGTGGCTGTGTACAGCCCCTCCTGGGGCTTGAACCTGGGGCTGTCGGTGGAGCTGGAGAGGGGCTCAGACTCCCTCCCTGGGTGTTTAACAGGGGCTCGAACCAGGGAACTAACTGCACCATGATGGACAGGCTTACCACAAGGTGTTTCTTAGGGGGCAGGGATTCAGGTCTAAGGATAAACAGGGAGGGTAGCTGCTCAGGGTGAAGGTAGTCAGCAGGGCTTCTTGGAGGAAGTGGTGATTTTAGGATCAGTAAAAGCCCACTGAAACCAATTAAAAGTCAGTCTTATTTTCTCATAAATTTTCAGAGGACCATGGGGATTAGGGGAATTTAAGAGGTAGGCTGGATATTCTTTTCATTTTTTAAAAAAAATATTTATCTACTTATCTATCTATTTATTTATTTGAAAGGCAGAATTACAGAGAGAAAAGGACAGAGAGAAAAGTCTTCCATCCACTGGTTCACTCCCCAAATGGCCCAACCCCCTGGGACTGGGCCAGGCTAAAGCCAGGAGCCAGAAGCTTGTGGGTACAGGGGCCCAGGCACTTGGACCATCTTCCATCGTGTTCCCAGGCACGTTAGCAGGGAGCTGTATCGGAAGTAGAGCAGCCGGGACTTGAACTGGTGTCCATATGGGATGCTGGCATTGCTGGCAGCAGCTTTATCTGCTAAGCCATAGCACCAGCCCCAGACCAGAGAGTCTAAGGCATGTTTTCAGTGCCACTCCTTCAAACAGTTTCTTGATTCCGATTGTGTGTAGGCATACTGCTAAGAGGTCCACAGGAATACATACATCCATGAGTTCTCCCACTGTTGTAAACGGGCCAGTGACTCTCTTCACTTACAGACAAGGAAACTGGGGTTCAGGGCAGCTGGGTACTTGCCAGTAGCTCCCACATGGCCAATGTGTCATCGACCCTCATGGCCACCTCACTTCAAAGCTCACACTTCTGGACTGCTGCTGGCCCCAAGGGGCTCACTGGCAGGTGTCTGAGACGGGCACCTCTCTCAGCCCCTGCTGGATCCTGGGCTTGGCCGCGGATGCCACGGCAGAGCTTCGACCAGAGGCACCTTGCCCAACCATCCTTTCTTTGGGCAGCCCCACCCGTGCTGCCACTCATGCCCACGAACTTCAAAGCCCCGTTGAGTGGTCACACGCCCTCTCCAAACCAGCCAGGGAGTGGGATGATGGAGTGAGCACTGGACTTCGAGTCAGGGGAGCCAGCCCTGCCCCCTGTGTGATGGGAGCCAGAGCCAGTTGGCTAGCATCTGGTGCTTCTCCCAGGGTGACAACCTCTGGGCAGGTGCCTCCTAGAGGGAGAGGCCTTTTAACACTCAGGGTGGCAGGTGCGACCCCTTCCTCACTTAAGACCAAGTCGCTAAAACGTCACGGAGGATAGTCCCCGGTGGGGGCTTCCGTGTGTCAGTTTTGTATGGGACTACAGTGAACAGGGAACAGGCCCGACAGCCTGCCAGGGTGCTGAAGAACCTTCAGGGCTGTGGTGTGACGTGTGCTGGTTCAGCTGCTGCTTGGGATGCCCACACCCCGTACGGGAGCTCTGGCTCCCTGTTCCAGCTTCCTGCTAATGCACACCCTGGGAGGCAGCAGGTGATGGCTCAGACACGGGGGTCTCTCCAGATTGACATGGGGCTCCTGGCCTATGTGGGAGACCTAGAGGGAGTTCCCGGCTCCTGCCTTTGCATTTGGGGAGTGAACCAGCAGATGGGAGATCTCTCTCTATCTCTCCCTGTCTTTCATATGGAAAAAAAGAGTGTTTCCATTATGTTAAAAAAAAAACCTGCAGGAGAGGGGCACACCTTCCAACTGGCTGGGTAGGAAGGGCCACACTGGCACAGGTGGACTTTGCTGTTGTAAGCAGGTGGCTGCCCTGGAAGGAAAGGGCGCGGGGGAGGGCAGAGGGAGCTGTCCTTAGGCTCGTGCTTCCCACCTTTTCTTCTCCGTTGCTCCTTTGGAGGAGGCTTGTTGGAGACTTTTTCCCCCCTAATCACAGCCTGAAATTTTAATACCACAGAGAACCACTATCTCTCTATATACTGAATGTGTATCTGCACTTTATACCAAGACGATGGTGTGTGTGTGTGTGTGTGCGGTCTCCACGAACAACTTTGAGCCCCTATTGGGGCCAGTATGGCCCCCGTTGAGAATGCGTGCCTTGGGGGTGAGCTACTCGGGTTAGGAGAGGAGGAGAAGGAGTGAAGAGGGAGAATCAGGGGTAGGTGAGGAAGGCAGATTCGCTCGCACCTGCTACTCCGGAGCGGTCTGTGGACCAGCAGGCTCGGCATCACTTGGGAGCAGGTTACTCCCGGGCCTCCTGGATAGGAATCTCTGTTTCATCAAGCTGGGCTGGGGGTGGGGGGCGGGTTGGACACAAGGCCAGTCTCTGCATGGAAGGTCAAAGAAGAGGAGATAAGGAGCCAAGGACTGGAGATAACCATGTTCTGGCTCACCTGACATATGAAACTGTCAAGTCCAAATGCAGCAGGCGAGTTAAAGTCACAACACAGTCCCCCCGCATCCTAATTTATCAGTTTGCATTCTCTCCATGCCATTTCTGTGCATTGCAACTGGAGGTTGTGTAGGAGGCATGGGGGTCCTGCAGAGGACACCCAAGGCCGTGACAACAGAAAGCGGGACACCTGGATCTGGAAGGGCTGGGCCTGCACTTGAATATCCCCAAGGGTCAAGGGTAAAGGGGACTGGGCCAGCCACAGCTGTAGAGATAAGACATGGTGTTAGGCTGTGTCTACTGTGTCTAGCCGCATGAACCAGCCAAACCGTACATCTGTAATTCATCAGCCTTCCTGGGATGGTCTGCAGTGCCTCCCCGACCTCCCTGGTGGCCGGCCAGTATTAACGGGGCAGCTGTGAAACCCAGGAGATGACGAAGCCCCCCAGCCTGGCTGTAGCCCCCCAGCCTGGCTGTTCGGAGCTCAGTGCACTTACTCTGGGCTGGCAGGAGCTAAGGTGTGGTCCTTGGGCCCACACATGTCACAGCGGGGAGCCCAGCCTCTCTGTCAACCCCTCCCCTCTCTGTGTTCCCTCCCGGGTCCTCTTCCCTCATGCGTCTCTTCCTCCAGCCAGCTGGAGGGAGGTGCAGTCTCTCCCTCTTGCCTCAACCATGGTCTCTAAGACGCCTCCTTGGGAATTGAAACCTACTTGGTCCTCCCTTTTTTCCTTCCCTGGGCCTCACTTCCCACCCCTTATCTCCAGTCCTGGTTCCCTGCTTCCCAGCTGGTCCATCCGAGTCGCTTCCCTAGCAAGGCCACTCTACTCAGGCAAGGTGAGGAGAGGAGCTCACTGCATTCGGCCGGGGATGATCGGGGAGGCTGTGGCTTCAGGATGAATGAGACGCTGCTGTTACACAACTCTGTCTGGTTCCCCAGATGTGTCATTTGGTCATTCAGCCTGCAGGCCTTGGAGAAGGTTGGGGAGTGAGCCAGGCTCAAGCTAGGCCTTAGGGCTTGGTATCTGATGAAAGAGAGAGAGAGAGAGAGAGAGAGAGAGAGAGAGAGAGAGAGAGAGACGTAGCAACCCCAAAAGGATGATGGCAGTGAGAGTAAACTCCTGGAAGCGCCTAGAGAGGACCACCAAGGATCTCAAGATGAGGCCCTGTTACTCTGAAAGGTATTGAGGAATCCTGGATGGACAAAGCTGATCCCTTGACTCCATACCCCTGTCGTGATGCCACTCAAATACCCAGAGAGGACCTGGGCAGAGGAGAGGGAAGACGGATGGGGTCCCCGGGTCATGGAGGTCGAAGGTTAGAGAGCCTGCTACTGCACAAGGCCCCCTGGCTGGGGTGCAGAGGAAGCTGGGGTGCACCCTCCTTGCAGCCCTGCCAGGATCTGCCCAGTGACTCTGAGCAGCCCCTGCCCCTCCCTGCTCTCACCTGTGAAGCGGGGCCTTTCCCAGTTCGGCAAGTTGACCCTTGGATTTGCCAGTTCACAGACCAGCCTCAGAGATGCTTCTGCTGAGTCATCCAGGCTTGGGAGTGACTTGGCTGGAGTCCCTCTACTGAACACCTACTGCGTGCCAGTGCTGCGAGGAGGCATTGTGTCTCCAGTCCATGTGTACACACAGCTTTCGGATGCATTGGTCATTGGATTTATTCTCCTGCATTTTTTGAACCCCTTCTGTGGACTCTAGGACTTGGTGGGGTCAGGGGGTGGTTGGTGTGTGTGTGTGTGTGTGCACACTCAGGTTCAACAGGTCACATATGATTAAACGCTTAAAGTAAAACTGACAGTGGTGATGGTAATGGTGGTGGTGGTGACAATGCTGATGCCAGTGGTGATGGTGATGGTGGTGATGGTAGTGGCAGTGATGGTGATGATGTATCATGATAGTGATGGTTGTGGTGTGATGATGCATCATGACAGTGGTGGTGGTGATGGTGGTGGTAGTGGTGATCATGGCAGTGGTGGTGATGATGCTGATGACAGTGGTGATGATGACGGTGGTGGTGGTGATGGTGGTGGTGGCAATGGTGATGGTGGTGGTGGCAATGGTGATGGTGGTGGTGGTAGTGATGATGGTGGTGATGGTGGTAATGATGGTAATGATGGTGATGGTGATGGTGGTGGTGGTGGTGGTGGTGGTGGTGATGGTGATGATGGTGGTGATGGTGGTGGTGGTGGTAGTGGTGATAATGGTGATGGTGATGATGATGGTGATGGTGATGATGGTGGTGGTCATGGTGGTGATGGTGACGGTGGTGATTGTGGTGAAGCTCACTTGAGAAGACTCAGAAGCTGTTTCCTCTGATCCCTTCGCCTACCCTCCCCCTGCTAAGCTGATATTTTACCCTCCCACCCAAATGGAAACTGATGGGATGAAGAGATTGAGGTCATGGCCCCAACTTAAGGGCAGCTGGCCCTCAAGGGACCATTTAATCTTACTCCTGGCTTGGGTACTTGCGTCACAAGGCTGATCTGGGGGGAAGGGGAGTGGAAGGGAGAGACCCTAGAATAGACATAAGTCCTGGAGCCTCTGCCCAGAGCCACAGCCGCTAAGCCCTTGACAAATGAGGCCCTTTGCATTGTGGAGGGCACAGTTCCTGAGGCCTACAGGAGCGACAGCCTGGGATGACACTGCTGGCAGGGGACTGTGATGGCAGGACAGAGCAGCTGACACTGGACAGGGCCATCCCCTATGCTTGAGAAGCCATTGTCTGATGAGGGATGGCCTGCCCTTGTCCCTGGGGAGCCTGCGTCTGAGGAGCAGGAAGGAGCAGGCACACAGGGCACAGTCTTAGGGAACAGTGAGGCACTCACACACGTGGATGGATGGACAGGGAGCAGGTGTGCCTGGGCCCCCGATGTCAGGCCTACACTGTGCTCTGTTTCCCTGGAGGGGAGAACCTGAGTAGGTTACGCTCTTTGAGCTTCAGTTTCCTCATCTGTAAAGTGGGAATAGCAATGGTTGTTGGGGGAATTAAATGAATTAGCCTCTAAATGTGCTTGGAGCAGAACCCGAAGCACAGTGAACATGAGGTGAGTGTGGTCTGTTAGTAGTGGAGGGAACTGCAGAATTTTCCTAACCCCAGCGAGGGCCGGCCAACCATGGACCTGCCTCCCTGATGTGCCTTCCAAACAACAAACTCTTTAGGTGCCCGGCAGCTGTGGGGACGTTGTGATTCCCTTGGGGTTGCATTTGGCCTTTTCAGCCATCCTCTTAGGCAGGCAGGGTGGCCCATGGGACAGTAGCCTTTTTGCCTTAGGGCGAGCATGGGCACACAGAGGGTTGCTTTTATTGATTTGTTCATCTGTTTGTGTCATGCCTCCCAGCCACGCCGTGAGCTTACAGGAGCTGTGGAGCACAGGGTTTTGAGTGACCGTGGCTGACGATGGACTGGGGACTGGGCTTCCCTCCTGGGCCCTAGATATGTGGGGGTCAGATTGCTGAGGAAACAAGCCACACATTGGGGGAGAATCTGTGTTGTGTTCCGGGCTCGCAGGCCGAGGCGGGGCCTCCTCAGAAGGCGGGCTGTGTGCACACAGAGGCAAGGCCGCAGGGACTGTCTCACCCGGAGCTTCGAGAAGTTGTCAGGATGCTCCTGGGTGAGGGGGGCTGGTAGTGCATCCTGGGAGGCAAGGGTGCCACAGGGGGCACTCAGGAGGGGACAAAGAGATAGGCAGCCCAGACGGGAGCCTTCTGTCCAGGAACGGGGTGCAGGGAGAAGGCCGGAAACCTCCCCAGGGGCCGTGAGTCCTGCCCCCAGCAGCCCTAACAGCCTTGTCTCAGGGCTACTCCCTGAGGTTTGGGTTTGAAGGAGCTGGAAAAGCATTTGGTCCAGGACCCAGGAGAGGGGTGAGGACCCCCAGCAGGGAGAACTCAGATCCAAAGAGGGCATGCATGTGAAGTTGGGGTTTCCACTCAGGAGCTGGGGTGCAGGCATGGATCCTGGGCCCCTCTCTGTCCTTTCTCTGTCTCTCTTCGTCTGTCTGTCTTGTCGCTCACTCTCCGTTGGCTTTTGAGGCAAGCCATCACCTGTATCGCGGTCCCTATGGTGTTATGTTTACCTTGCATCCCTTCGCCATCCATGGCATTTCACGCACTGGACGGCCCTGCTTGTCGCCACCCTCATCTGGGCACCCAGGGCAGCGAGGACCTGTCTCTGTTCCAAGTGAGGGAGCTACAGCTGCAGAAGCCCAGGCAGTGACCGGGAGGTGCTTGGGTGACACCGTCTCTGACCGTGGGAGTGACTGCTCCCAGCTCCTGTCCTTCCATAAGCAGCTGGTGCTCACTTGTGATCCTGGGTGGTGGATGCTCTTAGTGGTTCCTTCACATTTGAGGAAATGGAGGCCCGAGTGGTGCTTGTCCATGGTCACTAGCTTGGGCTCAGGCCTGAGCAGCCAGTTTTGAGCCCTCACCCTTAACCATGTCCATGCTGTCACACGCTGTGACCCCTGAGCTGGGGCGGCATGGGGTGGCTTCCTGGATCTCTGTATAATTCCATTGCACTCAAGGGACACTGTGGCAGTAGGAAGTCCCCCAGAGCAGGCCGTCATGCTCCTCTGGCCCCAACAGCCTCTGTTTGGGCCCCCAGGGTGAGGCTGAAGGGCAGGTGCAGAGTGTTGGTGGGAGCCCTGGCTGGGGGGCTCAGGTGCTTGCTGCCCTCCTTTCCCGTGTCCATAGAAGGAAGCTGCTGTCCCAGCTCCCGCGAGTCTCCCTCCACTCTGCCTTTGTGTATTACCCCTGCCCTTTGGTCAGAGGCAAAATTGCTTGGGGTTCAGGCCCCTCTCTCAGCTGGCCTGGCTCCCAGGGGCTCTGCATGCTTTGTGGGGTGCAGCCCTGTCCTCCTTGGTGGCCGGTGGTAAGGAATCCCTGCCGAGCGCTGCCCCCTGCGGCCCCACCTGAGGCTCTTGAGCCCGAGCAGATGTTTGCGGGGCACACTGGTGCAGGCTGAACGGGCATGAGGCACCCTGCCTCTCCCGGCTCACCTGCCCTGCCCCCCCCATCCTAAGAACATGTTGCTGTGGCTTCAGTCCCAGCCACATTGTGCACCTTGCCACGGCCTAGGCACTTGTGGCCCTGTCCCCAGGGCTAATTCATGGGGAGGGAGAGGTGGACAGTCTAGGGGAGGCAGGAATCCCCTGCATGACCCTTTAGGGGGACAGGGGGAAGGTGAGCAGGGGGCTTGAGCCCGAGGTTGTTTGCACACGACTCCAAGAGAGTGCAGAGCTGTGTCTGTGGGGCTGCTGCCTGGTGCTGGGTCCCCAGGATGCTGGGGCCTTGCTCACGGGGCCCTCCCCAAGGTGAAGGGAGCTGTGAAGGAGCGGCGAGCCTCACGCCCCCTCCCAGGGGCTCAGGATTGTCCATTCGTGTCTTCGTGCTGGATACAGACTGGGAGCGTAACTCAGAGGGGCGAGGTTCTTGTTCCCCTGGGTTATGGCTGCTATTGAGCGCTTGTATGTCCGCGGAAGCCCAGCACAGTGAGTGAGACCCAGGAGCCAGACAGCCTGGGCTCAAATATCGGCCATTCCGCCGAGGAGTTGTGTGGCCCTGGGCAAAGCATTTGCCTTTCTGAGCCTCAGTTTCCCCTTCTGTAGAGCAGGGCTTATGTCAGTACCTAATTGATAGGTTGCTGTTTGTATCAAGGGAGTCAACATTCATCACGTGCTGCCTGGGCCAGCATATGGTGTATATTACGTGAGTGTTTCCTGGAGCCGTAATTTATGTGCAATCTCTCATTTTGTCTCTTTGCAAAGTAGGTGCTCCCTCCCTTTATGGAGATGTGAATCTGAGCTCAAAACAGCCGTGCGCTCTGTCCCAGGTCTGCGATGACCACCTGTTCTGGCACCGAGAGGTTTCTGGGGTGCAAGACTTGTCATGTTAGGAAGATTCCAGGCCAACTGAATAAACTGGTCACTCTACCCAGGTCACCCAGCAAACGCGTGGCTGAGCCAGGATCTGAGGCCTCTGGTGTCTGGGCCTGTGGCCCTGCCCTCTTGGGACGCTCTTCCGGGGTGGTGCCGCTCCTGGGCGCCCACACTTCGGGAGAAGGCTTCTGTCTTATCTCACTGGCCCATCAGGCACTCTTGTTCACATTATGCCCAGCAAGAAACCGAGACACAAAGAGGAAAAGTAACTCAGGTCCCCCACCCAGGCCACCTGACACCAGCGTCTCACACCCCTGTCCCCTCCGCTACAGGACCCCAGCCCTGGCTTCCAGACCTCCTTACACAGGCGTGGTCTCATATCTTCAGCTCCTTGGCCCGTGGAGTAGTCAGGGCAGGTATTGTATCCTGGTTTTTAAAAAGTTTTATTTTTTTAATTAAAAAAGATTTTAAGGGGTCAGATGTTGTGGCTCAGTGGGTTAAACTGCAGCTCGGACGCCCCCACCCATATGGAAGTGCTGGTTCAAGTGCTGGCTGCTCCACTTCTGACCCAGCTTCCTGCTAATGCACCCTGGGAGGCAGCAGAGGATGGCTCAAGTGCTTGGGCTCCTGCCACTCATGTGGGAGACCCAGATGGAGCTTCCAGGTCCTGGTTTTGGCCTGGCCCAGCCCTGGCTGTTGTGGGCATGGGCTTTTGGAGAGTGAACCAGCAGAGGGAAGGTCTCTCTCTCTTTCTATTTATTTATTTATTTTTAAAGATTAATTTATTTATTTGAAAGTCAGAGTTACACAGAGAGAGAGAGATAGAGAAAGAATGGTCCTCCATCCACTGGTTCACTCCCCAGATGGCCACAACAGCCGGAGCTGAGCAGATCTGAAGCCAGGAGCCAGGAGCTTCTTCCAGGTCTCCCATGCTGGTGCAGGGGCCCAAGGACTTGGGCCATCTTCTACTGCTGTCCCAGGCCATAGCAGAGAGCTGGATTGGAAATGGAGCAGCCGGGACTCGAACAAGCACCCATATGGGATGCCGGAACTTCAAGCCAGGGCGTTAACCCACTGCGCCACAGCGTTGACCCCTCTCTCTCTATCTCTCTGTCACTCTGCCTTTCAAGCAGGCAAAAATGAATAATGAACATTAAAAAACTTATTAGAGAGACAGACAGAAAGAGGAGAGAGAGAGCTCCCATCTACAGGTTCACTCCCCAGTTGCCTGCAGTAGCCAGGGCTGGGATATGGGAACACAATCCAAGCTTCCCGTGTGGGTGGCAGGGACCCAGGCACTTGAGCCATTACTGCTGCCTGCAGGGTGCACAGGAGCAGGGGGCTGGAGTGGGAAGTGGAGCCAGAGCTTGAACCCAGGCACTGGGATATGGGGTGTGGGTGTCCCGGGCAGCCACACGCCCGCCCCGTTACCCCTGAAGATCAGAGAGTCTGGCTTTCTCCGCTAACGCCACACAGCTTGCGAGTGACAAGAACAGGATGGCAGCTCCTCAGGGACTCTCAGCCGGGGTCTCTCCCCGATCCTGTCCCAGTTCCTATGAAGGCTTGAGGTCTCAGTCACTTCCCTGGGTCAGCTCTGCAGCAGGCAGGTATGGGGGGAGGGGGCGTGGCCCTCCTTGTGCTCAGGCCATATCAGCTGTCCTGACCGGGTCCCACCTGCTCCCAACAGGGACCCCAGTTCCACACCAGTGCTGTCCGTGGCCATCCAGGGCTCCCTCCTCCCAGTGGCTGGAGACTAAATGCTGAACAGGCTGCATTTTCCTGGCCAGGCTGCCCAGACGCTATTAATGCCAGGCTTGCTTCTAAAGCAACTAAATAAAAGAATTGGAAAGGACACGGACAAGAGTCTATAAATTCTGAACGATGTTCAGAAAAGTGGCCTGGGCTCCAGGGCCCATAAAACCCAGGCTGTCTGCTGGGTCGGGGCGATTTACGGGCCCCTCCTCTGCTGCGGGGTCTCCTGTCCATCAAGCCTCCATCCAGAAGGTTCTTTTTCTCTTTAATTCCCACTTCCACAGTCCTTAGCATAGCAGGGTTGTCTTCGGACCACTCCTGGGGAGGAGTCACTTCCCCATTGAACAGATGGGAAAATGGAGGCACAGGATGGGTTTGTGAATTGGATAGTGACCCAGCTGCCCTGATGCTGGCCTGACAGCGCTCGCTGATGTCTCTCGCTGTCCTACGCTCTGATGCGTATCGATGCGTGTTCTCACCTCTACAGCCCTTTTGTGTTGAGGACACTGAGGGTCGTGGCGGCTTGCTCAGGAGCACACAGATGGCAAGTGGCAGGGCGGGGGTTTGCAGCCTTGTGGTGCAGGTGAAGCACCCACTGGCCGAGGGGAGCCAGCTGTGCGTCTCCTCCCACGGGACCGAGGGCTCCTCAGTTGCAGGCGCTCTGTGCTCTGGGCAGCTGCAGTCCATTCGGAGAGGCAGCCCAGGGGCTGTGAAGGCCGGCTGAGCAGTGCCGTGGGTGGAGAGAAGCCTGGCCTGGGGGTCTGGAAACCCAGATGCCCCGCCCAGCTCCACCACCCAGAGCCAGGTGACCTGGTGCCCTTTGCGGTGTCCCCCACACCCCGCTTGGCCTCTGCCTTCCCCTGGTTTGGCGGGAGGTGGGCACCACGTGGCATCTGTGGGCACCACGTGGCTCCAGTGCCAGATCTGGCCCTATCTTCACCGTCAGAAGTCCAGAGCAGCGGCCAGTGCCGTACTGCCCTCTAAATACCAGTGCTACTTACAGCAGCTGGCACCAGTGGGAATCCGGGGCTCCCACCATGGCTCCCCGCTCCCCGTGTGTCGGCCTGATGAGGTTTGCTGCGGTGGGGGGCAGGCACGGGGCCTGGCTGTCATGAATTATTTGCAGCTCAGTGCTGCTTTCCCATTGGGGTGGGGCTGGGTTCCAAGTCTCCCTTTTCTGACCAAGTCTGTGAGGACCCCAGGTCTGTGAAGTCCCTGGGTGCTCCCGGCCTGGCCACCCTCGCCTGCCTCCATTCAGCTCCCTTGCAGTGAGTGGAGGTTTGCCAAGCGTCTGGGATCATTGCTTGATTGAAAAGGACCTGTTAGACTGGGTTCCTGCCCTTAACGGGCTCCCTGCGTGATGGAGAGGCAGCGAGGTAGGCAGGCGATTGCAGTGTGCCGTGGAGGTGGTGCTCAACTGGAGGTGAGCGACCTGGAGAGCTTCCAGGGGGAGGCGGTTTCTCTCTACCTCCATGCCTCTGGTTAAACAGTGGCGGCAGCCTCCTGCAGGGCCTCTCGGGGTTCTGTGCCCCCTCTTACGCAGACACTTTGCTGGAGATGCGCTCAGCATGAACTCTGAACTCTTCGGGTCGCCTGTACCACGCTGGCCCCGCCCCTCCGCTTGTCTGCTTCTGTCCCTCCTCTGTGCCCGCTCCTGGGGCTTTGACATTCTAGAACACACCACGCTCTTCCCCATCACCCGGCCTTTGCATTTTCTGGACCCTGGCCTGGCTCCTTCTCAGCCTCTGGGTGACACCCAGGCTAAGGTCGGCCTCCCTGCTGCTCTCAGGGCAGCTCGCCCCGCCACAGGTCCCTTTCTGGACTCTGCTTGCTTGTCTGTTGGCCATTCCTCTTCGACTGTCGGTGAGCAGTGTGCAGGCTGCGCTGGGAAAGGGGCAGGGTGGGGGGCAGGAAGTGAAGGCGCAGACTCTGTTGCTTGCATTGGCTGCATGCAGGTCTCCTGGTACCATTCACCAGCTGTGTGTCTCTGTGGAGGTGGCTTTGCCTCTCTGTGTCCCACTTCCCGGTGCCTGCCCCCTAGAAGTGTGGTTTGGTCACTTGAGCTGATACTCGCATCTAGTTTTTGGTAAAGATTTATTTATTTATTTATTTGAATGGCAGAGTTACAGAGAGAGAAAGGGGAGAGAGAGAGAGAAGGAGAGAGAGAGAGAGAGAAAGAAAGAGAGAGAGAGAGAATCTTCCATTTGCTGGTTCACTCTCCCGCATGGCTGCAACAGCCAGTGCTAGGCGAGGCTGAAACCAGGAGCCAGGAGCTTCCTCTGGGTCTCCCACGTGGGTGCGGGGGCCTAAGCACTTGGGGCATCTTCCAGTGCTTTCCCAGGCCATTAGCAGGGAGCTGGATCAGAAGCAGAGCAGCCAGGACAGGAGCCAGCGCCCGTATGGGATGCTGGCACCGCAGTAGGCAGCTTCACCTGCTATGCCACAGGGCCGGCCCCTACTTGCGTGTATTAAAACAGCGTCTGGCTTATGACAGGTGTTCAGTCAATATCAGCTATCATTATTATTTTTATATCCAGTGCTTAGAAGGGTGCCTGACTCCATCAATATTTGATGATTGACAAAGACACCTGGTGGAAACTTCAAGGTAGAGGGACAGGGCTGGTTAAAGAGAAAACAGTGGCTGTCAGCCCTGGCTTCCCCACAGAGTCCCCAGTGGCGGGGGTGGGGGGGCTTTAGTGATGCCAGTCCCTGAGCCTCACCCCAACAGAGTCTGACTTAATGGATTGGGGTCGCCTGCTATTGGAATGTGGATTTTTTTAAGGGTGACAGAGAGAGAGAGAGAGAGAGGTTTTCCATCTGCTGATTCACTCCCCAAATGGCTACAACAGCCAGGGCTGGGCCAGGCTGAAGCCAGGAGCCCAAAATTCCATCCAGGTTTCCCTCGTGGGTGGCAGGGCCCCAGTCCTCTGGCCATCTTCCACTGACTTCCCAGATGCCTTAGCAGGAAGCTGGATCAGAAGCAGAGCAGCCGGGAATCAAACCAGCTCTCCAATATGAGAACATGGCGGTGCAAGCAGTGGCTTAACCCACCAAGCCACAACACTGGCCCCCAGATCAGTTTTCAAGCTCCCACTGGATTCTGCCTGGGTCAAGAAGCACAGGGGTGGGGAGGGCAGCCATTGCCAGTCCTGAGAACATCGTGTGGTTGGGAACACTCTCCTAGAGGAAGTGGTTCTGAGTGGAGGGAGTGGCGGGTGGGGCTGGGGCAGAGGAGTTGAAGGGCAGCACAGGGAGGCAGGTGCAGGCCAGGGTGGGGCCTGCGTGCCCTGTCAGGGAGCTTAGGCTTGGTGGGGAAGCCTGCAGGGAACTGCAAGGCGCTTAAGCCGGGAATGACACGGTCCAGCGATTTGCCTTTAAGGAAATTGGCTGTGGCGGCTGAGTGGAGATGGATTCCTGTGAGTGAAATTGCAGGCGTGGAGCTCAGAGAGCAGAGGCCTCTGCCACAGTGAGGGCAGAGCAGGGCCTGGCTTGTATGTGCAAGGCCCCTAGCGGGTCTCCAGCTGAGCAGCATAATCCGCCCCACGGTGTCTGAACAGAGCAACCCGGGCAGTGCGGCACCAGCCCGCGGGGCCCTGGGCTGACATAACCCCATCGCAGCCTGACCTCCACCAGCCCGGGACTTGGGAGCACACTCCAGTCCACGGTCCCCTGCCCCCAGCTGGTGGTTTCAACCTAGAAATTGCACCCTGCACCCTAGGCGCACCGAGACCCAGTGCCTCGATTGTACCCACCACTCCTGGGTGCAGGCTGCTCCTCCCTCCGGGGCTGCTATGCCAGCAGTAGCAGCTGAGGCGTTTGCTCCATCTCCGCCCGGATCCTGGGGGAGACCCGTGCTTCCTGGTGCTCCCCCCCATCAGTCCCCCGCCACCAATCCTTTTCCCTCTGATTGTTCCCTTGCCCTCCCACATGTGCGTGGGTCTCCCAGCTGCCTTCATGTGGCGGGGCTCTTGATAAGTGACCCGTGTCTTTCCTGCTGCACCCCACGGTGTGTGTGTGCCGTCCCTCTGAGACAGTATACAGGGGTGCTCCAAGTTGGGTCTGCCACCCCCGGCAGGGAGGTCCTGGGCAAGTCCTCTGTCTTAGTCTCCTTGTCAGTGAGCATGGGGGTGGCACCACAGAGACAATTCTTTTTGTCTTTCTTTTTTTTTAAAAAAATATTTTATTTATTTATTTGAGAAGTACAGTTGGAGACAGAGGCAGAGAGAGGTCTTCCATCTTCTGGTTCACTCCTCAAATGGCCACAACAGCTGGAGTTGAGCCAATCTGAAGACAGGAGGCAGGAGCTTCTTCTGGGTCTTCCACATGGGTGCAGGGGCCCAAGGTCTTGGGGCATCTTCTGCTGCTTTCCCGGGCCGTAGCAGAGAGCTGGATTGGAAGTGGAGCAGCCAGGATTCGAACTGGTGCCCTTATGGGATGCTGGTGCCGCAGGCAGAGACTTAGCCTACCACGCCACAGTGCAGGCTCCAGACAATTCTTTAGACCAGCGACACCAGTAGTGAGAACAGGTTGATTTGGCTGTCCAGTTGAGCAGACACAATAGGCTTTGATTTAACACTGTTTCTTAGCGTTAGAGGAGGACGTGAGAGAGCCAGGATACAAGCTCACACGGCATCTTCAGCTTCATCTTTATCTGGTAGGGAGGCCCAGAGGTCCTTGCCCCGGCCACGCGGGGCGCGTGGGCTGCTGTGGACAGCAGCGGAGATGTGTGGGCGTCTCCTGGTACAGAGAGGCTGCAGCCTCATTCCTGGCTGCTCTGTCTCCTCAAAGAGATGCACACCGGCAGGGCAGGGGGTCCCAGTACGCAGAGCAGACGCCCCCATCCGTGGCTGTGGGTGTTGTGTGTGGTATCGAAGGACGGTGGGGGCATTTTCCTAGGGAGGCCTGGGCTCAGGCTGCTGCCTGTACATGTTTCTGTAGCAGGGGCGCAGTAGACTACCATCACCTAACAAAGACAGGAACCGATTCGCAACAGAGCAGGGAGAGGAGGAAGAAACCACAGACCATGTGCAAAGAGCGGATCTCATTTCCCCATTTGGGGTAAACTGGGCATCGGGCGGCTGGCAAGGCGGCGGGTCTGGACCTGGCGGTTCTTGAGCCCGCTGTTGGGGGCCTCCCAGGACATAGCGCCAGCACTGGGTTTTCCAGAGAAGCCTCCGCAGCTCACCCGAGGTGGGGGCGGGGGGTGTCCCTGCAAGGTGCCTGCCCCGGCCACCACCCCGGCCCCTCCACTTCGGGATGCCAAGCCCGCCCCTTCTCCCTTGAAGTTGCTGAAGGTGGGGCCGCCGTGGGACGGAGTGGCTACAGACGTGCACGGTGCAGACCGGCAGTGACATGCCCGTGTGCAGATGTGTTCCTGGTCAGTGCTCAGTGCACGTTCCGGCTGCCACCACTCTGCCCCTTCCATGGCCCCGCTCCATCACCTGGAGTCCTGCCTGTCTCCTGGAGCTGAGATTCCTAAGGGGCAGGAGGAGGAGGGGAGTGCAGAGGGGAAGCCAGGAATCAGGAGGGCTTCGGCGTGCTGGGGTGGACACAGTGAAGTGGTCAGGCTGCTCCCTTTGTGCCCCTGAAGGGCTGGAGTTGAGGGGCTTCTTTGTGGTTCATCTTCTGCCTGTGGCATCAGTTCAAAGCCCCTCTTCCCCAGGTATTTCATCCCATTGGCTGCAGGGGGGCTGTGCCCCCCAATTTTGCTTTCTCAGCTTTGCCTCCATGCGAGAGCAAGGGCACCCTTGGTTCCTCCCGCTGGACCTCAGGGAGGAACACCTGTGCAGGACGCTACCTACCTCAGGGGGCTTCCCCCCACCCCCCTTTTCTCCAGGAAACTGGTGAGCTCAGGGAGGAGCCTCAGAGCCTGACCTGGGATCCTGGCTGTCCCAGGGCCTCACACTTGACCTTGATCGAACGTCTGTCTACTCTTCTGTTTGCTCACTTGAAAAATCAGAAGACAGGGGCCGGCACTGTGGCACAGTGGGTTAACACCCTGGCCTGAAGTGCCGGCATCCCATATGGGTGCTGGTTTGAGATCTGGCTGCTCCACTTCCAATCCAGCTCTCTGCTGTGGCCTGGGAAAGCAGTAGAAGATGGCCCAAGTGCTTGGGCCCCTGCACCCACGTAAGAGACTCGGAAGAAGCTTCTGGCTTCGGATCAGTGCAGCTCTGGCCATTGCAGCCAACTGGGGAGTGAACCAGCAGATGGAAGACCTCTCTTTCTGTCTCTACCTCTCTCTGTAACTCTTTCAAATAAATAAAAAATAAATCTTTAAAAAAATCAGAAGACATGGGAGCCTCAGACATAGTACCCCAAGGGCTCTAAGGAAACGGGCGCCTCTTCCTACTGCAAACACCCTCTGTGTGTTTCTCTTTTGGGCCACTCTCAGAGTGGGGGAGGTGGGTGGAGGCCTACAGTGATTCTTCCGGGGCTCCACAAGTGCCTCTGTCAGGTGGTCCTGGCTGCCTTCAGCCAGGCAGGCAGCATTGCATCCCCCGACCCTGGGTCGAACACTCCGAGCTGGGGGGAGCCGAGGAACTCCAGGTCCACCTTGGTGAGGCTTCTGTTTGCACTCTGTGTCCCGACAGTGTGCTCTGAGGCTGGGTCTCCAACAGCCGGCGGTCTGGTACTGTCTGACTCCACCAGCAGGTCGTGTGTTCATGGGGATGCTTTGTGCACTTGTGCCCCGGGGACGGTGAGGACTGCAGCCGCGGGGGAGGCTGGGGCGCCCGACGGTGGGATTAGGGCTGGGGCAATGAGACAGCGCAGGAGATTTGTGCTTTCCACATTTCTGAACACTCACGTGACTCGCACTGTGGAAAACGGATTGGATGATGCAAAAGCAGGTAGAGAGACCGGTTGAGACTAGTCTGGACTAGTTCCGGAGAGAAGCAACCCTGGCTTGGATTGTGGCCCTGGTGGGAATGGAGAGGTATGGGCTGATGCCGGAGCGGCTTAGGTGGTCAGACGGACAGGCTGGATGAAGCCTGCATCCGGCTGGGGGAGCTGTGAATGAGATAAATCATCCACGGCGAGCCTCCGGTTTCTGTCTTGGGCAGCTGGTTGGAGGGTTCAAGTACGAGATCTGCGAGGGCAGGCACTGCTCCCCAAGCAGCACCTGAACACATAGTAGGTCCTCAGTAAACCTTGGCTGTCTGACTGCTGGCTGTTGGTTGCAAGCATGGCAGAAGCTGCCTATGACAAACGTGGGTCCCTGTGTTGGACTCCTCTGCTGGACGCTCAACGTGGTTGGGACAGGTGGCTCAGGGCTGGGGGCTTGGACTCAGACCCAGACGACCTCAGTTGGAATCCCAAGGCTTTCCTTTCCCGGGGAAGTGACTGAACTCCCCTGAGCCTCAATATGTTTACCTCTAAAATGGGGATAAAAAGAATGGTTCCCTTACAGGGGCGCTATGCCGAGTCAATGAGAGAATGCCGTAGAGCGAGCGTAAAGGGGCCGGTGTCCATGGCAACCGTGGTGCTCTCCAGGCAGAGACGCTATTGAAGTCTTTGGGGACAGGGCTGGAGACTGCCGGGAGACTGGCCCTCCTTGCACATCCTGATCTCTCTTCTTGTTCCTTGGTCGTCCAGGAGATGAGGCCGCTTGTGACATGGCCTCAGGCTCCCGGGCGCCGAGGGAGAGGCGGATGTCTGGGGATGCGGCTGTCTCCCGATCTACCTTCTCCTTGGCTCCGTCTCAGCTTAGTCACAAAGAAATGTGTTTTAAAAATAGCAACAGGTGAGGAGCATCCAGATGGAACCCCCTGAACGCCACCGCTCCTCTAGTGGGCTTTGCACCGAGATGAGTGACAGGAAGCCCCGGCGGCGGCGGCGGCTGCTCCCTGTGCCTTTCCTACCTGTGACTGAAAGTGAGAACTCAGCAAGCTAAGAGCCCCGAGGCAGCTCGGAGGAAGAGGCGAGGGAGCCTGTGGGCCCAGCCGCTGTCTCCCTGCTGCCATCCGGGTGTGGCCGGGCTGGAGCGAGCCACGTAAGCGCAGGCCTGGAGCAGTTGTCTGTGTGCAGAGAGGCGGATCTTCCCAGAGCAGCCCAGGGACAGGGGACGTCTGTGGATAGCACGCAGGTGTGCAGGCTGCACAGGCAGCCAGGCTCTCAAAGCCGCCCTTCAGCTCAGAGGCAACCTTCAGGAAGACAAGGGCGGGGCTGACGCCAGGGAGTGGGCAGCCAGCCCGTCAGCGAAACCCAGATGTAGCTCTCAGGGAGAAGGCCCAGGACACGCTTGCACACGCACACACACGCACACACTGACTTTCCCGCCCTGCACACTGGGGCGCATGCTCACCTGCAACAGCCACGGGCCAGCCCCGACTGGGGCTCGTGTGCTTGGCTGCGTGTGCCTTTGTGTGTACAATGGAGGCTTACCAGTCAATTTCGAGGAATGTCTTCACTTCCAGGCGGTGACGGAAATAGACCACGTTTCTTTTCAGGGCTCTCTCGTGCTGGTTAACACGTGCAATATGTGTGTGTGTGTGTGTGCGCGCGCTGGTTGAGCCAGGAGGCTCTATTCCTGCTGTGTCTCCCGTGGCTCAGGGTCCTTCCAGCTTCGGGGGCAAGCCGAGGGGCGCTCCCATGTGCACCTGCTCTGGCTGCAATCACAGGGCCTTGGCCTTCTCTCCAGGCAGACCCCATCTGCTTTTGGGGATGTGAAAGTAGGACTCGCTCTCTCTTTTTTTTTTAAAGATTTATTTTATTTATTTGGAAGACTGAGTTACAGAGAGAGGTAGAGACAGAGAGAGAGGTCTTCCATCCGCTGGTTCACTACCCAGATGGCCGCAATGGCCGGAGCTGTGCCAATCTGAAGCCAGGAGCCAGGAGCTTCTTCTGGGACCCCCTAGCAGGTGTAGGGGCCCAAGCACTTGGGCTATCTTCTACTGCTTTCCCAGGCCACAGCAGAGAGCTGGATTGGAAGAGGAGCAGCCAGAACTCAAACCGGCGCCCATATGGGATGCCGGCGCTTCAGGCCAGAGCTTTAACCTGCTGCGCCACAGTGCTGGCCCCCTGAAAGTAGGACTCTTGTCTCTTCTCATCCCTGTTCTCCCCCTCACACCTACCCCTACTTTCATTCACCTGGCTGGTTCCTCAGCTCCTGCTCCTCCAACCCCAGAAGGCCTCCTGGGGCCCTTGAGGTGTGCTTGTACTGCCCAGAGCCCTCCACTACCCAAACTGGCCTGCCCCTTACCACCACCTCCAGGAAGGTTTCTGTGATTACTCCAGCTCAGCCTTGCCCATAGCTCCCCACGTACCCATGAGCTGTACCCCTCATCTATCTCTTTTCACTGGTTATTGGAAAATATTTATTTATTTGAAAGAGTTATATATAGAGAAACAGAAATGAGATTTTCCATCTGCTGGTTCACTCCCTAGATGGCTGCAACAGCCAAGGCTGAGCCAAGCTGGAGCCAGGAGCTTCATCTGGGTCTCCCACGTGAATGCGGGGGCCCAGGCACTTGGGCCATCCTCTGCTGCTTTCCCCAGGCCATTAGCAGGGAGCTGAATAGGAGGTGGAGCAGCCAGGACACAAACAGGCGCCTGTCTGGGATGCCGGCATCTCAGGTGGTGGTTTTAGCTGCTATACCAGGACAGCGGCCTCTCATCTACTGATTTTAAAATAATCATTCTGTATCACTTTCCTGAGGCCGTAGCTGGACTGTCACCTTCCAGGGAACAGATGTATCCTCTCTGGTCCCAGCTGTGCTCATTGGCTCATTCATTCATTCTTCAGAAGCTTCTTGAATAGCTGCTAGGTCCCCAGGGCCATGCAGGTGAGCAGGATGCATGGTTTCCCGCTGCGGGGCTCCTGGCTTCTAGGTGCCCATGGCGGAGGGCAGGTTCCTGGGGCCCCTGGGCGTGGAAGTCTGAGCTGGAGCTGGGCCTGCTGGCCCCCGTCCATCTCCTGCAGCCCCTCAGTAGCACATCCCCGCGGGAACTCCCGCTCTGTTCCTTCCTCTCCCGCCACGGTTCCACCGACGTTGAGCCGGAGCTCTTGCTTCTCTGTCACCTGAAAAGCAGCGTCCCTCGCCGTCTGTCAGCCTCTCCTCTTGAGTGGCGTCCTCACCATCCCTCCCCCCCAGAGCTGGAAGCCCAAGGAAGTCACATGCGAAGCCCACGGCTCCCTAGTACTCCGTGAACTGGCAGGGCCTCCTGCCGCCAGCCCCGGGCAGAGGAGCCGGGCGCTGCATCTGCTGTCTCTGGGTCAGTCCCACACCAGCCATCGGCAAAATGAAGGCCACTGCAGAAAGCCCACAGGGTCCCCTCTGGCCTTGACCTTCCGTGTGAGGGCTGGGTCCAGGTCTGTCCTTTCCATTCTTCCACTGCCTGCGGTGCCGAGTGGAGGATGGCGCCACCCCGGGGCCAAGCGTCCCTTAGCCCGTGTGGGCACCCACATCTTGGCTGCATCGTTAGAGTGGGAGCGAGCATGAGGCATTCGGGGTACGGTAGCTTCTGGGTGTTCTGGAGCTCCCACATTCCTTGTTGTCAGACTTTTTCACCGGAAGTAGATTTTCACCAGACCACCAGGTACACACGCAGGCGCAAGGCGTGAGTGGCGGGCCCCGCAGCCTTGCTTGGCGCCGTGGCCTCTCCCTAGTCTCGTTGGCACCGTTCTGTTCTGTGAAGCCACTGGTCTTGACCCACTCGTGGGTGGTGAGCTGCGGTTTGATCAGCACCATCCGGACGCATGGCAGGTGTGGTTTGAAGGCTGCGCAGAACACGTGTGTTCCAGTGCGGGTTAGTTAGGGAAGCAATGCCTGCCGGAGCAGCTTCGATATGGGCCGTGCAGGCAGAGCCTTTCCCAGCGCAGCAGGCCAGCACCGCCATGCCCTCCCCCTGCCTCCCCTGCCCGAGGCTCCCCGGCTTCCCAAGCCCCCAGCTGGGCCAGGGACGATGTCTCACGCCTTGTAGCACCCTGTGCCTGGCCACGGGTGGGGCTCCTGGAGCCAGGAGCGGGGTCTCTGGTGTGTGTGTGGGGTGTGTGGATGCCACCCTGGTGGCCAGGGCGCTGTCCCGGACACCTGCAGGCGTTGCGGTGTGTAGGCTGGGCCAGTGCGCCCTCTCAGCCTGGGTCCCGTGCAGTCCACAGACACCTGTTTAGCACCTTCTCTGTTTCTCATGCTGGGTGAGACACGAAGGCCCCAGGAGTGAATATTCCTGAAAACCAGTGCTCCCTGAGTGTTCTCTAAGAGAAGGAGACGCACGCCCTGCTCTCCAGGAGCTGGGGGTCTGGGGCGAGGGAGTGAGGGTACGGACAGATGGTTAAAGCGCTCCTTGCCATGGGCAGGCCCACTCAGGGAAACGTGGGAGGGGGAGGCGGCCGCTGCACACCAGCTGCTCCCCTCCAGCGGGATTTGCTAGAAGAGCACATTTGTCGATAGGCCTCGGGGAGCCCCTCCAGGCTGGGGAGCGCCAGGGGCAGACTCAGTGCTGTGAGCATGGGGAGGTGTGCAGGAAGGGCCGGAGGAGGAGCAAGGGTGGGGCAGGCCCTGGGGCGCCACGTCCCGCCTTGGTTCTCCTAAGGACCTCTGATCCCTCGCTGATCTCAGAAACTGGACAGACTGTCAGGGTTGAAAGTCTGGGGATTAGCCAGGTATTAGCACTGGGGTCCCGGGGCCTCCCCACCCCCCACCTCCGCCCAACTCCCAACCTGGGCCAGGCCATGCTGAGGCCTGGGACAGTCCTGGGGCACTGGGGATTTCCAGGGGCAGGGGTCTAATCCAGGGAGGATTCATGGTGGCGACGGGAGTCAGCGGACGATAACGGCTTTCTGTAGGCGCCTGATTCACAGTCATCAGGAAGTCTCACAGACTGCTCCTCGCACATAGAGAAGGACCCTCCCTGCCAAGCCTTCCTGACAAATGCAGACAGCCAGGGTGGCAGCCTCCCACCCCCACCCTACCCTTCTCACCTGCCCCTAGCCATCATCAGAGTCTTCATCTCTCGAAGACCCGACCCTCCACACCCCAACATACACTCCCTTTCATGCCTCCCTTCGATCCAGGGGCGTGGGTGTGGGTCTCACTGTGTTCACAGCTCACGCCCCAGGTTGCCTGGGCAGCCTCCCCTGCGAGCTCCCCTCCCCTCCATCCTCCAGCCTGATCCTCCCGCAAGCAGGACGCCAGCATCCCCTGCTCCCTGCGCAGTGTGGTGGGCGCACGGCGCTGTGGGTCCCGAGCTGCCTCTGCCGACTGTGGCACCTTGGGCAGCTACGTCTCTGTGCTGCTGTTTTCCCTTCTTAGGATGGAGGTGCCAACCATGCTACCCAGCCCACAGTGGTTTTGGGGGGACTTGAGTGACAGAATGCCACCGAGTGTGACAGCTGATGTGACCTTAGGACAACCCTCACCTCACGAGGTCAGGACGCCTCCTCTGGGTCCTCGCTGCCCACCCTGCCTCCCGTGACACTTGCGGGTCCCTCTCCCTCTCAGCTCACTGACTTCTCAGTTTTACTTGTTTATTTTCACCTGCGACACTCCAGTGAGCGATGTCCCATCCAGCGGTTCACTTCCCAAATGCATGCCAAAGCCAGGAGCTGGGAACTCAGTCTGGGTCTCCCGTGCCGGGGGTGTGCCCTGGAGTGCCCGGGCCACCATCTGCTGCCTCCCAGGGGTGTGCATTAACAGGAAGCTGGACCGGAACCAGAGCTGGCACTCGAACCCGGCCACATGGGATGTGGGTGTCCAAAGAGGTGACTTAACTGCTGTGCCAAATGCCCGCTCGAGGTCCTTGACCTTAAAGCCCCTAGAGCACGGTGTCCACGCCCCTTCCCCACCCCCACGTGCCTTGGCCAGGGGCCGCTCCTCCTTGCCAGACCTGGCAGTGGTCAGGAGCGGGGCACAGGCCCTTAGCAGGGCACAGGGACCCAGAACTTCCTGGATACAGCCAGGACATCTGGCTGCTCCGGCCCCTGCCGTGGCCTCTGGACTCCTGGTCTGGTGTTCACTGGAGGGGCTGGGCTGAAGGAGGAAGCGTTGGAGCATCCCTCCGCAGGATCACAGCAGCTTCCCTGGGAGCCGTGGGTTAGGCCTAGGAGCAGGAGGATCCGCTCATCAGCCAGAAGGCTCCTCCCTTAAGGGACCTCCACCCCGGAAGTCTGCGCCTTCTTTTAGGCAAATAGGCAAGTGAGTCCTGGCGCAGTATTTAGGAACCAGGGGACAGCACACACAAGGGAGCAGCCTTTAGAAAAAGGCTTCCATGGGCCAGCGCCGCGGCTCACTAGGCTAATCCTCCGCCTTGCGGCGCCGGCACACCGGGTTCTAGTCCCGGTTGGGGCACCGATCCTGTCCCGGTTGCCCCTCTTCCAGGCCAGCTCTCTGCTGTGGCCAGGGAGTGCAGTGGAGGATGGCCCAAGTGCTTGGGCCCTGCACCCCATGGGAGACCAGGAGAAGCACCTGGCTCCTGCCATCGGATCAGCACGGTGCGCTGGCTGCAGCGCGCCAACCGCGGCGGCCATTGGAGGGTGAACCAACGGCAAAAGGAAGACCTTTCTCTCTGTCTCTCTCTCTCTCTCACTGTCCACTCTGCCTGTCAAAAATTAAAAAATAAATAAAAAAAAAAAGAAAGAAAAAGGCTTCCATGAAGCAACATTGTCAGCAATCGCTGTCAGTTACACAGAACTTCCTGCTCCCCCGGCTCCCTAATGTCAACCCCTCCACAGTGCCGAGGAGGTAGGTATTAGAGATGCTGCTTAACACACAAGGCACAGAAAGGCTGAGAAACCTGCCTGGGGTCACACAGCAAGGCCAAGACCTGCACACTCAGTAATCTCAGGTCTGCAGGAGCGTCTCTGAGCCTCTGCATGTGACGGCGTGGGTCCCGTCCGTGGTACCCCTGCTGCCTCGCTTCCTTCCCCAGGTGGGACTCTCTCACATCTTCTTGTTCTTTACAGGATGTATTGTCCAAAATTGAGTTATGAGCGTACTATTTTAGATGTTCAAAGAATTGTGCAATTAGCAAATAAAATAGAGAAGTTTTAAAAATACAATTATTTTTAAAATCCGTGCAATTAAATAGTCCTGTTACAAAGAAAAACAGCTGGCATGTTTACCGAGGCTTCGGTGTGTGCAGAGGCCAGTCCTCTCCGGGGGAAGCGCGTGGAAGGCATTGGTTCACAGCGAGTCCTCGGGAACAGTTGCCATGGAGGAAGCACAGACCCGGGTGTTGCGGTCAGGTACACAGGAAAGATCCTTGCACTCGTGAAGATTAGTGTGATGGGGATGCAGTCGGCTTAATAAGCCAATGGACAAACAGTGCCTTCGCACTGGAATCCGAGCTACGGAAAGGAATTGTGAGTGCATCAAAGACACCCAAGGCAGCCTGTGTGGACCTGGGGGGGCTCGGGGAAGGCTGTCCTCTGAAAGGGATGCAGAGACGTCATGACACGAAGTGAGTATGAGAAGAAAATTCGGTGCCTCTGGTTCACTGCCTTCATTTGTTTCTGCTTCTCTCATTCCAAGTTTGAAATGCAGTGAAAGGAATTTTCTCACAGAAGTATCTGGAAATGTAGGAACTAAGCTCCAATACTGGGGGAAAAATGAGAGCATTTTTATCAACATCATCGTGAAGTGGGCGTTTGGAGCATATGCACCCAGATCTTAGTCACTTCTCTACTTCTTAACTGACTGCCATCAAGGACGTCCGTGTGTCTTACCCCATCCTTGTCTCCCCGCCTCTTCGCCAAACACCGACATGCATCTGCTAGAATCATTGCAAGAATCCCAGGAAATCGTATATTCATCAAGTTTAACTCTTGGCACACACTCGGTGCTCCAACCGAGTGTCCACATAGTCCCTTCTGTCCACATAGCCTCTATGTCATGTCCCTATCATTGGGAGTCATTTTTTTTTAAAGGTTGATGAATTTATTTGAAAAGCAGAGTTACAGAGAGAGAGAGAGATCTTCCATCTGCTGGTTCACTCCCCAAATGTCTGCAATGGCTGGAGTTGGGCCAATCCAAAGCCAGGAGCCCGGAGCTTCATCTGGGTCTCCCACATGAGTGCAGGGGCCCAAGCACTTGAGCCATCTTCTGCTGATTTTCCAGGTTATTAGCAGAGAGCTGGATCAGAAGTGGAGCAGCCAGGTCTTGAACTGACACCCATATGGTGCAGGTGGTGGTTTAACCCAGTGTACCACAGCACCGGCCCCATGGGTAAGTCATCCTGACTAAAGAACATTCAGCAACAGGTTTTCTAAAATTAGATATGCCGCATCAATATCAATCAATGGAAAGGCTTTAAAAAATATAGATGCATAGGCCCCATCCCAAGAGATCTTAACTTGGAAGAAGCCCAGACTCTGCAGTTGTCAAGTTTTCCGAGTATTTCCGACCATGCGCTGAATTGCTCACTGCTGCCTTTCTTTGTTGATGGCCCTCTGGCCTCAAGGTCAAGGCCCATCTCTCAGCCAGGGCCTCTGGAGCCTCCCTGACGCTCACCCAGTGGGCTCCATCCTCAGATCCCCAACGCCTTGCGTACTCTCTTCCCCCGCGGCTGTCCAGGTTGAAGATGGGCGGCGGCCACTTGGCCCCTCTCGGGCCCCCTGCTGCTCTGCCTCCTCGACTCGCCGTGCTCTGTTGTCCTGCACGTGTGATCTCTGAGCGGGCTGGGACAGCATCTCTGAAGCTCAAATGCCAGGCCCTTGGGGACAGGCTAATTCGTGCCCTGTTTCCTTGGAGCCTTCACAAAGCAGGACATGTGCTAGACCCATGGAGGCCTCCTGAGCCCTGGTGGGTGATGGAGTTGCCTCCCCTGCAGCACCTCTGTCCTGAGCTCACAGAGCCCTCAGGGTCCCAGGCTGGGGCCTGCACAGAATGATGAGGCCTGCAGGTGGGACTGGCTGGGGGCCCAGGCAGGCACCTGGCCGTGGAGTATGGATTATGATCTTGGTTATTATCTGGTCTCTTGCTCTTACGAAGCTCGTAGTCTGAAAAGACATGGATTAGGCAAAATCAAAGGATGCTTTGGGCTGGATTTGTGTCTTGGGTGGCCATAGGGGTGGGGAAAACTGGGGGGTCACTCGTGCAGGGGAACAGGTGTAGAAGAAATCATCCATTCAAAAGACGGTCCAGGGCAACCGCAGGTGCATAAGTATGTGTGTGAGTGTGTGTGTGTAAGAGAGAGAAAGAGAGAGAGGGAGGGATGGGCCTGGTTCTAGTTCCCTGCACACTAACTAGCTGTGTGACCTGGTGCCCACCACCTGCACCCTCTTCTGTACTCACTCACCACCCCGGGGACCAGAAGTGTTGCCTGCTCTGAATAGTGCTAAGATGGTGGCATCATCTGCAGACCCAGCTGTGGGTGGATCCTTCTGTGGCCAATCTCACGGTGGCAGCACCAGCGCCCCTTCCTCTACTAGTCACAGAGGTGGGGCCCACACCCACCCTCAACACAGCCTCACATCACACCCAGCTTCACAGAGCAGGGAGGGCCCACGGGTAAGAGGGGCCTGCCAGGGTGCCAAGGGCCTTCCTTTAGACACGGCTGGGTCCCTGAGGGCCACGCAAGTGCCAGGTGGGAAAGTTGCTGTGTGGTGTGCGAGGGAACCTGGGAGCCCTCCTGATGCCCATGGCACCTCCCGGCTGCTCCAGACCCCAATTCAGAACCACAAGGCCCATTCCAGACCCACCAGCTGGAGGGGCCCTTCCAGGTGGCTCAGGTGGAGAGACTGGGGTTTGAGGGGAGCAGGTGTGCTGACAGTGAGGGCCAAGGTGGCCAGAACGTGCCTGGAGCAGAGTGCATGCTGGGCATGTTACTGTTGTCATGGAGGTTATCCTGATCTTATTATATCTCTGATTGGGAGCTTCCAGTTGGAAATGGACTTAGATGTCAGCAAAAAGAAAGATTTAGAGCCAGTGCTGTGGCACGGCAGGTGAAGCCTCCGCCTGCAGTGCCGGCATCCCATACGAGCACTAGTTTGAGTCCTGGCTGCTCCATTTCAGATCCAGCTCCCTGCTACTGCACCTGAGAAAGCAGCCGAAGATGGTCCAAGTGCCCCTGCCACCCATGGGGGAGAACTGGATGGAGTTCAAGCCTCCTGGCTTCAGCCTGGCCCAGCCTGGCCCAGCCTGGCTGTTGGGGCCATTTGGGGAGTGAAACAGCAGATGGAAGGTCTCTCTCTCTCTCTCTCTGTGTGTGTGTGTCTCCCTCTCTCTCTGTAACTCTGCCTTTCAAATAAGTAAATAAATCTTAAGGAAAAAAGGAGAGAGAGAGGAAGGTTGGTGAATCTCAGCAAGCATCATCGGAGAAGGAACTGTACGGACGGAGCATGGGCTTGTCAGGGGCGTGGGTGGGTGGAGGGGCTACGCACCAGCCCCACGGTTGGCTCGCCTCTCTCCCGTGCAGGAGGGTTTCCTGGGGTGGGGCACGGGAGGTTCCTGGGCTCTTTGGGAGGATGGAAAGCAGAGGCTGGGAGCTGGGCTCAGTTCAGACAGCTGCAGAAGGCAACGATGCATGGGTGAGAATGGAGGCTCCTCTCAGCACACGAGCAAGGGGCTGTGACTGGCCGCTCTGGCTCTGACCTCCCGGATGGGGCTCAGACGGCCCACCAACGCCCGCCCCTCATGATCGATACTTCTGAGAAAGCTTTCCTGCCTGCTGCCGGCTCAGGTTCACATGTGGCCAGCAGGAGAGGAGGAGGAGGAGGGTCTCCCCACCTCCCACTCCCACTCCCACTCCCCGGGGAGCTGAGCTCATCTCCGGCCCAGCCCTGCCCTCACCCCAGCTCTTGGCCGCACCCTGGGGACCCAGCCTTCAGTCCTCACCAGGGTGACCTCATTGCTGTAGCTGCTTCTGGGTGGGGGGCGGGAAGAGGTTGCAGTGCCTCCCCCTGGCTCCGCAGCCTGCCCTTGCTGAATGCCGGGGCGCCGGCAGCCTAGGGGCCCCCCATGGAGCCCTGAGAGTGCTTTCCCTTACGCTGGCCTCTCTGAACCTGGGCAAAGGGGTCCAGGGAGCTGACGGAATCCACTGTAGAGGGAAGGATGGAGCTGTGTTCGATGTCAGGAGGAAGTTTCCACCGGTGGCAGTGTGCACGGCATAGGCCTTTTAAGAAAGTACACAATAATGAATTATACATCGTGGAAAGGCTTTGTTAGAAACAGAAGCCGCCCGTACCGCCCGCTTTGGCTCTGGAAACCAATGTGCTCGTAGCTTGTTTTGCCGTGGGTTGACTTTTCCACTGGCCGGGGCACAGACGCAACCCAGATGGAAGCTGTGTAGGCAAAACCGGGACCAGAGTGCTCTTTCGGAGCGGGAGAGCAGAGAGAGAGTGGGAGGGGGGATTAAAGAGCGGTCCTCCCTTTGTCTCCTGGGGCCTTGGCGGGCTGACCTGGGTAAGGGGTGGCGGTTTAGCTGGGGCCGTCAGTGGTTCGAGGACCAGAGTTCTGCAGAGGGATGGTGTGCAGGGCTGAGCAGCTCTGGGCCCCCCTTGACCTTGATTCCTGGTTGCTCTTGGGAAACAAGCAAGCAAAGGATGAAAGCAGCTTTCTTCTCGGCCTCCTCCTGTGCCCGTGCATCCCAGTATCTCTCGGCCCATCCCCCACCCCTGCCCCCCTCCGTTCACCCACCCACCCCTCTATCCATGCCCCCGTCCAGTTTGCTTCCCGCTTGCTCCTGGGTAGAACCAAAGATGCAGAAGGCGGTTTTTTTGGGAGGTGCAGGGCAAGGCAGCCCCCAGCAGGGTTTGAGCAGGTCTCCACCGGCTGCCTGTGGGGTCCAGTTAGCACTGCGGTACTCAGAACACCGGCAGCCCAGGCTCGGGCACACTCTTCCTGTTGCTGCTGTGCCCCCCCACAGACCGTTCCTCTCCCCTTGCAGGAGCAGGAGCTTCTCCCCAGGCGGGGGTCATGGAAGGCCAGTCGGGGAGGGGGATGCTGGGGGTGGAGCGAGGCCTCTCTCTGAAGTCTGTGAGAGTTGATGAGAAGCGAGGGCTGCCGGCAGCCACAGGAGACCCAGAGGCCGTTCTGTGTCCATGAGCCACAGTGACCCTGGGTGAGAAGCACAGGCTGTGGTCCTAGCCTGCCTGAGCCTCTAGCTCCTGACCAGAAACTTGCCCTCCACCTATGCAGCTGGAATGAGATCCACGTTACCACCTGTCAGGCTACTTACGGAGGCGATGCACGAGCGTGCTCCATCTTCGGCACGTCACAAGAGCTGACCGGTCTCACCTGTCACTCACTTGTGTATGATTACTGAGCGTTTGCAATGTGCTGGCTCTGATCAGAGAGCACCATGCAGGATGACCTTGGTCTCTTAGGCCTCCCCAAGCAGGACATAGGGGGCGAGTCCTCTCCTGGAGATGCACGGAGTGTGAGAAGTCCGTCCCTTGTCCCCTGAGTGTGGCGTTTCCCGGCTCCCTCGGCTGTGCAGTGTGGGACGTGGCTCCTCCCCGTGGAGAGCATCAGTCACTCCTGATGTGATTCCGTTTCCACTGCTGCTTTGGGTCCCTTGACTGTTGCTCTGTTTTTTTTTTTTTTTTCCTGTGTAGGTTTTGTTGACTTTTTTTTTTTTTTTTAATCACAATTGCGTTGATCTCATCACCGCCTTGTTTAATAATTCAGCATACACTGGTTGATATTTACCATAGGCAAATCTCTTTAAATAGTCAGGAAGCAAAGATGGGCCAAGCCATCTAGAGGTTTCTGTCTCTTAGGGATGTGAGTTAATTAGAAGCTAGAAATGGCTGCGTAAGCAACGGGCAAGGGAGAGCTGATGAGAAGCGCCATCATGGTTCCTGGTGTCGAGGCACACACCTGCTCTGAGAACAGGAAACCATCAGACTCCAGAAAGTGTAGTTCTCACCGACTCAGTGAATAGCTGAGTGTATTAACGCTGTGATTAAGCGTGGGATTTTTACTGATTAAGATAGATGAGAATAGGGTGAGAGCACTCCAGCCTAGAATTATGCTAGTCAAGACAACTCACAGTACACGATGGGAACTGGTTTTTTTTAAAGGCTACTTACAAAGATTGGAAAGAATATGCAAATATAAAAAATAGTGGGTGATTAGAGTGTGAGTGTTTTTCCTCTCTTCCTTTTTAGAACCCTTTGAATGATATTTTGCTTTGGATTTTTTTAAAAAGTGGGAAAGGAAAGAGACATGAGTTTGAGACGTCAGCCACCTGGGTTTTGGGTTGCATGATCAGATCTTTTTAGCCCTGGAGACGATTTGGCATCAATCTACCCCTTTTGTTCATAGAGTGACCCAAGTCTGCTCATTCCCTGGGACGTTCCTCTTTTTCCCCGCATGAAGTCCCCCGTGGCTCTCTGCTCAGCTACCTGTGTAAGAAGTCCTGGTTTCCACAGGTCACAGGTCACAGGTCACAGGGGGCAGACATGAAAGCAGGTTTTAATATGGGGTAGGGGGAGCGTCCCTGGGCCAGCAGCGCAGACATCACCCAGGAGCTGCTTAGAAGGAGAAATCCCAGGGCCCTGCCCCAGGCCTACTAGGTCTGTCCTGGCATTTTAACCAGATCCCCAGGTGATCTGTACGCACCCCAGGATCCCAAAACCACTGTTCTAGAACTGGGGTCTTCCAGCTCGAGACTGTGTCAGGACCGCCTGGCAGACTTCGGAAAGCAAGGTCTGCCGGGCTTCCTTCGGTGTTTCTAATCCAGCGGGCCTGGGTGGGACCTGGGAAGTGGCAACCCTAACAGGTTCCCAGGCCGCAGGTTGGAGACCATGCTTGGAGAACCACTGCACTAGAAATGGAGCAAAAAGACCTGCGCTCCTGTGCAGGACCAGTGGGGAAGTCGTGTACGCCCTCCTTGAGGAATCGGATTATTGCATATGAGTGGCGCATGTGGCTTTTTTTTTTTTTTTAAGACTGACTTATTTATTTGAAAGGCAGAGGCAGAGAGAGAGGTCTTCCATCCGCTGGTTCACTCCCCAGATGGCCTCAGTGGTCGGGGCTGCACTGATTTGAAGACAGGAGCCAGGAGCTTCCTCCAGGTCTCCCACGCAGGTGCAGGGGCCCAAGGCTTTAAGCCATCCTCTACTGCTTTCCTAGGCCATAGCAAAGAGCTGGATCGGAAGTGGAGCAGCTGGGACTCGAAACTGCGCCCATATAGGATGCTGGCACTGCAGATCAAGCTTTAACCTCCTGTGCCACAGCACCGGCCCCCTCACATGACTATTTTCTTGGGGCTTCAACTCCTCATCAATAAAACGGGTCAATTGGTCTTGATAGAGGTGAATCCCTTTCTTTCCACTTGTGATCTTTCTTAACAATCGGTTCTGTTGTGTTTGTACCTCTCCCCCAACCCCCGGGGATCAGAGTGATTGTGCTTCTAAGGTAGTCTTCCTGAGAATGTTCTGTGAGTTCTCCAGTCACTGCACTGCTGGGCCAGGTTCACTACAGGTGCGGCGTGTTAGCATCATGGCCTTTGCAGCTGAGTCCTGGAATCAGTCCTCAGTGGCCACGCCCGCTCATACATCCAAGGGGATCTTGTGCTTGCTTCTTCTCTCAACACATTTATTAGTCACTGTCTGCTCGCGGGAGGTAAACGGCACAGAAAATAATGGGGTCATCAACTCACACCAGCTCAAGCAATTGAGAGTGTCCCCTGGCCCGTGCGTTTGAAGAGCCCGGCAGTAATGTGGACTTTGGGTATTGAGTGAGCAGGCCTGGGGCTCCTTTCCTCCTTGGCTGGCTGTGTCCTGTGCCCTGTACGATGGCTTTGTCCTTCTCAGGGGGACTTCCTTTCTGGCCTCGTGTCCACCTACCCTGCTTTCACGAAGAACGTGAGTTCTCGGAGTTCTTCTTTTTTTTTTTTTCATTTATTAAACTTTTATTTAATGAATATAAATTTCCAAAGTACAGCTTATGGGTTACAATGGCTTCCCCCCTCCCATAACTTCCCTCCCGCCCGCAACCCTCCTCTTTCCCGCTCCCTCTCCCCTTCCATTCACATCAAGATTCATTTTCAATTCTTTTTATATACAGAAGATCAGTTTAGTATATATTAGGTAAAGATTTCAACAGTTTGCCCCATATAGCAACACAAAGTGAAAAAACTACCGTTGGAGTACAAGTTATAGCATTAAATAACAGTGTACAGCACATTAAAGACAGAGATCCTACATAATATTTTTTTTTAAATTAATTAATTTTCTATGCCATTTCCAATTTAACACCAGGTTGTTTTTTTTTTCATTTCCAATTATCTTTATATACAGAAGATCAATTCAGTATATAATTAGTAAAGACCTCATTAGTTTGTACCCACACAGAAACACAAACAACACTCTGGCCTCAGAATCAGCCCTTAAGGCATTCGGATCTGGCTGAAGAGCCCATGAGAGTATTGTAGGCATGGAAAGCCAAGATACCATGGAAAAGAAAAAAAAGACCTAAATGAAAGATCTCTGTGAGTGAGATCCCAGTGGAAAGAACGGGACCATCAAAGAAGGAGGTACCTTTCTCCGAAGGGAGGAGAGAACTTCCACTTTGACTATGACCCTATCGGAATAAGATCAAAGTCAGCGAACTCTAAAGGCTTCCATAGCCCTGACAACTCATGAATAGAGCCTAGGGAGATTACTGACGCCATGAACAGGAGTGTCAAATTGTTAAGTCAGCAACAGGAGTCACTGTGTACTTACATCCCATGTGGGATCTGTTCTTAATGTGTTGTCTAATGTGGAGTTCTCGGAGTTCTGTTGTTCAGTCCGGTGCCCGCCATGGCATAGGACAGACCCTGGCCTGCGGTCGGCCTTCGTAAACCCGGCACACTCTTACACCACGTAGGCGCTCTCAGGAGCACCTCACCAGCCTGCGATGCACTCACCTACGCCTAAGGGAGACCTTGTGGAGTTGCACGTGGTCGCTGCGTGAAGTTCCCAGCCCCGCATGTGTCAGCTCCGTGAGTCCTTGTCGTCCTGTCCAGATACAACTCCGTATGTTTCAGACACTGATGTGTTAAATGCAAGTGTTTGACACCTCAAGATACCCAGCATGCATTAGTGGAGATGGAACATGAGAATTGCAAAACCAATGCAAAAAAAAAAAAAAAAAAACAAACAACAACAACAAAAACAAATAAAACCAGACCCTTCCCCCTTGGAAAATGGTGGTACAGGACAGCTGCATGGTGGCTGCTGGTCTGGGATCCGTAGCATTTTTTTTTCTGGCCGTAAGAGGCTTTCCCTTGTCCATCACCCTTCCTGCGCGCCTCTGAGATGGATGTTGGAGAGGACCTCTCCTCTGTGCTGTGTTGGCAGAGCCCTCTTGTTGGACGGGGCTGGGAACCTCATGCAGTTACCTCATCCAGTTGGGGACTGCCTCAAGGTTTGAGCAATCAAAGGCCATTGTCAGCCAGGCTTGACAATGTAACTCTTTGTAAAGACCTTAGATTTCCTGTCTGTTTACTTCTCAGTCAATACCACGTGCCAATAACTGCAGCCAAGACATATTGCTGAGTCAGTCTTAAGTCACGGGCTCGTATCCTAGCAACAGACCTCTGCTCATTCCCCATCCCGGAGCCGAGCGTCAGAACGTCTGCCCCCATGTGGGGCTGTTCTAGCGGCCTCTGCTTTGGGGGCAGAGAGGCACCGCCCATCTGCCCTTTGCTCCCTGGCTGCCCCCAGCACTATCCTCCCGACAGAAGGCCTTGCCCTCCTTGTGGGAAGGAAGTCTATCTCAACAGATGTTTGCGTGGTCTGGGGATTCACACCTCCTGCTATTCCCAAGCTTGTGTTCCACTGTGGTTCCCACCACGACCTTTGCTCACAGGAAGCAGCGTCACTTTTCCATCCCTCCCAGGCACCGTGTTAACATAATCTCAGGGAATTTGGATCACAGGCGCTGGGAGGCAGTAATAGCCCCTCTCAGCACGGCCGTATTTCCTTATCTGTCTGCTCTCAATGGGCCACTTTTAACCCAAGGCTGTCTTTTTATGGTGAGACCTTCTATTTTATAGAAGACCATAAGAAGCAATCAACTTCCTTGACTGTGCCAAGTTTTCATCCCTGCCATCCACTCATGGGGCGCGTGGCCGGAGACCTCAGGAGAGTGAGGCTGTGGCTGAGCCGCCCGCCTCACTATTGTGGAACAAGTGTGGCCAATTTGCCAGATTGTGGGAGTGACAGCCTTGCTGCTAGCCCGGTCGACATTTTTGTACAAATAAGGAGAAGCCTAATTTGCAAGTCACTTTCCTGCCATTTGCTAGAAAATCGTCTTATAAATATACAAATCTGTAATGACTGTGCATGTCAGTGATGGCCCGGCAGCCCCGAGGAGTGGCCGCTGTGTGGTTTGCTGCCTAACCCTTTGGCTTGGTTGTACGGACCCCTGCCTGCCAACGTAGGAGCAGTTATATCAGCATCCCACTGCTGGTACCAGATTCCCAATCCACGGGATGCAATTGATTACAAATTGATGAAAACCTAATTTGTTCTGATTTTTTTCAATGCGTGCTACTGGCTTGTGTAACAAAGTGGCGTGGCTCCGTTTCCCTGCTCTCTGCAAGCTGGCTCTCCCCGGGCCGGCCTTCGTCATGGGAGCGAGGTGCTCAGCGGGAGCAGGCTGTGTGTCTAGGGCAGGCGTCCTGCGGGAGAGGGAAGCCTTCCCCCAGCAGTCTTGGAAGGAGTCCTGAGTTTCGTTCTGATTGGACCTGCTTTGGGTCATGGGCTCCTCTGTTAGCCAGGCACTGTGGCCTGCGGCGTTAAATGCACTGGTTAGATCTAGCCAAGGTGGAGTCAACTTCCCGGAAGTACAGAACTCGCCACACTGAAACCAGAGCCTTTGGGGAGAGATAGCCACGCGTCCTCGTGAGCTAGCACACTGGTGGTTGCCGCTGGTTAAGGCCCGCTATGTGCATTGACCCCGCACAATAGCCTCTACGTAGGTATTGGTTTCAGCCCTCATGTTGTGCCCATGTAAAAACAGGTGAGAAAACTGAGGTTCTTACCTAAGCCGCATGGCTGGGAATCCTTAGTACAAGACTGGGCCCAGTGTCTGCCAGCCCTTAGCAAGAGCAGTGCTTTCTGGCTTCCTCTCGTGGAACCTGTGTAGGGGTCAGGGTCGCGTCAGGAGGCAGATGGCATGCTCTGCTGAGTCCTTTTATTATTATTATTATTTCAATTTCCATTTTATTTGGAAGAAAAATCTTCCATCTGCTTCTTTGCTCCTCAAATGCCCGTGACCGCCAGGGCTGGGCCAGACCAAACATGCACCTGTGGAATTCCATCCAAATCCCCCCGTGAATGGCAGGGGGCCAAGTCTGTGACCCCTCATGCACACCCACAGGAAGCCGGCTCAGAAGTGCAGTACCTGGGAGTCCAACCCGGGCCCTCCTTTATGGAATGCAGGCGTCCCATGGGGTGACTGAAGTCACTGTGCCGAAAGTCTGCCTCGCAGATGAGTTATTTTTAAAAAGGACAAATTGAGGCTGGTGCTGTGGTGTAGCAGGTAAAGCTGCAGCCTGCCGTGCCACCATCCCATATGGACACCAGTTCGAGTCCTGGCTGCTCCACTTCCGGTCCAGCTCTCTGCTATGGCCTGGGATAGCAGTAGAAGATGGCCCAAGTCTTTGGGCCCCTGCACCTGCGTGGGAGATCTGGAGGAAGCTCCTGGCTCCTGGCTTCGGATCGGTGCAGCTGCAGCCATTGCAGCCAATTAGGGAGTGAACCAGCAGATGGAGGACTCCTCTCTCTCTCTCTCTCTCTCTGCCTCTCCTTCTCTCTTTGTGTAATTCTGACTTTCAAAATAAACAAATAAATCTTTAAAAAAATAAAAAGAACAAATTATGAAGGTGTGAGCATGGCATAGGGAAGCCACAGGGTGGGCAGTGGGATACCCTGGGGCAGTGGCACTGGGGAGCTGTTACCTCCCTTGACTTGTAGGGACGGAGGGGCCAGCATGAGAGCATGTGGCCAGTAGCCCAACAGGAGGGCCAACAGGAGGGCCAACAGGAAGGCCAACAGGAAGGCCACCTTTGCTTGGAGCAGGGGAGAAAGACGTAGCCCGCACTCATTCTCCCTTCCTCCTCCCATCTCCTGCTGGTCTTCCCCATCGGTCTCACTGACTGGCCTCATTGGCTGTGGTCAGGGTGGGGAAGGGTGGGTGGTGGGTTTGGAAGGTGTGGTACGTGGAGGAGGTGCTAGGAGGTAGGAACATCAGCGTGGCTTTGGGCCACTTACTGACATTAATCAAGACTTGGTTTATTGCCTTTTCTTAAATCAGAAAACTACGGTAGCCCATTGGGTCACTGCTTTACCAAGTAGCTTCTATATTTACCTTTCCTTTGTAACCACAGGAAGGCAGAACTGCTGTGAGGCTCGTTTGACAAATGAAGAAATGCAGGCTCAGGGCAGGGAAGCAGGTGTCATGGGAGGGGTGGTCCAGGTTCAACCCCTGACTCTGCCACGCACTCTGGGGCTGCAGGCCTGCCCCCAGTTTCCAGCCCAAGAGTGGGGCGACCCTTGTGCCTGCCGCGCACCTCCAATAGCGCCTGCACAGATGGAGCGGCAGTGAGGTCAGACGCTTAGTGGCTCCAGGTCACCAGGTGTGGGAGCTGCAGAGCTGCGGTTGCATCCTTGTCACCTGGCTCGGTGGCTGTCCCCTTCTCTTCAGGCTGTGTCACACCATCAGGCCTTCTCCCGGGCTCCTCACTGGCATTGGTGCCTCACTGGGCTGCTCAGTCCAGGGCTCAGCAGAGCTTACGAGGCTGCAGGGGCACCAGGGGTCACTGGGATTACTCTTCCTCCTTGTTGCCAAGGAAGACGGAGCCCTTAGTTACAGCACAGAGGCTTTGCATGGACCTTTAAGAACGAGTGGACATGTCAGAGCTGCCCCCGCCTGTCTGTACTGTACCCCCTGTGCTGCTGGGAGTCAAGGCCGTGCCATCATCCCCGACCCTCAGATCGACCCCCTCTCCCTCCCCTCTCTCCTCCCTTGTCCCCTAGCGGAGCTGTGAGCCTCAGAGCCAGCCACGGGGCCAGTCCCCCTCTCTGGAGCGCCCCGCCGTGCAGATGCTGCTCAGCTGAGTGTGCTCGTTGGTTGTCTGGGCTGAACTATTTTCTTTCAACAAAGAGTTATTGGCTGCTTCCCTGGGCAGGCACGATTCTTGGGGCTGAAGATACAACCTGGGGAAGCAAAAAAGCAAAGAAAAAGGAAACCGTGGACAAGAGTCCTTTCTTCAGTGGCCTTAGATTTTAAGACACTGCTCTGCTTGTGGGTCATGGCGGGTAGGCAGCACCCTTGAACTCTGCCTGGCTTCCCACGGCCGAACCTGGGCTTCGTCTTCCACGCCTGCCCTCTGCCTCTCCTCTTGCTCTCCCCAGCTGCACATCTGTGCATCCCTGCCTTCTTCTCCCTTCCGCCTCTCTCCCACCTTCCCATCACCCACCCGACCCCCTCCACCTGCCACCTCCTCCTCCTTGGCCCATCCCTGTGTGTCCCTCCCTCTCCCAGCCCCTCCCGTTCCCCCCAGGCCTGCCATGCCTCCACTACAGACAGGAACCCACTTAACATGCTCTTGGGGCTGCTCCAATGCTGCGAGCAGGAGTTGGGGGAATACAGATCATTCAATCAATTCATTTTCAATAACGGGAGCTTGTGCGCTCACCCTTATTTGCCAATGACATGTTGTCGTTGTGGCTCAGTGAGCCTGCGGCTGCCTGCCTTGCATCGTGAGTGGGCGAGAGATCTTGCAAGAGGAGCCACAGCACTGCAGGGCCCTGCGCTGCCCGCCACTGTGCCTGCATCCTGTGTCAAGGGCCTAGCAGGGTACAGCCCTCCAGAACCCCAAGGCCTCTCTCGCTACTCGCTTCTCCAGCATGAGAGGACCAGGACCCGTGCTGCCTGGTCAGCTTCCAAAGGAAGGAAGTGCTAAGGGTCTCTGTGACTGCTTTGTACGCGTGAAGTAGCTCCCCTGCTCTCTCAAGTGTATGCTAGCTGCCCTCTGACCTTAAACAGTACAGACTGGCTCAGAGGCGGTGGGGTGGGCTCCCCGGGGTGTTACAGAGAAGGTGGAAGAGCAGGATCTGAACGCAGGAGCTGTGCTTCTGCCCATTACCCTACCCTGCCCCTCTGGCAGCATTGTGCACCTGACCTTGTCCTCATCACCACTGCCCCTGTTTGCTGCCACCCCCGCATTCCAGCGATGCAGGTTTGGAGTCCACGGAGGGAAGCAACTTGACATCCTGTACGGAGCTGGCCTCAGTCACTCTGCACCCTGAAAATGCGGGTTCCCCCAGCTGTGCTGGCCTGGGGGGCTGAGCCTGCCCCCTAAACCAGCAGGCTCGGAGGAGGACGGGGTGGGGGGGCAGGCTGTTTGCTGCCGATCCTCTGTGGAGCACTTGGGCTGGTTTCTGTCCTTCTCGCCTGTCGCTGGCGGCTCTGAACTGATGACTTCCAGGCTCTTTCTGGCTCCCACGTTCTGAATCTGGGGCCCGGGAGGGGAAGTGTGAACTTACCAACCTTTGGGGACAAGACTGTGTGTGGCCACACAGGTGCCCAGTCTGGGGAAGGCAGGAACACACATGGCTGTCGCCTCAAATCCCCTGGTAAAGGGTCAGCCACAGGGAACCCCAGGCTTGGGGCTCGGGGCGCCAAGGTTGGCTTTTATCACAGTTTCACACTGATGCTGAGAGGCCGTGCTAAATCTAAAAACAAGGGCGGACTGAGCGGTGCCCTCTCAGGGCGGACAAGGCCCTCTGCTGACTGATGTAGGGGGTCAGGGCAGTCCCGGTGCTCGGGGAATGCGGGTCTCAGGCCCGAGCTAGGGCTGCTGTGCACACACGTGCTCTGTCTCCCCTCCCCCCTTCTCTTTTCCTCCCAGCTGTGCAGGTTGAATAGGCCTTTGCAGGCTTGGTGGGGGGGGGGCTAGCTGAGTGTGTCCTGGTTGCAAGTCCCTGGCCAGGCCAGCATCCCAGGGTGGCTAGCACTGATCTGTGCCAGTCCCTCGAAGGAAGCTGGAGGCCAGCAGAGTGCTTCCCCAGGATGTGACAAGGACCGGGTGAGGAGCGTGCCAGCCCCAAGTTCCTTGTGCCTTGCCAGTTCTTTGAGAACCTGGCTGCAGGCCTTGGCCACACCAAGGTCAAGGTCAGGAGACCCTCAACAGGGGCCCTGTGTTTCAGGAGGGCAGGGAATGGAGAGCCCGAGAGGAGGCAAGGACCCAGGGGGAGACCCTTTCCGGCCTGCTGCGGGGACGCCGGTCTCAGAGCAAAGGAAGCCCCTTGCCGCCTGCAGCTGCTTCCCGCCTGGGATGTGACCCATAATTCTAATCCCTTTCCTTTGATTCTCTCTGCAAAAAGCAGCAGCACTCCAGCTAGACTTGGAGCTGAATAGGAGCACCATGCCAAGCTTAAGAGATTTATAAACACGGTGAAAAATCACTGGCTTGCTTTCCCACAGCTTGCTTCCCCTAGGTGCGTGGAAGGAGGAGGGAGGGGAGGACGGCGGAAGGAGGGTGGTGGGAGTCGGATCGGGGGAGGGGAGGATACAGATGTGCAGGACACCTGGGGTGTGTATGGACCTGGAGCCAGCTGGATGTAAGCCAAGAATGACTCAGCTGCCAAAAAGCACCTGACAGTGAGCTGGGGACATATGCATAGGTGTGCAGACATCATTTTCGTGTGTTCCAGGCTGCCTTCGGAAAGGGTTTATGGGACTGGTGTCAGCTGAGAAGCCAGAGTGAGAAGCGACGGTCCCCGTGGCTTCTACACTGGTGAATCTGGGACCAAAGGCGCAGGGGAGGGGTCTTTGCCTTGGGGCGAGAACAGATGTGCGGCTTTGCAATGTGCCTGGTCATGTCAGAAGGATTGCTGATAAGATTAATCCGGTACCAGTACGCTGCAGCTTCCACGGCTGGCCGGGGCTCCGGAAGTCGGCAGACCCAGGGTCTTGCTTTGGGACTGGTTTGCTTCCCGTCTTACAGATAAAACATCTACGTGGTGAGACGAGGGACTGGCAATCGGGCGGCTGATCCTAAGCAACCCTGCATCTGACTGGAGGTGCTTTGGTGTCAGATGCCCTTGGATACATGGCTCTGGGGAGTAGCTGCTCCTGCTGCTTGTGCAGGCTTCCAGGGCCTCTCCCCAGCTGAGAGAGCAGCTAGGGGAAAGGCCCCAAGGGAGACGCCCCCTTTGGGCGGAGCCAAGACCAGTCCAAGAGCCAGCTCTACCTGTTGAGAGAGGAAGCAGGTCTGGGCGCAAAGAGGGAGATGCGGAGTCTTCCTGTGTCACCCAACCCAGCTCAGAGGCCAGGGGTGGCAGGGTCTCTGCTGATGTGCCCTCTCCCGGGACAGCAGCAAGGAAGCCCACGCCCCCTGGGTTGCTGGCGGGGTGCCGGGGCCCCCGAGGGCTTGGTGCTCTGCAGATGTTCTCCATCTCCCTCGGAAAGCCTCTCCCATGTTTCACTGCAGCGCCTCCCGCCCACCCATATGCTGGCCGCCCCCAGCTCCTTCCTCCACCTCCTCGCCCAGCACTGCCTGGGCTGCATCCTAATGACCTCCTGCCGCCAGCACTTCTCAGGGCGCAGGTCTCCTAATTGGAAAACTCACAGCCTGCATCCCAGGGAAAGGCACCCCCAACCCCAGGGCCTTGGCTGTCCTCTCGGTTCATGTTAGAAGCGACGCAAGTGCACATGCAGGGTGCACCCAGCCCCAGGCAGCAGGCCACCCAGACGTGGAGTGTGTGTGTATATGCTGTGTGTGCCAAGGAGTGCGTGTGTGTGTGTGTGTGTGTGTGTGGTGGAAGCCCTGAGCGTGGCTGAGAGGATAGGCACAGGGGCCAAGCACGGGGGTGTGTGCCTGTCCGTGGCATTGCTGTGTGTGTGTGTGTGTGTGCGTGCATGGCCTCAGCTGCACATTTGCATCAGCATCGTCACGTGTATGTCCTCGGGCCCCTCTGGGCTCCAGGCACAGTTGGGTGCCTGTCTGCCGCTTGGCATGCCGCTGCTGCAGGGCCTGATGGGTGCATGGTTTGAGTGACGTTGTCAGAATCTCTGACCCGGAAGCCAAGTGTGGGCATGTGTCTCTGGGGGAGGGGCTGTTGCAGGATGGGGGGTGGGGGTGGCGCGGCTGCTCTGACACAGGCCAAATTTCCCAGCCTCTTCTGAGAGTGAGGACAGCCACACTTGCAGCAAGTGGGACCTGCCATTCACACCTGTGCTTGGGCTGTCTGGGACCTTGCCAGTGGCCTCTGTGTCCCCCGGGCCCTGCCCCACACCACAGGCCTTCCCTCTGGCTTCTTCATTCTCGGAGCAGGCAGAGGAGGCTCCTGGGGTCCCTTCAGTGCCATCAGCATCCCAGTGTCTGGCTCTGGAATTCCCTCAACCCCAGCCACTTTCCGTTCTGGATCTCGTGCACACCCACCCGCGGCCCCATCATCCCTGACCCCTGAGATTAGGGGGAACAAAGGCATCAGGGAGCTCGCAGCTGTGCCCCAGGGGACACATTCTGCCTGGCACAGCTGTGAGATCCTGGCAACAGGGCCCTGGGTTAGCCTGCTCCACCTCTGCCTCTTGTGGACCAGGAGGTGAGTGCATAAATGGACAGGTGTCCAGGAACACCCCTGCGATGGCCAGGGAGATGTCACCACACACAGCTTGTTGGGGGAGAGTATTCAGGGTGCATGCAGTCTGTGCAGCGGCATCACTCAGGGGGGTCTAGGCCGGGCCTGATGGGGCCACTTACCCCAGTGAGCCTGCAGTCTGTGGCTGTCTAGCCTGGGACAGGGGGCTGGGGCCTGTGGTTGCACTGGTGATATGGGATGCGTGGCAGAGTGAGGGCCCACCCTGTGTCTGCTGCTGCAGACTCGGAAAGACGGTGGCCTGCAGGGCACAGCACAGCCAGGGCCCACAATCCCCTGGCTTCCTTTCCTGGGGAGAAACCCCATTCCCTCCTGACCCCAGTGGCCTCCTGTGGCCCAGAAGCCTGCCTCCCTGTGGGCTGGCATTGTGGTGCACTGGGCTAAGCCACAGCGTGGATGCCAGCATCCTCTATCAGGGAGCCGGGTTTGTGTCCCGGCTGCTCTACTTCCCATCCAGCTCCCTGCTAATGTGCTGGGAAAACAGTGGATGATGGCTCAAGTGCGTGGGCCCCTGCACCTACGTGGGAGACTTAGATGAAGCTCCAGGCTCCTGGCTTTAGATTGGCCCAGCTCTGGTCATTGTAGCCATCTGGGGAGTGACCCAGTAGATGGAAGAGTGATCTCTCTACCACTCTACCTTTCAAATAAGCAAATCTGTTTTTTTTTAATTTTATTTTTAAAGAAGTTTTCCTCCCTGGGCCTCCTGCTGGGCTCCGGTCTCTGGGCAGTGTGTATGTACCTGTGTCCCCAGGACTGGCTCAGCCATCCAGTGAGCTGCCCTCCCACTGGAAAGGGAAGGAAACCTGATGTCCTGCAGAAGGCACTGCCCTGTGCTCCCCTCTCAGGGTGAGAACACCAGTGTGTTTCTCTCCCAACACGCCCGCGGCACACGCATCCGGTGGCCCCTAGGGCCGACACCTCCCTTCCCCGTGCTACCGCTTGTAGCAGATCCACAAAGAAAGCCACACAACCCCAAAGCTCTCCAGCCATCTCCTCCTGGCCAGCCAGGATCCAGGTCCCTGTGTGAGGGGGAAGGGATGGGCAGATCCTGAGGGTCTGGGGCTAGGGGTGCAGAGGGAAGGCACTGGATGCTCTATGACAGCCTGGGATTCGAGGGGAGCTTAGGTGCCATTTTTTTTGAAGATTTATTTTATTTATTTGAAAGGCAGAGTTACAGAGAGAGGTAGAGACAGAGAGAGAGGTCTTCCATCTGCTGGTTCACTCCTCAGATGGCCACAATGTCCGAAGCTGTGTCAATCCAAAGCCAGGAGCCAGGAGCTTCCTCCAGGTCTCCCACGTGGGTGCAGGGGCCCAAGGACTTGGGCCATCTTCTACTGCTTTCCCAGGCCATAGCAGAGAGCTGGATCAGAAGAGGAGCAGCTGGGACTGGAACTAGTGCTCATATGGGATGCCAGCACTGCAGGAAGAGGATTAACCTACTGCACCACAGTGCTGGCCCTGCCACTGCTCATCTTACAGATGGCACCGGGGAGACCCTGGAGGCCAGTCTGGCCCAGATGCATCTGCCAGGCCCTGGTGGGCAATGTTTACATAACACTAGGGAAGCACCTGGGACTATTCTGTGCACTTCTCTTGTAGGGACCCCATCAGATGCGTGCAGGACATGCATTGCCCTCATATACCCAATGGGGAAACTGAGGCATGGGGCCCTTGGGAGTTTTGCCCAAGCTCGCACAGCTGGTGAGTGGTAGTTGATGTCCAGACCCACACCAGACCCAGCTCCTGGTCTCTCTGTGACCTGTGGCCACACCAGGACACGACCTATCCCCTGACCTGCGCTTTCTCCACTGAATGAGCTTGGCCACATTTCTTTTTTTCTTTTTTTGACAGGCAGAGTGGACGGTGAGAGAGAGAGGTCTTCCTTTTCCATTGGTTCACCCCCTCAATGGCCGCTGCAGCTGGTGCGCTGTGGCCGGTGCACCACGCTGATCCGAAGGCAGGAGCCAGGTGCTTCTCCTGGTCTCCCATGCGGGTGCAGGGCCCAAGCACTTGGGCCATCCTCCACTGTACTCCTGGGCCACAGCAGAGAGCTGGACTGGAAGAGGAGTGACCGGGACAGAATCCGGCGCCCCGACTGGGACTAGAACCCGGTGTGCCGGCGCCGCAGGCAGAGGATTAACCTATTGAGGTGTGGCGCTGGCCAAGCTTGGCCACATTTCAAGCATTGCAGCCCCTGTTCCCTCCTGGCTGCTGTGAGAGCAGCCCACAGAGCTGCCGGACAAGGGAGAGGAGCCAGAGAAACCAAGTCAGGAATCGCTTCATCCATGACTCGCCCATGGTCCCACAGTGAGGCCCAAGACTGACCTTGAACTGAAACCCTGGGTACTCCCACCCACCTGAAGCCGCTGCACCCACACGGATGTCAGGAATCTCTGTTTGCCCTTTGCTCACTACATAGAGAGGTACCCGCCATTGCTACTGGGCTGCCCAGCGCCGGGGGCCCCTGAATCCTGTGTGTGTGTGTGTCTTAGGTCTGCCTCCCACCCTGAAACCGGATGGATGGGGTTCTGCTCTCTGCTGTGTCCACAGCTCTGAGGGCTGCGCCTGGCCCACACTGGGTGCCCCAGAGCTGTTTATTGAGAGGAAAGGGATGAGTCGGAACCAGAGGCTTCCCAAGGCTGCTGGGTGGCGGTTTCCTCCGCCAGCGAGAATGCCCTGTCTGTATTTATTCTGTATTCTCCAAACACTTCGTGCTGGCTTTCCCTGTACCCTTGTCAGTGGCTGTCAAGGAAGAGACAGCAAGGTGATGAAAGCTGGGGAAACAGTGCCTCTGGGGCAGTGTTGGCAGGATGGGGGGCGGTGACCCCGAAAAGGGAAGGCAAGCGAGAGGTAGCCACGGCGGTGCCCCCTCTGATGTCCGGCCCCGGGGGAGTGGGTACGGGACGGGCAGGGTAGGAGTTGGGGTGTGAACGAAGTGTGTCCTGAGAGACGGAGGAGCCTGCACTGAGCCGCAGGCTTCCAGGCCCGGGGGGTGTGAACAGGGTCAGCCCCAAGCCCCAGCACTAAGGGAGCGCCACAGAAGTCACAGGCCGAGAGCTCTTCCTGCGATGTCATGACCACTAAGGCAGTGTGAGCGTGTCCGCTGGCCTGGAGCAGCCTCTCCCCTCGCCCTTGCCCCAGTCCTGACACAGATCGGGCAGACACAGGGGCCCAGGGACAGACAAGACGCCCCTTGGGAGGTGCCAGTGGAGCTCTGGCATTGGGCTTTGCTGCAGTCGGGGTGTGGGACGGGCGGCTGTGCGTGTGAGGACTCAGAGGCCATTTGCCTATTGCTGTGGGAAGGGGGACCGAGGCTGAGGTTATTTTTTTCCCTCTGTTTAAGTCGGCCGTCTCTGCCTCCGATTGCACCCACTGAACTTTGATAATTCACTATCGGGGTGCTGGGTGGGGCGGCCTCCTCCCTTGGAGGGAGCTGTCACAAGGCATGGGTGGGTGGCCGGGGCCCGGCAGTAGGGGGCGCAGCAGAGCCGGAGGCCTGGGGCTCCCTGTCACCCACCCAGCCCCACCCCCCTCCTCCCTGCTCTCTCCCTGGGAGCCCCTTACTTCCTGCCCCTCCTCAGAGTGTTGAACATCCAGGGCCTGCTGCGTCCTAAGGATGCTGAACAAGCCATGTGTCTCCGGGTACCCTTCCCAGGAATAGCAAAGAAGGGACCGGAAGAGGAAGTCCCCTTGGCATCCTGCGGCAGGGCCGAGAGGGGTGGTGGGGGGAGGGTCCTCAGACCTGAGCAGGCTGGGCTGGAGACCAGGAGAATTGCAGGAACTCCCCGGGCCCAGTACCCCCCGTCCTCCTTCTCTGCCAGCTCCTCAGGACTTGTAGATGCAACTGGACAGTGACCTCCGCTCTCCACCATCCCCAACACCAAGGGAGTCTCCTTGGTTCCTACTCTGCCAAGGCCTTGGGGGTGGAGGTGGTGCCAGGCCAGCTCTCGGCCCCTGCAGTGGGGAGCCACCCACAAACAGGGAACGAGCCATCTGGGGTGGCTCCTGATTGGAGTCAGGCAGAGATGGTAGAAGTGGTCAGGAGTGCTTCCTGGAGGAAGGGGCACTGGAGCTGGGCCGTCTGGCACATGCCCTTGATGCACTTCCTAGCCCAGGTTTCTGCAATTGGGCCTGGTTCTGACCACGGTTGGTGTGACATGGTCGGGGCACACCCAGATCCTGTTATGGCCATGTGGCCATGTTCCGTTATGGGCCCATGAGTCGGGGCTGTGTGCACAGGGGCTGCTCTCCTGGAAGAACATTCTTTCACAAATATTCCTTTTTTTTTTAAAGATTTTTTAATGTATTTGAAAGTCAGAGTTACACAGAGAGAGGAGAGGCAGAGAGAGAGAAAGAGAGAGAGAGAGAGAGAGAGGTTTTCCATCCACTGGTTCACTCCCCAATTGGCCACAATGGCCAGAGCTGCGCCGATCCGAAGCCAGGAACCAGGAGCTTCTTCTGGGTCTCTCACATGGGTGCATGGCCCAAGGACCTGGGCCATCTTCTACTGCTTTCCCAGGCCATAGCAGAGCTGGATCAGAAGTGGAGCAGCCGGGTCTCAAACCAGCACCCATATGGGATGCTGGTACTTCAGGCCAGGGCGTTAACCTGCTGTGCCACAGCCCGGCCCCTCCACAAATACTCCTGAGGGCCGGGCACTGTTCTCAGTGTCCCATGGCTGCCCCGAGGGAGGGGACCTTACCAACTGCTGCGGTAGCCATAGCAGTGTTCTGAGGTAGTGAGCTCCCCGTCTCTGGGAGACATTCAGGACAGCTCAGGTAAGCGCTGTGCCGGAACCTGGGATCAGACCCAGCTCTGGCCGCGCTGGCTTTGGTGCCCTCGTCTGGGATGCGGCATTGTAATAGCACCCACCTCCTGGTGCTATTGTGAGGTTTGCAGAAGTCGGCACACGAACCCCGGAGACAGAGGCCGGCACGGGGTGGCACTCAGCAAAGGGTACCGTTGGCATCACCGGGGTCCTGCCTGTGACCTCCCTGGGGGCTCCTGCCCCAGGGTCAGCCCAGGCCCTGCAGGTCCCACCCAGTCTGCCTGGGGGTTCGTGGCTGCCCTCCGTCGGGTCTCTGGGCCCTCCGGACGAAGCTGCTCCAGGGCAGCCTTCCTGTGGCTCCCGGGGCCGGGGCTCCAGCGCCCAGCCATAGCCCCTTGTGAGTCCTCCCCGGGAACAGGCCCCTCTCCTCTTCCTTGTCCTCCGCCTTCTCTGCGGGCATCCCAGGCCCTCAGCCTCATCACGGATTCCTTCCATTACCTAACTCGACTCCTCGTAGGAAACTGCTGCCTTCTTCCTGCTGCGGCTCCCCGAGGACGGGACTGTGCCTCCGCCCTCAGACTGGGGCTCCCCGAGGACGGGGCTGTGCCTCCCCCCTCAGACTGGGGCTCCCCAAGGACGGGGCTGTGCCTCTCCCCTCAGACCAGAAGCTGGCAAGGCCCTGCCTGTCTCCCAGACTCTGACCCAGGTCCTGCCGCATAGACTCCTGAACGGCCCTGAGAGCGGCCACGGCGGCCGGCCTCTGACCTGAGCCTCCTGTGTCCCACCCTCCCCGCGACTCCCCCCGGGGCCTGCAGTGTCTTGCTGAGAGCCCCAGTTAGGCCAGCCCATCTGCTGCTCCCGCATCGCTGAGCCAGCGGCAAAACCAGGTCACCTCCCTCTCCTTGTCTTTCTCCTCGGCCCCTTTCCCTAATTGAATTATTTTCCTTTGCGTAGTGCACGGCCAGGCAGTGGCCACAGACGGGGCTTCTCGGAGAACAGCGGGTGAGGAGACGGTGCCCGCTCACACCCGCCCGCCTGGGCCCTGCAGGTCCCAACCCGCAGGAGGAGCTGACCGCGACGGGGGAGGACAGGCCTGCCTGTCCCGACCCCAGGCACTTCCTGTCCACCCAGGGGCCACCAGGGCAGCATGGGGGTGGTCCCTGCCCTGCTGCTCCCTCTGCTGTGCAGCTTCGGGTCCAGGTCACAGCCTCCTGAGCGCTCGCTCTCCCTAGGCGTTCAGGATGCAGCTGCCCTCCTGCTGCCCGGGGCGATCAGTCCTGAGCTTTGTGACCTTGACACTAAGAGTCCCACAGCCTCCCAAGGGCTTCCTGCAATCAGGCAGCCGCTGGTCCCATCACAGCTCTTCTGCCCTTACTCTGGGCCTCAGGCGCCCCGTCTGTGAAATGGGAGAGTGGTGCAGCCATTCCCTGGTTCCCACGAGGGTTGGCTCCAGGACCCACTAAAACCTCCGGGTGCTCTTCGTCCCTTATATAAAGTGCCATGCAGTTCATGTGTAACTGACACCCACTGTCTCTTATATTTTATTATTTCTTAAGATTTATTTATCTGAAAGGCAGAGTTACAGAGAGAGAAAGGGAGAGAAAGAGTGAGAGGGAGCACGAAAGAGACGTAAAGAGAGCTCTTCCATTCCCTGGTTCACTTTCCAAATGGCTACAACAGCCAGGACTGGGCTAAGCCAAAGCCAGGAGCCAGGAACTCCATCAGGTCTCCCACGTGGATGCAGGAGCCCAAGCACTTGGGTCATCCTCTGATGCTTTCCCAGGGGCATTAGCAGGAAGCCAGATGGGAAGTGGAGCAGCCGGGACTTGAACTGGTGCTCTGCTATGGGATGCCAGCTTAACCCACGGGGCCGCAACGCCCCGTGTACTTTATGCTCCTCCTGTATACTTTAAGTCATCTCTAGATCACTTACAACACTCAACATGGCACTTGTTACACTGTACCCCTCCGGGAATAATTACAAGCAAAACCTCTGTATGTGATACATAAAGATGCATTTTTCCCCAGTCCTCCCGAATGGGAGCGGTGGAAGCCCCAGAGACAGACGGAGCAGGTATGGAGGCCCCGCTGTGCTTCCCACTTGGGGAACACACCTGTTTCTGAGACAGCTGCAGGGTGCCAGAGGTCTCACTCTGCTGGTCCTCTCCTCAGATGCTCACCGCACCCAGGACGGAAGCTGGAGCTGGGATCTCCATGCAGGTCTCTCACACAGGTGGCAGAGGTCCCAGTCCTTGAGCCATTGCTTGCTGCCACCCGGGGTGTGCGATAGCAGGAAGCTGGAACCAGAGCAGTGTGGGGACTCCAACCCAGGCCCCCTGATATGAAGTGCTGGCATCTTAACCACTGAGCCAAATGCCCATTGCCAGAACTAACTACCACTCTCTCTCTCCCACTCTCGCTCTGTATGTGCGTGTGTGTGTGTGTGTGTTTTGAGTGACAGAGGGGTAAAGTAGAAAACATCCCACTCAGATACTTTTTAGAGCAGGGAACAGATTTTTTTTTAAAAAAATGCAATTGGTACAACAAGTAATAGAAAATGTATTTTTGTTCTGTATTTCATCCAGTTAAGGGAAAGAAAAAGGAAGGAGGTGGAGAAAAGGGGAGAAGGAAACAGGGAAACAAACAACATAAAATAGAGACTCGGAGGGTGCAGGAAGATGCCCAGGGAGGCCAGGGCCACCCCCTCGCCACATTGTCCCAGCCTCCACAGCTTTGCTCTCGGTCCTCGACCCGCAGGCCGGGCGTCTAAGCTCAGCACAGAGGGAGCAAGCCGAGGCCGGGGACCCTCGAGGGGGCCTTGCTGGTGTCAGCACCGAGCCGAGGGCTCAAGGCCCAGGACTGATAGGGCTCCGCCCTAACCAAGCTCTCATCCCAGTGGGAGAGGCAGACGCGTAAATAATGATTCTAATAAAAGTCAGGCTGCTATAATTACTATAATAAAAGTTCAGATAAAGTGCACAGAGGAGAGATTAATTAATGCTGACGGGGAAATCCACTACTGCTTTGCGGGGAATAAGTGAGGAGGCATGTTGGAACAGGTGCAGGATTTCCGAGGTGGGGCTAGAGGCTTGGCTTTTGCATCCGACAAGTTGGATTTAATCTAACTGGGCCACTTCCTAGCTGTGTATCTTTGTGCAGGTGACTTGACCTCTCTGAGCTGGTTTCTTGGTCTGTGAAGTGAGACTAACAGTATTCTGTTACATAGCTCATCGGGCTATTGCATTAAGAAAAACAACGTGACACAGTCTTGCAAAAATATAAATTGTTGAACAAATGTAAAAAAATAGCAGTGGGTCATGGTTGTCATATGGTAACTATGACCCTTGGATGTATTACACTTATGCTTTTTTAAGATTTATTTTCTTTATTTGAAAGGCAGAGTGACAGAGAGAGAGGGAGAGAAAGATCTTCCATCTGGTGTTCACTCCCCCAAATGGCCACTATGGTCAGAGCTGAGCCAGGCTGAAGCTAGAGACCCAGAACTTCATCTGGACCTCCCACATGGGTGGTGGGGGCCCAAGGACTTGGGCCATCGTCTGCTGCCTTCCCAGGAGCATAAGTAGGGGGCTGGCTCGGAAGTGGAGCAGCCGGGACTTGAACTGGCGCCCATATGGGATGCCGGCACTGCAAGTGACAGCCTAACCCACTTTGCACGTCCCACGCTGCATGAGGATGTGAGCTGGAATGACCTGGAAGTCCAGCCCAGCCATCTCTGGGACCTGAGGGACCGGACTGCCACCTGCCTAAAACTTCCCACCAGGCGGGGCAGGGAAAGAATTCCCGGCAGAGGAGGAGGCCCCACCACCTGCCTGGCACACAGGATGCCCCGGCAGCCGCGCACCCTGCAGCAGATTCACCAGGCAGGCTTGGGGCGGGGCGGGGTGAGACTGGAAAGGCAGGTGGCAGGTGTTGCTGGATGCAAACTGAGCATCGGTAGGTGTGGGGCGTGCAGGTGCAGGCACCTGTTGGCAAGCTGTTCACAAACTCCTGGGTGGAGACATGGTTTCAGCTGCAGGAGCAGGAGGTGGCCCTGGCAGAGGGTGCCTTCCGTGCTGGAGGCGGGGTCTGTGGGGTGCACACTGGCGGGACCGGCGGTGCAGCGGCGGTAACTGGCTGCGCCTGCTCTGTGGCCCGAAGCTCCCCGCCAGAGGCAGTGTGCATGTGCAACCCGACCAGCTGCGGGCTGCGGGTCCGAGCAGCAGTGAGCCAAGTGGTGGACAGAGAGTTCCGTCGTGGCGAGCCAGCGCTGTTGGCTGCACGCAGGGACGCTTTGCAGTGACACAGGGTGGCCAGTGAGGCTCTCCCAGGCCTCTGAAAACAGCCGGGAAGCTGTAGGATTCCCTTTCTCGTTGGCAAAAGTGGAGGACTTGGCAGTGGCCAGGGAAATCAGAGGAGCCGTCCCCCATGCAGGGAGGGCCTGGACCAGCATCTGACAGCTGCTGCTTCTCTGTTGTCCGACCTCTGTTTCTTGTGCAGATTCACCGTGCTTATGCCGGGTGTACTTATTTTCACAAATACATTCTTTAAAATGCTTCCCTCTGGGGCAGCTGTGTGCCATAGCAGGTTAAGCCACCGCTGGGGATCCCAGCATCCCATATGGGAGTACCTGGGATCAGGTCTTACCTTTGCTTCTGATCCAGCTCCCTGCTAATGTGCCTGGGAGGCACTGGACGATGGCCCAAGTCCTTGGGTTCCTGCCAACCAACCTACTTGGGAGACCAAGATGGATTTCCTGGCTCCAAGCCTCAGCCGACCCAGCCCTGTCTGTTGTGGCATTTGGGGAGGGAACCAGCAGATGGCGGGAGGTATACAAATACGTCTTTCAAATAAATGAACATTTTGGGGCTGGCACTGTGGTGTAGTGGGCTGAGCCTCTGTCTGTGATGCCGGCATTGCACGTGGGCACTGGTTCTGCTCCACTTCCGATCCAGCTCTCTGCTATGGCCTGGGAAAGCAGTAGAAGGTGGCCCAAGTGCTTGAGCCCCTGCACCCACATGGGAGACTCAGAAGAAGCCCCTGGCTTCTGCTGTTGTGGCCATTTGGGGAGTGAACCAGCGCATGGGAGACCTTTCTTTCTCTCTCTCTCTCTGTAACTCTACCTTTCAAGTAAATAAAAATTTTTAAAAATATTTTTATAAAGAAGTTTCCAGGGCTGGTGTTGTGGCTTAGCAGGTAAAGCCACCACCTACAAAACCGGCATCCCATATGGGCACTGGTTAGAGACCTGGCCATTCCACTTCCCATCCAGCTTCCTGCTAATAGCCTGGGAAAGCAGTGGAAGATGGCCCAAGTGCTAGGGCCCCTGCACCCATGTGGGAGGCCCAGAAGAAGCTCCTGACTCCTGGCCCACCCAAGAGTCATGGGTTTGGCCCACCATGGCTGTTGCAGCCATTTGGAGAGTGAACCAGTGGATGGTAGATACCTCTCTCTCTCTCTCTCTCTCTCCCCTCACCGCCATCTCTTTCTCTGTGTAACTCTGACTTTGAAATAAATAAAAAATCTTAAAAATAAAGTTTCCCGCTTCCCCTTCCCCACATTGGCTGCAGGACCGTGGTGGGAAGCAGCCAGGCGACAGTGTCAGCAGTCACCCAGGCAGGCACACCAAGGTGGCAGCGAGGTTGGCGCCGAGAACTCGCCGCGGACAGAGAATTCCTGTGTCGGTCAGGGCAGCTGCGGCCTGGGCACTTGGAAGTGTGTGTGGGGAGCGCAGGCCAGGCCAGGTGGGAAGGGGGCGCTCCAGAGTGGGGGGCAGATCGCCCGGGTGCAGTGTGCAGAGCGAGGAGACCAGCAAGCAGGGAGTGGTGATTCCCTAAGGAAGCAGGGGATGGGCTCCGAGCGGAGACAGTGGCCAGCAGGGTGGGGGGTGGGGTGGGGTAGCACAGGCCAAACCCTGTCATTTTGACCTGCACTGTCACCACCACTATAATTGTCTCGTAGTCACTCTACATCCCAAACGTCACTGCCGCCTCCCACCACCACCTGGCCCTGCAGGGGACTGTCTTAACCCAGCTGCAGAACTTTGCCTTCACCCCATTTGACCACCTGCCACATGTGCGGGCCCCTGAGGCTGGTGGGCCAGGCCCTGGACAGTGTGGGCAGCTGAGATTGCAGTGGGAGGGCCTTTCTCGGCTCCAGCTCCTCCTCTCTGCTACCCCGGGCCTGCCGTGGTCCCTAACATAGTCACCCATGGGGGCACCTGGAACTTGTTCTTCTTAAAGATTTATCTATGTATGTATTCATGTATGTGTATGTGTATTTGAATGGCAGAGTGGCAGACAGAGGGAGAGACAGAGATGAGAGAGAGCCATCTTCTATCTGCTGGTTCACTCCCCCACCTGCCCGCAACAGCCAGGGCTGGGCCAGGAGAAAGCCAGGAGCCTGGAACTCAGCCTGAGTCTCCCACATGGGAGGCAGGGACCCAAGCACTTGAGCCCTCACCTGCTGCCTCCCAGGGTGTGCATTAGCTGGAAGCTCGGTGGGAAGCAGAGGGCCTGAAACTTGAACCACCATGCAGACATGGGACATGGGCCTAGTGCCCTAGTGGCAGCTTAACCCGCTGGGCCACGCCTCCCCCATCCTGGAACTTCTAGCCGTGGAAAAGCACATTCACGAGCAAAAGTGCCTGTGTGCTTGTAGCTGGGTGTCTGCCCTAGCCAGGAGGAAGTTCACACACACCACCCTCTTCGGATCAGAGTGACAGAATAACAGCGAGTGGTGCGTGCCTGTGTGCCAGGCGCTGGGCGGAGCCTGCACACCTGTGCTCTGAGATCGTCACGTCTGCCCTGACTCCCACCTTATAGATGGGGAAACCGAGGCCCCGCCAGGCTCAGCTGCTCACTCACAGTCTCCCCTGGCAGGCAGCGGAGCTGGGATTTGAACGCACACAGCTCATACTCTCTGCCGTGTTTCATGAAATATTGCTTTTTCTGTGTTGCGTATAACCCAAATCCACAGGCGCCCCGAGGTCCTATCTTCTGGGCTTAAAACGCCCCACTCGATGGCTTGGCAGCCTATTTATTGCCTTTCCCGGTTCCATTTGGTCCAAGCAAATACTGAGCTGAGTTACGCTTCCCTTAGGCCCACAGTGACCAGCTGCCGGGAACTGCTGTGGATGACATGGAGGCTGTTTAGTCCATAAATTTCGGTGGATAATAAACATCACGTTTTCTTTATTTTATTTACACTGCCATAAAACTGACCCTGAACCCCCCACTTCCTACTGAGCTGGTGGGAAAATCGGCATCTCCCTGGACCAGGACTTTCTGTTCCCACTTGGCTCCGGGTTATGCAAAGGTCCTGGGGCCCTTGAAGGTGCCGCCTGCCACCCCCATCCCTCTTCTCCGGGACTTCAGAGTGTCTCTGCTCTCTCTGCTCCAGTCCCCTCACTGAGTTTGGTCTTGCCCAGGAGACAGGAGGGGCAGTGACCCCAGGCGTCTTTCTTTTCCTACTCTCAGAATATCCCTGAGGCCTGGGACGAGGAAAAGGAGGATGGGAGAAGGGGCACACATTCACAGACACCTGATATAGCCAGGCAGTGCCTTCCCCCAGTTCAGCACAGGAACCGATCCCGGGGCTCCCGGGGCTGCAGCAACAGGCCAGGGGTGTGGCTGTGGACAGTGAGCCATCTCCGAAGCTTCCGGAAGGATCGGGTGACCTGGGGAAAGAGTCAGACGGTGCAGAGGGCCCTGGGCCCCTTGGCAGGGAGGAAGGAGGACTGGTCTGAGGCTGGGGTCTGGGGAGGGGAAGGGCCTGCCGTGGCTGGTCGGGGCAGGCAGGAGGCAGAGCATCCGAGGGCATTGTGGGGAGCTGGGCCAGCTTCTTCCTCTTGTCAGGCAGGCATCCGGGCATCCCTGTGTCCAGCCCGGCCTCAGCTGGGCCACTCTGCCTAGGCAGGCCGCCTGCAGGGAGGAGGGCCCGAGACTGGGACTAAGAGCTGTACCATGTTGGAGCTCAAGGGTTGGAAATGGTTTCCTTGATGAGACCTCTGACAAAGTAGGATGTGCCTAGGGGTTAAAAGTATGTGAGCTCCGCCACCAAAGATGCCTGGGTTTGCATCCCAGCTCTGGCTGTGGCGCCACCTTGGGCAGGTGGCCTCGCCTGTAGGTGGAGCAACGTGGGCCGCATTATAGACATGGGCAGTCCTTGCGGGTAAAGCACTGGCATGCGGGAAGTGCACGTGGTGGGCCTGGGATCCACAGGACCATGGCGGCTGCTGCCTGGGCTTCCTCGGGGTCCTTTATCCAACCCAAACTTGGCCCAAATGTAACTGTGTCCTTGCAAATGCCTTAAGGTGTTCTTGCTCTAATTATTTTTAAAACAGCATCATTAAGTAAGCCATCATTAATGAGTCAGAGAAGTTAACGTGGTTTTCGAAGCCTGGGCGAGTACAGTTTGGTGCCTTTGTCCTTCGCCACACCCTCCTTGTGGCTTTGGCCAGACTGCTACAGTTTGGAATGATCTAGAACCTGGTAGCTACACTTCCGGCAGCCACACTGGCATTGCTGCTGTCTTCAGGCCTCTCCCTTCCACCACGGGAGACTTGGGGAACTGGGCAGGGTCCAGGTTTTGTGTTGAGGCCACCTGGGTTCTCGTTCTCATTACCACTTGCTACCTGCATGGATTCAGGCGCATCTCTGAGCCTCTGCCTCGCTGTGTGGATCTAACAGGACCAATGAACAAAATGAAACCTAACGCGCTCTGGTGTAGAGCACACATCACTGACCCTGCTCTCTCCCTCGTCTATTTTCCTTCTTCTTGTGGCTTCACTCCTTTGGCTGTTCTGAAATTTGATGGAGAAGGTTCTGGAAGAAGAACCTCACCCTGGCCCCACCCCTCGGCCTTCCTGGGGGACAGGAACAGGGCAGAGGACATCCGTGCCATCTGTCTTGCTTTTTGCTCACTTTTAAGGGTGTATGACGTGCTTGTCTTCTGAAGAAACTTCCAGAAATGTTGTAAGCTATGTATAGCTGGGGCCACAGTGAGGGCTCTTTCCCTCAGCCACTGTTCTGTGTCCCAGCGCCGTCCCATGGAGCTGCCACTGACAAATCTGGGTTCACTCCCTCAGGGCAACCTTTGGAGACAAGGATTTTTTTTTAAAGATTATGTATTTGAAAGGGAGAGTTACAGAGAGAGGCAGAGACGGAGAGAGAGGTCTTCCATCCGCTGGTTCACTCCCCAGATGACCACAATGGCTGGAGACACACCGATATGAAGCCAGGAGCCAGGAGCTTCCTCTGAGTCTCCCACGTGGGTGCAGGAGCCCAAGGACTTGGACCATCTTCTACTGCTCTCCCAGGCCATAGCAGAGAGCTGGATCGGAAGAGGAGCAGCAGGGACTAGAACTGGTGCCCATGTGGGATGCCGGCGCTTCAGGCCAGGGCTTTAACCCGCTGTGCCACAACACTGGCCCTAAGGGGACAAGGATGTTGAATGAACATTTTGTTTTCTCCATGGATGGGGATGTAGCATACTTCATCAAAACCCTACTTGCCCTATCTTCCCCAAGTCCCCAGCACAGGCAGCAAACACATGAGTTAGCACTGGTGTTCCCAGACAAGGGACCACAGTGATCCACAGGTGCGTGGGCTGGGGTCTCGCCTTTGGTCACCATTCTCGGGGTGTGTGGGCCCCGCAGGGGGTCCCTCTGGGACAGGTGCTCGCATCTGTAGTGGCAAGAGGGAAGGCAGTGTCCCTTCACGCTGATGGGCAGGGGGTTACATGGGAATGGCCCCTCTCATCCTCGTTCCGGTTGCCCAGTTCAGGTGTTGCCTGGTCCCTGGTGCCAGCTGCACTTGGCCCTGAACCTGGCTACACCCTGTCCCGTGCAGTGCTGAGCACTGCTTCACCTCCTTGGGTTTTCTTCCTGGAGCTTGGGTCCTCGAGGTGGGTGGTGTGCAAGGAGAGGAGGGGCTGTTGGCCACATCCGGGTCGGGGGAAACTGACCACCGGGCTTGCGGCGGACTTCTGACCCAGGCAGAGCTGACCTCACCCTCAGTGTGGACAGCAGGGGTCAGACATGGAGAAAAGTAAGTGCTGTGCTCATGGGGGGCCCCCGAGAGCTCAGCCAGCGTGCGCGATGTGCGACAGACCCAGACCCAATTATGCCTTCCTGGGAGGCAGTGCTCCGGGGAGTGGGGGCTGTCACTTCTGGTCCTCGCTGAGGTTTGTTTTGTTCTGTGGTCCCTTCGAGGAGACTTGAGTTGGCGCTGTAATAGCGCTCACGGTGGTGGGAACGGCCTCTTTTGCTCCCTGGGGAAGAGCCACCCTGGGGTGCTGACACCAGCAGCTGGATTCCAACCCCGCCTCTGCCTGCCTGCCGCAGTTCGCACAACAGCAGCCTTGTTTGCTGCAAAATGGGGCCAAGGGCAGCATCGTCACGGACAGCTGGCTCTGAGGACGAAGCGGGCAGCCCAGTGGTGCTCGGAACCTTGCCCTGCACTGTCGGGGAGGCAGTGCTGTGACTGAAGCCAGGAGCCCAGGGCCCATGTAGCTCCCCTCTGCCCAGCACTGCTCCCAGGCCCGCATGCTCAGTGGGTGTTGGTTCTAGGTGGCGACATCTACGTGGTCCCTAGAGAGATGTCCAGAGTGGCAGGGCAGGGCCTGGGGGCAAAGTTCAAGGGCCAGAGAGAAGCAGTCTGGGGCCCTGGGAGGCAGTTTGGCAGTGTGGGAGGCTGGAGGAGTGGGTGGGCTTCCTGGAGGAGGTGAGATGAGGAAGGTGTGGCAAGAGGAAGGAGGCACCCAGAGGGAGCCCAGGGCAAGGGTGGGGACGCAGCACGTGTGCATCTCAGCTCCCTCTGCTCATAAAGTTCTGCAGACGCGTATTTCTGTCAGTTTTATATTAACATTTACATAACAAGTAGATTGAGAGATTGCGTTATTTACATATATATGGAGGCTGGCTGGAACTGGGGATCCTCGCGCCTGTACATGAGGTTTTATTGATTAATAAATTAGACACTTACAGATCAGGCATAAATCAAATCCATCCATTTTAGACACCCATCAGGTGCAAATGAATGTAAATTGGCGGCTTCATTTGCATACGGAAAGCAAACCATTTAGCCATCATTTGTCATAGGCACCCTTGAGAGGCTGTAATTTGCCTAGCTAGGCGGCAGCCTGCAGCAGGGCTGCCCCTGTGCTCTCTGGGGCTGATTTCTGAGCGCAGCTCCAGGCAGAGCCGCCATGGGGCTGCCCATGGGTCGCTCCAGGCTCCTCCTCCCCTCCCCCAGTGAAGCAGGTGCCTGGCCCTGGAAGAGGAGAGTCCAGCCAGGGCCAGGGAGCCCCAGAATCCAGGTGGCCAGAACTGTAGGGAAACTTGAAGTTCGGCCCCTACTAATGCTACCTTCTGTGGAGGAGGATCCACAGCACAGAGAGGGGAAGTGACTGTCTTAGGGTCACACAGGAAGGTGCGCACAAGGCTAGGATTAGAACCCAGTTCTGCTGACCAGAGTTCAGTACTTCTTCCATGATGTTGTTGTGATCCTTTCTAACAGAAAAGGAGGGTGCAGGGGCTGGAGCTCCTAGAACCCCCGACCCCTGGCTCAGTCCCCCAGGGCAGGCATCGGAGGTGTAGCAGAGCAAGGAGCTACTCCTCCTGGCATCTGGCTTTTCCAGAACCATGTCATGGCTGGTTCCAGGGCACGTGGAGGGCCGGCCCCTCGGCCCTGGGAGGTACCTGTGCCACCACCTCTCGGAGCCTCCGAGCTCCTTGAAGGCCAGCGGGGTCTTCTCATTGCTGGGAAAAGACAGTTTCAAGGCTGCTTGGGCTGGGGAGGGAGAGTGAGCAGGAGACCCCCGAGCCTAAGTGAGCCAGGCCACTGAGTGAGATGGAGAAGGTGGGGGTGGGGGGCAGGCTTCATCTACTTCCCACGCAGAGAGGAGGCCTGCAAGCATATGTGTGTGTGTGTGTGTGTGTGAGAGAGAGAGAGAGAGAGAGAGAGAGGGAGAGAGAGAGAGAGAGAGGTGGCTGGCCCACAAGATGGGTTACCAAGGCATGGGTGGACAGAGCAGGCCTCCATTGAGCTGTTCTGGTTCCAGGTCAGCTGTTGGAGGCCGGGGAATAGCTGAGTTGACCCCTGTGGGAGTTTTCTGTGTTTGTAACTTCAAGCGTTTTGCTCAGGTTAGGATCATCAAACGTTAGATGTGGCTTTATTTTATTTCAGTTTTAAATCTTTCCCCCTCCTGTGTGCTAGGAAACAAGCTAGTGGGGACATCATGCCCCAGGCTTCCTGCACCCCCGTGGCTCACAATTAGAAGGAAAGCAGCGTGTGATTTTCCCGGAGCTGCTGGGAGGGGAACGCTGTTCGCACGGCTGGCCGGCCTCGCCCCTCCCTGCCCTGCCAGCACACACTCATCTTGGGAAGACCCAGGTCTGAGCCATGCCAGTGTCTTACCGTGTCTCTGTGGCCTTGGGCTGGTTAGGGCAGCTCTCTGTGCTGCCACAGAGACAGGGCTCCCACAACACACGACAGACCCTGGGGCTCTGCTGAGGGGGGCTCAGCGCCCTCATGGGACTACCCGGCGGGCCAGGTGTCTGGCTGAACCTTTCACAGCAGGTCTTGGCTCATGGGGCTGGGGCTGGGGCTGGCATACGTGGGTGCTTCGTGGGGGCTGAAGCTGGTTTTCCTGATGTCTCTGCTAGCATCAAGTCTTGTCATGCCCACTTCTGAGGGCAAGTCGCACTAAGGCACCTGCCAATGCAGAACACAAGTCGCTCCTCCTTTGCCTCCTGGAGCCAGGGCGTTGAGACTGCAGGTCATGTTGTGGGCTGGGTTCTTGTGAAACTACTCGGTGTCTGCGGGGGTCGAGCCGAAGGTCAGAGTCCTCCACGGACAGTAGGAGGGAAAATGGGAGAGGGGAAATTCACCATTCATGAGGGCTCCTCGGAACGCTCATGGGGAAAGAAGTTACAGGAAAGTTCCTTTTTTTTTTTTTAAAGATTGATTTATCTGAAAGGCAGAGTGACAAGGAGAGGGAGAGAGAGAGAGACAGATCTTCCATCTGTTGGTTCACTCTCCATGTGGCTGCAACAGCTGGGACTGGGCCAGGTTGAAGCCAGGAGCCAGGAACTCCATCTGGGTCTCCCACATGGGTGGTAGGGACCCAAACACTTGAGCCATCCTGTGCTGCTTTCCAGGCACATTAGCAAGAAGCTGGATTGGAAGCAGAGCAGCCAGGACTCGAACAGCCACTCTGATAGAGGAAGGATGTGGACATCCCAAGCATTGGTTTAACCCACTGCCCCACAATGCCAGCCCTGATAAATTTGTTTTGGGGCAAAACAGTTTGAAAATCAGATGCATGAGGGCTTTTCAAAAAGTTCATGGAAAAGGTACACGTTGAGAAAACTATGTGAGCATTTCCAAAACATATTTTTAAGAGACTTATTTATTTATTTATTTATTTTGAAAGTCAAAGAGAGAAAGAGGGAGAGATAGAGACAGGGAGAGATCTTCCATCTGCTGGTTCACTCCTCAGATGGACAAAAGCTGGGGCTGGGCCAGGCTGAAGCCAGGAGCCAGGAGCTTCTTCCCAGTCTCCCACGTGGGTGCAGGGGCCCAAGCACTTGGGCCATCCTCCACTGCTCTCCCAGGTGCATTAGCAGGGAGCTGGATGGGAAGTAGAGCAGCCAGGACTTGAAAGGTGTCCAAATGGGATGCTGGTGTTGCAGGTGACGACTTTACCTGCTCCATCACAGCGCCATCCATCCCCTGCCCGATGCCATTTTTTTTTTTTTGGTAGTAAAATAAAAGAGAAGTTCATTTCCATCCCTGTGTGTGGCCTTTTGAAGTGCATTTGTGTTGAGCATTTAGTGAGTGCCTCCTGTGTGCTGGGTACCTTTGCAATTACGACCACTTTGGGCTGGCTTGGGGCGGGGGTCACACAGCCTTTGCTGCTTCTGGGCTTCCCACAGCCCCTTTGGCCTCTGCAGCTGCAAAGACCCTGTGACAGCAGTCAGAGCTCTCCCCTGCCAACCTGGCTGGGTGGGGGGAGGGGCGTCGCCTTGCCAGCAGCTCTCCTGTGGGCTGTGCGCAGCACCCCACCCCTCCATCCTCATCAGTGCCTTCATTCAGTTCTATTCCAGGATGTGAGAGGTGGCTAAGAGGAGGGGTCCAGCTCACCCTGACCTGGCCAGAAGCTCCCCCCACCTCCCTTCTCCCGATCCCTCCAGGGCAGAGCCTTGGAGCATCTTGTTGCTGTTTTGTGAATCTTCAGTGATAATTATATGTATAAAATTCGGCTGCTTAAACTGTTCAGGATTAATCGGCACCAACACACAGAAATACGCTTTGCCTGTAATTAGCGATTCCCTGGCAAATGCATTTTGCAAAATAGCACTTGATTTTAATAACAGGCTGTTAGTATTAGAACACCGTGCCCATTTCACTGCCAATTGTCAAAGAAGCCCCTTTCCTCTGGCCGGGCTGCCCAACCGTGATGACAATGATGGCTGATGGCCGGTGCTTTGGGATTGAGACCCGGGTGGGGGCCCTGGTGCCTCGATCCAGCTCCCCTTGGCTGGTGGCAGATTCCTGGTCCTCTGTCTCCCCCCCTCACCGCCCCCCGCCCCACACCAGCAGCAGGCTGCAGACACAGCAGCCACCCTTGGCTGGCTCCTCCTCCTTCTCTCCTCCACTTCGGCCTCCCCCGTTGTCTCTCCAGTGACACAGGCTCAGAGTCTTTGAAGGGCTCCGGATTGCCGCCCTCCTCTCTCTAATTGCTTCTCCCTCCTGGGGTCTTTGTGTCTGCCGCTCCCTACCTCCCTGCCTGCCTGGACCAGCGCTGAGAAATCCTTGCCCTGGCCCCACTCACGGCCAAACATCTGTTGTGAAGATCACAAAAGGCTAGCTGGCCCCAGGCCAGGGCAGAAGACGGATGGCTCAGGTGTGGCCATTACCTGCCCCTCAGTCCCTCTGCCGTGCCCCCAGCCCCACCCCCAGAGGCCTCTGTCCTTGATAGCACCTCTGCTGCATTGGCACAGCACCAGCTGCCTGTCCCCCTGGGAGTGCGTGGACACTGGGGCCATCAGAGGGGCCTTTCTGCCTGGGGAGGGGAGGAGGGGACACCGAATAGGAATCAAGGTGCCTCCGGATGGGGGTAGGGCATAGGGCAGATGTCTGGGTGTTGGGGCCGGACTCAAGCCTGCAGGGCATGGGCCCCGTGCGACACAGGGAGCATAAACCCCGTGTTGCCTCTGCTCACCCCCACCCCGATCCCAGAACTGAGCCTGCCGTTTTCCCACCACCTCCCCCCGCCCCTAAGTTGTGCAGGTGGAGGCCAGGGCGTGGTACCTGACACATCCGCCCACTTAGGCTGCCGCTGGCTGGGCTCAGAGCCTCTGCTTCCTGCCCCCACCCTGCACTGTGCTGGCCTGGCTCTCTGCTTCCTGTTAGCACAACTGCCCAGGACCTCCGTCAAAGCCAACGCTGGGCTCATCACTGCACAGCACAGCTAAACATCCTTTACGGGGTCTCTATGACCTTAGAGTAAGGCCTGCGGGGCTGCAGCCTGGTTTCCTGCTCTGTCCACACAGCCTTCGCAGGGACCACACTGCCCTTGTGTACGCTGTCCCCTCCACCTGGAGTGCCCCTCTTCCTTGGAGGGGATACGGGTGTCCAGGTGGTGCAGCACCGCAGGCCCACCCCTGAATGGTGACTTTCACTCAGCGGTCCAGCCCCAGGTCAAGTGTCTCCTCTCCTTTTTGACCCCCCTGCCCTGGATCTGCCAGCATCCTTGTGAGTGGTTGGCGTGCCTTGGTCACATCATCTTATCCACTCTGAAATGCAAGTGTACCTGCTGTGCGTGCCAGCCAGGGCCTGGTAGGACCACAGCAGAACTCAGTGGTGGATGGCAGCCAGGCCACGCTGCCCAGGCCGGGGAGGCTGGGTGACAGGAGCTCTGCCCCCATCATCTCTGTCGTATTCCGGAGCCCAGTCGGCTTGCCCCGGTAGATTCTTGTCTGGGTAATGGCCGAGAGGCAAGAGGAAGCCCGTGCAACCCCTGGTGCCTCGGTGTGGGACTGGGACAGCACCACTTCCACTGTGTTCTTTTTGGCCAAAGCAAGTCAGGTGGCCACATCCCAAGTCAAGGGATGGGGAGATGGCCGCCCCCTCCATTGGCAAGCGAGGCAGCAGAGAGAGACCCGGCAGGCACCCAGCCTGGGTTCAGACTGGAGTTTTTCTGGCTGTGACTGGGCCCTCTGCTATTTCCCTTCCCCTGCCCCAGGATGTGGGGGGTGGGGAGGCTTTCTGGGTGTGGGGTTCTTGAAATCCCCCCCTGGGGCTTTATCCCCCTGGGGCTTTATCAGCAGTACTATTGGACCTTAGCACCCCGTGGTGCAGGGCGGGGAGATCCCCCTAAGCTACCCACTGCCGGTGGGGGCGAGGGCAGGGAGAGCTAGGACAAGGTCATCCAACAAGCGCCACTGGGGGTCTGCTTCTGGGCTTGCTTCTACGTTTTCTCTCCCTCCACTGCACAAAATAGTTCCATTTCCCGCGGCCCCTCTTACACACATTGGCTAATGAGGAGTCAAATCTTCATTCATTCTCTTGGCTCGTCATCTCTGAGCGCCCACTGTGTGTGAGACGCTGTTCCAAGGACTGAAAAGGTGGCAGTGAACGCCGCTGTTCCTGGCTAGCAGGATCTGACTTACATGGTGGGTCCCCTCCCTTCCCCCAGCCCTGCAGGAGCAGGAGCTCGGTTAGTGCCCATGGCATGCCACTGGCTAGGCCCTGCTCCCATCTACCCGTGCATCTCTGCTCCTCTCAGTGGTGGGACTGCTCCGTGCAGTCCCCTGGAGGTGCTGGGCTCCTTGCTACCCCCACCCTCGCTCCCTGCCTGAGCCCTCCTGCTGCCCTAGGGGCCGCTCAAGGCCCTGTGCTGAGATGTGGGGACAGCAGCTGCGTCCTGGTCATCTTTGGGCTTCCGTGCCTGGAAGACAGTGGGCGCTCGAGATGCACACTGGGTGAAGGACAACGGATGAGTGACCGACTGGCTCTGGAGTGGTCTTACCATCGCAGGCTTGCCGAGGGGACAAGGACTTTAGAAACCCCTACCGGCGGCGCTCCCTGAGCATTTACTGGGCACCCACCCTGGACTGGGTTCTGGGGTGGGTGGGTGGGAGTGAGACCCAGCCCTCTTTGACGTGAACCCTCCCTTGATCATCTAGCAAGGGGGCAGCACGAGGGGCAAGCGTGCAGGTCTGGAGCCAGCCCCCAAGATTCCCTTCACTAGGCTTGGTGACAACCTGCTTGGTTTCCCCCATGGACAGTGGATTACAGTAGTATTTACTCCTTAGGGCGTTTGGCCCCTGACTGTGTGCCAGGCACTGGAGAGAAAGCAAGAAACGAAATAACTTTGGCATTGGATGGAACAAGATGCTCTGTGAACAGTGCTCAGCACAGGCCAATGAAATAGCACAGTGTAAGTGTTCACAGTGGCTCTTGTCCTCTGGTCCACTCCTGTCGTTAGAGGAAGGAAGTGAGTGAGGCTCAGAGAGAGTTAGACAATTGCCTGTGGTCACACAGCACGTTGGGAGCTGGTTGGATGTATTGACGTGCAGGCAAGGCACAAAGCTCTTCAGTCTTTACCACCTGCTTCTGCTAAGAAAGGGGTCGGCTGGGCGACGAAGGCTGAGCCGAAGCAGGTGGTGGGCAGACGAAGACAGACTCAGCTCCTGTGAACTTTGATGGAGGGAGTCAGTTTCTGTTGTTATCACCATTCGTCTGCATTAATTGAGCAGAGATAATCCCAAAGTGCTGCTAATCCCATAAGACCGTCTCCCTGGCTCTGCCACACACACACACACACACACACACGCCCCTGGCAAGTGTGTGCTGGGCGGGGCTGCTGGTCCAGGAGCCTGCCTCCTGCAGTGCAGGTGCACAGGTTGGGGGGAGGTCTCCGGGTGGCAGACCTGGCTGGGATGCAGGTGCCTGAGAGACACAGAGGGATGGCTAGTCCACAGGAGAGCTGGCTATGCAGCGGGAGGAAGCCGAGGAACCTGTCTGCCCTTGTCCAGAGCCCATGGCAGGGAGCAGGCCCCTGTGCCCTGCCCCGAGTCCAGCTCCCGGAGAGCAGGGCGGTTGTGCTGAGGGTGCATCGGAAGACAGGTGTGCGTCTTCCCAGTGCTTCGCCTCACTCTCCCGAGAGTTCCGTGTCTTGCACACCTGGGTCTTGCACCTGGGAACCATACCTTCGCCTCCCCTACGTTACAAGGCAGGGCGGGTAGTTCTCGTTCCCTGCCAGTGGGCCCCCCCCGTGGTGCTGAGGTCCTTTGGAGACCATGTGTTGATTCAATTGAATGGGTCGAGGCTGGGATTTCAGGCACTTGTAGTCTTTGATGAGGGATTCCGCCAGTTCTTCCGTCAGGACGCCGGGCCTACCAAGTCCTTTGGCCACAAGCAGTGGTCATGTCATTTCGGTGTGGGCGGAGCTTCCTCTCCTGCTTCTTCACCCAGGTACCCCCGGGCACGTGGAGGCTATCAGGGGACACAGCAGCCATGCAATGAGGAATAGCTGTGGCAGGGACAGAGAGCTCATCCCCGATGAGAATGAAACATCGCCAGCCTCTTCCTGCTCTTTTCCGGAGCTCCAGGGAGGGGGAGGGGTTTGTTCCGGGCGACAGAGGCTCAGGTTGTGTGGGTCCACTCTTCCCAGCTACTCAGGGCTGCTCCGAGAGCTGAGTGGGGAAGGTGTGCGAGGGTGATGGAGTGAGGGAGGCCAGGCTGGCACCACAGCAGCAGGTGCCGGGAGGGGAACACCTGTGGCAGGCGACTTCGGAGTTAGCCAAACGGCTCTTCTCACTGGGCTGGGAAGTGCTTTGATTGACAGCAGATAGAGCCACACACAGGCTACTCTTGCCGATTCACCCAGGGGGCCCCTCCTGCCCTCCCCTGGCGGCATGTGGGTCGCGTGGTGCTGGTTACCTCCAGCGGCTGCAGATGGCAGCTTTTCTCTCTCAGGGTGGTCTCCTTCCTGTTGGCGTGTCCCTGTGAAGTCGGCTTGGTGAGCTTCCGGCCTGACCTGGGTGCAGATCGAATCACAAAGGCTCAAGGTTGGCTCAGCTTCTGCTAGGACACCTGTAACCCTGGAAGCACCCCATGGAGCAGGGCCCTGTGCCTTCCTTAATGGCTGGGAAGCCTGAGGCTCTGGCCACGCCTAATGGCTGTTCTCAGGGCTCCCCCAGAAGCAGCCGCTGAGATGAGAATTTACATGTGAGTAGGTGATGTGGGAGACTGGCCCCCGAGGACACTGGTAGATGATGGGACGAGCAGGGACTGCATCGGTGAAGGGTGAGTTTCCACGCCTCCTTCTCCCCCGACGCGCCCTGCTTGGCGTCCACTGAGGCTCACTGCCATGGGGGAACCCCGCGAGCTGGGAAGGAAGGGAACCTCAGAACTGCGCCTCCTGAGGGGTGCAGGAGGAGCTGTCGGCTGAGGAGTTCGTGGGTTGGGAATGGGGACCATGAATTCCCTGGCGCCTTGGGCTCCCCGTGTGGGCAGGTGAAGTGGCTTTGGGGAGAAGATGCAGGTGCTGGCAGCTGGGAGTCAGGCACGGCCACGGAAGAGGCGGAGAGATACGGGCAGGATACCAAGGACATGGGAGGCTCCGGACGTCAACCCCTGTCAGTGCGAGCCCCAGGCTCAGGCTTTGGGAGCCGCGCCTCGCTGAGCCCTTGTCTTCCCCCCGTTTTCTTCCTGGGCTGTTGCTTACAGGAGCCAGATCAGCACGTAGCTTCCAACTTTGCAAAACTCCTACTGGAGAAAGGAGACCATGGCCGCAGCGCGTATGCGGCTCCCCAGCCAGCTTCCTCTGGCGTCTCTCTGGGCCCCAGCCCTCTTCACTCAAATGAGTGTGTTCAGAAAGAGCGAAATCCTTTCAGGGTGCGTCTGACAGAGGCCAAACTGGGAAGGTACGGCTGCAGTAAAAATACACTCACTTAAGCGTGCCAAAAATAAATGGCTTTTGGATAATCTGTTGCTTGGGATTATGCTAACCCCGTGAGGAGTGACCGTGACTTCTCAGGCCCAGCAGGCTGGGAGCTGCCCCCTGGGGAGGGGAGTCGGGGGCGGGGGCTTCTGCTGGTGAGTTCTCGAAACGGGACCTCCAGCCAGGGGGTGGTGGTGGGGTTGGGGGGCACAGGTGCTGCCTAGGTAAAATGAGAGCCCTGTGGGAATGCTGGACTCTGTGCCAGCATTCCCTGGCCGGCCACTTCTCCGGGAAGTTACAGGTGTTGGGGGGAGGGGGAGGGAGAGGGAGAGACAGAAGGGGTTTGAGAAAGATGGGGTTGGCAAATTCAAACATTTTTAGAAATTGAAGAACCCAACGTCAAAGGCTTATTTACTTCAGTTTTTCTCAGAATTTTGATCTCCTTTAGCTGATACACACACACACACACACACATATATATATATAAATATACCTATATATAAAAATATCCATACTCCTTTGGAGGCAAATCCCAATGCTGATTTGCACAGTGAGACCAGGATACTCAAACACGTTTCAGCAGAATGCGATGAAGAGACAAGTTTCTTTAAGTACAAAAAGTTTTCCCATTCATTCATTTTTAATACCCAATTCTGTGGCCTTTTTGAAGACTCTGCATATGTAGCACAATCATATGTGGATGTGGACGTAAGTACACTTGAGTACATACGTATGTGTACATAAGAGCATGTATCTGTGTGTGACTTGTGTCTGTCTGTCCATATTTTTTTTCCTGTCCAAACTCTTTGGTTCGTGGAACCCTTTCCTGTCCAGCCCCGTGGGGATGCTCAGATTCTCCCAGAGCTGTCTCACACCTGCGTCTCCTAGGACTACTGTGCTGTGTCGCTTCTCAGCTTCAATCCTCCAGGGGCCCCCAGGCCTATTGGGACTGCTCAGACTTTACCTGGCATGCGGGGTCCTGGTGACCTGGCTGCCGCCCACCTCTCCCATGGCCTCTATGGCCAGGCCCCTGCTGCCCGTGGCTCCTCAGAGTCAGCCTGGCCGCCGGGCCTTTGCATATGCTGCCCCCCTGACAGAAGTGCGTCCCTTGGATCCCCGGCTGCTTCCGTGAACTTGTTTGCTTTTCAAGACTCAGCCTTGGGACGCTTCCCTTGAACTCATCGCCTGTCTTGGGTAGACCCCCCCTGACCCCGACCCCTCTCAAAATCCCCACGCCTGCACCCAGGGCTCCCTGTTCCCTCTCCAGCCTTGTTGACCTCCCTGCACAGACTACAGACACTGGCTGCTGGTTCTGTTCTTGGTTGGTGATTGTTGGCGCCACGAGGGCAGGCATCTTTGTCCATTCCACTCAGTGGTCCAAGTGCCTCACCCACAGGAAGTGCTCAGAACTATTGGTTTAATGAGAAAGATGGCTCATGACTTCCGCAGCTGCTCTGCCGTGCTCGCTGAGATGAGTGATCCCCAAGCATCTGCGCCTGCCTCCCAGCTCGCTGGTCCCCTGGGCCCTTGCTCCGAACCCCACCTCTGTGATCCAGCCGCTAAGGAAATGCTAAACAAATGCTGGCTACCAGCAACCGTTTTGATTTTTTTAAAGGTGGAAAAGCCACCTCTCATCTTGGCCAAACTGGGAGCTTGGAGACTGAACCTTGTGAGCCCCCGACTCTGCCCAGCCCAGGAGGCTCTCTTGCTATTTCCCCCTCAACTTCCAGGCTGGCTCGCGTCCCACCACACAGGGATGCTTGCTGGAGCTGGTTCCTTCCTCCTTAGAAAGTGGCACTGAGTCTGCCTCCTCAAGGGCTCAGCATAAAGGCTGTGGCAGAAGCTTCTCTGCCCTTGACCCTTGACATTTGCCTGGGTGGGAGAACCAAGAGCTATTCAGATTCAAAGAGCGGTCCAAGGTGCTGGCCACTGCACCTGTCATTCTGTGTCGATTATCAGGTTCAAGTCTAGGTGGACGCCGGGGCTTAGAAGGCACGTAGCTGGTCCAAGGTGACAGCAGGGGAAGGGTCATCTTGCTCTGCCTCCCGAGTCTCTGCATTCAGTCATGTGCTCCACTGCAAGCTACTGGCCCCCATGTGCCTCAGTTTTCTCACCTTTGCAATGGGAGAGCGGCTCCCACTTGGAGGTCTGTTGTGACATGCATGTGGCGTCTGGCTCATGAAAAGGCACACATTTGTTAGTCATTATTCATCTCCCTGTCATCTGAATGCCTGCCTCCGAGTTTTGGCTTGAGGTTTAATCAGATTCACAGAGAAGCGAGACCTTGCACGGCCTGAGCGCTTTCTGAGTAGGTGATGAAGGACCCGCTGGAGAAGTGATCCCAGAACTCCAGAACAAACGCCACGTGACCAGCATCTCTGTCTGGCGGTTACATTGTGTCCCAAGTGTTCCCTCCTTTACGCCCTCCTATCCGCTTTGCACAGGTTAGAAGCATCCTTCTTCCCGATTTTCAGATGAGAGGCGGTCCCAAGAGAAGAGAAGGCCGTTCAGCAGTGAGGTCAAGGGTGGGAAGCTTTGGGGTCCCGCCGCCTCGCCCACCCCAAGCCTGGCTGCCCATTCTCCCGGCCCGTGTTCCTTCGCTTCTCTACGTCTCAGTGTGCGAATGTGAGCCTGTCTCAGCAAGCCCTTGCGAAGGCGAAACGAGAGGCTGTGTGTTCAGGGTTTAGCCGCGTGTCTGACACGGAACAAACACTTAGTAAACGGTAGTAATCAAAACCCTTCTGTGCTTTGTTAGGGTACAGAAGACGAGGGGGAAAAAAAATCCCTTTTTAGATCAGGGACTAAAGCGAGGCGATGTTAGCCTGGCTCAGGGGAGAGCTTGACGTGTCGGCAGATGTCTGTTAAGAAGCTGGGAGTGCCGGATGAGTCAGGGCTCCTAGGGTCTGGCGGAGAGGCTGGGCTGCGTCCAATCCCAGGCTCCTGCCGCCAAAGCCAGCGAGCGCAAAGACGTCACTGCGCTCGGGCAGCGGAAGCTGAATCGATACTACGGCTGCACGGTTTCCTGACATCATCACCGTGCGTTCTGCCTTAACAGCGGTCCTGGATCCCTCTGGTCCTTGACGGTTTGGAAACGGTGCTCCGGGCTATAGCATAAACATCCCGCGGGCTTTCCCGTTCAGCTTTAGCTTCCCCAGTGGGGTAAATGCATTTGCGAGACCTCCGGCTCCGGGAGCAGAAGTGCGTGCCCAGCTTCTCAAGGCTGGTTATGGGCAGTGCAAGGGTTGCGATGGCAAACTGCCTTCCCCCTACCCAGGAAGAGTTCCCAGGGCCCCCACCCTGGCCTCCTCCACCAGGGGAGGCGTGACGGATCCCGACTCTGGCATGAGTGACATCTTGGAAGAGGCCAACGAGAGTTGGTTTGGAACAGGCAGGTTGCACAGCTGGGCAAGTGTGTGTCATTGGGTGTGCGGGTACACGGTGCTGGTGGGACTCACTAGTGCACTGGAGGCTCCCCTGAGCCCAGGTGCTCCTCCCTCGGGACCCCACATAGTTCAGGGATCCACTCCTCCAGCATCCGAATTCTAGAATGTACAGGACGGAGGATGTGGTTTGGCTCTGGTGCACAGTGTTTCTTTTTAAAAGCGGTTTCATTTACGCTGAAGCGAGCCAGTGCATCCACTCTGGGCAGAACTCTGCTTTCTGTGTAGGCTCCTGCACAAAAAGAGAGCGAAAATCTCTCTCCGTGGTTTTTATCCCATCTGCCAAGCCGCTGGGTGAGAGGGAGGTGGGCCCCCTGGTTCCCCAGAAGAGAGCTTCTCCAAGGGGCGGAGGGCCAGGTAGCCGTTGCATTCGTGCCACTGGAGGGTGATGCTGTGTAAGGTGCCTGCCGTGGAAATGTTAGCGCTCCGGGCTCAGAGCTCGGGCCCAGCCTGCAGCGCCCAGCCTCCTGGATGTCTAGATGAGAATGGCTTGAGTCCATGTGCCCTGGTGGCCACACTCCCTCAGGCCGGAGTCAGCTGGGCTCACAGCGCTGCATGGATCCCTCACTGGCAGCTGGCAGGGCCCAACCTGGGGCGAGGGGCACAGCCAGATTCCCCGGTCCCTCCCATCCCAGGAGGCATGGTCTCAAGACTCAGGGGAAGACGGCCCATTCCTGTGTGAGGAAGGCCCACGGCCACCCCCACGGAGAGCCACCCTGGATGCCACTTGCCTAGGCTCCCTGTCGCTATGGCCCTGGGGGCTGCAAAGCCAGTCTCCTCCCTCTTCCCACCCAGTCAAGGGGAGGCTTTTGTGTGGCAACTTCCTGGGTTTCACCTCTTAATTTCCAAAAAGGAAATAAATTCTTTGCAGCCTTAGCTGTAATTGACTTTGGAGTTGTGACTTTATCATGCAAATGGTTATTTGTGGACTTTTAGCAACCTGCGTCATGGAGCGAAATTACATACTTAACGACTTCCGAAACCACGGATTACGGCCCCAACAGATCCCAGGGATTCTCAAGGTGCCACCAGGGTATAACGTGAAAATGCATATTTAGAGGTTGATTAAGAAGCAAGGAGCAGGCGCGGTGAAATTCCTTGTGGAAAGTGGTGATTAGGTTCATTGTGAGGTTATTTCCTCCTGTTAGGGATCTCACCGACTGCCCCAGCCCCCACCTCCGCAGAACCCCAGGAAGCCCCCTGACACGTCATAAACACAGATGCCAGCCCGCCTGAACCGGCAGAGACCTGCCATGCAGGCTCAAGGCAGACAGAGCCGGCTGGCGGCTTTGCCCAAGCCACTTGGGCCATCTTTTAAAACTGCCCTCAGCAGAGACCTCCTGCACCTGCCTGCGCCATCATCACATCGCACACCCTGGCGGTGGCTCAGTGTGAGTGCCTGTGACGACAAGGGAGGATTCCCCCACCCAGGGAGGGAGGGCAGGGGCTTCTGCCTTCAGAGGGAGGCCGGGGTTTCAGACCCAGCCAGCGCAGCACTGACGATGCTCTGGTGTGCCTTTGGTCATTGAGATTCACATGTGTGTGTGTGTGTGCAACAGAGGCACTGTAGCTACCAAAAAGCTATGATGACTGCACAAGGCTGGAGAGCGAGGCCGGTCATGACTCCTCCATACCTGTTTCTTGCTCTTGGCGAAAGCAGGAGCTTTCTGGTTAGGCTCCAAGTTCAACCCCTCTGTATGGCATCTGATGTGAGTCAACATTTTTTGACTGCAATGAAATACCCCAGACTAACTTAATCGAGAGAAAAGGTTTGTGCAACCCATAGTTTTGGGGGTTGAAGTCCAAGGTTGGGTGACCTCATTGTTTTGGCCTCTGACCAGGGCGGCATTGATGGCAGAGGCAGAGCAGGTGCAGGAGAAGGTCACGTGACCAGTCAGGGAGCAATGAGAGTGGCTGGGCCCTATGTAGGGTTTTGTAGCAACCCTCTCATGGGAGAGGTTACAAGGGACCTGTCTTCTGAAAGCACATGCCCAGGGGGCCTCAAGACCTCCCACCAGGACCCTTCTAAATAGCACAGCTGCACTGTCTCCACCCTCTTCGTGCCGTGATGTCTTGGCTGTGGCTGGAACCCTGCGTGGAGACACAGGATGGAGCCCAGGGTGGAGACACAGGATGGAGCCCTGGCTGTGTATTGTATCCCCTGTGGCATCTACAATAGCTCTGTGAGGATTGCGCTGACAGTGAAGTAACCGGAACTCAGAGAAGTTCAGGAACTTTCCCAAAGCCGCCAGCTATTGAGAGGCTAAACCCAGGGCCCAGCGCCAATCTCCAGGCCTGGGTGCTCTCTCATGGGTCCGATGCAATAGCCAGCCTTGGCGTGTGGCTCTCTGCAGGTCTCTCATGCTGTGTGCGTCCAGTGGTTTCAGAGGGAAGCCCAGACCGCAGCTCTAAGCGCATTCACCTTGGAACTCAGCTCCCTTAACCCCACCCCCCCCACCTGCTGTGACCTTCTTACTTTTTCCCACGCTTGTACAGACCTTCTAGAACCGGCCCCGCCCCTCCTCTCCTGGACTCCCTTTGGACTGGTTTTCGCCCACCTTTCCAACACAGCTTCTCCTAGGGCCCCCGGTGCCCCACTGCATGGTCTTTGATCCCAAGGGGCACCGTGGAGTCCTCTTACCCAAGCCTCTAGCAGCAGTGGCTTCGGCTGCCCATTTCCTCCTTCCTGCTCCTCTGCCCTTACCCCCAGTGATGTGCCCTGTCCACATCAGCCACATCCCACAGCTGCCCCAGGTGAGGCCCCCACCGAGCCCAGGCTCAGCCGTGTTTGCCCTCACCTTCTACCCATGCGGGGATTTATCTGCAAGGGTGTAGCTCCTGCCGAGGCTTCCCTGTGGAGCTCCCCAGCTGTTCATGCACCTGTCTGCTCAGCATCCCCTCTGGGACGTCCCCAAAGTAGCCCAAACTGTGCCTGCCCACAACAGAATGCGGGCTGTCTCCGACAGTCATGGTCTTCCAGTGCTGTCTAAGCTGGTGAACGCCCCACCCCCCAGCCAGTGCACCTGCCAGAAGCGGAGGGTCATGGTCGGCAGTCCCCCAACCCCGCCCCCGCTGTGTGCAGACTGTCCATCAGAGCAGCAGGTCAGCACCGCCTCCCAGGCCTCTGGGTTACCTGCTGGATTCACACATGCACATCTCTCCTGCTCTCCCAACACCGCTCTTGTCCTGATGAATCCACACCGCAGCTCTGCGCATCGCTCACACCCACATCCTTGTCCCCTGGCTTTCTGCTGAGATAGATGTACTATTCAGAGGGCAGGACCACTTATCTGAACACGAGGCTGATGATGGGTTACACTGAGGGACCAGGAGCCTCTGCAACAGGGACCGCTAAGGGGACCATCAGGGGCTACCAGAACTCATACCACGCACAGGGAGCTGGAGACCACGGCTCAGAGAGCCCTGCTGTAGGTAAGGGTTAGATGCTGATGATGGCCAACGCGTCCTGACAGCTAACCAGGGCCTCTTCTGAGTGCAATACCTAAAAGGCAGACTTCCTTAAACCCCACAATAGCCCTGTGAAGCAGGTGCTACTGTTGGGCCCATTTTCCAGATGAGAAAACTGTGGCACAGGGAGGGATTTAAGCCAGTATGAGGCAGAGCTGGGGTCCAGCCCTGGGCCAGGGGACCCCCTGACTTCCCAGGGTTGGAGGGGCGCCAACCCCTTGTGCGCCATCCAACTGGGGACAAAAGAGAAGCCACGCACACACTGTGACCTGACGAGGAGCCGCCGAAGCCCTCAATCCACTCCGATTGTACTTTTCTCTCCATCCTTTGGAAAATAAAAATTGCTGAGCGCCTGCTATTTTCCCTGAAACTGTGTAGCAGAAATCTTCTCCTGGGCTCTGACCCTGGGAGTCAGATTTCCACCCAAAGCACATTTTTACAGCCAAGTTATTTCTGATTCTTTAAAAGCAAAAGCAGAAGCAAAAAAAAAAAAAAAATGTCTGGCAGGAGCAGGCTCTGTTGTAATGCAATGTCTCAGCAAAACCCCTGCCTGCTTGCTCCTGTCCTGACAGCAGCGGGGGGGGGGGGGGGGGGGGGTGGGGGGCTCAAGGCTTCCGGCAGTCCCTGGCACTTTGATTATTCCAGGGATGCTGGAGAGGCATGAGGGGGAGGGCGCAGGTGACCTGACGTTGAAAGGAGAGGCGTGCAGAGCCAGGTGGAGGGTGGAGTCTACAGGTCTGACTTTGAACTTGGAAGGGCCTCCTTGCTCATTCTAAGTGAGCTGCTTCCAAGGGACCTCATACACGTGCCTAGACGTGGGCGTGTATTTAAGATCATGTGCGGGCGTGCACGCATGTGTGTGCATGGTGTGTGTGTGTGTGGAGTTGCCGGGCTCTATCTGTGAGTGTGATGGGAGGCTGGGCACCACGTGGGTCCTGCTTACTTCTGTGTCTCCAGTACCCAGCATGCTTCCTGGCACGCAGTGCGGGCCTGGTACAGGCCTGCAGTCCCTGGAGCATTTGTTTAGGGTTCTCCCGTGGAGCCCCTGCACGAGTGCACCAAGTCTGTGTGCAGGGGGTCAGAGGCAGGAGCCTGTGCCTCTTGGTGTGTGGCACGCGAGGGCCATGATGTGGCTTGTCCTTGTTCACCGTGCCGCCCAAGCTCTTAGTGTGGTGATTGTGTACAGCTACAGACCGGTGTGGGTGCTGCCCAGCAGGCTGCGTGTAAGCGAGAGTGTATACGTGGTGCACCAGCTGGTGTGTGTGAGAGCGAATGCCTTTGGCTGTCCCCGTGCCTGGAACCACGTCTGCCTTGGGGGAGCAGGCACACCTGCTTGTTTGTTAAGGTGTGGGGAAAGACCAGAAGCAGACACATCAGAGAAATATCTAGAAGTACCTTCATAAATACATCAGGTTCTTTTGCAGTGGGCTCTGGCCTCTCTGCTGACGGTCCTGGCGTCTGTGAATGTGGGACTTAATTATAGATCCCTTCAGCCATGAATCCAGCTCGGCTTCCATTGTGAGGAGGGACTTGACGGCAGAAGACAGGAGTTTTCGGCGCAGGGACTTGTTATTTATGTCCCTAACTGTGACACGGCCTCCCAGCCATTCCTCATCTCCTACTTACTCTTTCAATGGCATTTTCATCCTGCTAAGTCTCTCCCAGGTGCCCCGATGGGGGACAGAGCCTTTGGTGTGGACACAGGTGCATGGGCCCAAGGTCATCAGGGCCATGTGCCCTTCAGCACAGACTAGACCTTATCCCCTTGTCCCCTTGGCCTGGCTCCCCCAAGTCTCCACTGGGCCCCCTCGAGCCCCCAGTGCACACCTCCTCATCAATGATTCTCTCCTTCCTCAAGGTCATCTTTGTCTCAGGATGGCTCCCCAGCAGCAAGGATGATAAATGGCTGTGTGGCCCGAGACTGGGGAGGTGACATTTCTCCAGCCTTCTGAGAATCCCCACTCTGCCAGCTGTTGATGTCCCGGTCCTGTGTTTTGTGATCATCCCTGCTTCCTGGGGGAGCCCACGGCCCTCTCTGCAAAGGCCAAGCATCAATCCTGGAGAAGATGCGAAATGTGTAGGGAGGTGGTGTTATGGAGAAGCGAGGGCATCTGCACTGCGCCGCCTCCTCGAGGCGGGCGGGGAAACTGAGGCACCGGCAGGCCCTCCGCTTCCTCTTCTCGGCCCAGCCCTGTCCTGTTGGGGGTGCATCCTCTGCTGCTCCTCACAGCTGTTGTCACCATGCAGTCTGTGTAGCCCTCGAGATGTCCTGGACGCTGATGGGTCATGGTGACTCTGAGAAAACAGAGTGTGTGGGTGACTCCTGCAGGTGAACAGAGGTGTGGGGCAGGGGCTGGGCAGAGGCGGGGCCCAGGGGAAGCCCTGAGGGCTGGAACTGAGGGCCAAGCAGGACAGAAGGAAGAGTCTGGATGAGCAGGGATTGGCGAAGGTGACAAGCTAAGCTCACGTGTCCAGGAGGACACACCAGGAGAGAGGGTGACTGGGGTCCTCGGTGGGCGAGAACTGGAGGATGGCCTGCTGGGGACATGCGAGTGCAAGACAGGGGAGGAGCTACCAAGGGGGCCTCTGAGGCTGGGCCGGGGGCAGAGGCCAAGGTGGAAATGGCAGGCAGACAGCCATAAGCGAGACGAGCGGGTGGGAACAGCAGCAGAAGCGCATCCCTCGGGTGCGCTCAGATTCCTGGTCTTTCTGCACCAGCAGGCTGGAGGCCAGTGCCTTTGCATGGTGCTTCCTGGACTGCTGCTGTGGCACAGCCCGTGACCTCACACCAGGCCCTGGACTCAGGCCAGGGGCTGGGACCCCTGTGTTAGAGATTGGGGAGGTGCAGAGTGATGAACCGGTTTTTCAAGGCCGGTTGGCAAGGAACGAGGGAGCTGCCATTGCTAGTTAGACCTCTTCAGCAAGCACCTACTATGTGGCAGGTGCTCCTGAGATGCTGGGATGAGAAGAACCTCACAGCTCCTTGCCCTCAAGGGTCGTACCTTCCACCAGGAGGAAGCAGAGAAGGACACACGTGCCCATCAGCACAACACTTCTAAGTACTGATAAAGAAGACAGAATCTGTTAGTATGGCGGCAGGTGGTGGGGAGGCTGGTCCATGGAGATGACACTGGAAATGAACTCAGAGTGGGGAGGAGAAAGGAGGAGAGGCTCGAGTGGTATGTGCAGAACCCAAGACAGGCGTGAGCAAGGGCAGGGCTGGGCGGGGGCGGGCAGCAGGTGAGAGCTGAATCCTGCAGGGCCCTGTGGGCTGCTGCGGGGCTGTGCTGTCATGGCCAGCACAGTGAGAGCCACACACAGGACAGGGAGGTCTGGGGTGGTTGTGTGACCCGCCCAAGTGCATGCTGGGTAGATGCTGCCGGCTGCTCGGTGGAGGGCCAGGAGGAGACCATGTCCCCGTCCAGGTGAGGGATGATGGTGACTGGCGGCAGTGGTGGCAATGGAGACAGCAGAGGGCTCAGACGGGAATGGACTGGGGATGCATTCTGGAGTTGGAGCAGTGAGGCTTAGTGACGGGTGAGAGAGACAGGGGCACCGAGGAGGCCTCTGCCGTTGCTCTGAGCACCTGGATGGTGGGAGGGCAGGCATTGCTGGGGCAGGCGTGGCGCCGAAGCGGGCATGCTTAGAGTGAGAGCACGCAAGTTGCTTTCTGGCCCCTGGGTTCCCAAGTGGAGGTGGCAAGTTGGGAGTGGCATGTGCAAGACTGATGGAATTGGGGGGCAGGATCTATGGGGTGACATGGGAAGAGTCTGATTAGAGAGTAGATGCTGGACGCTGTCTCACTGCGCATGAGCATCCGAGACAGGGTGTGCGGACACAGAAGAGGAGGAGGCTGCTGGGGGTCAGCGAGGGACCCTGAGAGCAGCAGGTGTTTCCGGAAGGAGACTGGGCCACCTGTGCTGAGTGCCAGGAAGGAGCCAGGGACGTGGAAAATGGGGCCTTGGCTCTTGTGTTGAGACAATTCTGGGAGGTCCTTTGTGACCTGGAGTAAGGCCTTTTTCACTTGGAGGAAGGGGTGAAAGTTGGAGCTGGGGGTGGGGAGAAGCAGTGGGGACTGCATGCACAAGCCAGCCTTCTTCTCCGAGTGGACTGGCAGGGTAACAGGGGGCTGGAAGGCAGCGTGGGCTCAAGGGGGGAGGTCTTCTCCTAAAATACGTGGAGCAGTGGGATCTGTGGGTCTGCAGATGCTGCGCAAAGTGAGGCAACCGTGGTGCAGGGAGCGGCATCGAGATGAGGCCAGGGACGGTGCTGGCCACACGAGGTCCCAGGAAGACAGAGGCACGTGGACAGCGCGGTAGGACTGCAGCAAGACACAGCTCTCCCATTTCATTGCTGTCATCTGGGGCAGAGAGAATGATGAATTGTGAGGAACGGCAGAGAAGTTTGGAAAGCGAATTTACTAAAAAAGTTAAAGAAACATTCCCCGGGAGGGTGCATGTGCTGCAACGGGTGTGATGGAGGGTCGTGGACAGCAGAGAGCTGACGGGTGCAGGTGCCGGGTAAGAGGACGGCTGGGTTAAGAGGGGCTGGGGCTTTGTCAGGCAACTCTGCAGAGGGGGAGGGGCCGAGGGCATCAAGAGTGCTTGCAATAGGATGCTTGGGGCTGGTCCCTGCGGCCAGGGCGGAGGAATGGAGGAAAACAGGAGCCTGGCTCCACCCGCAGGGAACAAGATGAAGGCACTTGGAGTCTGCTCTTGGAGAACTGTTGGTGTAGGAGCGTGGAGTACGGCAGGGTGGCTGTGGACACGGGGGGAGCGGGAAATAGGTTCCAAAGCTGATGCCATCCCCGGTGGGGATGGTGTGGTGGGGGCCTGAGGTGTGGCCATGGGCAGGGGAAGGTGAAGAAGCAGGGAGGGACAGCTGGGCGAGGGTGCTGGCCAGGGTGGGGCGGGGTGGTGAGGGTCAGCAAGGACATGACGTCAGAATGGCGGCACGGATGGCTGTGTGTGGAGGAGAAAGAGAGAGAGAGTGCTGAGGTCATCACCTGGCGACTAATCTGTCATTCCTGGAGTTTCAAAGTCATCTAGGAAAGTGGTCTCACATGTGTGTGCACGACTCTCAACTCTGGTGCAAAGGAGGCTTCGGGAGGCAACTTAAACACACAGCGGAGGTGAAGGCAGACCTGGAAACGGAGTAGAGGGGCCCGAGCCAGGTGCCCTCCCCTCCACCCTCAGGGGCCTGTGTGAGGGCTCCCTGGGACCCACCCCCCATGGCACGCCATTAGAATTCCCTGCTCGGTTCCCATGTCCCTTATTTCAGCCCTGAGGAACAAGAGCTACGTCTCTCCAAGGTCCCCCGTGGGAGCTGAGCCAGGTCTGGGGCCCAGGGGTCCCGTCTGCCAGTGGACCCAGTGTGTGTAACTGCTGCAAGCTGCTTCCCTTCCGGCGTTTGCTTTGCGTGAGGTCCCGGTGCTCTGCTTTGCGTTGGTGGCCCAGGACGGACGGGAGCATTAGCAGGACGCTTGCTCCGCCCCAGCGGCCTTGGGGAGCTGGGCTTCCCTCTGCCTGGCGCTGTCCTTGCCCCTGGCCAGATCAGGGCGGAGGTAGGGGATGGGGACAAACTTCCCCTGGGGTCCTAGCCTGGTTTTCTAGGGGGTGAGGCCAGCTCCCAGCCAAAGGACATCATCATTCTTGTTGACAAGAGGAAGCCAGCGCAAGGCAGGGGGCGGAAGTCAGCTTCTGAGAGATGGCGGCCAGGAGTGGGGTGTGGAGACAGCTGTGGGGCTTCCACAGGTGCAGAAGGTTTGTGTGGGCTGGGCGAGTTGGGCGGGACTCGGGGTGGGGGGGGCATGTCCAGTCCAGCAGGTGAAGCCCAGTGATGCTGGGTGTGAAGGCAGAGAGCAGCCAGCAGGGGACGCCTGCAGGACCCTGAGCCGGCCACCTGGCCTGTGTGGAGCGTGGGTCCTCGGCCCTGAGTAGGGGCTGATGACACTCAACAGGTGTCGTTGGCTCCCCCACTGAAGTCTGTCTCCAGGCAGAGCTCCAGGTACAGGGGTGCCTGGCAAGGAACTGGAATGCCACTGCCATGCAGGGAAACTGAGGCAGGAGGTGAGGATGGGCTGATGGGGCAGGGCTGTCCATCCCTGACACCCGGCCTCGGCTCGGGGCCCAGCACATGGAGGAGGACCGTGCTGGGAATGTCCTTCCCCCAGGAGGCGCCAGTGCCCCCCTGTTTGCAGGGCACCTCCCCAGAGAGGCCCTCCAGGGCTGCGCTGTGAGTGAACCCCTTGCTCCTCGATCCTCTGCATGCCTTTAACCTGCATCTTGTCCTCTCACTTGCTGCTTCTGTCTCAGGATAGAAACGCTCACCTGCTGCATGGTGCTAGAGTGGACACGTCCTGGGGACGGGGGCCTTGTGAGCCCTGGAGCTGGGAGGGATGCCCCGGCCCTGCTCCTCTCCCCAGTGCCTCAGCCAGGCCTGCTCTGACTGCTCAGGGGCTGACCCTGGCCCTGCCCCGCCCTGTGCTCCCTGGGACACTGCCCCCCCCTCCCCCCAGTGCACCAGCTCCCCCTCCCCTGAGGACAGGGCCACTGCCGGCAGAAGGACCGCTCCGTGCGGAGCCCCAGAAACAGGCGGCGCGCACCAAGGCCGATAAGCCTTGGTAAGTGGCTCTAAAGATAATCAATTGTTTTTCATTCTGAGTGAAACACCCGGCTCCAAGGAACCTCTATTTAAAAACCACACACATACGCAGATCCATCTTTTGTTAAATTGTTGCACAGGCTGATCTGATTTAACCTGGCAGGTTCAATGTGCTTCCTGCTCAGTGGCAGGGAGGGGGTGCAGGGGAGCTGAACAGGAAAGAGAGGAGGGAACCTCAGCTCCCCGCCTGCTCCGCCCCACCCTGGGGGTTCAGGGGAGGGCGCCTCTCCTTGTGGGACACCCTGCCCGCCTGTTGCCACAGCCCTAAATCTTCCCCTTCCTGCCTTGAGCAAGCATCAGTATCTTGATGGGGCAGGACCCCAGACCCTGGGGACAGAGCCTGGATCCTCCAGAGAGGGAAACAGAGACCCAGAGAGCACGCCCTGCTTACTCAAGGTCACACAGCGAGACAGTCCACAGCGGAACCAGCCCAGGAGACTCGAGGCACACCTGCCACCCTTTCTGTGGTCAGGGTCCTTCCTCCCCCCACCCAACACACACCTGGGATGGGCAGGTGCCAGGTGAACCTTATTAAATGAGTGCAGAGAGGGGTACCAGGGGGAGGAGGGATTGCAGGAGGGTGGCGCGGCCCGAGCAGACAAGACCCCAGAGAAGAGATGAGCACCCATCTTGGATCTTGGAAACAAGTAAGGTGCGTCATGCCCCTCCTTGGCTCCACAGCCTGCGGTGGCTCCCAGGTGCATGCCAAAGAAAAGCCAAAGTTCTCCCAAGGCCGGCCAAGCCCAGCATGGCCCGCCCACCTCACCACCACCCCAACCTCCTCACGCCCCCTCCCTGCGCACCAGGCTGCAGCCACACTGGGCTTGCTCCCGCACGCGTGCACACCGGCCACCCCCATTTCATGGGGGAAGATCCCAGGTCTAAAGCACTGAGGATGTGAGGCCTCACTCAAGACTCCAAGAGAAGGCAGCCGGCCAGAAGCCGGGCAAGCTGGGAAATGAGGCAGGAACCAGGCTGGGGTGGGCCAGGAGCAGAGGCAACCCGATGTGCCCAGGGGCAGGAGCGCCCCTCGAATCTTCCAGATCCGGCAGGGTCAGGCGTGGGTGAGCAGCCCCAGGCTGGATGTGAGGGCCGGCTTTGCATGCTGTGGCCCGTGCCAGCCATGGCTGGTGCTAGACGGGGGGGGCAGGGGGAGCTGAAGAGGGCCAGTGACCTGCCACATGACAACCTGGAGGCTGGCTTGCAGGCACTGGTGTCCTGTGGGGGTGCCCGGGGCGACCCCGAGATGAGGGTGTTGAGCGCTAGCCCCGCTTCCCCACATGAGAGCCGCCCGCCCGCTCCCCCCCCCCCCCCAAGCTCCACGCCGTTGGTGGCCTGAGGCACGGACGGTGCCATAAATAATAGTAATAACAAGAGAGTCTGTTCCAAGAGAGACGATTTTGTGAAATTACATTTTTGAAAAGGTTAATTCTCCCATCTCCCCGCTTGTACTCCAACCCGGAGAGGCAAATGTGGATTAATTGGGCCCATTTCCTCCCCAGCTTCCAGGGACCCCTGCAATGAGGTGTTTGCTTCTGCCGGGGCCTCACTTCACTTCCAGGCCAGCGGGAAGCAGCAGGTGCCCAGCCCCTCTTCTCCCCTGGGGCCCAGGCTCCCGCCTGCTCCCTGCTGCACACACACTCCTGGACGGAGAAGGTGGCATGAGGCTCGTTCTCTCGGGGCCAGGAACTGTTGGCAGGTGCAGGGGCAGGTGGAGCAGGAGTGAGGAGGTGGGAAAGGTGATGGGGAAATGGATGTGAGGAGGTGTGGTGGGGGCACCCGGGATCTAGGTGCGGAGGGCCAGATGTGGGTGAGTCCCACAGCGGCAGTGAATGGAGGCAGACGCACAGACAGACGGGAGGGAGGCGCCCGTGGCTTAAGGAGGGAGGCGTTTTGCAGGGACAGGAGGCCGGGAAGGTGGGGGCAGAGTGTTTCCTGGCTCAGAGGGCGCCCTAGAGCTCCCCCTGCTGACATACACACCCTTGCCCCCAACGTGGCAGCCCTCACCTGTTCTGTTCTTCCCTGGGCTGGGCTGCCCTGGCCCTCCTCCTCTGGGGACCGCCTCCTGCCACCTGGTCCAGCTCTGGGAGGCTGAGCAGAGCCTCGGCCAGGCCCCGCCCCTGGCCTGGGGCCTCAGTTTCCCTTATCACTGCAGTTCCCTTCCAGCCCTAAAGCATGAGGATGGTTTGGAGCTTCAGGGCACGAGGACTTCTGTTTGTTTTGTTGCTGGATGCTGGGTTTCCTGGAGTGCACTCGTCCTTGGTTTTCAATACAGTGGAGTGGACAAAGGGACAGCAGGGCTGCAAGATGGAGGTGTGGCCCGGGGGCCTGCCTGCCTGGCTCGGAAGCGCTGTGAGCCTACAGTGAACACATGTGTGTGCACGTGTGGGGCTCCAGGCTTGACGGATGGCTGTAGAAGCGATGAGTTTGACACTGGGCTGTGTGCTGAGTGCCATGGGAAATCTTTACTTCCACATTTTGGGATCAAAACAAACCAGACATCATCGGTTCAGCCCTCAGCCAGCAGGCCTGGGACCTTCCCTTCCTTGAGTTTGCTCCTAGCACCGCCTGCTCCCCTGGAATGATCCCTGATCCTAGGCTTCTCCTAACCCCACCAGTACAGAAGTGCACCTGCCCTAAGGGGCACAGAGGATGTGGAGACTGTTTGCTACCTGATGAGGGCTGGAATTACCCCTAATCCATGAGGGGTACAGGGAGGAGGCATTATGTCATTCTGAGGGTTCATGGAGGGCTTCCTGGAGGAGGAGACATTGACCTTGCAAAGTAAGACCGATTACACTCTGGGCTACAGAAGCCTGGGTTCCTTCTCCAGACAGAGTGGAAGGGAGCTCCCCAGGGTGTATGAGACAGGTGCAGACTTGGTCTCTTGCACAGCTGGCACCCAGTGGGCTTCTGAGAAGACAGAGATCCAGGAGGGCTCCCCATAGGAGGTGAGGCTGGGAGGAGAGGTGGGTTTGTTTCGGGGCTGGGGGCAGAGCACAGCGTCACAGAGGGGCTCTGGCATCAGGAGGGAGCAGGGAAGAGGGGACAGAGACAGAGCGTGGACCGGAGGAGGCAGGCAGGCGGCCTGTGGAGTGGCAGAAGGAAAGTGCTCCGTGGCGCCCCCTCCTGGCAGCCCCTTGCGCACTCAGCCGCCCCTTGCTGGTGCAGCCCCTCCTGCCTGGAGGGCGCTCGCCTGTTTATTCCTGTTCAAAGAGCGGGGAAGACCGATTTCCCTCCCCAGAGCCTATTTGTTCTACTTTCTCATTTTCCAGCCCAGTGGCTTTATGGCTTTTCTTCGTTTGGCTTTGCCTTCCCAACCACCGGACCCCTTCCCTCTCCCGCTCGACCCCTGGCCTGGGAAGTGCTGGTGGGGGCTGCTGCTGGGGTCTGGGGTGCTGGGGCCTGCTGATCTGTGCACCTGCCAGACGGGACTGGTGGACCTGGCCGCTTCTTCCCATTGCCTCGGCCCAGGGGCGCCAGGAGGTGGCGAGGTGTGGGACACCTGCAGGCGCAGGCCCTGTGGTAGAGAGGAGAGAGTGGGGGGGGGGGGGGCTGCATGTGGGCTCCCCTGGGGCTGTGCACTGTGGGCCTGGGGCCTTGCTTTGGTTTGTTCTCTACAGGGGTGCGAGGGTGACCCCCATCCCGGCTGTTGCAGAGTCCTACCCCCCTGGGGTTTGCTGATGAAACCCACCGGCTTCTCCTCGTCCATTTCATGGTCCCTTGGGCTTCCAATCATCCTTCCCTCAGGCATCTCTCCAAGAGTGAGAGGTCACGCACCCTCAGCTGCCACCTCCTCTCCCGGGCCGTGGACTTTCTCGGGACACATTCACTCTGCAGGCACGCGAGGATGACGTGTGGAGACTGCAGGTGGAACGGACAAGAGGTTGTTCACGGCCCTGGGAGGCCTGGGGTACCTGCTGGCCCTGCCGGCGGCCGTGCCACGGAGGGTCCCTGCTGTGGGTCCAGAGCTGAGGGCATGGCCAGGGCTGAGGATGTGGACCTGGGGCTCATCAGCGTAGGGCAGTGTTTGCAGCCAGAGAGCTGCCTGGCTCCTCCCCTGAGTCTTCTGCACTGGCTCCCCGACCCCCTCCCCTGGGGGGTGGGGCGAGCTCTGGGTGCCCAGCCGATAACTTGCTCCGCAGCGCACCTTGCATTGGCTCTGCTTTCTGTCCCGTCTCCCTTTCCCTGCCCCCCTGCCATGAAACAGAGTAGAGAAGGCAGAGCAAGGGCCGAGAAGGGCCTGGGGCCGATTTGCTGGGAAAGCCAGCGGAAGTGCCCAGGACACTGCCCAAGCAGGACAGGTCAGAGGGGAAGGGGAGCCGGGAGCCCGTGGCGTCGACAAGGGCCCCTCAGAAAAATGGAAAGTTTCGCTGATGGTGGTGCAATGCACGGTTTTGCCGTAATAAGCCTTTCCCGTGAACTTGTTGATGTCTCTGTGTTGCATCCCTGATGTGGCTGGGCCATCGGGTTCCTGTCCCCAGGGAGCAGACCAGAAAGAACACAGAGGGCATTAGCGCCCTGGCCCCAGTCCTTCTCAGCATGCTGTGCCCCCGAGAGCCCCACTGCCTCCCCGGGGAATCCGGAAAGTTCACCGCAGCAGCCCAGGGAACACCTGGCGCCTAGCAGCCACCCCGTAAATGTCAGTTCCTCCTCTCTCCCAGCTCTGCCTAAAATAAATCCGCCGTGGCATGCATCATCCAGGAGGACGTCCTGCAGCGCGCGCCGTGTCTTTAAATACACGATCTTGCACTTGCCCACGCCCAGCCGCATCTGCCACTGTCCCGCCCACTCGCACACACCCTTGTGGGAATTGGGAACGGAGCCCATGGGCTTGACATTTCGTTCCCCAGCAAATCCAGTGCCGTTTGCCCGGCTCCAGCTGTCCCCTCTTCCAGAGGAGGTACGGAGAATTGCGACACAACGCTCACATCCTCACCACAAGGCACCTCCGCTGGCCACTCTCTGCCCAGCAAGTCCTCCAGCTCGCTGCCTGTTCCTAGTCCGGAGACTGTGCCCAGGCCTGGCGGAAGTCCCCACAGAGTCCCTGTGCTCCAGGACTCAAGGGCCCTGCCCTCTCTCACAGATGCCTCCCACCCTTCTTGCACAATGGGAGAGTGAACTCCCTGGGTCTCGCCTGGGGGCTTGTGCTCCTCCCGGGTCCTGCTCACCCTCCCAGGGTGCCAGGCTGGGCTGCAGGAGGCAGGGGGAGCCCGGATGTAGGTGCTCTGTGCCAGCTCCCAGAGCTGCCCAGCCTCATGGGCTGGCTCTCTTCTATCCCCCTCCACCCATCCCTTCCCAGTGGCTTTGGGTTCCCCCTCCTAGATACAAAAACGTGCCTCCTGAAACCTCAGCCGGTCAGCCCGTGGTAACCAAATAACCTTGGCCTTGGCCTACAGCTCCCCAAGATTCAGCCAGGAGCTCCGTCAAGGTCTTAGGCGTCGTCTACATGGAGAGTTCCGCCCGGCTCTGGCCAGCAGCCTGGCCTTGCCCAGGGCCTTGGGGGCATGGGGCCAGCAAGCAGTGTGATGTGTCAGGGCCTGTCCAGGCCTTCTGTCCAGGCCGGAGTGTATCTTGTCGCTGGCTGCATTGTCTGCTGATTTATCTCTGTCCGGGGGAGAGGGCCCAGCTGCAGGCAGCACACATATTGAGTCAATTCCTAATGAACTGATTACTCAGCTTAGCGTTCTAACTGCAGCATTAAGTGTCCGCTCGCCCTCATAAACACTCTGGGACTGGTGCAGGGATTATGGCTTCCGGGCTGGCCCCCGTCCCTGGGAAAAAATTAATCTTCACGTGCAATCAAAGTCAAGCTCATGGACCGTGGGAGGCAAGGGGCTTTTTCCTCTCTCTGATGCCTGGGAGGGGGCAGGGAGCTCACAGGCTTTCCTGAAGCAGGGGTGCCCTTGTGAGGACATCTGGTCCACCCGGCTGCGCCTGGGGGCACGTGGACTCTTGGCCTGGTGGTGCAGACGTGACTCAGCTGAGAAGTGCCCCTGCTGTGGACAGAGGAGGCCCCTGATGGCCTTTCTTTCCATGCAAGAGAGGGAACGCACGGTGGTGCGCATGACCCTCCGATCCTCTTCTGGGGGCTTCTGCAGGAGCCAGTGCTACCCTGACCTCCCCTGGTCCTGCCTCCGCTCTCTCACCTCTCCTGGGCCTCTGCCGGTTTCTGTCGGAGCGGGCTGAGGCGTGAGTGTGGCCGGCAGAGCCTGCCCGGGCATTGCTCGCCTGGGCATATTTATCAGTGTGTGTGGGTGGACTGGTCCCCTTGGGCTGCGCTCCCCCGAGGGAGGGCCCACTGGTGCGTGTCGTGGTTCCAGGCATGAGTGTGCTCCTGGCTGGGGAGTGGGAGCACAGGAGTGTGTGTGGACCCTTGCTCCATCCACATATGCCCTTAGGATGTGGTCCTGGGCCAACCAGGCCCTCACTACTGCAGGTGTGGACAGAGTCCAGGCGGCACAGGTCCACCCAGACCTCCTGAGCCGGGGGTCCCCCAGGGAAACGTGTGCCGGGCAGGCACCAGCCAAGCCTTGGAGAGCAGCTTCCAGAAGGTGGGGGCCAGAGCCCCGGGGAGCAGCAGCGTAGCCAATCAGCAGGCACAGGAGAAAAACCAAGAGGAGTAGTAACTGGGCAGAAGGCCCTGGGACTCCAGGCCAGCCCTGGACCTGCAGCACACTCTGTGTCCATCAACGCTGTCCTAGCACAAAGCCTTGCTCCGGGAAAGAAACGGTTTCCTTTGCAGAGGGGAGGTGGTGGGCGCTGGGACGAGGTGGGAGGGGGCAAGCCAGCCCTCTCACGGCAGCAGGGAGCCCCTGGCTCTTCCCCTGGGGACAGGTTTGAATTCTGAGGCAGCCGAGAGGACACAGGAGGAGGGTGGCTGGGAGCCCTTGGGGCTGACCTTGAACTTGGAGCCGAGGACGCTGTCGGGGCTTCAGTGCCACTCCTCGGGGCATCTGGCATCCACTAGCAGGGTCTGTCTCTGAGGAGGGCACCGGGGAGGGCGGCCGAGCCGCCAGGTGCTCCCTTCCTCCCCATGGCACAGAGGTGAGATCTCATGGGAATGGCAATCATGGGGCCTGCATGGAGGGGGCGGTGTATCAGTGAGCGAGCCCATTTCTGACAAACTCTTCCAACAGAGTCGGGCGCACCGGAAGCGCTCGGTAAGCGGTGGGCGTCCTCACCCCTTGTTCTAGCATGCTCTGTAGAGGGCTTCCCATCAGAGGTCAAGAGCTCCGCGAAAGAGGCCGTGCCGTGTCCGAGACATGAGCCCTGGAGTCCAGGCAGGAAGGAGCGGGCAGGAGACGTGGGGAGGGCTCGGAGCCCAGTGGGCCTGGGGAGAGAGAGGACGGCAGGCAGGGGAAGCAGAGAGGGGGGAGGGGCGTGGTTGTGGCGTCTCCGCTGCACCTGCGGCTTAGGGTTCTCCCGTTTATGCCCCACGGCGACCTTTAAGGCAGAGCTATGCTACCCATTTTGTGGTGGGGAAAGCTGAGGACCCAGGGTCAGGCGGCTGGCAAGTGGCCCGCATCAGGTTCTTTCTTCTCAGCCACGCTGGTGCCCCCTTGGGCTTTGGCGGAAGAAGAGAGAACTCCAATGAACAGCAGGGACAGGGAGCTGGCAGGGGTGGGGCGGGCACAGCCTCTGAGGTGGCCTGGTCATGTCTGGGCGTCCCTGGCAGGCCTGTGCCACTCGGGAGCTCATTACTGTCACTCAGCGGCCTGTACTCCGGGGTCCTCTGAGGTCCTTGTCCGCCCTGGCCTGCACCATCCCTCCCCCCACCTGCATGGTGGCAACTGAGCCGGCCTGGTCAGGCGGAACAGGAGGCTGGGCCTGGGGTGCAGCCGAGAAGGCAGGGTGGGGGCCCGGGTGGGCAAGAGGAGGGCGTGGCAGGGGGAGGCTGCGGGGGCCACTGGCGGGAAGGAGTCGTCATGACAACCACAGAGAGCAACATCTTTGAAAAGAGAAAGGACAGTTTTGGGATTTTTATTGGCTGTCCTTGCACCCTGTGGCTGGAGGAGGAGCGAGGATCTTGGGGCGCGACAGCCAAGGCTGGGCACCCAGGTGCCCTGAACGCAGGTGTGGTCTGCACCTCCGGGCCTGAGCATCCCCTGGGAATGCCCGTCTATCCACATGTGGACTTCCACACCCGGCTTCAGAAACCAGCCCCGTGAGGCCAGGGCCTTGCCATCCAGGGGTAGGGCTGTGCAGGCCCTGCCACGTGACCTGCAGGGAACGCCCCTCCACAGGTGGGCCACCTGGAGGCCAGGAAGAAGCTTCTCGGCCCATCTCCCCAGGCCCGCCTGAACGTGTCCCCCTCTCTGCAGGGGCTCTTGTCTCTCGCCAGGGATGCAGACCCCTAGCCACCTGCCAGGCTCCACAACCCCAGCACTGCCCCCAGCCGCCTGGACAAGCTGGAGAGCGGCTCTGTGCCTCAGTTTCCCCGGTGAGAAGGGGGTGCCGTGGGTGGTTGTTGGAGGGGGTAAACGAGCTCATGCCTGTGTCGTACATACAGGGTTGCTGCCGTCTCCAGCTTTAGGGCTATGGAGTGGAGGTTGGGAGGGTGGCGTATCTCCTGCCCCAGGGCCTTGGAGCCTCCCAGACTCGGGCCCTGTCCAGGGAGCCTCCAGCACACTCTCTGAGTCCCTGGGGAGGCAGGGCTGGGGGCCGCCCCTCTCAGGTCTGTTTTCCAGGGTTGTCTCGGGGGACTGGACGTGCCCCAGACTCACTGGGCCTGTTTCTCAGGTGCGTTTTCCATCTTGGGCAGAAGGATAAGCCAATGCAAAGCAAACTGGACCCAGTCCTCCGGGGAGGACCTGCCTGCATGCATTGGAGTCAGAGGCAGGGGCTGCTTCTCAATCCGCACTTGGACTTCAGAGCCTTCTTTCCATTGTCTAGCTGTCTGTATTGACCCATTGGACTACAGTGTTTCTGTGTTTCCGGGGCAGGGGCTGGCCCGGATTCAGGCTAACACGTCTGGGGTGTTTGTGGGGACCTACTGTGTGACCAGCAGGACAGCTGGAACAGTGGCTTCTTCCAAATCCGACACCTCAATACCAAAGTTCAGAATGTGGCCTCTCACACACGGTGTGTATTTGTATGTGCAGGTGCACACACACACACACACATGCACCTGTGACAGGGGGTTAAGAGCATGGTCAGTCAGGAAGCAGACTGAGTTCAGAACACCAGGGCAGCCATGGCAGGACCAGCAGCCCAACGTACCTGCACTGTAAGGGACTGGGACTGTGTCTACACTGTTCACCTCAACTCCTCAGTTGTTAGCTCGCAGATAAATGACTTCTGTCCTCACTGCTGCTTTGTTCCTGTGTGACCATGAGCAAGTGACTCACCCTCTCTGTTGCTCAGTTTCCCCCAGATGTAGAATAAGGCTGCTTGCTGTACCTGCTCATGGGGAGGCTACGAGGAGGAAACATGTTGGTGTGTGCCACTGGCATAGAACCCGCGGCAGGGTCAAGGTCAAGCCGATGGAGGTGATAAGGGTGGCAGCTACAAAGTAGTATTGCTTTCTGTCTGTGAAATGGGCCAGTACTAGCATTTATCTCATAGGACCAGATAATAGTGCAGAGTAAGGGCTCAGACCTCAGCTCCGGGGTCGGAGACAGGGGAAGGGGGTGTGTGCAGGGGACAGCCTGCTCTCCCTCCAGGAAGATGAGGTTGGTGGGCAGGGTGGGCACTGGCACAGTGGCGGACAGGGCAGGATGTCCCCTGGTACCAGCTTGTCCCCATGGCCTCCTGCCCCGATGATGCCACTTTGCATGAGGGACCCAGCCTGTAATTAACCCATAGAGAGGGAGGCGCCACCAACAGGTTTACCCCGTGGGTGCTTTGCTGTGTCTGTGTGATGTCTTGTGGCACCGGCTGACAAATGAAACCCTTCTCCTTTTGCCAGGTGCCTGAAGAGGGGCCACGGAAGAGCTTTGCAAGGGGAGCACCTAGAGCAGATGGCTCGGGAGGAGCAGGGGTGCTGGGTGCGTGGCTCCAGCTGGGGTCTCTCTGGGAGGGCAGCACAGCCCTCCCAGCGGCTGCCCGGGGAGGCTGCACACTTGTAGCTGTGGGAAGTGGAGCTGTCTGCTGCCTGTGTGTACAGCACCCCCAGGGAAGGCTGACAGAGCTGGGAGAACACGTGCCATGCAGGTGCCTGTTCACGTCCTGGCTGCTCTGCTTCCAATCCAGCTCCTGCCAATGCATGTGGGGAAGCAGTGGAAGAAGGCCCTAATGCTTGGGCCCCTGCACCCACGTTGGAGACCCAGAAGAAATTCCCAGCTCCTGGCTTCAGTCTGGCCCAGTCCTGGCAGTAGAGGTCACTTGGGGATTGAACTAGTGGATGCAAGACCTCTCTCTGTCTGATCTCTCTCTCTGTAACTCTGCCGTTCAAATAAATACATAGATCTTTAAAAAAAGAAAAGAAAGATCTCATCTTGGCCATCCTCTGGCTGTGTGACCTTGGCTCAGACGCCTAACCTCTCTGGGCTGCAGCTTTCTTGTGGAAACAGACCTGGAGATGCCATTGTTGGAGACATCGGGCCACTATGTCCCATGAGAGGCCTCCTGGCCGAGTCTTTGCCCAGGCCACCCTTCCTCATGAGATGGGCTGAAGCAGAGACACTCTGTGACCAGAAAACCCACCCAGCATCCCCAGCTTTGCCCCCAGTACCAAGGGGAATCCCATCCCAGGAACCCCACCCAAACGATCGGCGGGATTTTGTAAAACTTCTGGTCCACCTGATGCGTGGCTGGGGCGGGGCTGTGGGCCACCGAGGACCCCTGGGAGAGGAAGGAGATTGTCCTAAGGCAGACTGGGGGAAGTGTGCATCTAGGCCACTTTGCATCAGGCCTGACATGTCCCCTGGAGTCCAGTGCAGCACAGCTGGAGAGAACACGCTGCTCCTGACCCTGCCTCCCCCTGGGCCTGCTGGGGCTGAGGTCCACCCTCCCCAGGCCTGCCCTGGGCCCTGCTGTCAGGGAGGCAAGTGCTCAGGGCCCAGGACAGAACCCCTGGCTCAGAGTCCAAATCCCCAGACGCTCCTCCAGGGCCTCCCTGCGATCGGCTGTGTGTCCTTGGGCAGATCACTCCTCTCGGAGGCTCAGTTGGCCCTTCTGTGACCTGGGGGTAGCAGAACCATCTCACGGTCCCAGGGGCACTGTCGGCGTGGATTCACCAAGCGTGCTGCCCTCTGGAATCGTGCAACGGGATGGATGGACTTGCAGGTGCGAGCCATCATGCCAGGCTGCTATAAGGGCAAGAGCGAGGAGAGAGCTGATTTCAGCACCTGGGGAGGGGGTCAGGCATGGAACGTGGTTTCCAGGGCTGACGCCCACCTACATCTCTGAGCGTGTGGCCCTCCCCCGCCCTGCACCTTCCTGCACACAGGGCTCGGCCTCACACAGGAGCCAGCGTGTGGTGCGGGCCTGGACAGTGGCTCCGAGTCCTTTTTCTTCCACTTCCCCTCCAGGGTCCCCGCACCCGCGACCTTGTCTCTGTTCCCCATGATGCTCTGGGGTCCCCGGCTGCCATCTCCAGGAGGAGGGCTGCAGCAGAGGCCCCTGTGGTGCTCAAATCCGTCAGAGGCGGAATCTCCCAGTCGGCACCGGCCCGCGGCTGTCTGCTTGCAGAGGGTGGGTCCCTCTGGGGACCCTGTGGCCCGCAGGCGGCTCCTCATCCAGGCCTGGGTATACGAGGCGGCTGTGCACTCACGAAGCCCATGAGAGAGCGTGCAGCTGGGCTGTCCCTGCAGGCCCTGGGGGCTATGCAGCCTTGGGACAGTACTTCGCAGCCTGCAGAGCCACAGGGGAGCCACAAGGGGTCCTGGACCAGAAGACGGGTCTGAGGCTGTATGGTGGTTGAAGGGTGACTCCAGATGATGGGCCCGCCCACAACCTCAGCCTGGAATGAGGTCATCCGGGGTGAAAGTGAGCCCTGAACTCAATGATGCCAGAGGAGACAGGAAGGGAGAAGGCGCAGAGGCCCAGAGAAGCTGGCCGTGTGGTGGGGGAAGGTGGAGGACAGGCAGGACAGGGGAGCTGTGTCACTTTCCTGGGTGACTCCCAGAGGGTGGGGTGGAGTGGAAGCGCAGGTTCCCCTGAGCTGGCAGCAGAGGCGCTTCCTGGGGGACGCGCACTGGCTCCTGTTCAGGAGCTTCCTGGAGACGCGGCATTTAAGCTGAGCGGCGGCATCACGCTACCTGCAACGCCTCCCAGGCGGGGTGGCTGGGGACCACATGGCAGTTTGTAACATCACTCCTGGCCGCCCCTGCAGCAGGAGAGGGGGCCCTGGAGCTTGGCAGGGGCCCACAGGGACACCTTGCCTGGGGAGAAAAAAGGTAGCAAAGAGGGGACCCAGAGGCAGGTGGCCTGAGCAGACGGGACGTGAGCTGGAGCAGCAGGGGCAGTGTGTGGACGTCCTCTGGCGGCGCGGGGAGGGCTTCTGCCCCAGTGTCTCACCCAGGGTGACCCATTTCCACAACAGCCAGAGAAACAGGTGCGTGAAGGAGCTGCAGGCGGAAGCAGCCTGCCGTGAATGGAGGGTGTGAAAGGCAAGGCGGGAGAGGCAAGTCCCAGCCAGGAGACGCTCATCCAGGGAACCTTTAGAGCCCAAGGAAATGAGGCTTGGGGAATGACGTGCTCCAGACCTCCCAGCCTGCCCAGGTGCCTGGGGATGGGAGCAGCAGCCACAGCAGGAGAGAGGGGAGGGGCAAAGCAGCACTGTTAACATGCCAGGACCCGCCCAGGGCTCCTCAGGGCTGCCCACAGATCCCGGGTGAGTTTTTGTCTTTTTTTTTTTTACATTTATATGTTTATTTGAAAGAGTCAGAGAGAGAGAGAAGAAGAAACAGAGAGAGAGAGAATCTTCCATCTGCTGGTTCACTCCCCAGATGGCTACACAGCCAGGGCTGCGCCAGGCCGGAGCTGGGAGCTGGGGACTCCATCCGTGTTGCCCACCTGGATGGCACCTGACCTTTTTCTGCTGCTTCTCTGGAGTGCGTTAGCAGGCAGCCGGCTGGAAGTGAAGCAGCCAGGACCCGAACTGGTGCTTTGATGTGGGATGCTGAGGTTGCAAGTGGCAGTTTAACCTGTGCCACAATGCCAGTCCCCTCCCGCGGCTCCAGCTGCCTGCATCTGAGTGGCGTGGAGCCCACCAGGGCCAGGCCAGGCGCAGGCGGCGTGGGTGTGCTGCCCCGCTTCCGGACGCCCCCTGAACGCCCTCACTAGGCTCTCTGCCCCTGCCCCTCTCATCTGCTGGTTCCCATCGTGGCGTTGCCGCTGTGGGCACGGAAGTGGAAGTTCAGGCCAGCCGTGGTTTGTTCTCGGGGCCAAGGCTCTGGCTCCAGATCCCTGGTTTTCACCAAAGCCTGCCTGCTGTGGCCCTGAGCTGATGGAATCGACCAGTTGTTCTGACCTGGAGACACGCGTCCAGCCCTGGGGAGGAAATCACGCACAAGCCACAGTGCCGGGGCCGGAGCGCAGGCAGGGCGCCGATGGGGAGCAGGCCCCGAGGGAGGGGGCCGCGGGGGCTGCTGGGAAAACATTCAAGGTTGTAACCACATCCGGATCGTCTCTGTCTTCTGCACACACGTGGCTGGGGCCTGGGTCCCTGGGGCACCGGGTCCACACAATAAAGGGCCCTCTCCGGGGACGCCTGCTTCCGCTCCCGCCCGCTGTCCTCTGGCTGTGGGCGTCTCGCAGAGGGCGCACGACGACAGACTGCTGTGACAGATGCTCTGGAAGGCATTCTCTCCCCCTCACACGGGGAGCTCCCCGAGGCCAGGGTCTGGGGGCTCTCAGGATCTGCTGTCAGATTTTGATAGCCCCACCGCACAGGCCCACTGGCCCTTTAAGCTGGGGCTGCCAGCCGCAGGGGCCAGGTCCCTCCCATCCTCATGGGAGACACCAGAGGTCAGACCTGCCTCTCCTGTCTCGCCAGGGCAGCCCACATGTCATTGATGAGGTCGAACTTGCTGAAGTCAGCTGCTGCTTCCCTCCCTGGCCCAGGCGTCCCCTAAAGATGGGAAAATCCATGAGGCCAGCATGCTTTTTCTCCCGTCAGACTTAGCGCTGTGTCTGTGCAGCAGAGCGAGGAGCGGGCCCCTGCCTCCTGCCCCAGGGACGTCCTTGGTCAGCGCCTGACCTTCCTGGGACATCTCGGTTTTCTCTGCTTATCATCCAGCTTCCTGGGCCACCTCTGCCACATTAGCGCTCTAGAATTTGCCAGGCATCACTGACCGGGGGCCCAGACATGGAGTCTTCTTGTCCAAGCAGGCGAGACGTGCCGGAGGCCTGGCTACAGGGGCCGTGGCCCAGGCCTGGAGTCCGGTCCTGTAATCCAGGTCTCAGGAGGAGCTGCAGGCTGAATCGTGCCCGCCCCAGGCTGGGCTGGACAAAGCTCTTCTGCTCAGGGCCCTAGGAACGGGGACAAGGGGAAGGAGAGAGGACCTCACGTTGGACACACACACATCCTCACTGTCATCACCACCATCATTCCCGTCTTCTCGTTCGATGTCCCAAAGCAGAGCAGTTTGCTAGGGCCGCCAAAGCAAGCGTGGCGGCTGAAACTTCTTCCCTATTCGAGGGGCTCCAAGCCCGGATCCAGGGGGCTCTCCTTGGCTTACGGCTGGCTTCCCCTGTCTCTTCACACTCTTCTCTCGGCGGCGTCCACCCGTTCTCTCTAAGGACACCAAGTGTCCTTGCCCATGTGACTTTGTTTTGCCCTAATGATTTCTTCTTCTTCATTTTTTTGAGATTTGTTACTTTTTAAAAATAATTTTCTAAAAGATTTTATTTATTTATTTGAGAGGCAGAGTTACAGAGAGGAGAGAGACAGAGAGGGGTCTTCCATCCACTGGTTCATTCCTCAAGTGGCTGCAATGGCCAGAGCTGCGCCTATCCGAAGCCAGGAGCCAGGAGCTTCTTCCAGGTCTCCCACACAGGTGCAGGGGCCCAAGGACCTGGGCCATCTTCCACTGCTTTCCCAGGCCATAGCAGAGAGCTGGATTGGAAGAGGAGCAGCTGGGACATGAATCGGCGCCCATATGGGATGCCGGCACTGCAGGCAGAGGATGAACCTACTAAGGCATAGTGCTGGCCCCCCACCGATTTCTTTAAAGGCCCCATCTCCAAATAACCATTGCATTCTGAGGCACTGGGGGTGATGGCTCCAACCTAGGGCTTTGGCCATCTGTGGCCCTAAAGCAACTTGGGAAACACGCTGTCTTCATTGTCCAACTGGGAACACAGGGGCAGGGAGAGGCAGTGGCACGAGTGGGGGTGGCGAAGCAGCGGGGTCAGAGGGCATTTATTCTACCTGTGACTCTCGTGCTGCCTCCAGCCCGACACCTGTGGCTTTGTCCTCCAGGAGGAACTATCCTGGTAGACTCTTTCTCTCATAAGCTATTCATTTTGTTATTCGAGAGAGAGGGAAATAGAGATAAATATCTTCCGTTTGTTGGTTCCCCGCCAAACGCCTGAGGCAGCCAGGGCCAAACCAGGCTAAAGCCAGCAGCCCGTTAAGTCCCTCCAAGTGCTTGGTCTGCATTAACAGGAAACTGGAATCAGGAACAGAGGCAGGATTCGAACCCAGGCACTCTGATATGGGAGGAGGGCATCTCAACCCCCAGTTGCCTGCTCCTTGGGAGATTCCGGGGCGGGGCAGGGGTGCGTTCTCTGCCCACATCTCCTCCTGGTGGAGACACCTGCAGCTCAGGCTGCGCAGACAGTGAGCAGCTTCCAGGTGGGTGTCCTCAGGGGCTTCTTAAAGACAGGACTGAAGCTCCTCCCTGCAAGGGGCAGCTGCAGAGGACAGACCCGCCCGCTAGGGGGCGCTGGGAAGACTTTGCTTCCCCGGGTCGTCTTTGCCCCGCCTTCTGCTGCTTGGGCTGCTCTGGTGATCTTGGCTCAGGGTCCTGAGTGCTGGAAGCCTCAGATCTGAAAGCAAGCGCCTGGCTTCTGGGCGGAGAACGCCCCACTCTCCCAGCCCCACCGGGAGCTCCTCTTGCTGTACTTTCCCTTCCCTGGCATCCTCTGACTGCCCCCCGCAGCCCCCAGCCCAGGAGGAGCCTGGCCTCACCACCACAGCCCCGTCCTCCATGCCACTGTCCCTCCCCAAGCGTTCTCCAGATGATGGCCTCCTGGACCCCGGGGTGCACCTGCTGGGGACAGTGGGGGTGGGGCTAGGTGGAGGTCACGGCCTCTCTGTCTGACCGCCGTCCTCTATGGTCCATCTCAGCCCCTGGGCTACCAGGCTTTCCTGCCCTTGCCCTTGGTGACTGGGGGATAGCCCTCAGGTCTCTAAATTCCTGTGACTTTGCTCTCCTTGGGGACTGGAGACCTCAGTGCTCCCCAGGCTCTCAGGGTCCCTGTGTGGCTCCGACCCTCTACGGGGCAGCGAGCCCAGGTCCTTGTGGCCTAACACCTCCCTCACTCTCCATCCCGTGAGCACTTTCTGTCAGGTCCCCAGAGAGTAAGCATAGCCAGGGATCTGGACGTGAGTGGCTTGTTTGGGGCTGATCTCTGGAGTCCTGAGTAGAGAAATAGGCGAGCAGGAGCAGGAAGGGCGGAGGAAATCCCTGATTGGAACAGGGGGCCTCGGTCCCCCTGGAGGCTCCCAGGAGGGTGTCACTTCCCTAGCACTTATGTAGCAAATTAGCACAAACTCAGTGGCTTAAAAAAAAAAAACGAATTTATTACCCGGGAGTTCTGTAAGTCGGGAGTCCAGGATGGGTCTCTCGGCTGAAATCATGGTCCAGGCAGAGCTACGCTTCCTCCTGGAGGCTCACGCCCTTTCCAGCTGCTCTCGGCTGCCTGCTGCAGCCCTTGGTTTTGGGCTCCATCGCCCGAGCCAGCCACGCTGACCGGGTTCCCACGCTGCCTCACCCTGGCTTCCTCCCCTTCCCTCCCCGTCCATAGGCAGGGTCCACCCAGCACAGGGTCCAGCTGCAGGGCGGCTCCCTGGCACCCTTCATTACTCCCACCTCTTAATGCCCCCTGCTGTGTAACCCACATCCTGGCAGGCTCTGGGCACCAAGGGTGGCCATCTTTGAGGGGCCATTATTCTGCCCACTCAGGAAATTGTACTGAGCGCACCTTGGAGTTGTCCCACCAAGGCGCGAGAGAGCTGGGGGGTTTTTTTCACTGGCTGTCATCCAGGGTGGACTTGGGGTGGGTCGATCCTCAGCATGTCCAACCAGCCTGCCTGCCCCAACCCACGGAGCTCCTGTGGCCAAAGGAAGCCTGTGGGTGGAGCAGGAGGGGACTGAGGGGGCACGGGCAGGGCACCCACGGGGTCCGCTGCGGCCAACTCATCTCTGCTGGAATGAGTGGTTAGGCCGGGGTCTTGCCAGGTCCTGGTGAGAGAGTGATAAAGGCACTGCCCACCCTTGCCCTGGAGGATTCCACAGGCTGCTGGATAGGGATCTGGGATCGTTAGACCGCTGTGTGGCAGGTGTGGCAGTGGACGCTGGAGCTGGGAGCCCTAGGCACATAGTCTAGAGTGGGCATGGGGTGTGCTGCAGACAAGAACCCCCCGGGGGGACCGGCACTGTGGCTCAGTTGGTTAATCCTCCACCTGCAGCGCCGGCATCCCATATGGGCGCCGGGTTCTAGTCCCGGTTGATCCTCTTCCAGTCCAGCTCACTGCTGTGGCCCAGGAGGGCAGTGGAGGATGGCCCAAGTGTTTGGGCCCCTGCACCTGAGTGGGAGACCAGATGAAGCACCTGGCTCTTGGCTTTGGATCGGCACAGCTCTGGCTGTTGCAGCCATTTGGAGAGTGAACCAATGGAAGGAAGACCTTTCTCTGTCTCTCCTTCTCACTGTCTGTAACTCTAACTCTCACATAAATAAATAAAAATCTTTAAATAAAAAGAAAGAACCTCTTGGTGGAGGGGTGGCACGGGCAGAGACATGGGGGTCAGAAATGAGGAGGTGCAGGCAGCAGGCAGTGTGCAGCAAGGAGCCCCACTTTAAACACTGCTGGGGGGAAGGGTGGAGCTACAGCGCTGTGCTGGTGAGATACGGGCGCCCGTGGGAAGGTGGTCAGTCACCATCTTACAGCCAATGGGAAGCCACTGGGGGTGAGAGCCAAGAAGGGGCAGAGCAGGATTAGTAAGGTTGGTAGCCTAGGTTCCGTCCACAGTGTGGAAAATGGATATGCAGTAGCGAGACTGGAAGTGGGGCGGTGGAGAGGGGGGCTGTAGTATCAGGAGCTTCTGTGCAGTGGTGCAGGGGAGAGAGGAAGATCCGACCTCCAAATGAGGATGCTCGGTGCCGAGGTCGAGAGGCCTCTGTAGTTCTCTAATGCCAGCTCTGCTTGTAGAGAAAATGCTATTATGTCACTTAGACTTTGAGTATTTCCAACCCCAGGTGGTTCTATTTATTGCCCTACTTGGTACGTCCTGCATTCCCAAACTCGACTCACAGTTCAAGATGGCCACTGCAGCTCCATCCATCACATCCACCTTCCAGTCAGGTGGAAGGAGAAGAGGGGAGGGCACTTCTCCTCCTCTGAGGCATTTCTTGGAAGTCGTTCTGTACCTTTGCCACTTACACCTCACTGGCGAGAACTTAAGCACAGGGCCACAAGGACTTGAGACAAATGGTCGTGGTGATGCCGTGGTAGACATGTGCCTTGCAGCCAGGCCAATCTGCCTCCGCTCCTTGTTACCTCGCCCCTCCTCTGAGCTTTGGTCCCCTCATCTGCAGATGGGGATGCAGGACGGGTGTGAGGGTTCTGGGAGCCAGCGGGCACGGAAGTGCTGGGCAGCCTGCAAAGCACTGTCCCTTGTGAGCCGTCCTTGTGGTGGTCAGGGGGTTGAGCAAGGGGTTGACAGTGGCTGCGCTTAGGGGAGGGGGTCTGAAAATCAGCTACTGAGCAGACCTTTGGAGCTTCCCCCTGGAACGTCCGTGTGCCTCTGGGGGAGCATCCTAGCGCAAGCCAGGAGCGGGTGTCTGACATCCTGCAGGAGCACCTGCTGGGAAGTCTCCCCGCTTCCTTGGTCACGCACTTGCTCCCCCGCCTCCCTCCCGGGGCTGCCCATGCTCCCGCCTTCAGACGTAGCCAGGCCTGGAAACCCCAGCACAGAGCGGCCGGCCCCAGGCCCAGGGTTTGGCTGTTCTTTTCCTCTTCATTGGCAAAGGAGAGCACTTCTCAGATTTCACCGAGGTGCCTTCGGTTCCTGAGAGTAATTACTGCTCTCGGTAAATGGAAAGTTTTTAATTTCACAAGGGTATGTGCAAATTGCACACTTTGCATTTGTTCGGCTTTAATCAATACTGTAACAGAATTAAGAGGTCCCAATAAGACTTGTGATCTTCCCTAAGCTAATAACAAACGAGCCTGCGTAACTGCAAACAGGACCTCCCTAACGCATTTGTAGGGAGCTGATGACCACATTTTTTGGCCTTGGGTCAAGTTTCTCCAGTTCATTCAGGTAGCGACTAAGAGAGTGGCTACTTCTTTTGAGGGGAGCATAATCTATCACTGCTATTACAGGTGAAAACCTTTGTTTTCAGATGTACTCATTTATTTGAAAGGCAGAGTTACAGTGAGAGAGGGGGAGGAAGATGGGGGGAGAGAGAGTGAGAGAGGTCTTCCATCCACTGGTTCACTCCCCAAATGGCTGCAATGGCCAGGGCTGGGCCAGGCTGCAGCCAGGAGCCTGGAGCTCCCTCCAGCTCTCCCACACGGGTGCAGGGACCCATGTACTTGGCCATCTTCTGCTGCTTTCCCAGGCCCATTAGCAGGGAACTGGGACAGCAGCAAGGTGGCAGGGACAGGAACTCATGCTCATATGGAGTGCTGGCATCACAGGCGACGCTCAACCCCGCAGCACCACAATGCCCTCCTCACCCCAGACGAAGGGTCTTGTCCCGCCTTTCATGTCACGCGAACAATGCTGAAGTTCCGCGTTAGGTCTGGCACTCGCCAACCCCTCTGCACTCTCATTTCTCTCTTCGGCACTTGGCCCCTTCACACGCTGTGTGCTTCTCTCTTTATTCTCAGTGTCGCCAGACTAGGATAGCGGCTGTCGTGTAGGCAGGGGTTGTTTTTAAAGCTTTCTTTATTGCTGTAACCTGTATTCTTGGTGCCCGACACACGCTGAAAGCTCCGTGGATTACTGCTATGGGAGAGAACGCCATGGCCTGCTCCACAGCGTATCATGGTCAGCAGCGCTGTTCCGCTCCAAGTTGCTGTGTTTCCAGGGGCTTGGTTGATACTGTTTGCTTCCTGAATGCTTGGCTGGTTGATTAAATAAGGGGACGAATCCAGTGTCACATTCCAATAATGGAAAATAATGTTTCCTTCAACCGTCTCGCCTCTGCCTCGGCTCTCCCACAAACCCAGCGGGCCAGAGGGCGGAGGCAGGGAGAAGGAGCCTGTCCCCCTTGCCCCGCTCCCTTATCTCTCCAGCACACGGCCCATTTGAAAAATCACATTTAATGGCCATTGCGTGAAGATGTCAGTATCTCAGCGGCTGGGAAGGCGTGAAGCCCCTCGTCTTTCCACAGTGATCCATCCCCGGGCCCTGGGGCAGCGGGCACTCTGGGCCAGCGCACCTACTTATCTGTCACCCAGCCCCCTGGGTAGAATATGCTGCTGAAGACACTCTCTGTTACCGGCCTCGCCTATGGTAATGCTCTTGCTCCAGAAGCCAGACAATTAGAGGTAATTGGGATAATCGGCATTTATTATGGTAATTTGCATTTGTACAGCAGGCAGCATGGAATTCACTACCCGGCTTGGGAATGTGCTTTTCCGATGGATGGATCTGGGGCCGATGGGGCCTCGCGTTCTGATGCAACTGTGCACACTGCACAGCCCATACGACGTGCCCTCCCCTGCCCCCCCCCCCCATCCTTAGGACAGGCTAAGGTGCGAGTCTCCCCAGCCAATCACAGGGCAGCATGCAAATTAGGGCCACGGAATTCCGGAAGCTTCTCTTCCCTCACCAGGGGCCTGAGGGGGAGCGTGTGCTGTCTGGAAAGGAGTCCGGAGTCTGTGGCCAGACCCCTGGTGACTGATTTTTCGCTACATTGAGCAGATGTTTGACTTAATTGACAGAATCGTCTCAGTGTCTCGGCTGAGCAGCTCAAAGCTCGGGCCTGCTGTTGGTGGGAGGCTTGGCAAAGGAGCCCCGGCAGAGACTCCGCCCACGAGCACCTGCAGGGGCTGCAAGGCTTGCGACCACGCCCTCTTCATGTCCATCTTCCCTGGCATGGACCCTTCCCTTGGAGTCAGCCTCATGGCGCCCCCTTGTCTCTGTCACGAGGCGAGGACAGAGTTGCCCAGTGGTTATAAACGTTGGCTCCTGACTGTAGCGTCCAGGGTCTCAATCCCTTCTCTGCCAGTTGTTACTGGATGGCCCTGAGAAAGTGACTTAACCTCTCTGTTCTTTGTGGAGTAGAGATCATAATAACGCCTCCTGGAGCTGACATAGAATCAGATGAGACAGGAACACAGCACTATCAACCCGCGGGACTGGTAAGATAGTTATTTTGGGGGACAAAAGGACTAACCCCACACTTGAACCCGCCTTGTGGGATGCTGGTGTTTTTCCAGAACGGGCAGCTTACCGGTATTTTACAACCCTGAATCCGCATAATTAGGATCCTTCCTTCAGATCAAGACTCTGAGAAAATGCACAGCTCTCTTAGTTTGGAGATGGGTGTAGCACCGCTGTCCCATCCATGCTCCATATGGTGGTGAGCAGAGAGTGGAGAGAACAGGTGTGTTCTGATGGGGGAAGGGAGGAAGAGGGACAGGTGGGGGGAGGCAGTGGAGATGACTGGAGGAGACTGGGCGGTGGCTGAGCTAACCGCTCACTGAGCAAGGAGCTGAATTGCTATTTGGGGACCCGTTGCTGGTTGGAGAGAAGCATGGACAGGTGGCTGTGGGAAAGCCGATTCCCCCAGGTGCCACAATGACTATAACTAAGTGTGAGTTGGTTGCCTTTGATGCCTGTGCTGGTGGCCTTGACCAGAAGGCACAGCTCGTTTTCATTGCCGTCCCCCTTGGCGGGGACTGTGAGGCTGAGGTCCGGGTCCTCATAGCCTTTAGTAACACCGGGGCCATGGAGAGCTCCCAATGACCTGTCTTCATGGTCCTTACTTGCAAAGTAGAGATAAACATACTAAATATTCCCTCGAGGCTCTCTGGGCGAATCCAACAAGTCAACAAATAGGGCGGTTTTGTTAACTGTAAGGGACTGGCCAGTGCATTACCACTGTACTCACGTCACGACCGTGTTCATTGCTATTCTGTGGCCTTGACCGAACCTGGGAGTCTGGACACAAAGACATCAGCAGTGGTGAGTGCCCAGAGCAGCCACAGAGCCAGGCTTAGGAAGCAGATCTCACAGAGAGCCCCAGGTCTAGTTGCTCCCGGTCTCGGAGTTCGGTGGCTTTCTGAGCTGCTGGCTGTCTCCCCGTTTTAGCCCGTAATGAATTCATGCTTCTGGACAGCTGGGTTTGCTTTTTACGGCTTCTAACAAATGACCACAAACTTAGTCGCTTCCAGCCTGCAGATTTACTACGCCGCCGTCTCGGCTCACGTGGCTGGAATCCAGGCTTCCGGGTTTGGAGGCTCAGCTAAGGAAGCCGCAGCCCCGCAGCTCTGTTGGTTGGATTGCCGGCAGGATTCGGTTCCCGGGGGGCTGTAGGACTGAGGTCCCCTCTCTCTGGCTCATTGTCACCAGCGGCCCCACCCCCTCAACAGCGTGGGGGTTTGTAGATTCAGGTACAGCAGGCGAAACCTCCCTCAGGCCTGGAATCTCTGAGCCCTAAGAGCTCATCTGATTGGGCCAGGCCTGTAGGACACGCTCCCTCCTGATGAGCCCGGGGTCACTGGTCAGTAACAGCACCTGCCAATTCCCTCCCGGTATGGCTAGGTCGTGCTTTGTGATCCCAGCAGGGCCTTCCCGTCAGATTTGCAACCCCCACCCCCTTACCCTCAGGGCGAGGGCATGATACACAGGATGGGGGGGGGGGGCTTGCCATTCTGTCTGCCGTGGCCTCCGAGAGACCTGTCTTCCAGAGCTCTGGATCTTAACTCTTCTCTCAGATCAGGGTAGACGCGTCCTCTGGTACTCTCAATTTGGGAGATAGATGTATCAAGAGAGAGCTTAGAGATACAAAGATTACACACACACACACAAACCACAGAGAGAGAGAGAGAGAGAGAGAGAGAGAGAGATGGGTTCATTATGGGGAGTTGGCTCATGTAGTTATGGTAGCTGATGAGCAGTCCCTCAGTCTGCCATCTGCCAGCTGGAGACCCGGGAAGGCCAGCGCTGTGGTTCAGTCTGGGTCCAAGGATAGAGACCCAGGGAAGCCAGTGATGTAAATCCCAGCCCTGGGGCAGGAGAAGAGGAGATGGAAGTCCCAGCTCAAGCAGGCAGGCAGGAAAACACACACACACACACACACAGCCCTGCCCTCTGCCTTTCGCCCTTTTTCCTAGTCAGCCCCTTAAAGGACTGACCGGTGCCCACCGGCACTGGGGAGGGTCAGGTTCTGTACTGAGGGCATCAGCCCGAAGGCTGATCTCATCAGAACGCACCCTCACTGGCTCACCCGGAGGTGTGTTTAACCCAGGCAATCTGACAAGCAACTCTAACCATCCCTGACACTAGAAGTAATTGCCTGAGTGGTGGGCTCAGCCTGAGGTCCCTGCCTTGGAGCCTGGGGCCGGGGTTTAGCGCTGACTAACCTGGGAGGCCTGACCCAGGGCAGTGGGAAGGGATGCAAGGGGAAGTGCTGCTGTGCCGGCTTCTGCTTCTCAATGAGGAGGCGGAGCTGATCCCTTAGGAGATGCACCTGTTTCGCCAAGCAAACCCTCTCCTGACAGGTGGAGTGCGGGTCCCGGTCTTAGAGAGAGAGCTGGTGGAAGTCGTCTGGCTGACTTTCTCCTCCAGCCTCCTGTTTCCATTGGCCATTGTCCCCCAGGGAGTTTAGTGCCCTGCACTTCCAGGGAGCTGTGTAAGAGCCCGTGCCCTGGGGTGTGAGAGCTCATTCCCCCCCACCCCCACCCCCGTATGAGACGCCTCTCTGTGTACGCAGTGTTCCCTGAGGCTGGGTGAGTGGCTGATGGGCTGGGAGGCAGGGGAGGCCTAGAGATTGGGATGTGTTTGGGAGAGGGATGCCCGGGAGCCCTGCACTGAGGCAATCTCACTATATGAAGGGACTTCAAAATGTTTATGGAAAACGGAATTAAAAGAAAAGCTCATTTTGGTGCTAAAGAATGTCAAAATATAATGCGGAGGTTTTTTTTTTTTTTTTTTTTTTCATGAAATGCATTTTCCATGAACTTGTTGAAGCCCTCCCAGAAAGTCCTTGGCTAGTATGAATTGTGCCATAATGGAGTCCCTGTGTCTCCGTGTTTGTGTGAGAGTTCAATGCTGGTGTAGAATAGATTCCTGGACATGGAGTTGCTGGCTCACAGAGAGGGCAGCATTGGCATTGCTATGCACATTCTTGACCATTCTATAGGTCCTCATTCCGGAATTGTCTCCCAGCAAGTCTGTCCGAATCGGCACTCTTCCTCCAACCCTGACAGTGTCCAGTTGTGTGTGTGTGTGTGTTTGTCCACAGTCTCACCAGCGCTGGCTATTATCAAGCAATTGAGTCTTTACCAAACTTTAAGTTAAAAAAAAAAAAAGTAAATGCTTTTTTTTCTCCTGTGAATCTCCTTCATTATGCATCAAGTTGAGCAGCTTAGACACGGGAGTTTGCACTGCATTAGTGCCTATGTCAGTCTGTCCCCCTGCTCTGGCGTGTCCCAGGGTGGCAGGGGCCCCTACCTGGGGGAGCTCCTAGCAGGATGCGGTGGGGAAGAGAGACAGTCCGGCAGCACAAGCCACACAGTGACTGAAGGGTTAGCAGAGGCAGTGAGAGCCAGGGAGAGGCCGGTAGGTGCTCTGAATCTGAGGACATGATGGACAGGGGCTGGACATTTATGGGAACATTTTGCTTTGAGCTTCGGCACATCTGAGAGAACCTTGAAATTGGTTTGCTGAAGAGGATAGGATGGGCGGTCTCAGTGCCTTCCTGAGCCTGGGCACGGAACGTGCACCCAGCAAATGAGAGCCGGGTGGGTGATGGGGTCGCACTCCACACGCTGCACGCCACCCATCCCGGCCATGCTTCCCTCTCGGAAAACGCCTTTGGTGAAGGCAGCGTGATTTTTTAACTGAGAGGGAAGAAATGTGTGGATACTTACAGCCAACTCAGAGTGTGTGCGTGCATATACACATACGTGTGTGTGAGGGTGGGGGGCGGGAATAAAGATGGCACTGCCACTGCTTGCAGGGCTGCAATGGGAGTGGCACGGCTGAGGGTGGTGGCAGTGGTAGGGGTGGGGGGTGACACTGGGTCGAGGGATGCTCAGGTCTTAGAGAGCCCTGTGAGGCCTCGGAGGTGGTGCCCATCCCCTAGCAAAGCCACAGTCCGCTCCCCTCTCCCTCCAACTCCATTGCAGCCCCGTCACTCTCCAACTCTCCTCTTCCTCTTCTTTCCCTGTTGACAAGACCCACGACACTTGCAGGGTGACCATTCCTTGTAGGACCTACTTTTGTTGCTGCCCGGAGAGGGCTGGGGTCTCTGCCTGAAGTGGTGGTCAGTACCCTTCTCTGGAACCTTCCCAAAGAGGCAGAGTTGCCTGCACCTGCTTTCTCGGTGCGGCCTGCCGGGGCCCCCTGTCCTCCATCCATCAAGAGAGTCTTCACACCTGGCATAAGTAAGCCCACCCATGACTACTTCCTTTATCCTCTCTGTTTCCCACCCCCACCCCACCCCACATGCTAAGGATGTGTTGGGGACAAGGATAATTCAATAATGCTCAAGTATTAGCTTCATGGTAACCGCTTCCTCCCCGTGTTGTCAAACATTTCTCTCCCATCCATGGTCTGTGCTGCTCTTCTCAGAGCAACAGGACCCATCAGGAAGATTTTCTGGACTTCCTGGAAGAATCAGGTGGGTCTCCCATCCTCAGTTCTGCCTTGCAGCCTAGTGGCGAGCTTAGGCAGTGTCACTCACACCTCACAGACTGGAATGCATTTCTCTCTCCTACACATCAGGAGGCCCTGGGATAGGAACGCCACCAAGCTCAGGACGCACCAGTGCAGGTGGTGGGACGGTCACCCTGACCGGTGACAATATTGCCTATCGTGATTTTGCCAGCTGAGGTGGTCCATTCTGGGCCATTGTCCCCTTAGAATGTCAACAGTGTCAAAGGAGCAAACCGAGGGTGTGGTTGATTTTGGGGGTTGATTGGTCATGACCAGCCTTGAGGCCAGCTGGCACCACAGATGTTGGTTGGGGCATCCTAGAGAGCCTTGGCTGTGCATTGTCACGTCACACAGCAATTCTGGTCTGGCCTTGGCCTTCATTCTTGGGAGACTTTCACTGGGGAGATAAGACTGGACACTTCAGAACTCCGAGAGTCCTCGATTGATGCCCCTGGCCTTTGGTCTCCACCTTTGCTTCTCTTGCGCAGAAGGGGAGCTAGCGATGGTCTCCATGGTGACCATGGATGTTGTTTTAGCTGGGGGAGTTTCCCTGGGGAGTGACAAGATGAAGGGGAGGTGGTTCTGCCAAGCTGTGCCCCAGAAACCTGCAGAGTGCCTTCCCTTCCTAATGTGGATGGGAGCCAGGCTGTGCCCTCCCATCACCTCCCACCACCTCACTGCAGCCAGGCACCCCTCTTGCACCCCTTTGGGATACTTTACAAGGGGCTCCTTGCCTTCCCTGGTCACACAGGATGGATGACGTGCGTGACTAGGGAGTGAACGAGAGCATGCCTTATCTGTAATGCGGTAAAGCTCACACAGGAATGCAGTGTGGCCCTCCGGCTCCCACTCCTAATTGTCGGGAGACCAGGACCAACACGGCACCTCTGAATCCTGCTGATGAAATGGCTGCTTGCCCCAACACAGGTGCATGGCCACTCCATAGAGATGCTCAGTAAGTGCAAGGGCTGAGAATCCAACCCCGCAGGCCCAGGAATAAGCAGGTGCTTCCCCCAGGGGAAGAGCTAACTTTCTCCTTCCCTGTTTTGTCACCTCCTGCCCTGACCCTTGGAGCTGGGGCTGATTTAGCTCCTCCTCATATTATGTGAGCAACCAAGGTTTAGGGGATTAGAGCTTGCACAGGAAGGACCCCGTCTGGAACTAACCCCTCTTCAGGGACTGGATTGTGTCAGATAAGTAATGGCCCAAGATCCACTGAGGCTGTACTGGCCAGCTTCTGGGAGAGCAGTTGAACTTTGGGAGCAATCACTTCCCACCACAGAGAATCTGATAAAGGTTCTGGGAGCTCTTCCTGCAAGAATGCCTGATCAGTAAGTTCACAGGCCCCAGGAAGCCTGCCATGAGCTAAGGAGTCACACAAACCAACCAGAACTTGTCGCTAGAGGATGTCACCCATGCTTAGTGCCCTTAGGGCACGGCTCTTCCATGTAGGAGGAGCTAGCAGTAGCGTGCATGTCAGCTGTCTTTGAGATGGCTCATACCTGTGCATGTCTGAACGCTGCTACCCACAGGCCCTAGGGCGAAGCCTCTGGGATTCTTGCCTTCTCCTCCGCCCTCCACTGCACATTCCCAGAACTGGGCGTCCTTAGTGATGAGGTTCCTTTCCTTCATACAATCTCTCCTGGTACCCTTTGCACCCTTTCTAAAGGAGAGCCACCCCAGGGGACCAGCCACGTGTGTTTCATCATACATAGGTTTCCCCTAAGATTACAGAATTTTTTGCACGTAGCTCATAGTACACAGTCAATGTTCTCTGAACAAATGGATGGGGAGTGAGTGACTGGTTTCACCTGGACTGCCCACATCTGAGGGGACTTCCAAAAGTTTATGGAAAATGGAATTAAAAGATAAGTTTATTTTGGTGCAAAATATTTTTGAAACCATGCATATAAATGGACTTCAAACACTTCATAGGAAATGCATATTAAAAAAGCAGGCATGGATTTTGAGCTAAAATAATGATATCATTTAATTGCATTCTCCCATGAACTTGCTGAGGTCCCGTCCAACACCCAGTCTCCCCACAAGAAGTCGAAGCTGGTGGCGGCAAACATCCCGCACTTGACCTTCCTCGAAGGCGTGCAGCATGAGCTCAGTCCCCGTGCACACCCACATCAGGGACGCAGAGAAGGCCGTCCCCGAGAAAGGGTGCCTCTCCCCCTCTCCCTCCTTGATAATATGCTCAGGGGCCTTTGACATTTCGCTCCAGTGCAATTTGTTTGTTTTCGCCCAAGTTGAAAATACCAACAAATGTCACCCGCCTTCACTATTCTCTCCAAGATGGGCCGAGAGCCGCCAACACTAATAAGCATCTCAGGTCTCTGGGAATTAGCAGGGAGATGCGGAGCTCTCGCGGGGCAAGGGGTGGGCATGCAGGTGGTTCCAGCAGGAGAAAGGTGAGCCAGAGCTAGAGACGCTGGGGTCACAGGGAGGGGGCGGTTCTCCTATCAGCACCGTCAGAGGGAGGGATGACGGCAGAGTCCACACCTCCCACTGCGCTGAAGGGCTTTTCCACGCTGCACCGAAGGTCTCCTTGGCTCGTGCGTCTGCTGTAGCTCTTTCTGCCTGCTGTGCACACTTCTCGAGGATGGAGCCGGGATGTCCCCTTGGGCTTTTTTAGAAATTATGTCGGTTAGAGATATGTTTCATTGTGAGTGATTAAAAATAGGGCAAACCAAAACAATGCACAGGAGCCTAAATGAGATAGGATTTTATTTCTCTCTCATGCAACACATACAGAGAGTGAGGTCTATATTTAAGTAAAGGACATTGTGCCAATGTCAATTGTGCGATGGTTATGTAAGATGTTATCGTAGGAAAGTAGGTTAAACGCTGTATGCAAACTCCGTACTATTTCCAACTCCTAAGGAGTCTTAAATTACTTAAAAAAAAAGTTGTAACAAGGAAAACTTCAGTGGGTCCAGGGCTACTCTAGGGTGGTACCCAGGTCCCTTCTGTCTCATTGTTGCATATCCTCAAAGCCCAGCCACCCCGCCTCATGGTCTAAGATGATTGCTGAATCCTACCCAGCCATCAACAGTTCAGTTGGTAGGAAGTGGGGAGGACCACGAAGGCTGTACCTTTCCTTTAAGGATGCCTCTAGTGAGGGCACCGTCCGGCGTGATTACGTGGGACCCCTGGGCAGACCTTAGTCACCTGACCAGAGCTAGGGGCAGGAGCCACCGGCCAGTGTTGTTTATATTTGGGATGGACTTCCGGCCGAGGCCACTGGGGGATTCTTACTGCAGGAGAAGGGGGAATGGGTATCAGGGGATGAGCAGGGGCTCTGCGCAGTCAACCCCTGGGGGAAGCGCACAGCCCTGGCTTGAAGGAATTGCTGGCTACTTCCTTTGCCTCCAGCCCTCCATCCTGACTTGCCCCTCTGCCCTGCCCGGCTCCAGCAGGAAGTGGCCTTGGCTCCCATCTTCACCAAAGAGCCCCTCTCCTCTTTGCTGGGTCTGCACAGCCTCCAGCCAGTCTCCTTGGCTCCACAGAGAACTCAAGCCAGAGGCGTTGGCTTCCTTAACTCTGCTGTACATCAAAGGGGGAGAGGAGTAGGAGAAACGAGGAGACTCTGTCCAGCCGTGCAGAGCGCCCAAGTCGGAGAGCAGTGCGTCAGAATTCTCCAGCGACGCAATCAGCCCCTCGTGTTTCAGCCATCTGCCTAGGTGATCTTTGTGATCAAATAACCGCAGTAAGATAAGGATCCGAAAGGGCTGGAAGAGATTCCAGGATCCTGCGGTCTCCAGTTGTACACTGGAAGCAACCCAGGGAATCAGGCTGTGGTCAGACCTGGCAGGGGGGCAGGGGCGGGGCTCTTAGAGCTTCGAGCTTTCTCTGCCCTGCTGATTCTCAGAGCCCTGAATCTTCACCCTACGCGGTGGGCTCTGCGGGGGAGTGTACGAAGCTCGCAGCCCCACCTGAGCCTTGATCTTCTTCTCTGGTTGCTTGGAAGAGGGAAGGTATCAACTCTTCTCCAAATCAGTGGGCACCGCCCACCCCAGTCCTCAGGCCAACATCTTGGGGGGGGGGGGATGCAGGCCAGAGTGGCGCTTCCTCCCCGTTAGGGAACCTGTGGACAGACTGCTCCCTGCTCTGCTCAGTGGCATCGACCTTCTGATCCCTGGTGGCGTGTCCTGTAAGGCTGGGAGCACGCATGGTGGCCTTTGACACCACCCACCTGGAAACTCAGGGGCCCACTCCCCATTCTCCATCCATCAGTTCTCAGGTATCATCAGTATGTGGGAACAGAGTGCTTCCTGCTGGGCTAGAGCCTTGTGCCCATTTTGTGGGTTATTTCCAGTGGAGGAGAACGTAGGTGAGTCCCAGGGGGACCCTGATGGCGCCTACAGGGCTCTGTGACAGCCCAGATGAACCAGAGGCCCCTGGGCCGCCTGGGCAAGCCACCCAAAGGCCCCTCTGGGCTTCCCTTCCTTCACGTGGCAGGTGGGGTAAGCACCAGCGCCACTTCCTAGGGCATTTGGTGAATGAGCCGCGTTCCACATAGAACGTTTATCCTGTGACTGACACTCACGAAGGGCTCAGGGTAGATGACAAGGAGGCTGCCGCTGCTGAGTCACCAGCATTTGAAGTGGGGAAGAGCGAGACTTCCTGAACTTTGAGATGTTCATGGAAGAAAAATGAAGGTTTGGGGACAAACTTGAAAGATTCTAATCTCAGATCCCCAGGTAGTTTAAGCAGAAGAAGGTGTCACCGGATGGTGACAGCTCTGTCTATGGGGATGCCAAAGGCAGCCAAATTGACAGAGATGGAGAGAGACCCAGGCTGTGGCTAAGGGCATAATGTCATGGCAACTTTAAAGATAGTGTCTAGGAGCCGATGCTGTGACAGAGTGGGTAAAGCCACTGCCAGTGACACTGGCATCCCATGTGGGTGCCAGTTTACCTCCTGGCTGCTCCTCTTCAGATCCAGCTCCCTGCTAATGCTCCTGGGAAAGCAGCAAAAGATGGCCCAAGTGCTTGGGCCCCTACACCCACGCTGGAGACCAGGATGAAGCTCCTGGCTCCTGGCTGCGGTTAACCCAGCCTTGGTCATTGGAGCCATCGAGGAATGAATGAGAGGATGGAAGATTCTTTCTCTCTCTCTCTAACTCTGACTTTCAAATAAATAAATCTTTTTTTTTAATATATAAGACAAGCTGAGGCAGGAGGTGACGACATGCTTTGCCTGAGGTTAATGAGAAAGTAGCTGGTTTTTTGTTTTGTTTTTTGCCTTGCATGAAGGCTGTAGCAATGCAATATCTTCGATAACTTTTCTCTTGGTAAGGGAGTACAGGGCATGTAGGGAACCTCAGTCCCCCAGGGGGACACAGCCCCCATTCTCTGAGAGCCCCTTTATAAAGGAGACACAGGGCAGATTCGGTGGTCTGCCCCCTCCCCCTGTCCTGCAGACCTCTTGTTCCCTTGGAAAGAAGACGAGAAGAGAATTGCATATCTTCCCCTTCACCCCCACCCCTGTGCAGCCCCTCTCTGCGTCCCCTTTCATCGATGGCAGTCCCCTAGAGAGCAGCCAGGAAGTGCTCACTCAGCCTCAGGGTGGCGCCCAGCACAGCAGGTGTGCCATTGGTACGCACAGCCCCTCAAGACTCAGCACAACCAGCATGGGTAACCTGGGTGACTCATAGCACACAGCAGTCATGTGGGCAGGGCCCCTGGGGTTAGGCACCGGCTGGAGGAGGAGTTACCAAGAAGCCCGCAGAGACGGAGTGCCCCCGAAATACCTGCAACAAGACTTTGAAAGGCCTGAGGTGCTTTTACCTTGGAAGTCTCCTTCATTAAAAAAAAAAAAAAAAAAAATCCAAGTCCCCTCGTGGTTGCCTTGCTCCTGGGCCCAGAGGCATTCTACACACACTACGCCCCAGCTAGCCCTGGGATCCAGAGTGTCCGGGTGCGGGGAGGACTCCGTTAGCACCCCCAGTCACAGCTTGCATTGTCTCTTTCCCTCCCAACCCTGCACCAGCAGCCGAGGGCCCCTGGGTGCTGAGTTCCGTGGCTACGTTTCTCACGCTAGCTTTTTCACTGGAGTGACAATCCGAATGCCACTGGTTACCCAAGCTGCTCTTCGAGAAGAGCCAGTGCTGACTTAGAGAACACGCACAGGATGAGGATGGCAGCGGGCAATGCCGTCGTGCGCTTGCGTGATGTGCAGGGTCCTGCTAGTGTGTTGGGAGTGGCTGACCCGATCAAAGCTCGCAACATCGCTGTGAGATTATCCAACCTCACCAACAGGGAAGACGAGGTTCTGAGAGCTCAGCAGCTTGCCCAAGGTCACACAGCCAGGGGCCAGGCTGAGGTCTGCCATTCAAGGCCACCAGCAGTGCCACCTTTTCAACAAGTGTTTCTTTGCCATGGCTAGGGGAAGTTCTGCAGAGTTTCTGTAGCATTCCATCACCTTCTTTCCCTGCAACCTTGATAATATCATTCACGATGGGGTAGGGCCTGGGTCATGGAGCGAGTTTGTAAACTTCCTGGGCCTCAGTTTCTCCACCTGTCATGTGGGCCGACCACAGGGTGTAACTGGATGCTTTAAATGCAGGAGCACGTGGGAAGTGCCAGTCATACCGTGCATGCTGTCCCCTCCCCTGGGCTGCAGCTGAGCCAACATGTGCAGTTTCCCAGTTATCCAGAGAAGAGGGGGAGGTGGCTGTCTCAGCCCGCCCTCCCCGGGTCCTGCATGCCTGTGGAGAAGCAGTTGATAGGAGCCGGCGGGCGGGAGGGTGGCACCAATTGGTGCTAGGTGCTGCAGCTCCCGTGTCTGTAGAGGAGGGGTGCAGGGGGGCGGCTGGCTGCAATGCCCCAGATTTGACTCCAGATGTAGCCTCCAGGCAGGAGAAAAAAAAGCCGATAGAAGCAGAGGGACACAGAGAGGCGGCAGATTGACAAAAAGGGCAGAGGTAGCCATGTGCGGGCTTGAGGCTGGGCAGGAAGACAGGGGAGGGTGACAGTGCTGAGCTGGTCTGAGGCTCCATTGCTCCTCGCTCAGATCTCCTCAAACCAGGGCTGGAAGTGGGCTGAACCTGATGGCCACCCCCAGTCAGCCCAACTGTGCCGATGGGGGGAAACTGAGGTACAAGAGGGAGGAGAGGCTCAGGGACCCAGCTTGCAGGGCTGCTCCTGCCATGGCAGAGTGGGGCGGGGAGGCAAGGTGCCCTCCCCCACGGCCACGGCCACGGCCACGGCCACGGCCACGTGCAGACAGGCAGTGTTTAGGGATGCAGAGAGCGCATCCCAGGGTAATGGAGCCTGGTGTTTGCAATAAAAATTTAAATGTGCCATCCTGGTGGCAAAGGCGGCTTTTATCTGATCGGCCTGTCAGCGCTCCGGAGGGCTGGCTCCGTAAACGGCGACACCAAATTGAATTCATATTTACTGCCCCGGCGTCTGCGGGGCTGCTTGTCTCCAAAGCGTTCATCTCCCACTTCCCCTCTTCCTCCTGCTCCTCCTCCCACCCCTCCTTCTCCCCCTTACACTCCCCAGGGCTTCCTTAGCCAGCAAGTCTCTGGGACAGTTGGCCAGAGAGCAGGGCCCGCTTCTCCTCTCTCTCTCCCCTGCTCTGGCCTGGTTGTTTGCCACGCGTTCCTCCGAATAACTCCTCCGCCTTTCAGGGCCCACCTGTGTGCCTGGGTGGGCTGTGGGGCAGAGAGAGCCACCAGGGGTCCTGGCCTCTGGCTTCTGCCTGGGTTTTGGCAGCCAGGGGAGGCATTGCAGGAGGTGAGCGGGCAGGGAGAGAGCCAGCCAAGGTCTCCCGGCTGGAGGCCCCCAGTGGCTAAGCTGCGTCTGCTCTTTGGGGAGGGATTTGCAGCAGGTGGAGGCAGACCTGGGCCCCCTTTCTCCCTCCAGGGCCCTGGGCATCCTCTGCAGACCCCATCTTGCCCCTTTACTGGCCTGGCCCCGCTGAGGCCCAGCTCTGCCCTCACAGGGAGGTGTGAGCAGGGAGACCCCGGCCCTCTTCACAGCCCCATGCAGGGAGAAGAGGGGGCTGCAAGGTGAACAGGAAGAGATTGCTAGAATCAGAATCAGGCCTAGAAGGTGGACATTTGGGCTGATGCTCAGAGTGTAAAGACACAGCCCCGTCCCCAGGGAGTCCCAATCTGAGGGGGGAGACACAGCCCTGTCCTCAGGGAGCCCCAGTCTGAGAGGGGGGACACAGTCCCATCCTCAGAGAGCCCCAGTCTGAGGAGGGAGACACAGTCCCATCTTCAGGGGCTCCAGTCTGGGGGGAGGCACCCTTAGAGAGCCCTAATCTGAGGGAGGAGACACAGCCCCATCCCCAGGCTGCTGAGGTAGTTACAGCTCCCGCCTACCGAGGCCCGCATCTGCTGTTCTGTCTGACACCATCCCATATGATTCTCTCCCACAGCCAAAGTGAACTTGATTGCTGTTAGCCTGTGGGTAACCTCTAGCCTAGGTGGCTTGAAGAAAAGAAAGTGAATGTTAATCTTAGCCTGAACCAAACATAAGGAAGAGAGTAAATCGTGGAGTGGGCATGACATCGCCAAATGGAAGTGAGTTTTGGATGCTCTGCTTCTTTGAATTCTCCACCCCACTGCTCCCTGCTCGCTGCTTTAGCCCAGGCCTGGAGAGAGCAGGGCCCCTGGTTCTGGGGAGATCCAGAGGGTGCCGGGGGGCAGGGGCTCTGGTGTCAGCGAGCCTGGGGTATCTTTGTTTAGAGATGGGTAGAAACTGAACGGGCTAGGTGTGGGAGAGAGGCCTAGAGAGGCCCCAGGGTGTCCCGGAGGATCAGTATTGTCCACTGCACCCTCCCAGGTGAGGAGGAAATGGCCCATCCAGAGCCCAGGGCAAAGCCTCGCGTGAGATGGAGATGTTTGAAATAGCGGCGGGTGGTTCGGCCGAGTCCTGGCCGCATCCAAGGACGGCGGAGGGCTCCCCAGGGCTGCCAGGTGCTGGCAGGGGAGCTCCAAGGCCTGGATGGGTGCCCACAGCTGCCTGCCCGAGGGCTGTGCGTCGTGGACACGGGGCAGACCACAGGCAACCAGGGGGCTGAGCACGGCAGCAAGACGACCTTGGCTTCCATCAGAGCTGAGCCAGCGCGCTTCCTTCCGTACATGGGGGCCTGCATGACTTGCTTCCCTCCCTGGGAGGCCTGCGTTCATAGGTCGCCCCCTCCCTGAGCCACAGGCGGTGTCCCCTGTCCGCAGGCTGAACTCTCCCCGTGTGTCTCCAGACAGTAGACACAGCCTCCCCAGCCCACGGCCCGGGCCAGGCCTACCTCCGATAGGAATTTTTCTATTAAGCTATTGCTACCGCTCTCTGCTGTGCCAGCCGGGGCTGCCAATTTGGGCATGCCATGGACGAGAGCGTGCGTGGTTTTCATATCAGTTTTTGTTCCCCTGTATCTCGCATTCCCCAGTAGCTCAGGCACAGTCGATCGCTTATGAAATGACAGTTATAATTAAGAAGTCTGCCCGGGGCTGGATTCCCAGAAGTGGAATGATCGTTGGGAGCAAGGGTTTGAGCGGAAGTGGTTTATTTGGGTCGTGATAGCAAGAAACAGGAGGCGAAGTGGGGAGATGAGGCAGGGAAGGGAGGGGGGCCAGTGTGGTGAGGAGCAGGGAACGGCGTGGGCAGCTGAGGCTCAGCCCCACTCGGGTCCTCTGGGAGGGGTCCGGGCGAGCGTGTCTCAGAGTGGAGCCACCCCAGGCGGGAAGGAGCTGAGGTACTGATCCTCCATCGTCTCCCTAACGCTGATTGAGTATCACTCCCTGGGGGCCCTCTTTTCCCCGGAGGGGCAGGCAGGCTTCGAGCAGTGAGTCAGAGTGCCAGAGGTGCCAGGGGAAATGGTTGTTCCATGCTAGTCGCCCCAACTCATTCATTCATCCATTCATTCATTCATTTGCTTATCAAACATATCCCCGGTGACTACTCGGTGCCAGGTTCTGGGTTTGCTACTGTGGATTCAGAGCTGAACAATACACAGTTCCTGCCAAGAAGGGGTTCCCAGGTGAAGACAGGCAAACACATCATTACCTCCAACACAATAAAAGCGATCGCGGACGCGCGCTAACACGGAGGCATAATGCTGTCATCGAGGACAGAGAGGAAGCAGTTTTGAGCTTAATAACTCACTTACGATAACAATTGCTTATCTCGCACGGGAGGAGTTTAAACAGAGCCTGAACGGGCTCCTCTGCCCTTCTGCTGCTTTAGGGCTGTCCATCCCCCACCGCTCGTTGTCTGGGATACCCGAGACTGCTCTTTTCTCCTGGTTTATGAAAGAGTCTGGGGGTTCTGGGTGTGGCTCCTGCCCCATGGTCTTGTCTGGGTGTCCGCAGCCACCAAGCTGGGACTGCAGGGGCAGGGGCTCTTTCTCGCGCTCTTACAGGTCCCTCTCTCTCCTTTTGCGTGGGAAGCGGGGACTTCCACATCAAAATAGGAGCCCCCTGGGGTCAAAGGGTATGCCTCCCCTGTCAGACTGGGAGCTCCCGGGAAGCTCGGCCTCCTTCCTTCCTCAGCGCTCACTCACAGAGCTTGCATTGCCCCCTTCTTGGGGCTCTAGAAGGCTCCCTACATGGGCTCCCCCTAGAAGGGGCCCCAGCATGCCCAGGGTCTGCTCTTCCTCCCGGAGGGGGTGCCTACAGGGCTTGTCTTGAGCGCTGTGATTTATGGGGCGAGGCGGTTGGGCAAGAAGGCGAGGTGGCAGAGCCTGCTCCTTCCACTCTCATTAATTCACACTTGCCCGGCCCCAGCACCCTGGAGGAGCCTCTTCCTTGCCCCCTGAAGCTGGCGACTGGCATCTTGTTTGATTTACAGGCTGGAGGGGCGGGCGGCTCCTCTGCTGGTTGCCAGGGTGTCTTTTAAATGGAAATCAGGGTGGCGAGCTATCACATATATCGTGCCAGCCATCTGCTAAGTGCTGCCTGCACTCTCAGGAACAGCTCGAGGCGCCTCTGACCAGGACCCAGAGGTGGCCGAGGGGGGCGGGGGGCCCGGGAGCTGGTGGGCAGACGGTCTGGGGAGGGGGGTCTCCAGGTCCTTTTCTTGCCTGCCTCCTTGTCTGTTATTTTCCTACTCCCTAGCCTCATCTCTCGCTTTTCTTCTGCTTTGAACATAAAATCCCATCTGGAAGCTCGGATTACAAACCGGCAGCCTAGTTCCACAACTCTTTGTTTGTTGCCAGTGTGCATCTGTCGCTGTGCGTGCGTGCGTGCGTGCGTGTGTGTGTGACTCACCACCATCAGGGCCTGACAGGCCATCTTTCGGAGCCAATTAGGCCTCTGCTTCTGAGCACACCAGCGTTCCTTCCAGGCCCATCCCTAAGCAGGAAACACAAATGCTCCTCTGTAGGGGAGCAGCTGGGCTGTCACCAGTGACTAAGCCGCCCTCTAGTGCTAGGAGCCCGGTTTCACTGTGCAGCCGGTGCACGGAAGCCTCCGGAGGTGCCTCCTCTACTCCGAGCAGGGACAGGAGCCAGACAATCCTCGATTTAACTTGTGGATCTTCCCAGGGCAGAAGGGAAGTTTGGGCCCAAATCATTTCGAACCTTGCTTCCTAAGGGCTAAAATGGGGATAGCAGTACTCTGGGTGACAAGGTATGGTGGGGCAGGTTGCTCACTGCACAAGGTGTCTTAGTTAAAGGGTGCTGAAAATACCGGTGGGGCAGAATGATGGGGGTGGGGGTGGGGGGGGGGAGAGAGATAGAGAGAGAGAGAGAGAGAGATCTTCCATCTGCTGATTCACTACCCAAATGGCCACAACAGCTAGGGCTGAGCCAGGCCAAAACCATGAGCCTGGAACCCCATCTGAGTCTCCGACAAGGGTAGCAGGGACCCAAGTACTTAGGCCATCTTCCCCAGGCGCATTGGCAGGGAGTGGGTCAGCCAGGACTTGAACTGGCGTTCCTCTGGGATGTGGGTGCCTCAAGCCTCAGCTGTACCTGCTGCACCACAAAGCTGGCCCCGGGGGGATGCCTCTTTGCAACTGCACAAGGGCGTCTTGTGCCTTAGAGACACAGCCACCTGGTGGAGTTGTCAAGTGTGGATTGCACCAAGGGCAGGAGGAGACTCTGCTCCTGGCCCTCCCAGGTTCAGCTCCCAGGGGTGTGGCCTTGGGGGGAGGGGCGGCAGTGGTTCCCCCACCCAGTCCCCAGCTCTGCCTCTGTCTCCTCTCCCTGAGAGCCCTCTCCCCAGCCCAGCGCTGGCTCATCGACATTCGGAGCAGAGCAGCGGGCTCTGCAGATGACTCCCCGCTCTGCAGGCTGATTCTGACGTTTGATACCGGCATGCATTTCACAGCCTCTCTTTGATCCCTGCGCAGCTCTCAGCTTTGCCCACAAATAATCCCGCGTCCTCTCCCGCTCGCCTCACTTCCTCTCCGCTCCTGGCCCCAGCCCTGTCCTCCTAATCACCAGCTCTGTGTAACCCTCTGCTGCCTGCATCACTTGGGGACGCTGCCAGGGACCTAGGTCCTGGCTCCCTCCTCCCCACCTTCATCCAAATCCTGCCGGAAAGAGCGAGCCATATCCCAGATATGCACTAAATACCCTGGGTGGTCCTATGCCCCGTCCCCTCCCAACCTGGAGGCTTTGGTTTGGCTGTTAGCATCATATATGAAGTGACAGCTCTCAGAATACAATTTTAATTAAGATTCAGTAGTCACTTCTCGGTCAGAAAGCTTCTGTGCTGATCACTTAAAATATATTTACCCAGCGCTATTATGTCACAGATTTGAATTCATTAGATGTTTGTTAATCCTCAACAAACTTTTTTTTTTCCAATGTGGTTTGTTTAGCAAAATTGATAAGGACAGAGCAATGTGAAACCACGGACCCTGCGCCCGCCAGTGAGGCTGCGGCGTGTCTCCAAGGCTCAGGCCGCCCCTCTCTGCCGGGAGGCCTGGGGGATGCCAGAGGTGTCCCTCTGTGTACTGTCAACATGGTCCACATGGCCAGCCTCCCGAGACTCAGGGTGGGGTTGGGAAGGGCAAGTGGATGAGATTAGGTCATGAATAGCCTTGGCCTTGGCCCCAGGTGCACCTGACAGATACCTTCATTTCCCATGCACGCTGGGCAATGCACCTCAGCCTTGGAGCACTGCAGTGCTTCCCAGGCCAGAGCACAGTGGAAGACGGTCTTTCTCGCGGCATGCTGGGACACTAACCCCCCGCCCTCCTCCCACAGCCTTCAAAACATTTTTTTTTAATAAATAAATTTTTATCGATAAAATATTTTATCGATAAAAATTATTTATTTGAAAATCAGAACAATGGAAAGAGAAAGAGAGAGAGAGAGAGAGAGAGATATCTTCCATCTGCTAGTTCACTCCCCAAATGGCTGCAACAGTTGGGGCTGGGCCAGTCCAAAGCCAGGAGTGCAGAACTCCATCCAGGATTCCCATGTGGATGGCAGGGCCCAAGCACTTGGACCATCATGCACTGCCTTCCCAGGAGTGTTAGCAGGAGCTGGATTGGTCACGGAGTAGGCAGGAGGCCAGCTGGCAATGGGCTAGAGGATGCCAGCAATGCAAGTAGCAGCTTAACTTACTGTACCACAGCCTCAGCCACACACACAGCCTCAAGGGACATCCATGAGTGTGGCTGCCCTGTGCCCCCAGTGGGTGCCAAGGGTGCCTCTCACCTCCACGGAAGTGGAAGCCATGTCCAGGAAAGTGTTGCCCTCTCTGCCATGCAGCCACCAGGAGCCACGGGGAGGTAGGGCTAGTGAGCCCAAGAGGGCTGGAAACAGATGGAGAAGATCCACCCTTGCTCTGGCCCCAGCTAAGCAGGGACCCAAAAGGCCAGGACCCACTTGAAGGAAAGGTGGAGAGCTTCTGTAGCCCGAGCCCTGGGGGATGGGTGTATCTGCTGCGGCCTGGTGCAGCTCAGGTAGCTTCCGGAGAAGAGGCAGAGGCAGGGTGAGCAGGTGCCGTGGGGAGGCAGGGTGAGCAGGTGCCATGGGGAGCCTGAAGCAGAGCTGTGCAGACCTGGGCATTTGGTCCCAGACACCATTTGGGTGCCCACAGTAAAAAAGGAAAAGGAGAAAAAGGAAAAAAAAATCCCTCTAGAATATTCCATAAAGGACAAATGGTAAATACTTTGGGCTTTTCTGGCCACATGTTACCTACTGGAGTGACTCACCTCTGCCACTGTAGCAGGGAAGAAACTGTAGGTAATAGGTAAAGAAACCTGTCCATATCCTAATAAAACTTTATTGACAAAAACAGGCAGCAGGCTAAGTCTGCTATAGTTTGTAGCACTGTCCAGTATGGCAGCCAATAGCTACATGGGCTACTGAGCATTGGAAATGTGCTCTGAGTGTAAAACACACACCAAATCTTGAAGACTCTTTACCAATAAAAGAATGCTAAACATCTTGCTAATAATTGAATTGATGACATTGAAACCATATTTTGTATGTAGTAGTTAAATAAAATATATCATCAAAATTATTTCACCTGTGTCTTTTTCCCCAAAGAAATCTTTTATTTAATGAGTACAAATTTCATAACTATAACTTTATGAATATAGTGATTCTTCCACCATACCCACCCTCCCAGCCCCACTCCTACCCCTCCTCTTTCCTCCCCCACTCTCAGTCCTATTCTCCATTAAGAAAAAAAAATTGTTCCTCGACAGTCAAGACAAGCGCTGTTCAAGTCATTGTTTCTCAAAGTGTCAATTTCACTTCTACAGATTTCCTTTTATGCGCTCTGTTAATTATCACAGATCAGGGAGAACATATGGTATTTGTCCCTTTGTGACTGGCTTATTTCACTAAGTATGATGTTTCCCAGATTCATCCATTTTGTTGCAAATGACCACATTTCATTTATTATTTTTACCACTGTGTAGTATTCCATAGAGTACATATCCCATAATTTCTTTATCCAATCTTTGGTGAATAGGCATTTAGTTTGATTCCATGTCTTAGCCATTGTGAATTGAGCTGCAATAAACATGGGATGCAGATAATTTTTTTATTTGCTGATTTCATTTCCCTTAGGTAAATTCCCATTAGTGAGATGGCTTGGTCATATGGTAGGGCTATATTCAGATTTCTGAAGTATCTCCAACTCCCTCCCATAGTGGATTTACCAGTTTACATTCCTACCAACAGTGGGTTAGTGTGCCTTTTTGCCCACATCCTCACCAGCATTTGTTGTTTGTTGATTTCTGTATGAAAGCCATTCTAACTGGGGTGAGGTGGAACCTCATTGTGGTTTTGATTTGCATTTTCTTGATGGCTAGTGATTCTGAACATCTTTTCACGTGTCTGTTGGCCATTTGGATTTCCCCTTTTGAAAAATGTCTGTTTAAGTCCTTTGCACGTTTTGTAACTGGATTGTTTGTTTTATTGGATTTCCCCTTTTGAAAAATGTCTGTTTAAGTCCTTTGCATGTTTTGTAACTGGATTGTTTGTTTTATTGTTGTAGAGTTTCTTATCACTTTATATATTTTTGTTATTAATCTTTTATCAGTTGGGATGCTTGCAAATAATTTCTCCCATTCTGTCGGTTTCCTCTACACTTTCCTAACTGTTTCTTTTGCAGTACAGAAGCTTCTCAATTTGATGTAATCCCATTTGTGAGTTTTGGCTTTGATTGCCTGTGCCTCTGGGGTATTTTCTAAGAACTCTCTGCCTGTGTCAATGTCTTGCAGGGTTTCCCAAATGTTCTCTAGTACTTTGATGGTATCAGGTCATAGATTTAGGTCCTCAATCCATTTTGAATGGATTTTAGTGTAAGGTAGGGGTCCTACTTCATACTTCTGCATGTGGAAGTCCAGTTTTCCCAGCACCATTTGTAGAAGAGACTGTTCTTGCTCCAGGAATTGGTTTTAGCTCCTTGGTCAAATATAAGTTGGTTGTAGATGTTGATTGATTACTAGCATTTCTATTCTGTTCCATTGGTCTATCCATCTGTTATTGTATGAGTACCAGGATGTTTTGATTATAACTGCCCTGTAGTAAGTCTGGAAATCTGGTATTGTGCTGCCTCTAACTTTGTTTTATTTTTTTTTAAAGATTTATTTATTTGAAAGACAGAGTTACACAGAAATAGAAGGAGAGGCAGAGAGAGAGAGAGAGAGAGAGAGAGAGAGGTCTTCCATCTGCTGGCTCACCCCCAAATTGGCCGCAATGGCTGGAGCTGCGCCGGTCCGAAGCTAGGAGCCAGGAGCTTCTTCCAGGTCTCCCATGTGGGCACAGGGGCCCAAAGACTTGGGACATCTTCTACTGCTTTCCTAGGCCATAGCACAGAGCTGGATTGGAAGTGGAGCAGCCGGGACTAGAACCTGCACCCATATGGGATGCCAGCACTGCAGATGGCAGCTTTTCCTGCTAAATCACAGTGCTGGCCCCTGGCTTTGTTTTTGTTGTATAAGATATCTTTAGCTATTCGAGGTCTCCTGTGCCTCCATCTGAATTTCAGCATTATTTTTTCTATATCTATGACAATTGCCTTTGTTATTTTGATTGGTATCTCATTGAATCTATAAATTGCTTTCAGAAGAATGGACATTTTGATGATATTGATTCCTCCAATCCATGAACATGGAAGTTTTTTTCCATTTTTTGTATCTTCTTCTATTTCTTTCTTTTTATGTTTTGTAATTCTCATTGTAAGGGTATTTGACGTCCTTGGTTAAATTTATTCCAAGATATTTGATTTTTTTTTTGCAGCTATTGTGAATGGGATTGATTTTAGAAGTTCTTTCTCAGTCATGGCATTGGCTATGTATACAAAGGTTGTTTTGTGTGTGTGTGTGTGTGTGTTGATTTTAAATCCTGCTGCTTTTCTGAGCTCTTCTAGGAGTTCCAATAGTCTCTTGGTGGAGTCTTTTAGATCATCTATATATAGAATCATGTCATCTGTAAATAAGGATAGTTTAACTTCTTCTTTCCCAATTTGAATCCCCTTGATTTCTTTTTCTTGCTTAATGGCTCTGGCTAAAACTTACAGGACTATATTGAATAGCAATGGTGAGAGTGGCATCCATGTCTTGTACTGGGTCTCAGTGGAAATGCTTCCAACTTTTCCCCATTCAATAGGATGCATGCCATTTGTTTGTCATAGATTGTCTTGATTGTTTTCAAGAATGTTCCTTCTATACCCAATTTGCTTAGAGTTTCATTATTTTATTAAATCCTTTCTCTGCATCTATTGAGATAATTATATGGTTTTTCTTCTGCAGTTTGTTAAGGTGATGTATCACATTAATTGATTTGTGAATGTTGAACCATCCATGCATACAAGGGATAAATCCCACTTGGTCTGGATGAATGATATTCTTGATGTGTTGTTGGATTCAATTGGTCAGGACTTTGTTGAGGATTTTTGCATCTATGTTCATCAGAGAAATTGGTTTGTAGTTCTATTTGATGCATCTTTTCAGAGTTTAGGAATAAAGGTGATGGATGATGGCTTCATAGAAAGAATTTGGGAGGATTCCCTCTCTTTCAATTGTTTAGAAAAGCTTGAGAAGAATTGGAGTAAGTTCTTTAAACATCTGGTAGAATTCAACAGTGAAGCCACCTGGTCCTGGGATTTTCTTTATTGGGAAGGCCTTTATTACTGATTCAATTTCTGTCTTGGTTGTTGTTGGTTCTGTCTTGGTTTCTATGTCTTCATGACTCAATTTAGGTAGATTGTATGTGTCCAGGAATCTATCCATTTCTTCTAGGTTTCCAAGTTTGTTGGCATACAGTTCTTTGTAGTAATTTATTTTGATTCTTTTTTATTTCTGTGGTGTCTGTTGTTACATTTTCTTTTTTAGCTCTAATTTTATTGATTTGGGTCTTCTGTCTCCTTTTTTTGGTTAGTTGGGCCAATGCTGTGTCAATTTTGCTTATCTTTTCAAAAAACCAGCTCTTCGTTTTGCTGATTTTTTTTTTTACAGACAGAGTGGACAGGGAGAGAGAGAGAGAGAGAGAGAGAGAGAGACAGAGAGAAAGGTCTTCCTTTACCATTGGTTCACCCTCCAATGGCCGCTGCAGTCGGCACACTGCAGCTGGCACACCGCGCTGATCCGAAGCCAGGAGCCAGGTGCTTCTCCTGGTCTCCCATGTGGGTGCAGGGCCCAAGGACTTGGGCCATTCTCCACTGCACTCCTGGGCCACAGCAGAGAGCTGGCCTGGAAGAGGGGCAACCAGGACAGAATCCGGCACCCTGACCAGGACTAGAACCTGGGGTGCTGGCGCCGCAGGCAGAGGATTAGCCTATTGAGCCACGGCGCTGGCCACTGATCTTTTGTATTTTTTTTTGATTCAATTTTGTTGATTTCTTCTCTAATTTTAATTATTTCTTTTCTCCTACTAGTTTTCAGTTTGGTTTGCTGTTGTTTTTCTAGATCTTTGAGATGCATTGATAGCTCATTTATTTGTTGCCTTTCCAATTTCTTGATGTAGGTGCCAACTGCTGTAAACTTTCCTCTTAACACTGCTTTTGCTGTATCCTATAAGTTTTGATATGTTGTATTGTCGTATTCATTTTTTTCAGAAATTTTTTGATTTCTTCTATGACCCACTGTTCATTCAGGAAAATATGTTCAGTTTCCAAATGTTTGCATGTGTTCTAGAGATTCCTGAGTTGCTGCTTTCCAGCTTTATTGCATTGTGGTCCAAGAAGATGCCTGGTATGATTTCAACTTTTTTGAATTTGCTGAGACTTGCTTTATGGCCTAGCATATGGTCAGTCCTAGAGAAAGTTCCATGCACTGGTGAGAATAATGTGTATTCTGCAAGTGTAGAATGGCAAGTTCTGTAGATATCTGTTAGGTCCATTTGGTCTATAGTGTCAACTAACTCTGCTGTTTCCTTGTTGATTTTCTGGCTGGTTGATCTGTCCATTGCTGAAAGTGGTATTGAAATGCCTCATTACTACTGTATTGGAGTCTAAGTCTCTCTTAAGATTCCTTAACATTTCTTTTACATAGCCAGGTGTCCTGTAATTAGTTGCATATATGTTTATAATAGATATATCTTCTTGTTGAATTTATCCTTTAATCATTACATAGTGTCCTTCTTTGTCTCTTTTTAACAATTTTTGTGTTAAAAAGTCTATTTTCTCTGACATTAGGATGGCTACACCAGCTCTTTTTTGGTTTATGTTAGCATGGAATATCTTTTTCCATTCTTTCACCTTCAGTCTGCATGCATCTTTGTTGATGAGATGTATTTCTTGTAGGCAGTAGATAACTGGGTTTTGTTTTTAATCCATTCAGCCAGTCTGTGTATTTTAACTAGAGAGTTAAGGCCATATACATTCAAGGTGACTATTGATAAGTAATGACTTTGTCCTGCCATTTTTCCGTAAATATTCCTATTTTTTTAAAAATTTGGATTTCCTTCCTTTACCTTCTTCCATAGTGATGACCATGTTTCTGCCACAAGGACCACACAAAGGTTCTGTGCAGTCCTCAGTGTAAGCTCAGATTCCCCTGCAAAGTCCCTCACCAGGTAACCAGGGAGCCCTGAGTGCATGGAGGCTCCCACAGTGACTGCCCAGTGTCTCAGCCACACCCTGAGTTGTCCCATGTAGCCTCAGTGTTTTCACAGTCCCAGCACACAAGCCTCCCGCAGTCCTGAGCACCCAGCCCTGTCTGTTCTCCCCACCAGAGTCAGGAGTCTCTGCTTGGCTTGTTGCTGGGTGCAGACACAGGCTGGCACAGCTATTACGTATGTCAAAAACGGTGCCTGCTGTCTGTCAGCTTGTTACAGGACGCCTCTGCAGGATGATTAGAGACAAGAAAGCTTCCTCTCCCCTTTGTTTTTTCTCCTCTAGTTTGGCAGGTTTACTATCCCCTGCTGGGCTCCAAGCTGGATCCCCTCTAGGCTCTTCCTACCACTTTCCTGCCAGTGGCTTAGGCTGCTGCAGTCTGGTCTCACCTCCCTCTCCAAGCTGGTGTGAGGCTCCCGGCTGCTGGGGTCCTAAGTTGTACACGTCCTTGCCCTCCACCTAGGTCCACTGTGTTCCTCCAATTTGTGTAGTGTTTCCTCTGTTTTCTCCTTAACTCTTCCCTGAGACTGCACTCTTTGCACTTTTTTAAAACTATCTTCTCCTAGACTTGGGCAGCAAGCTCCCTCCCTACTCTGCCATCTCCTTTTTATTATTCCTTTTTAATATGGCCACCTGAATATTTGAAATTGATGATGGTTACAGCTCACAGGATATTTCTACTGAGCAGAGGTCTTCCCAGACCACAGTCACTCCAGGTGAAATGTAGGAGAAGTCCCAGGCCCTCACGGGGTCTCAGGTAGGGGATTTACCCTTAAAGAGATGCAATCATGCAATTCAAGTCTGCAGAATGGAGTATGTGATTGGAATGGGTTTTTAAATTCACCACAGCCTTGCTCTCTTTTTAAGCCTGTAAATTGTTTTGTGTGCGTCTGTGTCCTTCAGACTGGGACCCTTGGAACTCTACTTCCTGTGATCTTAATAACAAAAAATGGGAACTCTATGGTTAGGGGAAAATGTGAGCGACGCCAAGCTCTAGTCTGGCATGTTCCCTGCAGTGGCGATGGGGTGCCCAGCACTGCCCCTGCTGATCAGCCTCAGAAGCCCTCTGGGCAGGACCCTGGATGGCACTAGGATGCGGTTTGAGAAGTGTGGTCCGCATGAGGCTCCACGGCCAGGATGCTCACTGCTCCTGAGTCCAACTCAATGGGTGGCACATAGCACCAGGTGAATAAGCCACGCTTAACACAGCGTGGACCGGAGAAAACTCGGAGTTGGCGTCAACTTTCTGCCAAATTCCTGTTCCTTCCAATGCTAGCCATTCATGCAGACACTCACAGACTAAGTGCCAGGCAGTGCCTTAGGCCCTGGGCACACGGTAAGGAGTGAAAGCCAGTCCTTCTTCTCACACGGTGTTGTCAAAGCAGAAGACAAGTGATAAGACAAGAAGATAAAATAGCAAGTTAGGTGGAGAAGGGTGAGCTCTGGAGAGAAAATAGGAAGTGGAGGAGGGGGTGGGTTCTGCAGAGTAGGGGGTGGTTGGAGAGGGGTTTCGGGGAAGGCTTTGATGCGAAGGTGACTTTTGAGTTGTGAAGCCCTGGGCCAGCCCTGATCTCTATACAAGGTGCTCCTGAGGCCTGACAGGGGTGGCACACGTAGGGGTGTACAGAGAGCACCCTGCACTTCTGAAGAGCTCAGAAGCTCCGCTCCCAACTTCCTGTTCACTGGCTTCTTCATTTGCTCAAACTCTCAAAGGTTTATGAACTAGGTGGAGTCTCCTCGGTGTAGAATTTATTCAAAGCCATTGCCCACTTAGCCTGGCTGGCATCTCTCAGGGATGAGCCTTATCTGGCACACATTCCTGTTCTCTGAGAAAGGGAGAGAGAGGGGGAGAGAGAGAGAGATAGAGAGAGAGAGAGAGAGAGAGAGAGGAAGAGAGAGAGGGAGAGAGAGAGGGAGGGAGAAAGAGAGAGAGAGAGGGGGAGAGAGAGAGGGAGAGAGAGAGAGGGAGGGAGAAAGAGAGAGAGAGAGAGGGAGAAGGAGAGAGAGAGAGGGAGAGAGAGAGAGTGAGAAGGAGAGAGAGAGGGAGAGAGAGAGAGGGAGAGAGAGAGGGAGAAGGAGAGAGAGAGGGAGAGAGAGAGGAAGAGAGAGAGAGGTGTCTTCTATCCACTGGTTCATTCCCCACATGAAGACCTCAGCCCAGCGCTGGGTCAGGCTGAAGCCAGGAGCCAGGAACTCCATCTGGGTCTTCCACATGGGTGACAGAAACTCAAGTACTTGGGCCATCATTTGCTGCTTCCCAGTGCACTAGCAGGGAGCAGGGTCAGAAGCGACAAAACTGGAACTTGAACCCGTGTCCTGACATGCGCTGTGGGTGTCCCACACTGCAGCTTAACCCACTGCCCCACCATGCCCACCCTCGCCTCCTGTGCTCAAGGAGTGCTGCTTCAGCTTCATTCACACTGAGTCTACACCGTATAAGAAGGGCACATACGCTTCAAAAGATAGCCATCCCAGACTTCCCAAACCCAGTGAGTACGGGATGTCCCACCGGCAGGCTCTCACCCGTCCCCTCCTCCATCCGGCACACATGTATTGAGCACCTACTGTGTGCTTGGCACCGTGCCGTGTGCTTGGAAGACAGCACTTCCTAGATCAGACCGAAGTGTCTGCTCTCCAGGCTAGTACGGTAGCAGGGGAGGTGGGAAACGATCGATAAAGGTAATAAGCGAGTAAATGAAATCGTATATTAGCTGCTAAGAACTCAGGAAGGAAGGAAAAGCCGAGCTGCATCCGAGGGACTGGCGTGAGGGAGAAGCGTGGGCTGCTCCCCTGGGCAGGGGCTGGGGGCAGGGATGGAGGGAAGGAACTGGGGGGTGGGGGGGGTGGGGTGGCTGGTTGCCTTCTGACCCCTGCTTGTGTCCCTGCCTTGCAGGCGCCGCGGCCTGAGTGACCAGACCATGGAGACCCTGCTTGGTGGCCTGCTGGCGTTTGGCATGGCGTTTGCCGTGGTCGACGCCTGCCCCAAGTATTGCGTCTGCCAGAACCTGTCTGAGTCACTGGGGACCCTGTGCCCCTCTAAGGGGCTCCTCTTCGTGCCCCCCGACATCGACCGGCGGACGGTGGAGCTGCGCCTGGGCGGCAACTTCATCATCCACATCGGCCGCCAGGACTTCGCCAACATGACCGGGCTGGTGGACCTGACCCTGTCCAGGAACACCATCAGCCACATCCAGCCCTTCTCCTTCCTGGACCTCGAGAGCCTGCGCTCCCTGCACCTCGACAGCAACCGGCTGCCAGGCCTCGGCGAGGACACGCTGCGCGGGCTCGTCAACCTGCAGCACCTCATCGTCAACAACAACCAGCTGGGCGCCATCGCCGACGACGCCTTCGAGGACTTCCTGCTCACGCTGGAGGACCTGGACCTGTCCTACAACAACCTGCACGGCCTGCCCTGGGGCTCCGTGCGGCGCATGCTCAACCTCCACCAGCTCAGCCTGGACCACAACCTGCTGGACCACATCGCCGAGGGCACCTTCGCCGACCTGCAGAAACTGGCCCGCCTGGACCTCACCTCCAACCGGCTGCACAAGCTGCCCCCGGACGCCATCTTCGCCCGCTCCCAGGCCTCCGCCCTGACCGCCACGCCCTTCGCCCCGCCGCTGTCCTTTAGCTTCGGCGGGAACCCGCTGCATTGCAACTGTGAGCTTCTCTGGCTGCGGAGACTGGAGCGCGAGGACGACCTGGAGACCTGCGGCTCCCCGGGGGGCCTCAAGGGGCGCTACTTCTGGCACGTGCGGGAGGAGGAGTTCGTGTGCGAGCCGCCGCTCGTCACCCAGCACACGCACAAGCTGCTGGTTCTGGAGGGCCAGGCGGCCACGCTCAAGTGCAAGGCCATCGGGGACCCCAGCCCCCTCATCCACTGGGTGGCCCCCGATGACCGCCTGGTGGGGAACTCGTCCAGGACCGCCGTGTATGATAACGGCACGCTGGACATCCTCATCACCACGTCTCAGGACAGCGGCGCCTTCACCTGCATCGCGGCCAACGCCGCCGGGGAGGCCACCGCCACGGTGGAGGTCTCGGTGGTCCAGCTACCGCACCTCAGCAACAGCACCAGCCGCTCCGCACCCCCCAAGTCCCGCCTCTCGGACATCACCGGCTCCAGCAAGACGGGCCGGGGAGGCGGAGGCAGCGGGGGCGGGGAGCCCCCCAAAAGCCCCCCAGAACGAGCCGTGCTCGTGTCCGATGTGACCACCACCTCTGCCCTGGTCAAGTGGTCGGTCAGCAAGTCGGCGCCGCGGGTGAAGATGTACCAGCTGCAGTACAACTGCTCGGACGACGAGGTACTGATCTACAGGTGAGCGGGGGCTGCGGCGGGGGTGGCAGGGGGAGGGCCCGGGGCTGTCCGAGCTGCCCCATCCGTGTCCCTCCTCCCAGTGAAGCCTGTAGGGGTCCCGGGCCTAACAGTGCCCGTGGTGCCACGTAAGGAGACATAGAAAGACATCACCTACCAGTTCGGGAGGAGAATCAGGGGTACCAGGGGTGAGGAGGGGACGGCAGGGTGTGCACATGGGAGGGCCGCTCTCCCCGTGGGTGGCTGGGGTAGGTGGTCGCTGGGCTGTGGGCCTCTGAACTTGCTGTTTGGAGCCCAGGTGGGGGCTGTGCAAGAACAGTTAGATCTCTTGGCCAAGGGATCTGATTTCTCCAAGGCGGAGTCCGCTTGGCCTTCCCCTGCACTCGTGTGCTGTCGCAGGGAGGTCAGAGAAAGTGGGATTCCTATCATGGCTCTGCCATTTGATAGTCATTTAATTCTCCTGCCTCAGCTCCTCATTGGTCAAATGGGGGTAGTCCGCCAGACTTAGGGTGGACATCTGGTTACAGGGAGTTATATCAAACTGGGTTCTAAAAGACAGACAGGAAAAGAAAAAGGGAAGAGCGTGTGTTGGCTCATGTAATTGAGAAGTCAGGAGCTTGCTTCAGGCCTAGCTGGATCAAAGGCCCCCACAAATGTGCTGCATTCGTGGTTTCTTGGGTCCCGTTTTCCTCTGTGTTGGATTCACCCTGGGTCTGTCCTCCAGCAGCCCCGGAGAGGTGAGGGGAGGAGCTTCGCTTTCCCAGTGCGCTCGGAAGGGGTCAGGGCAGCTCCTGCGAGTGGGGAGGGCGTCATCCCGGCCACCTGTGCTGATCCCCGGCCTTGGTCTCCTTGCCCGTAGTGGGTGACAATGATGTCGCTGCTGTGAGGGTCAAGGGGGCATTTCCTGGGCTGGGGAGGGAAGGGGGAAGGCTGTGAGGAAGCTGCAGGAGACTTGCTTAAGCCGTTCAGAGGGAGGGAAGAGGTCGCAGGGTGGCGACAGAGGCCCCCAGGCCGGGACTGCTGCCTGCAGACGCCCACCTGTCCGCACCAGCCTCGGTTCCTGTGGAATGTGAAGGACCCGGCCTGCGGTCTTCCTGTCAGGGACTGCGAGGCATCCTCCGAAGCCGCAGCGTTTGGCTTCATGCACTTGAAATGACCGTGCTGAGGACGGGGCCCGTGGGCCTCACCAGACAGCCGAAGGGCCCACGGTGCAAGAGAGGTCACGAACCCCTGTTCCACCATTGGGCTTTCCTCCAGCCCCGTCTTCCTTAGCGGGTGGGTGTCTGGGCAGAGAGCACGTGGGGGAGGAACAGAGACCTGGGACTGAGTGGGGGACACCATGGATGCCCTAGTGGAGCTAGGGAGCCTCTAGTGTGCACCTGCTCGGCTTGTCCAGAGGGCAGATTCGTGTCTCAGGGTGGAGAGAAGGCAGTGTGAGAATGCAACCGCAGCACACGGGCGTGTGCACATACAGCATACAGGGAGACGTGCCGGAGGAGTACGATGCAACTTAGAGCCGTGGTTTTCCAATTATCTGATAGTCTTTCTAGAAACTTTAGAAAGTAGAGCAAGATTATAAAGAGGGACATGGAAAAGACCTGTATTCCTGCCCTCCAAAGCTAACCAGAGAGATTCAGAAGGAAGTGCCTGTCAGTTTTCTATCAACACCACATGATATTTATGATCAATTTCGGGTACTCTATTGTACCTTCATCCCTCGCTCTCAGCGTTATAGCTTGCTCAGTTCCCCTGCTGTTAAAATACATTTGAGTTCGGTAATTTATTTTACCGGTCTTCTACTGTTGGACATTCAGATTGTTGCCCATTTTTCAATATTAAAAGTAAAACAGTGATGGATATTCTTGTGCAGAAATACATTTGTGCAGCTTCACTGATTCCCTAAACATATTTTCCGAGGACATGAATTATTAGTTTAACAAATGCATTATAATCTTTACACATTCCCTCATAATATTTATCTACCCTCTCACCAGGGGAAGGTGACAGGACTCATTTTGGCCACGACTTCCCCAATATTGAATGTATAATAACTTTTATCTTTGCCAATTCTAGAGGTGAAAAATGGAACTTGTTTTAATTTGCATTTCTTTGATAACTGGTGAGGTTGACCTTTTGAAAATAAGTATGTTTCTTCACTTTTGAATTTATCATGTGGTCTTGGCTTTGATAAAAAGTGTAAAGGTGAGGCACTACCAGCGCGGAGGCTTGCTTGGGTACAGGGGAGGGCACACGCAGCGTCCAACAGAGCAGAGAAGAGGTGGGCAACAGATTGGCCCTGCTCTGTGGGGTCCCAGAAATACTGGGATGGGGCATGTGCTTGGCACAAAGTTAGGAGGCCCCTCGGGGCACCCACATCCCATGCTGCAATGTCTGTGTTCGGGTCCCAGCTCAGCTCCCAATTCTAGGTTTCCTCTTATGTGCATCCTGGTGGGAGGACTCTGCCACCCATGGGTGAGACCCAGATAGAGTTCTGGGCTGCTGGCTGTGGCAGGCATTTGGGGAGAGAACTAGAGGATGGACGATCTTGCACACTCTCTCTCTCTCTTTCTCTCTCTCTTTGCATCTGCCTTCCAAAATAGATAAAAATAAACTAATAGAAACACCAGTAAAGGGGAGCTTCCTAAGTGAAGGCCCCAGAGACTGTGTGCACTTAAAAAAAAAAATAAAAACCCAGCAGGAGGGGCAGGGGCGGGCTTAGGGCTGTGCTCCTGCAGTCGCTAGGGAGGGAATGCGAGTCGCTTGCATTTTGGGATTGAGTACCTGGAGACACTAGGTTTATAAAGACTTCTATAGTAGATATGAAACAGAAGCATCAGAAATGTTGGGATACAAGATGCAGGTAGCAAAGAGGACTTCCTCCCAGGGTGCCCACGACAATGAGAAGTGACCCAGCAGATGGTGCGGGCTCACAGAAGCACTCGAGAAATACAGATCATTATTAGCAGGAGGAGTCATCACGGTGAGAGTGACCCAGTGCGAGGGGGCTCCCTCACCTGACTGCGGGGGCGGGGCGGGAAATGGGAGAGGAAGAGCAGATGCACCATCCAGTCTTCTCTGTAACAGCTGTCCGAGTGTTGAGGGGATGGTGAGTGCGGGTCTCTGGGTCACGGACGGTAACAGAACCCCCTCCTTCGCATCCTTGCAAGCTTCCTGTGTGTTTGGTCCTGAGCCTGTGGGCAGTCCCACCCTGAACCCTCCTGGACAGCCTGAGAAGTGTGAAAGCCCAAGGGAGTTCTACGAAAACACTCCCAAGATCACCCAGCCAGAAAGAGGCAGGATCGTGATTTGAACCCAGGCCTCTGGTTAAGTCCTCTCCAGGGACACTGAACAGGCGGCCTGACTGGCAGGCAAAGGTGGAAAGGTTTTAACTCAAGGGATCACAGTCTTCGTGGTCTAATCCATTTAAGAGTCTCATAATCCAATGATCAAGACAGTGTGGCTTCCACTGGTCTACTTGTTTTGGCCTGTTGGGTCCAGCATGGCCTCTACCTCCCAGGGTTAGAGTGCCTTGTCCCATAGGCATGTGAGGGCAGAGATGGGGAGCTTGGTAGAAACTCAGAGTCCAATCAGCCCAGGACACGGGTCAGTGACAAATCGCCAGGGCCCCACCCCAAGGTGCACGGCAGACCTGGGGAGCAGTGGAGGAAAACCTCGGGTTCTTGTCTGCATGGCAGGAAGGCAGAGTGGCGGTGGCAGTGACCCCAAGGCGTGGACACTCAGACAGGATTTGCGTTTGGCTGTGGAATGGCGTCTTGCTCTTTGCTCGGATAATAAGCTTCCTCATTATCTCAAGGTTCTGGCTGGTCTCCCGAGACGCCCACACGCACAGCTAAGCCTAGCAGGGTCACGCTGGGCTCAGGCAGTCCACAAGTGGGGCCTGGCCTGCTTCCCACGCGACAGGTGCATCTCACAAAGCCGAGGCCTTTCAGCAAGGGGACAGTGCTAATAGGGAGCGAATTAGGGGGAAAGGAGTAGAGAAAGGGGCTGGCCTGCCCTGTCCCTCTGGAGAGAGCAGCAGCCCATCTCAGCCTGGCCTCTTCCCTGCCGCGACATGGAAAGTTAAGTGCCCCGCATGTCATTAGTGGCCTAAGTGACATCGTAAACACTTGTCTCTGAGAGTCGTCAGAATATCTGTCATGGGCGAGACACAGCAAAGGTCCCTGGGAGCGCCAGGGGAACAGCCAGCACGCTTCCCGCGCACGGGGCCGAGTCAGTCGGGATGTGGCCTCGCCTGCATGGTGCTGATGGAGCTGCTGTCGCCTCCGTGTAAGAAACGCACAGGACTGCAAGGAGGGGGGCCCTGAGGCCAGAGGGTCCCCAACCCTTGTGCTTGCACGGGCCCCCTTTCCATGCCCTAGGCTGCTGTGGGTGTCAGACATGCCTCCCCCCAACCCCGTGCACCCTGGGGAGAGGGGACCACCCTGCCCAGTCTGCAGACTGGGGGCAAGGGGAACACCTTTCACTGCGGCTCTGCCTGCCAGGGGGAAAGGACCAGGGGCCAAGTTCAGCCGGGTTCCACCCCATCAGGTCTTACCAGTCAGCACCGATGTGGAGCTCATCCCCCTCCCCAGGAGGGGACAGCCACACAGCCCCCTGCACCAGCGGCCGACAGAAATCTGCGGCTCAGCTCGGTGCCCCAGGGTCTGGGGATTGGAGGGGAGTCGGCAGAGGCCGGTATTCCCTCAAGGAGGAGGGGCAGGCTCTGCCCTCTGTGCCAAGGGAAAGTTCCTTGATGTGCCCATTTACCCAGGCAACCGGAGCCCCCTAAGCAGAGAGGAAATTAGAAGGAAAGGCAGCTCCTTGGCCAGAGCCCAAATCAACATCAGCCAGCCCTGGATTTTTATATTGTTCTGCATTTCTGTCTCTTGGTTCAAGTCTTTTTATTTTATTTTTATTTATTTATTTTTGCCAGGCAGAGTTAGGCAGTGAGAGAGAAAGACAGAGAGTTATAGACAGTGAGAGAGAGACAGAGAGAAAAGTCTTCCTTCCGTTGGTTCACTCCCCTAATGGCTGCCACGGCCGGTGCTGTGCCAGTCCGAAGCCAGGAGCCAGGTGCTTCCTCCTGGTCTCCCATGCGGGTGCAGGGCCCAAGCACTTGGGCCATCCTCTACTGCTTTCCCGGGCCACAACAGAGAGCTGGACTGGAAGAAGAGCAACCGGGACTAGTACTCGGTGCCCCAACAGGGACTAGAACCCGGGGTGCCAACACTGCAGGCGGAAGATTAGCCAAGTGAGCCATGGCGCTGGCCTTGGTTCAAGTCTTGAAACCTGACATCTGTGAATGGGGACAGTCAGGACAAATATTATCATGCCCATTTCATAGATGGTAAAATCAAGACTCAAGTGAACGGAGTTTTGTGAAGCAGAGACTGAGCAGTGTAGTCTCCCCCACGTGCTGTGTGCTGTGGGGCCCATCACACTAATGCCCCCAAACACTTCTCCTTAAGGCTGGAGGCCTGGGGTGGGCACACGCACGGGAGCGTCTCCTTCTGGGAGGAACGGGGACACCCTCTGGGCGTCCGTGGGGTTTTCTCGGTCAGCTCTAGTTGCTGACATCTAGTGCCCTCCATTCCTAAAAAGTCCCAGCAGGGTTGGAGCAAAGGCCTGCTTACCGTACCTCGGGTGCAGGGAGAACCCTGGCTCCGCCCAGAAGCAGCCGCATGGGACAGCAAGCAGAAAATACGGGCGAGAGGAGGATTTCTGGGCGCCATATCGTGCCGGATGAGCCATTGTGAAGTGACAAAATTACTGGTGGCATCAGAGAGAAAAATGGATGAGCAGAAAACCCGACCTAATGTGACCTAAACTTGTACCAGCTGTGCGCCTCTTATTAAGTAAAAGAAACTCTTGGAGAAAGCGTTCGGGTCTGGTTTTCTGGGCAGCAGGGTCACTAGGAGCCCAGCCACTTCTAGCTTTCTGCCCTGCTAGCCTCAGCCCATGTCTCTTGAAGGTCACCTCATGGTACAAAATAGCTGCTGGAGCTCTGGCTATCATGTTTTCTTTGTCTGGAGTCAAGAAGCCGGACAGAAGACAGGCAAAGAGGGCAAAGTGTGTGGGAGAGGCCCCACCCAACTACTTCCCATTGTAGTTCAGTGGCCCAAGGGGGTCTGGGAAATGTAGTTTTTTTAAAAGCTGGGTGCAATGCTCCCCCAGTGTTATAAAGGTGGGGAGGCCACTAGCACTTTCACAGCCTCTTGTTTGTTCCCCTACTCAATAGTTGACTAGTCCTGGGACCACGGGCAACCACGTCCGTGCTTTCAGTCTGTTTTGTCCTCTGTGGAATGGGATCAGAAATTCCCTTCCAGGTGTCGCAGGGCTGCCTGAGATGGTATATTTGAAAGAGTACCCGTACAGGCAGCGGGAGTGTGTTAGAGACCAGGCAGGCCTGCGCCTGGCAGGCTTCTGGTCTCTTCTTCTCCCTGCTCCCCAGCATGCCTCCCCTGTCTCCATGTTTTTAAAACCAGGAGAGCAATAAACCCGGAGTTCGGTCTGCTGAGGTTTTAAGGGATCGCAGTATTTGGGGACTGCCTGCAGCTCGCTGGGGGACTCTGGAAGACCCAAAGGAGTCAGTGTGTAAGGGTGGGATTTCAAAGCCCATGGCAGGCCTGCACATTTCTCGGGTGCCTTCCAAGAGCGTCAGAGATCCTGTCTGTGTCTCCTCGCCCTGCTCGGGAAAGGGGCTCTCAGGCAGAAGCAGAGCCCTTCGGGGCTCCTTTTCCCAGGAAACTCATTTCTCCCCGTCACTCTGAGACTCAGCGCTCTCCCAGCGCTCCAGCTGCAGACTTGTCTACAGCGCGAAATACTTAGCAGAGGGAATGGGGCTGCAGCCTGTGGCTGGTCCCCTCCCTGCTGAAATGAGGTTCCCTCCCTCCAGTAAGAAAACCAGAGAACTAGCTGTCTGTTGCCATGTTCAAGTTACTTCTTTACTTGAAAGACAGACAGAGACAGAGATAGAGAGAGAGCGTGAGAGCGAGAGACACGGAGAGAGGGAGGGAGGGAGGGAGGGAGAGAGGGAGGGAGAGAGCTCTTCCATCCACTGCTCACTTTCCAAACACTTTCAAAGGCCAGGGCTGGGCCAGGCCAAAGTCTGGAGCCAGGACTGCACACCAGGTGTCCCACTCGGGTGGCAGAGACCCAAGTTGTTGTGCCATCATCCGCCGCCTCCCAGGCTGCACGTAAGCTAGAAGCTGGTATGGAGAGCAGAGTTGAGGTTGCAACCCGAGGACCCCAATATGGGATGCAGCCGTTGCACCCAACCCCACCCTCTGTTAATTTTCTACAGCATGTGTTTGGTTAGCTCAGAGGTGGGGACAAAAATCTTTATTTCATACCAGGAGGAAACACAGAGGAAGGTTTCCCAAGCAAGGGGTGGGGTGGGGAGGAGTGTCTGGAGCTTGGGGGATGGTGCTGGTGTCGGGGTGACCACTGGAACGCCAGCAAACGCTCTTCTGGCCAGCAGCCTTCCCAGGTGTGCTCATAGGACCAGATCCTGAGCAGAGTGGCAGTGGGGATGGTGTGGGGCCCAGGCCTCGTTTTCCCACCAGCCCTGGCCATGCTCCGGAATCCCTGGAGGAGCTGCCTCCTGCCCCAAGAGCATCGGGGTCAGCCTGGGCTGGGCTTCGCCCCCTGCACCTGTGTCCAGGGAACGTGGGGGCGGGGGCAGAGCAGCACGGGTAGGCGGAGCTTCTGTGCATCCACAGCTGAGCCCTGGGTCTCTAAACCTCCAGCGAGGGAGGAAGCCAGGATCCTCAGGTTCCTACCCCAGTTCGGCCGTAACCTTCTCACCTCACCCGAGCTTCTGCTGGATTTTTTTTTATTTTAAATATTTATTTCTTTATTTGGAAGGCAGAGTTAGAGAGAGGCAGAGACAGAGAGAGAGAGAGGTCTTCCATCCTCTGGTTCACTCCCCAGATGGCTGCAATGGTCGGAGCTGTGCCGATCTGAAGCCAGGAGCCAGGAGCTTCTTTCGGGTCTCCCACGTGGGTGCGGGGGCCCTGGGACTTGGGCCATCTTCTACAGCTTTCCCAGGCCACAGCAGAGAGTTGGACAGGAAGTGGAGCAGCCGGGACTCAAACCGGCGCCCATATGGGATACCAGCACTGCAGGCAGCGGCTTTACCTGCTATGCCACAGCGCTGGCCCTCTGATGGATTTTTAACATGGGAATAAAATTCCCTGCCATTGGGCCTTGTCTCCCAAGAACACCCATCCAGGAAAACACCTGGGGAACACAGCGTATTGTGAGTCGTAATCGCTGAAGCCCCTTTGGTAACCCACAGCTGAGTGATTGCAACCAGGAACACGGGCATGGGGGCTGCCCCTCTCTTTCCGCGCGTGAGCCTCAGGCCTCTCCTCTGTTGAGGCACGTGTGGATCTAGCAGGTGATGATGGGCATGGAGGCTGAGCAGAGGAGTGGCTGGCCCAGCTTGTCCAGATTTGGGGCTTGTCTCTGTCATGTACGAGCATCCCAGAAGGGGGTGGTCCAGCGCAGGGACGGGAGTTCAGTGGACTCTGGGGACTGAGCAGGTCGTTTGCTCGGTGCTCCTGCACTGTCTGGCGCTCTCCACCTGGGGACTTTGTCGGGCATGGCCCTGTTCAGGGGGTGTTGGCGTCCCCAGGAGCAGCCCTCAGCCTGTAGCTGGGTGGCCAGAGGGATTCATATCCCAGCTCCCTCACCCTTGGGGAAGGAGGAGGAGGACCAAGAGGCATGACCTGTGCTCTCTCCCAGAGGGGCAGTAGGACGGCGCTCCAGGTGCCCATGGTGGTCGCCTGCTTAGCCGAATACCCCACGTGGATGTCCTTCCCACCTCCCAGGCCCACCTCCCACATAAACACCTGCTGCTCCAGTGGTCATCCCAGAGTTTCCATCTGAGGAGCCCAAGCCACGATGGGCACCCACCTCCCGGATGTTTCTTCCCTTTGAAAGAGCTGCCCACCCAGAAATCCCCCCCAGCCCCCACTGGCTTCTGTGGATGGCTCCCTGCATGTCCCCGGGGCCACACTCGGGGCTGAGGCCCCCACCTCCGATCAGTGTCCTGCCAGGAGGTCAGCCAAGGGGACAGAAGGTAGAGCGGCCTGGGTGAAGGCAGCCGCGTGGCTAGATGTGATGGCAGCTGCCCACACGGTCCCAGAACCGGGAGCCGGCCGGGGAGAGCCGCTGAGCATGGCGGCTGTTCTGCCCCCTGCGCGTGCTCTCTCCTCTGCTCCGGAGACATGGAGTGCAGAGAACAGCAGAGGGGAATGTCTCAGTTGCTGCCAATTAGGCCGATGGTCTGGCTTGTGCGTGCCTCGTGGGAGTGGACACCCCGTGGGCAGCAGGCGGGCTTGGGACGAGCAGTCAAATTAATGCCCATCATCTTCAGAGTCTCAGAGGCGGGGGGAGCGGGAAGAGTCGCTCAGAACAGCAAAATGGGCCGTGCCAGCCCTGGGTGAAGGCACGGCCTTGGAGATGTGCAGTGACGGTGACTGGGCTCATTAGCCGCGTGCGAGGGAGCCGTGAGGGCTGGCGGGGTGCAGGGGGCTCCAGACGTGGGCTCCGGGCTTGGGCTGTAGCTGTGCGGCTGACACCCAGGGTGGAAGAACTGACCGAGGTGGGGCTCTGCAGGGCTCCGAGCTCTGGGTCAGCTTTGGATCTTCCTTGTGTGTCTCTTTCTGGAGCCCGGGCCAGCACTTCTCACGGTGATAGCAGAGCACTGGGAGGGGCAGGCCCAGCTGCATGGGCAAATGTCAAGGCCCCTGGCCATCCTCTCTGCTGTAGCCCAGTGGCCAAAGCACATGACGCAGCCACGCCCCAAGCGGAGAGCCCCCATCAGGCCACGGAAGGCGCTGAGTGTTTATAGGTAAGGGAAGCTCCCGACCACAAGCTCCACCCCCAGCACCTGGCTGCCCTGGTTGGAATGCCCAGTGGAGGGCAGGGGCTCCTCACCAAGGAGCCTGGGCATCAGAAGCCCCTGGGCACAGGAGGGAGCCTTTGGCTGCCGTGCAGAGAATGCCCGGCGGGGACCAGTTCTGGGGCAGGGGGTGGGTGGGGATGCTGCAGGGGTCTCAGCTGAGGTCTGAGACCCTCCAGCCCCTGAATGGCCATGTCTGTAAAATGAGAGCAGGACCCTGGGCAGCTCTGCCTTTCGCACAGGAAGTCCGGGCCCGGAGGCGTGACTGAGCAGAAGCTACGCCTACAGGGAGCAAAGCAGCACCATGCAGGCTTCTGGGAGAACTATAGGGCCCGAGTCTGCCTGGCCCAGGCATCTCTCTGGCGCCCAGTTCCCAGCCTTGAGCAGAGAGAAGCTTCTGGTCTCTGCGCAGGGCAGAGCACCCCACCAGGTCCCTGTCCCAGCTCCTCCGGCCGTCCCATCCCCATCCTTTACCCTCCACCCCCCCACCCCAGGCCATGAGCATTTACGTGAGCTCATGTGGCACGTGCCACAGGACTATTGGCCGCCGCTAACCTCCTCCTGTGGCGCCTGAGTGTGCGTTTTTGCTGGTGCCTGGCTGTGGTGATGGAGGCTGCAGCCACGGCATGTGCTGGTGGCACAGGGGCTGGTGCTGGGCCACCTGAGCTCTTTGTCCCGAGGCCTGGGTGGCCAGGCGGGGCTTCTGCAGTGGCACCAGGCCTGGCCATGGGCTCTTGGAAGCTAGGCTGGCGGTGGTGGTGGCAGCTGGCTCTGAACACCAGAGGGATATTTTTACCGCCGCAGAGAGCCAGCGCCAGGGGCTGCTTCCCAAGATGGCTTGGCGCTCCTCCCCCCAGCTTGGATTTCTCTCTCCAGGGAGGTCTGAGTGGAACAGGGAGGCTCTAAAAATGCCCAGGGCAGCTTGCTGGTCCTCAGCGGGCCTGTCCCCTCGAGGGCAGGCGTTGGAGGGAAACTTCTGTTTTGCTGCTGAAGTGGGGGAGGTGGGCTGCCTCCCCCAGCACCCAGGTTCAGACTCAAGCCCTGCTCTCGGCCACGCTGTTTAGAACCAGCTTAGGGATGGGACCCTATCCCCAGATACTTCCTTCACAGATCAGAAAGCCGGAGAGTCCACCCTTAGAGATGCATCTCTCTGGATCTATGATGGACATTCAGAAATGGTTTCCTCTGGGCCCAGGGATGCTGACCTTGGTGGAGGGTACAGTGGAAGCCTGGGCAGCAAGAAGAGGGCGGGGTCCTCAAGGACTGCAAGGGCGCCTCGAAACCCCTTTGCCCTGGGTGGGCATCTTCCCAAGGGCTGGAGCCAGTTCAGGGAGAGGAAGGGGACAGCTGCGCTCCTTGCGACCTGTCAGCTGCTTCTTCCTCACAATGATCTTGGGACGGCTTCGTCCTTCTTTAAAACGAGTCTGAGTTCTTGCATAGACTGAAAAACAAACAAAACCCAGCATGAGAAAGGCACGGTTCAAGGCCACGCAGGCGGCCCTCTCCTTTCTCCATGAACCCTTGTGGCCCCTGCCACTCGCCCCACCCATTGCCCCTGTTCCCACCGCCCAGGTGCAGGTGCGGTGCTGACCGTCCCCAGGCAGGGCGGGAGACAGGGGTCCTGGTTGTTCCTGGCCATTGCTCAGGCACGCCCTCCCCTGCTGGGCCCTTCATCCCTCTCCATCCACCTCCTACCCTGGGATTCCATCTTCATCTTCATCAAAGCAAACAAGGCCTTCCACAGTGCCTCTGTTCAGCTCCTGCAGAGAATCCCCATGGCTCCCCCAATGCTAGTTTTTCACATGCACCATCTGCCACCTCCCTCCGTTCTTGGCCTTCCCCTTTAGTCATCTGAGAGGAGTTATTTTGTGCTTACAATGTCAGGTCTGGGTGAGATCAAGTCGTGGGGGAACTACCTAGCTCAGAGAGGTCAGGGAAGCTTCCTGGAGGAGGTGACTCAGAAGGTCAAATGGGAGCTCAAAGAGTGAGGAGCACAGGAGGCAGTGGAGGTACAGGCTGCTCCATTTGTCTGTGGAGCACGACGGGGCCTCAGGTGAGCCAGGTGTGTGATGTCCCTGTGCACGTGTGTGGTCCAGCAATGGATGGTACACTGGATGTGGGCTGGCCAGAGCACAGCGGACTGCAACAGCTCTCCCTGGCTAGGGGCACCCCCCCGCCTGGAGGCAGCCTTGGTCCACTGCACCAAGTCCCACATAGATAGGGGACCCCCAGGAAGGGCAGTCCCCTCCAGCCATGGAGTTTGTCTCACCCCCTCCGAGACGGAGTGGCTGGGGGCAGTGTGGCAGCTGGGTGACCGTGTTCGTGCTGGCCGTCACGGCGAACCTCAAGCCCTCGTACTGATTTCCTCTCTTGGCAACGAAACAACAAAACGGTTTTCTTGTATCATCTGTTTCTATGTGGCAGCCACTGCCCGTGCCTGGTTGGAAGGACTGGGATTATAATCACGGACGGGAGGTGGGAATGAGGTCAGAGTGCCCAGGATGGGCAGGTGGCTCCCCCACAATCATGGTGGGGCAGGGGGGACAGCCAGAGACAGGAGCACATACCAGGGACCACCGTCCGTAGCTTCCGTGTGCTTGCTCGTGTAGTTCCACCAACATCCTGACATGAGGCACCGTGCATCTGGATTTCACATGAGAAAACCGAAGCACCAACTGGTGATGAAGCTTGCCCGAGGTCTCAGAGTGGGGACTGGAACCCCAGCAGGCCGGCTCCAGGGTCTGCAGGTGAGGCCCTGACCGTGCCCAGCCGGCAGCACAGGGGCAGGCCGTGTGCTCCCTGCCTGCGTGGCCACACAGGGAGGCAGGGAGGTAGGCCCACTTTGTAGTCAGAGAGGATGAGCCAGCTGCACGAGGCTTCCCCGCCAAGCCTGGGCAACCAGGCAGGATTCAAACCCCCAGCTGAAGCTCCTGGCCTCTCCTCCTTCCCCGTGAGTTCAGGCGGAGAGGAGTGGGATGGGTGTCGTGGGGTCACAGGGAATGGTTTTAAACAGAGGCCGGGGACACTGTTCCCTTCTCCACCATCTCCTTCCAGTCTCCCAGCCCTTCAACTCCAGAACAGCGAGCCCAGCTCACTCAGAGCCTCCAGGCAGAAACAGGACCAGCACCCAAGGGGGAAACAGGTGGGCGCTTCAGGAAGGCTGTGAGTTAGACAAGTGGAAGAACTTCCGGGCAGTGCTGGTGCCCTGTGACTAACAAAGCCGTGGCTTCTTTGAAGGCAGCAGGAGGCCTTGGCCACTGAAGGGGCTGGAGAGTCCCCCCGACCCCCTCACCCCAGGCAGGCAGGCTGGGGCAGGCCTCCCATTCCTTCACATGATGGCCATGGTCCCTGACACCTCTGCCTCCCTGTCACCGCCTCCTCCCGGGTGGACGTGAAACCCAGGCCAAGGTCAACCCTAATGACAGGGTGGGCTTAGGGGAGGCGGGCAGATTTATGGCCTGGTCTGTGCCATCAGCCCTGGAGCCACGGCTGGAGGACGGCTCCGTGGATCTCTGATGGACCCGGGGTTGCCCGGCGGAGGGGGCAGTGCTTAGATCCCAGCTGAGCTGCTGACCTTGCGCCTTCCGCACAATGAGGGCGAGAAGGTTACCTTTCCCCCGTGGGAGCCACGTGTGAACAAAGGCTGTGCTGGATCACTCAGCACTCTTGGGAGTGGTGGCCCCCGGCCCCGCCCCCAGGGGGCAGCTGGGCAGTGCTGTGTGCCCAGCGGGAGCAGCAGAGACGGGGTGCTCACCCTGCAATGCGAGGGGACTTCCAGAAACTCACGGGGAGGTGGAATTAAAAGGTATGTTTATTTCGATGATAGGAACGATCCACGAACTTTGCAAAGATCCCTGCTATGGCAGCACCAAGAACCAGTGAGGCGCATGGGTCCCTGTGGTGTAGGGTCTCCCGCCCCTCAGATGCTGCCTTCCCAGGGAGGCTGTCCCCTCCCTTCGCCCACCGCGTCCTCCTCTCTTCACTTGCTTAGCTTTTTCTTCTTTCCATAGCGCGTTCATGTTCTGACATATAAATACATTACCAGCTAGGTTTACTGTCTACCCCTCCCCCACCCAGAATGTCACGTGCAGGGGCGGGGCCTCATGTCCCTGGTGGTCACCACTGCACCCCCAGTGCCTGATGCAGAGAAGGTGCTCTGTAAACATCCCGTGGACAAGTGGACGAGTCTGGAAACTACCCACAATGTGGTCTAATCCCAACCCAGCAAGAGACTGGGACAGGCCCCGCCCCTGGCCTGGTGGGGGTTGCAGAGCTGGGAGAAGAATTAAAGCTCCCGTCCTGGGCCAGGGCTCCGGGTCCTGCAGCGTCTTGAGCTGCTCTGGGCTCCGCTGGGAGATGTGCCTGTCGGCCAGTCCATGAACCACCCACAGGGCCGGGGCCTGGCAGGGACGGGGGCTGGCTTGCTTCCTCCCTTGGTTAAAGTAAGAGACTCCTAATCCAAGAGGGCCCCCAAGTGTGGCTTCCCGGATGGGGCGCGCTGGGGGGCTTTCCTTCCTGAGGATTGCTGGGCAGGGGCGAGTCCGGTTTATTTAGCTCCTTTATCCCCTGCTGCAGTGCGCACCGTGTGCTGGATCCTTGCTGTGGGTGGCGCGCCCAACTCTCCCGTGCACGCTGCAGTGGGATGTGGAGCATTAGCTCATGCCCATGGGGCCACGTGCCAAGCACTGAGCTCCCTGCTCGTAGGGGCTCCTGCCAGCTCCCCAGCCACGCTGCAAAGCGGATGCTTCTGGGAACACCGCCCCGCTACAAATGACAAACCTGGAGCAAAGGCACAGCGATGTGATGGCTGCCACCCTGGGGATTTGGGTGACACAGGTGTAGGCAGAGCCCTCGGGCTCACGGGGGCAGTGCAGCAGGGCGGATGGCGGTGTTCGTAGCGTGGCCCAGCCAGGCCTCCCTGAGGAGCAGGCATTCAGCACAGGCTCGGAGGAGCTGAGCCGAGCAGAGGTGTGCAGGAAGGGCCCAGTGGAGGGGACGCCCAGGGCAAAGCTCCGAGGCCATGGTGCATCTGTGGGGTAATGGGGAGCTCAGCACAGTGGAGCAGCCAGAGTGTGGGAGCGATGGACAGAGTGCAGGAGATGGGGCAGAGGGCCCAGGGCCCAGCCTCCCAGAGCCCTGGAGGCCCCTGTCAGGATGTTGTCTCAAATGCTCACCCGTCACGGACACACTCACAGGCGCTCACAGCCCCGGACTGCAGCCTACTCCCCTCTGCCTACTCGGGATGCTCCCTTCTGCTTCCACACTGGCCAGTAGACACACACACACATACACACCCATGGACACACACTCATATACACACTCTTATATACCAGCCAATGGACAGACACACACAACCAGTCAATAGATGCATAGGCACAAGCACACACACACACCCCGGCCCATGGACACACATACACACCAGCCCATGGAGAGACACACACAACCAGCCAATAGATGCATAGACATAAGCACACCCACTCACACCAGCCCATGGACACACACACACACAACCAGCCAACAGGTGCATAGACACAAGCGCACACACACATGCACACATCCCCCAGCTGATGGACTCATACAGCTCACTCCACTCCCTGTTGGGCCTCACCGACCATCCCACCTACGCACATGTGAGAGGAGCAGCCTTGAGTCTACCTGCCACCCAGAGGGGCCTCTTCCCAGCCGGAGCAGGGAGTGGAGGAGAGCAGGCCAGTTCCTGGGCCCCAGATCACGCACCCCGAGAAGTAGTGCTGGAGAGACTCCCGCTGAGAGCCAGGGTGCGGCTCACTGCCCCAATCACGTCCATCCTAGACGGTGACACACCCACACAGCCATTCCCCAGGGCCCCCGAAGTGCGTGTCGCGCTCTGGTCTGTGCTCATTGTGCTCACAGGAGCTGGCTCGCCCTGAAGGCAGCTATCATGCTGCTGCTTTTAGAGATTCGAAGTCTCAACCCACATGATGCCCCCACCCCACCCCAGGCCAGCCAGCCCCTTCTTGCTCAGAGTCCCTGGCTAAGGCTAAGCTCATCTTCCCACTCAGCACAGAGACCCCGGCCCCCAGGACTGCCCGGGCCTCCAGCTCGCTCCCCTCCTGCCGCTGCCAGAGAGCAGTGGGTTGGATGTGTTAATGTTGTCTACAGAAAAGACAACAGAGGACAGGGACAAGCACCGCCGGGACAGCAAGCGCTGGGGAGTGACATCGCACACCAGGGCTTTGTGTGTGGTCCTGGTGCTCAGGTGACTCTGCAACGGCTTGTATGATCAGAAGACCGAGGCCTGGAAAGTGACGTCCTGGGCCAAGGACGTGGCCGGTGCGTTGTGGGTGGGGATCTGCGCCTAGAGCCCGGGTCTCTCTGGGGCTAAGTCCTATGTGTTTTCAGGCTGGGGGACCTGGCCCCACACTCCCACCGCCCCTGCATTCCCCCACCCACTTGCTTCCTTCCGGTGGAATTCTAGAAGGCCAGAAGTAGTCAGGAGCACAGAGAAGGGAGTGGACTTGCCAGGCTGTTCAGCCTGGATATGACGGTGTCTGGTGGTGGGGCCAGCTCTGTTCCCCCATCTTCCCTTCCACTGGCTCCCAGGTTGGCGTTTTATCAGGGCCTCCCCTAGGCCAGACGCAGTGGCTCCCCTGTGGCCCTCCTGAGGTCTCTCCAGCCATGATGAACCCCTTCCTGGCCAGTCTGCTCACTATACTCTGGGCAGGGTCAGCAGCAGCGGCACAGCCCAGAGAAGCGCTGAGTGGCTCCTGCCAGCTGCAGGTGCACACAGAGGGCATGTCTCCATGGGGTGAGGCAGCAGGGGGCATGACACAGTGGCTCAGCAAGCCGCAGGGCAGCAGGCAGCCCAGGCTCGTGGTGCCTTGGGGCAGCCTCCAAGGAAGTGCGGCTGAGAGGCTCGGCCATGTTGCAAGGCCAGGTCCCTCATTAGTGGACACGACACCCGGCATTTGTGAGAGCTCTGCCACTTAGATCCTGCGTGGTGGCCTCGCCTCTCAGTAGGTTTTCCTGGTAGCGCTTAGGGGGTGGGTCACAGTGCTGTCATTCCCATCCGACGGATGGGGGGGCTGAGACTCTGAACGATGCTAGCTCCATGGTGAAGACGGCTCAGCTGGCCGGAACTGGGGCTGCCGCTTGGCCCTGGTCTTCAGACACCAAAGCCACTTTGCTGCTTCCAGGAGCTCCTGACCTGGCAGAGGGAGAAGACTGTGGCTGGGGAAAAGGCAGGCTGCAGGGCTGCTTTCCCGCTGACTTGCTGCATGGTGGGGAAATGGCTTGAGTACTGGTGTTCCCTCCAGGAGTCACTGGTTACAACCCACCGCTCAGTGGGACTGTAGAAAGATCTAGCGTCTCTAAGAGGTGGCTCAGGCACGGGCACAGAGCCCTCACCGCAGCGAGAGGCTGCAGGTTGGTCGGAAGCTCTCTCGCCATTCCACCTGCTGCCTGCCAGTGAGCAGGACTGCCCGTCCCAAGCCCAAGACCAGCACCTTCATCCCGACTTCTCAGCCTTGGAGAGAAAATAAACTTCCGTGTTTTTTTTTTCCTGAATAAATGGCCCAGTCTGTGGTATTCTGTTACAGAAACGCACTCAGACCAAGCTGCAGGGCCACTGTCTATGTCACCACTGTCGCCCAAAGCCAAGTCTTGACCGTGCACACCGGGCCCACCAGGCCCCGTGCCATGCATTTGGTGCACTTGGCCTTGTTTGACCCTCACCATGTCCCTGGGGTGTAGGCACTGGTGTTCCTGTGGAATACGGCAGCGGCGGTGAGGTCAGCTGCCAGGGCCACACGGCTGTCCAGCGCCAGAGCAGGACCTGAGCCCAGGCCAGCGGCAGCAAACCGCCATGCTTGCTCCTCTGTGATCCCTTCCCAGACTTTGACTGCTGCCGGCATGTGCCTGGGGCCGCTGGGATCCTCAGCCCCAGGAAAACAAGTAGGAAAGCAAGCAGGGGGCGGGGGGCTGTGCTGGCCCACTCGGAGCCTGCCCCAGATGCTGCCCACTGGCCCGTGAGCCTGCGGACGACAAAACCCAAAGCCATGGCCTGTCCGTCAGCCTTTCCCAAGTGCCAGCCCTTTCCACCGCCCTATTCAAATATCAGGGAATTTCTTTAAAAAGATTTCATTTATTTAAAAGCTGAGAGGGAGAGAGATCAGTCTTCCATTCACTGGTACATTCCCCTAGATGGCCATGATGGCCAGAGTTGGGCTGGACCAAAGCCAGGATTCTGGAAGTCTGTCTGGGTCTTCCACATGGGTGCAGAGGCCTGAGCACTCAGGCCATCTTCTGCTGCTGTCCCAGGTGCATCAGCAGGGAGCCGGATCAGAAGTGCAGCAGCCGGGACTGGAACCCACGCTCATATGGGATGCCGGCATCGCAGCCAACATCTTAACCCCATCAAATGTCAGGGGTGAACTCAGTCCTCCAGGCCACCCCATGGGAGAGCTCTGCCATCTTCCCTTTCACAGAGAGGTTAAGCAGCATGTTGGGGCCACACAGCGGCCAGTAATGGCACTGGGTTTGAACCCTGGTGGTCCAGTATCAGCGCCTGTCCTCCGACCTCCTGCCTTTGACCTCCCCTGAGGGGCACTAGGCAGCTGGCTGAGATGCTCTCACTGAGAGAGGTCTCAGCTGACCACTGGGGCTGGCAGTCTTCTCAAAGCTTTGCCGTGGTGCCAGTGCTGTGGAGTAGTAGGCTAAGCATCCACCTGCAGTGCCAGCATCCCATATGGGCACCAGGTCATGTCCCGGCTGCTCCACTTCCAATCCAGCTCTCTGCTATGGCCTGGGAAAGTAGTGGAAGATGGCCCAAGTGCTTGGGCCCCTGTACCCACGTGGGAGACCTGGAAGAAGCTCCTGGCTCCTGGCCTCAGATCGGCACAGCTCCGACCATTGCGGCCATCTGGGGAGTGAATCAGAGGTGGAAGACCCCTCTCTCTCTCTGTCTCTGCCTCTCTCTAACTCTGCCTTCCAAATAAAGAAATAAATATTTAAAATAAAATAAAAAATCCAGCAGAGGCTCGGGTGAGGTGAGAAGGGCACGGCCGAACTGGGGTAGGAACCCGAGGCTCCTGGCTTCCTCCCTCACTGGAGGTTTAGAGACCCAGGGCTCAGTTGTGGATGCACATAAGCTCTGCCTACCTGTGCTTCTCTGCCCCCGCCCCCGTGTTCCCTGGACACAGGTGCAGGGGGTGAATGCCCAGCCCAGCACTGGTGCTCAGGCCCAGCCCAGGCTGACCCCGATGCTCTCAGGGGAGGAGGCAACTCCTCCAGGGATTCCGGAGCGTGGCCAGGGCTGGTGGGAAAATGGGGCCTGGGCCCCACACCGTCCCCACTGCCACCCTGCCCAGGACCTGGGACTATGAGCACACATGGGAAGGCTGCTGGCCAGAGGAGTGTTTGCTGATGTTCCGATGGTCACCCCAACACCAGCACCATCCCCCAAGCTCCAGACACTCCTCCCCACCCCACCCCTTGCTTGGAAAACCTTCCTCTGTGTTTCCTCCTGGTATGAAATAAAGATTTCTGTCCCCATCTCCAAGCTAACCAAGCATATGCTGTAGAAAATTAACAGAGGGTGGGGCTGGGTGCACAGCTAGGGAGTGAACCAGCAGATGGAAGAACTCTCTCACTGTCTGTAACTCTGTCTCTCAAATAGATAAATAAATAAAAACTCTGCCGTGCCGTCAGATCTGTCATGCCTCCCATCAGAGAGCAGAAGCAGGGTCCCAGCCTAGTAAAGCCCCTTGCTTGGGGGGATGAGGCTGTCCACGGGGCTTGGCTCACTTTGGCCTCATTTTCATGCATCTCTGGTGGCTCAGCCAAGGCTTTGCAGAATGAGTCACGTGGGGTGGGGGTGTATCCTGCCGGAGTGTGGAGCTCAGGTCTCTCCCTGCCTGAGCCTCCCCCCCCCAGCTCCCAGTACACACAAGGCCTGGATCCCCAGTGTTGGAAACACGTTTGCTTTGTGTTTATGTGGGTCGAGTGACAGCAGCTGCCAGGCACTGAGCCAGGCCCTCTGCGGACCACGATGCGTTGGCTGCTGGAGCGACCCTGGCGAACTGCGAGCCTGAATGCTCCGTGTGACAGAGGGAGCAGGGCTCTGGCATAGTAAGGCACCGGCAGGTTAAGACGTGGCGGATTTGAACCCACGTCCAGTTCTAACCACTGCACTGTGCGGCTGCATCAACTTCCTTATCTAATGGTTGGTGTTCCTGGGGGCCTTGTCGTTGGGTTGATCAGGGGCTTTTCTTGATGAGACTTAGGCAACTGAGGCGTTGGGGGCAGCTTGCAGATGGGAAGCAGGGGCTGGAGCTAAACGAGGGCCGGCCCTGTGTGTGGACAGCTGGGAGGGGAGGCACCGCCCGGGCCTTTAAGAGGCCTCTGATCCTTGCAGCCCTCGCTGGATCACAGCAGCGCCATGATGACCCTGTCCTGAAGAGCAGCCACGCCCCGGCCCTGGTGCCCCTTGGGCCACGTGTTTAGGGAAGGCCCATGTTTGGCCCCGGATGCCGATGCCAGAGGAGTCTGCAGCTTGTAATTCTGATGATCCTCACTACACTGGTCTCCGGACCAGAGACGGCAAACACGAGCCCTGGTCCTTCCAGACTCAGGGTACTCTGTCCCACAGCGCGTGGGCACAGCCTCAGGATCCTTCTCAACACTGGCTCCCAGCAAATGCAACAGTGAGCATATCTGCAAGGCCTTCAGAACCTACTCCTCTCTAGCCCTGTTCTAGCCACACTTTGCCTGCTCGCTGTTCCTGCCTCAGGGCCTTTGCACTGGCAGCTCCTTCTGCCTAGAAATTATGATGTCCACGTGCCGCCGACACTTCCTTCAGACCTCCCAGAGCATGCGTTCCTAGCTAAGGGAACTGCCCTTGTCTCTGGCACCCATCCCTGTCCCCGGTTGGCTGGGTGGCCTCCATTACCCACTGCCCCCGACATGGGAGCACAGGTATTCAGTGTGCTGCCCAGGGTTATTGCGAGATTTCACTGAGGAGAGGTGAAGGTGCCGTGTTCAAATCAAACCTCTTCTCAGTGAGTCCTTGGGCAAGGCACTTACCGTCTAGCCTCAGTCTCCCTGCTTGGTGGCCTGGCCGGCCCTGCTGTCAGCACCCAGACACTTCCCAGTGATGCCAACTCAGCCAGGCGCCTACCTGCCCGAGCCTCGGTTCCTCCATCTGTGATATGGGGGGTGATTGTGACCTCAGTAGAGTGAGTGTGCAGAGCCAGAGACCTGGAAGGTAGTCAGTGCTCCCTAAATCACACGTGCGATAGAACCGGCTGCGGCTCCCCCGCGCCCCTGCAGGGTGCAGAGAAGCAGCCGCAAGCGAAGCCCACACCTGCTCCCCGAGGCCCGGCGTCCTGAGCGAGTGGCACACTCTGCTTGCATAAGGCAGGAGCAGGCTGCATGTTAAACACACACACACACACACACTCACAAATAGCTCCATTCAGCTCCCCATGACACCTGTTGAATGCCGAGGCGAACCCCACACATCTCGCACACGCACCCATCCCCTCACACTCCCCATATACACGCAGCTACATGCACATCCAGGGCGGGGCTTTGGCAGCCCAGGAAGACAGCGCACATCTCTGTGGAGAGGGCTCAGGACCAGCCAGGGCCCCAGGCCACCGGCACCCAGCTGATGCGTTTCAGTAAAAAACCCCTCACATTCGGGGGGCCTCCACGTTTCACAGAGCACTTTCACTCTCACTTCTCAACCATCGGGGCACTGGGAAGAATCTTCACGGGAAAGGCGTAGTGTGAAAAAATCATGCATGGACTTCAAAACATTTTTTTTTTGCATGCAAATAAATTTACTGTTGGATTGCACTTTTCCATGAACTTTTTGAAGGCCCCTCATGGCTACTCAGCATTGACCCTAGGCCAGATCCCAGGCCTGGAAGGTGCACTGTGCAGATGGGGGCGGCACAGCCTTGTTCTCCAGGGAGAGGTGGACACAGTCTGATGGAGGAGGCCAGGGAGGTTGTGCAGGCGGAGCGCGGGGAAGCGCCCATCTCAGGGTTCCAGGCAGCCATGATGTGGGCAAGAGGAACCCCTATGTGCCGTGGGCTCAGCGGGGGGCCATGGGTGGTGTGGGGAGCGAGCTAAGCACATCCTGAAGCTGGAGCCCTGCTCAGCCCTGGTGTGAAGGCAGGATCATCTTTGCCCTGGTGCAAAGCAAGCATGACAAGTTCAGAGAGAGCATACTCTCATCAATGCAGAGGTTAGCTCCTTGTGTCAGTCAGAGTTTGAGACAGAGGGCAGGATTGGGTTCTGTGGAGGCTGGAGCTGCTGTCGGGTCAACCAGAGGGCATCATGGGGATTAGCAACAGCAGGGAACTGCCACCAGTCACCTGTCCCCGCCGGGGTTGGAAGGATGCCGGAGGGGCATGGCCAGAGATGTGTGGCTGGAGATAGAACGCCAGGAGCTGGAATCGGAGGAGACTTTGCAGGTTGACAAGGAGAAACTTGGAGAAGGAAGGAGGAAGAAATATGGGACTTGGGATTCTCTTCCCACCTTCCAGGCTCCCGATGCTTCCACTGGCCACCTGTACCTGGTGGCCCGAGGCAGGGAGCCTGCGGACAGGCACGGGAGCCTGGGAAGCGTGGTTTCCAGCCCTGCAGAACAGGGCGGGTGACAAGTGGAAAGTAGTCTGGAAGCAACCGTGAGATGACAGGGATGCTCCTACGACTTCGTCCCCCTCTCTGCTCTGCTGCAGATTTGTTGAAATGAAGGAGAAAAATGCCTAATGAATATTAACAAAGGGAGCAAGGAAAAGCAGGCAGAAACCGCAAGCACAGAAAAGGATGCTTGCGCTGTTTTTTCCTGGGTAGGGACTCGGGGTTGCAGTTTCACAATGTGTTTTGGAGCGTGTGCGTTTAATTAAATTTAACGCGTTGGAGCAACTTCACTTAAAATAGCAATTCGTGTTTTCTGCTAACAGAGATGTTGCTGGTTTATATCATGGGAAGCAATGTCTCAGGCTTTGGGGAATGTTTTTCACAGAGGGCTGTGACCTGCTGGTCGCCTTCTTTTGACCCTTCCAATGCAGTCTCCCCTCCTCCACCCTGCCCTCTGCCCAGGCCCTGCGTGCACCCGTGAATTTGGGCTTGTGGTTGGGTTTAGCCATGGAAAGTAGCCGCAGAAGCTCGGGGCAAGGCAGACGGTGATATTTGCCTGGGGTCGACCCTGTGAAGTTGCTCCTGGCAGCTTCTGCTTCTCCACAGTGGCTCTCGAGGGGGGCGAGTTTTGTCCCCAGTGGACATTCAGCAGTGTTTGGAGACTACTGGGGTATGTTCTGGAATTGAGAGGGAGAACCAGGATGCTGCTAAACACCCTGCAATGTCCCTCACGTCCGCGACTTAGCCAGGTGCGTGAGTCCACAGAGCCCAGGCCGGGAAACGCTGCTCTTGACAGGTGCTTCTCAAGCTATACATGGTGAAGGAGCAACTTCTTTTTTTTTTCCCCTAGTCTGTTGCAAACCGATGCTTTTGTAAGAATGTTACAGAAGGAACACCAGGCGCAGTGGGTTAAGTCACCGCCTGCAGTGCCAGCATCCTATACCAGAACGCTGGTTCAAGATTTCAGTCCCAGCCTCTGCTTCCCACCCAGCTCCCTGCTAATGCACCTGGGAAGACAGTGGGAGATGGTCCAAGTATCTGGGCCCCTGCACTCACATGGGAGATCCGGATGGAGCCTGGGGTTCTTGGCTTTGGCATAGCCCAGCCCTGACAATTGCAGCCATTTGGGGAGTGAATCAGTGTGTGGAAGATCTCTCTGTCTTTCTCTGCCTTTCAGATAAATAAATCATTTTTTAAAAAGAATAGAATAGAAATAAATTATCAGAAGAAAATCACTGTGTACTTGGAAATGACAACCAATGTCAAGTAGCTACCACACTTTAATATGTACTCTGAATTTTTGTTCCGTGGATCTGGGAGAAGGGACAAACAGTCCATGTGCCAGCGTCCATCTGAGGCCACCCTGAGTCAGAGTGACCTAGGTGGTGCTCTCCCCTTCCTGAGTCAAGAGCGTGGAGACAGCTTAGCAGCTCCCAGCCCTGGGTTACTGCACATCCTCTCGAGGTCTCCCATACCCTATCCATCTCGTTTCAATTTGTCCATTAATAAATACCATCTTTTTTTATTTTAAAGATTTATTTATTTGAAAGTCAGAGTTACTCAGAGAGAGAAGGAGGCAGAGACAGAGAACCTGTTTGGAGGCTGTTGCTTCCATCAGGGTCCGCAATGGGGAGGTGCCCGCAAAAGCCCACGAGTGGAACTGAGGGCAGGGAGGGGTTGGGGAGGCACAAGCTCCCAGCCGGAGAGCTGGAGTGTGGGCAGGAGCGAAGGGCCAGGGCTGGGCTCCCAGGATCCAGCCTGGGGGATCGATGGGTGGTGTGTGCACAGGGGCACGTGGATGGGACTGGAGTTCCATTTCAGTCACTGGTGTTTGCATAGTCCCCTTTGCACGTGAGTTTAATGCAGTTTGTCTATTGGCCGCTCGGAGATGGGTGTGGTCTTGCTTTTTTATAAAAGATATTTAAAGGACTGTCTTTTATTTTTTATCTTCTTTTTTGGAAAAGCAGAGTGTGAGCAAGAGAGAGGAAGTGGGGTGGAGGGAGAGATCTCTAACCCCCTGGTTCACTCTTCAAATGTCTACGATAACCAGGGTAAGACCAGACCAAAGCCAGGAGCTTCTTTTGGGTCTCCCCGTGGGTGGCAGGAACCCAAGTACTTGAATGGAGGTCCAGCCTGTGGTCTTACTTTTGATGAGCGAGTGAGGGCTCTGGATCCCAATGATCCAATCTGCTCTCAGCCCTGTCATCACGCCAGGGGAAACACAGTGGGTTTCTCTTTCTCCCTCTGTAAACGGGAACAGGAACTTGCTTGGGGGCGTGTCGGGAGGTTGAATGAGCTAATGCCTGTGAGCCTCCTAGCACAAGGTCAGTGCTCTGCTCTGAGTGTCAGGGGCTGCTTGGAGGTGGTACGCTCTGCCTGCCCTCAAGTCCCCCCAGTGCCTGCTGCCCCAACACACACACACACACACGCGCGCGCACATACACATGCACACACACACAGCCCTGGGACGGGGGACCCAGGAGCTGCCTTCCCTCTTCTTCCTGATCCTAGGACACCCCCGTTAGCAGCACAGCCCACATGCAGCTCCATCACATTATGACTTTTCCCGACCAAGGAAGCAAGAAGGAGGGAAGCAGGATCCCCACAAAGTGGCCCAGGGAAGGCAGGAAGATGGGGCGCGTCTGAGAAGCAGCACAGCCCTGGAGTCACCTTTCTGGGTGTGGGTCCCATCTCTGCCACCTACTAGCTGGGCATCCTTGGGCAGGTGGCTTGACCTTTCTGTACCTCGGTTTCCTAACTGTAAAGTGGAGAAGGTAATAATCCTAATTACAGAGGATTAAATGAGAATTGATCCCTCTAAGGATCTCAGGATGGTGTCCAGCACAGGATAAAGCCTTAGGTTAACTGCCCTTTTTTTAAAAAAATATTTATCTAAAGGCAGAGTTACAGAGAGAGAGAGAGAGAGGGTGTGTGAGAGTGAGAGAGAAATCTTCCATCTGCTGGTTCAATCCCCAGATGGCTGCAACAACCAGGGATGGAGCAGGCTGAAGCCAGGAGCTTCATCCAGGTCTCCCACGTGGGTGCAGGGGCCCAAGCACCGGGGCCATCTCCCACTGCTTTCCCAGGCGCATCAGCAGGGAGCTGGATCAGAAGCAGGGCTGTTAGGACATGAACCCGGTGCCTGTATGGGTTGTTGGTGTCGCAGGTGGCTGCTTTACCTGCTACGCCACAGTGCCAGCCCCGGCACTGCTCTTCTTTCTTTGTTAGCAGTGGGGTCTGCTTCCCAGGAGAAGGTGGCTAGCCACTGAGTTGACTGGCTCAGGGTCCATTCCCCATGTCCTGGGGTCACTGAGAGGGCGAAGTGCAAGACTGGGGAGCCCCAGGGTGCCTCACACCATGGCTGCCTGTGCTCTTCACTGTCCATGCCCGGGGAAGGGGCTGCAGCGCCCCCTGCAGACTGAGGCCGCTCTGCTGGTTCCTCTTTGCCTCACTTAACTGCAAAATGCCTGACCTCAGGGAATTGCTGGGGACTGAGTGGGTTGAGTGGCACACGGTGGCCTTTTGGGGTTTGCTCTTGCGATAGTCACTGCTCTCGGTGTGCTGAGCTCCTGCCTCTCCAGTTCCCTCTTAGCCCCGAGGGGGCAGGAGCCAGGCTTTGGAGAACACGTGTGTCCCTGAAGATCCAGCCATACAGGGCTCCTGGGGCCCTGTCCAGCCGGCGGCCCACGCACAGACAGAGGAGTGCAAGATGTGGCGCTGCGCCACGGGATGGGCCGAGGCAGACCCATCATTGAAATGAGGAAAACTACTCCCATAGCTGTCACGCAGAGAGTACCAGGCCCAGACTGTGGACCCAGGAACTAGTGTTAAGTCCCGGCTGCCTGGTCCTAGCAGTCCCAGCTGTGTGACTTCAGACAAGTTAGCGTCTCTGAGCCACAGCCGTTTCTCCTCTGTGAGCTGGGAGCGCCGAGGACTTCCACGGAGTCCGTGGCAAATGTGGCTGGGGAGGCCGCCAACAAACGGGGAGGTCCGGCCTGCAGGGTCCTTTCTGGGTCCTCCTTGTGGCCTGGCCTGCTGCCAGCGGGTGCTAGGGGCAGCGGGGTGGGGAGCATGGGGGCGGGGTCTGCTCTGGCCTGGCCTCCCCCGCAGCACAGTGGGCGGCCTCCCAGGCCCCATTGTGATGGCTGTCGCTATCTGTCTGTCAGGTCTCATCCTGCACTCTAGGGTCCTCCCAGACGGAAGTCTCCAGGCTTCAGGCTTCGCATTTCCTATTTGAGGTCTTAATTACATTGCCTGGCTCAGGTTTGAGGGGTTGATGGGAGCTGATGGGAGCAGGGGAAGCGAGCGGAGGGAGGGGCTCCAGGCCCCGGGGCCGTGTTTCTGCACATGTGTCTGAGAGCGATCAGATGGCAGAAGGCATGGTAAGGACGGTGGCGATTGGGCTTCTGTCCGAGCAGGACCCCCCGGCTGCCATGGACGGGCCCCAGTGTGGGGAGACAGAGCTAAGGTGAAGGGGCTGGCCCACCTCTTCCTGACTGCCATGCCTGTGGCAGAGGGGTCGTCCCTTCTCCCCTGCCTCCAGGTCCTGTCTGCTTGGACCCCCCTGCGCCACGGGGGAGCCCTCTTTGGAGAGGAGGTGGTGTTGGCTGCTCAGGGCTGGGCCTTGTGCCTGGCACAGTGCCCGGCCCCAGGAGCGGGCTGGCTCCATGTCACAGGTGGTCCTGATGCACCTTGGGGGGCTGGGGTGGGCTAAGGGGCTGGGGCTACCTGGCACTCACCGCCGGCTTCCCACAGACCCAGGGAAGAGTTGCAGCTGCTGAGGGGAGGGGCGGGGGGTCTCTGCTCTTCACTCCTTAATCTCTCTGCCTCTGTCCCTCCCCCCCTCCCCTCTCTGTGTGTCCTCTCCCAACTCTGCATGAGTCTCCCCCCCTCCCTCTTGCCCCCACCTCTAAACGCCTCCCCTGTCTCTCTATCCACTGTGCCCCCTCTCCTGCCCTGCTCGTCACACCTGCCACCTTGTGTCTCTGTGCCCCCCCCTGCCACTCCCTCCACCTCCTCTCTGGCACCCATCTGTCCACGTGGCTCCCTCGTGACCTCCACCTGCCTGCTTGTTCCCTTACCTGGGTCGGAATGGTTCATCTCTCTCCTCCTCACTGTTCCCTGTGTTCCATCCTCGTCGCTTGCCCCTCTCCTCTCCCTACCACTGCTCGCCCTCTGTGTACCTCCGGCCCCACCCCAGGATGATCCCAGCCTCCAACAAGGCCTTCTTGGTCAACAACCTGGTGTCGGGGACTGGCTATGACTTGTGCGTGCTGGCCATGTGGGACGACACGGCCACGACGCTCACAGCCACCAACATCGTGGGATGCGCCCAGTTCTTCACCAAGGCCGACTACACGCAGTGCCAGTCTATGCACAGCCAGATCCTGGGCGGCACCATGATCCTGGTCATCGGGGGCATCATTGTGGCCACGCTGCTCGTCTTCATCGTCATCCTCATGGTGCGCTACAAGGTCTGCAACCAGGAGGTCCCCGGCAAGATGGCCGCGGCCGCCGTGAGCAACACGTACTCACAGACCAATGGGTCCCAGCCGCCGCCTCTGGCCAGTGCACCTGCTGCGCAGCTGCTCCAGGGGCCGCCCAAGGTGGTGGTGCGGAACGAGCTCGCCGACTTCACCGCCAGCCTGGTTCGAGGCACGGACTCTTCTTCCTCCAGCTCCCTGGGCAGCGGGGAGGCGGCGGGGCTGGGCCGGGGCCCCTGGAGGCTCCCTCCTCCTGCCACCCGCCCCAAGCCCAACATTGATCGGCTGATGGGAGCTTTTGCCTCCCTGGACCTCAAGAGTCAGAGAAAGGAGGAGCTGCTTGACTCTAGGACTCCAGCCGGGAGAGGGTCTGGGACACCGGCCAGGGGCCACCACTCGGACCGAGAGCCACTGCTGGGGCCACCGGCAGCCCGCGCCAGGAGCCTGCTCCCTCTGCCCCTGGAGGGCAAGACCAAGCGCAGCCACTCCTTTGACATGGGGGACTTTGCAGCTGCTGCCGTGGCTGCGGGAGGGGGCGCCCCCGGCGGCTACAGTCCCCCTCGGAGGGTCTCGAACATTTGGACCAAGCGCAGCCTCTCCGTCAATGGCATGCTGCTGCCCTTTGAGGAGAGTGACCTGCTGGGGGCCCGGGGCACTTTCGGCAGCTCCGAGTGGGTGATGGAGAGCACAGTGTAGACCAGGGGTGCGTGGGGTGGGGGACGCTCCCTCCCCCTCACAGCCCCTGCAGGGTGGGAGAAGAAAGGGGAAGAATCCTTACTGGCAAGTCTTTGTGGGGTTTCCATGGTGATGTTTACATCCAGGGCCTCTCGTCCCTCCCTCCCCAACCACGTGTCCTGCCTCACTGCCCCAGGCCCGTCCCCGAGCCAGCCGGGGTGCTCAGGGAATGCGGACTTGCGTGGACGCTGAGCGCCGAGTGGCTGGAGAGGCGAGACTCCGCCTTTCTCATCACAGATGTAGCGTGCCAGCAAGCGGCTTCGGATTGCTGTGGGTCCCAGTGTGGGTTTTTTCTTTTTTTTTTTTTAATTTCTGAATTTATGTTTTCCATTTCCCAGACTCCTTCTCTTCATTTGCTACGTGTTCCCAGCAGCCTCGGGGGTGGGCGGGTGTCGCCAGTGGACACAAGACGGGAAGGGCCCTGCTTCCACACTTGCTTGGGGGGAGACTGGAGGCCACTTTCCAGAGCCCTCATGGGTCCCAGCAACCCTCCCACCCCCGCACTGGGAGGCCTGGGCGACCCCGAGGCCTGACTGTCACCAGAGCTTTGCAAACATGACACCCCAGAGCCTTCACAGCGGCTTACACACAAAGGGACACTTCCAACACTGCAGGGTGCCAAGGAGAAGGGCTGTGGGCTGCAGGGCGTATGGGAGTCTCTGGACTCACTTGGGAGTTTTTGTCTCCTTCCTGTGCAGCCAGAGCAGGAAGCCCCCAGGAGCGTGCGTGAGGTCAGGGGGCTTCTCTTAAGGAGGGCCCTTTGGGACAGACTCCAGAGCCCCTGAATAATCCGCTGAAGAACCTAGCTGGCTTTGGACCCCCGTTTCCTAAGTGGCCAGATCCAGGGATTATGTGCGCAGGCTCTTAGAGGGAAAATTCTAGAAGTGCTGTGGGGAAAGCCCGGGCTTTTCAGAACAGCAGAGGTGTCCGGTCATCCTGCCCTTAATGCTCTCTCCCCCTTCCCCAGAGCAGAGGGACTTGCCCAGGTCCCTGATGTTAATCAGCAGGAGGGCGGGACCCAGCCTCCCAGGATGGGGTGTGGGACCCGTGGCCCTGGCTTCATGCCGTTGTGCGCCCCGAGTCAGCCCTGTGTTTGTTTCTGAAGGAGGCGGCTCAGCATGGCACATGGCAGGTGCCTCCTCTGGGTTCCCGGAGGAGGGAGGGGTCACCCACAGAAATGACAGGCGGGGAATGAGAGGCTCACGCGGGCTCCTATCCACTGGGAGGCTAGCTCCACACTCCCAGACGGCCAGGGAGAATTGACCTCGGACAAATGTCAGCACTGCCCCCCGCACCTGTGCCCCCCTGGCCTCTGTTTGCGTCTAGGTCTCCCCTCCTTGCTGACTCACTGCCTCTCCCTCCTTTCCCTCTGTCCCTACCTCATTCTTCCCTTTCCCAAGGCTCCTCTTTAGACTGCTATTCTCTCTCTCTCTCTCTCTCTCTCCCTTTCATTCCTCTCCCTCCTTCTCCCACTGGCCAGCTACACAGCCCACCCAGTATGTGGGTGAGACCATTCTGGGCCTGAAAGTCTTGATGGGCTCAGGCCTGGACGTGAGCTGCACCCCCCCAACCCCAGCACAGGGTGGGCGGAGTTCGGGGACTGTCTGCCTGCTCAGGACTGCCTTCCAGCCCCGCCCCGCAGCCTCCCGCGCCAGGCCTGAGCCCATCCTCGCCCTCCTCCCTCTCCTCTTGACCCCCTTTTCCCATCTCACCTTCCTGCCACTCTCTCCATGTCATTCTTCTTCCTTGTCTGCTCCTGCCAAGGTCATTAACACACCAGGTCAGCCTCGCCTGAGACGGCAAATCGATTTGCCAGGCCAGTGCCAGGGCTGGAGCCCTGAGTCGGAGTGACTCCCCCAGAACCAGGCCACTTGGAAGGAGGCCTCCCCCGCCCCTCCCCCGTGCCCCCTCTTTTTCACTCTGCGTTTCTCCCGTCACCTTTCAGGGTGCAACTGTTGTGGACATGGTCTCCAACACCACGTTCCTTTTTGCCTTTGGGTTCCGACACACAGAGGAAGGGGCTGGGGTCCACTCCCTGTTCTCATCAGCAGCTCTGAGCTCTTGCTGTGACACTATAGGTCCCTGCCCTTGTATTTGTCATGCTCCTGACTTGGAGTTTTGGGAAGTAGCATCCCTGTGGTCAGATGATTGGTGCCGAGCTTCTCCTTTGCCAAGAAGAAGAAACTACAGTACAACATACAATTTCAAAACCCACCACCAACAACACTTCTTGGGAGGGAGACCACTGTCCCAAGTCTGTGAATATCTGCTTCATTTCCCTGGAAACGGGGGTTTTCTGAAGATGACTTGGAAGTGGCATTTTCTGTTGCACCTGTGTTTGTGTCTGCCACTGCCCCTGCCAAGTTCATGGATAAGCTGGGGAGTCTGAAACAGGAGGGGGTGGGGATATCCATTCAAGGTCCAGAGAGGGGTAGGAGGCTGGAGGGAAACTCTGGACTAAGAAGGGGAGAGGCCAGCTGCCCACACTGTCCCAAGCGACCTCTCTGGTCTCTGGTATACCAGCCGGAACCTCCTGTCTGCTGGGCTGTGGCTACCACTGCACCTGGCCACTAGGGGCGTATGCCTATCTTCCATCCATGTTGGTTGTGCACAGGAGGCAGTTTTTTTCAAAAGTGTCTTTTACTGGGCAACAGCGAGAGAACAAACCCAAAACTAAGGCATAGAAATAAATGAGCTTCTGGAACACAGCTTCCCAAGTCTTCCTGACTCCCAGACCAGCGCTGCCAGTGGGAAGGAGGAGAAGGTGAGCCACCCAGCCATTTTCAGTGCTCAGGTAGTCACATGAAAGCAATCACTAAGAAACAGGTGAAACTCATTTTAATAACACTTAACCCAATATATCTCAAATATTGGTCCAACATGTAATCCTCATAAAATCAGTAGTAAGACATTTTATGATCTTTTTTTTTTTTCTCCTGTACCAAGGTTTGGGAACCTGGTGCGCATGCCACACTTAGGGCCACACCAATGCAGCCTGGCCAGCTTGAAAGGGCTTAAGAGCCATGTGTGTGTGGCAGGTGCTGGCCACTGCAGTGGGCAGCAAGGCTCTGGCATGGCCAGCGACTGATGTCAAGGCACGGTGTTTTGGGAGGGGAGAGGAGCCAGCCCTCGCAGGGGCCTGCGGCCTCCAGGTGCTGCGCGTGTGTTCTCCACTGAATCCTCACCCCAGACTTTCAAGGTGGATGGTATTATGATGCCGCCTGGACAGATGAAAGGACCGAGGCCCAGAGCCTTTGGTAGCTTGCCCACAGTCCCACAGTCGGTCTGGCTGCACAGCCGGCGCCTACTCCATGCCATCACACTGCCCCCTTCTCCTTGCTGCCTTCTTCAGTTTGCAATAGATTGTATTTTGCACTGAGTGAACTGCTCAGACTTACAATTTGGAAACCCTTGCTCTGACCTCAAGGCCTGGTAGAATCCCCAGAGTGCTGAGTGCAGGTAGGAGCCCCCCGATTCTGTGGCCCCTTCCAACCTCACCCTGGCCTTTCTGGCCCTTCTCTGTCCTGGCCACGAAGACCCCTTCAGGATTCAGACGGCCTTGCCCAGCCTGCGCTCTGCTGTCCCTCTCCCCTCTTGTGACCGCCAGGAGGGCCCTTGTTTACTGAGCTCCCTCCCCGCTCAATACCATCTGCGAGCCCCGACTTCTTCCTCTTAGGTAAGAGGCCTCACAGACGCGTGTTGCTACGACCCAGCCCTGCTCCTCGCCTTTTCCTAGTCCCTGCCCGCCATCCCCCCATCCCCCAGGTCCTGAGAGAGGGCAGCCCTCAGCTCTCTGATCTTTGGCAAAAAAGATGGCTGACGCAATACGAGGGTCTTCAAAAGAATTAATCAGAAATGCATATTGTGACAAAACTATGCCTGGATTCCAAATTTTTTTTTTGACCAAAACAATTTCAGTTCCATTTCCAATGGGTTTTTGGGAGCCTGCTTGATTATTAAGTTTTTGGCAAATGTCCACCTCTTTCCCCATAGTCTTGATAATGACACATCTGTTGGATTCCCCTCTAAGGAAACAGCTTCCGTTTTTTCATCATTACAGCGTTGAAAACCCAAAATATCTTAGGCACACATTCTTTTTTTTTTTTTTTTAAGGGAGATAATTTTCAGGCAAGTAAGAGGGAGGTCACTGTCTCGTTTCCCCTTTCTCCTAAAGCCGCAGGCATTGATTTCTCCTAAGCACAGCCTGCGCTTTCCTGTCCCCTGACCTCCGTGTGTCGGCAGTGAGGGTCTGAGGGCTCCAGTCGTCTGGCTGGAGTGTCCTCTGTTCTTGCCGCTTTTGGGATTTCTGCGAAGTGCGTTAGAGAAAAGAGACACACTGATTCACACGGAAGCCTGCCAGCGGCAGCGGGTGGAACCTGAGCGCGCACTTTTGAATAGCGCACCTCAGTTCCCAAGCCCAGCCATTGCATGTGACACGCTTGGCGGTGAGGGACGCGGGTTGTGTGACACTATGCCTCTCACAGGTGAATACCCAAGGGGTCTACTTTTGCATAACAAAATCAGCCCCAACTGGCTTGTTCTCCCAACATCTAACAGGAACACCCCCCTCCCCCAGTTTAACAACACCTATTTGTGCTTTAATCCTTTAAAGCAAAGATTCTAGTTTGTCAGCTTCTGCCATCCACAGCCAGCCAGTCAGTGATTATTATAAGGCTGGCAGGTGCCCCTTCCTTGGAGCTTCTAGTAGAGGGAAGTCCACAGGCTTCCTCCAGACCAGAGAGAGGAGCTGGTGCTTACCCAGAAAGCCGTGCTGCGGCCCCCATCTTAGCCATTCAGGGCCTTTCTGACAGGTCAGCGAGCTCATGTTCCTTCTGCTCATCAATTCTAGACACGCAAGCCCAGACTGAAGGTTCTTTGCTGTTCTTGTTGGGACAGTGCATGTCCTTGTCCCTTTAGCCAATAGCTGCGGGGGTGTTGGCAATGCAGAGCCAGCCTTTTTCTCTACCATCTCACTCTGCAGGGTGAGGGGTAAAGGAGATCTCCGACGGAGTCCGTTCTGAGACGCAGCGGCATGCTTCCCTCTCCATGAGGGGACGGACGGGGCTGGGATTCCCCTCATCTCCATGGATTCCCCAAGCCCATCTGGCCCACACCACCAGCAGCTCACTGCCCAGCCCCCCAGAGCCTGGGTCACTCCATCCAGGCCGTCCACTGGCCAACTGGTGATGAACACATCCCTTCTATTGCACGTCCTCTGTAGCATGTGTTCACCGGTACTCCCTGGGAACACCAGCAGTGACCCTAACATTTATGTACACTGTAATGCAAGGGTGACTTTCTTTCCCTTTACCGCCCTGGGCTATGTCCAAGATGTCCCCTGTTCCCCAAACCACGGTTTCCTCTGTTGGTTGGCCAGCCTGCCACTCTTTCCACCTTCTCATGAAAGCAAAACTTCAGAACCCTACACCTGGTCCCCCCACCAGAGACTCAGCACACACAGCAACAAGCAGGTGTGATGCTCTCCATTTGAGAAGAGAAATGATCAAGAAGGGATTTGTCTCTGGTTACATCCATCAGTCCTGAAGGCTCTCTTCCCGTCATTCCTGTGATGCTGTCTTGAGGACACGGTTCTGCCTGTCTACCAAAGATGGGCTGGAGGTCTTCCCTGTGCAGACAAATGATGGGAATTTCTCATCCCTGCATTAGTGAGTTGTGAGGCTGGCATTTTTCAGGTGGCTATTGGACTGCACATGCAATGGATCATCATAGCTGACATTTATTTAGGGTTTCACTCTTCTGAGAGTCGTGTATGGATTTTCTCACTTTATCATCAGAACACCACAATGAAGGCAGGGTTGTTATTATTGTCATCGCCCCCATTGGGGAAGCCAAGGTGGAGAAGGGTTGAACAGCTTGCCCAAGGTCATGCAGCTAGTGAAGGGATGAACAATGCATTCGATTGCAGAGCTGGGTGAACAATGCATTTGATCTGCAGTTACCTGCAGATTTGCCGGGGAGATTCAAAATGCAGAACTATCTGGGTTTTATGTGAATCTTGGCACGTGAATTTTAACTTGCAGAAGAGCCCAGCACAAAAAAGAGATGGGGAGAACTTGGCCTGCACTCACTCAGCCTGCCCGGCACAGTGCCTGGTCCAGAGAGAAATAAAAGTGGAGGGCACTGGGCATCCCTTGAGGGCTTCAGTTTCCCTGAGAGGGAGGACAGCGGTTGGCATCTAGATCCCCGGTGATACACAGATGGGTCTGCTCTCACTCATCTCCAGGTAACCTCCAGTTCTGGGGAAGCGACTCTCCAAGAGGTGGACAGATTGGCTAGGGCCACACAGCCCAAGAGAGCATCCCTGTCCTGGAGGAATTTGCTAGATTTTTAAGTTCCGCCATCTTGACTCAAAGGAGGTAATTACGCCTGGCTTCAGGAAGTGATTGGCTTTGAGTGAAATGGGGACCCATTCCAGACTGGATGCCTGTAGCAGATAAACAGGGGCTGAAGGAGGTAACTGTAGCTATCCCAGGAGTTTTTGAAGGGGTCAGGGAAGGGGTGGAGGGAGCAAAGCAGGCCTGGAGGAGAGGTGGGTGCAGAGAACTGGAAGTCCTCGTAACCCAAGGCAGACACGGTTGTGGAGGTGGATGCTGTTTAGTGGGCGGAGCTAGCTGAGGGCTTGTTTCTTGGCCTCCGTGTCCTTTTTGGTAAAGTGTCAATGGTAAGTATGGACTTGAGTAAGTACATCTGTGGTTATGTAGCTTACAGATCAGATTGGAAAAGGCAGAGTGTAACAGTCATTACTATTAATGATATGCATCACTGAAAACATTATCATAAATGTAGCATATTAATGAAGGTATTAGGTATGTCAGGCTCATAGAATCTCAGGACAGACAAATGCTGTCAGAGGCCATCCACTCCAGCCTCCTCTGATGGCTGTGAGAACCTCCCAATTATGTCTAATAATTTCAGGATCTATGAAAATTCTTATTAATCTTCTCACAAGAAAAATCAAGCAAGATGAATTTCAAAATTCTCCTGGGGCAGGGAGTGGCCCCCTGTTCACCAGACACACCAAGGCCTGATGATGAAAAAGTACAGTGTCTGTGACACTGAGAGAGGCAGGACAGAGTGAGGGCATGGTAGCCTCTACAGCTCCTTCCTCTAAATGCAAATGGCAAGTGAGCTGGGCCCACACCCTGCAGCTGGACACCTGTGTCCTCCCAGGGAGCGTCTCCTGCCCCTGCCCCCTCGTTCCCTACTACTTACCCTCACCTGCCCCTTCGCCCCTTCTCCCTGCTTAGTCCACAGTGGACGCTATGTTGTGTCTGACCCCTGTCCAGCTAGAGAAAGTGGCCCTGGACAGCTGAGAGGGCCTCAGGTCTATGCAGGATTCTGGCAAGATTGCCCTCTTTTCAGCCATGATCTCAGTAGCATCTAGAAGGATCTAGAAAATTCCAGACCACACTCCTGGGTAGAAGATGGCCATTCTGCCTTCCCCCACCCACACGTCTTACTCAGCCTTGATCTGTATTCTCAGGAACCAGCATAACCGCCAAAATCTACTCACCAGGGCCCTGGAACGACACAAACACAGCCACCGAAAACCTCCTACTGGTGTTCCTCCATCCTTTGGGTTAGCAGTTTTCCCCTTCTGGGATGAGGAGTCACCCAGTAAGAGCCTGCTTCTGCTCAGAGTTGAAAGTAGGCCAGAGGTTCCTCACTCGAGACAGGAGTCGAGCATCTGCCACGGGGTGATACGACCTGACACCTGGGAGCCCACTGACCAACCCCCTCAGCCTCCGCTTAATACCCAAAGCCCCTCCAGCTCAAACGCTATTCATGGGCTCCTTGTGGGAAGATTAAAATTGGTTCCCAATTTGTTCTTTACTTTGCAATCATCACACCAATCCCAAGAACGTTGGAGAAGTGATTTCATCCGACCTCAAGGTCAGAGGGGGTTGGCTGAAGTATGCCTGGTAGAGCTGACACTTCCCAGCTTGCTTTAAGGAGAGCTGGGGTGTGACAGCACACGATGCTGGGATGGGGTGACTGACACACATGGAAGGCCCGGCTTCCATACTGAGGGCAATTGGAGCAGACTGGGGGACAACCCGAAGCTCTCCGAGGAGGTACAGAGACCTCAACAGCAACGACGCAGAGGAGCTCAGCTCCTCTTGGTCTTCAGCCCGTTCTGAGCCTCCTGGTTTGATCCCACCTTCTGAGGAATCATGCAAGCAGCCTCGACCTATGGGGAAGCAGAGGCAAGAACATTTCTTGGGGCTTTTCACTTGCCAGAATCCTGCATGGACCTGAGGCCCTCTCAGCTGTCCAGGGCCACTGTCTCTAGCTGGACAGGGGTGAGACACATCATAGCATCCACTGTGGACTAAGCAGGAAGAAAGGGTGAGGGGGCAGGTGAAGGCAGTAGGGGGGAGGGGGGACAGAATCAGGAGACGCTCCCTGGGAGGACACAGGTGTCCAGCTGCAGGGTGTGGGCCCAGCTCCCCTGCCATCTGCATTTAGAGGAAGGGGAAAAGGAGCAGAGTGGGGGAGTGGGTGCAGCTGGAGTGCTCTCATGGGCCCTCTACCTAAGAAGGCAGGAGACACGTAGGGCCCTTCTAGGACTTGGGGTCACTTGAGATTCCAGTGTTTGTTCTGTGTGCTTCAAGGCACTAGCTTCTCCCCGTGAGGAGGCAAAGACTCCTGAGCTATTCCTGGAGAACTAGAGACCCACTGGGAAATCCAGGCTGTGTCTACTCCTGTGTCTCCAGGCCTCATGGAGAAGAAAGAGTTTGCTTCTCCATGAACACTGGAGGTTCCAGGGCCCAGGCCCACTCACCAGATCCACTTGGCTAAGTCTTCATGTGGGGGTGGCTTGAGACTGGCTGGGTGGAGCACGGCGAGGGGTGGCAGCCCCAGGCCTTCCAGACTGTGCCTGTCATACGGAGTCCAAGCTGTTGCCAGGAGGCTGGAGTCTGTCAGACTTTGCCATGGAATCTGGAGTGGCCTTGAAACAGCCAGGGAAGGGGGAGCCGCCCACACAGGACCCAGGACTCGTCCCTGTTTCATCCTGCGGCCACACGCATGGGAGAGCTCTCAACACAAACACCTGCCGCAACAGAAGAGAGGGACTTACGTGAGCTGCTGAACGCTGCGGTCTGCCTCTCCTGTTTGTCTCTGTTCCTCATGAGCCTCTCCCAACTCTGTGACGTGGCGGTTAGGTCCCCCACGTGCCAGCTAAGCAGCGTGAGGCACAGAGCTTACACAGCCTGCTGGAGGCCATCCACTGGTAAGGGAAGGGCTGGGTATTCACTCAGTAACCAGAGCTGCTCCTGTGTCGCCTAAGGAACAGCCAAGGACGTGAGCATTTGAGCAACTTTCCTGGAAGCAAACCGTGTGAGTAATGAAGTTCAAAGAATGAGCCCAATATGAAGACCGGCCATGGAGAAACGCACTGAGCAAACATTTAGTGACTTCTCTGAGTCTCTCCTGCTGCATACTGTAAGGAAGAAAAGGCTCCCTGTAAGGTCCTTGAAATCTGCAAGGACAATCAACGCAGGAATTCCCAGGGCGCTGTAGATATTTGGCTTCTAAAGTGTGGGGGTTGGGTGGGGGGAAGGTAGGATGGCCCGCCCTCAGGAGACACAGCTGCAGAGAACAGATGAACCCGCCCCACCCAGGGGACTGCACTGAACCCACCCCCTCCAAGGGAAGCTGTGTCCTGGCCTCAGTATCTCCAAATGTAACAGGGCCGTGGTATTCACCTACCAAAAAGATTACTGTGTTGTAAATTACAGGGCTCTGTAGAGTTGTACAAATAAGCCTAGGATTTGAGAAGTCACCAGCTCACGATGATTAATGTAACGGATCGATGATAACACCGTGATAAATTACAAGACATTAATGATCATTATATGCATATTAGGCCCAGAGTCTGGGGGCCGGAAAAGATCAGAAGTCCCCAAATAAGCCCGCCTCTGTTCATCAATATCCCTGCCAGGTGGTTACAAACGACTCTGAAGTTCTAAATCATTCAGTTGTCCAAGGAAGAGAAGGCAGAAGCTCCAAAGAGCTCAGGGCTTCTGACTCCCAGGTTGTGCAGACTCCACCATTCTCGTTCTTTAAAAGACCCCAGAGCCACGACAGAAGACACCCCAGATTCTTCCACGGTGGCCACGGGGTAGGAAAACAGCCAGCCAGGGCCCCTGCCAAGGAATCTCGGCGATTCTTGAGTTCACGCACCAGGTCAGCTGTGGGCCCCAGGCCATGGAGGAAAGGAAGTAAAAGGGGGTAGGGACCCTGGGCAACTCTGAGGCCCAGTGGGTGTCTGTTTAGATGCTTTTGCTACCAGTCAATGGCCTTGGGAACATCGCCCACCTCCTTCCAAGTGCACAGCACGGGCCAGTGACGGGGCAGCAGCAACTCTGTCTGCACACTGAGGACAGCGCCTCCCTCCCACGAGGGATTGATCCTTTGCTCTCCCTGGACTCTCACTGGAGGCCTAGAGCAGTCATTTAAAAATAGTAATCGCACCCCAGGGCCCCAGAGAGGAATCACTGTCCATGGGCTCCCACAACCGTCTGCATGACCCGGCGAGCTGGTGAGCGGCTGCGTCCCTTTAGATCTCACAAGGTAAATGCTCAGGGAAGGCTCCCCCACGTGTCCACCAACACGGTGGGAGGGCCACAATGCCCTTTCTATTGCACCCCCTCATTGCCCAGCCAGTGCCCTGGAACGCGCCTGTGTGCACATGCATGGGGACACGCATACACACACACAGGATCCAAGTCTTCAGTTCTGAATCAGGATGCCGACCTCACAGCCATGCGGTCAAGACGACTGGGGGCCTTTATTAAGCTTTTCCACTTCATACTGAGTTATGAGGGGGCTTCACCGAGGCCTGGGTGACTGGCCAGGCTCTCTGAGCCCCTCAGGCCTGCTCCAGACAAGGGAAGTTAGGAGGAACAAGATAATGCACAAAAGAGGGGTCTACCCCTGAGGGAAGGGGCCGCGTTTCCATGTTGATGGTAAGTGGGAGGGCCTTTGGGTGCGCCCTGGGACGCAAAGGGGAAGAAGAGCGATGAAGGGAGGGCTCGGCTCGCTCTCCTGGCCGCTCCTAGAGCTCCCACCGGGTCCACAGCCAGCCCTCTTTATTATGTGCGGGCCGGCAACCTTGGCTTCCAAGGGAACCACGCCCTGGAAACCTGGACCTCGATGTTGCCCACAGTGGAGCACGGGCTATGCTGAGGTGGGAACAAGAGGCGGGGCGTGCGTGCAGGCGCCCAAGAGCCAGTCCTACTAGCAGATCCTTTTCCAGATAGCTAACGCTCAGCCCGCCTAAGGTCCCGCTAGAATAGGTAGGTCCTCTTCCCGCCGCCGCCGCCGCCGCCGCCACGGGGCCGCTTCCAGGTCCAGGCCTGCGCTCCCGGGCTTCCACCACAGCCGGCCTGCCCACCGCGGGCCAGTGCCTGTGAAGGGGAGAACACATCAATCAGACCCGCGCCGGGAGTCACAGACCCTGCCCAGCCGCCCAGGGTGACTGCCCCTCCTCGCCCCCTGAGAACCGGCCACTGGGTCGGCCCCCGCACCCGCACCTCCGCCCGCACGCCACACGCTCACACGGCGGGGCCCTGAGGCCGGGGCGCCGGGCCTTGCACTCCAAAACTGACTTCAGCCTCCACGAGCCGGAAACCAGCGAGGCCACGGCTGCGCACCGAGCAGGAGTGCAGCCTCCCAACCCGGACAGCAGGGCAGTGGCTACCACCGATAGACGGGGGCGCGCATCTTCAGGAGCCCGCGTGCGGTAAGTGGCCGCCCCCATCGCGGGCTTTAGGGATTTTCTTGCATCCTCGGAGCAGCGCCAACATTCCCCGCCCGGCAGCCGGGAAGTCACTGAGCTTGCCTCTCGCCAGTGATGTCTGATTGAAAATAACCGCCAACGGCCAAGCCTCCGACCGTTAGCCACGCCCAGCACCACGGGCCTCCTCCAGCCAGAGGCGTGGCTGGGAGGGGCGGCACCCTGGGCTTCTAGAAAGTTCCCCGGCCTCTGATTGGTCCTAGGCCAGCCTCCTTGGGCAGGAACGTGGCAGGAGAATTCTCCGGGAGGGCTTGTCCGGGAACAGCTGCCCGTTGCGGAAACTGGTGGGGGCCTGGGAGCAGCTCTGGGGCGTGGAGCAGCCTATGGAAGATATTCTCTCCTCCCCTCCCCTCCTCTCCCCTCCCCTCCTCTCCCCTCTTCTCCCCTCCCCTCTCCTCCCCTCTCTTCGTGTGTGTATGTGTGTTTTCTCACCTTTCACATAAATGAAAATTTTCAATTGGTTAAAACTCACATAACATGAAATTTACCATTTTAAAGTGTACAATTTGGTGACATTTTGCACACTCCTATTGTGCAGTCATTAGTTCTAATTCCAAAATCCTATGAACGGTAAACAGTCAGCCACTCCTCACTGGGCCGCCCCTCTGCCTGAGGCAACTGCTAGTCCGCTTCCTGTTTGGAGGGATGTGTCTGTTGTGGACGGCTCCTGTACATGGACTCACGCAATGGGGAACCTTTTGTGGCTGTCTTCTCTGACTTACCAGGTTTGCAAAGTTCCTCTAATGTGGGTGCATCTAACAGTACTTTATTTTCTTTTATTTTTTTATTTTTGGACAGGCAGAGTGGAGAGTGAGAGAGAGAGACAGAGAGAAAGGTCTTCCTTTGCCGTTGGTTCACCTTCCAATGGCCGCCGCGGTAGGCGCGCTGCGGCCAGCGCACCGCGCTGTTCCGATGGCAGGAGCCAGGTGCTTATCCTGGTCTCCCATGGGGTGCAGGGCCCAAGGATTTGGGCCATCCTCCACTGCACTCCCTGGCCACAGCAGAGAGGTGGCCTGGAAGAGGGGCAACCGGGACAGGATCGGAGCCCCGACCAGGACTAGCACCCGGTGTGCCGGCGCCGCAAGGCAGAGGATTAGCATGTTGAGCCGGGGCGCCGGCCTAACAGTACTTTATTTTCAAGACAAAATATTCTGCTGCATGGGTGTCACGTGTACTGTCTGTCCATTTATCACTTACTGGACGTTTGGCTTGCTTCCACTTTTTGTCGGTTAGGAATAATCCTATGGACCTTGTGTACCATGTTTTTATTTGGACATGTTTTCAATTTTCATGGATATGTATCTAGGATTGAAATTGCTGGGTTATATGGTAATCCCCATACTTAATTTTTTAAAAAAAAGATTTATTTATTTGAAAGGCAGAGTTTACATACACACTCACAGAGAGAGAGAGAGAGAGAGAGAGGGAGGGAGGGAGAGAGATCTTCCATCCACTGGTCCACTCCCCAAATGGCAGCAATGGCCAGAGCTGGGTCTGGCCAAAGACAGGAGCCAGGAGCTTCATGTGAGTCCCCTGCATGGATACAGGGGCCCAAGTACTTGGGTCACATTCAGCTGCTTTTCCAGGTCTGTTAGTAGCGACCTGGATTGAAATGAAGCAGCGGAGACTTGAAGCAATGCCCATATGGGATGCTGCCATCAGAGGTGGCAGCTTAACCGGCTGCGCCACAGAGCCGCCCCCTCTATGTCTAAATTTCTGATGAACTGCCAAAATGTTTTCTGCAGTAGCTGTAGCATTTTACATTCCTGCCAGTATTGTGTAAGGGTTCCGATCTTTCCACATCCTCGTCAAGCCTTATTCTTTTCTTTCTTTAATTTATAGGTATCCTAGAAGTTGTAAAGTGGCCTTGTGATTTTGATTTGTACTTCCCTACTAATGGAAGATTTTGAGGCTTTTTAAATGTCTTTATTGGTCACATCTTTTAAAAAAGTATTTATTTATTTACTTATTTGAGAAAGAGAGAGAGACAGAAGAGAAAGAGATCTTCCATCCAATGGTTCGCTTACTAAATGGTGGCAACAAGCAGGACTTGGCCAGGCCAAAGCCAGTAGCTGGAAACTCCATGCTGGTCTCCAGTTTGGGTGGCCAGGGACTCAAGTAGTTGAGCCATCTTCTGCCGCTTTCCCGGGTGCATTGGCAGGAAGTCGGATTGGAAGCAGGGCAGCCTGGACTTGAACTGGCGCTCTGATATGGGATGTCAGCATCACGAGTGGTGGCTTCACCCACCGTGCCACATCTTGCTGTATCTTCTTTGGAGAAATGTCTGTCCTATCCCTTCGCCTGCTTAAATCAGTTCTCTTTGTGTTGTGGAATCTTGAGAGTTCTTTATATATTGTGGATATTACACCCACCTTAGTCTGTGTGAGCTGCTATCACCCCATGGCGTGAGGAGGCCGATAAGTAGTGGAAATGGACTACTTACGATTCTTCAGGCTGGGAAGCTCAGCATCAGGGAGGTGCCGGTGGCTTTGGTGTCTGATGGGGGCCTGCTTCATAGAAGGCCATCTTCTCACTGTGTCTCCCCGTGAGGAGGCAACAAGGGGAGCTATTGAAGTTGTCTCAGGCCTCTTTATAGAGCTGCTAATCCCATTTATGAGGGCCCCCGTAAATCAGCTCACCAAGGCCCTGCCTCCCACTGTTACCACAGGGGGAGGGTTTCAACACATGAATTTTGGGAGAAAAATATTCAGTCCATAGCAGGTTCCTTACAGGATATATGATTTGCAAATTTTTTTTTTCCTGGGACTGGCGCTGTGGTGTTGTGGGTAAAGCCGCTGCCTGCAGTGCCGGCATCCTATATGGGCACCGGTTCAAGTCCCTGCTGCTCCACTTCTGATCCAGCTCTTGCTGTGGCCTGGGAAAGCAGTAGAAGATGGCCCAAGTCCTTGGGCCCCTGCACCTGCGGAGGAGACCTGGAAGAAGCTCCTGGCTCCTGGCTTCAGATCAGCGCAGCTCTGGCCGTTGTGGCCATCTGGGGAGTGAACCAGAGGTGGAAGACCTCTCTCTCTCTCTCTCTCTGCCTTTCCTTCTCTCTGTGTAACTCTGATTTTCAAATAAATAAATAAATCTTTAAATATATTTTTCCCAGTTTATTGGTTGTTTTCCCACTTTCTTGATAGTGTTCTCTGATGTACAAAATTTTTAATTTGGATGAAGTCCAATGTATCTTTTTAAAAAATTTTCTCCTATTTGTGCTTTTCATGTGATATCTAAGAGTCCATTTCCAAATCCAAGGTCATGATGATTTATACCTTCTTTTAAAGTTAGCTTTTTGCATTTATAGTTGGTCTTTTAGCATTTAAAAATAGTTTGTATATGATTTGAATAAGGGGACCAATTTAATTCTCTTGCATGTGGATATCCAGTTGCTACTGCACCATTTAATGAAAATACTGTTATTTCCCCACAAAATGGTCTTAAAACCCTTACAGAAACTCAGTTACTCATAGGTGTGTGAATTATTTCTGGGCGTTATACTTTAATTCACTGGTCTTTTTATTACACTTTTATTTTTTCATAAGTCAGTTTCTGTAGTTTCTAGTCTAGGAATTTGTCCATTTCATTTATCCATTGTGTTAGCATACAATGAGTTACCGATTGTGGAAAGCTTGCCCCAGCAAGCTTTGTGGGTTCTTTCTCTCAGCTTAGTATAGAAACAAAAAGCCGGGAAACAATTATCAAAGAAGCAGAAACTTTTATTTGATTGGCAAGTGACAGAATGGCGTCTGGACCAAGAGGAGAGCAGGTGTGTGCCCAGGGTTTTGCGTGCCCAGGGTTTTTAAGGCATTGCTGTCTGTTCATTGGGTCATTCTGTTGGAGGTGTCCGTTGGAAAGGGCGGGAGGGTGTTTCACATATGGTACCTTGATTGGCTTGGGGCTCATGGAGACAGCCGGATTCTCCTTGGGGGCTCAGCTGCCTCCTCTGCTAGCTCTGGGTGGAAGATTGCAGCTAACTTGAAGTCATGATTTAAAACCACTGGTTACACATGCAGCACAAGAAGCTGGAGTCAATGTCCGCAGGTCTGGAGATAAGCTTTCCATCCACAGCTGGTGGCCCGTTTGTGGAAGATACTCTACCTACGTCTGAGAGGCCCACGGACCCCTAGCACCATTGGACGGCTTCACAGTGGATCACAATATTCCCTTAAAAATCCTTTTATTTCTGTAAGGTCAATAGTAATGGTCCCCTCTTTCATTACCGATTTTAGTAATTTAAGCTCATCTGAATTCTCTCCATTTTCTTGATCATTTTAAACATTTTTAAAATTTTGTCACTCTTTTCAAATAGCAAAATTTTGGATTTGCTCATTATTCCAATTATTTTTCTCTTTCTTTCTTTTTTTTTTTTTTGACAGGCAGAGTTAGACAGTGAGAGAGAGAGAGACAGAGAGAAAGGTCTTCCTTCTGTTGGTTCACCCGCCAAATGGCCACTACAGCTGGCGCACTGCACTGATCCAAAGCCAGGAGTTTTCTCCTGGTCTCCCATGCGGGTGCAGGGCCCAAGCACTTGGGCCATCCTCCATTGCCTTCCCAGGCCACAGCAGAGTGGGACTGGAACAGGAGCAACCGGGACAAAACCAGCGCCCTAACTGGGACTAGAACCTGGAGTACCGGCGCCACAGGTGGAGGATTAGCCTAGTGAGCCGTGGCGCTGGCCATCCCAATTATTTTTCTATACTCGGCTTCATTTTCCTCTTCTCTAATCTTTATTATTTTCTTTCTTCTGCTTGCTTGAGGTCTAGTTTCTTTTGAAATCATATAGGAGAAAAAAAAGAGGAGTCACAAACCAAAAATATAGTAATACGGACTTTCATATTTCCCTTTACTAGTGTTAGTTATGTTTTTCATGTGGATTTCTGTTGCTGTATCATCTCCTAGTATTTCAACTTCAAGGTCTTCTTCCAAATCTACCAGCCACACACTCTCTTGAAATTCTGTTTATCTGGAAATATCTTAATTTCTCTTGTTTCAAGGATAATTCTTCCAGATAGATCATCCTTGATTGATAGGGTTTTTTTTTTTTTTCTTTCAGCACTTTGACTATATCAGTTCATTTTCTTTTTGCCTCCATGGTTTCTAGTGAAAAACCAGCTCTTAATCTGATTTTGAGGGTCTCTTTTTGTCTTTGTCTTTCAACCACTTGACAAAATAAGTTTCGCCGTGGAGCTGTTTGAACTTATCCTATTTGGAGTTCATTCAGCTTCTTGGATGTGTAGATTTGTGTCTTTCAAAAAATTTGGGAGGTTTTTAACTATTTCTTGGAACATAGGTAAAATTGTTGCTTTAAAGCCCCAATGTCTGAACTTCCTTAAGGATAGCTTGCCTTAATTTCCTTTTCCCTATGCATGGGCCGTATTTTCATGTTTATTTGCATGCCTCGTAGTATTTTGTTGAAACTTGAACATTTTGAATGTTATAATGTGGCAGCTCTGGAAATTAGATGCACACACCCACCCACCACCCACTCACTCCTAGGGTTTGCTGTTGCTGCTGGTTGCATTGGTTGTTTGGTGGTATGCTTTACTGCTTTTTCTGACCCAATGTTGTACAGTTGATGCATTTGTCAGGCACAGTTACCTAAGCCTTTGTTCCATTAGATTAGTGATCAGCTCGTGAAGGAACAAGAAACTTCCTTAAACATTCAGACTCAAGAGGGATAAAGTCTCAGTTGTTGCAGATGGTACTGTGTGTGCATGTGTGTGTATGTGCATATGTGTGTGTGTATTAGGGCGCGCCTTCAGCTTTCAGCCAGCTTCCAGCTGTGCCTTATCTCCATCTCCCGCTGTGTAGAACCTCACGTCCTGCCAGAAGTAAGAGCTTAGGTCTTTCCCATATATTTTACAAGCCCGCGCTCACCCCGGTCAGGTGCACGGTCTTGGAGATTGCCAGGAGCATGTGGGACTTTTAAAGGGCTTGTTCTCCGAAGCACCTCACTGCTGCACACTTCTTCCCAGACTTTTAGGTTAGTCTGCTGTTTTCCCTGAATGGGATCTGTTTGCTTGGGCTGCAAGAGCTAACTACTTGCCTTCAAACACTTTCAACAAATTCTCTGCAGGTAGGCATCTCAACTCTGAGCGTGTTCCTAGCTATGTATCAGGGCCACCGTTTGAGACAGCTCTTGGAGGCCTCCTCAGAAAGGTCGAGACAAAACCCACTGCTGGTTGGGAATAAGGTCTCTTCTGCTTCTTCCGGCAGGCTGCAGCCTACTTAGATGGGGGATAATGCCAGAGTAAGTAAAAAAAAAAGTCACAAAGTTGTACTATCAAAATTTGCCTTTTTTCCCTTGATTAAATATTCTGCTTGCTGTAAGCTTTTGATTAGATTCCAGAATTCTGAAAAGGTCAATTCTCACAGTTTTTGCCAGTTTATTCTGTGTGTGTGTGTGTGTGTGTGTGAAAGAACAGGCTTTGGTGGTGTCCTACTTTACCACTTCTGCTGACATCGCCCTCCCCACATCCTTTGGAAGTCAAGTTCCGGAGAAGTTGAGTAGCTTGCGCAAGCGTGGTGTGGAGGCACAGAAGAACAAGACCCCACACACAGGCAATCTCACTCTAGAGTCTGCTCTCCCCAGCTGTAACACTGCTTCGTTCACGCAGGGGTCTCTGTTCCCTCCACGAACCTCTAGGTACAGTTCCAGTCGTTTGGGATCACCTCGTACAACGCAGCCAGAATTCCTGTTCCGGAGCACCTCGGCACGATAAAAGCGGCCGATAAATAGCTGGGGTTGAAGAGGTCCCACCGAGTAAATCGAGTGGGATGGGCGTTGGGCATCAGGATTGTTATGGGAGTGGTGCAATTATAACTTTTTAAGCATTTGTTTTGTCATAGTTTCCAAATTATAGAAAAGATGCAGAAATATATGAATTTCGACATATGGTTGCTCAGATCTACTCATGGCTAAAATTTTGCTTCATCCTTTATCTATCAATCTCTCTCTCTCTCTCTCTCTCTCTCTGTCTCTCTCATTTGACAGCAAGTTGCATTGTGCCTGCTTACTCCTTCATAATTATTTACTAAGAGTAAAGGCATTTTCTCACATAAGTACAGGACAGTTGTCAGTCCAGGATGAGATCCCATATGCACTACACTATCCCGTCAGCGACGTCTGTTCTGACTCCTCTAGTACTCCGGTAATGCCCTTCACAGCAACTCCGTCCTCCAGCCCAGGTTTCGATTCAGCAGCTTCTTGGCATTCATCTGCCCTGTCTGTTTTGAATCTGGAACCCCGGCCGCTCTCTTTCTCTGCGTTACATAGCACTGGCAGTTTATAGACCACAGACCGGTTAGCTTTAGCCTCCTGCATAATGTGAGCTGGCCTGGGGTCTCCTGTGGGTTCGAGTCAGTCCGTGCGCTCTTGGCAGAAGCACTACTTAAATGATCTTTGTCTGTATCAATGAAACAGGATGGAGGCTGTGTCATTGCCTGGCCTTTTAATTGATGATGACGACTTTGATCATTTTACTGAGAGATTTTAAGCTAGATTTCTCTATTGCAAAATAATTTTTCTTTTGTGATTAGTAAGTAATAAGATACTTAGAGATGATGTAAATATGCTCTCCCTCAGGTCAATTCAATTTTATTCTTAGAATGTGTAAAATATTAACATGATTTCAAATGCTAAATCATGTACAAATTTATAATTAGTAAAATTTCACTCAGGCCCCGATTCCTTTCATTCAATTTATTTGTAAAGATGCGTGGAAAGTAATCTTCCAGTTTTTTTTAAACTTCCCTTCTACATCAGTGGATATTTCTTCCTCAGCAATTCATATATATATTCAACTATATGTGTATTTAGATTTTTTTTGCTTTCTTTTACTTTTTGAGAAGTAATTTTTTAAATAATTATTTTCATTATTTGGTGTTTAGAGATATATGTCAATGGCCAGGAATTATCCTCTGATCACTGCTTTAAATATATCTTATAGATGGAATAGTTAGTGGTTTGATTATCCTTTTTTTTCCATAATTTTCAAATTTCTCTTTGTATTTTAATTGTCACTCAAGAGTTGTGGGATAATATAGGTTGTTTTAAAATTCCAGTTGGAAGGGCATCTTCAAAGTACTTTTGATGTGCAAATCTTTTCTTAACAGCTATATTGAAGTGCCGTTGACATACAATAAACTATATCTTTCTCCAAGACACATTATGTGTTAGGTAACAAAAAGTGTTTAAATTTTTAAGAAGGTTTAAGTCATATGTAGTAACTTTTCTAATAAGAATAAAATGAAACTAGAAATCAATAACAGCAGAAGGAGAACTGGAAAATTCACAAATAAGTAGAAATTAAATATCATATTCTTGAACACCCATCGGAGTCAGAGATGAAATCAAAAAGGAAATTATAAAATACATTGAGGGGCCGGAGTTGTGGCGTAGCAGGTAAGGACACTGCCTGCAGTGCAGACATCCCATATGGCTACAGTTCAAGTCCCAGCTGCTCCTCTTCTGATCCAGCTCTCTGCTATGGCCTGGGAAAGCGGTAGAAGATGGATCAAGTCCTTGGGCTCCTGCACCCGCATGGGAGACCCAGAGGAAACTCCTGGCTCCTGGCTTTGGATCAGCCCAGCTCCGGCCGTTATGGCCATTATGGGGCGTGAATCAACAGATGGAAGACCTTTCTCTCTCTCTCTCTCTCTCTCGCTCTCGCTCTCGCTCTCTCTCTCTCTCTCTCTCTCTTTCTCTTTCTTTCTCCGCCTCTGACTCCTTGTAACTCTGCCTTTCAAATAAATAAATAAAAAAGTTTAAAATGTTTGAGATGGAAATGCTGACTAACCTGATTTGATCATCATGCATTAAGTACATGTATCAACTTATCAAACTGTATCCCATAAACATGTAAAATTAAAATAATAATAAAAATAAGAAAGAAGATTTCTCCATGTTGTAGTATATACATCAACAATTTGTGCTTCTTTATTGCTGAGTAAGTGACACCATAGTTGCTTATCTACTAACCTCTTGAAGGATATTTAGGTTGTTTCATTTTTTCCCCATTACTGGTAAACTGCTGTGAGCATTCATATTTTAAAACTAGAACTGGGCCAGCACCATGGAACAGTAGGTTAATCCTCTACATGTGGCGCTGGCATCCCATATGGGTGCCAGTTCTAGTCCCGGCTGCTCCACTTCCAATCCAGCTCTCTGCTGTGGCAGAGAGAGAGGTCTTCCATTTCCACCGTGATTTTGCCTGTTTTATATGATTTCATACGAATGGAATCATGCAGTATTTGTCATTCTGTGACTGGCTGATTTCATTCATCATAATCTCCCCAAGGTTGGTCTATATTGTCACATATTGCAAAATGTCCTTCTTCTTTAAGGCTGAATAAGTATTCCATTGTATGCATCTTCTACATGTCTCTATCCACCCACCTGTCAATGGACATGTAAGCTGCTTCCACATCTTGGCTGTTGTGAACGGCACTGCAATGAACGGAAGGTCTCTGTGATCCTAATTTCAATTAAGGTCAGAAATGGGATTGCTGATCACATAGTAGTTCCATTTTTTTTTTAAAGATTTTATTTATTTATTTGAAAGGTAGAGTTTCAGACAGTGAGAGGGAGAGACAAAGGGAAAGGTCTACCTTACATTGGTTCACTCCCCAAATGGCCGCAACAGCTGGAGCTGCACCGATCCAAAGCCAGGAGCCAGGAGCTTCTTCCGGGTCTCCCACACAGGTGAAAGGCCCAAGGACTTGATCCATCTTCTACTGCTTTCCCAGGCCATAGCAGAGAGCTGGATAGGAAGTGGAGTCCCCGGGTCTCGAACCGGCATCAGTATGGGATGCCGGCACTGCAGGCAGTGGCTTTACCTGCTATGCCTCAGTGCCGGCCCCAGTTTTTATAGATTTATCCTTTTATGAAACAGTATTCAAATAAATGATAGATTATATACAGTTAGAATATATATGTTTATATATATATGTTAGATTTATTAATTTATTTGAAAGGCACAGTTGTTGCAGTTGATTTCTTAACAATGTTGCAGTGGATTCGTTTCTGAGAGGAGGAGCGTGGTGGGGGCAAGAGGCGTGGAGTCAACACACAGACCCCGGGAGTCGGGTGAAAGCGGGCTTGAGGCAAGCAGCCTGCAGACTCGTTTATTTCAGTTAGTACAACAGCTTATATAGCCAAGACCAGCCAATCCAGTCAAGGGGCGGTCTATGTCCCTACCAATCACAGCCTGTTGCCAGGCAGTTTCCAAAGCCATCCAATCACAGCCTGTTGCCAGGCAGGCTCTGTTGCCAGGTAGGTTTCAAAGCCATTCCTGAGTAACTGATGCTGCTTGCCAGCGGCCATCTTGGCATGGTCCTCTCATTCCACCACACATAATTTCATAATACATTTCAAATGAACAATGACAACTAATCACTTAAGAGGACATAAATCCTAACTGTCCATGTACCTATAGCAGAGTTTCAAAACATATGAAGCCAAAACTGGATCAGCAAATCTATAATTATACTTGACAGTTTCCGCATCCATCTCTCCTCTCTCAAAAACAAATAGACAGAAAATCGGTGATGATACAGCAGATTTAAACAACACAATCAACCAATTCCAACTTACTGTCATTTATTGAATACTGCATGCAACCACTGAGTATGCGTTCATCCCAAGTGAAACCAAGATTTTCTGAGCCCTAAAATGAGCCCCAAAACATTTCAAGGAATTCACATCATAGAACGATGTTTTTTGAACACAATGAAATTAAAGTAGAAATCAATAACAGAAAGATCCACATTTGTAAAACTAATTAGCAATGGATGTAAGAAGAGAAAACAAAGGAAGTTGGAAATTACAGTCGATCTTCCATGTCCGTGGGTTCTGTATCCACATATTCAAACAGCCATGGGTGGAAAATGTAGTTAGGCCTGTGGTGGTCGTGTCCCTACCAAACATGCACCGAAGTGTTTTTATTCTTGTTTCCCAGCAACACAATACAACGATTTAAGAGGCATTCACTTTGTATTAGGTATTATAAGTAATCAACAGCATTATCAATTTTTATTATAAATGTAATTTTTTAAAAAATTCAGATAGTAAGAAACATGTTTGAATATATTTATCCATATGGTTACCTTTTCTGTGCTTTTCACTTGGTTGTGTAGTTTTTTTTTAACCCTAAAATTAATTTCATTGAAAGGCAGGGGGAGAGAGACAGATAAAGAGTGCCCATTTGATGGTTCACTCCCCAGATGCCCACAACTGCTGGGGTAGGGCCAGGGCTGAAGCCAAGAGCCTGGAGTACAAGCCAGGTCTTCCACACACGTGGTAGGGATGCAGTTACCTGAGCCATCACCACTTGCTCCTAGGGTCTGTGTTAGCAGGAAGCTGGAGTCAGGAGACGGAGCCTGGAATCAAACCCAGTCATTTTAATTGCTTGGCTAAACACCCACTCTTTCTTGTAGCCTTGTGTTTCAAGCTGGTATTGCTTTCTCCTGTGTCTGAAGGACTTCCTTCAACATATGTTGTAGTGTGCTTCTGTGGGGGTGTGGAATCTTTCAGCTTTTGTGTGTCTGATGAATTCTTTAATGCCTTCATTTCTGAAGTCTTGGTTAACAGTTAACTTCTTTAGTACTTCAAAGATATTATTCTATTGTCCTCTTGCTTGCATTGTTTTGAAAACAAAATCTGCTATCATCCTTATCTTTGTTTCTTTTTACATAAATCGCCTTTCTCTTTGTTGCTTTTAACTCTTTATTACTGGTTTTAAGTAATTTCATTAGAGTTTTGCTTAATGTAATTTCCTAATTTCCTTTGTGTTTCTTGTGCTTGGAGGTTTTTGAGCTTCTTGGGCCTGTGGATCAATAGTTTTCATCAAATTTGGAATATTTTAGGCCATTGTCTAAGTTTTTACTGACTCTCGCTTTCTCTTCTCTCCTTTGAGGATTCCAGTTATCATAGGCAGCATGAAGTTGCCCTCCAGATCACTGGCACTCTTTCGTTCTTTTTTTAAAAAAAATATTTTAGACAATAAAAGCTTCTGCATTTCGTTTTAGATTGATTCAATCACTATCTTTAAATTCACCAGTTATTTCTTCTCTAGCTTCTAATCTGCTGTGAATCCTGTCCAATGTGTTTTCATGTCAAACATTATAGTTTCCATCTCTGGAGGTTGAGTTTGGCTCCTTCATGCATCATCTGTGTCTCTTGAACATATGTGTTACAATTATAGCCATGTTGCTATCCTTGCCTGCTAGTTATAGCACTGTGTCCGGCTATGGTTGGTTTTAATTGACTGAATTTCCTCCTCATTACAGGTCCTAGTTTCCTGCTCCTTTGAATGTCTGGTAATGTTTTCATTGGATGCCAGACGTTACGAATTTTAACTTAATGGGTGTTGGATATTTATATCTTTCCTATAAATACCTTGCTCTTTGTTCTGGAACACAGTGATTTGGAAACAGTTAATCCTTTTGAGTCTTGCTTTTAAGATTTGTTCGATGGAAGGACAGCAGCATTCGTTCCAGGACTTTCTGAGTGCTTTCTACGTGAATTACAAGATTTTTCAGTTCAGCCGGTTGGAACGGGGATCTTGGCCCTGCAGTGCCCCTGGGAGTGTTTCCTCTATTGTTTTTGTGGGTGTGGGTAGTTCTCCACCTTTAGGTACAGTTCAGTACTGTGGTGAATCCTGGAGGGAGACCCTCTGTAGCTCTACCGCCAGCACTCTGTCCACAAACCAGCCATTTTGACCTCCTCAGACTCTGTTTCTCAGGTCACACAGTCAGTCCGCTGGGCTCTGCATGTTCCCCTTTGCTGCAGCGAGGCCAGGACATTTTCTCAAGCCACTGAGCTGGAGGAATTGTGGAACTTCTCTCATTTGTTCCGCGCTTCTTCAGATTCGCCGTCCTTCAGGACTTAGTCTCCAGTATCTTGAAAAAACAAATGTTTTCGTTTTCTTTCCCAATGTTTTCATTGTTTAAGATGGGAGAGTGGAGTCAGTTTCTTTTTCTTCATCTTTGGAAGCACCTTTACAATTGCTTCTTTTTATTTCTGCTTTTACTGCCTTGAGATCAGACAATGCCTCTTTAATAACCCCCTCATGGAATTTACTTGTTTTGTGTGTGATCTAAAACATGTAATGAATTTCATGAATGTTTCATGTGTGTCTGAGAAGAAGGCAGACTCATTAGTAAAGAAGGCAGCATTCGATACGTATTTAGGACATCTATTTGATCACTTTGACTTGGCTAAACTTTCTCTTTCCATACTTATTTTTTGCTCATGTGACCTCTCTCATCCTAAGAGAAATGTGTGAAAAACTTTCTTATCCTTTTTTTTCTGTTTCTCCTTACACTGCTATAATTTCTTTCTTTCTTTCTTTCTTTTTTTTTTTTTTTTGACAGAGTGGACAGTGAGAGAGAGAGATAGAGAGAAAGGTCTTCCTTTTGCCGTTGGTTCACCCTCCAAGGGCCGCCGTGGCCAGCGTGCTGTGGCTGGCGCACCGCGCTGATCCGATGGCAGGAGCCAGGTGCTTCTCCTGGTCTCCCATAGGGTGCAGGGCCCAATCACTTGGGCCATCCTCCACTGCACTCCCTGGCCACACACTGCTATAATTTCTATTTTATATTTAAACAATTGTGTAGTCCTTTGCAGGGGTATTCATACTAATATAGTTACATTGTAGATTGAAGCTTTTTGCATTTATAATTTTGTCTTATTTAATACTTTTTGTTCTGAATTTTGCATTAATATCGGAATTGCTTATTCTTGCTTTAAAATTGTTCCTATTTAGTTGGCATAACTTTTTGTACCCTTTTTATTTTCCCATTCTCTTCTTCAGAAAAAGTATTTTAATCACCTTGTTTTACAATTTTTTCCTGTATGTGGAATGAACCAGAGTCTATTGCTTTTATAAGGTATTTTTTAAAATTCCATCTGTTTCACTAGGCAACATAAGCTTACTTTTTTTGTTTACTTGTCAACTACTTTTGCCAGTGTATCTTATAATTATTCTATGTATTACTCTTGGTGTGTTTCTTCTCTTTATGAATTGCCTTTGTTCTTTTAAAAAATATTTTCCCTTGAAACTTACAAAAGTGAATGTTTTGCTGAAGTAATTTTTCTTGCATTGATACCTTCTGAAATAACCTTATTTATCTTTTTTCTTACCTATCCTCGTTCCATACAGATTATTTATTCTCAATAGTCTAATCTGATGCCTGCCTGTTTCCTTTGTAACCCCAAGCTCCTTTCCCCATTTCTTCTTTCTTCTCGGATTTTAAGTTGCGTTCTTTCTAGCTTTCTGGAACATAGGATTTTTACAAATCATTTTCCATGCTTTCCTCTGATGCCTACTGAAATCTCAACCTACATTTAACTTCTACATCACATGTTCACCATCATTCTTGTGACCAGGTCTCCCTCCAGCCATCCCTTGGTTGGATAGAATTCATAATTCTCTAGCAAATTATCTGAGAAGCATTTAGATGGACAGAGCTCTGTGACTCCTGGAATATGTCATTGGCGTGTCTGTAGGTGTGATGATTGAATGATGGCTTTGCTGTATCTGAAGTCCTTCCCTTTGATTACTTGAAGACAGTGCTCTACTCTTGCCTTGCTTTGCTGGATTCTTGAATAGCCTGACGCCAATATAATTCCCATATTTTTGTAGGTAGTATGGTGTTGTGTCTGGAGGCCTCAAGTACTATTTCTTTGTCTTCAAAGTCTTATAGTTTTATAGGCTGTGTCTCAGAGTTGGTTATTCTCAATTTTCCCAGGCACATTAGCTCTCATATAAATTTAAATTCAGGTTTTTTTTTCCTGATTTCTATAAAGGGTTTTTGAGTTATATATATTTTTAAAGATTTATTAATTTATTTGAAAGAGTTACACAGAGCAAGGAGAGGCAGAGAGAGAGAGAGAGAGAGAGAGAGGTCCTCCATCCGTTGGTTCACTCCCCAACTGGCCACAACAGCTGGAGCTGCGCCAATCCGAAGCCAGGAGCCAGGAGCTTCTTCCAGGTATCCCATGTGGGTGCAGGGTCCCAAGGACTTGGGCCATCTTCTACTGCTTTCCCAGGCTACAGCAGAGAGTTGGATCAGAAATGGAACAGCCGGGTCTTGAGCTGTGCCCACATGGGATGCTAGCACTGCAGGTGGTGGCCCAACCCGCTATGCCACATTGCCAGCCCCTGTATTTTTAAAATGTTAGCTCTATTCCATGTTTCCTCCTACTTTTCAGGGACACCAATGTCTTGAATACGCATTATGGGATGGGATGTAGCCTAACCACGGAGGGGCTTTGAGACAGGAGCACACTGTTCCGTTTACAGAATGGGTGTGGATGCAGACAGCAGGAGAGATGAGGAGATGAGCATCTAGGAAAGATGCGTCTCCCACAGTAGAGCAGCCCAACCCTGGGAACAGGACGGAGGTGAGCACCCTCGGCTTTGCGAGTTGAGAGGGATCATGCACCGCCGGCTCTGAGTGCTGTCATGGAAGGAGCTCAGAGGGCAGTCAGTCGCTGGTGCTTCTGCAAGAACCCCCAGGGCCGCATCCTCCCGGGATCTCCACGTCCAGAGGCACTGCCAGCCACGAGGGTGGACACAGGACGTGTGGAGAGGTCAGGCCCAGGGAGGACCTCGGAAACGTGTCTCTGGTGGGAGTCTGGAGGACTGTCCCGGGGTAGCTGGCAGGGACCAGCCCTGTGTTGCTGTGGGGACAGTGAGGGAAAGACACAGGGACATGGACTTTAGGAGCACAGGAACCCACGTAGAAAGACTGGGTGGGGCCTCTGGGAGAGGCAGTGAGTTCTGCTCTCTCTCCCAGGAAGCATCTGTTGAGTGGCTGGCTGTCCGGATGGCAGGGGCGCTGTGGAGGAGACTCCTAGGGTGTGGGAGGGACCGCCAGATGGCCTCTGGCGGTGCCAAGTTGACTGTCCATCTTCTCCCACCAACCAAACTCACTCTGTCAACAAGTCCATCCTCTCTGCTCTTAGCTTACATCGAGAGCCCAGCCCTTCCCAGCATCCTTCACTGCATACCCTGGCCCTTGCACGGCTTTCTCTCTCCCAGCTTATTTCAGTAGCCTTCTAAATGGCTTCTTTGCTTCCCCTGTCCAAGTCTGTTTTCAATGGCAATAGGATTGGTGCATATCATAATCTGCTTCCAATCCAGCTCCCTGCTGAGGTACCTGGGAAGGCAGTGGATGATGGCCCAACTGTTGGGGTCTCCGTGTGGGAGATCAGGAGGGAGCTCCTGACTCCTGGCTTTGGCCTGGCCTAGCTCTGGCTGTTGTGGCCATTTGGAGAATGAAGCAGAAGATAGAAGACCATTCTCTCTCTCTGATGTTCTGCCTTTCAAATAAACAAATCTTTAAAAAGAGAGAGAGAGAAATATTTGTTAGATGCATGAATAAGTAACTGTGTGTGGCTGGTTCCTTTTGTGGGAGTAGAGGACAAGGAGCCAGGGTTAGGTTCCCTCCTCCGAGAGGGAGGAGAGGGACTAAGGATTTTGGCACACGGTGTTTCCAGATGCACAGGACACTAACAGGACCCATGGACAGAGCGTGGGCTATACCTGTCCAAAGCCTCTGACCACAAGCACCAGCAAGTGGACTGGGGAAACCCAGGATTCCAAGTCATGTGTCCCGTGGGCAGAATTCTCACAAGCGTGAAATCCAGAAGTGAGTGGCTGTGGCATAGACAGGGATGGAGAAGAGGCGTGGGCAGTGGAAAAAGGGGCTCCATGAACTCAGAGCTTGGGGGAATCCTCCAACTCTTTCCTTTGTCTCAGTCCCCCAGGGAGCCTGTGCTCAGCAGTGTAGCAAGGGCTTGGGAGAAGCTGGTGACTGTACACGGCTCCCACCGGGCGCTGCAGGTGGGCTGTGTGCCAGGTAACCCCCACCTAGCCCACAGCGGACACCCATGTTTCTGGTGAGCAAGCTGAGGCCCAAAGTGTCCAAGGCCACAGCCCAGGGAAGTGACACACTGCCAGTCCCAGTGAAATTGACACAAAACCCAGAGGGTTGCCTTGTTTCCCAAGGGCACGGATCCTAACTCCTGGGGCAGGAACCTCAGAGGGCAGGAACCTCAGAAGGGATGAGAGGGAGATGGCAACGCCCATGAGGCTCCCCTTTGCTAACTCACCGGGTGCCAGACGTATTTCTCCAGGGAGAGATGATGGCATGCAGGCCTGGGCCCCTGGGTTCTTAGAAGCCCTGCTAAGGAACACTTCCCTGGGTTTTTGCACCTCTTCCCTGAGGCCTGAGTCTTGAGAAGCATGCTGCCTGGCCAGGAGGGAGCAGCCAGGCTCACCCCGTGTGTGGCGGCCCTGACGGCTAGCACAGCCCCTGGTACCTGGAGCCGTGCACCTCCAGGAGGGGACGAGCTCTGAGTCCCACCAGGTGGCCACAGAGACTCTCGGTTGTTTCTCCAGGTGGAGGGGGCCGGAGGGAGCCAACTCCAGCTGTGGGCTTTGGGGTTAGCAGAGTGGGCTCAAGGGCCGTGGGCCAGGGAAAGTGGGCAGCTCAAGTTCCTTCAGCCTCCCAGGTCGGGAGAAGCTGCCCCTCTCCGTCCTCGTAGCGAGGGGTGTGAGGCTTTGCTTGGCCACTGCAGTTCCTCCATGTGTAAGGTGGCCCTGCAGAAAGGTCTAGCTCAGGGAGTTGGCTGTTTACAAACTGGGAAGTCCCAGTGATTAAATGCATTACGCACAGTTCTGCAGCAGGGAAGTGCTAACCATCTCCAGTATATTAATCATAGGCATCACTGGGCACATTGTAATCCATTGCGGCTCGTTAATGCTGATATTGGGCACGATGGGTTCCAGAATCAACCTGCTCTGGCTTGTCCAGTGTTAGGGCATTGGAGCTGGGGGCCTCTTTGAGGACCAGGAGCCCTGGGTTTGGAGCAGCTGTGGGGATGGAGAGGGAGAGGGCATCTGTGGTCTTCGCTAGCCAGGGGCCCACCCTGTGACCAGACCCCCGTTTGTGTAGCCGGGCAGGACTTCCCTCTGACAAGTTCTGTATCTTTCCAGACACCCACCATAGCTCTGGAGTGTGTGGCTTCTGAGGATTCACAGGAAAATCACATTTCTGTAAATCAAATTCTATTTTCAATGCATTTTGGTTTATTACTGTTTAAAGAAGCCCTGTTGCAAATCCTTTTGTGAAGCAAATCTCTCTCCCCTGTAAATATCAGTGTTCATGTTCAGGCATTCAATGTGGGATCCTCTGTGTGTGTGTGTGTGTGTGAGAGAGAGAGCGAGCGAGCGTATTTGCATTCCCTTTGGCCCAGCAAGGCTCCCCGAGTGCGTCTTTTCCCTTTGTCCGCAGGCTTTGCTGGGATGCATTGCTGGGAAGACAGTATTGAAGCTAAGGGAAGACCCCAAGTAGTCCCGATCTCTACCTGAGCGTGGCGCCCGGTCTTCCCCACCCCAGGCCGTGGCAGCCGACACGGTGACTCACGTTCCTTCCCACAATCCTCAGTGGGCCTAGCATCTGACGACTGCTGCTGCCCATGGTCATTGTCCCCAGGGGCCACCACAGAGGAAAGTCTGCCCGAGGTTTGGGTTGAGGCAGGGAAGGGGAGGGGATCCCTGGGAATCCCTTCACAAGGAAGCACTCATCGGAGAGCGTGCGGGGACCACCCTCGCTTGCTTTCTGCTTAACTGAAGTACGCAGTGACAGCCCTAACAGGAGGGTGGCTTGACCTCCCCCGGGGGAAATCCGCAGCCCCGGCCTGGGCCCTGCCTCTGGCCGGCACCAGTGCACACCTCAGAGCTCTGCCCTGGGCAGCTTCTCCTCCTTGCTGGCACAGGGGCCGGCGAGTGGCCCCTGCAGAGACTCTCCGTCATTTATGAATGGTCTCTGGCCTGGTCCCTGCAATAATCAGAGTTGGGATATTTTCAGATCAAGCAGTTAATTGCCATCTGCACTGCTGAGCAAGCCAGGGCGCTCGCTAGTGATCCGGAGGCCCGCTGAGGATTGCGGGAAGAAACGTGAGTCACCGTGTCGGCTGCCATGGCCTGGGGTGGGAGGCATGGCGTGGGAGGTGCCAGGGCTCGGCGGCGACAGCCCTCATGTTGGGCTTCTCCCCTGGGAGGCAGGGAGCTGAGAGGCGATTCTGGCAGGAAGCCAGGTTCTCACAACAGACACCCACAGGATGGCCCGGCACCGTCTCCGGAGCACCAGATTGGAGCTCTGGAGCCCTGTGTCCCAGCCTTGAGTTTCCTGGAAGCAGGATCGGAGCCAGGGCTTCCGGCAGGGGCTGGGATGAGGAGGGGCTCGCAGGAGGCGCAGGGGGAAGGAGGGAGGGGCAGGCTGCAGCAGGAGGAGGATCCAGTCTGGGCCCCGCCCACGGGGTCTCTGGAGCTTGCAGGGCAGTGGGATCCTGGCTCAGGATTAGGGCTGGCTTTTGTATCCCTCCAGCAGTGGGTGGGGAGCCAGGGACTTCACTTCCTAAGCACCGCCCAACAAAGCAGGCCCTGCACCAGCAGCGGGGGAGGGTGCAGTAATGAACTGGGAACGGTCAACCGTGGCAGCGAGGGTAGGTGCCCAGCTGGTCGAAGTCTGCAGGCAGCCCCTGGTGCCCCCTCCAGCCAGCACGAGGCCTCTCCCTCCCTGTGGGAGTTAACCCAGCCCCTCCTAAGTCCTGCAGAAGGATCACAAAGGGAGGATCTGTGGAGAGCGCCCTAACAGCCCCCCACCACGGAAACACCTGCAGGCTCCCTGCCCTTGCCCCTGCTGTGCAGGGGGGGAAATGCCCCACTCAGCTCTGCCTGTGGGTGGAGGACCGCAAACCAGCGCCCCGGCCAGCTGGGTTTTAAGACTTCTCTCCCCTGGCCAGGGGTTCCCTCCGTAAGACAAGTGGATTCCCTGGGATGATTTGAAAAGTGAGCCGAGAGGGGTTCATTTTTGGGATCGTCAAGGCTGGTGTGAGGGTCCTTTTCAGGGAGGGAGGAGGGTGCAGCCTTGGGCTCCTCTGGGACAGAGGAGAGACTGGGTCCTTTCTGCCCTCACCCATGTGGGGCTGGCTGCCCTTGGGGGTTAGGAAGGGAACAGCCCCCTCTCTCCCCGGCCCCCGCGGAGCCCCCTCCTTCCCTGCTCCAGTTGCCAGGGAAAAGGGGCTCCCTCAGGATGAGCGATGAGTCCCATGTAGGGCACAGCTCAGGAGCCAGGGGAGTGCTGTCCATGGTGGCAGTAGCCTGGGGAGGGGGGCGAGAGGGCCTGTGGGGAGGAGGCCAGGGGAGCAGCCGCAGTGTTGGCAGAGCCTTCTGGGGAATGGGGGTAGGGGGTGGGGGCTGAGTGTGTCAGGGGACGGGCTTGGTGTTAGCAGCCCCGGGGTCAGAACGGATGACCTGCTGTCTGTCGGGCCTTCAGCACAGAGAAGCCGATGGTGCTCAGGAGTCGGGCTGCTGGGCTTCACCAAGATCACCTCTTCTTTGCCCTTTCTTAGGGGTGGGGATGCTCTGGGTGCACCCCAGGACACAGCTGTGCCTGGCCTCCAGGGTGAGCCCCACCTCCTGCGGGGTGGGCAGGAGGCCCTCTGGCCTGGTCCTGTCTTGAGCCAAGAAAATCCAGAAAATGGCTGGGCTTAGGGAAGATGCATTTTGGTTGCCCTTAGTGGGAAGGTGCTACCATTTCTGGGGAAACCGCTAGGACCTGTGTTACGGGGCAGAAACGTGTGTGTGTGTCAGCTGGCCACGTGACACAGCACTGCAGCTCAGGAGTCCAGACCATGCCAAAGCAAGGGGTAGACACTCAGCCAGGGCAGCTTTCATCCAGGAAACCTTTGACCTCCAGCATGGGGCAGGAAGGGGGAGCAGGCTCCGCAGAACATTTGCCTGGAGCCTAAGGGAGGCAGTGCAAAGCTCACCAGAGTGGTCAGGGAGGGCTGCATGGAGGAGGAGGGGCTTGAGAGCAGTGGAGCATCTGAGCTGGGAGGGAGAACAACTGAGTCAGCTCAAGTGTGGAGGCAGGGATCAGGACGCTCAGGACCAGGACTAACTGAACTTGACGTATTAACCCAGCTAATCGTCACAAGAACTCCACGAGTCTAGTTAGGCCCTAGGGTTCCTCCCTCTTTGGCAGAGGAAGAAACTAAGGCCCAGAGAGGTCCGATCATGGGCAACCATGTTTACCCAGGAGACTGAGACGCAGAGGTCACACAAGGTCAGACAGAGGGCAGTGGGGCCAGCGCCTGGTCTCAGGCATCCCATGTCCCACACGGCGTGGAGGGGGAGAGGGCAATCGGTGAAGGCCCTGGCACTGTTCCCACACACCCTGGGAGCTCAGGTGGGACTTGATCGCTGTGGGGAGGACACACACAGCTGGGGCAGGGGCCCACAGGCCATTGAGAGCTGCCGGTGGCTGGGCTGGGCAAGGGGAGGGCCCGCCTCTGCTGTGGCTCCTCTGGCCTAGATTCCAGGCAGCCGCCAGGTAGTGGGGCCTGGCAGCAGGTTATAAATATCCCGCGGTGACAGCAAGGCCTTCGCTCTGACGCTGATATGGATTAAGCTCGATGTGCAGCCTCAAGGTCACTGGTGTGGCTGCAGCGTCGACTGCTGTGGGAGGGATCTAGCTGAGAGGGGAGCTAAGGAGTGGGCAGCAGAGGGGCTGGGCCAGAACCCTGATGTCCAGCTGAGCGTGGACAGTGGCCTTCTCTCCCAGGGAGTCTTAGCACCTCATCCCCTCCTCCCCGGACGCCCAGGGAGTCTTAGCACCTCATCCCCTCCTCCCCCAATGCCCCACCTGCTCTGTCCTCCCCCAGCCTGCCCTCTGCAGGTTTTCTTAGCCCAGTCGGGCCCTAAAGGCCCTAGAACTGCAAGAAGTCCAGGGGAGGGGACAGTTCCAGGCCCATCCTCTCCCAGAATCCATTTTTAACAACTCCAGGTTGACCCAGCTCCCGAGGGCCCTGAAGGGGAGTCTGCGTGTGTGTTTGTGTGCTGTGTGCATGTGTGTGTATGTGTCCATGCATGTGTGTGCACGCACATGTGTGTGGGTATGTGAACATGTGTGTCCATGTGTGTGCACATGTATGTATGCATGCGTCCATACCCACTCTGCTTATTAATAAAAATATTTAGAAATTTCAGGACCTCATGATTGGGCGAGCCCTAGGAGTGAATGTACTCTGAGAATGAGGCTCAGGGCAGGGTGTGTGACCAGTTTATAGCTTACACCCAGGTTTCCTGAGCTTTCTGAGTCCCAGGCCTGTGACCTCCTAGGGATCCATCTCAAAGGAGCCCCAGGAAGGCTAGCGGGTGAAAGGAGCTATCTGGGGGTTCAGAGGACCTCGTTCTTGGGGCTCCATAGATGGGGCAGCCCTCCAGCCTGGCTGAAGGCAGAGGCAGGAGGCTGGGCAGTGCCCATAGGCCTGGGTTGGGCCCAGCCCAGGCTGGGGCTGCAGGCCCAGGGGGGTCTGAATGAGCTCCAGGGGTGCTGGGTGTTGCCTGCCAGCACTTGGCATCCTTTGCCTCTGCCACACGGGCTAGAAAGATAGAAACACCTTTCCCAGAGTTCCTTGCTGTGGGGACTGGGTCCTCTGGGCTTCCAGGGTGGGACTCTGAGCTGAGCCCTGGCTACAGTTTGGGTTCCGCCCATGGAGGGTCCCTGTGAGCTGTGGAGGTGGCAGAAAGAGGCCATGCACTCTGCGCTGAGCGGCTCTGCTGGCACGAAGATCCGTGCCACTGGCGCATCCGTGGTCTTGACTCCTGCTGTGTGGGTGCAGAGTGGCTGGGCCAGGACCATCTGACTCAGGATCACAGCTGTTAGCAATGACTCAAGCCGAAAGCTAAAAGTGCACCCTTTGTCTAAGCCCTGTGATCACTTTTTAAGACCCTACTTCCCTCATTATTTTATTAGAAGACATTTATTTATTTGAAAAGGAGGATTACAGAGAGAGAGAGAGAAAGAGAGAGAGAGGAGAATCTTCCATGTGCTGGTTCAGTCCCCAAATGGACATAATAGTCAGGGCTGGGCCAGGCTGAAGCCAAGAGCCTGGAACTCCTATGTGTGGCAGAGTCTCAGGCACTTGGGCCACCTTTCCGAGGTCATTAGCAGGGAGCTGGATCAGAAGCGTAGCAGCTGGGACTCGAACCAGCACAACTATGGGATGCTGTGTCGCAGGCGGCAGCTTAACCTGCTACACCACGTCACCAGGCCCCCACGTCCCTCATTAAGTCCCTTTCTATTTGCAGCATCGCAGGTGCTTCTGTTTTCTACAGGAACAATTGCTGGTTGATGCAGGGGGTGCAGCTGGGATAGGCGGTTCCTGGGCCAAACAGGGTGGGGGCAGGACTGGGCCTCAATTGGTAACCAAGGAACACGCTGAGCCTGGCATACACGACAAGGGTGTGGTGGAGAAGAATTGTCAGCAGCAGGTGTTTGGAGAGCCAGGGTCACAGGCTCTTGGGGCTCCCAGGGATGGACCCTGCGCTGGGCCTCCGCACCCCTCTGTGGAGGCTGGTGAAGGACAGGGCAGAAACCCCAGGAGGTCCTTTCAAAGGAACCCTAGGCTGCCCTCATGTGGGAGCTCAGGGCTGCTCTCCTGCCGACGATGGAAGGGAATGGAAGACAGATGCAGGCCACAGCTCACCCAGAGCCCGCAGCCCAGCTGGGCTTGCCTGTGGAGACAATTCTAGTCCATTCGCGGGTGGGCAGATGAAGGTCTCTTCCCTGAGCCTGGCTGGGGAAATGCAGACCGTCAAAGGCATTTCCTGGGGGAACCGGCCTAGCTCTGCGGCCCCTGGAGCAGACTCCCCTGGAAGGAGGGGGACCCCAGGGGAACCAGAGGCTCAGGCTAGCCTGAGTGGAGGCGGGGCAGGGTGGGCAACTCCCGGTCAGATCTACAGAAAAACAAAAATAAAAGGGACTGTCAGAGACAGAAATGAGCCTGGCAGAGGAGCTGGGCATGAGCCGTGTGCGCTCCTGGCCCCGGACCGCCTGTGACTGGCACAGCCTCTGATGCTGAGTGTTGCTCCCCTCCTCGGAGGAGGAGCCCCCATCAGCCCGGTGCACAGGTGAAGAGATGGCAGCTCAGGGAGGCTGAGAAATCTGCCACTTGACCCAAGCTGGGTGGTGCCTGAACCCAGCCGCCTGGTCTGGAGCCCTGTACCCCGAGAGTCTGGAGTCCCCTCAGCAGCACCTGCCACCACACCATAGCTTCCACCCCTCCCCCCTCCCTGCTCCCTCCCCCACCGTCGTCACACCAGGGCAGAGCAGATGAGGGGTTACGGAGGGCTTTGCTCTCTTCTGGCCTGGCTGGATGAGTGCTGAGTGCGTTTTTTATTTTAAAAAATGCTTTAAATCCTCCTTTCGATGTAAGCTGGCAACTGTCATGCTGCTCTGATCTCATCCATTGACATTTAAGCCCCCAACTAACTCTGCCTAAATAGAGGGAGGATTGGCCTCAGCTGGCATCCTGGGCTTGGAGGCAGCAGGGCTCCCAGGCTGCCCCAGTGGTGCTGTCCGTGGTGCTTAGCCTCCCTTGGAGAGGCATAGTTTGGGGGGTGGGCTGGGAGTGGAGGACGCAGGCCTGGTGGATAGCATCCCTGGCCCCTAGCAATGAGGTCAGTCTTCTACCCCATCCCATCCCTGAGGGAGGGGGCTGAGGTTGAGAGCTCCAACCCTGCGATCACAGGTGGGCCCCCCTAGCACCCAGTCTCCATCCTGACATGATCCAGGATCTGCCAGCCACTGGTCAGCTCGTTAACATACAAGAAGACACTGATCACTTCAGAGATCCCCAGAGTTTAGCACCATGTGCCAAGAAAACAGGTGGAAGACTGAGCTGGGAGAGGAGCCCTCTCTTGCCCAGGACCTCCCATTGGGGAAGAGGCTGGGGTGGGGATGCCTGGCTGGTCTGCAGAGCCACTGCACAGCAATGGCGGCGGCCTCATTCCTTCCTAGGATCCAGACTGGATAGAAACCTGGACCTGTTCCCTGGCTGATAGGAGAGTCAGGTACTGGAATATACCCACACTACCACCACCACCACAAAAGCAGCCACCACCCATTCCTGGGGGCTCCCCATGCCCCAGGCTCTGGGGACTGTCACCATCCCCAATTTACTCTGGCACGAACTTAGGACTCAGAGAAGCCAGGCAGTCTGTCCAGTGCCACACAGCTAGCAGTGCAGGACCCTGCTGGCCTTCTTAATCACAACTTTGCCTAGTAGTTAGGAGCCAGGAGCTCCTGGAGCACAGGAGCCAGAGCAGCCTTACAGAGCATCCTACTGTCTGTGGACAACAGCCCATGGGCACAACGAGGTCCCCGGGACTGGCTCCTGGCTTGCCCAGGGACTCTCAGCTGGTGGATGATGGAGCTGGGTGCTCTGGTTCTGAGACTTTGCTCATCCCATCACTCTCGCTGCCTGGGAATGATTTGTTAGCCATCAGGGAGCAGGCAATGTGTTTGCAAAGTGTCAGAAAGCAGGTGCCTTCGAAACCCTCAGCTGTGCTCTCCTAATGGGGTTTATGAGGTGCCGGGCCTGCTGGCCCTGTCTGGCGGAGGGGCTGTGCTGGCGGCCTGCGTCCCCAGTCTGTCTGACGGATGCCATCCAAGCCTCTCAATCCCCCAGAGTGATTCTGTCTCATGGATGAGTGCCTTCGACATCAGTTCCTGTCGGGCGACAAATCCACACGCACGCTCCCTCTCTCGTTAGAGATGCATCAGGCCCGATTAGGCCCGTGCACCTGCCTGCTGCTCTCACAGCCCTTCAGCTGAAAGTGCAAGAGAAAAGGAAATCAGGAGAACTTCACAGCGGGTGGCTACCTGGTGATGTGTGGTGAGCGGGCCTCGGGCTGCAGCGGGGGCAGGGGGACACCACTCATAGGATGCCAGGGTGGGATGACCGACTGCTTGGTGAGCCCTAGCCCCCAGTCTCGATCAGGGGCTTGAGGTCCCAGTAGGAGAACCTCCTACCCCTGGAGAGTTCAGCAGGGAGGGTCCTGGGCTTTATGGCCTTGCTCCCTGGCTTGGCGGGGACGGGGCGGGACCTTGGAGAAAGTCAGTAACACGTGCACAGCCAGACCACCCAGGGCTCGAGATCTGGATTCCGTTTCCTCCCATTGGGTCCCTGGGGAGTCATGGGTCACACTTGAGAAGGGGCAGCCCTGCTGGCCCCACCCCCTGTTCTTCTCCAGCAGGCCTGGACAGCTCCCTGGCAGACGGACACAGGGAAGGATGCCACGGGCATCTCCTACCAGCTTCCCCAAGGGCTCGTCCTCATTGCATACCCCTGCCTATCTGGTTGTAGGGAGCACCTCCCACTGATCCACACCACCTGCCTAGTGCAGTCCTGTTCTGAGTGGGAGAAGCAAGTCTGCGACAGCCATTTCATGCTCCCCCCCACCCGACACACACACACAAACACACACACACAGAGACTGGCTCAGTGGGTGAGGGCATGGTCAGTGCTGTTCCTGCTCCCTTCCTGCACTTGGCTGCAGGCACGTGGCCCTCACGGCCCTCAGGGGTGTCCAGTAGGCCTCCTGGCAGCGCATTGCTCTTGAACACGTTTTGCTGTTGAAGAGCCCACACTGGAATGAGAGACCTGTCTCTCTTCCCCAGCACGTCTTGTAGCTGGGGCAGAGACATGGACATGGGCTCCATGAATGGAACCTAGCTGTAGGAGGCTTTGGCCTGAAACAGGCACACAAGAACATGCAGGTGTGTGTCCTGGTAAGAGTAGGGGCAGAGGTAACTAACTGGCTGTGGCGGCAGCAGAGGTTGAAGCATCGGGCCCGGAACTCCATCAACAGGTGCAAGCTGTGATGTGTGGACCAACCCGGCAGCAGTGGGTCCCCTGTGGGAAGAGGGCCGAGGGCTGGTCTGACCGTCATTCCTGGTGGCACAGCTGCTCTCGGAGTCTGAACCTGGCTCTCCCAAAGAGTTACTGTCTTCATTGTCTGCTTGAGCTAGCCAGAGCAGCTTTGCAAACAGCCTGATGGGTACAGCACTCTGCTGGAGTGTGCCCAGGGTCTTTGCCAGTGGTCAGGGTGTGTGTGTGTGTGTGTGTGTGTACACACAGAACTGAACCAGCTGCATCTCTTGTCCTCAAGGAGCTTATGAGCTACTGAGAGGTAATGGTGATAAGCTTGACGATGAAAACGGTAAGGCCAGCGGGGCTGTGTGTGCCCTGGAAGGAAGAGAAGCTGGCACAGGAGGAGGGCCGGAGCACGGAATGCCATCAGAGGAAGGACTCAGCAGGGCTCAGCCCAGCAAGCTGGGCGGCTGCTGGGCTGGACACGAAAGACAGCCGAGAGATGGACCACGGTGCGTTCCCAAGTGTGCTGGCTGCCCTCCCAGGCTTGCTCCCCCGCCCCCTGGCAGGGAGGGCAGCGGGCGCTGATGGACTGCATCACATAGGAGTCCAGGATGCAGGGCCTGGGGCCATCTGGAAATTTGGTGGCCATTGTCCTGGCAGTGTTCAACTCAGTAAGGGCCACGGGGGGTGCCGCTGCTGCACCGGCACCACCACTGCCGGCGCCGACTCCCCCAGCTCTGAAGCCCTCTCGCCTCTCTGCCCTTGGCCCTCCCCCACTGCCTCCCTTTTCTGTCTCCTACTTCCTCTCCCACCTCCCCACACTTCTCCCATCTCAAGATCTTCAGCCTTTCATCTCCCTCCTTGTGTTCTCTCTCCTCCCCTCTCAGCTGTTTCTCTGCCACCTGCTTTCCTCGTGGCTTCCACCACCAGACCTCACCTCCACCTCCTCCCTGGCCCTGTCTTTCCCGAGAGCTCCTGCCGGGACACACCGCCTACCTCCCTCTCCTGTCTGCTGGCCCCTGAACTTGGAGTTGAAGAGCAGGTGGCTTCTGGGCCCTTGTTCCCCTCACGGGCATGGTCTGGGGTCCTCAGTGGAAGGAGCCAGTCTCTCTCATGCCCCAGAGAACAATGCAAGATGCGAGGGCAGCAGTGGAACCTGGGAGAGCCAACTCAGAGTCCCAGGGAGTCAGGAGCAGAGTCCTAGGGCTCCCTACTGTGACGCCAGGAGGACAGCAGGAGAGGGTGTGTGGAAAGAGTGTCTCTCTCTATGCTCAGGGTAGACCTGTCTTCTTTTCTCTCTCCAGTTCTCGAGTCGCGGCTTGCACCTCTCTGTTCATCTCTGAGTGTCTCTCTGACCCCACTTCTTAGTCTCTCTATACTGTCCCCCAGCTCTGGGCCAGGAAGGAGGGGGCTGGAGTCACATCTCAGCATTAACCACCACTTCTGTGCAGGGAACATTATCTTAATTGAGTCTCAGCTTGTTCACAGCCACGCAGGGCCATAAATAATGGATGTCCAAACGGACTGTAAACCCCAAGGCTGAACAGTGCTGCACAAATAGATGGCCGCTGGCTTCGGCCTTCGCCAAGGAGCTGGGTCTCCCTCTAAATAATGCATGGGCCAGGCCCACCCCAGCTAGATGCACAGGGCCTCTCGATGAGCAGTCTGGCCGTGCTGTGCTACGGGGCGGCATGGGGAGCTCGCTCGGCCACCGTCCTGTCCGCTGGTGTGAGGGCAGCGAGAGCTACCCAGAGAGGTGTCAGTACTGCACGTTTTCTTGGTAGGTGCCACTGCCGGCCACATCACAGCATAGGAAACTGACCCATTCTCCCTCTGTGTGCAGTGCCAGATGGTCTTCTAGTCTGTGGCTTTAATCCTGGGACGCGAATCCCGTGGCCGTCTGCTCACTGCATCCCTGATGGCCACACTGCTCTGTGTGTGCGCTCAGCCGCTGTGTGGAGAGCAGGAAGTTGCTGCCCACACCCGTGCTGTTTGCACAGCCTCCCCGTGAGGCTGCGGGACCAGGGCTGTTTGCAGACGCTAAGGCTGTTGGCTGCTTCTGGCCCCGAGACTCACTGGGTGCCTTTGCTAACACACACAGGGGGCTCCTCCCCCTTTGTCCTCATATCCCACCTGCCGCTCAGTGCTCCCCTCTGGCTCTGCCTGCCCCAGGCTCTTCCACTCTGAACCATGCCTGCCCCCTGCCCCATGTCAAAGGTGGCCCTGCCCCCACTCTCCTGTGTCATGGCTGTGCCTGGACATCTCCAGAGAGCGGATCCTGAGAATTATTAGCCTTGGAAGGAGAGGTTCCGGGGAGGGGCCCTGCGCAGCCCTGCAGTGCCGCTGGCTGGTGTTTTCAATGCCCAGGGCTCTGCTGTTACAGATCTGGGCAAGCGCAAGGTATTAATAGGCCTCCGAGCCGTGTTATTCTTGTTGGTTTTGTTTTGGATGCCTGTGGGGCAGATGATGGGAAGCAAGCTGTGGTTGTTTAGTGGTTTTTAACTTTAATGGCTTTGGTAATGTAGCTAAAGCCTGTTCAACTTCTTTTGTTGCTGGCATCCGAATGCCTGCAGCAGCAAATCCTCCCCCGGGTCAGCTGGTTACTTCTCTTCCAGGCCAGGCTCTGTGCTCACAGGTCCTTGGGACAGTTGAAGCCCTCAGAGGGGCGGGAGGAGGAGGGGTGGGGAGGAAGATGGCCAGAGTGGCTGGAGCCAAAAATGACAGCTTTTGCTCAAAGATGATGAGCTGTGCCCCGTGACAGGGGGGCATCCCCTCGGCTTCCCCTTGGTGTCCATGGGCTCGTGTTGACCTGTGCAGTGTTGCCTGGCAATACTACTAATGGCTGCTAGCAGGTGATGCACAGTTTCCACGAAACAGGCAAAGAAAATGAACTTTCAGAGACAGGCTCCAGTGTCCCAGCGCCATGTGCAGCAGTCAGTCTCTGGGCGGCCAGGCCCCCTCCGTCCACCCTCCTGCCACCTCCACTCCCTCAGCCCAGGACACTGCCCTCCCACCGGCCGGTCCCATGCTTTAGTGAGCTCCAGCAGCCCGGCCCATTTCCCCTTCACCGCTGAGCGTGTAACCAACATTGGCTGTTGTAATGGCAAACTAAACGATGCCCTAATACCCAGATCAATCTTCCTGTGAAATAACTCATTATTCAGGCTCCAATTGCAGGGGAGGGAATTAAGACAAGTCCAACAAGGAACTGCAACACCAGGTAGCATTCAGGGGATGCATGGGGAGAGGCGGGGAGCGGGGATAGCCAGAGAGGGGCCTGGGGCCTGCACAGGGGAGCCCCAGCCTGGGGTTCGGGGGGCCGGGGTGGGTCAGGGCAAGACAGCTGCCCTTTGCTTGAGATGAGAGGAGGCTGGGAGCGGGCACCACCTTTCCTATAAAAAGCAGGCAGAGCCAGTGACCAGCTCCAGGGCCACAACAGGAGTTGCTTTGTTTTGGGGAGAGCAGGCAGCTCTGGGCAGACAAAGAGCCTCAAAGGCTGGGGCCTGCATGGCACAGCTCCCAGGAGGTGGCTTCTGTCTCTAAAGAGCACTGCTCAGAGAACAAGGACAGTGGCCTTCCCACACGCAGGGGCAAGAGGAAGGAGGGGGAGCCCTGGTTCCCCAGGGGCATGCGGGGCAGCGGTCACGGACATGGCCAACAGCGCTGACGCGCATGGTGTGGAGTGGACCTCTTCTGGGGGCACCAGGGCATGCCAGGGCACAGCAGGTCAAGGGGGCTCCAGAAAAAGAAGGGGTGTTGTTCGGGCCTGTCTCCCCTCCCAATCCGACCCATTCATTCCTGCATCAGTCATTCGTCCATTCAACAAGCATCCCACGGTCTGCTCCCACGTTTCTGCCATCCTGCCTCAGGGGCCAACAGAAGAACACTGGGCAGAGCTGGGGAACCCCGGGAGCCAGTCCTAGCTAGCTGCGTGACAACTGGCCGCGGGACTGCAAGACCATCACCGGCACTTGGGACTGCAGCCTCATCTGAAACCCAGGAGGCGGGGAGAGGGCAGGCAGCCAGCCCTGCGGCTCGAGGTGTCTCAAGATGGAGCCGAGGGTGCCTTCCTGGGAGGAACAGGGCCTGGAATGAGTGTGGGGCAGAGCCTGGGCAGCCAGGGCCAAGGGTGCAGGGGGGAGGCGAGCAGAGCTGGAGAAATGGCTGGAGGGAAGAGCAAGAGAGAGTTCATGGGGGAGGGGAGGAGGAGTGGAGGAGGGAGGGAGGAGAAGAGAGGAGATCGTCCTCTAAAGAGTAAGAGAGAAAGTCCGTTCTCCCCAGACTTTTCCGCACGTGTGTTGGGGCATCTCCCACAGGGCAAGCACCATTCTCAGTCCTAGGGAACAAAGACTGACAAGACAGTTGCTCCCTGCCTCCCTAGGAACTCACGCTCATAGGAGAATTTGGGAAATGAGCAAAATAACCAATTATCAGCCAAGCCAGCGTCCCCCTCGCAAGGGGCTCTGATCTGCGTCATGGAAAATAGTATTAGCTGACACCCTGCGTGCTTCCGAATTTGATCAGTACAGCCACCCAGGAAGTCGGGCTGATCATCTCTTCTGTAGGTGAGGCAGCCGTGGCAGAGCCAGGATTCGAATTGGAGCAGCCTGGCGTCCGCTTGGCTACCTTGATCCAAAAGACACAAAGTAACAGTGGCTACACAAGAGAGAAGCTTATTGTAGTAGAAACTCAGGAGCCAGCCACACAGAAGGGGAACCCCTCCGTGCCAGGGACCTGAACCCTGCCTCTCCTATACCGCCCTTGCCTCTGTATGTGCCTTCCACCTCCTGGTCTCAAATGGCCCAAGCTCCAGTCTTTGCACGCACATTCCAGCTAACAGGATAAGAGAGACTAAGAAAGTTCTAGCTTCTTCCTTTCAGAAAGGCACCCCAGACATCACCCGCAACACTTCCCAGTGGCCGCAGCCTAGTCACGGGCGTAGTTACAAGGGAGCATGAGAGTGCAGTTGTGTGTGTGTGTGTGTGTGTGTCTGCTGTGTCCCAAGCCCTGTGCGGGGCTAAGCCTCCTGTTGCTATCAGTGAGGGAGAATGGATACTTTGTGCACACTGAGCATTTTCTCGGGACTTGAAATAGGCTGAGATCCAGAACAATGGAATTGATCCTCCAGGAGGTCAAGTGCCTGAAGCTGGGGTCTGGGCTTAGCATTCAGGGGTCAGAGTCCAGGGTGCTGGACCTGTCTAGATGGGGTGAGCTGCAGATGTCGTCAGTGGCACAAGGCAAGGCTAAGTGTGAAGACAACAGCTGTGCTGGCTGCCCAGACCCTGCCAACCTCCTGCGTCCTGGGCTGTGGAGCCTGAGGCAGGTCCCAGCCTGTAGGGGTGCTACATTTTGCAGCTGGGAGGTGTTGGGGCCAGGGGACAATGAAGCCAGGCAGCTCGTTAGTCCAGACCCAGGACCCTGAAGAAGGCACTGGTGGACAGCGTCAGGTGCATGACCAACGACAGAAAAGCCTGGGCCCTTCCCGTCTGGAATAGGTGCTCTGTGCCAACAGCAGAGCTGCGCCACCCCAGAGAGTGGAGTGGGAGGGCAGGGGCCAGGAAGCTGGCGATAGCAAGCCCCCTCTGCCATGGGACTGGGATTCCAACAGGAGAATAAAGCTTGGGAGGCAAAACAAAGCTATTCTGCTGAATAAATGCCCTGTATTAAGGCAGCCAGAATAGCGATGAATTAAACATCAGGTCTGAATGAAGGGAAAACGCTGTGATTTATAATTGCTTAGGCAGGAGGCAGCCGAGGAGAGAGTCGGAGGCCCCGCCAGGAGCCTGCCTTCCCCATACAGCCTCGGAAGCCCCAGGAGAAGATGTGGGCTGTGTTCAGAGTGTGGAGACGGCCATGGAGTCTTCTAGAAAAGGAGGCAGCCCAGAGGGGAAGGAAAGAGCCCAGCTGCTCGGCTCAGCTCTGTGTGACCTTGGCTAAGTCCCCCAGCGTCGCTGGGCTCCTTGGCCTGTCGTCTGGCGGGGACCAACACCTGCCTCATCTCACGTGGCTCTGGGGAGGGTAAAGGGATAGAACAGATGACAGAGGGTTTTGCAAATGCAAAGTGTCGTTGTTGCTTTCCGGGCTCAGCCTCCCTGCAGAAGCAAGGCTTCTCCGAGGCCATCACTCGTCAGCGCTGGAGAAGGCAGTGGGGGAGAAAAGCGAGATGTATGGGCAAGTCCACCCTTGGAAGTGGCACTCAGAGACACTGCGGGAACAGCACCGTGCCAGGCAGCTGTGTCTTCTTGCAGGGCGGTTGCTGCAGTGAGCAGGGAGGGTTCCATCCTCGTCCCAGCCTGCCCGCGGCTTGGCATGAGCGCCCAAGCAAGGCTGTGTAACTTTTCAGGCTCCTCAGTTCTTGTGTGTGAACCCAGCATGGCAATAGCATCCCGCCTCAGATGTCCTCATGAGGAACAAGGAGCAGGTGCAAGGGTGACACGTGCATGCTGGCCTGGAGCATGCAAAGTGCCTGCAATCGCCAGCTCTCAGGAGGTGTCAAACCCCCAGGGGCTGGCTTCACAGGCTCCCGGGTACTGCCCAAGCCTGGAGATTCCTCCCTGTTCACAGGCAGATTCCCGTTCCGTGGGTGGGAGCCTCGGGCAGGAACCCTGCAGGTCTAACCAGCTCGCTCCCAGGGTGTGCGCTGATGCTCCTGGGCCCGGGACCCCCTGCCAAGAAGCAGGAGGTGAAAGGATGCTTGGGCTGGACGTGATGGCACCTGCCTCACCCAGGGCGGATGTTTGGCTATTTCCGGAGGCTGCTGGGTCAGCAGGTCTGTGCGGCTCCACTCTGGCCTTGCCTCCTCCCAACACCCACACTATCCAAAGCCTCTGGCCAAGAGGGACCAGCCTTGTTTTTTAACAGGCAGGACCTTCTCAGCTTACGGAGAAACACGCAGGAGGCTCAGGCTCCTAGGAGTCTGGCCATGGTCTTCTTGATCTATTAGAAATGACACTGAAATCTATTCCTAAAAATTCCCAGCAGCTCTGCATGGGAGGAGGCCGCTGGGAGAAAGGGTGAGTGGGTGGCCATGGCTCCCTGCTGACTGCCCCAGATCCTGCCAGCCTGGTGAGTCGGTCCCCGGTGGGCCGGGTGGCCTGGGGCGGCCTCGCTGTCCTGAGCCTGTCTTCCTCAGCAGTAAGCAGGATCAGAGAAGCCTGCCTTGCAGCCCAGCAGAGAGGCCTCTGCAAAGCATTACACAGCGGATACAGCAGAAGCTCGGTTCTATTTCCTAAGATGCACTGGCCCATGTGGGTACTTGAAAAAGCCCGGGGAAGTGGCAGGCACCTGGTGCAGCGGTTAACTCACCGCCTGGGGATGCAGGCATCCCCTACTGGAGTGCCTGGTTCAAATCCCACCTACTCTGCTTCCAACCCAGCTCCCTGGCGTTGCACACCCCGGGGAGCAGTAGGTGATGTCACTCATGTGAGAGACCCAGATGAAGCTCCTGGCTCCTGACTTCAGCCTGGGCCATCCCTGGCTGTTGCAGGCATTTGGAGAATGAATCAATGGATGGAAGAGTTCTCTCTCCATCTGGCTGTCTTTCAAATAAAATGAAAGTAAATTTTAAAATATTTTAAGTGCATGGGAAATTACTGTTATGAAGAAACCTTGCATTGATCTCAAAACTTTTTGCATCAGAGTAAACTGAATGTTTAATTCTATTTTCTGCAAACTTTGTGAAGAACCTTCATATAGTCGCAAACATCCAGTTGTCAGTAGCAGTTATCTTGGGGGAGAGGGAGGATGAGCAGGACTCAACATTGGGAATTTCTAGATTTTTTTACTTAAAGAAATAATGAGCAGGCACTAATTATGTAATCAGAAAAGGCTCTGTTTCAAAAAAATCTGCTTTAAAACCGTGTGGTACCCAGCCTGAGGAGAGAGAGCTTTCAGTCTGGCCCCTCCTGGCCAGCAGAGAACACAGGATGTGGCTGGGGCTGGGCGAGAGGCTGCTCACTGAGCGAGGCAACCACGGGCAAGTCCCTAGAGCGCGCTGATCCCCCCGGTTCCTCATCCATGAAAGGGGAATGGTTTCCCCAGAACCAGGAGGCCAGCACCAGGACAGCACATGAGGACTGAGTGGCAGTGCCCTCCCCCAACCTAGAACCCTGCCCCAGAGAGGAGAAGGAGGGCAGTGTGTGAGTGGGGGGGCTGGGGGCCCTACCCGGCTGCCGAGGGTAACACGGAATGCTCCCCCAGCGGAGGCTCCTCCAGTCCACAGAAGACAGGAGCAGCCTATTGCTGGGTGGAGACCCAGCCCTGGTTACCCTGCACGCCACACTGCCAACGTGCAGGTCTCTGAGCTCCTGCTCATGCTGTTCCCACCTCCATCACACGGCCACTTCCTACTCACCTGTAAGGAACCCCCCAGAAACCTACCCTGCGTCCCCCACAGCAGCCGAGGGCAGGAGCCGCCAGTGGACGCTCCATCAGCTGCGCCCTCCAGCATCCCTGGACTCGTCCCAGCACCTGCACAGCGGTTGTCGTCTCCCCTGCGAGAGTGGGAAGTGAGCAGATCCGGGCCTTACTCGCCTGTCCATCTCCAGCGCCTGGCACGGTGCTGAGCACGTATTTTGAAGCCTCCTTTTTTCCTAGTACACCTTTTGGCAAGAAGCCCTTACATTTCCTCCTGGTTTCCTGGTCTACAAAGAGGGAGAGGGCTGGAGAGCCGCCGGGGTGGCGGTGAGTGCCTGGTGCCCTCTAGCGGCCAGGTGCAGAGGCGGCGGCCGCATCCCTGTGGGAGGAAGCGGGGAGGGCCAGGTGGGACTCAGCACCGCGGTAAGGTGGATGGGCGGCCCCAGGAACAAGCAGGTGAGGAGTGCGTGGTACTGGCTGTTTCCCTAGATCAGCCGGGCGTGGTCTTCTCCCCTGCGTCTCCGTGGGAGTGTGGGGCTTGGCTTGGAAGCACAGGCAAAGCTGGAGGAAGCCCAGAGGGTGCCCCCTAGTGGCGAGCAGCAGCAGCCACGTGGAGGTGTGGCAGCAGTGCTGGGGACACTGCTGTGTGTCTCCTGCGGGGACATTGACAGAGAGCTGAGAGCCAAGAGGCCCTACAGCTAGGGGCCAGGGACCAGTTTTCTCCTGTCGTCTCTGAGTGCCAGACCCTGGGCAGGCCCCTCTCCTTGCTGGCCAGTGACACCAGTGAAGCTCTCGGGCGCCTCTGCACTGTAGGCCCCTCCAGGGCTTCATATTCCCCAGGCCCCCTTGGACCTGACCCTTTGTGGGATGGGGGAGGGGACCCACCGGGGCGCTAAGAGAAGGGGCTGATCAGCCGCCTCCCCTCCATCACTCTTCAGCCAAGCCTCACTTCCTGGCTGCTAGCTTTCTTGCTGCTCATGTTCCCTCCCCGGGACCAGGGAGCTGCTGTTAGTGGCCCCCTGCCTCGCTCCCCCTCAGTGGACTCCCAACTCCCCCAGGCTTTTCCTACAGGTTCTATTTTTTTTTTTAACTTTCCATCATTGCTCCAATGGCTCTGGCTCCTGTCCAGAACCTCCAAATCCTTCTTAAATGTGACAGCTAAAATTAGATGCCTGGAGAAGGCCAAGTGCAGTGGGCTGATCACACCCTGCCTTGCACCTGCTGCTTCCTCCTCTCCGGGCCCCTTCCCAGCCTGGAGCAGGCTGGCCATCCACTCAGGACCTTGTTAGGCCCCTGGGTGTCCTCCCCGCCCCCTGCATGGATGAGGCTCCTGTTGAACAAGAGTGTCTTGCCCGGCGTTTTCCCCACCCTGAATTTTTTGGGTCTGTCAATGTCTCCTGCTTCGTGCTCCCAGCAAGTTTTCCTTCCAGGTCCCCAGTATCAGCCAGGGTCTAGTTCTAAGATGCGCTTAACTGGTCTCTGTGTATTCGTTTCTTTGCTTGATCACGCACTGAATGTCCGCTGCACTTCCTGCCGGCCGCCATGCAAAGGGCAGTCCCTGGGATCCATGAAGACCTCGGTCTTAGGAAAATTGAAATGGGACGAGGGCTGCCCAGGGACCCATGGAAGAATATAAGAGGGACTCTGGTTGGCTCTCTGGGGGAAATCATTATGGCAGACGGCAACTGTTTCAGTAATTCAGGCTTTGCTGTGCCTGAAAATAATTAACTTCCAAATCTTCATAGCTCAATGCAAAAGAGTTTTCTCTCTTGCACAGATGATTCCAGTGCAGACTGTGTTTCTCCCCCGGGCAGCCCTCCTCTCTTTCTCTCTCGGGATCCCTGTCTTGTGTGCCGTGTCACCAGGCTTCCAGGCCACTGTGGCAGGGAAAGGAGGACTTGGAGAACCCCTCCCTGTGATAGCCTTGGCCCAGGAAAGACCCCTGTCAGCCCTGCTCGAATCCCACTGGCCGGAAGGGGTCGCATGGTCCCCAGGGAACCGCAGGGGAGGCTGGGAGATGGAGCCTAGCCGGCTGCTCTGGGAGAGGATGAGGGTGGTAGACATGGAGTGTGCATTCTGCTACGCATTCACCCTTCCCTTGCTCTGTGTCTGTGGGCTGTGGGGTGCCAATCCCTGCAGGCTGCCCGCCGCACACTCCGAGTCAGCTCATCCTGACTCCTGCGGGCGGGGTGCAGGTGAGAGAAGCAGCAGTAGGGTCTGCCCCTCCCCAACCAGGGCCAGCTTCTCTGACGGTGCCCCAGCCTCCACACGCTGCAAACACCCTATCCTCTTTCTCTTCCTCCCTCTCCACCCACCCCCTCCCCCAGCCTTAGAGCTGACAATGGCTTCCTGGGCTTGCCAATTTCTAAGTCTTGCTGTCCCTCTTGGCTCCTCCCACACCCGTATAACCAGGCCAGTGCCTTGCCTTCCCTCTTTCGCATCCTTGATTCTGTTTTGCTGTTGAGACCCTGACCGATGGACCTTCTGCAGGGAGGGGGCTCCTGGGCAGGGAGTGGGTGCTGATTGACGTGGGGAATTTGAAGAATCGTGGTCTTCCCTGATCCTTCCTTGTGGTCTCGAACATACACGTTCACCCTCCTGAGGGCTGGCTCCTCCCAGTGGGTCCTTGGCAGTGCCAGAGGGCTGGCTGCACACTGGGACGAGGTCCCGCTGCTGCCTTCCGGGCTGGTCCTGGGGCAGTGAGGGGAGGCAAGTCCTCCCAGTTAGAATCCCCAGGAGGCTCCTGCGGGCCAGGCCTGTGTGGGCCCCTCTGTCGCTGAGCCCCATGTTGGGACGCCTGCAGGGGACGTGTTCTGGTGCTGCAGGGCCTTGCAGGGTCACATCCATCACCCCCAGGAAGGCGCCCAGCTCCTCAGCCCCGGCGGCCGCCTTGCTCGGCCCATTCATCCCTGCCCAGCGCCCAGCTGGCCGCCCCAGCAGTGCAGGCAGCAGAACAGCTCTGAGGCAGGGAAATAAATAAAATCAGGAGCCATAAATAAACCCTCCGGCCTCACGCAGGGTGAACAAGCAGGCCCCTGGGGAACTGGGCTCTGCTTCCAAACAAGTGATTCAATCCCACATCAACCCGGCCAGGACTGGGGGTCCAGGACGAAGGAGAAGATCAGAAAATTCTAGCAATCCAAGGGTCTCGGAGGAGAATCAGGGGGCTTTTGTAGTGCCTGGCCCCCAGTTCGGTCTCCTGTGGTGGGTTTTCCAAAATTCTTGAAGCCAGACCCCTGGCCTCCCCAGCCAGGGCCAGGGCCGACTCGGTGATGTTGGGTGGGGCTGGGCTCCTTAGAGATGCCCAAAGCAGCCTCCGTTCGGAAGCGCCACACTGCACTGCTGAGGGGCCAGGGTTTCTAAGAGCAGGGCCCAGGGGTTCCTCCACAAAAAGCAAATCCCAGAGCTCTTTTCCCAATGCACAAAGCAAAGGCAGTTAATGAACGGCACCTTTTGTACCGGCAGCCTCCGCGCCATACATTTCCTTTTTCTTTTGGCACCTGCTGCTGCAGGCCTGCCCGTGATGGAAGAAAGCAAGGTGAACCAAGCCTCTCCCCCTCCCCCCGCAGCCACGGCTCACGTCTGCTTGAATGGCTATTTCTTTTGGGTTTTGGTGAGCCCAAGACTTGGAACCAGCGTTTCTGTGTTGTGTTTCTAGCACAAATTTCCTTGAAGGTGACATTTCAAGGCAGTCCGAGCCGCGGTGGACTGGATCAGCACTCCCCTCCAATCCCCTTTAGGGAAAAGTGGGTTAGGTGGTGGTGAATGAGATTCTGTCTCTGCTTGAGCCTCATCTTGCGGGTGGTGCCGCCCCACTGGAGGTCAAGGCCTTAGGTCACAGAGTGAGCCTGCCCAGGAGTGAGTGAAGGCCGGTACCACTGCTAGTGAGACACGGGACCTTGAGCTTCAGTTTCGCCATGACCCCGCGGGCCTGGCCTTTCCCTAGGAGATGTGTCTCAACCCCTTCCCATGCTTAAGGATGGCATCCCTGCAAACTGCTCACCTGAGAACGTGTGCGCCAGCCAGAATGGATGAGCCCATTTCCTGTGCGACTTGGGCAGGAGCCCAGGCTCATCTGCCCCCCGGGGCCAGCACTGAAGTCCAGCTTGGATGTGGCTGCGAGATCACCTTGGGAAGGCAGGGCCCCTCTGCCCAGCTCTGTTGGGTGCAGTGTGGGAGGGAGCAGTCAGCCGCTCCTTGGGAAGAATGTGTGTTGTGTGTTGTGTGTGCCTGTGCCTGGGTTCATCACGTGTGTGTGTATGTGTGTGTATTTTGGGGTAGGCGTTTTTAGCAGAGAAATAAGAACACAAATGCCTTGTCCAGAGCCAGAGACCCCCAGATCCTGGCTGGGACCCTTGGACCTCTTGCCTTCTGCACCTGCCCCACCCGGATCCAGTGCTGCCCCACCCCCACCCAGCCTTTCTCAACACCCACAGGCAGGAAGAGCTGCTGTTTTCAAAGGTCTCCCATTCCTGGCTCTCATGTGTCCAGGTCACTTTACGCCATCCTCCATTAAACCAGGGTGGCCCCAAAGGACCCCAGCAGGAGAGGAGGTGGGGCCAGGGCCCTGAACTTCTCCCGGTTGTCCCCAGGGAGCCATTCTGAATGACTCAGCCCGTGTGGCCTCCAGGGCTTCTCCCTGAGCACCACCCAGAGGGTCCCCGCAGCACTCCTAGTGTCCCTGTTTCTTCTATAGCATGTCTCTTAAAGGTGATGTATTTGAAAGGCAGAGTTACAGAGAGAGGGGGAGAGACAGAGAGAGGGCTTCTATCCACTGGTTCACCCGCCCCTAATGCCTGCAACAGCCGGGGCTGCACCAGGCCAAAGCCATGTTCCGGCAACTCCATCTGGGTCTCCCATGTGGGTGGTGGGGGCCCATGTGCTGGGGACATCATCCACTGCCTCCCAGGTGTGTTAATGCAGGGAGCTGGATTGGAAGCTGAGTGGCCGGGACGCCAGTCAATCATTGAGATGAGCTGCAGCTGAGCCCGTCCCACCCACAGGGCTCCCCACAGCCCCTTGGCACAGGTTTGTCCCTGAGTTGGGCTCCCACAGTGGCTGCGTGCATCTTTGCCCAGTGCCCACACAGTGGACAAGGTGAGCGAGGAACCCGTGTGGCTTGGGAGAGTGGACTACCCGGGGACCCAGCACCCCACAAAGACGGCCATCTCTAGGTCCTAGCGAGATGCGTTCATCCCCAGAATGCCTTCCCCCCCCAACAATGCTGACACACAGCGTGGGGGGAGGCAGCTTTCGGTGCTGTCTCTGAGCCGGCGCCCCTGGAGGGGTCAGGGCCCACTCTCCACGCCTCCCACCCACCAGCTGGCTCCTGAGACACAGGCGCGGCTAATTTTACAGCCGGAGTGCGGCTGCCAGGATGGAGCCCTCCTGCTCTGGGGCTGCTGTGTTCTGTAGGATGCAGGGCTCCTGTCTGCGGGGTGGCAGAGGCGTGGTGCGGTGAGCGAGGGGGCCCCCCTCTTCCTGGACCACGTCTGTCCCCACTGCCGTGATGCCATTCCCAGGCTCAGCATCAGCGCTTCATTCTCTGGGGGTTTGGGTTTGGGAGACCCTAGAATTTCAACATCCCTGAGAGCGAGCCAGCCAGCGAGTGAGCGAGCAAGCAATTTCAGTAATTACCGGTACATTTCTTCAGGGAAAATGACTAGGACAGAAGATGATAAGTGCCTTCGTCAGCACGGGCAGCCATCGCAAGAGGCTAGGGACTGGGCAGTCTGAATTGGGCAGCTCCTGGGGGCTGGGGAGAGCTCTGGTTCTGCCTTGCTTTGAGTCAAAGCCTTGTCACTGTGACCTCACACAGCACACAGAGACCCCCACTCCGCCCTGTGCTTCTTCCTCTCCTTGTGAGCCCAGCCATCCCATCCCGAGGGACCTCACATCTGAGCCTCCTTCTCCAAGGCCCCAGCTGCAGTACCATCCCACGGAGTGGGGGTGGGCCCAGAGGGAACACAGGGCTTCTGGAAGGGCAGGGTGGGGTCACAATTCAGTCCACAGGGGGACCAATGCCCTGCTAACCTGAGGCTCCCGGCCAAAACAATCAGACAAACCACGTGTTTGCAAAGTGCCTCGTATCCTCTAAAGGGCACCATGTGTATGGTTGTTCAGGTTGTGTACTGCGTAAACCTCTGGGTTGTCAGTCACGTCAGAGACCTTGTAGGCCTGCAAGCTTCATACGACCATTTTATGTCAGATGGCCATGCTATGTCTTGTTCTAGGACAAATAGCTTATTGGGATAATGAGCAAATAGATAGCAATAGGACATGTTGAGGGAAGGTTCCTTTGCCTCGTCCACCTCAAGGCAACATGTACACTACACCGGTCCTTCTGCCAGGTCTTCTTTAAAGGTCCTCCTGCAAGATAATTCTATGGTTGCTCTGGGCCCACTTTCCTGGTGAGGAAGCCGAGATGGGTGGTCCCGAGGTAATCCAGTGCATAGCTAAGGAACCAGTGACATGTGAGGCAAGGCCCAGCTCCAGCCACGTTCGTCGGTGCCCTGGCTGCTCTAGGCATGGGCCTGTGTCTGGTTCCTTCACCTTCTGTGAAATGTTTCCACTGGGGCACTCTGCTGAGTGTCCACGTCTCAGCTCAGTCCTGGGAGCCCCGGTCCTGTCTAGCCACATGGAGCTCCCTGGCGTAGGAGCTGAGAGCAGCCACCCCTGGGCACATCTCACCTTGAGGGTCAAGGCTGGACAACAGTGGCAGAGGCCACTCTGGAGCCTGGGGGTTGACTTTGTTGGAATTTAGGAGGTGGGATGGGGGAGGGGAGGCCCCCGAGTGGTCTCCTAAGTGGGGTCTCACTCCTGCACCTGTATGGGGGCCCACTGGGAGATGAATAGGCAGCCTAGGTGGGGCGTCCTCAGGTTCTCCTTTGCATTAATTAATGGATTCCTTACAGAACAGCACGGGTAGGAAGGGTTTTGAACTTCTCTTAGGTGAATTTGTGAATGAGTGCTTTCTGGTGGAGGTATGATATACAGAGTAGAAAGCTTACACACCTTGAGTGTCTAGCTGGGGGAATTCTTACTTGTGCACACACCTGTGTAACCACCTCTCTGGTTGGGATGGAGGGTTTGAGCCTTGCCCCTCGCCACAGGCTGCCGGTCAGCAGCCAGTGTCCCGATTCTAGCCACCCAATGTCGCTCTCCCTCCCCTGAGCTGTGCGTCTTTGGGCCTGGTGCAAAGATGGGATGGTTGGTGAGGTGCCTGGTGAGAAGTAGCCATGCTGGCGCTGTGCAGTTTCGCCTGGGTGACTGTGCCACCAGTTACCCACCCATGCGGTTGTGCAGGAGCTTGGCTTGTTGCAAGTCCAGTAGTTGTGAAGCCTCGTAAACCTGCATTTAGGTGGGCACGCCCTCGTTCCCACAGAGTAAACACCCAGCAGTGGCAGCGGGGGCTTAGTGGGGGTTTCGCAGGGACCTGAGCGCACCGACCTCCTCTGGTCTTGGAAGCTGGACAGGGTCAGGCCTGGAGAGTACTTGGGAGGGAGAGGGTTTGCAGAGTGGTGAGTTTTTTGGTGGGGCTGGGGGATGTGAGAAGGTCCGAGAGACATGTTTCTAGTGTCTGTTGCACCTACTAGTGACCTTGGGTTCCCCATGTGCCCCACCTCTGAGTCTGTTTTCTTCATCTATGAAATGGGGCTAAGGCTGTGTCCCTCACATGGGCAGTGGGCAAGACAGTGCTTGCCGAGCACCTGTCAAGTCCTAGGAACGCTCAAGACACTCAGAGTTCCGCCCGCCGCGCCTCCCTACTCTCAGCCCAGCCTCTCCCTTGGGAAAGGGCGTCCTGACGTCTGTGAGAGTGCTCAGGGCCCCCAAGCTGGCGTGGCACCGGGGGAGAGCCGCTGCCATCAGAGCTGGCCCTCCACAGTAGACGCATGTGGTGCATTCCCCGTCTTTGGAAATGCTCCTGTGAGCTGTGCCGCTCTGCGGGAGCGGCTTGTGCCAGTGTCGCGTTCCTGTCCCTGACCCCAGCTCCAGCTCCAGCCCAGGATAACTCGCACAGCGCAAGCCTGGCCACGTGCAACCTTTCCCGAGGATTATGAGCCCAGAAGAGAGGGGCTCTTGCCTCTTTTGAAAGGTTCCAGGTGGAGGGGAGTTCAGAGTCCCCAGCCCTGGATCTCTGACGTGAAGGTCACAGGTGAGTGACATGTGGCCTGTGTCCTGAGTTCCGATCCAAGCCGTGCTGGGTCTTCCCCTCCCCTCTCTCGGGCTGCATCTACCCAGCCCTTTCCCTTGCACCCAAACTTCCCAAAGGATGCTCCCTGCTGCTGCAGCTGAGGGCGGGGACCACAGAGGCAGCTCCCAGCTCTGTGTGGGCTTCGGGGAGCTGGAGGGCTCATCATTGCTCTGGGATGTATGCCCCTTTCTTTGGCACAGTGTAGAGGTTGATAGATTCTCCCCTGGTCCTCAGTTTAACACAGGGAAGAGAGCACATTCACTCCATTCGCTCTGTAGGCGATCCAACTCCAGCCACGGTTTGTTTCCAGCAGCCTGTGGATGGCGTGGACTTGTGGCTGCAGGGGGATCAGCCCTGCTTGGCTGCTGCCTACCTGGGTGGTCTCTGAAAGCTCTTAAAATACATGCCCAGTGCTGTTGCCCAGGGGTAGGTGGGTGGGGAGAAAGAGAGTCTCACACCAGACAGGATGGGGCACAGGAGGAGGAGGGTTCTGTTCGTTCCTGCTCTGTCCCTGAGGGACACCTGGTGGCCCCCAAGTCAGCTGCGGGACCTGCCCACTGGGAGAGGGCTGTCTGAACACCAGCCACAGAGTCCTTCCCCTCTCCCTGTGTGTATGTCCATTGCCACGGAGCCTTGTGTGTGCTCACTGGCGGTGGGAGGGGAGTATGTACTTTGTCTCTTGACCCTGGGCTTGCCCATGAGGTATTTGTGGGTAAGACCCAACTGATGCTCTGCTTGAACCTGCACCCTTGCTGTGAGGCCATGAAGAGGCCAGCTTGCAGGACGGCTGACCCCTGGAGCAGAGCCGAGCCTCCGGGGACCAGAAGAACCACCTAGGGGAGTCCCGCCTCCTTCTCTGCCCCACCCCCAAACGTGTAGGACTCCCAGCTTCTGCATTTGGGGCTGGCTTGGTAGGTAGCTGAGAGCAAATGACCCTGCTGCAGGTGCAGGCCAACCAGGTGGAGAGAATGCTCACACGACAAGGGAGAATCGAGTCCATCCCCATGGCTCCAGGGAAGAGCCTTAACCTCAATGGAACATCTGAGGAGCCACACAAACAGTCAGAGAGGGTGCCTATCTTCTGGCTTACTCCCCAGGGCTTGGCCAGTCTGAAGCCAGGAGCCAGTAATTCAATCCAGACCCTCCACGTGGGAGGCAGGGACCAAGTGCTTAAGCCATCACCGCTGCCTCTCAGGATCTGTGTTGGCAGGAAGCCGGAGCCGGAGCCAGAGCCAGAGCCGGAGCTGGGTACTGAGCTCACTCTGTTGTGGGCTGCAGTTGTCCCAGCTGCTAACTACACACCCGCCCTACATACAATTCCACTCTACTCCAGTAAACCCACCTCAACTGGTTCAGTGACTGCACTAGCGGTGTCAGCGGGAGCCTTGCGGAAGCAAACACAAAACTCTTTCTATTTAGAATTATTATTTTTATTTTTGACAGGCAGAGTGGACAGTGAGAGAGAGACAGAGAGAAAGGTCTTCCTTTGCCGTTGGTTCACCTTCCTATGGCCGCCGCGGTAGCGCGCTGTGGCCGGTGCACCACACTGATCCGATGGCAGGAGCCAGGTGCTTCTCCTGGTCTCCCATGGGGTGCAGGGCCCAAGGACTTGGGCCATCCTCCACTGCACTCCCTGGCCACAGCAGAGAGCTGGCCTGGAAGAGGGGCAACTTGGACAGGATCGGTGCCCCGACCGGGACTAGAACCCGGTGTGCCGGCTCCGCAAGGCGGAGGATTAGCCTAGTGAGCCGCGGCGCCGGCTTAGAATTATTTTTATGTATTTGAATACAGAGTGAAAGGGGATTGGGGAGAGATCTTCCACCCACTAGCTCACCCTCCAAATGGCTGCAATGGCTGAGGCTGGGCCAGGCTGATGCTGGGAGCCAGGAACTTCTTCCAGGTCTCCCACGCAGGTGCAGGGGCCCAAGCACTTGGGCCATCTTCTGCTGCTTTCCCAGGTGGAAGAGGAGCAGCCACGACTCAAACCAGCATCCATAGTGGATAGCAGCACTGCAGGTGGTGGCTTTGCCCGCTACACCACAGTGCTGCCCCTACCCTCAACTTCGCTGAGAAGCATACTTCAGACACAGATCTCAAAGCACTCCCATGGGTAATACAGTAAAGAACGTGAGCTCACAGCCTAAAAACACCAGATCCAGAAGGAAACCAGCCAGAACGCACAAGAGTTATGAGAAGCTAAGCTAAGGATCAGGTCTTCAAAGGTGGCAGTGTTATCGGCAGTCCCCCAGGCTGTGTGCGTGTGGACCTGTAGAGGTCCGGTGTGGGAACCCACTCCGGTGATCACAGGGCCCAGGTGAAGCCTGCACACTGCAGGACCACGAGAGCAGCCGAGGGGACTCAGTCTGTCTGGGTGAGGCAGAAGACCTGGGATGGGGAGGCACAGCCTCTGCTGTAAGGGCCAAAGGCCCAAGATGAAGGAGCTCCAGTGTCCCAGGATAGGGGAAGATGATGTCCCAGCTCAGAGAGGGGGAGGGGAGAGAGGAGAGAGAGAGAGAGAGAGAGAGAGAGAGAGATAGTCCAGCTGCTGGTTCATTCCCCAGATGCCTACAACAGCCACGGCTGGGCCAGGCCAAAGCCAGGAGCCTGGAAATCCCTTGGGGGGGGGGGGACCCAAATACTTGAGCTTCCCGGTTTGCACATTAGCAGGAAGCTGGAATCCGAAGCTGATCAGGACTCAAACCAGGCGCTCTGATGTGGGGTGTGGGTGTCCCAGGGCCATCCTAGCCATGGACTCGGATACCTGTCCTGGTAACAACTCACTAAGACACCTGACCCACTTCCTTCCTTCCTTCCTTCCTTCCTTCCTTCCTTCCTTCCTTCCTTCCTTCCTTAATATTCATTTATCTGAAAGGGAGAGAAAGAGAGAGAGAGAGAGATTGTCTTCTCCTCTGCTTTCTTTTTTTAAAAGATTTATTTATTTATTTGAAGGGCAGAGTTTCAGAGAGGCAGAGGCAAAGAGAGAGAGAGAGAAAGAGAAAGCGAGGTCTTCCATCTGCTGGTTCACTCCCCAGATAGCTATAATGGCTGGAGCTACACTGATCCAAAGCCAGGAGCCAGGAAGAGTTTCTTCCAGGTCTCCCACATGGGTGCAGGGGCCCAAGGACTTGGACCATCTTATACTGCTTTCCCAGGCCACAGCAGAGATCTGGATCAGAAATGGAGCAGCTGGGACTTGAACCGGCACCAATATGGGATGCCGGCACTGCAGGCGGTAGCTTTACTGGCTACGCCACAGCGCCGGCCCTGTCCTCTGCTTTCTTGTCCCCTCTCCCACTGCCCACGTTGGTGACGGTGGTCATCACTCCATCTACCGAATCAGACGCCAACCTCTTCCAGGAATGCCCCCTGGACACAGGAAGAAGTGTCCCACCCACGGCTGAGCATCTCCAACCCGGTCAAGCCAACACCCAGGAAAGAGGAGCAGGTCTCCTGTGGTGTAGGAGCCAAAGGGGACTGAAGGCGTGGCACAGCTCTGCACAGAAGAAATCAGTGTAACTTGCACACATGCAAAGCCTAAATGCAACAACACTCGGAAGCAGCAGGAAGCACGAGGCTTCTTCCTGAGAAACGGAGAAAGCTGGGTTTCTCTGAATGCACATTTTTTGAAATCCACAGGTTCTTGTTTTCAGGAACTTCCTGACGGCCCGGTGTAGCCAACACAGACACTGCCAAAGCAAGCGTTTGTGAACCGGAAGATAGCTCGGAATCGGCCCCACGGCCACAAGTACCTCTGGGAAGCTGAGTGGCAGCCGGGCTCCAGCCAACAGCGCCCGGTTACCTGCAGCGAGATGGGCAGACAGAGAAGCACCGGCCGGTCTGTCCCGCTGGGCTGGGCCTCGGTGGCAAAGCCCCAGTCCTCGAGAGGCGGCTGGGAAGTCGCAAGGCTGGGCCTGGGAGTCAGGGTGTTAGCAGACAGCAGTGGCAACTCTGGGGGCAGGCGCTGTGTCACAGCTGGTAAAGCAGCCCATGGGCACGCTCGTCCCCTGTCGGAGCGCCAGTGATCGGGCCCTGCCTCTGCTTCAGATCTGCTGATGCACCTGCGAGGCGGCAGAGGGTGACCCAAGCTCTCGGGCCCCTGCCACCCACGTGGGAGATCCACATGGAATCCCCGGCTCCCCGCTTCAGCCTGGCCCCACTCTGGCTGTTGCAGGCATTTGTGTAGTGAACCAGCAGTTGGAAGATCTCTCTCTCTCTCTGTGTCTTACAAATACTTAAATAAAATAAATCTTTAAAAACAAAAGAGCAGAGAATCTGGAAGCAGATTGACTGCCTTATGACCAGGCTTTACCAGCTAGTAATTCATAATCTCGGTCAAGACATCACATCGCTGCTTGCCTCAGTTTCCCCATCCAGGAAGTGGGCTAACAATAGGACTTATATGACTATCCTGAGGGTTCTGCAAATTAGTGTAGGTAAAAGGGCTCAGAGAGGGACAGCTCATGTCAGCGATCAGCTGTTTCATACGAAAGAGCAGGAGCCAAGCAGGGAACCAGGGAGCGGAATAGTGGGGGTGGGAGGGAGGTCTCAGGAGGAAGATCACCCGCCAGTGGTTGGACTGGAGCACACAGCCTCCGGAGCCAGGCCTTGCTCTCTGCTGGCCGCGTGGACCTGCCCCAGGCTTGGGGCAGGCTGTGCCCCTGTTGGGCGTCCCTGGCGATGGATACGGAGACAGCGTCCCTGCCCGCAGAGCCAAAGGTCTCTTGGCCCTGGCCTGCCCGCGGGTGCTCCAGCGCCCCGAGGCCACAGTCAAGTTCAAACTCTGGAAGATCCCGGCAGCGTTGTTGGAGCAGTAAAACTAGCGAGGCATCCTGCAGCTGCTTAGACGCGCAAAGAGAGTTTCCCCCGCCCTGAGCCACCACACGCAGCGTTTAATTAAAACCTCAGGAACAACGCGCGGGAGAGCACAGGGTTGCAGGGGCGGGGGGTTGCGGAGGCAGCCGCTGGCTGGTCAGCGCCGAGGCCCAGCAGTGCGGGTCCTCTCCCCCCCCCCCCCCGCGCCTGCCTCCCCGCCTCCTATTAGCTTCAGAGAATGGCGCAGGATCTCCAGCCAAGGACTGGAGTTCTCCGAGCCCCAGGGTCCTCCTGGGGAACAGGAAGATGGGGATTCCTCCTTAGCTGAGCGACTGTGAGGATGGAAGGAGACGCAGCGGAGACCCCCAAGGCTCCCACCTGCTGAAGGTTCCCCGGGCAGGGCCACTGAGCGAATCTTGCAGCCTGGAGGGGTTGCCAGAAGCCACCTCTCAGATGTGTTCTGCCGGCCACTGCAAGGCTCCGAGGTGCACGGGGGCTTACAGGGTTAACGCGAGCTCCTCTTGGTTTCCGGACACTTTTCTTGGTTCTGCTTCACCCCTCAGCATCCTTAGGGCACTCTCTGGAAGACACTGAGGTGTCGTAAGATTTCTTACTCTCTCCCAGGCCATTTCTCACCTGAAAAGCAGGGCTCACGCGAGGGTGCGGCTGCCTGGCAGTGGGCTGTGAAGTTTAAGAGGTTCTGGGCATCAAATGGCTCGAGCCAGGTCCAGCGAATCTCTGAGGTTTCTGTAATTTGGGTGGGGCCACTGAGAATACACCAATGAGCAAAACAAAGCCCCTGCCGGTGTGGAGCAGACACTATCAGCAGAACCACAGGTCAATGATCTTTAAATGAAAAGTACAACCAAAGAAACCCCAGCGTGGTTAAGGGGCAGGCAGTGATGAGTAGGGTTTCAAACAGTTCGGTCCAGAGAAGCCCTTTTAAGGAGGTGATGTGAGGAGGTAAATGGGGCAAGTGATTGCAGACTCACAGGCCCGGGGCCACCGTCCTCAACGACATCTTCATCTCTGGCCCATCTTCATCCTTTGGGCTAAAACACCTCTCAGGACCCACTCTCTCAGAGTGCAGTTCCAAAGACGGCCACAGGGTGGAGTAGTAACTCTAACCCCTGGCCAGGGGCTGAATCCAAGAGACTGAATTCTAAACTCAGACCCGCTCCAGACCACGGTTCAGGCCAACCTCTGGCTGGCCACAGCCACAGGAGTCCTGTGGAACTGGGCTGGAGACTTGAGTGTGTGACGGGGGTCCTTGGATCTCTACCCTCCCTTACCCTCTCCCCCCACCCAGTGGCTGGGAGGCTTAGGGGTGGGAAGAGGAGAGGGAGAGCCCTGAGGAACTCCCAGGAAGCCAGGTGGGGGAGGGGTGGACACGGCCCCAGAGCAGGAGCCAGGGGCCCCTGGGCTGGCGTGGGCATGGCCACCAGGAGAGCAGCTGCACGCCAATCCTGGAGCTTGCAGCCTCTCTGCCTGGGGTTCCTGCTTCACTGTGGCACCTGTTGATTCATTCCAATACCAGGAGAGAGCAGCCGTGAGCCAAGGGGTCAGGGGAGAGGCGCCCCCATCAAGCCCCTGGACAGGGGCTGCAGGACAAGCCCTGTGGCAAGAACACCCGAGACCCCCTTGTCTGGGGTCTTCCCCAGACAGGGCCCAGCCGGACCCCTCCCCTACAGCAAGACTGAGCCGCAAGACTACCAGTTCTCTTGGTGTTTTGCTACCCAGTATCAAGCGAGCAGATGCTGCAGGTGCCCGCCTACCTCTCCCAGGGAGGGCGGACAGAGCTGTGTCCCCAGGGAGGAGAAAATCCACTTCCCATTGCTCTTGGATCTTGCTGGCCTGGAAATGCGGGGCTGACAGTGACAGTGGGGTTCTGCCCTGCCCTCTTCTGTGGGTGGTGAGCATGACCCCAGAATCTGGAGGGAAAGCTGCCCACACACCTGCCACCTAGTCAGCTCAGTAAACCACTTCTCTCCTGGCAGGGACTGGTACCTGTTCCTATCTAGGATGGGATTGGTTCCACCTAACAACCCTATGTGAGTGTACTCTTTTTAAAAATTTCATATATATTGTCTTCAAATGAAAATCTGAAAAATATAACAAACCCAAGCACTGCGTCAGGATTTGCAGTAAAACACGAATGCTGGGTGGTTGTTAGATGTTGGATACGGAGGTCAAGATGCTGGCCAAGACACCGGTGTCGGAATGCCTGGGTCCAGCTCGCGGCCCTGGCTTCCTATTCCAGCTCCCTGCAGACGACCACCCTGGGAGGCAGCGTGGTGGCTCAGTAACCAGGATCCTGCCACTCACGGGGAAGATATGGATTGCGTTCACTGCTCCCACCCTTGGCCCCAGTCGGGGCTACTGCAGCAATGTTGGGAGCTCATCGGGGTGGGAACCCTGTCCGTCTCTCAAATAAAAGAATAGCTTTACTATGTTCAATACACCCCCCCCCCAGCCCCCAACGGTAACACACTGCAGCCCTGACTACTGGGCTGTGTGGTGTCCAGGACATTCTTAACACATGTATGCAGCCAACGTGGGTGCATCCGCGCCTTTCCTTCCATGCTGCTCTCTAGCCAAGGTCCTCCCAAAGCGGTGGAGCTCAGCTCCATGTGACAGCGGTTGGGGCAGTCTTCCCGGCCTGTGAGGGCCTGGGTCCCAGTGTCCTGGGAGGTGAGCCTTATTAGACCCGCAAGCTGCTGTCCACCAGGAACGTGCAGCCCTGGAGAGCCCCCGAGGAGCACACCTGGGGTTCTCGCAGCTCCCTTTCTCCCACAGGACAGGGGCTTCTCCTCCAAGCCCGTTGAGGCCTGCTGCTACAGATCCCCCGACAAGATTCTTCAGGCCACTTCCTGCCCCCGCGGGGAAACCAAAGGGCAGCCTGGCCATGCAGATGTCTAGTCTCAAGGCTGCATGGACGGGACACTAGCAAGGGCTACCTGGCCACAAGGGGGCGCTGCGGCGCACTCCCCAGCAAGCCTGCAGGGGGCGGAGCCAGCTGCCGCTCCCCACCTACTGCTCCTGCCACACAGCGCTTACTGTGGCGCTCCCCTTGCACCTGTGCCTGTCCCTTTCCAATCTCCTTTGTGGAGGCCTCCACCTTGGTTCTCTCTCCTCTGTGCTGGGGGGTGGGGGTGGGGGCAGTTCTAAGACCCTAGCCCTGTTACCACCATCTGCACACTTCTGCCTCCCAAACTTGTCTCTCCAGGCCTGTCTTTTCCACTGGGCCCCAGACCCCAAAGTAGAAGCACCCACTCACCTTTGCTGCCTGGGGTCTGAGGGCACCTCCAGCTTAGCATGAGCCAAAGCAGAAATCTCGATTTTCCCAGCCCAGGCCTGTTCTCTCCTTGTCTTTTGTCTCTCCATGGCACTGTCTGCCATCTGCTTTGCAAGCTCTGCTCTGGTTGGACGTGAGCTGGAATATGGGTCCCCCATCGGCTCATGTGTTAAAGGCTGGCTCCCCGCGGTGGCTCTAATGGGAGGTGGTGAAATCTTTGGGGCCTGATGGGAGGTCCATGGGCCATTGGGGTGCACCAATGAGAAGGCTGTCACAGAGGTTTGGCCCAGGCTCTCTCTCCTTTCTGGCTCGCCACGCGCCCTTTCTCTGCAAACGCTCTGTTACCCACCATGGGCCCCTGGCCAAAGCCAAAGCCTGTGCCATACCCTTTCCACATGGACTCTCCAAAGCTGTGGGCCAAGAAGGCTGACTTGGCTTTCCTTCAGAAGTAACTGGTCTCAGGTATTTCATCGTAGTAATGAAAAAGTGACTAAAACCAAGTCCCCAAGCTAGCATTTCCCTCCAGCCCTTACCACTCACCTCCATGGAAACAAGAACTTGGGTCAGCTCCAGTTCAAAGCAGATGCCAAATCGGTCCTGGTGCTAACTCCCCAGTCCTCCCCTGCTCCAAGCCACATAGCTCGGGTAAGGGGCTGCAGTAACATCCTAACGGGGCTCCTGCTTCTCTCTGAAGCACCTTGAGGGGTTTATGGTTTTATTCATCACGTAGGGCATTCTCCTGCAGTAGTACCCCAGTGGCTACCCCTGCACCACAACAGTGCCCACCCGTGCCATGCCCAGCTCTCTGCCCAGTCTGTACTCCAGGTCTACTGGCCTGTGCTCTTGCTACCACACGTGGCACTAACTGGCCCCTCTGTGGACACTCTTCCCCAGGTATCCCACGGCTGGACCCTTCTCGTCACCCCTGTCTGCAGCCAGAGGTGTCTCCTCAGTAGGTCTCCCAGGTGCCCCTGGGCTGGAAGACTGTTTCTCTCCCTGGATTGCTACCCTAGCCCACACTTAGCTTCTCCACAGCAGCTATCACGACCTGAAACTACAAGGTTCACTGAAGTGTGGACAGGTGGAAGGCACAGGTTCTGCAACTTAGCTCCTGGGATGCAAATCTCAACACCCAGGCAAACGTGACCCCAGACAGCACACGTGGGTCTCTGTGCCTTACTTTATGCACCTGTGAAGTGGGAGTATTATGAAGCAGGGGTTGGCAAATGATGGGCCTGTGACCAAATCCAGCCTGCTGCCTGGTTTTCTAAAACTTTGATTTATTTTACTTATTGGAAAGGCAGAGAGAAAGAGAGAAAGAGTGAGGTCTTCCATCCACTGGCTCACTCCCCAAATGGCCACAACAGTCAAAGGTAGCCCAGGATAAAGCCAGGAGCCAGAAGTTCCCTCTGGGTCTCCCAGGCGGGTGCAGAGGCCCAAGCACTTGGGCCATCTTCCACTGCCCTCCCAGGCCACAGCAGAGAGCTGGATCGGAAGTGAAGCAGCCAGGACTCGAACCAGCACTCACATGGGATGCCGGCACTTCAGGCAGTGGCTTTACCCATGACACCACAGTGCCAGCCCCACATATGCATGAAAATAAACTTGCTTTCCAGTTCCATTTCCCACACACTTTTTAAAGCCTGTCGTAGGCAGGCGAACAGCGAGGAAGTATCAGTGGCTGCTTTGTCACAGCCACCTTCCCTCTTCAGCCCCTTCCGAGCTCTCCGGGGTGACGGGTTCCATACCTGCCCCACCCAGTGCAGGAGCCTTAGTTGTGCATGACCTGAAACATGGCTGTGGGACTGAGGGCCCGAGGCTCTAACTGTGATTCACCTGAATGTCACATGCTGCACATGACCGCCCTATCAGGCAGTGCCACCCTCTAAAGCACAAGCCCCATGGCACCTGTGTGCCTGGCATATGCTAAGGGCTCAGGGGACACTGGCGACACTCTCTTCCTTCCTCCCCCCTTCCGACTGCTACTCTTCCACTCCCCTCTCCTCTCCTGGCCCAGGGCTTTCCCTTCGCTCACCGCCCACTTTCTGTGCTTGGGTCACCTGTCCCTGCCATGCCCCAGCCCTGACCCCTGCAGGCCCCCCCTTCAGTGCCCTCTGCCAACTTGGCCGTCTGGGTAGATCAGCCCCCTGAACTCTCCATCTGGTCCCAGCTTCTAGCGGAGAGCACAGGGAGCCAGGTGGGTTCTGGCTGGAGGTGAGTCGGGTAACCAACCCCCCAACCCGCCCCGGGTGGTGGCCAAGGATGCTACCTCATTTCCAAAGCTGGCACAGCTCTGACACAGTGCCCAGTGCCAGGAGTCTGCGCCAGGCTTGAGCCGGCCACCAATCACAGGGTCCTGGAGACCGGAGAGGAGCCTGCCGCAAATGGGCGACAAGAAGAGGGCTGCGGGGCTGTGTCTCCAGGAGCTTTCGGTGCGGCACTTAGGACCTTGTTTCTATCATTTTGCTGCCGGGCCTTGGTCGGCTTTAGGGAGGGACACTGGGGAAAGTGACAGCCTGCACCAGGCCAGCTTGAGCTGGGAGCCCTGCCCTGACACGGAGCCCGGCAGCAACAGGGCACAGCTGCTCCTGCAGCCCGTGGCACAGGAAGGTGCGGGGTTAGGCTGGGACCAGGTTAGATGCTAGTGAGGGGACGCCATGGCCTGGAGCTCACAGGGATGTTTGGACACGTTTCAGAAATGAATGACAGAGCGAGTGCCAGACGGCCCCGGTCTTGCTTTGGAACAAGCAAGTGTAGTGACCCAGGAAAGCTGAAGTCCAGCATGGCCCAGCCGTCTGCTCTGGCTGTCTATGGCTGCACAAGTCCTTGACCTTGAGCCAGGCGATAAAGGGGCTGGACTGGATCAGGGCCAGGTGAGCTGGGGGAAGGGAGGCCCCTTTGGCTGGCATAGCAGCCGAGCAGTGTGGCGGGCGTCGAGTGGGCAGGGCCAGGATGCCATCACCCTGTGGAGGGTGATGGCTGTGCAGAGCGGAAGTCTCTCCTCCAGCAGGGACGTCCATGGGCCCGGAGTGGCTCCTGCTGCTGCCCCTCCTGCGTGCCCCTGGGTGGGACACTTCAGCCACCTCCAGAGGAGCTCTCAGCTAGCAGCACCTGCATTTCCAGGCCCGAGGCCCCGCTCTGGCAGCTGCAACTTGCTCCACAGCCTGTGTGGCTTTGCCTGCCCTGGTGGCAGCCAGATCACTGGGGAATTAACAGCCCCCGGGGGCCGCGCTCGACGGGTGGATCGCTGAAGGCCCTGCTGGGACTGAGCCTCAGTTGTCCACAGCTGATCCTCTCACCCATAAGCTTCCTGCTGTTCCCTGTCTCATTTTCCCAGCAACCCCACGAACATCTTTCCTTGCGTCTCCCCTCGCATCCTTGATCCAGGCCTGGTTTTTCAGGGAGCCAAACTGAGACGGTGTCCTTAAGATTTTCTAGCCATGCAGAGGGGCTGGGGAGAGGAGTACCCATCACCACCTGAGCCAGATTTCATTCAGTCCGGCCTGGAGTTTGCCGAGAGCTTGAACTTAACCAAAGCTCTGGATGGGTGGCGGCTGGGCCAAAGGTGCAGAAGGTAAGGACTTCTGGGCTCCCAGGCTTCCAAGTGCCCCAAGCAGACAGAATGCGTATCTTATGATGGAAGAAAAATCGGCCTCTCTGAGGGCAGTGGAGCAGGTTCTGACGGTGGCTGCCAAACACGTCCACACGCCCGTGGGTTTCTGCCTTTCCACAGCTCAATCCCACACCTGCGTCTCCCATGCCTTGGATCATTGCTCCCCAGCGCAGTGTCTGCTCGCAGCCATTGCATTGTTGTCTGCGGCTGCACATGGGGTCCTTTGCTGGCCCCTCGCACTGGCTGCACCACCTCGGCACAGGCTGCCCACAGGAACCCGCCCAGCCTTATAGACGCAGGCTCAACCCCCAAAGGACGAGGAAGGCAACAGCCCAACGGCATGGGGACAGCTACTCGTCCCCTGCCCCCACCTTGGGAGGACACCTCCGAAGCTCTCACAGCCCCTGGAGTGATGGAGCCTGAGTGGCCGCAGCAGCGGCCCGCGTGGTGCAGCCCACATGCGAAGGCTTGTTTCCATCCTGTCCCCTCCCAAAATACACCACCCACATCCAAGACCCTGCCTCAGACATTGCTTTGGGGGGCACGCAGGGCACAGCAGTTTAGATCACTCAGTCTCCCACTTTGTGCAATGGGGAGGCATAGGACCACACGATTCCTGGGGTCCCTCCTGCACACCGCCAGGCCCTGTTCATGCCTCTCCATGTCAGTGAGTGGGTCCTGACTGCAGACTCGCCCAGGGCAGGGCCCACGTTTGCCTGGGTCACGTGCAGGTGCGCCAGTCCCATGACACAGGTACAGTCGTGGGGGAGGGAGGACAGTCAGGAGAAAAGCACTAATAACCAAGTGCAGCAAGCCAGAAAGAAAGAGCTAGCCCTCAGGTTCCAAGCTAAGTCAGGTGCAGGGAGGCAGCATGGAGGTTGCTAGGCACACGCTGAGCCCATTACATGAGAATGAGTGAGAGTGTGGCCGGGGGGGGGGGGGGCAGGGGCAGGGGCTGGGAGGGGTAGCCATAACTCATCCATAGGGAAGGTTTCCAGGGAGAAACCCGGGAGAAAGGATCCAGCAAGACAGAGAGGGGCAGCTGGGGAGAGGGGAGAGCATGGCAGGTGGAGGGCACAGCTTGTGCAAAGGCCAAGAGGCACAGGAGGCTGTGGCAGGTGGAGGAGCTGCAAGCCGTCCTGGTAGCTCCGTCGGCCAATTGCAGCAGCCCCTGTACTGTCTGGGACCACTTCCCAAGCACACTGCCACCGAGGCCAGCATCAGTCACAGACCCTGCGTACAGGGCAGGATGGCGCGGGGGTGGGAGGGGGCTCGCCCGCTCTGTTCCACTCCCCTTCATGGAACAGGAACTGCCCAGGGCACTCTTGGCCCGAGTTCTGCAAACCTGGGTTCAAATCCTGGTTCCCAGCTGGCAGCCGTGGGGCCCAGCTCCCACAGTTGTGTCTGGAAGTCTGGGGTGGCCGTGCATACCTAGACCCCTTCAGGGGTGCCACCCCCAAAGTGTCCCTGCATCCGAGTAGGTGCTCCTCCATCACACTGTGTGCTGCTGTGGGCAGGAACCACACAGGGGTGTGCAGAGGCCCTGGAGGCGGTGCTCTTCTCAGACCGCAGCTTGCTGAGGATGGGGCGGGTCTCCTCCCTGGGACCTGGGACTCCCTGAGGACCTCCTGTCGTCTGCTCTCCTGGTCTCTGCCTAGAACCTGCCAGGGCTGACTCAGAACCTGCTCCTCCCACCCGTGTGCAGGATGTGAGCAGGCTGCATTTTGCTCACTGTGAGCTCACCCTTTGGTGATGACAAGGAGCATCGTGCTGTAGGCAAAGTAACCCTAACTACCAGGAGGGAAGCACTGCTCCTTACCAGGGGACAAACAGAGACGTTCCGTGCCATTTCTAGAAGCGTGCAAAGCCGGCAAGGCTTCTCCGAGGGCCAGGGCAGGTGGCCTGAGGATTCGTCTGGTCCCCCTGCTCCCTTTGCAGCTGACAGTGCAGCCTGGGGGCGGGGGGGAGCAATGACCTTTATAGGGTGGAAATGCAATTCCTCTGCAGGTCAGGTTCATGAACAGTTAGAGATCCACAGCCACAGCCCTTTTCCCTGGGAGAACACAGAGGCAGGGCAGGAGAGGCCGCCCCGGCTGGGTGTAGAAACGGGGTGTTCACAGAGCCACAGGCTCTGTAGCAGATCAGCGCTGAATGGCAGCCCCCAAGTCCAAGCCAAAACCCCCGCCTTCCCATCACCCTGGAAGCCAGACAGATGTGGGACTGGGAGTTGTGCCCTAAGGACACCACCCCACTCTGCATTCACCTGCCTCTTCCCTCCTCACCCCTGCCTCTCCATATTTCTGCTCCTCTTGCTTTCTTCCGATTTTTTTTTTAATTTTATTTTTTTTTCTGAGATTACAGAGACATAGGGAGAGAGACATAGAGCTTCTATCCACTGATTCATTCCCAGAATGACCACAGTGGCCGGTGCTGGAGCTGAACCTGGGAGCTGGGAACTTAACCCGGGTCTCTCACTTGGGGGGCCAGTGACCCAGCTGCTTGGCCACCGTCTGCTGCTTCCTGGGTGTGCGGTAGCAGGAAGCTGGACTGGGAAGCTCCATGTTCCACTTTCATTTCCCAATACTTAGCCAACAGCATGGCCCAGGGACATGAATCCCAAGCAAACAAGGATGTACATGTCCATGGCCACCATCACTGTACTCTTGGCAAGGATGCCGCCCTGGCCTGGGAGGGCCCAGTCTCCGGAGCAAGCACCCGTTGGCAGAGTGCTTGTGGTGGCTCCTTGTCCTCAAGTCCACTAGTCACGGGGGAAGACGGAGAAGGTAGGGATGTGTCTCGACTCTCGGGTGTCTGTCAGGGCCACTGAGGCAGGCGAGGTCTGTCTCATCCTTGAACTCGCATCACTCATGTTCAGGCCTGCCAGAGTGTGTCAGGACATGGAAAGTGCCTAGAATGAAGCTGCGGGGGTTGGTCTGTGAGCCGGGGGGTTGGGGGAGAAGGCAGTGCATCACCTGGGCCGTGCCAGATACTGTAGGTGTCCAGCGCCACCTCTGTGGGTCTGCTGTTGGCATTTCTGAGCTGGAAGAACGGATCCCAGTGCTTGTCTCTCATCTTGATGGGTGGTCGATCAGTGCCCTAACCATGTCTCCCCGGGTGCCTGCCAGCCGCTTTCAAATGCCTCCTGCACCTGCTTTGTGGGGGGGAGGGGGAGAGCCATTCCTTGGCCTCTAACGCCTCTGCTCCCTGTTCATAGCAGGCTGGAAATGTTGGGCCAAGAGCAGCCCTCAACCTGTGGAGGGAGTGGGTGTATAAATAGCATAGCTCCTTCACCCCCAGGGGCATGTACATCCAGGGTGTATGTTCTGGGCTGGCTCCTCTTCCCACCTCGCACCTGCTCCTTAGCGCACACTGAATTGGCTCCTTCTCTTCCCTGTCCCACTTCCACACTGCCCGTCCTGTGTCCTGGGATCACCTCCTGAGCATGTGGCTTGCACACGGCGGCCTGACCCAGGCTTGTGAAAGACTGGACACGGGGTCTCAGTGCTAGCCATGGCAATGCCAGTCCCATTCTGGCCACTTGCACCTCAGCTGGTGACTTGAGCTTTCTCTGCCTGTTTTCTCTGTATGGCAACAGGCCCCGCCTCACAGCTATTCTGCAGATTAGCTCAAGGGCCACTCAACGGGGGGCACCCCCTGGGCTCGGGCGCTTCCTACCTCCACACCCCGGGCAGAGCTGGGCTGTATTCCCTGAGCTCAGGCCTGACTCCATGTGCTGCTGCTGTCTGTGCTCCTGGTTTCCGGTTCCCAGCCTGGCCTGGCTGCTGCCTCCCTGTGCACCACTTCCTTCCTTACGTCAGTGCCTCTTGCTAGGCAGAGGTCCCAGGACCTTGCCTTCTAAAGGCACACTTCTGGCAGGGAGGCCAGATGGGGGGTGACATCTTCGTATCACACTTGGCCCCTCCTGGCTTCTAGTCTTTCCCCCGAATGCAGGTGCCAACTAGTGGCCCAAGGCCGCCTCCGTTTGGACCACAATTTCTAATTGGCCTCTGTTCTGTGCAAAGAGTAAAATGCTACACAAATGCAAGTTGTTAATAACAGCAATCAGTCTTGCCGAGGTCAGGGCTGGTACCTGGCTCTCCTTAATGGTGGCAGCGCAACAGAAACCAAAATTCAAAGAACCAGACCAGGAGTCTTGTCCCAGCCTGCCGCTAACCCGCTCCGTGACCCTGGATACGCCGTCCCCCTGGGCCTCAGGTGTTCCCTGAGCAAATGCAGAGACAGAGAGGGGTCTTCCATCCGCTGGTTCACTTCCAAAATGCCTGCAAGAGTTTGGGAAGAGCTAGAGTTTGGCCAGGTCAAAGCCGGGAGCCGAGAACTCAATCCAGGTCTCACGTGTGGGTGGCACAAATACTTGAGTCCTGGCCCACTGCCTCCCGTGAAGCAGATTAGCAGGGAGTTGGTGGCTGGAGCCCAGCTGGGATCTGAAAGAGGGCACCCACGTATGGTGCGTGCACCCCAAGGGGCAGCTTCAGCACTGAGCCAAGTGCCCACCTTTCATGCCGTGCCTGAAACACACTCCAGAGGTCACTAAGAGTGAATGTGTGTGTTTGCGTGAGAGTGCACATGTATGAGTGTGGCCGTGTCTTTGTGTGTGTGCGTGAGCATGTGTGTATGGGCGCATCTGTGCTTGTGTGTGCACATGGTGGTGTGTTCATGTGTGTGAGTACACATGGGCACATGTGTTTCTGAGGGTTTGCCTGTGTGTGCCTGCTTGTGCGTGTCGAGACTGGTGTGGGTGCACACGTGTGGTCTCTGATCACCAGCCAGATTCCTCTGAGATGCACCCCTGTCGGCTCCTCTACTTCTGCCCCTCTCCCTTCCCCCTTCCTGCCATTCCTTCCTCTGGTCCCCAGGCACTGCCAGAGCCAGAATGGGTGTTCTTTTGTAAAGAAAACAAAGCCTTCCCTTTCCAAACTCTGAGTGCTTTTACCTGCTGGAAAATCCATAACAATTAACCAGATCTGCCTGGGGGAAGAAGGGTGCAGAGACGCTCCAGCAAGGCAGAATGTGCTCAGTGCTGGTTAAAAATGCAGCAGGAGCTCTGGCATATGATATGAGGCGAAGTCTTTTACTAAAGAGATTTAATGACCCACAATTCAATTTGAGCTGGAAGAATCCCCCGGATGACTCCTTATAAAGTCTTCCCGAGCCTCGAGTCGATATCTGTGGGTTGGTGAGGAGCGGCCATTGATTAGCTGTCCTTGACAATGAGCATGAAAAGGCAAGGAGGTTGCTGGAGGAGTCCTGTGCACAGTTACTCAGTGGCACCTGATAGAACTGGCATCTGTCCACTGTGCTACCCTGGCCAGGACAAAGGATGGTGCATGAGGGCTTGGTGGCTGATCAAGTCCCTGGGAGCCCACCGAACCCAGTCCTTCTTACCAGGGGCCACAACACATGGGACCCGGGAGCCACATTTCCAATCATCTCAAGCCAGAAGGCCCCCGGCATACAAAGTAAGGAGGCCTGATCTTCCAGGACTTTGATGTGGGCAAGGAGGAGCCGACGCCAGCCCCGCCCATGCTGCAGCCCCACCCCAGGCCACACCCTCCATGCTTCCGAAGTGTTGGTGCCAGCCAAAAATAACCACAGGACTGCTGGCTGTGATCCCCGTGCTGACCTGTAGCTCAGCATCAAGTCATTATGATAAAATTACCATGGCTGACATGCCTAGTCCCATCATACACCTGATCCCACAACGGGCAAGGAAACCAAGCCCCACCCCTTGCGAATATTGAGTCTCGCCCCAGTCACCACCCCTATGCCTCCAGCTCATATAGAGGTGGCCAGAACCTTGCCCAGTGCAGCTGTCTCTTGATCTTGCCCACACGCCTTCTGGAGAGTGCACTTTCCCATTTCCGGTGCAAATAAATCCTGCTTCTCTCTCTGTGGACCTTCCCCTACAGCTCACCCTGGAATTCCTTCCTGTGTTGGAGACAAGAACCTGGACCCAGCCACCCCGCTGGCAACTTGAGAACCCCTCTGCCTATGGCGCTGGCATCCCAAATGGGCATCTGTTCATGTCCCAGCTGCTCCTCTTCAGATCCAGCTCTCTGCTATGGCCTGGGAAAGCAGTGGAAGATGGTCCAAGTGCTTGGGTCCCTGCACCCCTGTGGGAGACCTGGAAGAAACTCCTGGCTTCGGATTGGCCCAGCTCTGGCCATTGTGGCCATTTAGGGAATGAACCAGCAGATGGGAGATCTCTCTCTTGCTGTCTCTGTCTATAACTCTACATTTTAAATAAATAAATGAAATATTTTTTTAAAAGATTTCATTTATTTATTTGAAAGTCAGAGTTACACAGAGAGAGGAGAGGCAGAGAGAGAGAGAGAGAGAGGTCTTCCATCTGCTGGTTCACTCCCCAATTGGCTGCAATGGCCAGAGCTGCGCTGATCCGAAGCCAGGAGCCAGGAGCTTCCTCTGGGTCTCCCACGTGGATGCAGGGGCCCAAGGACTTGGGCCATCTTCTACTGCTTTCCCAGGCCACAGCAGAGAGCTGGATCAGAAGTGGAGCAGCCGGGGCTTGAACTGGTGCCCATATGGGATGCCGGCACTTCAGGCCAGGGCATTAACCCACTGCGCCACAGCGCTGGCCCCAATAAACAAAATCTTAAAAAAAAAAAAAGACAAAAAGCAAAGCTCTGCGCACTGGTCGAGGGACAGCAGTGCTAGACACTTGCTCAGAACCTGTTCACTCTTGCTTTGTACACAGTTCTAGTAAACTAGACTTTTTGGATTTCATGTATCTTTTAGGACCAGTAAGCAACCAGTAAGGTATAAGTCAGCAAGATTTGGCTCCGTAAAGACAGCAACCCTGTTGTCAGGAAAAGATAAGGACCGAACAGGGAGCTAAGGCAAAGACACTCAAACTGGGGTGGGGAGCATATTTGGGGGCTGGGGCAACCAGCTGTATACATTTGAGCCCCCACTTGAGTCTACTTGGGCTGACATCAACTGCCACAGGCTGGGTGGCTGAAACAAGATACATCTGTTTTCCCACTGCTGCGAAGGCTGGAAGTTCATGATAAAGGTGCCAGCAACAGGGCCAGCGCTGTGGCAGAGCAGATAGAACTGCTGCCTACAATACTGGCATCCCATCTGGGCACCGGTGCCTGTCCCGGCTGCTCTACTTCTGATCCAGCTCCCTGCTAATGGCCTGGGAAAAGCACTGGAAGATGGCCCAAGTGCTTGGAGCCCTGCCACCCACACGGGAGACCTGGCTTCTGGCTTTAGCCTGGCACAACTCTGGCTGTTGAGGCCATCTGGGGAATGATCCAGCTCAAGGGAGATCTTTCCCTCTCTCTGTAAGTCTGGCTTTCAACTAAATACAGAAATATTAAAAGAACAAAGGTGCCGGCAAGGTTGGTTTCTGTAGAGGGCGCTCTTCTTTGTGGGTAGAATCTCTGGCTGCCTCTGCACGTGGCCTTTCCTGGGTGCACGGATGCATGAGCACACGCGTGTGCGGGCACACACACATGCATAGTCCCGGCTTCTCCTCCTGCTCTACTAAGGACACGAGTGGTCTCAGGCTGGGGCCCTGCTCTTGTGACCGCACTGGGCCTTGATGACCTCCCTCAATATCCCCTCTGTGAACACAGCCACACTGGAAGCGAGGGCTTCCACAGGTGAAATTTCAAGGGGATGTACTTCAGTCTCTAACAGTTCCCACAGTCTCCAGCCATGGTCTCAACGCTCAGGACGGGTTATGGAGAGCAGCTTTTATACCATGTGTAGTTACATGTTTAAGATGGTAGGGAAATAAAGCGTGCATGTTATTATAAAGATCTCACTTTGGAATTAGAGACTATTTGCCAAGATGTTGGCTTTTAAGGGAGAGAGCCCCGGTGAAATAGAAAGTCTTGTGTTTGGCTATCTCCATCAGGGTCCTGACAGAGCTGTTGAAGATGTGAGCCTCAGACTGGGACCATTGGAAGACAGTTTATTAAAGGGGCTGGCAGGCTGGGGAGCCCCAAGGCAGAATAGGCTAGCCCAGGTTGGGAGGGATGGGGTGCCACACCCCTCAGCAGAGGGCCCAGGCCCCTAAGACTCTCGGAGAGTCGCCCAACAGGGACTGGAGTCTTAGCTCTAGGGAGGGGCCAGCCCACGGCGAGTCCTCACAAAGGAAGGTGGAAAAGAAATTAAGCTCAGCTCTCTCTCCTTCCGGGGCTCCCCATGTGCTAATTTCAACCATAAGTCAGACATCAAGGGAGCCCCTGGGTTGAGTGCATGGCTTCAACCCCCAGGGAGAGAGGGCAGGGTGGAGGAGGGTGGCACAGGAGCCTGGACAACTGAATGTTGTCTTAGCTTTCCTAGGTGCACCCGGCTCTTCGACGGGTCATCCTGCCCATCCCACTGCATGCTGGGGCAGGTGCTGGAGGTGGCTGGCTCCTCTGCGACTCTCCTCCTCCTCCATGCTCTGGCCCTGTTCCGTTCTCTTCTGCTTTCACAGCAGGGGAGAACTCACCTACAGCGCTACCCTAGCTCCAGCCCGCTGTGTCCCAGGATCAAACACACGCGTCCACGCCCACATCTTCTGAAGGAGGAGAAACTCCTTTTGCACCAGGTGCTGTTTCGGAACTGAGCTCCACTATTGGTGCAAGCCCTGCCCTAGCCCAAGAGATGCCCACGCCGCTACCACCACTGTTGCTGCTGCCGCCGCCACAGGTGCTGGAGGAAACAGAGGCCGCTTTCCCACACCTGCGCAGGCCGATTTGCACCAAACCGCTCTAATTAGCACCTTCCCCTCCGTGATTAGACTTCCAGGGGCTGCACGCCAAATGCCATTAATTATGGATGTGATCTTCAATGATTCACGTGGAATGCTTTCTCCCTTAGTATGCCCCTTTCATTTTCCACTTTTTGTCACGTTCAAGAATAGATCCAATTAAACCTCAAAAAAACGGATGTTTGCTATGTTAAAGAAAAGGTAAACCGACAATGAACCCTGCTTCCCGCTGGCGGTGGTGTTGATGGTGATCAGGAAGCAGCCCGCAGAGGCGGGAGACGGTTTTCCTCCCGTGGGGCTGGCTGCTGCCGGGCTCGGCCGCGCTGCCTTCCTGGTTTCGGATGGGAGCCTCAGTAGAGACTTTCAGGCCAGTTCCCAGAAGCAGATGATGTGCAGCCCTGGGTCACAGAAATGCATTGTTCTTGGGTCTTCCTGGCGTGAGCATCAGGGAGCCACTCATGCAAACCTAGACAGGCAGGTGGGTCAATCATTCCATGTGACTTGTTTTTTGAACATTTATTTTATTTATTTGAAAGGCAGAGTTAGAGAGAGAGATAGCGAGACAGACAGACATGGCGGGGAGGGAGGGAGGGGGAGGGGGAGGAGGAGAGGGACAGGGACAGGGACACATGGGGCTGGCGCCGTGGCGCTGTGGGTTAATCCTCTGCCTGCGGCGCCAGCATCCCATATGGGCACCAGTTCTAGTCCCCGCTGCGCCTCTTCCTGTCCAGCTCTCTGCTGTGGCCTGGGAAAGCAGTAGAAGATGGCCCAAGTCCTTGGACCCCTGCACCCACGTGGGAGACCAGGAAGAAGCTCCTGGCTCCTGGCTTCGGATCAGCGTAGCTCTGGCCATTGCGGCCATTTGGGAAGTGAACCAACAGAAGGAAGACCTCTCTCTCTGTCTCTACCTCTCACTGTCTGTAACTCTAACTCTCAAATAAAATCTTCAAAAAAGAGAGAGAGAGAGAGGCAGAGGGAGAGACACAGAGAAAGGAAGCTTCCATCTGCTTTCATCAAATGGCCTCAATAGCTAGGGCTGGGCCAGACTGAAACCAGGAACCAGGAGCTTCTTCTGGCCTCTCACATGGGTGGCAGGGGACCGAGTACTCAGGCCATCTTCCACTGTTCTCCCAAGCACATTAGCAGGGAGCTGGATCGGAAGTGGATCAGCTGGGAATCGAATCGGTGCCCGAATGTGATGCAGGCGGCGGCTTTGCCTGCTACGCCACGGCACTGCTCCCCCGTGTGACCTCTTAATACAGGAAATGAGGCAGCTCTTGGTGGAACTCAGCACGATGGTTTTCCCTATGTAGGAACACTCTAAAGAATGATCAAAAGGAAAGCCTAGTAAACACGTAAACCAGTTCCGCGGCTGCTTATCAGTGGGCATTGGGTCCTGTACAGAGCTGCACAAGGGGCTTCCCGAAGCTCATGGGAAATGCCCATTATCTCAAGTTCCATTTTCCGTAAATGTGTGAAGTCCGCTCGCACATGCTAACGTCCTCCAGGTTTCTGCCCTCCAGCATTGCCACGCCTGCTTGGGGACTGCACTGCACCACCACGGCTCCCAGGTCCCCCAGGGACGGGGAGTTTTTAGCTCTGTTTCTGTTCTCCAGGACCACTGCTGTATGCGCGGCCCAGCATTGTGGAACACGCTGTTATGTGGCGCATGGCTATAGTCAGCAGGGCAGTCGGGAGGAAGGCAGGCAAGCCTGAGCCTGCAGGGAGCTCTGGGGTGGGCGTTAGCGCTCAGCGACGGCTCAGCACAGGCTGCTGGGCTGTGACTCCCAGGCAGGTTACCTGCTGACCACACACCACCAATGGCTGCCAGGGCTGTAGACCCCCGACACCTGCTGCTGGGGGCAGGTGTAGAGGAAGCAACAGTCCTGGTACCTGAAGGCTTCTCTCTGAAGAGCGTGTCAGGCATGGTCATTAGAAGCAAGCTGGACAGACCCTGGGGACTGTCCTGGCCTGGGGATCCAACCCAAAGCACCTGCTACAGGAGCAGACAACAGCACTGAAGCAGAGAGCAATTCTGTTTCAGGCTCCCAGGGCCACACCCCCTGTCCGGGGTCTCTCATTCAGATAGCCCAAGCCCTCCTGGGGACCCAGCACTACTCCATGTACCTTAGGGTATGGACCAGCAATCCTGGAAGGGCCTTCACTCCAGTGTCCGACACCAAAGAGAAACTTGTCCATTTGTTAGAAATTGGATTTGAGAGGGATGAGGCGGGAGTGGGGGGAAAGAGAGGGGAGAGAGCTGGGCCAGGCCGAAGCCAGGAGCTGGGAACTCAGCCCTGGTCTCCCACGTGGGTGGTAGAGACCCCTGAGCCTCCGCCTGCTGCCTCCCAACGTGTGCATTAACAGGCAGTAGAGTGAGGAGTGGGGCCAGGATGCAAACCCAGGCACCTGGCTGTGGGATGTGGGCATCCCAACCTTCCTCATAACCACTGTGCCAGACTCGCACCCTGGGAAGAAATGTTTGAAGGTGTCCAGATTAAATACTGAGATGCCATTGTTGGGAGAGCCTTTCCTGGGAGCACGAGGACTTGGGCGGTCCCCAAGAGAACAGGAAGGGAAATGAGTGTTTCTTGTACACAGAGCATACCTTATGCTTAGCAAAGACCCCTCTCCCACCTCTGTTCTCATTTGAACATAAAACCCTTGGACAAAGCCCCTAAGATGCTGTAATAGCCCCATTTTACAAATGAGGAAAACCGAGGCTCAGGAAGCGTAGGGACTGACCTGCCCAGGTTGTGTTCTTTCCGCGATACCACGCTGTCTCCAAAGAGAGGATCCAGTTGGGTAGAGAGGAGGCAGGGCATGCCACAGTGTGGGGGGGATGGGAGGCCCGAATGGGCGTAGTCACACTACAAGGAAATGGGCTTGGCTTGATCAACGTCCATTGCATAGCAGGGTCAGAGTCGAGCTGTTCCCGCCCCCTCAACCTGCCCCTGCCTTGTCACTATGGCAAAAAAGCATCTCTCTCTGGGAGGTATCCAGGCCTGGAAGAAAATGCTGGGCGGAAGTGGCTGCCTGTCCAGGCCTTGCAGGGTGTGTGGGGGCAGGGCAAGGCCCGGCTGTCAGACACTGCATAGGAATCAAGTAAGAAGCTAGAGGTGTCCACGGGGAAGGAAGGACTCTGTGGGACAGCGGCCAAGGCCAGCCAAGGCTCCTGAAGCTGTCTGAGACAGGCCAGAGCCCACAGCAGCTCCCCCAAGGTGGGCGCTGCATCTCCTGTCCCCTCTCAGCTCCTGAGTGGTGTCAGGTAAGATGGGCTGTCCGTACAGCACACCAGACTTCTATTTCAGCCTACACACTGGTGTGGAGGACAAAGAGGAGAGCATGGGCACAGGGCCCCCCTCCAGAGGCCCTGTCTTTGTCCACAGTGCAAGACAGCCAGCGTGTTGTAGGGATGGATGCTCAAGCTACCTTGGAAGAAGCAGGCGTGGTGCCAGGAGGACTGTAGCACCCCACCAACTGCTGACGTCCAGTTCACCTGCCATGTCCATGTCTTGAGCCCCGGGCAAACCTCCAGCTGACCGTAGCCTTGACCAACATCTTGGCTGCATCCTCAAGGGAGACCTGAGCTAAGCCACTCAGCTAAGCTGCATCCAAAAGCCCAGCCCAGAACCCACAGGAGAGAATACGTACTGCTGTGTCAAGCCACCAAGTTTTAGGGCAACTTGTTAGGCGGTGATAGATGCCTAACTTCGTGACCGAGCAAGGTCCCAGGGCCCCTGCGAAAACACCCCGCTTGGTTCCACCTGGATATGGACCAGCAGTCACAGCAGGAATCAGAGAAACCCAACTCTCAAAGCTTCCAGAAACGATGGGCTGCTTTGCTGAAGGTTCTCTGGAGGGGGGAGAAAGAAGTGGGAATTGCATTTCATAGCAGAGAGCAAAACCCCTTAAGAACTTTAAGCTTGGGGCTAGCATTGTAGCTGGTGAAGTCACTACCTGTGATGCCAGCATCCCATATGGACACCGATTTCCTGTCCCAGCTGCTCCACTTCCTTTCCAGCTCCCTGCTAACGGCCTGGGGAAAGCAGCACAGGATGGCCCACATGCTTGGGTCCCTGCACCTATGTGGGAAACTGAGATGAATCTCCTGGCTTCAGCGTGGCCCAGCCCTGGCTGTTGTAACCATCTGGGGAGTGAACCAGCAGATGGAAGATCTCTCTCTCCTGAATTTCAAATGAATAAATAAATCTTTAGCAAATAATAAAAAAAAAACCCTTTATGTTCTTCCTTCTGGAAAATGTCTCCAGCTGTACTGCTTTATCCAGGACTCAGGCCGTCTGGCTCTCTGCTACCTGCTTCCCTAATGTATCCATTGATACCACCTATAGCAATATCTTCCCCCCCCCCCACCTGCTACCCACGTCCAGTGCAGCAGAGGTGAGTCACCAAGCCTCGCCAACACCCTTGGTGTCCTTGCACACTTTGATAAGTGTCCTTGTCACAGCAGCAAACACAGAAGTGGACAAATGGGCCGGGTCAATGAGAGTCCAGAGGAGGGTGTGCCTGCCCACTGGGGACCTCAGGGGCTTTGCAGAGAGATGAGCACATCTCAGGGTGTGACCCCACCCCCTCCCCGGGGAGGAGGAGAGGGCAGGCAGAAGGCTGTGTGTGCACAGCTGCCACCACGCAAGGGAGGGCAGCCCGTCCTGGGCATGGTACCCCAAGGCCCCTGAATCGGAAAAGGGGGCTCCAGGGTTCAGAGGAGTTGGCTAACCCGCCAGGCTGGCTTTGAGATTCTCAGAGCAACTCGAGCTTCAGTTTAGCGGCTATTAACAGTGAGGCCTCTACTAGCAAGCTCGCCTCTCAGGCCTCGGTCTACTCCTTTGTAAAAGAGGGGATTATGTAGAGTCGTGGCTGTCAGACTGGAATTAGCTTAGCAGCACCTGGGGAACTGATTAACTAATTAAGTCTATTTTTTGGGAGGCCCAGGGGAAGAGAGAGAGAGAAAAGTCCCAACTGTTGGTTCATTCCCCCAATGCCAGCCAATGGCCAGGACCTGGGTCAAGGTTGAAGTTGGGAGATGTGGAGGCTTTGCTGTAAATGCAAATTCTCAGACCCAGGCTAGACCCACTCAGGCCCAGGCTAGACCCACTGAGCCAGAACCCCTGGGGGCAGGGCCAGCTTTCTTTTAGCCTTCCAGGGGGTTAGTTCTCCATTAAGCAAGAGAACAACTGGCCCGGAGATGGTGCTGTTTACCGATGATAGGAGCAGGCATTTGGTGTAGCAGTTAAGATGCTTGGGATGCCCACATGCCAGACTGGAGTGCCTGTGCTGGGTCCCCAGCTCCAGCTCCCAACCCCAGCTTCCTGCTAATGCACACCCTGGGAGTCAGCAGCTGATGCCTCCAGTCGCTGGGTTCCTGCCACTCATGTGTGAGACCTGCATTGAGATCCTGGCTCCCGGCTTCAGCCTGGCGCAGCTTTGGCTGTTGTGGGCATTTGGGGAGTGCGCCAGCAGAGGAGAGCAGGCCCAGTCCGTAGCTCACTCTGCATTTCAAATACATAACAATTTAAGATAGAATCGTATAGGTGATTCTCAGACTGGGGAAAGGTTGAGAAACCTTGCAAATATCCAGGAGCCTCCTAGGGACTGGTGTCTAAGTTCCAAAAGGCCGCACCATTCTCAACTTACCTCTGGGCCTCTCCAGGAAAAGGGGTCTGAGAGCCAGCCAGGATCTCCCCTGGAAAGTGGTAACATTGAGAAAAGCCAGGGAGCAGGTAATTCGAGTGCACGGCCCCCCAACCTCCCCAGGTGCACACGGCTCCAGTCCTCCACACTTGGCCTCTAGGCACTCCCCTGAGAAGAGTGAAGATGTTGAGAAAACTTCCCCGAACCCGGACCTCTGAAAAGGAGGCCGGGCCAGCAGGCTGCGTTTCCTCTATTTTTTTTTTTTTTAAGTTGACAGGTAGAGTTATAGACAGTGAGAGAGTGAAAGAGAGAGACAGAGAGAAAGGTCTTCCTTCTGTTGGTTCACCCCCCAAATGGCCACTATGGCCGGTGCTACGTTGATCCGAAGCCAGGTGCTTCCTCCTGGTCTCCTATGTGAGTGCAGACGCCCAAGCACTTGGGCCATCCTCCACTGCCCTCCCGGGCCACAGCAGAGAGCTGGACTGGAAGAGGAGCAACCGGGACTAGAACCCAGCGCCCATATGGGATGCCGGCACCGCAGGCAGAGGATTAACCAAGCAAGCCATGGTGCCGGCCACCCACTTTTCCTCTATTAATTTACTCCCTCCAGCTGGTGTCTCCTTTTCTCCAAGGCACTCATGGAGCCTGGCTTTCTGCCCCACCAGCTCCCCACTCCTCCTCCTCGCCAGGCAAGAGCCCCCCCTCTAAGAATACCAAGGAGATGAGAGCAGACCGCTGGGCCTATAGGTCACCGAGAAAAGGCACCGCTCCCTCTGCCGCCCTCCAAACGGACACAGGTTTCATTTGGGGCGGACCCAGCCGCCCTCTCGAGTCCATGGTGGGAAAGGGGGTGCCCGGGCTACCACTCCTGTGCCTGGCAGTGCCGTGACTCTGGGGGTCCCTCTCTTGCTGCCCTTTCTTATGGGGTACCCAAAATGTCATAGTCCATGTAGTATCACTTCCATCCTCCTCAACACACGCACACACATGCACACACACACGCGCGCTTCAGTTTTTCTACTCAGTCATTCCATTTTTTTTTTTCCTGGGCACATTCTGGCTCCAGGTGTTGTAGTAAAGAATTGAGGATACTTGCAATTGCACGTGACCTGAAAGAATAATTAGTATGGGTTATTTAATTATTTCCGCTTTATTTGAAATAGGGGAAGAGAGAGAGAGAGAGAGAGGGAGAGACCTTCCACTTGCTGGTGCTGGCTGACCCCCAAATGCCTTCAACAGCTGGGGTGGGGCCAGGCCAGAGCAAGAGCCCAGAACTCCATCTGGGGGTCTCCCCCAGGACAGGCAGGGATGCAGCCACTTGAGCTGTCCTGCTGCCTCCCAGAGTGATGTGAGCGGGAGCACTGGAGCCCCGAGCCAGGACCGGCCTCAAGCCCAGGCGCTCCAATATCGGCTTCTTAACTGGTGCACCAAAGCCTCGCCAAGAAGCCCAGCCTCGGCCTCGGTAGCTTCGTCAGCGCCTCCTGGGAGCTAAGAGGCAAACATGCAGGTGGAGGGGAGGGTGTGCTGGCGGAGGAGGGAGACAGGGAGGGCACTGGAGAAACACCTGTCTGACCTGAACCCGGCAACATTGTTATTGAGCAGCTAATGTGTGCTAGGGGGCTCCGGAGAGGCCACGCACAGGGTCCCACTCACATTCCAGGGCCTTCCAGAACACCCTAGGGGTAGACACGGAGGGCAGGGTGCCCCGCCACACAGGGGAAGTGGGGTCAGCCTGGAGCGGCTCCTCGTGTGGGGCCTGGGGCTCCCAGACCTCTGACTGCACACAGGAGCAGAGAAGGCCCTGGGCTGCCAGCTGGGCCGCCCTCATGGTGCCTGTTGGGGCTTAGCTGTGCCCACGCTTCTCTGTCTTCCAGTAACAGTGCTTACCTTTCAATGCCTTGCAGGGGAAGAGGGTAGCACGTGCAGCACCCCCTGGCCCAGAGGGTGCCCGAGGAGGAAGGTTTCTCAGGCGGTAGGTGCAGCTGTGCTGGGGGCCAAGTCAGGCCCTGGACATAGAGACTACAGAGGGGATGTGGTTGGAGGGGTTGGGGAGGAAGGACAGGAGAGGGTTGCGAAGAGGGGTGGGTTCCAAGCCGAGGGATCAGTCGCCTGAACTCACTCTTCTCCCCAAGCAGAGGTAGGTAAGAATTTGTCTCGGCCAGCGCCGCGGCTCACTAGGCTAATCCTCCGCCTTGTGGCGCCAGCACACCGGGTTCTAGTCCCGATCTGGGCGCCGGTTCTGTCCCGGTTGCCCCTCTTCCAGGCCAACTCTCTGCTGTGGCCAGGGAGTGCAGTGGAGGATGGCCCAAGTGCTTGGGTCCTGCACCCCATGGGAGACCAGGAGAAGCACCTGGCTCCTGCCATCGGATCAGCGCGGTGCGCCGGTCGCAGTGCGCCAACTGCGGCAGCCATTGGAGAGTGAACCAACGGCAAAGGAAGACCTTTCTCTCTCTCTCACTGTCAAAAAAAAAAAAAAAAAAAAAAAGAATTTGTCTCACCCGGGGAGCAGGCACGGAGGAGAGAGCTGCAAGCTGCGAGTCCATTGCTGATTATACACATGAGCCTTCTCAGTGAGCTCAGGGCTGACCTGGGGGGGCAGTGGTGGTCCACTGGGGACAGACCCCTTCATGGCGAGGCTGCTTCCTATGGGCATCGGCACCCCTGAGCCCCATAAGCCGGTTGTCCCTCAGCCACACCTCCTTCAGGGCTAATGCACACTGCTTTTACAGGAGGGGGGAGGGAGAGGGGGAGGGGAGGAGAGGGGGAGGGAGGAAGGCTTCCTGGCAAATGCACTTCCCTGGGCAAGGTGTGGCTCCCGCAGTGTGCAGACCCCCCTGTGTTGGGGAGCACCCTGGCGTTGAGAAGCACTAATTCCAAATAATCCCATGTTAACCAGATAAAGTGCCCAGTGCAGGCTGGGCTGGTCCATCAGGGCGGAGCTAGCACCAGAGCCAGGCCTCGCCTTGACCGCTAGTACCTTCACTGCTTGGAGCCCGTGTGGGAATCTGAAGACCCGCCAGGGATGGGCCGGCTGGCAGCACCAGGCTCCCTGTGACTCCCTCAGCCCCACCCCCCCACTGCAGAGATGAGCTGGGCTCTCTTTGATTGGGTTATCAGGTTTCCATCACCCCACAGCGCCCTCCTCCGAAGGGAAGGTGCCCGTGGTCACGTGTCTGACTCTGTACCTGTAATTCAGAACCACGACGGATCCATCACACTCAGCCAGATCACAGGGGCCCTTACTGGCTGCCGGGCCCGGGCCCGTTCCGTGGCGACATCTGTGCTCCCGGCAGGGCTGCCGTGGCCGCCTGGTGCCTCCAGGGGGCAACCCGCCTGGTGCGTCAGGAGGCAAGGCTGAGCAAAGGCGTGGGGGAGCTGGGCCTGTGAGTGGGGGTCTGAGGACAAAAGCGACGAGACCTGGTCCTGGCCAAGGCAGAGATAGGCAAAGACTTGTTTAACCCCTGCCTCGCCGTGATCAAATCAGGGGATCATTCGGGCCCCCTCCTTTCATGTTGGGTGTGGGAGAGGTGGTGGGCGCGGGGCACTGTCGAGGGAAGGGTGCGTTTGCTGGCTGGTGGGAGCTCCGCCTTCGTAACCCTGGCTGCACCGTTAAGAGGTCTGGGGTGGGGCTGGGGGACCAGGTTGCAGGCGGCGAATGAAATCTTCCACTGCTGCGTTCATTGCATTGGCTGGGGTCCAAAAGTGAGGCTGACAAAACCGGAGAAGAGTGAGCAGGAGTTTGTTCACGTGAGCATCGAGCGCACCCACAGGACACGAGGGCCTCAAAGCGGAGGCTGGAACCTGGGCTCGGGCAGCGTCAGCATCAGCAGTGATCTTGCAGACAAAGGAAAAGAACTCCGTGTTTCTCGGGGTGATGAGTTGTGCGAAAACAAATATGCGAGCTACTAGCGGAAGATGAGAACTGGTTGGTACGGCCTGTGTGTAGACGGTCCCCTGGTGCCATTGGTCTCTGGTGAGGAAGTGCGCGCTGGCTGGGGAGGGAGGGCAGCCTTGGCCCTAATCCAAATAGAGAGCGGGGGGGGGGGGGGGGGCAGAGAACTCAGCCTATGTCTGCCTTTACTCAAGTGCTTCAGCTCAAAATAATCCTTAGGCCAGAGAGGCATATTCCAAGCTTCAAGAGGAACCACCCGTCCTCAGCCATCCTTCTGAGGCTTCTTCGCCAACCCCATTCACATACCTGGAATTCTATCTTTGCAGATTCATTTCTTTGGGCGGTGGGGGGTGTCCCTTTTTTTCTGAATTCCTAAATCAGTTAGGAACCTGTTTATTGTAAAGGATGGGACACTTAGTTTGTTCTTAAATGACATGATAGTTTGTTGGCTCAATCAGTGAAAAGTTCAGAGTAAGCCTGGCTTCAGGTATGGTTGGATCCAGGTGTTCCCATAGTCATCACGGCCTGGTCCCATTTCTCTGTGAGTCCCTTGGTACTGGCTGTACTCTCAGGTCAGTCATGTCTTCTGGCCACGCCCATGCTCCACCACCAATACGGCACTGTCTAAGGCACACAGCTTCTCTCTGAGATGTTCCAACAGAAGAAGTAGCTGTGTCTCCCAGCAAATATCTCCCAACTCATTGGCCCGGCTGGGATTCTGCACTCCCCTCACTTTTCTCCCCCAGCAAATCACAGTGGCCCAGGTGATTAGACACACTGACTCTCTCAGTCTCTGCAGAGTCCACCCTAGGGTCCAGCACCCCCAAGCCACATGGCAGACACTGGGGAAGCAACATGGACTTGTGAAAAGTCCGGGTGTTCCTGGGAGGGCAGGGTGCGCAGGAAAAGCCACCAGGGAACGTCCACTCGGCGCCTGGAAACTCCTTCCCCCCGGCAGTGCCAGCGTGGGGGCCAGCAGACCCCAGCCCTCAGGCCACAGCAAGTGTTTCTGTGCGCAGCTTTATGGGACCGCAGCTTGCTTGTGTTCTGCGTATCATCTGCAGCTGCTTTCCCGCTACGACAGCAGAGTTGAGTTGCCGCGACAGAAATCCTGGGGCCTGTAAAATGGAAACTATCCACCGTGGAGCCCTTTAGGCGAGGAGTTCGGGGCCCTGAGGCAGAATGGCGGAGCTGGGCGGGCAGCACACGGGGTCTGCCCTGTGCCTTCCTGCACACAGGCCGAGACCGCATCGGGGCTCGAACTCTCTGGCTGGCATGAGTCAGCATCTTTTGCAAAATGATTAATTAGTTTGAAAGGCACAGACAGATGGACAGACAAGAGAGATCTTCCATCCGCTGGCTCGCTACTCAAACGCCTGCCACAGTCCGAGCTAAACCAAGCTGACGCCAGGAGGCTGGATTTCAGCCTGGGTCTCCCAGCCTGACGGCAGGGATGTAACTAACTGAGCCATAACTACCCCCTTCTGGGATGCACTCAGCAGGGGCTTGGCCTTGGAAACAGAGTCAGACCCGAACAGAGGTGAGCACACCAAGCAGCCGAGCCTGGTCCCGAAGCCAGCATCTTGGCCGTAGCTACAAGGTCACTCAGGACGGCTGAGAGCCCAGCCGGGGACTGAGCAGTGGCTGAGGGTGCCTGGGATCAGGAATGGGCTCCCCCAGAGGAGAGACAGCCCCAGTGTCCTGTGGCTTTGCAGTTGCACCACAGCCCCCGCCCTGGGGTTCGCTCCCCAGCGGCTGCCTGGCGGACGAGAGCAGCAGTGGCATTTTTGCAAGCTTACTCCGCGGGCATCCAGCGCTGTGTGGGGGCAGATCGGGGACCCCAGCCCTGCTGCTGTCTCTTTTCTGGGTGCAGGATTCCGTGCGATGGAAATCAACGGGCAAGGCAGCAGCTCTGGTTCTCACACAGGCTGACGCACAGGCCGCGTTTTCCCGAGCCAGGGGCTGTTCCAGCCCTTCGCCTGTATTCCCTTACTCTTCCCAACCACACTGGGAGACAGGTCCAGGCCTGGCGGCCAGAGAACAGGAGTGAAGGCCGGAGGGGTGAAGCGACTTGTGCCAGGCCACACGGCTTGGGCAGAGCTGGTGCTGAGACGTCTCAGGGTTTACTGGAAGTGTGCCCCTGAGAGAGAGAGAAAGGAGGGAGAAGGGGCGTGGGCAGGGAGAACTGCACTGCGGAAAGCTGGGGAAGGCCTGGGGCGGGGAGCCTCAGGCAGCCCCCTGGAGAGCTCCGGGACAAAGATTGCCCACTAGAGGTGTCCATCCCGGGCCCTAGCACCCTTGCAGGGCAAAGTTGCCAGATGGGGCTGACCCGGAGGAACTGGCCTCGACTCCAGAGCTGAAGTGGAGCCTCAGTGCGCTCTGCTCTCTCTGAATCGGAGCAGCCAATTCCCCATGGAGGTGGATCTGCGAAGCGAGCATGGCCACCTGGGGGGAAGCCGACACACCCACATCTGTACTCCTGCCGTCGGGGGGGCCAGGTGTCAGTGTACTTAACCCCTCTGCTTCACCCCTTGGCCGAACACTCGTCCTGGGGGTCCTGGATCTGCCGCCAACGCCAACCACCTGACTCTGGGCGAGTCACGGCATTCATTCACTCCCGGAGCACCTGCTGTGCCACACACTGAGACTACAATGCAGGCCACAGCCTCATGGAGCCTTCCACATGGGGGTGGGGCACCACGGCGGTGCGGCAAAGCTGAGCACCCTCATCAGGGCCGGGATGGAGGGCTCTCGGTCACCCCGAGTACAGAGTCGTGGGTGCTCTCATGGCCTCAGCTTCTCCATCGGAAAAAGGAGGGGCTGGATTCAAGGACTTCCAAGGCCTTTTCTGCTCCATGCAATTGGCTGGGGACAGCGCAGGGTCAGCTCTGGCTCCCAACCAGAGACCTCCACCTTGGCTGTCTCCGTCCTGCCAAGCTGAGATCAGGGAGCGCTCAGTGAAGGGTTGGGCTCATGCTCCCGGGGCCTAGACACCAAGGCTTTGCTGCTCCAGCCCCAGCACAAGTCCTCCGTCTTTGCCTCCATCCGGATAGCACTGGTGCCGGAGTCCAGGCTGAGAGCCAGGCCAGTCACACAGGAACCATCATGGAACAACAGACGCTCCTTGGCTGACGGATGAGTGCTGGAGAAAGCAGCAGACCCTGCTGGGAAGCCAGTCACCCAGAACACCCAGAGCCCTTTGCCCTGCCCAGCCAGCCCAGCCCCACGACCTTGCCCGGGCCCTTTGCTTGCTGCAGGTTCTTAACTGAGAGTCTACAGGCGATTACTCCAGCAAACGTTCCTCCTGCACTTTGCACGTTTGTTCTCCTAGATGAGCTCGGGACTGGACATGGGGGAAGGTGCGGGATCTCCTTCAGACTGAGCTCCCCCACCCCCAGCACAGACTCCACAGCTGGGTTGTTAAATCAGCGAAGCCCAAACCCTCCCGGGATAAGCACCTGATGATGCCCTCACCGCCACGACCCTGGAGAGTTCCCGTTGGTGCAGATCACAGGGGCCGTGTCAGCGCAGCGCACACCCAGGCTACCACCGCCAGGCTCGCGATTTACGCCTTCACTGCTCTAACTCGAGTGCCACAGGGCCTGGGGATGCTCCAGGGAAGGTTCTGGAAACTGGGCATCCCTGGGCTGTGGATTCCTCCCCTCTCCCACTGGTGATTTTTGGTGGGTGTAAAGGCGCATGGCTACACCCTTGGATCTGGGGTTCCACAACTGCAGCCCCACCCAAGTGCAGATGGAGAGTGTCCCGGGGACACCACGCGCCCTGTAGGACACGCAGCTCTTCTTGTCGTTATTCCTGACAGTACGGGGACGGCAGCCATCGTCATGGCAGTGCCATGGTGCTGCGCGTTGTCCATCATCTTGAGATGATGTGTGCTGATTGTCGGCAAGTCTACGCCGTTCTCCTAGGGTGCATTTCGGTATCTGCTGGGGGAGGGGCAGACATTTTTGTCCCCGCATGAGCCAGGCCCCGCCACTCACCCCTACCCTACCTTTTGCCATAGGGCAAGCCTGCTGCACCGCCGGCTCCTCACTGCACCCCCATCCTGTTCCCCTCCCTCCCCTGAAGCCTGTTCTCTGCTGCTCTGTACTCCCCCCACCCCTGCCGTGTGCCCCGCTGGCCCCCGTCGGGAAGCTCTGCCCGAGCCCAAGCCATCTGGAGGGGTCCCTCACCCTTGGCCAGTCTCATGGAGGTCTCTGTCCCATCTCCATCTCCTCCCAAGGTTGTGTCCTTGTTCTGGGAATCCCAGACTGAGTTAATAACGTGGAGCAGCCCAGAGGTGCCGCCAGCCCTCCTGGCCACTTGGTGAGAATTAGCGCCAGGCTAACTCCCCAGGCAGCTGCAGGTGGCTGCAGCCCCGCTCTCCCCTGGGCCAGGCAGCCTTGCGTACGGTGCAGGGAAGACGGGCTGGCAGGGCCAATTTCTCCAACAGCGGGACCCAGAGGGGATGGCTGTGGGCTAAATAGGCTTTCCCACGGCTGCAGAGGCCTGGCCCGAGTGATGTCCCCAAGCATAAGTGGGCAGAGACTTAGACACCCCCACCCCAAAACAAAGGAATTTATAACTTCAATGCGTGCAATACTGAGAGCATTTTTAATAAGGAATGAAACTTTTTAAATAAAGATAAAGCAAAATGCAGTTGGAAACAACGTCTTCTTCCTGCCTCCTAAGTTCTGTTTCAACTCTCAGGGTAGGTGCTCCCAACCTTGGGGGCCATGGTCGAGAACCGGGAGAGCAGCTTCAGGCATTGGGAATACAAGGCCAACCCCCCTGAACTGCTGCCCTGTCCTGCCCGCTTCCACCCTCCCCTCCCCAGTGGTCCTCGCCCAGGGACCTGGCCCACGCCATCATGGGTAGACCTGAAGGCTTCCTTTCTCTCTACCGTGTCTCCTCCATGCTTTAATTTCCTTCTGAGGCCGAGGGGGAGCTATGGCGGGTCACGGCGGGGCACCTCCTGGCTTCCGGTGTGTGCTCTGCAAACATCTCCATCCCACGCTCCAAGCTTCCTTCTTCTGCTATAGGAGCATTTGGATGCTGCTCCCTGTGATGCTCAGGCTTCCAGGGAGCTGGGACCCAGGCCTGCGCTGACTGCGTGGTGCACGTGCCCCCTCCCCTGTAAAACAAGAGGGCTGGGCTGGGAGATTGCCCAGGCCCCTCCCAGCTCTGGCAAGCAAGGCTCCCATCAGCCCCGGCAGCCGCACTCCTGTGTGGAGGAGTAAAGAGGCAGCCTTGGACAAGGCCGAGGAAAGGGGCCGGGAGAGCTGGCCTCCAGTTCCTTCTGCCCCCGAGGAAGGCCTGGGAGCCACAGGTCCCCACACAGGGCAGTGTCATTTTCAGCCTGAACCCTTGGGCAGCACCCACTCTCATGGAGCTGGGTTCCAGGCAGGACAACACCTAGAGCCAAGTGTCCTTGAGTGCTGATTTCTTTAAACTCAGTCCCTTTTGTGCAGAAAGACAGAATTCGCAGCAGGATCTCTGTGGCACCTGTGGTCGGTGGAATCAAGAATGCTGGTTTTTAAAACGAGGGCCAGGAATGCATTTTAATTGTGTATTGGGGCAGGGTAGAGGCACAAAAGAACACTTTTTTTTTTTTTGACAGTCAGAGTTAGACAATGAGAGAGAGAGAGACAGACAGAGAGAAAGGTCTTCCTTCCGTTGGTTCACCCCCTCAAATGGCCGCTACAGCTGGCACGCTGCACCAATCCGAAGCCAGGAGCTTCTCCTGGTCTCCCATGTGGGTGCAGGGCCCAAGGACTTGGGCCATCCTCCACTGCCGTCCCGGGCCACAGCAGAGAGCTGGACAGGAAGAGGGGCAACCGGGACAGTATCCAGCACCCTAACCGGGACTAGAACACGGGGTACCAGCGCTGCAGATGGAGGATTAGCCTAGTGAGCTGCAGCGCCGGCACAACATTTTCTTTAAGCTTTTCCTTTAGGTGTGTGTGTGTGTGTGTGCGTGCGTGCATGCGTGGTAGGAGTTAGGGTTCAGTGAGGAAGCAGAGGTCGCGTTTGGATCCAGGAGGGTAAGCAGGGTCCCCAGGGAGAAAATTGGCCCAGGTGGGGAACAGGGAGCCACAGAGGCTGGATCCAGGGGCTCACAGCAGCAGAGCTGTTGCCACCCCAAGGCACGAAGGTCTTAGGAACCCAGCAAGGGAATCCTATAAAAAAGTTCACCTTGATAGGGGAGAGGAACGGGGGCTGCAAGTGGGAGACAGCTTGCTTGCCTCGCCGGAGCAGGAAGGAGGCAAGGGGGGAGTAGCCCCCACCTCCCTCCTTCCTGCCTACTGCTGGAGCTCACCTTGGGCAGGGACTCCCAGAAGCCACAGCACCTTGTGGTTCCTGGGGCAGAGAACGGTGCCCAGTGAGGGGCCAAGGGACAGTTCTGGGGGGAGAGAGGGAGAGAGAGAGAAAGAGAGAGAGAGAGAAGTTATTTCTCATCAAACATGATTACAAGTCATCATGGGGGTGGGGGAAGTCATCTGGTCTCACTGACCACGTCCCACGTCAGAGCACCCACGATCAAGCCCTGGCTCTGCTTCCTCCTAATGCCAACCGAGGGAGGCAGCGAGGATGGCTCGAGTAGCTGGGGCCCTGGCACCCGGGTGGGAGACCTGGAGTGGATTTCTGGCTCACAGCTTTGGCCTGACCCAGTCCTGGCTGCTGTGGGTATTTGGAGAGTAAACCAGCAGGTGGGAGTTCTGTGTCTTATAAACAAACAGATAGCCATTGCCCATAAAGAGACTTGGTGGCACTTGGAGCCAGCGTGGCCTGAGAGTCAGCCAGAAGGAGGCTTGAATCCTGGCTCTGCCACCTGCAGGATGGGGGACCTTGGCTTCTGCTCATGTCAGAAGAGAGAGAATACGGAAAGCCAACAGCAGGGGCTTGTCGTGGGGCTTGAGAGAGGGCTGGCGTGAATCGTGGGCTGTAAGTGTCACGGTGGGTGCGGATCACTGAGGACAGGCAGACCCCTTGGCGCAGGGCTGGGGAGGAGTGAGGCTGGCCTGTGAGTCTCACTGTGCTGCTGGGTGGCCCTTCCCTCTTCCCTGTCCTCTCCCCCGGCCTTGGTTAGCTGTTCCTTCTGTGGGCAGTTATGGATGGAATGATTTATAAATCACGAGGTGTTTATCGCTCCTGGGGAACGCACTGGCCAGTTGCTGACAGAATCTACAGAGAAATTCAGCAGTAACAAGGATTGAAGCCCACGGAGGGAGGGGAGGGGAGGGAAGGGGAGAGGGAGCAGCCTGGCAGGTGCGTGCTTTCCCCTTGACTTCCATGTGTGGTGACAGTTCCTGGAAGCAAGTGGAGAGGGGCGAGGGCCAGGCAGCTTTCTGTGTGTCTGTGTTCCTGGACTTAATCCATGTCTGGCTCCCTTGGCCCTGTTCTGGGGACCCTGGCCCTTAGCTTCCTATGCAGGATCCCAGCTGCCCTTCCTCATCTGCTGGGTTGCACTCCAAGACTCCCATAGGTGCCAGACACCACAGGATGCTGGCGTGTACTCTGCACACTGGGATTTTCCCCGTGTGCCTTGCAGCGTTGCCCCGTGCTGCCACAGTCAACCTGATCGTCCATATTTCACGCCCGGCTGCCACCTCGGCGTCACTACCTGTGCACCTGGGACCATTACCGATGAAAAGCAGGGTCCCTGGAACACAAGCCCTGAGACACGGCCACTCTGGTGACCAGCAGGCAGGGAGCGGCTGCAGCGCAGGAGCGCTGGCCCAGGGCAAGGCTCACATCTCAGGGTTCCACCACACTGCTCAGAACGGCAAACAACTTCAGACTTTTGCTTCTTTCTGGAATTTTCCACTTAACATTTTTGGACAGCATTTGACCACAAGTCAGCTGAACCCCTGAAGAGCAAAACAGCTGATAAGGGGGAGACCTCCCCTTCTTAACAAACCCTGGGGCTCCCTTTGCCCTCGTAAATCAAGCCACACAACCCAGGCTGCCGATCGTTGGCCACATCTTACCCAGGGCCTCAGTTTTCTCATCTGGAAAATGGTAGCAGTAATTGGTGCCTCCAGGGATAGCCAGGAAGCATGGACACAGCGATGTGTGAAGACTGGGCTGGGCTGGGTATGTCTTCTGAAGGAGGGGCTCTGCCGCCCTCCCGCGGAGACACAGTTCTTACTGTAACAGGTCAGCCCCATGGCCTGGCTTCTCCCTCGCCAGCCAAAGCTGTTGATGCCACTGACGGCTGCCTGTGGCTCTGCTCAAAGACACTGATAATTACACCTGGTGCTTAGCCTTGGAAAAAGCTGAGGAAGAACACGGCTCTGCAGGAGCCTTCAGCTCTGTGTTCATTTGCATTAAAATCAAGAGCTTCACATGCACACAAGTCCACGTGTGCACACACACACAGGCTGCAGAGCAGGCCTCTTACTGGGGCTGTGGGGACAGATGAAGGCCTCGGGGCAGCAAGCCGGGAGTACCGCCTTGAAAGGGGTGATGATCCGGTGTCAGGGTGACAGCACTGCGTGCTGGCTGACGCGGGTTTCTAGAACCACATTTCTCAGGCTGGATGATAATCCAAGTGGCAGCATTTCCCAGCTGGGGTGGCCTCCTGCAAGCTCTTTAGGCTTTCTGGGCTTTCATTTCTTTTTTTTTTTTTTTATAAAAGATTTATTTATTTACTTAAAATTCAGAGTTATAGAGAGAGGAAGAGGCAGAGGGAGAGGGAGAGAGAGAGAGAGAGAGAGAGAGAGAGAGAGAGAGGTCTTCCATCCACTGGTTCACTCCCCAGTTGGCCACAACAGCCATAGGGAGCTGAGCTGATCCGAAGCCAGGAGTCAGAAGCCAGGACCCAGGAGCTTCTTCCGGGTCACCCACACAGGTGCAGGGGCCCAAGGACTTGGGCCATCCTCCACTGTTTTTCTAGGCCACAGCAGAGAGCGGGATCAGAAGTGGAGCAGCCGGGACACAAACCGGTACCCATATGGGATGCCGGCACCACAGGCAGTAGCTTTACCCACTATGCCACAGCATGAGCCCTGTGCTTTGATTTCTTTAACTAAAAATGGGGATAGCAATATGTGGCAATGAGGCTGTCATGAGCCAGTGTAGACGAGGAGGCCAGAAGAAGGCCAGGTGCATCGTAAGCAGGGCGCCACAGACGAGGGGTTCAAATATTTCACGGAAAAGTCATATATGGGAAAAGTAGGCATAGACTACAAAAATGCTTCACACCAAAATAAACTGTCTTCTTTTTTTATTTAAAGACTTATTTATTTATTTGAAAGTCAGAGTTATAGAGAAAGAGAGGGAGAGACCGAGAGAGAGAGAGAGAGAGAGAGAGAGAGAGAGAGAGAATCTTCCATCTGCTGGCCCCAAATGGCTACGTAAGCTGGGACTGGTCCAAGTTGAAGCCAAGAGCCAGGAGCCAGGAGCTTCCTCCAGGTCTCCCATGTGGAGGAAAGGGCCCAAGTGCCTGGTCCATTTTCCACTGCTTTTCCCAGGCCATTAGCAGAGAGCTGGATCAAAAGACGAGCAACTGGGACATAAACCATGGCCCATATGGGAATCGGTTATCACAGGTGGCAGCTTTACCCACTATGTCACAGCATGGGCCCCCAGTCATTTGATTTTCTGTTCCCATGAGCAGTTTGCAGTCCCCTAGTATGTTAGCTCTCCTCACTTCCGCACCTCCAGCCACATCCCCTTGTTCAGGGCATGCGCGGCCTCATCTCTGTCACCGGCTCCCACGGAGCTGGAGGGAGCAGGACCCTGGCTCAGGGAAAGAAGGACTAACAACACATTTGTTGGTGGTAGTGGTTTTCCAAACGTCTCATTGCAAATGGGAATTGAGAAAGGTCCTAAACATCCTTGTACTTTACCACAACAAGCAGAGTACAGTCCATGGGCAGAACACCTCTTTGTATGGTCCTGCGGGTGGGAGGTGGCGAGTAGGGGGCTTGCGCGCAAGCAGGCAGACACCTCTTTGTGTGGTCCTGTGGGTGGTTGGGGGGCTTGCAGGATGGGGCTGTCATTTTGGCTCTGAGCTCACTTCTCAAAAACACAATCAGGTGCAGAACACACTGCCCAGTGTGAAGTCAGTTGCAAAACAGATGCACCTGCCAGGCGAAGGCTGAATGAAAGCAGGCAGCAACAGGAGTGCAAGCTGTGCCGTTCATCTCCACCAGGCACAGAAACAGGCAGAGCCGATCCATTGTGGGAGAAGTCAGGGGAACGCCTGAGGAGAGGAGGGGAGGCTCGGGGTCCGGCTAAGGTCCTGTTTCTCAGTCTGGATACAATGTGGGCGTGTTGCGATGTCATCAAGTTGTATAATTATGTCATGTATGACTATGTGCGTACATGAGGCTGGCTACTGCACCAAGCTCCTGGAATTCAAAGTTGAGTTTATTTTGGTGCAAAAAAACTTCTGAAACATCTCTGGAAAATTTATGAAAAACAATGCATGGGTTTGAACTTTTTTTTGTTTTTGGCACTAAAATAAACTGATTTGTTCAGTCCCCCGATGCGTATGTCATTGAAAATCTAAAATAGCCAGTTCTTGGAAGACACACAGCCTTCCCGTGCCCTGAAGTGCATAGGTAACACTTACAGCTAATGACAGAAATCAATAGCCAAACCTCGCTGCTCCGTGTGCTCCAGCAGGTGATCTGCTGCTCAGGACAGCCATCCTGGCATGGGTGGGGCCGCTGAGGCTCTGTGAGGTTGGGAGACATCCCTGCAGCCCCAGATCTCTTGATTTGTGTGGGCCCCCTGCTTCCACCTACCCCCCACCCACATAGCACAGAGCCTGGCACGCAACTGCTCCTCAATGCTTGGGGGGAGGGAGCCAGGGAACGGAGCAAGCCATTGAATTGTCACCAGTCACCCTATCTTGACGTCCTGAAATCATTTTTGTCTCCCTTCTAATTCCTATTGCACTTACAGGCGGTTCCAAGCAGCACTTAATTGCTTTCCGTTGCTAGGTTTACAACGTCTGTCAGTCGGGCCCTGCGACTCCAAGCAGCACAATTGTTCAGCAGGACTGAGGAACACAGAGACAGACGTTTGCTCCCAACAGGAAAGCAGCCCCAGGGTGCCAGGGTGCGAGAGGGAGGCGGGGAAGAAGGGGATGGATTCCCACACCTGTTCCTCCCACCTGCCTGACCCTTAGCTCTGAACCCAGTACCTGGAGGTAAAATGAGCCAGTGGCTTCCAAATGGGCTTGTTTCCCACCCCATCCCTCCCCCAGCCCCAGAGCCTTGCTTCTGCCCCTGTCCTCTTCCGTGGCTCTTTCCCACCTGGTTGGATTCTTTTCTCTCAACAAATAGCCCTACGCATGGCCAAGGCAGCACCGGGGGCCCACATTCCTAGGCCCTGCTCACATGCCTGTTTCCTTTGGGAAAACTCCAGATGGAGTCCTGTGAGACATCTCCATCTTCCAATTTGAGAATGGCTTTACAGCTCCCTCTGGAGTTGTCGGGGGCGCGGCTTTGCAGCCCCTTGGGAGGCTTGTTTTTGTGCTACTGCTTGTGCTACACTGAGTCAACATTCAATGAATAATGAATTATAATAATAATAACTTGCAGGAAATTGATGCCCTAGCATCAACTAGGTCCAAAGCATAAAGGGAAAACTCACTGTAAATTATACCCTGGGACTAGCGAGTGAATAATGCTGGCGTCTTTCCCCAGAGACCTCCAAATCAACTCATTTAAATTAATAAATCCCACTCGTCTCCGTGCCTGAATAGCAGGCTTATTTATGTATCTTAGAAATGGCCTAACTCTCCGAGTGTGGGAACAGAGCAATTAGGGCTCCTCCTTGGCACAGAGACGTCTCAGATGCTGGCTAAGCTCGCGCACTCTGATTTTGGCTGATTATAGGAAAGGAAAAATAATGGAATTCATGTTGACGAAAGGATTGCTTCTACGGCTACATGCCACCGAGTAACCAAATTTCCTGCGTTTTTCTCTTCTTTTGCCCTCTCTGGGTACAGGCCTACAACCCATGGATAGACTTCCTTGAAAAAGGTCCTGGCAGGCTCAAGACTAAGAAAAGTGGGTTTGTTCTGAAGGGGCGCTCCATGGAGACCCCTTGCACTTGGGGCTGAAAGTCCAGATTTTCAACAAAAGGCCGTTATGGCACTGGCCAGCGGGAAGGGATTTGGCCTGCAGTGTCTGTGTCTTAGAGAGATCAGGGTCGGGAAAGATTCTAAAGGAGAAGCAGGGCAGGGCCGTGGGAGGGCTCAGGGCAGTAGCTCTTTACAGATGGGGAGGAAAATATTTGAATATTTCAACAGCACAGATGACCAAATACAGGCCTTTTCCTACCGATGCTCTGACGAGCGAGGGGAGGGCTGGGGACAAGGTTCTCTTCTCTTCCCTCTTGTCCTGTTCTCCGCACACTATCCTGATCCATCCCCCGTGCCCAGCCCAGCTCACACGGTTAGGATGTAATGCAATCCTGATGCGAGTACCCACGATGTGTGCAGTCCCTGTGGGTCAAGGACCCAGTTTGCCGCGGCTGTCACCAGTCACAGGCTCTGAGATCCCCCCGCAAGATCCCTGGCTGCAAAGTTGTGGATGCCCAAGACCCTCTACAGTTCGAGGGTTCGTGAGAACAACTCCCAGCACGAAGGGACAGGCTGCCCTTGGCAATCACAGTTTTCCAAATCACAACGCAAGAGGAGGCCCCCAGGGCAAGGTCGGGGAGGGCCCTGCGGGTGAGGCTTCAGAATCCTCGGGACAACTCGCCTTCCAGAACACGGGTGTCCACCACTAACCCAGGGAGCTCTCATGAGCTCTAGCATGCAGAGTTTTTTTGTTTTTTGTTTTTTTAAAGATTTATTTATTTGAAAGTCAGAGTTACACAGAGAGAGGAGAGGCAGAAAGAGAGAGAGAGAGAGAGAGAGAGAGAGAGAGAGAGCTGGTTCACTCCCCAATTGGCTGCAATGGCCGAAGCTGTACGGATTTGAAGCCAGGAACTTCCTCCGGGTCTCCTACATGGGTGCAGGGACCCAAGCACTTGGGCCATCTTCTACTGCTTTCCCAGGCCATAGCAGAGAGCTGGATTGGAAGTGGAGCGTCCGGGTTACCGGCACCCACATGGGACGCTGGCGCTTCAGGCCAGGGCATTAACCCACTGTGCCACAGCGCCGGCCCTGCATGCGGGGTTTTCCTGGGAGCTTCCTTACGTAAGCATGGCTGGATTAAAAGAGAGGGCACGATTGAAGCCAATCAGGAGAATGGGCTGCAGGAGACCTGGTGGATGTAACAGGCCTGCCAGACCATACTGAGATGCACGCTGAAGCCCTGCTGTCCTGGAACCCCAGAAGGGCTCTGCAAATGCGTGTCGAGAGAATGGCCTGCTCCCTGTGGGAAATCAGCTCTTGGTGGCTTCTTTCTCAACTAGGCTCCGACCCTGGATTAAAGATGGGTCGCTAACCAGAGAGGAACCTTCTCTTCCAGCCCTTGGGGCCCAGGTCGGGAGCCCTGGGTTCATGATACACGGCCCCACCCAGGCTGCCGGTTGGTAGCACACAGAGACTTGTGCACGCCTGTCTCCATGTGTGGAAGGTATTCAGGACGGCGGGGCCGCACTTCCGTTTTCCTGTGACACTTGAGCTCGTCTGCCCTCCTTCTCTGGGGAATGCCAGCCGGCGACTCTCCAGGGCAAAGTGGGCCGAGAAGAGGAGTAGCTGGTCTTTAAAGCGTTCTGACACTGCAGCGGGAGGGATGGAGGCTCAGCCCCGGGAAGGACTTTCTGAAAGCCAGGGGAGTGAGTTCCAGGAAAGGCACAGGGACCTGAGGACGTGAGGACACCCTCTGTCTGATGCCCGGACTGCAGCGAGGCCAGAGGAATCTGTTGAAGGAGTTGCAGGATTTCAGGGGACTGAATGCACTGGTGGCTGCCTTTTCATGGGGACTCCGAAGAAAGCCCTGTAGATCTGAGTCCATTTCTCCCAGTGGTTCAGCCTGGGCACTGCCAGCACATGGGGCCGGGTCATTCTTGGGGGCAGGGCTGTCCTGTGCATCACAGGTCGTCGGCAGCAGCCCTGGTGTCAGCCTGCAGATGTCAGCTGCATCTTCTTCCCCGGTGGGCACAGTGAATGACGTCTGCATTGCCAAATGCCCCGGGGGTAGGGCCCTGCCCCATGTCGAGAACCACTGGTGAATTTGTACCATGAGGCCAGGTCAGGGGGAACTCCAAGGTTCTTCTTTGCACTGGTGATCCAGGGGTCTGAAGCACCTCCCACTGCATGCATGGCAGCAGTAGCAGTGACCCCAGGAGATGGAGTCTGTGGCCACTGCATCACACACACCAGGTCACCATAACCTTGATCAGCAATCTTTAGACCACTTGTCTTTCAGATCAGCGGGCAGGGCTTTCCAAGATCACCTTCTCCAGGACTCTGAGTTCTGACTTGGCAGCTCCCAGTAGGGGCAGAAGCCACACACTGGCATGTGTCCCCCTCCCATTGGAAAACCAATAGCTCAGCCAAGCTTCTCCAGAACACCAAGGGCCTGGGGCTATAGCTGATGGATAGAACTGTTGATACCAGGGTCCCAGGCTGAGTTATTTCGAGGGATTCTCTCCAGATCTTTTTTTTATTATTATTATTATTTTTTTTTGACAGGCAGAGTGGACAGTGAGAGAGAGACAGAGAGAAAGGTCTTCCTTTTGCCGTTGGTTCACCCTCCAATGGCCGCCGCAGTTGGCGCGCTGCGGCCGGCGCAACGCGCTGAGCCGATGGCAGGAGCCAGGTGCTTCTCCTGGTCTCCCATGGGGTGCAGGGCCCAAGCACTTGGGCCATCCTCCACTGCACTCCCTGGCCACAGCAGAGAGCTGGCCTGGAAGAGGGGCAACCGGGACAGGATCGGTGCCCCGACCGGGACTAGAACCTGGTGTGCCGGCGCCGCAAGGCGGAGGATTAGCCTAGTGAGCCGCGGCGCCGGCCTCCAGATCTTTTTAAAGGGAGGCGAGCAGTGCAGGTCACACCAGAGCAAGACTGAATCTTGTATTTCTTGCAAATTGTGATGTTTTTATTCAACATGGGTTTTTTTTTGCATTGATTTTGATTTTTTAGAACTTTTGCGTTAACATATTACTTGCTGACTGAGTTTTTTTGGGGGCCCTTAATAGATGGTGCCCTAACAAGTACCTCATTCACTTCACCCTCATCCCCACCCCAATGACCAAGGCTTAATGATGTGGATGGAGGGGGTGAGGGGCACGGCAGAGGCACCAGACAGCAGGTGTCGTACAGTTCCCTGGCAGGGCCTGCTCAGCCCGAGTGCACTGAACATGAACTAGACAGAGCCTCCCAGCCCACACTCTCAGTGAATGAATGGTGCTAGGGTACGACGCATCATTCATTCATTTGTTCACAAATCATTTCACAGAGGACCTGCTCTGGGGCAGACCCTGGAGAGAGCAATGGGATGGTGCTCACTACCATGGCAGGGAAGACAGCTCATAAACCAGTGGTCAGGGCTGCACCAAGGCGTGGGAGACCTCGGAAGCAGTAATTCATTTGATCTGATCTCTGGGAACTGAACCCAGTGGAAGATTCCTTCTCAACCCCAGAGAGGCCGTGTCAACTCTGGTCATTTTCCAGGTTCACTGACAAGCTTGCCAGTGTCACAGTGCTAAGAGATGAGCTGAGGATTCTCCGCTTCCCTTCATCGCCGAGGTGACAATGACGGGACTGTCTCCCTCCGTCCCCGTGGAAACACAATTAGAGGGTTTGACCGCTGAAAAGCCAGCGTGAGCTTTTTGCACCGCCCACTCTTTAGTGTGTGTGTGTGTGTTTGTTGAGGTTTTTGTTGCAGAAGGAGGGAGTTTCGAGAAGACACAGGGAGAAAATAGCATGCTTGTGCACGATCGTTTAACTTCGCACTTTATAGATGAAAGACAGAGGCTCAGACAGGGCCAGCGACTCGTTCAGGGTGTCAATCTTGCAAGAGAGTCTGTCCCTCGTCACAGTGCAGGGGCACAGGTGGGAGCAAAGACAAGGGAAGAGCGGGGTGCCCCCGCTTCTCTGGTTGCACAGCAACACGCACCGCTGTCTTCACTGAGAGATGGATTCTGCAGCAGCTCGTGCCTGTCGTGGCGATAAATGGTGCTAATAAGTAAGCATTTGCCTGGTCCCAGGAGGTGGGGCCGCTAACGGCTGGTGCCAGGTGTTCTACACTCTGGGGTGGAGCGGTTGGGGCAGCTCACAAGGAGCTGGACCGGGAATGGATGGGACTCTCAGCCTTGGTCCCAGGAGCCTTGCTGCCCGTCTAAGTTCCCTGCAGCAGAGACACCTGCTCTCTCATAGCTCATGCTCTAGAAAAGGGGTAGTGGGCCAGGAAGCACCACTCGTTCTTTCTCTGGCTGGGGAGGCTGGCATTTGGAAATGCTTGGCCATTCGCCCAAGGGCAATTTGCTAAGAAAATTGCTGGCAGAGCCTGCCCTGGAGCCAGGGCCCTGTGTTTTCTACACACCCTGAGCTTTGCGGCAGGGGCTGTGCCTTTGTGAGTTGGTCAAGGGCACCGTCTTATGCAGCAGGGGCTGCGTGAGCTCATCCCCATCCCTGGACCAAGTGACCCCCACTGAACTCCCCCAGTGCCAGTGCAGCGGAAACCATCACCTGCTGATGCAGCACCCTCCCTGTGACCCCTGTGCTGGAAAGTTCTTTCTTGTAGCTGCTCATTCTCTTTGTGCACCCACAGCCCGTGTCTCCTGCGAGACTCCCCGCACAAACCAGCCCTCGATGGCCCCTGTGTCTAGAAGAGGGCCAGGCTGAGCATGTATTTGGGAAACTTTGGCTCCCTGCCCCTGCTTCTCTGAAAACCCAACTCTGTATCTGATCTGCTTCCTGGGTGTTGCAACACAACAGCCTTGCTCCTGGAACCAGGAGATTGTAAACGCCAATGCATGGGGGCTGGAGCGAGCGACAGGAGTCACACCAGCCAGTGGGTCTCTAGGGACTCCAGCTCCCACCCACACTGGCCTCAGGAAACTGTGGACTTGGCGCTGCCAGACTTTGCATCGCTAAGGGAAGTAGAAATCTGGATCTTTCTAGATTTGTCCATGGCGACCTTAAATTAACCTTGAAAAAAGACACTGTGTTGTCAGGAAGGGTAGGACACCAGTCTGAGCCCCAGCGTGCACAGTAGGACTTGAGCCTTTTCTCTGGGATAAGGCTGAAAAGAGCTCAGAAAGGGGCGGGGTGGGTAGGGGCAGCAGGAAGGGGGCTGACTCCTGATGACCTCCCCTGCCCTTGCCCCTTGGAGGGACAGCAGAGACCCAGCCTTCGTCTCCGCACCTCCTGCTGGCGAGGTTGTGGTCAGCATCCAAAACCCCACCTCCTGGCCCTGTTTTCTTGGAGTCGCTCCTTGCCCCCACCACTTTATTTCCTTCCTCCTGGTTAAGTGGGAGGAAAAAGCCATCAAGCCCCGTGCTATCCACAGCAGGCAATGATCGTCTCCAGTGTCTTCTCCACGGATCTCCATGTTTTCAATTGCTTCCTAACACACCTCCGGGGAGCCCAGCCAAGCGGGAGGATTAGTAGCATAATGCGTTTAAATTACTGAGTTTTCCACACCCCCCTCCCCATCTTCATTCTGTGGCAATGTTGAAGCTGATCCAGGTCCAGATGCCTTGGATGATACACGCAGGTTATGGCTAATAACCGATCTCATTTCTAAATGGATGTGCAAATTCCTCCCATGAGCCGAGGAAGCCAGAAGCAGGTGAGGGGCAGCATTGGGAGAGGGGAGAGTGCACAGGGAGGGGAGGGGGCTTCAGTATTCTCATTCCCCCTGGAGTCTCATCAGAATTGTCCTAGGAGAGGCGGGGAAGGGAAGAAGAGTTGACGGTGAGGCAAATCTCTGACTCACGGAGGCCCCAGTGGTCTACGTCTCCCTCTGCTGGGCTCCGTGGGACCTTGGAGCATCAGAGCTGGAGAGGAATCCATGCCCATTTGACAGATGAAGGAATTGAGGCCATCGTGTTGGGAACAAGGCTGTGGCTACAAACCAGCGTGTTGGGGACCTTGGTGCCAGCAGGAAAGCTGAAGATGTCTCCAGAATGACTGGCAGGGGAAGGGGATTCCTTCTACCCTACAAACCATGCTTTGTAGTTCAAGAAGTGTGTCTCTCTGGGCTCATATGCAGTGCTTTCTCAGAGTGCTGACTGCTGCTCATAATGACTGGCCAGAAGGCTGCATTCATCAGAGAGGCTATGAATATGGGGACCACAGTAGGCACCCACTGGGTGCCAGCCCACGTGCTAGGCACCAAAGACAGGCTATCATCCATGTACTGACCACATGACAAATGGGACTGTGAGCCACGGGGAGGTGCAGGGATTTCCCAGGCAGGGTGTCCACCCCAGGCCTCCTGGGGCTATCTTCTGCAGCTTTGGCTCCCAGGCCAGCAGCTGGATTTTGTCTGAATTCCCTCTACCTGTTTGCAAAGAGCTCATGGAGAAATGAATTGGCATGTTCCCTGCTCTCCCTGGAAGCCAAGGTGCGGGGAGGGAAGAGGCCGCTGGCTGCAGCTGCTCCATAGCTAGTGAGGAGGGCGTGGTGGGTCTCTTGCTGGGAGCTGAACCCAAGCGTGCTGCCTCCTCTTCCTGGCCTGGAGAGCGACACCTGTGATGCTTCATTAGGCTAGACTGTTTCAGCAGGAGCTCTGTTCCCTTAATCACTTAATCTTCCTGTTGGTTTCTTTAATGCATGTTTACCCTCCTGGCTTTTCCCTTCTCTAGGCTCCAGTCTTTGCTGTCATAGCTGTGTCTTCCATCCTGGGCCTTTGCATGCTGGCGGAAAGGAGGCTTTGCATGGTGGAGGTTGAAGGGCAGAGGCTATGGGGTGGCGGTTATGGGATGAAGACTATGATGTGGAGGCTATAAGGAAGAAGCTATGGGCTGGAGGTTGTGGCATGGGGGCTGTCAGCTGGAGCCTATGGGGAGAAGGGCTGCGGGAGGCCAACACTTGGGGGACTTGGAGACCTGTGTGCTCACCCCTCCGATTCAGGGTCTTCTGTGGAAAGCACCAGCTCAGAGGCCAGGTTCCCAGAGGGAAGTCAGGAAGGAGACACTAAGGATTCTCAGCCTGTGCTGTCCTCTAGGAGCCCTACTAGCCACAAGGGATTACTTGTATTTGCAGTTAAAATTGAGTAAGATGAACACTTCAGCTTCTGAGTCATGCAAGCATCTGACACTCAGCGGCACATGTGGCTGGCGGCTGTTGTGTTGGTGCAAATGGAGTGCTTCCACCCCCACAGAAAGGCCTGGGCAGCACGTTCTCACCTGATCATGCACCTGATTCCTGTCCTGAGCCCCAGTCTGGTCTTCCTGGTCCTCAGGACCCCAAGGCCCCCTGCAGTACCTAGTTCAGGACTGCCAGGGGCGAGGCTTAGTACCTAAGGCCTAAACTCAGAAGAGGGGATAAAGTGATCCTGCTTATCCAGCCGAGAGCCAGGTCGCTCATATTCCACCCACGAGGATGCTGGGCCATACAGCCCTCCCTGGCATGGAGGGGCCCTTCCTTTCAGGGGGTTCCAAGGTAAGGAAAACAGAAGACACCAAAAATGAGGTGTGGTTGGGCTTCAGGGACTGTGCCATTTGCTCCTGGCTCTTTCCTTCCAACATGAGCTCATTGAAGTGCAGGAGCCCTGCACAGAGACCAGCTCCAAGGAGAGAGCCGGGCAACTGGGAGGAGAGCAGGGAGGAGAGATCAGGACCGTGGAGAGCGCTCTGGAAGGCCTGAGAACCTCGGACCACGTCCTGATCTTTAAGAGTCTCCCAGGTCACTTTATCATCTTCTGCAGCCCCCACAGCATACAAGGGGTCTACAGAAAAGTTCCCAGAAAATGCAAATTACAAAAACAGCATGCACGGATTTGAAATTGTTTTCCTACCCACATAAACTTATCTTTTACTTCCATTTTATACAGATATTTCTAAGTACCCCCATGTACAGAGGAGTCAGAGCGCTTATTGCTAGTGTGCCCATTGTGCAAATAAGGACACGAAGGCTCAGAGAGAGGTCAAGGGACTGGGCCGGGGTGGTCCTCCCTCCTGTTGTGTCTCACCCCACGTTGCTTTGGTGGATGAGGGCCATGGGAGAGACTGGAAGCCTGCGCAGCCCCAACCCAGTGCAGTGTGATGTGGATGGCAGGCAGCAGTGGCCATGAGCAGACTGGGAAGCAGCAGGAAGGACTTGCTGGCTGTGAATAGAAAGCCACTTAGCTGTGGCAGTAGCAGGTGTGACGGCAGGAGCGGCACCGCAGAAAGGAAACAGCAGGGAAGAAGAGAGCTGAGCCAGCAGCACGGGAGAGGCAGGGGAGGAGGAAAGGGAGGGGCACAGGCAGCCCCAGTGGGTCTGAGGGGAGGACGCCCTGGCCCCTGCCATGCACCCCCAGCCCAGGGCAGGGGCTACGAGAGAAGCCCAGGGTGCCATGGCCTGGGGAAGAACTGGCAAGCCTTGCCCATGGTCCAGCTGGCTGTGGATGGGGAAGCCATGATGACCTGGGCAGTGAGCTGTGGGCTGCTGAGGAACTGGTGGTGGGGCAGGCGTTTGGCCTAGCAGCTAAGATGCCAGTGGAGATGCCCCATGTCGGAGTGCATGGGTCTTTACCTGCCTCGACTCCTGACTCCAGCTTCCTGGGAGGCGATGGTGGGGGCTCAAGGGACTGGGCCCTGCCACCCATCGGGGAGACTCTTGGCTTTGGTCCTGGCTCATTCTCAGCCACTGCTGGCATTTGGAGAGAGCAGATGGGAGCTCTATTGCTTTCTATCTGTCTCCCTTCCTCTCAAATTAGAAAAAAAGGAAGAAAGGATGGCCGGAAGGAAGAAGGAGAAAAGGCGGGGGCGGGGGTGTGGAGAAAAACTTGCAGGTGTAAAGTGCCTCCTGACTGATCAGTCTCCATCAAATCCCTTCTCGTACGGTATGGAGATACCTCAGAAGTCTGGATAGAGACCTACCATGTGACCCAGCCCCCCCCCACTCTTGGGAATCTCCCAAAGCAAAAGACATCAGCATATGATAGAGTTATCTGTCCCCCCGTTCATAGCAGCACAAGTCACAATAGCTAAGATAGGGAATCAACCCAGATGCCCATCAACTGTTGGCTGGACTAAGAAACTATGGTATATACACACTATGGAGTTCTACTCAGCTGTAAAAAAAAAAAAAAAAAAAAATGAAACTCTCTTTTCCAACAAGATGGTCACAACTGGAAACCATTATACTTAGTGAAATAAGCCAGTCCCCAAAAGACAGATACCACATGTTTTCCCTGATCTGATGTTTTGTTCTCTTTCTCTTCATACTATTTGTTGAACTCCTTTACCTAGAGTACGGTTAAATATATGATCATTAAGTATGCTGAAAATAGATCATTGTAAAAAATAGGAATCTGAAAGGGAGGGGGAGGAGGAGTCAGAATGTGGGCGGGAGGGAGGATAGGGGAAAGTCCCACTATGTTCCTAAATCTGCATATAGGAAATACATGAAACTTGTGTAATTTAAATATAATTTTTTAAAAAGGTTAAAATCAAATCCCCTCATTACAACCTGTACAGCAGGTTGGTTATCAAGTCCCCTTCTGTTAAAAAACAGGAGGCTTTCTGTCTTTTTTTTCCTTTCTTTTTTTTTTTTTTTTTTTTTTTGACAGGCAGAGTAGACAGAGAGAGAGAGAGACAGAGAGAAAGGTCTTCCTTCCATTGATTCACTCCCCAAATGGCTGCTACGGCTGGTGTGCTGCGCCGATCTGAAGCCAGGAGCTAGGTGCTTCCTCCCTGTCTCCCATGCGGGTGCAGGGCCCAACCACTTGGGCCATCCTCCACTGCCCTCCTGGGCCATAGCAGAGAGCTAGACTGGAAGAGGAGCAACTGGGACAGAATCTGGCGTCCCAACCAGGACTAGAACCCATGGTGCCAGCGCCGCAGGCAGAGGATAAGCCTAGTGAGCCACGGCGCCGGCCTTTTTTTTTTTTTCTGTCTTGATTAGTATTTCTCAAACATCTTTTGCAGTGACCCAAACAAGAAATGTATTTGACATTATGAACTAGTGTATACACATGCACACACACACACCACACACACACGTGCGCATGATCAACCTGTGAATGGAAACCACAATTTCCCAAAACAACACTGAGTAAGACACATTTTCACATTCTCTTTTCTCTTCATGCTTTGTCTTATCTCCTTCCTCATATTCTCTCCCATTCTATCTCATTTGGAGAAAGGCTGGTTGCAACCTGCTAAATTGATTTTGCTCCTCACTAATGGGTCTTGGCCTGCAGTTTAGAAAACACTGATGCTGATAAATTGCATAAAAACCTCTTGCCGCCCTTCCCCCGTATTGCAATGCCTCTAGAAGATGCAATCTCTTGGAACATGAGCTGCATAGGACATGGAGGAAGGGATATGGGATTTCCTTGAAGCATTGGGGGAAATCACCTCGTTACTTTTCCTTCACACACAAGGTGGTGTGGGGCAAGCATCTGGCTGAGCAGTTGAAACACCTGCTTCCCATGTCTGAGTGCCTTCTTTCTATTGCTGGCTCTAGCTCTAAAGACCAAATTTCTGCTGATACACACCTTCAGAGGCAGCGATGATGGCTCGAGTGGTTGAGTTCCCAATTCCTGGCTTCAGCCTGGCCCAATCCCAGCCACGGTATACATTTCTGGAATGAACTAACAGATGGATGCTCTCTGTCTCTCACTAAATAAATAAATACAATTTTAAAAACCATCATGAGGAGCCAGCCCTGTGATGCAGTGCGTAAAGCTGCCGCCTGCAGTGCCGGCATCCCATATGGGCATTGGTTCGGGTCTTGTCTGCTCCTCTTCTGACCCAGCCCTCTGCTATGGATTGGGAAAGCAGTAGAAGATGGCCTAAGTCCTTGGGCCCCTGCACTGTTGTTGGAGACCCAGAGGAAGCTCCTGGCTCCTGGCTTCGGATCGGCACAGTTCCAGCTATTGTGGCCAACTGGGGGAGTGAACCAGAGCATCAAAGACACCTTTCTTTGTCTCTCTCTGCCTTGGCCTCTCTGTAACTCTGACTTTCAAATAAATAAATAAATCTTAAAAATAAAAATGATCATTATTCAATTGATATTTATCCAAAGGACAGTCCATTCTCTGGCATAAGGATTGGATTCAAACCATGACGTTGGGATAATCATTACAGATTCCATGAATGTGTGCCTGGTCTTATCCCATTCACTCTGTGCTTCAGCCCTATGGGTGAGTATCATCAATTCCATTTTACAGATGATAAAACGAGATCAGGGAAAGCAAGTAACTAGTCTAGAGTTGTAAGGAAACAAAGCTGGGATTCAAAACTGGGTCTGTAGGTATGCAAAGCCTCTATTGTCTTGGAAACATTAAATACTTTTAAACAGTTGACATCAACATTGTTCTACACACAGACACATGGCTTAATCAATCTGCATATGTAATTCATTGGTCAGGGCCCGGGAAGAGGCAGATGGGGCCCAGCCACGCTGGTCTCCATGCTCCTCTCTCAGAGGAAAGTGGGAGTATGAGAAACTGGCAACCTCCAAAGAGGATTTGACCTGTGCTGATGCTGGCCTCCTGATGCAAGAAGGGCTGCTGGGGTGGGTGCGGCAGAGCCCCGTGTTCTCCGCCAGTCTGCCCTGCTCCTAGTGTGAAGCTAAATCCGCCTTCCTCAGACTCCCTGTAGCTATTATCCTGCATGTGAACTACATTCCCCAACTCAACGTCCTTGCACAAGACTAGAGAGGTGGACGTGAGGCGGAGGTCACCCAGTGACCTCTTTCCACAGCTTCTCTGCTGGACAGGAGGTTGCGGAGGTGTGGCTTTTCTTTGTCCTACAGTAGCACCTGATGTCCATTCTTCTGCTGCTGCCAGAAGCAGTTGTGATGGACACAAAAGCTGGGAAGCACATGCAGACCCCTCTCCCAGCCTCACAGTGATCCAAGACAGGTAGACCGTGGGCACAGCTGCATGGCTGCTTTCCTGATTCTGGATTCTCAGACCTGGACTCGCAGCTTGGAGGGTGATTTTGAACTCCAGAGCTCCAGGGTTGGCCTCGGAGGAGCAGCTCCATGGACAAAGTCAGCTCAGTGGTGTTGTAGGCAGCATTTCTGGATCCACCTGTAGTTCCTGCACTCTTGGCTCGCTCTTTCTTTTTTTTTTTTTAAGATTTATTTATTTATTTTAAAGTCAGAGTTACAGAGAGAGAAAAGGAGAGGAAGAGAGAGGGAGAGAGAGAGAGAGAAAGAGAGAGAGGTCTTCCATCCGCTGGTTCACTACCCAAATGCTGGCAATGGCCGGAGCTATGCTGATCCGAAAACAGGAGCCAGGAGCTTCCTCCAGGTCTCCCATGTGGGTGCAGGGGCCCAAGGACTTGGACCATCTTCTACTGCTTTCCAAGGCCACAGCAGAGAGCTGGATAGGAAGTGGAGCAGCCAGGCCTCGAACAGGCACCCACATGGGATGCCGGCACTGCAGGCAGCTGCTTTACCCATTACACCACAGTGCCGGCCCCCTGGCTCTTTCCAAGATTTCTAGGTACCTAAGTCTATGCCTTAAATCCCTTTCCATTTAAAATACCTACAGCCACTGTCCATTTCTTTTTTTTTTTCTTAAAGATTCATGTATTTATTTGAAAGGCAAAGATACAGACAGGAGAGAGAGAGAGAGAAGGAATCTTCCATCTACTGGTTCAATCCCCAAATGGCTGCAATGGCCAGGGCCAAGCCAGGCTAAAGCCAGGAGCTGGGTGCTTCTCTGGGTCCCTCATGTGGGTACAGGGGCCAAGTACTTGAGTAATCTTCTGCTGTTTTCCCAGGTGCGCTAGCAGGGAACTGGATGGGAAGTGGAGCAGCTGGGACTTGAACCGGCACACATATGGGATGCAGACACTGCAGGTGGAGGCTTAACCTTCTATACCATAGCACTGGCCCTTCCGTTTTCCATTCCGTGCACAGGAGCTGACAGGTGCATCTCCTTCACTCCTTCCTAAATATGTGGGGGTTGCATCCTGTAAGGGTCTCTGCCCATCAGCAGGGGCCGAGGCTCAGTTCAAGAACCCTCTCAAGTTACTCCTCTAGCTTGTTGATTTCCATGGAGGTAGAAGCACCTGTTGTTCACGCAGGAAAACACAGATGCGTTGGTTAACTTTCTTAGAATCCTGCTCTCAGGGAAGGCTCAGGTCCTTACATGGGAATTTCTCCTCCTCTGGGAAGCTGTGAGATCCAGGAGGCTTTCTGTGGAGGCAGGACATTCCCAGGAAACATTTCGAGTCTTACGTCCAGCCCTGCAGATTGGCAAAGTGTCACCTCTCCCCCCAGAGCTCCCAGAGGCCAATGATGCATCCCACCTATTCCCCGCGGGTTTAGGGGTATTCGTAGGCTACCTGAGAAAGACCTCGTCCAACCCCAGGATGGAGAGAATGATGGGTTCTGTGTAGTTGGATTTTCTGACCCAGGAGTATTTCTGCATGAATGCAACAGGCTGGCAGGAGGAGGAGATTCCACAGGCCCTGGACCATGACCGTGCGGCGGCCAGCACCATTTATAAAGGAGCAAAATAAAGCCCCAAAACGGGGGCTAGTTCCAGGTCACAGTAGGGGCCGAGGGGGGGACAGTGATGGCAGCCTAGATCTCCTGGCCTGCAGGGCTGAGCTCTTCCCACCCCAGCACAGGGGACAGCAGGCAGACATCTGTCCTGACGGGTAGGACTGGGGACGTGGCCACCACTGAAGTGATGCCTGGGTGTGAGTGAGCTGGTGAATGGTCTCTGCCTCCGTTTTAGGCAATGGGGTACCTCCCTCAAGGTCACTATAGCAAACAGGTGCACTCCCAAAATAGGGCCCTTGAGGAAAATTCAATCAAGAGCCTGTGTTAGGGAGGGTTCTCCAGAGAAACAATGAACAGGTTTATAGAAGTCTAGAAAGAAGGGATTTATTGCAGGAAATGGTTCCCTTGTTGCTGGGTCCCGTGTAATCGGCATCGGCTGGCTGAAAGCTGGCGACCCTGGAAGCCAGCGGTGTGGTGCAGCCAGAGCCCCAGGGCCTGAGAAGCAGGGGCTCCACTGTCCAAGGGCAGAAGATGATGGACACCTGGTTCAAGAAGAGAGCAGACCGGCCTCAGCTCCGCCTTTCTCGTCTATGCAGGAGCTCAGCTGTATTGGCTGAGGCCCACGGGCCTTGATAAGGCTGATACCACACTCAGCCAAATGACTCAAATGTTAAATTCCGCTCCAAACCAGCTCACAGGTGCACCCAGAAAGCCCAGTTTACCAGCTACCTGGGCGCCCCTTAGCCCCGTCAGGCTGACACACAGTGAATCTTGACCGTGGTTTTACCATGAGTTCATGGTTCCTGGGCATCTGGGGAGCAAACCAGTGGATGGGACGTCCATCTGTCTGTCTCTGCCTCTCAAATACATGAAGACTTTAAAAGGAATTCATTTCCAGTGCAAAAAATGCTGTATCTTAAAATATTAAGTGAATACAGACATAAAGGACAAATATTATATGATTCTACCTGCATGAAATATTTAATATAGGCAAATGCATAGAGATAAAGTGAATCAGAGGTTACCAAGAGCTGGGGGTGGGAGTGGGTAGGGATATATTTTTAATGGGTACAGAGTTTCTTTGTGGGGTGAAGGAAAAATCTGGGAAGTAGATAGAGGTAATAGCTGTACAACATTGTGAATATAGTTGAGGCCACTGAATTGCATACTTCAGATGGTTAGAATGGCACACATTCTTACACACGTATGTGCCCTTTGGAAGGGTATGGGTACTTCAAAAAGTTAATGGAAAAGGGAATTAAGTGGGGCTGATATTGTGGCGTGGTGAGTTAAGCTGTCTGCAATGTTGGCATCCCATATGAGCACTGGTTGGAGTCCCAGCTGCTCCTCTTCCAGTCCATCTTCCTGCTAATGTACCCAGGGAAGGCAGCAGAAGATGGTTCAAATACTTGGGCCTCTGCACTCACATGGGAGACCTGGATGGAGTTCTTGGCTTTGGCCTGGCTCAGACCTGGTTGTTGCAGCCATTTGGGGAGTGAACTAGTAGATGGAATCTCTCTCTCTTCCTTTAATTGTGTCTTTCAAATAATAAATTGGTTTTTTTTTTGAGAAGGAAATTAAAGAAAGTATTTTGGTGCAAAAAATTTGAAATCCAGGCATAAAAGGGTATTCAAAATTCATGAAAAATATATATTATGAAAAAGTTATGCATGAATTTCAAAATTGTTGCACCAAAACTATCTTTTAATTCTGTTTTCCATGAGCTTTTTGAAATAAATATAATCACATTATTTGTTAAATAAGAGTGCATTACTGAACTGAGGACCATCATGGGAAACTGGGGTTCAACCCTGGTAGCGTCATCCTCAGGCATCACATAGAATATGCCTCTGCATTGTCTGAAGGGCGGAGGCTGGGGGAACTGCCCACAGGCTTCTGTTCCCTGTTCATTGAGGGTTGCTCTTGGGATTGTTAGCTCGCCCACTTTTCCTGGCTGCAGGTACAGAATCAGTCCCACACTTCCTGGAAAATCCAAGACAGAAGTGCAGAGATGCTGTCTGTGCCCTGTCCACCAGGGTGTGCTGCAGCCAGCAATGCAAGACCCAGGGAGCTGCTGCTGCAGGCTTCTCCTCCCCCGAGGCCGGGAGCTCCCATAAGTCTGCAGTGCCCTTTGGAAGGGTGGTTCTACCAGTGAGCAGGTCCCCAGAGGATGACCTGGGCCTTCACACCCACTGACGTCTGAGGACAGGTAGACTGGTGGGCTGGGTCATCCGGGGAGTGCACCCAGGACCTCCTGGGCAACAGCACCACCTGTGACTAGGTCACTGGGGTGGTGTCACCTGTGGCGCAGAGGGTCTTTCTGAAATCCAGCCTCCTCTGGGGCTCTCATCTGTCAGGTGCACTGCATCAACTTTATCTCATTTCCAAACACCTGCATCTCAGAACCCCAACAAGAAAATAAGGCTTCCCGGAAAGATGTCTTCCTAGAAAGTGGAACTGAACACAGGATTTTCATGGCAGAAGAGAGGCATTTTCCTTCCAAAGCTGGGGTGCCAGTACAAGGGCACACTTGGGTGACAGGGGACAAATGAGGTCAGTTTCCAAACAGCACTCCTGAAAGTCACGCTCACACATAGGGATGGGATGGTGACAGTGCTGATGGTTTGGGCCATCTCCTGGGCATGGGTGATGATCTGGAGCAGAGGTACAGGTCCTCGGCCACACGTTGATGTGTGATTCAGGTCCAGCTCTTCTCCATCCTGGACCTCACTTCTCCTGACTGGAAACGCAGGGGCTAAGAGGCCTGGCATCCCTAGTCCTTCCTGGCCTCGTCCTCCTTCAGTCTCAGGAGCCTCTCCTACACCTGTCCTTGGCTGTCCATCCAAGTGACAAGCTTCCCGAGCCTGGGGACATGAGGCCTGTCCCTGTCATTCCCTTGATGAGTATTGACCAAGTGCTCACAGCACGCTGTGCGCGAGCCTCCCTCTGACCCCCGCAAGCACCATAGTGAGGAAGGGCAGGTTGGGGGGGGGGGCACAGGTGACTCCTGCTTGCCCTTCCCCTCCCTCTCTGAGACTTAGTCAGAACCTGGCACGTGTGAGTTTGCATGTGGGTGAAGGTTGGCAATGGAAAGAACCAGTCCCCAGGCGATAAAATCTTTGTCAGGGTTAGCATGGGCAAGCAGAAAAGAAAATCCCAACGAATGACAATTTGCCGTTAGAGAGAACTGAGTTCAAATCCTGGCTCTGCTGCTTGCCAGCTTTATATTTTTGACAAAATGATTAAAAACTCAGCTTAGGGGCTGGCCTTGTGGTGCAGCAGGTTGAGCCACTTACAACTCTGATATGGGATGCCAGAGCACTGGTTCAAGTTCCTGCTATCCCGCTTCTAACCCAGCTCCTGCTTATGCACCTGGGGAAGCAGCAGATGACCCAAGTGCTCGGGCCCCTGCCGCCTATGTGGGAGACCTGGCTGAAGCTTCTGGTTTCCACCTGGCCCTGTCCTGGCTGTCTCAGTCATCTGGGGAAGTGAACCAGCCCATGGAAGATCTCCCTCTGTCTCTTCTCTCTGTCGCCATGCCTTTCAAATAGATAAGTAAATCTTAAACACCTCACTGCCCTCATTTGCTCCAGGGAGTTAACCCTGGCAGGGGGAGTTGGCTTTAAGATTGAAGACTTGGTGGAGAGCAGACACTCGTTGTCAGCTAGTATTAGTTGTGAGTGGAGACTTTAACAGTTGAGCACTTTGGTTGCAATCAACTGAAATTGGCTAGGTAAGTTAAGTGAAAAAGGAACTTGGTCTGCAGGGTACCAGGTTAGCTCAAGAAACTCAAGGGCAAAGCCACGCAGCCAGGGTTGGGGTGACAGATAACAGGGCCACTCCAAGATTGAAGCAGCAGGAGGAGTGGACTTTTGCCCAAGGAGCCACTCTTGGGGAAAGTCGGCTGAGAAGATCCTTGCAGGGCAAATCACAGAGTGCAGACCTGGCCCCCAGACCAGAGATCAGCAGGTCCCTGGGAGCCAAACGGCCACCTCGGTTGGCATGAGCTACAGGGATGGTGTCTTTCATGGCGTCTCCCTCTGGATCCGACCTTTGCTTGGACCCTGGGGGTGTGGACACGGTGATCTTCTGCTGGTGTGTGGAGCTCCTCCCTTTCCCCAGTGTACACAGCCCTAACAAGCTGGAGGATGATTAATGGGTGTCACCCCCTTGTTTGTCACTAGCAATGACAGTCACCAGTTACAGGCATAACTGAGAAAAGATTGCAATCTGGACTCCGTTCATTGATTTCTACAAGCTTCCATTATGCATGCTGCTAATCATATAAATAATTTGCATCACAGATGTTCTTGTGCTGTGCTTTTGCATGCCTCCTATGCCCTGGGAATTCCAACGGACACAGAGTCCTACTGACACAACGTCTAAGTTACTCAGTGAGATACCACAGTGCCTCCCAGAACTGCAACTGAGCCCTGGATGGAGCCTCAAAAAGCACCTGGCCCCATGATTCTCAACCCTGCACAGTTTCTGATTTAATTGTTTGGGAGGGGGGGCCCAGGAGCCACTGTTTTTGAGTTAACCTGCAGGTGATTCTCACCTGCAGTCAGTGTTAAGAATTATGGATTTGGCCCAGGCTTTATTTTGCAGGAAAATGGAAGAACATGAAGACATGCTTAAGGCTACTTGACTGATTATTTGCTGAATGGGGACTGGTACCCAAGTGTCTTGATTGCCCATTCAGTGCTCTTTCTGCTGGGATAATCAATGGCTCTTGTCCCATGAAGAGCTTGGAAGCTTCAAGAAGGATATATTAGACTGGGGCTAGAGTTGGGAGGGGAGGCTTACACGAAGGAGAATCAGGAGAAGGGCAAGCAATCTCAGGCCTCTAAAAGAACTAGTCACAAATGAGAGCCTAACACAGTCAGAACTGTAACACATCAACTCATCACACCCATTTTGTTTCAAACTTGTACATCGCAAAGCTCATGAAATATGGAATTAAAGGTTTATTTTGGTGCAAAAAGTTTTGAAACCCATGCCACTTTTTTCATGATGCACATTTCCCATAAATTTTTTTTGAAAGGCAGAGAGAGAGAGAGAGAGAGAACGAGCTCCCCTCCACTGGCTCATTCCCCGAATGCCAGCAGAGGCTGGGGGGCCAGAACCAAGAACTGGCATCTCCACCCAGGTCTCCCACATGGGCAGCAGGAACCCAGGTAAAGGTCATTGTCATTAGCTGCTGTCTCCCAGTGTCTACATCAGCAGGATGCTGAACTCAGAAGCCAGAGCCCAGGCACACCGGTATGGGACGCAGCCATCTTAACCAGAGACTTAACTGCTAGCCTAAAAGCTTTTCCCTTTCCAAGAATTTTTGAAAACTCCTAGTAGTTACGTGAAGAAAAAGGCTGCCATTCACTCCCTGACACAAAACGCTCTGACTCGGAGGCTTCCCTCAACTCGGCTTCTCCTGGGAGCCTTCATCTAACAGAGGCTGGGTTACCGTGTTCTTACACAGCAGGGTGTGTGTCTGCCACTCAGCGCAGGGACACATGCAGAGGGGGCAAACAGTGAAAACAGTTACAGAAAATTTAAGAGCAATTAAAGCAGCAGCAATAAAAATAATACATTTTGAATATCCCATATCCAAAAAGCTTGGAACAAAACTGTTTCAGAGTTTGCATTTTTTTTCCAGATTTTCAGAATATTTGCATACACATGAGATGGGGGATTGCACTCACATTTAAGCATGAAACTCAATTACATTTTATATTCCCCTTATACTTGTAGCTTGAGATAAGTTTATACAATTTTTTACAAATTAGTTATTTTTTATTTATTTGAAAGACAGAATTATAGGTAGAGACAGAGAGAGAGGACTTCTATCTACTGGTTCACTCCCCAAATGGCTGCAATGGCTGAAGCTGAGTGATCAGAAGCCAGGAGCCAAGAGCTTCCTCTGGGTCTCCCACGTGGGTGCAGGGGCCAAGGACTTGGACCATCCTCCACTGCTTTCCCAGGTGCATTAGCAGAGAACTGGATCAGAAGTGGAGCAGCCAGGACTTGAACAGGCGCCCACATGGGATGCTGACACTGCATGCTGGGGCTTTAACTCACTGTGCCATAGAACCAGGCCCTACACAATATTAATGTACCTGCTTTTTGACTGCAGCTTGTCACATGAGGTCAGGTATGGAATCTTCCTGTTGTGGCATTGTGTTGGTACTCATGCAGTTTAGGGTCTGGAGCACTGTGGATTTTGGATGAGGGATACTCCACCTGTCCTTATAACTGGGAATGAGGGGCTCCACCATTGGAAGTGTATACAAGGGCTGGCTGCATTATTTGCCTAAGTAATGATGAGATATTCTGGATAGGAACAACCTCACCGAGCAACGTGGATGGCTGGGTTTACACCAACTTTGGGAGGCAGGGACTATTGTAGGATTGTGGTGGTTGTCCAGCAGGCTGACATTGGCCTTGGAAGTGTGCTTCCTCAGTCAAGGCTTCCCTGGACTAAGTTAGCTGCTGACTGACTACCCTCCAAGGCTATCGATTGGTTGGTTTTCAGAAACGTGCTCTATGTTGCCAGTTATCATTGATGGATTAGACTGAGGCAAGTTCTCATTGACTGATCAAACAGATTGAGGACTGGTTCTCTACAGCAATCCATCTTCTCCAGGAAGGCAGAGGCTTCCTTGTTATTCTCAGTTGTAGCTCAGAATTATCAGTTCAAGGATTTGTGGTTCCCAGTTGAAAAGACCAACCAAAGGCCTAGCACAAATGGCTCTGAACGGAGTGAGGGCAGAGGCATTATTGTGAACTTCCAGAGCATTAGGGACAAGGGGAAGATTCCAAAAGCTTCCAAAGAGAACACAAGTCACTTACAAGTGACGTGGGAATCGGACAGTCTTTTGACTTCTGTAGCAACTGAAGTTACAAAGCAATGAAACAGAGTCTTAATAATTCTGAAGGAAAATGATTTTCAACCAAGAATTCTATGCCCATCTAAACTACAACCCAAGTAAAAGCAAAATAAGTCTTTTACAAATATATAGAGACTTAAACATATGTACTTCCCTTGCAGTCTTTCTTGACAGTACCCTTGGCTGTGTGCTTAGACCAAGGAAGAGGTAGAGGAGAGGACAGCACTGGAGGGAAACCAAGAAGAAAAACGAAGGTCTCAGAACGACAACCACAGTGGCAGAGAGAGCAAGAGTCCACATGGGTGTGATGCATGGTTTGCTGATGATGTAAATGAGGATCCCAGGGACCCAGGTTCTTGATCTGCAGGTGGAATCTTCTTATCTGCCACATGTTTGTATCCAGTGTGATCCCTGATCTGACTATATCATGCACCTGTTGGCTCAGTTTCCCTGGGAGCCTTCATGGGAAAGGTGCCATGGTTCCCTTCCCTTTCTCAGCTGGGTTTGTGTCTGCAACTCAGTTGAGAGACTCAGGTATAGATGATAAGGAGTAGAAACAAAAAAATGGCTAAAACAAAACAGCATAATGGTTACTTCTAGGGGTGACAGATGTATAACTGGACAGTCGCACATAGGGCTTCTTGGGACAGCCATCCCTTGGTATCTGCTCCAGACCTTCTTATACATGGCTTAGCATTTGCCTATGCCTCTGCACATCCTCCTGTATCATCTCTGGATGAATGATAATCCCTGATTCAATATAAGAACTGTAGAGGTTTTATACGGTATTGTTTAGGGATTAATGACAAGAAAAAGAGTCTGTGCATGTTCAGTACACTTCTTTTTCAAATATATTCTATCCACACGTGGTGGATGAAGAAGCCACAGGTACTGCAGGTCAGCTGCACTGGTGTTTCTTGACGTTCAGTAAACTCACAATGATTCTTTAAACTATAGCCATGTCTTTAATACTCTCCTGTGTGTGCAGCACATTTCACAATAGAAAAAAGTTGCACCATCCGCTACAAATAAAGCAGCCACCATGCTTAGCAAACTTCTATCTGAAGGTGCATCATTTTCAATGCTAAAAAAGTTCAGTGAAATTTCCAATTGGTTAAGATGGACAGTTTGTTTGGTGCCTTCCTGCAGCAGAAGAGATTGCTTTTAAAAATAAGTTAGCCGAGGGGCCAGCATTGTGGCACAGTGGGTAAAGCCGCCACTTGCAGTGCCGGCATCCCATATGGGTGCTGGTTTGAGTCCTGGGTGCCCCACTTCCGATCTAGCTCTCTTCTATGGCCTGGAAAAGCAGCAGAAGATGGCCCAAGCGCTTGGGCCCCTGCACCTGTGTGGGAGACCCAGAAGAAGCTCCTGGATCCTGGTTTTGGATTGGAACAGCTCTGGCCATTACAGCCAGTTGGGGAGTGAACCAGTGAATGGAAGACCTCTCTCTCTCTCTCTCTCTCTCTCTCCTCTGTCTCTCCTTCTCTCTGTGTAAGTCTCTCAAATAAATAAATAAATCTTTAAAAAATAAATCAGCCAATTTCTGTTTGAAACTAAGCACAACGGAACACTTTGTAATGGTGTTGGTTAGTCCTAATGGCTAACTTAGTGTTCAGTCACGCACACACACTTTACAGGACTTGCTGTATTAGAGAGTGGTAGAATCCCTTACCCTTCATCATGGAATCACACCAGGAAACTTCTTCTCAGTGGCTGACAAACAAGAAGAGGAAGAGGAGAGGCGTACTCGGTGCAAGTGTGCACCTGCCTGAGAGGCTATGAGAACGTGTCTTGCAAGCCTGTGACCTTTGGCAGTGACCTTGCCCGCTAGGGCAATCATGGCCAGAGGATTGTCTGGCCCTCACCGATCAGACTGGGTGCTCATCTACCCACCAGGAGGGCTAAGTAAGGTGATAGGAAGAAAGGTCACAAGTAGCCACTCAGAAACGCAGCCATCTGGAGAACACAGTGAAAGTCCCTCTCTGCTTCCTAGAAGGGAAAATGAGCACCCTGCCCTGGCCAGGGAGAGAAAGGTGCTAGGTGTGAAGGGAGGGGCTGTGTCAGCCAGGAGTCAATCAAAGAAGCAGCTCCACCTACGGTGGCATTGAGGGAGTAAGCATGGCCACTGTTTTCACCTCTCCCTTTCAAATTCCTGCTGGGGGCACTGGCGCTGTGGTATAGCAGGTAAAGCCATCGCCTGCAGTGCTGGCATCCCATATGGGCACTGGTCCGAGTTCCAGCTGCTCCATTTCTGATTCAGCTCTCTGGTATGGCCTGGGAAAGCAGTATGGCTCAAGTGCTTGGGCTCCCATACCCATGTGGGAGACCCAGAAGAAGCTCCTGGCTTCGGATTGGCACAGCTCCGACCACTGCAGCCATTTGGGCCATGAACCAAAGGATGGAAGATCTCTCTCTATTTCTGTAACTCTGACTTTCAAATAAATAAATAAATCTTTAAAAAAATTTCTGTTGGGGCCAACTCTGACCTGAAACTGTCCATTACAGGAAACAGAGTCCCATGTAGCACAGTTGGCACAGTACAAGCCACCACAGCTCACCCTTTAAAAACCAATAGCCATACAAATGTCACTTTTTCCACCAATAAATTTATCAGCATGCTTCATTTACAATGTTGTAACTCTGTCCCCTGTGCCACAGAAAACACATCAATCCTCCCCTCAAAATAAGAGACAATGTTTCCTGATCCATAGAGCTGAGTCACAGCCTTCCTTGAAAATCTTGTAAATTAGATGCTGTTACAAAGTTAACTATTATCTATATGCTTTATCACAGACTGTAGGAGAATGGGCAGGAGAGGAAAGGGGATTGATAGATACAAAATGGTTTCCTATCAAAAGAATAGAATATTCACAACTGCATTCTTTTTTTTTTAGAAAAATATTTATTTTATTTATTTGAAAGACAGTTTATACAGAGAGGTAGAGTCATAAAGAGAGAGAGAGAGAGATGTCTTCCATTCCCCTGGTTCACCCCCTAAATGAGTTGAGCCCATCCGAAGACAGGAACCAGGAGCTTTCTCTGGGTCTCCCACACAGGTGCAGGGGCCCAAGGACTTGGGCCATCTTCCACTGCTTTCCCAGGCCATAGCAGAGAGCTGGATGGAAGAGGAGCTGTCAGGACTTGAACCGGCACCCATATGGGATGCCAGCACTGCAGGCTGGGGCTTTAACCTGCTGCACCACAGTTCTGGCCCCTGCGTTATTTCTGAAACTGGTTATGTGGTTGTAATGTACTTACCTTTCCCACCACTCTTTTCATATTCCCTTTGCCCTTACCTCAGCCAGTTATTGATCTGTGCCTGATGGGGTTGCCCCAACCTTTATCCCTCAAGATTCTGGATCTTTGGTTGCTTTACATTTATCACGGGACATGGGAGTGCTAGGAGATACTCCAGGAGATGCCTGAATCCCATACTGTCCCCTCTTGGTCTCCCTTGAGATGCCCAGTTTCTGCTGGTTAGTCAAAAGTGACAACCCAAGCCAACCCTATTCTTTGCCTGTTGCCCTGGCTGAGAGTGGCCAGGCAGGCGATCATCCTGGCTTGCAGTTCAGCAGAGCCCGAGTTGTCTACACTGCCAGAAACATTCCTCCCTCAGCAGCAGAGATCAAGGCCACGGAGATGGGAAAGCAGACATTCCGCTGGTGACACCAGGGACAGCAGTGAGAGAAGCCATTGTCATTTCTCCTCCTTGAGTCCTGGCCCCACAAATGCTAGCTAGGTGGCAAAATCCACTGGTTAGGGATTTATAGTAGAGATTGTTTCCCGCAGGGCACGGCACTGCCTCAGCCCCACAAGGAGCCACTGAATCTCCAAATGACTTCCACCTGGCTTTTCCCACCATGACGGCCCCAGTGCCCAGATCAGGAACCAAGGTGTGGCTTCTGCCAGTTACTATGCTTATTCCAATGATACATTCTAGAAATACCTGAGAGGGAGCTTGGGGCTGCCCACCATGCTCACTCACTTCCATGAGTCCCTACCCTGATTCATGAACCACACTGGCATTTGCGGTCTCCAGGAATTAATGATAGTTCAAAGCTGGTATCCATTAATGCCCAGGAAGTCTGGTTACTTCTCTGTTCTCTTTCAGGGTCGTCCTGGACAATGGCCGTCCACCCCTTTAAGGGCGGCTGGGAGGAAGATTCACAGTAGACATTTTTGGTGTCATAGTAGGATCCTTTCTCAAGGGCAGCTGACCTTATCATCCAAGAGGTTCAGGGTCTGAGAACTGATTGTGGGACTGGAACTCTTCTTCTCCATAATTTCAGTTAGACCTCTGCTGACAATTGCTTAGGCCTAAAGCTTTTCTAGCTACACAGATCAAGTAAAATGCTAGTAGGCTGCCCCTCTATTTGTTTTAGGAGCTTCATGTCCAATTAGCCAATAGCGAAGACCTCAGCAGGTCAAACCATTCTGTTGCCCCCAAGGTAGCCATGCCCAGCACTGGTCTCCCACCACCCAGAGCGCCACCATTGTCCCTGGGTTCAGGCAGTGCTGCCCGTCTGTCCCTGAGCTCTTCAACAATGCAGGGCCCCCTCCTTCTTCTCATGTCCTTGGTGAAGGCAGTGGCCTTTAGCTGGTCTGCTTTGGGGATGGAGGAGCAGCTCTTATGCATAAATTGATTCTAGCCTTCCAGTCCTCCTAAGACTTAGAATGGTTTCCTCTCCAAGACAGGAAAGACAGGCATTTCTGCTTCAGTGAGTGTGGGCCATCAAGGGGTGCAGGTATCAGCCAATTCACCAAGCAGACTACCAGTGCTGCTCCCAACTACCAGAGTGAACACGTAGATCTGGAATCCCTGCTGGGCGAGCCCATAGCAGTGACTTGTGCCTAAAACAGAGTTATGGTTCTTCCTTTCTGTTGCAACACCCTTAGCTTCCATTCCCACTGGCCTATTATGCAAATCCCTATAAAAATGGGTGGTGTTGGTGTGGAAGAAATCATGTGATTCTCTTGGTGACAGGTGGCAACTTACACCTCAGCCTCTGGGTGGACTTGAATCTGTTTCTAAGTCCAGGCAATGAGAGGTAGGGGTTGTGTCCCGGGGAGGGGGCCTGCCCTTGCAAGATAGCTGTCTCCAGGGAGGCCATTGCAGACCCTCAGGCAGGAATGGAAGAAGCTGTTGCTTTTGCAAGATGAGGCTTGGCAGGATCCAGGGGTTCCAGGTGTTCACTGCCTGCACCAGGCTCTCTCCACCTGCCCTTACCCAGTGTTCAGGGCCTTGCTCTTTCCCAGGCACAGCCTTGTGTTTAACCTAAGGGCCTGAATCCAATTTGTGTTGCCTTCAACCACCTGTACAATCAGACTCCAGGTTTCGTTCTCAGAAAGCTCAGTGGCTGCAGGGATGAAGGCTTCCTTTCAGCCGGTCATAGAAGTTTCGGGTCCCCTTAGCAGACCTTGAACTGGGAGTTTCAGGCCCCAAGCCTATTACTTTCCTTCCCCAGGTCCTCTAGACACTTAGGAGCAAGCAAACAACCCCATTATGCGCCCTATTGGTGCTGAAACATCCTAGAGCAGCAAACACAGGGCCAGCCATTGCCTTCTGCAGATACTTGAGCGCAGGTGTCTGCAAGCGACCATGTATGTAAGCTTGTCATGGCCTGACGGTGTCCTCTCTACCACTAGAAACGTGGCCATTTGTGTTTTTCAATATCATCAAGCTGGAGGACCAATTTCAGCTAACTCTGAACCAATGCAGAGAGCCCAGCCTCATTTTCTTCCCTGGATTCACCTGTGGTACCAAAGCCTGCATCAGTCGGAGACACGCACAACAGACATGGCAGAGAATATAGGATTTACTGGGGAGATTTGATATTCCATGAAAAGTGGCAGAAGCCTAAGATTCTTTGTATATTTATTTATTTATTGGTGCCCAGTGCTGAGCCTGAAGTCACAGGGCTAGAGCTCCAAGAGGAACAGGCTAAAACCTGTGTCTTTCCCTCTGGTCTCCCAGCCTCCCCCTTCTCTCTGTGGATTGGCTGCAGGAGAAACCAGCCCTCTTGCAGCATGGCCACATTCCCCATTGGCCCAGCATGTGGGGAAGCTAAAGGAGGAGTTCTCACAGGAGCTGGAGGAGCTGATGGCCCTGCTGCTGCCCACATCAGCAAAGGAAGTGAGCAGATTTGAAAAAAAAAAAAAAAAAGGTGTGAGCTACACTGCAGTCTGGATGTCACCTTCTACCATAAGCATGGCAACTGTTTTGATTTTTATTTAAGATTTATTTATTTGAAAGTCAGAGTTACACAGAGAGAGAAGGAGAGGCAGAGAAAGAGAGAGGTCTTCTATCCACTGGTTCACTCCCCAGATGGCCACAATGGCCAGAGCTGAACCGATCTGAAGCTAGGAGCCAGTAGCTTCTTCCAGGTATCCCACATGGTACAGGGGCCCAAACACTTGGGTCATCTTCCACTACTTTCCCAGGCCACAGCAGAGAGCTGGATTGGAAGTGGAGCAGCCGGGACTCGAACCAGCGCCCATATAGGATCCTGGTGTTGCAGGCAGTGGCTTTACCTGCTATGCCACAGTGTTGGTCCCCTGTTTTGCGTTTCCCTTTCAAATCTCCTTTAAATTTCTCTTATGGCTCTAATCGAAAACAAAAATGTAGATATAAGAATGGAATGGGGGGGGGGGGGGCGGCGCCGTGGCACAGTAGGTTAATCCTCTGCCTGTGGCGCCGGCATCCCATATAGGTGCCAGTTCTAGTCCCAGCTGTTCCACTTTCAATCCAGCTCTCTGCTGTGGCCCAGGAGGGCAGTGGAGGATGACCCAAGTGCTTGGGCGCCTGTACCCACATAGGAGACTGGGAGGAAGTGCCTGGTTCCTGGCTTTGGATTGGCGCAGCTCTGGCTGTTGCTGCCAATTGAGGGGTGAACCAACGGAAGGAAGACTTTTCTCTCTGTCTCTTCCTCTCACTGTCTGTAACTCTAACTCTCAAATTAAAAAAAAAAAAAAATGGAATGGTGCCTGCAGAGGCCTAAGCCCCTGGGGATGCTGTCTAAGCTGGTTCCCAGGTAACAGGACCTAATAACAAGTCAGGGCCACTACAGGAAGTGTGGTTGATGACGCCTTGTCCCCAGCTCCCTGCCTTGAGATAGCATGGGTGGCAAGGTGTGTATCCCCTTCAGTCATCCAATCTGTTAAGGACCGTATTCTCCCAGGACCAGTATTTTCAAGGAGGTGCTCTCTGAGTTCCAATGTGACTGATAACTATATGTGAGTGTGTATTGTTTATTCCCGATTTCGTGCATGGACTCTTCAACCTGTAAGCAAGCAGAAAACCGGCTGAACTGCCAACTGACTGGTTTAAATTCTCAGTTTGACTCTCCAACTGCACTCTGAGTATGTCAGCCGACACAGGGAAGGGGTTCTGGGAAATGCAGTTCAGTCTAAGCGTACACGTTATAAAGCCACTGCGACATCTCAGCCAGCCAAAATCACATACGCAAAGAGAAAGATCAGAGAGAGAGTTTAGAGTCCTGGGGGAATCAGCTCCTATTCATGTCTGCCAAGATCTCCCTGTCACAGGAACTCCACCTAGCCACACTGGGACTGGGGAAACCACCATGGGATGGCACATTCTAGGCTCTAGCCTCCTTGGCTACTCCATCTGCACTTGAACTTGGTGATTGTTCACTGTCCCACACCTGATCTCCCACTTGGACCCTGGCCCATCAGATTGGTAACCTACTGTCTGTCCCACCCTCCGCCTCCGGTCCTGCTATCCTGGCATTGACTCCTGGCTTCTCTGCAGGACCTAAAAGATGCTGAGTTGCTGTAGCACCACGGGCTCCACCCAAACATGTGCGTAGCGTACCAATTCCTGCTTAGAGGGGAACAGGTGAGGGGTCGCGCAAATGAGCAATGACGGTGCTAAGGCTAACTCATCCAGTGTCTGTGGCTTTCAGGTTCCTTTCTATCCATGCTGAGCAAGGATTAGAATCAGTCCGGCTCTTCTAAGCTGCCGACAACCAAGAACCATGAGCAACAAGCCCCTGTGCGGGCCACAGTGAAGAAAATCTGAGAGCAGTTGTAGACCTAATGTGAAAATAGCCCGTTCTCACCTCCCACAGATGGCTTGTTTGGTTGTGCTCATTAAACGTGTATAATTACACTTAAAGTTGTTTTCATTTCATTGCTTTAATTGATAGTGTGAATGCTTTTTCCCTGTGAAGACTTACTATAAAAATTTCCTTGAGTTAGCCCTTTCTTTTCATCTCTCAATTTGTGTGATCTTGGTATTGACTATATGCTTCATCAAGTCTTCATATCTATTTTGGACAGTAGATTTTTCTGACTACACTTATCAGATGTGTTCCTGGTACTGTTGTTTTCTTTCTGATACATATTCTATTGTTCTTCATTGTGCAAAAGTCCTTGGTTTTGTGAGCTTCAACACATCCATCTTATTCCTGATCATATCCCCCATTTTTAATATTCATACATTTATTTCTCCCCAAACCAAGACAAACATTCTGTTCTCTTTTCCTCTGGATTAGCTTTTTATAGGTTGGGTTTTTTCTTTAATCCATTGGGTATAAAGAGCAGTATTGAAATACAAATTTGAAGATGTCAAAGACATCAAATAGACACAAATTCAAATCCTATCTTTTCTCCCTACCTCCCACGTGACCCTGGAAAGAAAACCCTTGTCTTCTCTGAAATCCTTCTCCCACTTTAGTCCATCACACTGCATTTTCTTTATTATATCATTTTTTAGTATTGAAATCTAATATACAAAGAAATGCATAAAACACACACACAACCTTATTATCTTTTCTAAATTATTCCCTTGCCACTCATTCTTCCAATTGGATACGGTATTCCATGGAAGCTTTATTGAATACAATTCACATTCAAGCCTCACACTTGTGTTGTCCAAGTGCACCGGGGGCACTGCTAACCTGGGCAGTACCAAAGAGGGGGCTGCCTGGGAGCCGTGCAACCGTAAGACAGCTACCAGCGGTTCATCTGACCTTGGGAGCAGTTAAGAAGAGGCAGCTCAGAATGAACTAGCAGAATGAGTGAACAAAAATTTGACCTGAAATTCATTGTTTGGGAATCAGAACTGGGGAGTTTAGGAGGTGGCGAAAAAGGAATGAACAAGAAAGTGGAAAAAATTGGTGACTGCGGCTACAATACCACGTTGCAAACACATACGCCCTTTCCAGTGACCTTGGCCTTCCTCTGTGGACAGAGAAAGCACTGAGGGGGCAAGGAGCGACAGGAAGTGCAGGTGTGCTGGCAGGTTACCTGTCACACTTGGTGTTCGGAGACAGGAGGCAGTCCTCTGCCCCCACTCATTATGTCTGCTCTCTGCTATTAAATATTTATGATGTTATCTGAGTAAATCCCCTATGATGCATGTTGATACTCAAATTCTTATCACCATAAATGGACTCTTTGTTTGCATTCTATTTTCAATGTGCTTCTGGGGTATAACAATAGAATTGAGTTTAGAGACTGCATTTATATCCCATAACTCTACAGAATTCATTTATTACCACTAATAATGTTTTGGTTGCTTTCTTCTGATTTTCTAGGTCACCAATAAGAAGCAATATTTTCATTTCTTTCCCTCATCTATTTATATCTTTTATTATCTTCCCTCTCCAGGAGTTACTGTAAACTCATCTGGTACTACATTAAATAGACAGAGCGAAGAAAGCTTCTTTGTTTTTATTTTAAGGAAATGACTCTAGCATTTCTCTACCACGTAGTATGAGGGTTCTTCAAAAATTCTCAGAAATTTGAGTTAAAAGGAACAAGAATATTTTGAAATAAATGCATAGTTTTTTTTCATAATGTGCATTTCCATGAACTTTTTGAAGACCACTTGTATAATACAGCTGGCATCTAAAACTCAATATATCTAGGTTGAAATAAGATGAATAATCTATTTTGCATAATTAAAGACTCTATCCATTCAGTTGTAAATATTTGTATACAAAATAGATTTTTTTTTAATATGGCAAAGGTGTTTCTAGCACGTATTAAGGTAATGCCAATGGCATTTGCAATTTTGTTTTTCTACTGATATTAATAATTTCATAGAGGCTTTTAACTTCTGTGTGACAGCTTTGAACCCCGTGATTAAAGCTGCTTTGGCCTCAGGAAGTCATTCTCTTAAGGTTCTTATTTTGTTTCCTAAGTTTTATTTGGGATTTTTGCATCTAGTTTTCCACAGTGAATTGTTGAAGACTGCCTCTATGGTTGGTGTCAATCATATTGGATAATTAGCCCCTTTTTGTCCCAAAAATGTTAGCTAACATTCCAACTTTTTTATATTGTGAAAAGCTGCCAAAAACCCAAGTATTCTTGACTTTCTAAGAGTTAAGAAAACCACTAGAGAAGCATCTTGACTAGGTTTCTTGTGTGGGATAAATATGTAATTAGAACATTTACTATTCCTTCTTCTGGTATTGATCTGAGAATGCTCTCTTTCGTTGCACCTGAGTCCTTGGAAACTAAACTCTGTATGAGGGGTTCGGTACTTGTCGCTATGCAAGTGAGAATAATCCTCCTACTAAACTACAATCTACTCAAAACAAAACTATTTCCTTTCCCATTTTCTGACTTCATTAATAGCCTCAGCGGGGTTAGGAACTCCTCCTCACTCTTCTATTTCTGCTGAGCCAGTGCAATGTCAAAGCCATCTCCGGCACTAGGTAAACAGGCATGGGAGGGGTGAAATGAAGAGCGAGCCCCTTTTGGTGGGTGTGGCAGCTAGGAGTTGCTTTCAAAGTTGTTCCCCTTCTATTTTAGCCCTATTCATCCTCATCTTTTTATCTTGGGACTTTGACCTACTTTATCATATATTTTTAATGATTTATATATTTGCCTAGTCTGAAAAGGTAGATTGAAATATTAAAGGACATGAAAATATTGCAAATTTAAAGATAAAAATTAAGGAAATGGATGTGTTAAGTACCGACAACAGATAGTTATTTGCAATAAAATGGGACGCCCTGCAGTCTACTTTCCTGACGGTGTTTAGCTTAGGGAACTAAGTGTGACATTGTCAACACAGAGATCTTGCCTCCTCTGAAGCCTCTGGCTTTCTGCCCATTTGTTTAGTCAGCTGTGTGCTCTTGGTTCTCTGCTGCTTCCTGGCCTGGTCTTCCCACAAGGACGCTCCTCCTGGGTGTGCCTGCTCAGGACAGGGCTGGGGCTCCAGTTATCCATGCTTTCTAGCAGTGTCTGCTGGAGCAAGGCGCTGGTCCTGGAGGGCTGGGCTTGTTTCAATTTTCCCCAACTTTCCATATGATCTTTCTTTTCTTCTAAGCCACTTTAAAAGTTCTGTCTGTGGGACATGCATTTTGGTCCAGGGGTTAAGATGTTGCGTGGACGTGCGCATCCCATACCAGGGTGCCTGGATCTGGTCCTGTCTCCTCCACTTCCAGTCCACGTTTCTGCAAACGCACACCCTGGTGGGCAGCAGGTGGCAACTCAGGTACTGTGCTCCCCGTCACTCACGTGGGAGACCCAGATGGAATGCCAGACTGCTGGCTTCAGCCCTGCTGGTGTTTGGGAAGCGAATCAGAGGATGGAGGATCTGTCTCTATCTCTTTCTTTCTGTCTCTCTGCCTTTCAAATAAAATGAAAAAGTAGTTAAAATTTGTAAACAAAGCCTTAAATTTTTTTCTTTGAAGATTTTAAAAAATGAACAAGTTGATTTGGTTTCCAAGAGGCGAGAGGAGCTTTCTTTGAGAAATGCACCCGCTGAGATTGTTTATCCCTTCACGATGATTTTGTTTAATGATATTTTTTAAAAATGACTCTTATCTGTTGGATTCTTTTTGCTTCTTCTGGCATTTCATACATTCAGAGATAAATTTTCTTGTTTTCTTCTGCCCCATAAATTTTTCTTCATTTATCCATTTGACAAAAGTGAGTGGATGCTTGTTAAAACATAGGTTTCAAACAGAGCCTGGTGCTGTGGTCTAAACGTTTGTGTCCCTCCAAAATTCACATCTCACCAACAAAGATGCACGCAGACTGAAAGTGAAAGGATGGAAAAAACATTCCATGGTAACAGAAACCAAAAAAAGAGCTGGTGCAGCAATCCTAATAGCAGACAAAATAGACTTTAACACACAAGCTGTTCAAAGAGACAAAGAAGGGCATTATGTAATGATTAAGGGGTCAATTCAACAGGAAGATGTCACTATTATAAACATATCTGCACCTAATTACAGGGCACCTGGCTATTTAAAAGAAATGCTAAGGGATCTAAAGGAGACATGGACTCCAACACAATAGTAAGGGGAGACCCCAGTACCTCGCTTTCAGCAATGGACAGATCAACCAGACAGAAAATCAGCAAAGAAACAACAGAGTTAATCAACACTATAGACCAAATGGACCTAACACACATCTACAGAACTTTTCATCCTACAATTGAAGAATACACATTCTTCTCACCAGTGCATCGGACTTTCTCTAGGACTGACCACAGACTAGGCCATAAAGCAAGACACAGCAAATTCAAAAAAATCGAAATCATACCATGCATCTTCTCGGACCACAATGGAATGAAGCTGGAAATCAGCAACTCAGGAATCTCTAGAACATATGCAAACACATGGAGACTGAACAACGTGCTCCTGAAAGAGCAGTGGGTCATTAGAAGAAATCAAAAGAGAAACAAAAAATTCAGACACTGATACCGAATCATGCTGTGATGATATTTGGGGTGATTAGGTCATGAAGGCAGAGTTTTGACGAGTGGGACTTGTGCTTAGTGAAATCAGCCAGTCCCCAAAAGACAAATATGTTTTTCCTAATTCGTGTTCATTAATATAGAGAGTACAAAAAAAATGTAGGCCAGGGCCGTAGCTCACTAGGCTAATCCTCCGCCTGCAGCCCGGGGTTCTAGTCCCGGTTGAGGCGCTAGTTCTGTCCCAGTAGCTCCTCTTCCAGGCCAGCTCTCTGCTGTGGTCCAGGAAGGCAGTGGAGGATGGTCCAAGTGCTTGGGCCCTATACCCGCATGGGAGACCAGGAGAAGCACCTGGCTCCTAGCTTTGGATTGGCACAGCGCACTGGCCGTGGCGGCCATTTTGGGGGTGAACCAATGGAAGGAAGACCTTTCTGTCTAACTCTGCCTGACAAAAAAAATATAATGTGCGTGAGCAAGCTGACATGTTGAGATTTTATTATTGTTTACAGCCCTTGTCTATGTTCTTGAGGAACAGTGGTTTTGCTGCTTCCTACTTGTTGATGTCTGTTTAGTGGGGAGTTAAGCTTGTGAGTATAAAATAAACTGAAGGTATGTCCTTGTGAAAATTAAAGGAAAAATTAAGGAAGGAGGGAGGAGGGAGAGTGAGTGGGAAGGATCATTATGCTCCTAAATCTGTATATAATACAGGAAGGTTGTTCACCTTATATAAATTTTAAAAAATTTAATAAAGTAAAAAGGTCCCAGAAACCTGCCTTGCTGCATCTACCACGTGTGAGCTCAGAGAGATGGCAGGCACCGTCCGTAACCAAGGCAGGCCCCGCCAGGCCCTGAACCTTCCAGCTTCCAGTCTGCAGAACTGTGAGATAAACCACATTTGCCATTTACAAGTCACCTAGCACGGGGTATTTTGTTGCAGCAGTCACAGCAGGCTGGCACCACAGAGCAGACACAAGTAGAAGTCAACGCTGTGAATGTCTAAATCCATGGTTGGAAAATGTGATTTAGGGGGGCGGAGCCAAGATGGCAGGTAGTGAGGATGTGCGCCGATAGTCTGGGAAAATAAAGTTTCATAAAAGTGGAATTACTGTAGGCTCAGGAAAAGACTCAAGAAAAAAACTGCAGAGGAAACGCTTCCAGATCTAGTGGATGTGACACAGAGGACCTACAGGGAGCCCACCGCGTGGAAACCCAACCCCGGGAGCCGAGCCGCAGAATCTTGCCAGTGTGGGAACGAATGGGAGGTAAGACAAAAACCTCAGAAACCCGAGACATTGGTGGGGAAAGGCAGAGGCCTCTCTCTCCACTCACCTAACAAAAAGGAGCAAAACAAAGAGCAGGCGCCATTTTACATATGTAAAGCGCCAATGAGTACACAAACTCAGTAACTTTGGGACTATAGTGAAACTTGAGAACACATTGAGGGCTGCATAAACTCTTTGTGTGGTCCCAGGGGTAGATCAAACGAATACTCACAGAGGCTAGATTTCAACTACACTCAACTCCACTCAGCTGTGCGGAATTACTTCCCAACTGAGTCAAAAAGGAAAATGTGATTTAGGGTTAAGGGGCTAAGGCGTCGAGGCAGGGGAGAGGTGAGGGCGGCAAGCCTGGGCTATGGGGGATGCCTCAAAGTGACTTCACAAGCAGCCTGGAGGAGGCACTCACAGCCGCCAGAGTCTGCGAGGGGAGTCCTCGGGGTCCCCCGGGGCTAGCCTGCCTCTGCATATAGAGACGCGCACTTTGCATGAGGAGAACTGCTCCTGCAGGTTCCATATGACAGACACAGAGGCCAGGGAGGCTGGCTGAGCCACGTCACCGGCTTTGTGCCCCCCACATCCTCTGTTAAAACCCAATCTCAATGTGATGATGTGAGCAGACCAGACCCTTGGGAGCTGAGTGGGTCCTAAGGGTGGAGCCCTTGTGAGTGGGATTAGCGTTCAGAAGAGGAGGAGACATGGACTCCTTGCTCCCTGCGATCTGACCAGGCCAGACCTGGCTGGAGTCCATAAGCACTGGGCCCAGGAGAGAGAATTCTCTCCCGCTTTTCCTATCTGCGAGTCACGTGCTCTTGCATGTGTAGTCTACTCTGGTAGACTGCAGCTTCTGATTCCAGGTACTTGACAAGCACGGGGCTAATACATCTTCACTAACTTTGGTCAAATCATTTTTACAACTTCCAATTTTAAAATCATAAGCCTAAGATCAATCATTAGTTTTAAACTGTTGTCTTCAACAAATACATTTTAGAGGAGGTTTTTTTTTTTAAATTTATTTATTAATTTTTTTGGCAGGCAGGCAGAGTTAGACAGTGAGAGAGAGAGAGAAAGAGAGAGAGAGAGAGAAAGAAAGAGAAAGGTCTTCCTTCCGTTGGTGCACTCCCCAAATGGCTGCTACGGCCAGCGCGCTGCGCCCATCCGAAGCCAGGATGACTAGGTGCTTCCTCCTAGTCTCCCATGTGGGTGCAGGGCCCAAGGACTTGGGCCATCTAGAGGAGTTTTTAAAAATATGGACCAGTAACCCACTGATTAGAACATCCCAAGAAAGAACCAATTTTCTTGTGTGGCTCTCACTTATTTATGGATTGAAAAATCGCACACAGAAGTTTGTGATAATCATGATGACGAGCAATATAAACAAAAGGGAAAAATCACATCCGTACATGGGGCGTACGTCTGGGATCTGCTCTCACATCAAACAGCAGGAGAGACAAGGCGCAGGGGGAGTCCAGACAGTGCCCGCGGAAGTCACGGAGAAAGTACATCATGGTTTCATGCTGGCTCGTTAGACTGTCCCGTACACTGTGGCATTTGCTTTAAATTCTGCAAAAACAAACAATTCTTTGAAAGTTTCATGAGAATTTTAAAACCAATGTATGAGTTCCCTGAAGAGATCATCTGTTTTTATTAAAAACCCATTAAGTACCAAATTCAAGGGTCATCCCTGTATATGCAACATGTATTCCTCAATAAACCCCAAAGCATTCATGCCCTGGATCTGGCTGGTTTCACTGTTGCTTGTGCAACAATGAAGGATTGAAAAAGATGCCGGTGGACAGTGGAGTTTCACCCTGGATGCAGCACGGCGCATGTGCGGTGCGCCCCAGGTGATTCTGGTGTGCAGCGGAGGTTGAGGGCCTGTGCACAGCGAACCAGACTCACCTGCAGGGTTTGTGACGCAGGAGGCTGGCCCCGCCTCCAGAGGGTCTGACCCACAGATCTGGGAGGGGCCTGATAACCTACATCTCTTGGCTCCTGGTGAGGTGGCTGCTACTCCTTCAGGGGCCGCACTTGGAGAATCACGATTGCAAGGCAGTAGATGTACAGGCCCATGACTCAGCTCCCTCACACTGAAACCAACTCGCATGGGCAGGAGTGGCTTCACGCCTTGATCCTGCCTGAGCAGAGAGATGTAGCACACTCTCTGAGCAAGCACCTGGGGGTGATTTCATGCCTTGCTTTGGCTGCTATGACAACAGTGGGCCCGGGGGCTGGGGGCGATCTCCTTTTCATTTTTTTTTCCCGTCCTTGTTCCTTGTGTTTAAACTCATGCCCTTAGCTAGTTGTACCTCCTGATGAGAATGGCAAAAAAGGGTAGATACCATTCTTTAAAAAAATTATTTATTTGAAAGGCAGAGTTACAGAGAGGCAGAGGGAGAGAGAGAGAAGATCTTCCATCTGCTGGTTCACTCCCCAAATGGCCACAGTGGCTGGAGCTGGGCCGATCTGAAGCCAGGAGCTTCTTCCAGGTCTCCCATGCAGGTGCAGGGGCCCAAGGACTTGGGCCATTTTCTACTGCTTTCCCAGGCCATAGCAGGGAGTTGGATTGGAAGTGGAGCAGTGGAACTCGAACTGGCACCCATATGGGATACCAGCACTGAAGGTGGCAGCTTTACTTGCTATGCCACAGCGCCGGCCCCTAGATACCATCATTTACTGCCTACTTTGAGTTTACCTATTTTTAGCTCTCTGCAGACATTTTATCCTTGAGAGCAGTTAAATGCATGTCTCCAGGGTCATGAATTTCCTAACACTTTATCAGGCATTCTCCAAAGCTGTTTCCCATACAACTGGAGCATGAACATTTGCCTGGGGATCCAGGAAGACTTCCTGGAGGAGGTGGTTTAGAGCTGAGCCTCAAGGGCTGAATGGGAGGAGCACAGTAGGTTGACAAGGGATAAGGGAGCAGACTCTGATCTATTTGTGCCTTCTGCAGTCTCAAATGGGGGGTGTTGGGGGCTACTGGGGGGCAGAGGAGTGAGAAATGAGACTGCAGAGACAGACAGACCGTGAGCAGGTGTTGCAGAGGGGGAGTCTCATATGCCATGCAGGGGGAGAGTTAGGCTGAGCCCATAGATGTCGCCGGGATTCTGGAACAATTCTGGGCAGATGGGTGATGCCAAGAGCTTTGCACACTAGAAAGATGATCCCGGCAGCTGCGTGGAACTTACTTTGGGCTTCGTGACCAGAAGCCGGGATTTGGCAGCAGGGGGATAATTGGGGTCACAGACCCTGGATCAGGGAGTTGGGTAGGGCAGGGAGAGAAAGAGAGAAACACGTCTGTGTGCTCACACGCATGTGTATCCATCCATTTCCTGTTACTGTGGTGCAATATCTGAGGCTGGGCCCTCTATAAAGAAAGGAGCTCACAGCTCTAGAGGCCCAAGGTTACAGTACTGCCTTCCACTTAGCTCTGCTGAAGCCTTCCCAGTAGGAGGCACCACAATGCTGGGAGCATTTGGGAGGGGAGGAAGCCAGAGACCAGGGAGAGGCCTCTCTCTCACTCACCCAGGAGCCCAGCCCGGATCCCTCCTGCGGGCAGTACCCCCAGTGACTTCCCACTAGGCCCTGCCTCTTCTGGACCCTCCCACCTTCCAATATGCGAGCCCTTGGGGGCCAAACTCAAGCCACACCCCATTCCTAGCAGTACATATGGATGCTGTTGATCCAAGTATATACAAGTCAAGGTAGATGCATGCATAGACTTTAGCAAAAAGAGCTCGAAATAAATGCAGAAGGAGGCGGGACAAATAGAAAAACAAAATGGGATCATGAGATGGAGCCCTGAAAGAAGTTTACTCTGGGACAGTGGGGTCCTTTGCTGAGAATTTGGCCAGTGGCTTGCTAATAGCACCAACAGGAAATCTCAGTCCACCACTCGATGCTCAGAGCCCATGAGATAAAAGGATTCCAGGGATTTAGGAGGGCCACTGAGTACTGTTCTGCAAATACAGCTAGTTCTCCCATGGAGTCTCAGACAGAAGAGTTGACGCGCACCAGACAACATCCTCAACCTCTCGGGATGAGGGGAATGTGTTCCCCAGCCCCTCACCCCCCAACAACAACAACAAAAAGAATCCTCTGGGCGGGGATTCGAGAAGTCAGCTCAAAGGATGGAGCTTGGTCCCCTGCCTTTCCCCTCAAGGAGGGGCCCTGAGGCCAGTTCCAGGCCAGGCTGCTCGATGCCTTGTCCAGGAAGGCACCGACAGCTTCCCGGACACAGGACAGTAACCAACAAAGGCCCTGGAGGACCACAGACCACAGCCAAGCAGGCAGGGAGGGGAGCGAGGGCCCCCAGGCTCACTCAAAGGGGAGGCATCGCAGAAGCGCCAAGGGCCTCCCCCTGTAGCGGAAGGAGAAATTAGGTGGGAGGCTCCACAGGGCTCGGGTGTCTGGCTTGCGTCACTTGGTTGGATGTTTTCGTAGGAGACTTGACCAGAGAATGGAACAGATGGGCGATTATCATTGGTGGCAGGGCGATGGCCAGTGGGGGGTTCACTTGGGGCCACAGTGCGTGCGATGTTCTGGAAGGCACGTATGTGTCATTGGTGCCCTCAACCATATTTTCTCAGCCTGAGAGGTCCCCTGTGAACAGGTCGCCAGGCCACACAGTGTCCTGCCTCTCCCTGGCCCCATGGCACTCTCTCCGTGCTGGATCAGGTGGAGCAGAAGTGTGAGGGATCAATGTCTCAGAAATGGACAGGAGGTGGCAGATGGATACTGCGTGGCCAGCTGTCAGGTGTGCTCCCCGTGTCAGAGGGTCCCCTCCACGATGGGGTGTCCGTGGCCCACAGGGGTAGCCCACTCACTAGTGCTCCTGGAGGGCTTCCTCTCACAACCCCCCACTTCCCACGCCCTCAGGAGCCCCACTTGCTCTCAGGCCTTCCCTGAGGGCTACGCATTCCTGCCTCCCCCATGTTGGTTCTGCCGGAGCTGAGCCTGCCTGCCATGGGAGTTCTTATTTAAGTGACTGATTCAGGGCACACTCTCAGGAGGAGGACAATGGGGACTTGGGAACAGGCAGAGGACATGGACCCAAGCCAGGATGTGGTCTCACATGGAACTCCACCGCCGCCTGATCCCAGGGCTGCTAACGATGCTCATCGCAGGCTGCAGCTGGGGCCACATGTGGCCTAGGCTGCCTTGCAGGACCCCTGTCAGTCAGCCATTGGCTGAGGTCAGATGTAGGGGGTGTGTGTGTTGGGGGCGGGCAGCCTCTGCCAACTGCTACCTCCCTCCTCTGTGGGTGTGGGGAATGCTACAGAGAATGGAGAGGGAGCAGCAGCGCCTCTAACAGGCTTTCTCAAGCATTGCAAGCTTGGTACAGGACATGGCGCATTCCTTTCCCTCTTTATACTCATGGCAGTGGACTCTGCCAGAAGGGGCATGGAAGAGGAGGAGTAAGAGGAGGCTTGATCCCTGCACTCAAGAGCTTATGGGTAGGGAGGGAATCGACAGGAAACTCGTGTTCAAGGGAACAAGCAATCCGCACTGCGGGGAGGTGGAGCAGCTGCCCTGGGAGCTTGAACAACAGGCAGAGAATGAGTTTCCAACGGGGGGCTGCCAAGCGCCTAAGGCTTGGTAAGGAAGCGTCTGGAAGCAGCCTCTCAGTTGGTGCCTCATCGCCATCTTTAAGGCTGCACTGGCGCCGAGATGGCCCCTGGACTTGCCGGTGGCGCTCGGGCGACAGTCAGTTTCGGCCACCAGGAACGAGTGGGACCCTTCCCTCACCCTCAGCCACATCATGCTCTTGCCCGGGCATTTTGCAGGGGTAGTGTTTTTGGCTTCAGACCATGAGGCCCTGTTTCTCGTAGCTTGTTGTATTTTGCCTGCTTTCTTCCTAGCCAGCCCACGCCAGGCTCGCCTTCATAGCTAGACATGCTGGTCCCTCTTATGCCTAGATACGCTCCTGCTATGTGCAGCACCCTTCCGTAACCCAGGTCACGAGTCCTCTCCTGGGACTGGAGGCAGGGCTGGGTGTCAGTCTCTGGAGAGCTGAACGCACACAGGAAACCAAGAAGAGCTTCCCCGCCCCCACCCGTCCCTGCCTCTGCCCTGCGCACTCCCTAGGCAACACAGTAATAGATTTTTCCTGTCGCTGTTCGGTTTCAATTTCCTGTCTGGCCACAAGCCACCCCTGGGCTGGTCCTTAACAAAGGCCGGTGTTTCAGATCCTACTTAAAGCCTGTGCTGCAGCTCAGGAATCTAAAGAAAGGACTCGCTCTACACTTGTTGCTCCTGATCCTCCAGCTGCACCCCATCCCAGGAGGCCCAGGCTGGAGGCTCCAGGAGCTGGGGGCTGTGAGTTGCAGGAGAGCATAGGGGTCCTTGGGGATGGAGGCACAGATTCAATTTCGAAGCTCCTTTCTGTTTATTCAATCTCTCAAGGTTTCAAGCAACCAGCCCTTACCTGACTAGTTCCGCAGACCGGAGAGAAATCATATTTCCTTCTGAGTGAATCATTCATTTCCCACAGCAGAGCCTTCCCCAGGGGCGTGGATGGTCTTGAAGTACCTCTGTTTCTCCGAGTCTCCCTCCCATAGCTCCTGCCCTGCACTGCTGCCCCCTGTGCCCTATGTACCTGCAGGTGCCCAGCCGAGGGCCAGGAACAGAGACAGCCTTTGTCTCTGAGCACTGACACCATGGGTTGACTACTGAAGTCCGGCTCCTCGGGTGGTCAACCCCACTGTCTCCCACAGGACAGAAGCAGAAAGGGAGGGGAGAGATCTAGAATGTTCTACTTGCCTGGCACAGTCATAGGCACGCATAGATGTCTTCAGGCCATGTAATTCTCACTATTCTTATTCTCATTTTTTCAGTGAGGATACTGAAGTTGGGAGCGATTGCCCAGGGCCATGGAGCAAGGCGGTGTTGGCTCAGGATGAAAGACAATCATTTGCCCAAGTCCAAGGACCACACTCGTCTCTCGTCACCTCCCGGATCCAGGAAGCAGAAGTTAATCAAGTCAATGGTGTAGGACCTCACCCCAGAGTCTATGGGGCTAAGTCTCCCCCTGCCACATATGGGGTCTGGGGAGCCCACGGGAAGGGAAGTGGTTCTTTCACCACTACGCCAGTGCCCAAGCCCCCAAGTGCGTTCTTTGATCCCCTGAGGCTGGGCCCTGCGAGGGAGAGCGGTCCCACCAGGGGACCCTACACTAGCAGCCTGCCTGCCATGTGTTTCTCTTTGGGGAATCCCCCGCCCCAGCCATGCCCAGGACACCTGAAGCTCCTCTCCCTGGTCCAGCTGTCATCAACACCCCAGCCAGAGCAGGCCTGCTGCAGACAGGACCCTGACCTCCCCCTGTCCACGGTGCTTTAGTTGTGAGCGTGCATCTGTGCACGGCACCGGGTGTGATTCTCACACCACCCACATAAAGCTACGCAAGCCAGGCGATGCTTCCTTTCTCTGCTGATGTGATGGCTCTGTGATGAACCCCCTCCCCAGGGGGTCCCCTCCAGGGAAGGAAGGGCTCCTCTCCCATCTCAGCTGGAGACAGCTCTTTGCGCAAGGTCCCAGAGGTCCCAGTGTCAAGACAGACCCTTGGGGAACAGTCGCGTCTCCAGTGCCCCAAGGTTGACTGAGGTTTCTCTAGAGACGGCACCGCAGCCCGAAGGCTCGCCCTGCTTCTGCCCACCCCTTCTCCAGGTTTTGACCCCAAGAGACCCTCCTGCCCACCACCTTCCATGCTTCTCAAGAGCCCGATCTGGGGCCCAGAGAACTGACAGTTTAGGTAACATGCCACAGCAGGGCTCCTGTCTCCTGTGGGGCCACTAACTAACGGGCTATGTGACAATGGAGAAGATATTTGGCCAGTTTCCCTATCCATACCAGGAGATGTGTTACATCCAGCTGTCTCAAAGAGTGAGTTCTAAAGTTGCTGTGTCTAGGGGCTGGTATTGTAGAGTAGCAGGTGCACAACAGAAATTGGGCCCCTCGGTAGATGTGCCTGAAACCAAGGCCATGGACTTCTGGGTCTGACAGATACCCTGGTCCCCTGAGCCCACCCCACTTCCTCCTCAAACCGCTCCATGGTACAGAGGCTCAGGCAGCCTCAGCCATGCAGACAAAGGCCATCTGACCCTGTATGGTGGGCTGCCTGCAGCTCCTTGGGAATGTGGGTTTCCCCACCAAGCCCCTGGGCTTCTTCCCCTTCACACCTGCTCTGGGGGAGTAACTGGAAGGAGGAGGGTGTGCAATCCAACCTCACGCTCCAGGTTAAAGCTTGGAGACTCTTGGCGTCACCTCCTGGCTGCAGTCCGTCTTCCCACCGCTATCCACACTGGAGCCTTCTCTGCCCTCCCCTGGCTCCCCAAGCAGCAACTCTTGGGTTCTCGGCTTCGCGCCCATGCCCGGCCAGACCTCACTTAGACACCTGAAGTGGAGAATGCTCACTTCCTGTTTCCTCTCCAAAAGGCCCCAGGAACATCTTCCCAGGCACCAGTTCTCAGTTGCTCTCTCAATGGCCTGCCTTTCTAGGGAAAATCACTTTTCATTTTATTTCCTAACTCCTCTTACAAGGTTTAAAAACTCAAAGTCTGGAGCTGGCATTGTGGTGCAGCGGAAGCCGTGGCCTATGATGCATCCAACATGGGAGCACCAGTTCAAGTCCCAGCTGCTCCACTTCCAATCCAGCTCCCTGTTGATGCACCTGGGAAAACAGCGGAAGATGGCCTGAGTGCTTGGGCTCCTGCAACCCATGTGGGAGACCCCGATGGAGTTCCAGGCTTCTGGTTTTAGCCTGGCCTGGGGCCGAGCCATTGAGTTGCCTTTTGAGGAGAGAACCAGCAAATGGAAGATCTCTCTCCTGCTCTGTCATTCTGCCTTTCAAATGAATAAATAAATCTTTTTTTTAAGTCAAGATCTCTTGCCATCCACAGATTTTAAACTCAAATGGGGAGATCCATGGAGGGCCTGTTCACCAAGGTGTGGACAGAGAGAGGACACCTGGTCACATCCTGGTGCCAGCAACAGTAGGATGCTGTTGCCTCCCCCTGAGCCTCACGGGGTGAAGAGGCAGAACTGCAGAAGGCAGTGTCAGACAGGAGCTGTGGTCTTTGACAGACTATAGTGAGGAGACATCCAGGTAAAGAACACCCACTCTCCACCTGCTCTCTGACCTCCTGCTGGCATCTCCCACTTGCTGACCCCAAGGCTGGACAGCCTGCAAGTGCAGTCCTGGCAGGTTGGCCTCCTTAGGTGACGGGGACTGGGAACACGAAGGAAAAAATCAGGACAGGCTTGGTGGTTTCTGGTCTGCTGGGAAGCGGGGGGCCCTCTCTGCCTGGCCCATGAAGATGTTACGTCTCATGTACTGACTGTGGCAGTGGAACCCAGTGCCTACAGATAAGCCTCCACTCTTGGAGCACACAGCGGTTGTGGTCCACTGCAATGGGCTTTACTAAATGAAGCGTGCAAGGGACAATTAACTTCCGGACCCACACCCACCCATCATAACCATCAAACCCAGAGGCACGCTTTGCCATGCGTGTCTTCATACATGGCTGTCCCCTGTGACTCCATCATCACCATTTCCATTCTGTCATCCTCCAGATGACAGGGACACAAACCCAACTACGCTTTGTGATTTGCTCATGATGGCTCTGCTGGCAAGCGGCTGATGCCCCAGAACCCAGGCAGGCTCTCTCCTCGGCACTGCCTGTGCCTCACTCTCTACCAACTACTCCTGGGCCTCCCCCAGCCAGGCCCAGAACGCAGCAGTCTGTCAGGGCTGGTGAACAGAAAGATACCTCAGCAATTAGCTCCTGAGGACCTCCAACCTGACGTCAGAGAACACCATGGAAACCAGAGGTGAACTTGGCAAGCAAGGTCGGAACTTCTTTGACCTTGACTGTGACCTTGGCCATGACCTTGCTCCTGGCCCATGTAGACTGAACAGGCAGGCCCTGGGCTTGGTGACTTGTAAAGTCTTCTAAAAGTCCAGAGGCCTTCATGTCCCCATTTCACAGATGAGAAATTGAGGTTCTGAGAAAGTACACAAGTAGCCCAAGGCCTGACAGCCAGCAAATGGCAGAGCCAGGATTCGAACCCCTGACCACTTATTTCCCAAGCATTGGTTCTTTCCATGCTACATGGAGGCAGGAGGACTCTTCCACTGAGGTGGGCATGGTTTCCAAGAGACCCCGTCCTCACTCCTGACACCTGTCTTGCTCTCCGGACTGCAGTGGGCAGCGTCTCGCTGGAGAAGAAACCACAGGAGAGTGCGGGGCCAGGGGGCAGGGATGCCCCTGAGGAATTCCACAGCACCCAAGACATGCCCCGCTCAATGCCCCCTGCCACCAGGTTCCACAGTGTTCTAGATGCATGGCCAGGCTCCAGACAGCGGAGCCTGGGGGCTGCACACAGAGATGGCTTCTTGCAAGCACTGTCATTCTGTCCCCTTGTGGGCAAATAAAAGCAAAACACTGCGACTGCAAACAAGTTCATTTCACATTGCATTTTACTTGAGAAAATGGAAAATGTGGGAGAGATGCCCTGAGGTCGGGTTCCCCCGGACTTCCTGCGTAGACTCCCAGCCACAAGAACCTGCCAGCATCTCCTGATGCCCCTCCTGATGCCCCACAGTCTCGCATTTGCCTCCCCATACCTGGCACAGAGTCCCGGGAGCACGCACTTGCCTATGTCTACACCCCCACTCCACTGCACCTCACGCTGGAAGCAACAGAACACATTTCCAATCACGTCTTCAAGCCCTGAGCGAGACGCAGCAATAAGCGGGCAGGGAAACCATTCATTTACACTACGCCGAGTTTCAATTTTTCTGAGGTTTCTACACGATCGTCTTTTACGAGCTATAGTAAAACCACATGTTTATACAGCCTCTCTCCCCAAGTCCCAAACATTTTAGCAACATTATCTTATGTAACACCTGGGGTTTGAGAAGCTGAGCCTGAACAGTCCCACTTGGCTTATGCAAACGGTTCTGAGTATTCCAGATGTATCCATTTCCCTTCCGGTTAGCACAACACTTATTCTCTCCTCTCCCCCTGCCTGCCACCCCCAGCCCCCTCCTTCCACCTGCAGGTCATATTCACTTATAAATCTGAATGTCTGCCTCTGCAGAGCATAGATGTGCTTCTTTCTGACTTGTTTGGCAATTCCTGATGAATATCTTTATCTACATCTCTGCTTTAGAGCAGCAGGGAACTGCTGAAAATGAAGTCACAAAGTCACCGTTTTTCTGCCTCCTAGCCAGGCTCAGATCTGGGATCTGCCTTTAGCTCTCTCGTGTTTCCATCCCCGGTATTTATTTGGCTGCCAGGCCCCAGTGCTCCATACAAAGGGCCTGGGCAAGACTTTGCATTCCCCACCGCTGCCATCCTACTCTGACTTGTAAATCCAGCACTGGGCTGCCTCATCTGGCTTTCAACGAGTCTCCTGTTCCAACCCGCCGCACAGATCATCCTCAGCCTTCATCCCTGCATCCTCCGCTCCAGCGCTGAGCAGGCCTGGCCCCCATCTGTGACACGTGCAGGCAAACTGGTGGGGTTGGGGCTAGATCCAGCCTGCAGGCTGCTCTTTTTTGTTTTTAGTTATTTTTTAGATTTATTCATTTCATTTGAAAGAGCTACAGAGAGAGAAGAGAGAGAGAGAGAGAACCCCCTATCTACCAGCTCACTCTCCAAATGGCTGCATCAGCCAGGGCTGGGCCAGGAGGAAGCCAGGAGCTTCCTCCCAGTCTCCCACACAGATGCAAGGGCCCAAGCACTTGGACCATCCTCTGCTGCCCTCCCAGGCGCACCAGCAGGGAGCTGGATCTGAAGTGGAGCAGCCGAGACTCCAACCGGCGATCATGTGGGACGCTGCTGGCGCTGTGGACAGAGGTGCAGCACTGGCCCATGCAGGCTGGTTTTGTAAATAAAGTTTCACCGGAACACAGCCACACCCATTGATTCACACAGTGTCTGTGGCCACTTTCCAAGCCCCAGTGGCAGAGCTCAAAGCCTCAAATATTTACCATCTTGTCCTTTACAGATGAAGTTTGCCATGGGCTGTTGCATGCACGAAGTCTGTGTCCCTGAGCCCGGCATGCAGGACCCTTGGAACCCGTCCTGCCTGCCTTTCCTGCCGGGTCTCTGCCCGTCCTCTGCCCAGATGAAACCCTCTCCTGCCTCTGCCCCATAACCAGCCTGTCTCATGCTGGAGGACTTAACCCCATCATCCTGATCCCCCATGCTCCCGGAACACACCAGTCACTCAGCGTTCTGTTCAAAGTAGCACTCTTCAGCGATGCCGTCTCTACTCTACTAACCCTCCTGGCCTGGTCCTGCCACCAGCTGACACCCGAGGAGCGCCCCAGTCCTCACTGGGACTGTTTTCTACAGTAAGACCCTAACCTTTCCAAAGCACCGATGGCCTCCACAACTGTCTTGCAGGAATTGAGTTCCATTCCAGAGAGAGATGCACGCCCCAGCCATCCTGGAGGTGCAGACCCAAATGCAAGAGCGATGCCTACACGGATGGATCACACAGAACCCAAGGGTCACCCTTTGCTGCCTTTTCATACTAAGATCTCTGCCCCCAGGGGAGCAGGAGCCTTGATACCTTCACATGTAACCTGCACCAGAGCATGCTTCTGACCTGAGCCTATGTGGACTCAACCCACCCCAATGTGGGAGAGCAAGAATGGCCCCTCACATACATCCATGACCCCCTAAAGTCAAAGATATCCATTTTCCCTGTTTGTGGAATCATGGTATTGGCGATAACTCCCTGTGGTCTCCTTATTTACTGCAAATAAACTCCTGTGTGTGGCAGCTCCTCCTGGCGAGCTTCTTGATTGAACTCACCAGGAAGCGGGCCCACGGTATGAGCTTGTAATGCTCCCCACCCCATTGAAGTCAATGCTCCATTTTTTTTTTTTTGCTCCCATTGAACCCATAAATTTTCTCCAACTTCTGCAGTTCCATTTCGCTCTCTTTTGACCATAAGTCCCTGGAGAGCACACGTGTTGTCTTAGTCAGTTTTGTGTTCCCAGAGCCTGGTATTGTGTCTGGAACACTAAAATGCATGACAGAAGAATAGACAACCCCCAGATATACTTCTGTATCTCTGACGTTATTTTGAATTGTGTATTAACCAGCATTCTTGGCACTATACTGAAATACCGGAGGCAGGCTGCTTAGGTAGAGAGAGGTCTCTTTGGCTCCGTTTTGGAGGCTGGAATTCTAGGCAGTATGGCATAGCCTCTTGTGAGGGCTCCTCTCTCCCCTCCACACCCTACTGGGTCGCCACCCTAGCAATGGCGGGGGTGGTGTGAGAGGAAACCATCACTCCTCAAACAGAAGTCAAAGAGAGACTGGGTAGTGCAGGTGCAGGATTTTATAACAACCCTCTTGAAAGAATTACCCAGGGTCCCTGAGAAACATAGTGATCCCTTCTAAGGTCACATCCCCAATGGCCTGAGGACCTCCCAGCAGATGTCACTTCCCGAAGGCTCCCAGCATCGCCCAGCACCTGGCAACCCAGCCTCCAGCACAGAACCCTTTGGGGGCCACTGTGGGACCATGTTCACCCTGCAGTGGGTGGCTATTGGGAGAAGCAAGCAGACACAGGCGAGCTGTAATAGAAATGCGCATTCTGGTGCCGCGGCTCACTAGGCTAATCCTCCACCTTGCGGCGCCGGCACACCTGGTTCTAGTCCTGGTTGGGGCGCTGGATTCTGTCCCAGTTGCCCCTCTTCCAGGCCAGCTCTCTGCTGTGGCCAGGGAGTGCAGTGAAGGATGGCCCAAGTCCTTGGGCCCTGTACCCCATAGGAGACCAGGAGAAGCACCTGGCTCCTGCCTTCGGATCAGCGCGGTGCGCCGGCTGCAACGGCCATTGGAGGGTGAACCAATGGCAAAAGGAAGACCTTTCTCTCTGTCTCTCTCTCTCACTGTCCACTCTGCCTGTCAAAAAAAAAAAAAAAAAAGAAAAGAAAAGAAAAGAAATGCGCATTCTGAAAGAAGCAAGCCACTCCCAGGGTGTTTTCCCCCTCCCAGAAACAGGGATGGCTGTGTCACAGGAAGCTCTCACTGGTGGAGAAGGCACTGGCTGAATCTGCAGAGCTAGCCTTGCTCTCAGACGCTTCCCTGGGCACATCCACATTCTTCTTTCTTCATTTCTGTGAATGACGATTTTCAAGGCAGAATTCTATGCCACGTCTGAGAGCTATTCATTTCTTTGGCTATCTCCCATATATATATGATGAAAGCATATTAACACACTTCTGTTTGTTTTTCTCTTATTATTCTGTTTTGTTATAGGGTAAGAACTCAGAAAAGGGAAAGGGAAAATTATTTATTCTTGCCCTCCAATTCATACTCAAAACATTCAATACATGCTGAATGAATGAATAAAAAGCTACCCCCTAACCTCCAACTTTGTTCCTTCCTCTCCCCATATGCAAAGGATCTTCCTAAAGCTAGTGGAAAGTGCACATCATGAAAAAAGCTATGCATGGATCTTTCCAAATGATTTACCCCCAAATAATTCAGGTTTCACTTCCATTTTTCCATGAAATTATCTCAGCACAATTCATACACTCTTCGTGTGGCTTCACAAGCCCTCACCTGCCTCACAGATTCCAGCTCTCAGCCCATCTTGTCCAGGCCCTTCCTTCTGGGCTCCGGCCCCTTCTGCTGCCCACTTGCATCCTCTTCTGAGCGGCAGCACCAGGCTTGGCGTGGATACCCCAGGAAATCCATCGGCTCCACGGTGCCTGTTAGGCAGAGGCTACACACTATCAGAACCTCATCTCCCGCAGTCCTCCCTTAGTTCAAAGTCTCCTTGCCCTCCTGATGGAAAACAAACCCCTTTCTAAATCATTAACCTGGCGGAGCAGGGCAGCTGGCCCCCACAAGGTCCCGGAGCTTAAGATCCATGAGGTCATTTATCTGCTCTGGAGACATCTTGATGTTCTGTCTTGTCTTGAGGGTATTTCCAGGAACCCCAGGCCCTGAGCAAAACATAGCTCCCACCTGCATGGAGCCCCCAGACTGACTGAAGCCCATGTTGCCAGCATCAAAATTCCCAAAAGTACACAACGTCACTACCCCATCAGAGGAGGCCCACGAGCACCGCAAAGCACCTGGGGACTCACCCATGAGCTGAACACACAGCTCTCAGCTCCAACTTCAGTCTTTAAGATCCTTTACCCTTAACCCCTCAAGGAGCCTGGGAAGGAAGCCACAGCCGCCCAAGTCCTTGCTCTGTGCTTTGCAAATAAATACCTATGTTCTCCCTCCACCCCCTGTCAGCAATTGGCTTGCTGCACGGTGTGGTGAGCATGCCCCAGTTGAGGGTCTTCACCACATCAGCCACTCTCCCAGCCTGCCCTGCCACCTTGCTGCACTGGGCGCTGTGGGGGGTCTCTTGTCCAGTAAGCATGAATGGGGGCTGCAGCTGAGGAGTCCCGTTTTGTCATCGCCCTGGTGAGCCGGTCTTGGGCAGCTCAGCATCTGCACTGTGGGTCTTTTCATCTGTGAAAAGGAGATGATGATGAGATGCCCTCAGAAGACACCCAGGCTCAACCCAGGAGCCATACACATGCACATTCATTCACTCATCAGATATTTTTGTTGATCATTGATAAAAAAAAGGAACAGATTCTTTTTCAGAAGGCTTACTGTCTCATGGAGGAGATCCGTGATAAACTTCTAGACTTAGAGGGTGATAAAGCAGGGAAGCGGGTCGGGATGGCAACATTTTTAGCTGGTGATTTATTCAAGGGGTCTTTGATGTGAATCTTGAAGGGGCCAGGCCCTTTCGCATCACTCTTAGGAGTCTCCCAGGTAATGCGTTCCTGTTTCAACCATGAGGGGGCAGAGGGATAAGCATCGAGCCATCTAACAAAAGTGCTAGTTTGATGATTAAAGGGAAGCAATGCCCTTTCTCATTCTTTCGGCAAGAGCTCTGAGCTCTTCTAACCCCAGCCAGGGAGCATCAGTCATGCTGTAAGGGTGCTTCTGGGAGATTCAGCTGGAATCAGTTGGGACCAGAGAGGGAGAAACTGAGCTTGGAGGAACCGGAAGTTAGGGGCTCATCCAAACACCTGGGCTAGGATAAAAGAACAATTCTGAGATGTCCTAAATTTAATTGCAAGTGGCAGAGGATAGAATGGAGGAGATGGGAAGCTTTCAGTTACATTTGAAACTAGCACAGACTTTTCCCATCTGGGAGAATCTGGTGAAACCCCGACTTACCTGCCATCGCCAGAACCACCAGGTCTCCACTTGCCATCAACACAAGAACTTTCCAGGCTGCACCCCGACCAGTCCAGATGCAAGAGGTACTTGTCCTTGTGGATGGTCTTCCTGCTGTAACTGTTACTCCAACCAATGTATTTTCTTTTCTTTTCTCACATTCTGTTTAACCTAAGCTAACTGCTGACTTTGCAACTGATGAGACCTACATTTAACTGCACAAATCCTTGCCTAAGATTCCAGGGACTCACGGCAGGGACACGGCTGGAATTGCAAGACCTCAGATGAGCAAGGAATGTGTTGGCACTAAGCCTAACACCAGAGGGACCACTGTCTGACCAGGGACTTCCACCAGCCACTACACAGTTTAGCCTTAGATTAAAGGGATCAGCAGGGCTCACCACTGGACTAGTCTCAAGTTGATTTTGGGAACTGACCTTGACCTTGCAAATCTGCCTGACAACCAACTGAGCCCATTATTCTTCCTCCCCTTTCCCAATCCTACCTCTTCCTTTAAAAACTTTTGCTAGCTTGCAAATCAAGACAAGAATTTTTTATTTGAGACAGATGTGTCTGCTCTCCCAGAAAGAATGCCAGCTTCTTGAATCAACCCGATTTCCTCGCGTCAACTCCTTCAAGCAATGAGTAGCATGGGACTAGTTTTCCCAATATCACTGGCCCAGAGCTTTCTCCCACTTCATGTTATCACATCTCTCTTACTTACAGCCATTATAGGTTCAGTAAAAACATTTTATGCTTTCCTTCGTAGCACTTTTATTATAAAATTACTCTTAAGGGGCTGGTGCTGTGGCACAGTGGGTTAAGCTGCTGTCTACAGCACTGGCATCCCATATGGGCATCAGCTCGGGTCCTGGCTGCTACACTTCCAATCCAGCTCCCTGCTAGTGTGCCTGGGAGGGTGACAGAGGGTGACTCAAGTACTTGGGCCTCTGTACCCAAGTGGGACACCCAGAAGAAGCTCCTGGCTCCTGGCTGTGGCTTGTCCCAGCCCTGGCCATTACAGCCATTTAGGGAATGAACCAGCAGATGGAAGATCCTCCTTTCTCTCTATAACTCTGCCTGTCAAATAAATAAATAAATAAATCTATCTTTAAAAATGCCCTTAGCTCTAGGCCTACTGTATGTTTCCAACTGCTGTGCAATTTACTGGTGATCATTTTGAAAACTAGTCCCAGGACCTGGTCCTTTACTGGTTGGCATCTGTAACAGCTCAATAATTTCTTTTATTTCAGGAATCCCTGAGGCTCCAGAGTTTGGGCTTAACTCAAGGGGGCCTGTGTTGTGGCTCAGCAGGTTAAGTTGCCACCTATGATGCCAGTATCCCATTCAAGCACCAATTGAAATCCCAGCTTCTCCACTTCCAATCCAGCTCCCTGATGATGCACCTGGGAAAGCAGCAGAGGATGGTCCAAGTGCTTGGGTCCCTCTACCAATGTGGGAGACCAGGATGGAGTTTCTGGCTCCTGGCTTCAACCTGGACTAGACCGGGCCATTATGGCCACTTGGGAAGTGAACTAGTGGATGGGAGATATCTTTGTCTTCCCATGATCACTCTGCCTTCTGAATAAATAAATCTTAAAAAACCTGACCCAAGGGCACAGCTGCGGGGTACAAGAACTCAATGAGATCACATTTTACATGGAAATCTGGGAACTAAATTCAAGGTTCTTGAGAGTGGAAATGGGGATTTTTCTAATCCTCACTCAACACAATCATTGTGGGGAGAATTTTGGACATGGAAGGTGGTTGTCATATGGGCAGGCTGTGACGACAGGAAGGAGCTGAGGACTGCCAATGATCAAGCTATCTGCACTGTCTGAATCTCCTCTCCCTCCACGCCACTTCCTGGCTGCAGGCTTGGTCACATCCACTCCTCATCACGCACCTGAGCTTCACTGTCCATTGTGCACCAGACACCATGACACCTTCCAGGAGACCACCAGGTGCCCTGAAGAACCCCTGCCCCCTCCCCCCCAAATGCTACCTCCCTTTAACTTTGCATCCGGGACAATTCTCCCTCATGACGTTGCCTGCACTCATGCCTGAGTGTGTCCTACCCCTCTGCCTTTCAGTAAACCCTGTCCTTCCACTCACCTCTATCTACGTCTCCTGGTTGCGCTCTTAAATGCAGGAAGAGAAGCTGAACTCACTCAGGCTGGAGGTTCTCCACACCCAGCCAGGGCTCCCAATCCCCACAACAATTGGAAGTGGTGGCAAAGGGAGGGAGCCAATGAGATTTCTGGATGCTCCTCCCATCCTCTCCCTTCCTTTTCCTTTCCCTCCTCAGTCCCAGTGCTTCTCACGTAGGCATCTGACCATTCCCCCAGAGTCTGTCCCTTAGCCATCAATCCATTACATGAACTGCCGTGTCCAGTCTAACCCTGCTCTTTCATTCCCTCAAACAAGTTGTTTCTCTTGAGTGAGGCCCAGGACCACACTCTTCAGTCCTCCAGGACCCTGAAAAGCCAGCAGAGAAAAGCTGCTTATAGCACTCAGTAGGGTGTGGCCTGTGGAAGACGCTCCACAAAGTGAAAAGCACCAGCAAATCACCAAGTTCGACGTTCAGCTTTCAGACATCGCGCTCTGCGTCCCGGCTGAGCCTTCTCCCAATTTCTGATATGTAATATTAAAGGAAACACTTTGGGGAAGGTAAAGTTTTGACTCCTATATTCACATAAAATAGCTCCCTGTCAAAGATGTTATTCAACTCAATGAGGGAATGAGTAAGGTGTGGCAACCAGCTGAAGGAAGAATTCAACTCACACTCACAAGGAGGTGATAAGGAGCACGGAAATAGGGTGGGCATTCAGCCTACTGGCTAAGCTGCCACTTAGGATGCCCGTGTCCCACATCACAGTCCCCAGGCTCAGCTTCAGGCTCTGTCTCTTGATTTCATTTCAGCTGTGATGGCTTGAGTAGGTGGGTTCCTTCCACCCATATGGGAGATCTGGACTGAGTAGCCAGCTCCTGGCTTTACCCCACCTTGCCACCATTGTAGGTACTGGGGAATGAATTAGCAAGTGGGCTTTCTCTCTATACCTTTCAAATATTTATTTAAAACACAATACAGAAATCAACTTACAAATATCTACAAAATCGGTCAATAAACACGGGGCAATAACCAATGCATTTTCGCCAGGCACGCTTCATTTGCATTTCTAAAAATGAGAGTCATCCGCATAACTATCAGTTTTCTAGGACTTACAGAGGCGTATAAAATAGCTCTAAGATGATGAAATGCACAGGTCCCAACAGAGAGAGATAACCTGGCAGACTGTCCTGGAAGGAACACTCAACAGTAATTCCTTATTTTATTTCCAAGTCTTTTGCACATTTTCCTAATAGAAATACAGGGACATTATCTGAATCTCAGGGAATATATTTAGAACACCCAGGATAGTTTTTGGCATATCTTGCACATTCAGTGTCAGAAAATTCCTTTCTTTGCCTTCCATGGAAGCAAATAACAAGGAGAGGTTTCCTTTGAGGCAAATCTTGGTAGAGGGCATGTCACAAGGGCTCCAAGATGTTCTCACCTGTCTAGTAAAATCTTGGTAAAAGGCATCTAGTCAACTCCTGAGTTTTTTCTTGGTAGCATTTGTCCCAGGGAAAATCTTGAGGCCACAAAACTCATGCCTCATTTCTCTATCACTTGACAGCTTGTGCACTATGGCCACCCCAGTATCTCATTTGTCCCTGAAACCCAGCAGCTGATGGCCCAGTGTTGTAATCATTTCCATCTTACAGAGGGGGCATGAGGTGCAGAGAGACAAAATAATTTGGCTAGGGACCGGTGCTGCGGTGCTGTGAGTTGAGCCCCTGTTGCAACACTGGCATCCCATATCACAGGGCTGGTTCAAGTCCCAGCTACTCTGCTTCCAATCCAGCTTCCTGCTAATGCTCCTGGAAAGTCAGCGGAAGATGGTCCATATACCTAGGCCCTTGCCACCCATGTGGGAGAGCCTAATGGAGTTCCTGGCTTTTGGCTTTGGCCTGGCCCAGATCTGGCTGTTGAGGTCATTTAGGGAGTGGATGCGGCAGGTGGAAGTTCTCTCCCCAGCCCTATCACTCTGCCTTTCAGAGAAATAAATCTTTAAAAATAGCAACCTGACTAAAGCCACATGGCAAGTGAGTGGTAGAGCCAGTGCTGAAGAGGTGGTATAGAGGGATACGTCAAGAGGCTCATGAACAAGCAGAATGAAAAGGTAATGTTCATTTTCCATGAGCCCCGTGGAGTCCCCTCCTATTTCAGAAGGCCTGGAGAAAGGACGAGATTTACAGGCCAGTCGCCGCCCCTCTCCTCAAGGTCCGAGTTTATTGCTCTCTTTTCTCTCTCTCTCTCTGCTTCTAGAAGTCAATGAATCTAACTTGGCTTTTCTTAACTAGACAGGTTTAAGTAAGTAATAAGTTTTATATTGCAGACTATTAATCTATTACAGTGATTTCATCAGCGTGTGAAATAAATGTCTGTATAATATAAATTCCTTAATTCCACTTCCAAACCAAACCCAGGAGCATCCCAGGGACATGGGGTGCCCTGGGGATCATGAGAGAGACAGTCTTGGGGATGACCCCAGGGGAGAGCTGTCTGCTGGGTGCTGGACTTGGCTCCTCCCCAGAACCCATCTAAAGCACAGGGCAAAGCAGGGGCATTGCCTACAGCGACTACAGCTCCCCGCCTGGTCCTATGCACTGCCTCTCCCAACAGACTCAAAGGGGCTTTCTCCTTTGGGGCCTCTGAGAGTGATTGTTCCCCCCACCCATCAGAGCAAAGCCTCTCCGACATCAAAATCTTCCAACAGCCTCCCAACTGGTGTCCCTTCAGTCACAGCCGGTTCACGTGGGAGTCGGATGGCACTGCTCTTCTGAGTTCTTTGGAACTGACTGTGTGTGGGAACTTAACGTGCAGGAGGTACATCTGGGAGGCTTTTAGGGTCAACATTTTTAAGAAAGGAAGGAAACAAGATTGGGTAGAAGATGACTCCAAACTGCAGTGAGGGGCCAACCAGTGACGGCCACACCAACCCCCCAGAATTCTGGACAGTTCCCTTCAGTGATGACCTACAGCAGGAAAGGAAGGTACAGACCCAAGGGGATTCCCTCTGCCTATCCCAGGGCTGTGTCATTGCCAACAGATGGGATGGTGTGACGGTTGTTTCATTAATTCTCCGATTTCATGTTTGCATGTCAATTAAATGTTTCCATATTCCTATCTGACAGCTTAAAGAAAAATATTAGTCCAATGTATTAAGAAGAAAAGTAATTAAATATTTGTTCTGGGGTAATTGTATCTAAACTGCATGACAATTGAGCTGGTGCTATAATTAGTGAATCTTAATTGGAGGCCCTCACAATCAATGTTTAATCTCCTAACAACTGTTTTGGTTTAAGTGCAAATTAAATGCTTGTCATTGGTCATCCACGCCCATGATGTGCAGAATCAGTTTATTCCCTGGTTGGCTGTTGTGAAGTCTTTCTGCTAGCAGCCAGCTTGATCTCCACCATGCTTCACACATGCTGGGGAACTCAGTTTTACTATCTGCAAAATAGGTACATTGCCAGGACGAACAGTGAGAGCTAAGGTGAATTGAGCCTGTACTACAGATTGAAGACAGTTCAAAGCACACGTGGCTCAGTCATTATATGTAACTCATGGAGTCGCCACAACAGCTCTTAATCAGGTGCTGCTTTTGTTGTCCTCCTTTTCTATGAGAGGAAACTGAAGCAGAGTAACTTGTTCAAGGTGGTAGGCAAGAGATCTGGCTCCAGGGGAGCAGAGGCCAGCTCTCTCTTGGCCACCTGACCCCAGTCTGTCAGACACCCGACTCCTTCCATGCCGTCATCCCACTTCACCCTTCCCTGCCACAGAACCCTCATTACAGCTGCCCTCCTGGCTTTGACTTTCTCCGATCTGCCACCAGCACAGGTACACTCTCCCTCACCAGCTCCCAGGACGTCCCTGTAGTAGTCAGTGTAGGCTAGACCATGCTGTGCTAACACACAACCCCCAGTGCAAAGAACTGCTTCCAACAGCAGAGGTTAATTCCTCCCTCGTGCCCCTTGTACAGTGGCAGAATTTACAGAAATTGTGGGCAAATGCTTTGTACTGTTCTCTGGATTTCTAACTGGCCACAGTGCCTCTGCTCCCTGCAAGCCGCATGGCTACCCATCTCCTCCTGCCCCAGTTCAACAGAGCGGGGATTTTTATCCTTCTGCAGAGAGCCACGTAACCAACTCCATCCAGAGGCGCCAGGGTAGGGGCGACATCATTTTCCCATGTGGAGTGGCCGGGGGTGGGCAGCAGATATTTTAAGCCATAATAGCATCCACCACACGCCCCTTCATTTTGCATCCTTGGTTTTTGTCTTAAGCTAAATTGTCATTGCCTTATCATTGAATCCCTGCAGTGCTGTCCCCTCCCTTCTTACTGTAGAGCTACGGGGAAAGGCTGGTGAAACAGCCCATCAGGATGGTCTGAAATCCAGAAACTAAGGCAAGAGGTCTCTGTACAATTCCCTCCAGCTGTCTCTGGGACACCTCAGTGTCTGCCCCTTGGCCTGCTTGCTTTTCTGCCTCACCCCTGCTGCCAGGGCTCTGCACAGTCAAGACTGAGAAATGCCGTCAGTTCTTGTAAGGATCCTGATGGCTCCTAGGTTCCTGCTTGGGAGCAAATTCTGGACCGTCAGAGATTTCAGAGAAGAGCATCTGTGGTTAATAGCTATTCTATTGGTGATAGTGACAACAGTGGCTACGTCACCTCTACTTCCCTTCCTGCCCACCCGGGCGAGGATGGGAAGGATTAAAGCACAAAGGGGATAAAGGGGTCAGGACCTCCACCAGCTGCTTCTCAGCACCTCCCTTCAACCCCAACCCCAGCCCCAGCCAGGAATCACCATGTTCCTCCTCCTCTTTGCTTCTTCTCCATTCGCTATGGCTCTTTACCACTTTTCATCCTCTTTTGACCTCCTTATGCTCACCCCTCATTTCCTCCATGCCATTTGCTCTAGTCCCTGTATCTGCCCTTCAGTCACCTTTGTCTTTGTCCATCCTGTCTCCCCCTCCCTGTCTTACTGGGGATGACCCTGGGAGGCAGGAGGGCAGGGAGAGAGGGTCTCATTTCTTGTCCCAGCTCAGCCACTCCCTTGCAGTGTGATGCTGAGATGGTCACCATGGCAACCCGAGTGCATTTAGCTCAGCACCCAGCCTGGCACACAGTAGGTCCTCAATCATTGCTTTTTGAATGAATGCATGTCTAAATGAATGGATGAACTTTAAAAAGCCCTCCCAGGACCCGAGGTTCCACGAGTCTATGCAGTTCTATAAATCCCCGCTTGCAGACTGTCTTTTGGTCCTGACAGGGCAGAGAGACCAACTCAAACAGCAGTAAATGTGCCAGCGCTTTTATACCTAATTGACAAACTAAATGTAGATAAATCACTAGGACCAGATGGCAGTCGCCTGAGAGCAGTGAGGGAACTCAAGGGTGAAATTGGGGAATTGTTGGCCAAAACGTGTAAGCACTCATTACAAAGAGATGTGGTACCAGAGGGCAGAGGGAGTGGCTGTGTCTCCACAAAGGACTCTGGGAACTGCTGCATACAGAGGCTGGCTGTGCAGTCAGGCACATTGGCCACATTTGGAATAAAGAGGAGCATCATTAGCAAAACCAGCATGCCAGGGAGAGGGCTGCTTGGATCCGTAAGGGACAACCACTCCTGGGTAAGTCTAGAGGTGCAGGAATGCATAGGGGTCAAGGCACAGGGGAACCAAGGCCAAGGGAGAGCCTAGGCTCTCAGAATTACACATTGAAACTGGTGAAACTGGCAAAGCAAACCACGACCGGCTATCTTAGGAGAAATTCTGATTTAAGGTAGGAAACTAGAACTAAGAATTTACAACCACAACGTTTTCTTCAAGTTCTCAAAGACTCCTGAAAATTTGATCATCACCAGAATGTTGCAGAATTTGTAGAGAAGGGATTAGTTGTTGTTTGATAAATGACACAGAAAATAAGTGGTTTGGCCAACTTATATAGCCAGTAGGCGGTGTTAAAGGCAGAATGTTGGTTTCCTAACTCCTCGTTGTGCTTTCTTTAAATGAGGCTTTAAAGAGCTTCGTACTACAGATTTCATTAAATATTCTCATTAATCTCAAGGAAGTGGGTATATCAGTAAGTGACAAGGGACTCAAGTTTAACTCGCCTACAAAGTATAGCATACCCGGATGGTTATAGACAATAGGTTATTTTGCTCGGGTGTTTTCAAACAAGGCCTGTTCTTCAGAAAAATAAATGTTAGTTTGTAACTGGCCCATTTCTAGCTTCTGTACCTCTGCTTGCTTGATAATGGCCAAGGCCACCAGACTATGGTTTTTCCTGTCTACTCCCAGCTGCAGACACAAGATAACACAGGCGGCACCAAGATCAGTGATGCTGTGCTTGACCCCGACTGGGAACAACTGAATAATTGAATGGTTACATTTTTCAATAAGGTGACAAAAAACCTGGCTGATTGGCTAACTGCTTCTCACTTCTGTGTGCCGACTTTCTGCTTGCACGAGCTCACATGCATAATCAAATGTCTGATAAAAAGCAGGTTTTGCCTTTAAAAAGCCCCTCCCTCCCCCCACTGCAACTCGCTGCTTCTTCTCTGGACTTGCTCTGTGAGAGGGCAGTTGCCAGCTGGCTAATAAAGACTCCCAATTTGACCTCAAAAGTCTCGCTGTTTTTAATCTGTGTGCCCCACCACAAGTACCCAGTACCACAATAATTCTGTGTGACAAACAGCCTCAAAAACCTAATGGGCCTACATCAATAACCCAGAAGTGCTTATGCAGTGATGGGGTCAGTGGGGCCTGGGGTACCGGGTTCACCTGTGCATCGGTCAGCGGGAGGGCAGCTCATCCCAGGTGTGCTCCGCATGTTCGGCACTCCAGTGTCCCATGTGTCTCTCATTCTCCTCCCAAAGCCAGCAGCCTGGCCCGGGCGTGCTCTCATGGTGATAGTGAAGACACAGAACATCTGTAGAAATGTGCTACATTTGAGGCCTAGGCTTGAAGCTGGCACACCATCGCCCTATTCCTCCCTTCTTGGGCAGAGCAAGCCACAAGGTCAATCCCCAAGCCAATGGGCTGAGCGCTGCATCTGGCCCATGGAGGGACATCACCGCAGTGTCACGTGACAGAACGCAGACTCGGGCTGTTGCCAGGACGGGACCACTTCTGGGGCTGCAAGTGACTAAGCAGATGGGTGTATTCTTCAGGATCCGTGGTCCTGTCTGGAAAGGCAGAGGCAGGCAGAACACTTCAGCCTGGGTGGCTCTCGAAAGTTCAGCTGGGAGTAATCACACAACTCTGATCAACTGGCCTGCACAACATGGAATTCTAGCTCCTCCTGTGACAATGTCGGGGCATATCCCTGGCTGCACAGGTGGCTCTCCTTCATGAAGGTTCAGGCTGCGTCAGTTCTGTGCCCTGCCGTCCCAAGGATATAGAATGCTGTCACAAATAACAGCTGCCTTACCACAAATGTCCTTGCTGTCTGAAATAGCCACAGTAACAAGAAAATGCTCTGGACTCACTGGCACCTGCTGGATGGCACCGTAGTGCCCAGTGGGAGTGAGGAGGTCTAATTCACATGTAGAATGCTAGCTGTGGGGCTGGCACTGTGGCGTAGGGGGTAAAGCCGCCGCCTGCAGTGCTGGCATCCCATATGGGTACCAGTTTGAGTCCCAGCTGCTCCACTTCCGATCCAGCTCTCTGCTATGGCCTGGGAAAGCAGTAGAGGATGGCCCAAGTCCTTGGACCCCTGCACCCACATGGGAGACCTCCTGGCTCCTGGCTTCAGATCGGCGCAGCTCCAGCCATTGTGGCCATTCGGGGAGTGAACCAGTGGATGGAAGACCTCTCTCTCTCTCTGCCTCTTCTTCTGCCTCTGCCTCTCTGTAACTCTGACTTTCAAGCAAACAAAATCTTTTTTAAAAAATGCCAGCTGCAAAGGAGTATGGGAGAAGTAGTTTTCAGCTTTCTGGTCTTCACAGTCAATGAAAACACCAGGAGTTGAGAGTGAATGCAGAGTGCAGGCACTCTATGCGCCACACTGTGAAGAGAAGGGGCACACAGGATTTGCAAAGGATGATGGGTCGAGAAGAATCTCTTTAGGTTTAGAGACCCATAGCCCCTTGGCAAGGCTGTGAGGTGCCAAGGGCTCAGACAACTCCAGCTTTCTCTGTCCCCTCCTTGCTTCCTGGGTTTGGAACAGGGACATAAAACTTGTCCCATGGAGATGTATGTGTGGGGGCAGGGAGGGGGGCGGGGCTGGTGAATTTCCTGTGACAAGATCACTTATCATTGGTGCCCTGGGAGGCTGGGGAGCTGAGGATCTTCTGTGCCCCGCCCAGTGGGGCTCTCTGTAGCTCAGAGAGGAACACATAGACACAGAGGCACATACATTATTAAGTGTAATAATTGTGTTACTTATAGATTCCATTAAATACTCTGGACATTTTTATAACAGAATTTGAGGTGTGATGCGTGCAGTAATGGCCCTAACCTTTAATTATAGTTCTTTCTCTTCGAATGCGGTAATGAGCCCATTAATTAGTAATGAAACGATTAAATAGGAACAGAAGTCATCAGAGGATGCTTCCTTTTGGTCCCCTCCTGAGATTTAGGTGTGGCCTTTTGACCTCCCTCATTAAGGAAACCCATCCAGGAGGTGGGCTGAGCGGAGGCGGGTGTGGGATTCTCGGCAGACTCCCCTCTCCCAGGGCACTGCATCTGGGAAAGGTGCTGTTCTGTCTGGGGAGGTCTCCTTGCTCCCTTGGGCATTGCTAAGGGTCCCTTCTGGGCCCCGGGGGTGCAGAGGGACGTGAGTGATGCAGTTCTGAACAGCACCAAGCTCTGCTGACAATGGCTTCATCCTGACCTCTCTTCTCCCCACTGCGCCCACCTTCCAGTGTCCTGGGACAATCCTTTATGTGAGAGAGAGAGAGAGAGAGAGAGAGAGAGAGAGATCTGCTAACCACGGGTTCACTACCCAAATGCCTGCAACAGCTAGTGCCGGGCCAGGTGGAAGCCAGGAGCCTGGAACTCAGTTTCTCTATTGAAATCTCCCACTTGGCTGGCAGGGTCTCAAGCACTTGCTACCTCCCACGGTGTGCTTTAGCAGGAAGCTGGAGCAGGAGCGGAGATAGGACTCCAAAGCAGGCACTCCGATAGGGGTTGCAGGTATCTCAAGAGGCAGCTTAACCGCTATGCCAAAGACCCACGTCTCCAGGGGCTTTGAAGCACGTGTCTGCTGCCACTCCCTGCGGTGTGCGGCCCACACTATGCTTCTACACCTCGCCATCGTCCATCATCTCCCCTGTGGTTCGAGTTTACTGGGCTTCTGCGCATGTCTGAAATCACGGGAAGTGCCCAGGGAATGACATACCTCAGGAAACACTGTCGGATTCAGTCCAGGCTGTGTTGTAATACCAGACGGGGCATTACTGCAGTGGAAGAACTGGAGCTGAGGAAGCCGGGGTGGGCACCATTGCAAACGGCTCCCTGAGAGCAGCCCGTGCAGAGGACCTGGGCTTCAATCCCGGGCTCCGACTCCTGGCACGAGCTCCCTGCTGCTGCAGCCCCTAGGAGGCACTGGTGATGGCTCGGCTGATTGGGTTCCTGCCATCCACATGGGAGCCCTGGATTGAGTTCCTAGATTCCGGCTTTGGTCCTGCCCAGAACCCACCATTGTAGGCATCTGGGGAGTGTACTACTGATGGGAAGCTTTCCCTCCCAAATAAGTTTTAAAAAATGAGAAGCTTCATAAAAGGGTGGGAGATAAAGAACTTCAGGAATTCAGGGCAGGGGAAGTTCTTTCTGGAGGGATAGGGGAGACTTCCTGGAGGTGGAGTTTGGACCTGGGAAGCTGAGTGTGGCTTGCAGACACTGGGTTGGGCAATACTGCTTTTCTCATTGGAGCTTCCAAGCAAGACTGCAAGGAACATGTGCTGTGCCTGAAGTTGGGAAAGCACGCACAGCAGGGGAAGGCGAGGGGCATCCCCAACAGGCTCAGAAAATCACAGGATTTGGGTGAAACTGCAGGGGTCTTGGACAGAGGCCCTGGCCTCAAGGTGCGTATAGTCTCCTTAGGGCTTGGAAAGGCGGCTGGACAATGAATGCATAGATGGCTTTAGCTGGTGATATCGATTGTTGTCTGAAGAAGAAGACAAGCACAGAAAGTGGATACAGATACCTAGGAGGGGAACAATTCTTATGAGTGATGCAGTTAGGGGGATGGAATTTCCAGTGATCCTAGAAGGATGGGTAGGAGAGTGGAGGGCAGAAAGGGCCCAGGAGGGGTTCTGGGGGAAAGCTTGGTGGCAAGAAGGAAGCTTGTAGCTCCAGGAATCAACAGTGTTACAGTTTGGGTTCCCCAAAAGCAGAGAATAAGACTCAGGCACAGGCAGTGTGTGTGGGACGTGACCCCAGAGAGCAGGGGCCAGGGCCAGTGAGCCCTGTGCTGTTCTGCTACTTCTGCATCCTATGCAGTGCATTCCAGATCTGTACACAGTGGAAGATGAGACCGGGAGCCCTAACTCCTGCCCCCACTGGCCCATGTGTTAGCCCACCTTGGTGTGTGGGACTGTGCCTGCGAGAGGACATAGCAGGTCCCTGCTGGAGTCCAACATCTCAGCATCAGAAAAGCCTCAGGGCAGGAGTCCAAGGTGTGGCACTGCCCCATACCCCCCCCCCCCAAGCTGCTCTGAGCCTGTGTGGATTGTTCAGCACTTCCTGGTCAGCAGGAAGTGGATGGGGGTGCATCCCAAGAAGTGTCTGATTCAGGAAGCTCAAGGGATTCCACTGAGGTGAGGACATCTCCAGTGTCCATAGACTGGAAGCTAATTCAGCTACACAGACCGTGGGAGTAGGAAGGAGAGAAAGGGCGGGGAGATGTGCCAGCAGCTCTCCATGATTGACAAAGAACCCTTCCAATGAGAAGACTGCTGGGTGTGCCTGCAGGGATGGGAGGGGAGAGAGGTTTTGCAACTCCAGGATTAACCAGGCTCAGAGAGGAGGGAGGCATGAAGGGGCAGGGGAGTTAGGCATGGCCTCTGAAGCCAGGAATGCACACTGGGGAGTGGATGAACACACCATGTTTCCTGATTTGAGGACAGGTTAGGTCCACTTTCTGGGGCCCGGCTGCTTTGTCTCAGAGGGCAAAAGCCTTGTTCTCATTCTCGCTTCAGAACCATTGATGTCAGTTCTTCAGAGTTCCTGGAGCCAATACAATGAGGAGATATGCGCCTCGGCCAGAGTCCAGGAGGCCATATATTTTGAATGGATGCTGATGTGAAGTTACGATCCGTGTGACATGCAAGGCAGTGTGGAGGGTCCACTGGGCAGGAATAATGTTCTGTTAGCTTGGGTGCTGAAGGGGGATTGGATGCGCTGACACAAGCTCACCGTGACTGTACCCTTCTTTTTAGGATGTTTGCCCAAGCAGGTGCAGCTGGGGGACTGTGTGCCTGCGAGAGGAGCACCATAAAAGAATTGCATTTTGTTCTTGACTAGGACGCCGGGTGATCTAGCCACAATTCTGTTCTTACCTGTGGTCTAGTTCCTAGGGCAAAATAGAGATGTACCCCACTTGTGCAGGTTTGTAATCATCCAGTTCTGATCTGCTGTCTCCAGGGTGTCTGGCTCATGGTAAGCGCTCTGGAGTGGCACCTGTTTGACATGGACTTTGGGCACACAAGTATTAGAAGTCCCAGGAACTTCCAATGTTTCATTGTGGATAAGAGGGAGAATTGTTTGAAAGCAGCACCACTCTGGACTCCACAATATGTGTTTTATCCACAGCATTTAATTTACTCATCCAACAAATATCTGTGGGCTACCATGTTGTCTCTGGCCTGGGGAATACAACGTTCATCCAAAGTCCTTGAGCTTGCAGAAATTAGTCTGTACAGAAAGTATCATTAATTGAACAGCTGCATGTGCGAATAATCGCAAACTGATGAGCACTATGAGGGTGAAATCCTGGAGTCCTTTCTTGGAGGAAGCTCAGGAAACCTGGCATGGCACAGAAAATGATGGTTTGGGCTGCCGAAGAGGCAGTGACACAGGGGCTGAGACCCAGAGCCGAGGTGGGGGTGCCAGGGAAAGCACTGCGGGGAAGGAGAATGAAGGCATTCCAGGGAAAAGGGCAAGGCCAAGTTTATAGGACGGGGCTTCAAAAGCTCGTGGAAAATGCATATTATGAAAAAAACAAACACTGCATGGATTTTTTTTTTTTGCAGCAAAATAAGGTTACTTTTGAGTTCTATTATCCATTTCCACCTAAGGTAAAGTCGCTACAAGAAGTGAGGATGTGAGTGGAAGTCAGATCCTTAATCCCACCGTGTGGGAGACACCACCAAGTGGGTTTCAGCAGCTGGAGGAGGGGCTTGGCGAGGTCTTAGGTTTGAACTTGGGGAAAGACTAGAAAAGGGCAGTGGGGTAGAGAGAGATTTTGCTAAGTTTTGGACAAGACACAACCATACCAGGTCTCTTCATGTCCCTCCAGGTTCATTCTGGACCCTTCTCTGTGCCCCAGGAAATGGACCTGGACCTCATCAATGGCTTTCTTTTGGGTTTCAGAAAGGGCTGGGGATTTCAATGGGAGATAAGGATGGAGGGGAGTGAGGCAGGGGAGTTCATCCCTCACCCCAAGTCAATGTAGGCCGCCCTCGTCCCTTGTTCCTATAACCTAAGGTCACAGCTTGGGGTGACAGCTTTGTAAAGTGGCCCTGTGTTAGCCTCCCAAATTCCTGAGTTGGAGCCGCGTGGGTCCTGCCAGGACCCTCACTGACATTGAGGGGTTTCAGCTAAAGTGGCTCCTGTGGGTCTGGAGAAGGTGGTGCAACCAAGAGCTATTCACTTCCACGAGAGTCTGCAAAAAGTACATGGAGGACCCAGCAATGTGGCACAGCTGTTAAGCTGCTGTTTGCAATGCCAACATCCCATACTGTAGCACCGGTTCAAGTCCCAGCTGTTCCACTTCTGATCCAGCTCCCTGCTAATGTACCTGGGAAAGTAGGGGAAGATGGCCCAAGTCATTGGGCACCTGCCACCCATATGGGAGACCTGGATGAAGGTCTCTGTTTCTCCCTCTATGTCATTCTAGCTTTCAAATGAAAAAAATCTAAGAAGTACATGAAAAATTTATATTTTTTGTGCCAATCTCAAAAATTTTTGCACTAAAATACACTCTTCCTTTTTAAGATTTTATTTATTTATTTGAGAGGCAGAGTTACAGACAGTGAGAAGGAGAGACAGAGAAAGGTCCTCCTTCTGCTGGTTCACTCCCCAGATGGCCACAATGGCCGGAGCTGCGCTGATCTGAAGCCAGGAGCCAGGAGCTTCTTCTGGGTCTCCCACGTGGGTGCAGGGGCCCAAGCACTTGGACCATCTTCTACTGCTTTCCCAGGCCATAGCATAGAGCTGGATCGGAAGAGGAGCAGCCAGGACTAGAACTGGCACCCATATGGGATGCCGGCACTGCAGGCAGAGGATTAACCTAGTGTGCCATGGCACCAGCCCCTCCACTCTTCTTTCAATTCCATTCTCCATGAGCCTTCTGAAGTCTCCTTGCATTACCACTTCCTAAATCATGGATCTCAGTCCCTTTGCCAGTGTGGGCCCCTGGGAAGCAGACACAGAGAGAAGTGCCTAAGATTTCGGGTGAACTCCTGAGAAAGGAGGCGAGAGGGAGCAGGTGGGGCAGGGGGAGGCTTCAGATGGTGACAGGCCGGACCCCCAGAGAAGAGTAGGAAGGGAGGGGGCACAGGCAGGAGGAGCCCTGGACTGCACTGTGCTCTGAGATGGGCCCAGCCCCACGGTGGGGGGCCCTGGAGCTCCCTGCTGAAGATGTCCCACCCTCAGTAGGAAGGACCCAGCCCTGGTCATCCTGCCACGCTCTTATTGGCTGGGAGCCGCCTGCTGGAGATTCTGGCCTCAGTATGAGCCTGCCACAGATTCCAAGGGCAGAGCCAGGTTGCAAATTCTAGAACTTGAAGGGGAACCTGGGCACACAGCCAGTAAGGCTGCCAGTGGGCTCACCTGCTCCGAGAGGGCCTGAAATAGTGCCAGGCGTCCCACAGGGTCTAGGACAATGCTGGGGGGAACTCAGGGAAGGAGCCCCCTGACACCTGTAGGGGGACCCAGGGAAGGATGCCCCCACTTCTGTATTGAGTGCTGCAGCCCTGCCACAGCTGATTCCCATAGCTGGGTGGTGGCTTGGGCGTGGCCTGAGCAGTGACGGCTGAGTGGCCTCCAGGAAGCTCGCCTTCTGTCAGGGACATCCTCCTTGGTGGCAGTGGGGGTCAGACAAGCTTGGCTTTAAATCTCAGTCATGCCACAGACTCGCTATGAGCTCCTGGGCCCAGCACTCGGGCTCCTCACGGTACCAGGAATTCACTGACCACCTAACAGAACGCCAGATGAGAAACCATCGTCAGGAGTGCTGTGGGCCTTGTGCAGCTGCAGATGATGAAACCGGCTCAGAGAGCTTGAATAACTCCCCCAAAGTCACACAGCTCCACGAGAACGGGATCGGGAATCAAACCCTAGTCTGGTGACAAAGCCCATTCTCCGTCGGCCCCTGGTCTCCGGAGAGACTCAAGGCAGGGAGGTCAGAATCCAAGGCTGTGAGCCTCTCTGTGGATGCTCAGCTTCATTTCCCTAAACTTTTTGTTGCCCTGTTGGCTTTCTGGAAACGTGCCTGATGCATGCACACGGCGGGATGCAGAGCCGATCCCCCCCACTCGCCCTTCACTGCTCTCTGGCGTGGATGCCGCCCTCTTCCGCTCCCCTCCCCACCTCAATCCCCCTCTCTCACCCGCCTCGCCCTCCCAGTCTCCTCTGCTCTCTGCCCTCCTCACCCTCTGCCCTCCCCGGAGCTGGGCTATGCTCCTCAGACATCTCATTAAAGTAATTGTTGACCTGAATCCCTCCTCCAGTGCCTCTATAATCACGCGCCACAGGAGACCCAGGAGGATTCGAAACCGACTCTTAGTGTATTCCACATGAATCAAAACCAGCTCCCGAGAAATCCGCATTAATAGCCATGATTAACGGAGAGCCGCATGGCCACCCCTGGGCGAGGCGAGCCCAGCACTGGCCCGTTTCCCCACAGCAGAGCTCAGCGACATCAAAGGTCCCCTCCAAAATGAATAGGGCTTTAGGGATTAATTCAGCTTTCCTAGCTAATTAGCTGGGTGAGAAGATCGGGTGGATTCTGTGGAAAGGACCCGCTGGTCCTCCTTCTCCCTCTCCTCCTGGCACAAGGACCCCCTTCAGGTCTTGCAGCTTCGGGTTGTGTGCGCCCAGCTGTGTTCACCAGCACAGGTGGCGTCTGTGTCCTGTGCTGCACCCATGGCAAGGCTGGAGAATCCCTCTGCCTGCGTTTGGCATCTCCCCCACGATTTCCAGAAACCCTTCTCTCCCCCTGTCTGGAAACTGCCCACCACAAAGCTTCCGTTCATGGCTGCTGGGAACCGGGATTGCAGGAAGACTCCATCAGCAGAGTGACCCAGCTGTTCATTCTACAGGAAGTCCCGAGGAGGGTGTGGATGGCAGTGCCCTCTGCCAGCCACCCTCCACCCCCCGAGCTCCAGGGTTCACCTGCAGGGGGACTTGGGTAACCTTCTTGGGCAGGTTTCCCAACCCAGGGTTCTATGCTAGTGGAATATCACTTTTCTAAAATTGCACCTGTCCTTTCAAACGAGAATAGCTCATGTCTGGTCTATAACAATGCTTCTCAAAACTGGCATGCAACCCTCATCTGCTGGAGGGTTTTAAAGCAAGTTTCTACCCTAACACACTGTTGGTGGGAATGTAAACTAGTATGGCCATTGGTGAAGACAGTAATGGAGATTTCTCAGCGATCTGAAAACAGACCTACCTGCCATATGACCCAGCAATCCTACTCCTGGGAACTTACCTAAAGGAAATGAAGTCAGCATATGAAAGAGTTATCCATACCCCCTTACTTAGAGCACCTCAACTCACAGTAGCTAAGATACGGAATCAACCCCAGTGTCCATCAACTGATGGCTGGATAAAGAAATTCTGGCATATACATGTATGTAGTGGAATACTACCCAGCCTTAAAGAATGAAATCCTGTATTTCACAACAAAGTGGATGCAACCAGAGACCATTATCCTTAGTGAAATAAGCCAGTCTCCAATAGACAACTATCATGTTCTCCCCGATTTATAGTAATATACAGAGTACAAAAATGTAATATGAGTGAAATTGACATTTTGAGATTTGATTATTGTTTGTAGCCCTTGTTCATACTTTTGAGGGGGCGGTAGTTTTCCTACTTACTACTGGTTGAATTTTTTATTTAGTGAAGGACTAATCCTGTGATTATAAAGAAACTGAAAGTATGCCATTGTAAATTTTTTTTTAAAAAAAGAGGGAAGATAGGAAGTATCACTCTGCTTTTAAAACTGTATGTGAAATACGTGAAGTTTAGTCCCTCCCTATAAATAAAGCAGTGTTACAGCAAGTTTCCGATGCTGAAGTGGAGCCCAAGAACCTGCATTTCTAAAGGTCCTCCAGGAATGATGATGCTGTGGGAGGGGGGGCTGGTCAAAGGAGATTTCCAGTGCAGCCAGGACCTCGCCCGGCAGTGGGGCACAAGCGCAGAATTTCTGACCCCGGCTCAGGCCTGTTGAGCCAGAACCTGCAGTTTTGAACAAGGCTCTCGTGGGATTCCTGTGTACAGGATGAAGCAAGAAGTGTGAAGTCTGGGGAATGCTTTGGGCCCCCAGGTAAGCATGGAGTCCAGAGAAGGTGGAGAGGGACCGTTGACTCCACCTTGCCAGGGATGTGGCAGAAACCACTATCTACAACGAGAGCCTCTGTGTGGCTCTGTCTCAGCCGCCCCCTCCGGCCTCATCATGCATCCCTCTCCCCCACCAGCGAGTCATCATCTGGACAGTTGTTAGGCCCCCTTGGGCATCTAGAATCTTTGAGAAACTCACTAGAGACCAATAAGAGCATCTTGTCTTAGTATCATTATGCAATGGCCGTTCTCACCAGACAAAGTCATTATGCATCGCAGACAAAATTCATCATTTATGATCTACGTGATTTCTCTGCAGAGGGCTGAGACGTCGTTTTCTCCAACACGGAGACTCAAACACATCAGTCACCCTTTCCACCCCGAGCTGCTCGGGGTCCTCCTGTGCTCAGCGCTCTGTCTCTAGCAGGGGCCTGTGGGCCATGTGAGGAGAGGCAAGGGCCCAAACCTCCCGCAACTTCCACGCAATTCCCCATCTGCTTCTCCTCCAAGGCTTTGGTCCACAGCTGTGTTGAATTAATTTTCCGCTTTTGTTTTTCATTAGAACACCAGAGATTGCCCTATCTGACACTGCCAAGGACCAGACAATTTTAACCCAAAGATTGCCTGGATTTTTTTTAAAGATGTATTTTATTTACTTAAATAGCAGAATGACAAAGAAGCAAGAGACAGAGAAATAATCGTCCATCTGCTGGTTCACTCCCCAAATGACTGTGAGGGCCAGGCCCAAGCCAGGAACTCCCTACAGGTCTCCCACATGGGTGGAGGGTTCCAAGTACTTGGGTCATCTCCGGCTGCCTTCCCAGGTGCACTAGCAGAGGGAGCTGGGTTCGAAGCTGAGTATCTGGAACTTGGACTGTCACCTGATAGGGGAGACAAGCTGTGGCTTAACCCGCTATTTTCCAATTAGAGTAAACCTGCCCCTAATCTCCAATTAGAGTAAATGAACAGCAACACCTAAGCCTCATTGAGCCAAATGAAAGGATTTAAAAAAATTCATGGAAAATGGACTTACAACTTTATTTTAGTGCAAAACTATTTGAAATACATGCATATGGGAAGTGTGTATTTTTGGAAAAATACACGTGGACTTCAAATTTTTCTTGCACTAAAATAAACGTGTAATTCCATTTCCCCACGAACTTTTTGAAGTTCCCTGCTATAATATTTAGCCAAGGATACTATATGGCACAACACAACAACTTAGTATTATCCTATGTACAATCACAGTTCTGTTTTCTCTATAGACTTAAACCTCATAATACTCCTAGGGAGTGCTTTTATAATCATCCTCATTACGCCTGGAAAGAAAGAGATGCTGTGTCTTGCACAAAGTTACATGGCCAGTAAGCCACAGATCAGACATGAACACAAACAGGTGCACCCTCCCCCCCAAGTTTTCAAAGTGTATCCACGGCTGTGTCATGTCAGGTAGGACTTGAACTCCCAAACTAAGGATAGAAGCCCTGGTTCTTGTCCTAAAAATCTTTTTCTTCTATTGCTCCACTAATCATTGTGCTTCCTGATCTTATAGGCCAGTTTTAGAGTTGGAGACATCTCCAGAGCTTTTAGTTTCCCTGTCAGGACCAGATTCAACTCTAGAAAACACTGAAGGAGGCAGAATTCGATTTCTTGGCAACTAGCCTCACCATTCCCTCCTCTCGTGCATCCATTCAGGAAACGTTATGACTGGACCCCATTCTTGGCATAGGGTGGAAGTCATCACCTGCACATTGCGAATTACAAGGTGGTGATAGACTTGATAGCAACTAAACACAGGGCAGACAGAACAGATTTTAGATGAAGGTGCAAGGATGCTAGCAAAGGGCAATGTAGTAACCAGGTGTGACGTTCTCTAGGGAGATCAGCCCTTGGCCAGCTCATTTCACTGATCACCTGCACCTTAGAAAGTGCTGGAGAACCCCTTGGTGAGCAGGTGGACTCAAACTGGAAAATCAGAAAGCTAAACCTCTCAGCTGAGCCTCAAATAATAGCTAGAATTTCAATGTGTGGAGAGGAAGGAAAGGGCATTACTAGCCAGGGTACAGAGGAAGGCAGAAAAAAAAAATGAAGGGAATGAGAGAAAGGGTGAACTGACGATCATATTGGTCAGGAACCTGGTCTTCAACGGTGAGTGCAGGGGTCTAAGTGCACCAGGATGCTGTCCGTGCTGTGAAGGGGTCCTGGGTGGGTTCCCAGGTAGCAGAACCTGCCAACGACCCTCAGCTGTGACCAACAAAACAGCCTTTTTACCTTCGGGAGCGAGCGTTCCCTCTGCGGGCCACGGCAGGAGGGGTGATTATTGATCCCATGTGGGCCAGTCCCTGCCTAGGTAACATGGCAGTTGGGAATGGATGCACCTCCCTGGTCAACAGTCAAGGCTGATAGTCGTTACCCGGTGTGCTTCACTCTTCAGTAACGTCTGCTTTGATTGCCAGTGTTTTTGATAACCACACGAGGCTCTGTCATGTTTTAAACCTGACTGAAGGCATGCACTCCCCTCCCCACCCCGGAAGTGTAAAACCTATAACCAAACTCAGGATTTTAGAGCAGCCAACTCGGGCAGCCGACTGGTTGTTTCCAGGTTGAAGTCCTCAGTTTGATGTGAAGTATAAATGTCGACTTGGAGTCTTCACCCAGACTTGGGTATTTCAGTTAATAGAAAACAAGTGATGCTTGCAAAACCAGCTTTCAAATTACTACCTTTCCCCCACTTCCCCCTCCTCCACCGCCCCCCCACCCAAAAAAAACCCACAACCTCTTAACCTTAACCTCTTTTTTCCTGGAAGGATTCTGATCCCTGGGTGGGTGTCTCATGTTGAGTTCACTTGTCCTGGCCCACGGTGTGGACAGCAAGCCACCTGCTTGCCACACACATACCTGCTTCCATGGACCTCTGGCTGCTTGGGCCTGCCTTGAAACTTTTCCAGCCCATGCCCCGTTCCCTCCCCATCACTGCCCTCAGCTGAGAGAGGTCTTTGGAGCCTGGCAGTTAAGCTGCTGTAGGTGAATCAGCTGATCATGGATGCCCCCCCCCCCACACACACACCCAGGGCTCCTTTGCTGAGGCGTGCAGTGGGGGTTGCTGTGACCAATCAGTACCAGGAAGTCCCCTTGTAAACGGGGCATTTTCCTTCCCAGGACACAACGTTTAATTTGGAAGGCTTCTGGAGAAACTGAAATCCAAAGGTAGCCCTGTGGAAGACTGAGATAAACATAGCAGTAGGCTCTTAGAGCCGAGCTTAGGCACACCAGCTTTCCTAATCCTACGGCCAACTTTCGCAAAGACGCAAAGCTTGGCAACGCTTATTCAAACCACGGGCTCCTACGCCTTCCCACAACCCCTTCTGAATAGTATTTCCTGGGAAGAACCCCGATAGCCTGGGGGTTCAGGGTTCTGATTCTTAACAGGGAGAATAGCAATCATCTGGGAAGAGGTTGATGTGGTAGCTAGGGAGGGGAAGCCCCGCCCCCGTCCCAGGGGGCGGCCGCAGCCCAGCTGGCCTTCTATGCCACTATTGGTCACTCAAAGACCAGGAACGGGGCGGAGGGGGCGGAGCCAGCTGTGGATTCAGAGGGAGAAAGCCAATGAGACAGCAGAGGAGCAGCTGCTCACCCACAGTGCTTTGGGGCAGGGGTGGGACCAAGTGTCTATGGCCTATAAAGCCGGGGGTTTTGGGAGCTGAGAGCTTACAGCCGCAGTCTGGGGGAGTCATGGCTGGGAGGAGCTGGCGGGGGCAGTAGTGGTGGGGGTTGTTGCAGTGGGAGGGGCTTGGGGGTGATGAGGAGGAACTGGAGGGGAAGGCTTGGGGGTGGTGATATGTGAGAGCTCTTGGCAAGAGTTGGAAGAAGAGAAGGGGGGGAGGGGAGTGGTGGGGGCCCAAGGGGTTTTTTCTTTACGTGGAGTGGGAGGCCATAGTTCATGAACTTCTGCGTGGCCTGTGGGGTCGTTAAGGCAGAGTGGGTCCATCTCCTCTGTTTGTTTCTTGTCCTGCCTATAAGTGCTCGTGGTGGCTGACTCAAAGCTCTGGCCTCCTGTTGTGGAAAACCCCATCCTGGAAGGGAGGGTGGCGTTCCTGAAGGGCAGGCTTTGCTGGGGCCGGTGTTGTAGCGTGGCGGGCGAAGCGGCTGCCTGCTATGGGTGGCATCCCACACGGAAGCAGCTCCATGTCCTGGCTGCCTCACTTCCGATCCGGCTCCCTGCTGCCTGGGAAAGGCCGCAAAATGCCTTCAGTGTCTGGGGGGGCCCGGCCGCCCTATAGGAGATACAGCTGAGGCTCCCGGCCTAGCTCGGCTGGTGTGGCCACTTAGTGAATCAGCTGATGGAAAAACCTGTGTCTTCCTCTGACTCCCAAATAAATCCTAAAAAGCTTCCTTAGGTACGGGGTGACCCCTATTCCTTAGGGGTAGGGTAATGAATTCTAAACTCCTGCAGCTGTGAGGTCTGCATGGGAGCAGGTGACCCGGGAGGATGGCTTGTCTCTAGCTCCCCAAAACCAAACCCCCAGTTCCTGGTAGCAACTTCTGGTAGGTGAGACGTTAATGCCTTCCTGCCCTTACTAGTCAGAGCTCCTCTGAGCAGACAACAGGTACTGAAGGTGGTGATCCTTCTTGCCTACCTTTCTCGATTCCTGAACTTTCCCAATGGCCTTAGGCTAAGATGTGGGATTTTTTTCCCCGCAAAACGGGAGCGGGTGTGCTATCAGAACAGCCAGCGGCATGAACTCAAGCTGATAGTTAAGGCCCGTGTGGCTCGCCTCTCCAGCTGAAGAAAAACCTGTGGGCTGTAGATCAGTTGCAGCATTGGTCTTGATAGAATGCGTTTCCTCTTAAGGAATGAGTGGTACTCAAGTCCACTTAGTCGGCCCTAGGGAAGTGCTCAAGTAGGGATCAGGCTGGCTGGAGCTTGTTAAGTCATAGGAAAACAACTCTAGGGAGCTCCCTGCTAGCCTGGATCTGAAGCTACCCTGTTGCCTCAAGGGTAAGTAGTAGGTTGAGGAGGGCCCAGCTGTGGCCACTGTGGCGTGTACATCATTGTGAGCCTCACTGTCGCCTTCACTTAAGCTGGTTCCTGGAAGCTAAATAATCCACTTGTTGCTTGAGTGATCTCAACGCAGCATAGCTATGGCAAACCCCAAGTGCTGTAGAGGCTGGAGAACTGCATCTGGCCTGGAAGGAGCCACTGTCAACCAGGCTAAACTCTAGTAAGGCAGTCTGCACAAAGGGGGAAACCTTGCGTTAAGCAACCAACATGTCTGTACTGAGCCTGAGGAAAGCTAAAGACCTGGGGGTGGCTCGTGCTGTTGAACTAGTGAAGTGGGTTAAACTGGGTAAGAAGTAGGCACAGCCACCTGGTGTCTCCCTAGCCAAAGCCAGAGCTAGCCCGAATACCGAGGGCTACAGTTAAACTCCTAAGGCTTCTATTGGATCAGTCATGAGTGTACTGGGAGCTCTTGTATTCCAAACGGTGCTGGGAGTCTGGGCTGAAGGCTAGTAGTACCCGATCTGTCGAAGTGAAGCCCCTGTTGACCAGGCTGTCCATATCGGGCCCTCCATGTAGATAATGCCTCTTTAACCAGGTGGTATGAGGCTAGTGTTCGTGGCTATTAGACTCGTGCTCACCTGGGTTCTACAGCTCGATCACCTGTTACATGAACTTGAACAAGCTACTGAAAGTGGGCAGCCTGAGGCATTGCAGTGACTGCATGTGCTTGTAGCATGTGTAGTTGGTGTGAGCTGGCTGGGGCAGAGTTCCTAACCCTCGGCTCCCGTAACTGTCAATCTTGGGCAGCGCTCTGTAAAACTTCCATTGTTCCTGGTAACATAGTACCTGAATCAAAGTACATACTCTTCCTGTAGCCTGGCACACTCTCTAAGCCTGGCCTCGGGTTCCTCATCCTTCTGCATTGGCCCTTGGTCTGCCCGGGCAGGCTCTGCATCTGGGAGTGGGAGTGCTGTCTTAGGCTTCATGTGGGTGTAGGTGTTGCTTAACTTGGCCTCACGGTGTAGAGGGCGGTGATGAGGGCTCTCACGAAGTCCAAATTGGGTCAGTGATCAAAAACAACTCGGCTGCATTAGACCAAAAATGGGATGGAATTAGAGTCTTTGGGTTGAAATGTCTCCTGGCTAACGGCATACTCTGCAACCGTGAGCTTGACCTCCATTTCCTAGCCACAACTGTGACTTATAAGTAACTTATCAAGAGCCATGAGTACACGTAGGAACTGTTCTAGTGCTCAAAACTGCAAAGAGGCAAGCAGAAGTGGCTGAACCAAGTCCCGTTTAGACTTGGACCCTTGGCTGAGTCTGATGTCTTGGTACACACGGTATACAGATATGGAATCAACTCCAGGGGGACTGAAAGCCTTGGTTCTGAGCAACCCTTCGGGATGCCCCAGAATGATGGACCTTACCAGCCCTTCAGATTTGCCTGATGTAGTCATAAGTAACTTTCACCATGAAATGCGAAAAAGCCTAGCTCGTTCTCAGTTCCTATAATACATACACAAAACCTTGTCTCTCGTGCTAAGGAAAACCATAGTTGGCAGAGGAAGAAGCCTAAACTACATTACTTGAAGAATCTCAGAAGCCTGAGATGCTGCAGGTCTTCCTGTACTCATAACTTCAGAATGAACTTGGCTTTCACGAGTTTATTCCTGACCTAAACACAGAGTTCGCTAACTCCTAGAAAGCAGCACTGGGTCTTCAGCGTCCCTCCTGCATTCTCGCCATCCTTGCTGACCTACTTCACGGCCAGGCCTCCAGTGCCTGCCTTTAAAGGCTGCTGGAACTTCCCTAGCTTAGCTCTTCTGTCATTACTCGGCACGAAATGCTGGACAACACTAGGTTGCTAGTGCTACAAAGAAGTTCAGCTTTTAATAGTACTTGCAGTGCTTCTCGGGTTGTCTTAGTGACTCAAAGTACCTTTATGCTGAACTATCTTGACAGGTGTGAACAGTTTGTCACTCCTATCACTAAAAGCAAAAAGCAAGTAAATGCCTTTCTTAAACCTGAAACCCAGGGTGTAGGGCAAACTTCTAGCCTCGCAACTGGAGAAGCAGAACTGTAGAGATGACTTGCCGGGAGTAGAAGCCAGGGCTGGCAACTAGGTTGACAAGTTGCCGGAGGGGGGCAACATGGATTTGGTTTGAGAGTTAAACCCTGAAGGACCCTGCTCTGAGGAGTTCTTCCACACTTAAGTGAATTTTGGTCACAAAGACAGGAAAGTTGACTTGAGGATCCAAAGACTCGGCCTGGGTCTATGCCAGTACTGCCTACAGCTGGAGTGGGATGGGAGACTGCAGGACTTCCTGCCTGTTCTGAAAGACCTCAAAGTTGGTGCACTCGAACAGTACTGTTCCCACCTGCTGTGACTTGTTGGGCAGTTAAAACCATTTCTGGTCTACCAGTAGACTTCGATCTCTTGACCAGCTCTTAAAGGCTGAAAGCTGTTCTAAGTGCGGTTGCCTTGTGTTGCTAGAGTAATCTGATGCCTGTCAGTTGCTAGCATGTGGATAGATGATCCATAGGCTGAGTCTTCAGAGTGATGCTTAAACAGTCCTTCAAAGCTATTCGGAGCCTGGCTGGCCCATCTGGCTCCAAACTTGGTGCTTCAAAGTATACTGGATACTTGGACCTTACCTGACATGGTCATCACCTGCATGGACTTGAGCCCTTCAGGGAGGAGACACGGTGTACTTCAAAGTCCATCCACTAGTACCTTATTGGAATCCCGTCCTCACCCATCTACTTGACGAGAATGAAACCTGGCTGAATCCTAAATGCTCACTTTTCAGCTTGCTCAGTTGACTGCAGAGATGGTAAACTGGGAGGATGCTGGTAAAGTTAGACTTGCCAGCTACCCAGTTCCTGAGTGACCCTAAGGGATGGGTGTGGTGGGAGAAGGCAGGACGCTGGACAAGTCTGTTTCTCTGAAGTGAGCTTTCCTAACTTTGGAGCAGCCACATCTAAGCTGTTATCTCAATCATGTTAGTAGGGTTGCTAGATCATCTGACAACTGCCAGGCCCTCCTGTCCAGGATGTCTTGTATCATTAGGTTGGCAAGGCTCTAATGCCTTTAGACTCCAAGGAGCTAAAGGGGGGATCCTTCTCTACCTTGCCCAGTGACCCAAAGATAGGTCTGCTGTGGTGCCATGTATTCCTTGTGACTTGGAAATTGAACACTTTAGGTCCCCATTGCCCTCTTCAGGACCCTCACCCCCGACCTTGCCTTAAACTACAGGGACACCCTGTTCAGGTAACAGGCTTGGCACCTAGCCTGCCTGAGCTCTTGTTGCTATGAGGGATGGTCCTATGAACCAACAGCATGGGAAGGTACAAGAAGTTCTACCTGGGATCCAGTTCTCAGCTTCAACTCCTTAGAGTGGCTTGGGACTACCTTGGATAAACCTGGGTCTTTAAGGCTCCCTGGTGGCTCATCTTCAGGGCTTAACTGGAGCAGGCAATGGATAACTTGCAGTGAGACTAGGTACTAAGTCAACTTCCAGAACCTTTGTTACAGAATTTGCTGACCTTCGGGATTGACACCCAGATGCATTTCTTGATCTGTATCATCCTTGATCTATGCAAGGCTTTTTTTCCATATTGAAAGGCAAACACAATGTCATCATAGAATGTAGATGGTTACACAAGAGGACCTGTCATGGACTTTACTCGGTCTTTGTACACGTCTGTAAGTGTTGGCCACCTTGGTTGACTTATTCTGCCATAGGGAATGCTGTACTGGACCTTGATGGGGCATTCATCTCTTGCAACCTACAGTAGCCTCTTACTGCAGGTCTAGCCTTCTGAAGCATCTCAGTTCCAGGTGCCAGTCTCGTGAACATAGCTATCACAAGGATCTCATACACTTAAAGCAAAAGCCTTATCTGCCATCACTTTCTAGGGCCCAGCATCAGATGCTGAAGCAATTCTACATTAAACTGACAACCTCTGAGGACTGTTCTGATGTAGCACAAACCGGGGGTGGGGATTCCTGTTCTCTGTACTACATAGGGTTTTTACTTATGCTAGCAATAGTTCCCGGTTTAGCTACTCACTGGCTCTTATAACAATCTAGAAGACTGGATTACAAGTGTTCATACCAACTAGCACAAGCATGACTCAGTCCACCTACTACAGTAACTGCACAAGTGGGCATCACAGCATCTGCATATGACCTCCAAACACTCCTGGGAGCAGTGCCAATGCTCCTTGAGACTTCATGTGGGTAGGAGCTTCCCTGACTTAGCAAGGGAGTGGGAAACACCAGCTGCTGGAGACTGGGCTCCTCCCTTGAAGGAATGACTACAGAACTAGAAGCATAGTGGGGGAGAGCTTGACTTAGCTCAATATGGGCTCACTAGAATTGTCAATCCCACCAAACAGCGAGGTCCAGCTAAGGAATAGGCATGGGAGGGGGACGATGACCACACAGGGACATAGACTAAAGGCACAACATGAGCTGTCCTGGCTGGAGGTAGTGAGTCCTTCCCGCAGAGGAATAGTACCCAGCACTGGTGGCAGAGACAAAACTAAGTGGGGGAGTGAATTAGGCCAAACTGAGCTAGATGGGAGTGACTGGATAGCTGGGTGTTAAATATCTCAGAAGCTGTAACCACACAAAAGCCTTAGGCACCCCCTACTACAGTGAGCTGTGCGGTGGGGTGATGGGTTAAAAGAATACCAAGTGAAAGGTACAGGAAATGCATGAGATACTTCAGATCGAAAGCTAGTATCCTTATGTATTGAGGCAAAAAACAAGCCAAGGCCTTCTCTTCACTCTGCCTTGCACCCCTCAGGTAGGCTTGAGGGGCATGGTGCCCAGGTTCCCACTCCTTCAGCTGTGCTACGTACATACTCCTGCTTGGCCAGGTGCTGGCCCCTCCTTTTGAGTCTACCTGTTAGAGCCTCCCCTAGCACTCTTCCACTTGTCTTCCTGTTGAACAAGTTAATCTCTCAAGACTATAGAAAGGTGGCTACTGGAACCAGAACTTAACACTAACTGGAAATACTTAGAGGTGGGTGGGTGGGTAGAACTGGTTATCTGAATATTCCTCAGGGTGGTTATCCTAATAGCTCCCTCAAACTGCATATGTGCTGGGCCTCCTGAGCCTTAAGAGGCTCAAGCCCCATAGAAGCCTGACTCCTAGGATGTGTGGTGCTGCTACAACACTGCCACCGACTGGGTAGCTTGTAACCAGCTGTTGTTGCACAGTCCTGCAGAGCCGGGGAGGTTAGTCAAGGTGTGCTAGCATCCAGCCAGAGCCTTTCAGTAGCCTTCTGTTGCAGAAGCCAGAAGCAATGGTGACAGAAACGGCCTGGATTCGCTTGCCTAGAACAAGATTCCATGACACAAGGACTCCATCTGTGAGGTCCCACCTCTTACCACTGTTGCCTTGGAGGTAACTTGTAATGCGTGAGCTTCAGGGGGCGCCCTTGGACCATCAGTATCCTGAGGATGGACTTACAGGTGACTGACCACACAACCAGGGCCTACTGTGCTGAAGGCATACATGAGTGCCAACCAGACCACACTAAGTTTACCAGTGGAGCTTCCACTTCTGCATGAAACTCGGGGTGTATGTCATAGTGTACGGAGTTGAATGCTTGACTGGCTTAGGAGTCTAGGTAACTGGGCTGCTAGTGACCACACCTATACTTCTGAGGCCCCTGCCTAAAGGGAGTCCCAATGTGAAACACCTAGCAGCTACTTAGTCATGCAAGATCCTGAAGCGTTTGACTACCGATGCAGTCCTGGAGTCCGGGCCCTTGGGATAGAAGCCTGTGACCTGGGGTTCAGAGGCCTGGAAGTCTCTCACGTAAAACCGCTCCCAAGAACTTGCACTTGGGAGTTAGTGGCTCACGGTAAGGAAGAAAAGGTCTTGCTTGTACACATTAGTCCATGATTTCTGGTCTAGGTATGTGGGATGTGATTCTCTACCCCACTAAGCCATTTCCAAGTGGAATACCAGCTGGCTAACATCTAATCCTGATGCTACCTGGCTACGGGATGAAAGGTTGGTCCCCAGAGACTGCCCCTGTCAGATGCCAGTCACAAGTAGGTGGCTATGCTCCTGGCAAGCTGGGGTTTCTACTATACCCTCCTGATCGAACTCATTAAAGGTGGCTTACAGAACCTGAACATGTTAAATATCACTCTGTACCATTATGCTTAGAGGGGTAAGAGCTAAAGCCTGTGGGATAGGAGCTACCATGCCCTCTGGGCACACTACACTCCAGGCACGTATGTGTTCAGCTATCTGCGGGCTTTGCAAACCAAGGCCTTCTGGGTTTCTATGGAGGCTTTGCTACATAGGCATGACTGATCACATCTGTCAGCACTTAGTAACTGCCTTAGGTCTCCCCGACCCAGATGCTGAGGGCAGTGGAGCTTGACAGCTCCAAAGCTTGATCTTCCTGGTTATCAACCCCAACCTAGAAGCCACCAGTCACCTTGCCAGCATGCAAGAGACACCTGTTACTCCAGCAACTTAGAAGGGTAGGTGGGGAGGGGTGGTTTTTGTTTTTGAACTGTGCTGGGAAATGGGACAAGACCAAATGCACAGTTCAAAGTCAGTAATTCTAGGTGTTGGCAAAGTTTCATGGCTTAACATGAAGCACCTCTTTCAAGCCTTTCCACAACTATCTTGCTGTTCAGTCTTGGGCTACCCTCCTCATACTTGCCCACTGACAATGGCTCAATCTACTTTGAAGTCAGTGTGTCAAGTGCCAGGTAAAGGAGCTGAAACCCTTCCTGCCCACCTATCGGGTTCCTCTTAACCTCCAGTAAGCCTTCAAAAGTCTCAAAGTCTGGGGACCTACAGAAGTAGTTATTCAGTGATCAGTAACAAAGATCATGGGAGAAAGCTGGGGAAGACTCGAGGATCCAGAATCCCTCTGGAGTGAGGGGAGCTCTGGCATTAGCCAGTCTCCTTTGAGGAAGTATGGAAGACTTAGAGTAATGCCCTCCCAGAATCTAACTACAAACCTGAGCTGGTGACTTGGCATGTACTCGCTGCCTGTGCCCATGTTAGGCAATCACTGGAATGGGTACAGATCGAGTGGCTTTCTCTTCCAAAACCTAGGAAGACCATTCTATCTTACTTGGCCTGTAAATACTTAACTGACTCGTGCTGAGGTGTCTAGGGCTTATCTGGCTGAGTAGGGAAGAATGCTATCTTGATCTGGATTCCCTTAAAGCCTGACATAAGGGTTTGTAATATGGGTCAGTGAACATGGATGTGGCCTAGAAAAGGGAGGGGGAGGAGCAAGGTAAGTGTTCTCGGTGTCACTGTTAGGTAACGCGGCTTGACTCTGCTGTGACACCACAGATGCATTCAGAATGCCACCAAGAACTTAAAGCACCTCCCCTCCTAGCTGCCTTGAACTGTCGGCCTGAAGTGAACCTACACCTTTGCTGGGACACTCCATCTAGCTCACAGTAAAAACTGCAACTAAAGCTGAACATGTGGGTTGGAACACCAGCTATACCAGCTAGATGCCAGGACACGTTTAACTTCTGAAATGGACTAGTGGTACACAACTGGAATCTCCTGACTAAAACGGGCATTACATAATGCGCTCTTAAGAGTCCTATTCCTCACTGCCAGGCAGCCTTCTGATATTTGTTTTGCAACGACTATCAAATACTAGTGCTATGATAAAAGCGGGCTGAAAAGGCACATCTTGTATCGGTTCTCAAAGATCAAACATGCAGAGATGTCTAGCAATCGCGACTACAGTGGTTTTGTCCCTCAACACTGTCTTCTAACAGAAGGATTAACGCCTCCAATATTGGGACTTACCTGTCATCCAACACCACAAGCAAATGGAGGTGGCTGACCTTCCTGGTAACAGGACTGGGGAAACAAGGCTTGCCTCGCTTAGGGGCCACGGGTGTGAGTAAGCTGAACTGAGCCTGGGAGCATTAAGTGGAGACTACTTACAGGCTAAAGATGACTGTTAAAGCAACTGAGCAGGAGTCCACATCTCTCCCACAAACTGCAGGGGATTGAACTATTTTGATGAAAGGGTGCTGCAGCTCTAAAAATGACTAGCTTGAATTCTCAACTGAGTTTCCCAACAGCTGACAATCCTTGTCAGATGGTCCTCTAGGGTGTGTAATCCCTGGCAGTTGGGACCTGTTAAGATTTGCTACAAAGCTATAGACTTTACCCTTCCCCAGGAGTATTGGGAAACCATCCTTCCAGACTCCTCACTGCTAGTCCCCAGGCAGGCTAATTCCTGACCCTCATCCATCCCTTCTCTATGCACAATAGGGATAGGTCCTATGGACCACACTACCCAATCGGCACTGAAAGCTGATGCCCTAATATGCCTGGTCAGCAGGAGACTGACTAGGAAAGCAATAGGGTTGGTGGGAAGTTTTGGATACTCCAGCCTCTTGGCTTCAGCCATATCTTTGAAGTAACTTCCTACAGACCAGCCACTTCTCCAGATAGGGATGTACCCCATAGCTTCAACTCCATGGGCTCGGGTAACTTCCAGGCATAGGCAGCTTCCCGATAACTCCTTAAATCCTCCATCTAGTGAAGGCTTGCTTTTGAAACTCCTCAAACCATGTGGTAGCACTTAACTTCCTGCTGATCTTGACTGGTACAAGAAAGTTCCTAAAGGCAGCAAGGCTTCCTAACATTACTATGCTACACTTAAGGTGGTGTGGTTACCTCTATCTAGGTCTTGTTTTGGCATCTTGGATGTTCCTGATAACCTATAAAGGGAGATTTCTAAACCAATGTTCCCAGGTAATAAGTTTAGAAGCCCCTGACCCATGACACATCTGCATCTGATCAGTTGACCAAATGACCCTAGTCCACTGGGAAGACTTCTGTCTCCAAGGTTTTCAGGGCCATGAATGAGGAATGGGGCTGTACTAGTGTTCTGTCCTCGGCTCACATCAATGTCCAAGTGGACATCTTGACTATAGAGTGAAGTCCTGTCAATTGACCATGAGGACCTGCCCCCAAGGTCAATGTGAGTTGACGTTCTAGGACATGGTGTTCTAGTCCCTGTGTTTTACCCTTCATAACACTTTCACTGTACAGCAAGCTTCTAACGTGCTAGCCATGAACCAAACACCATGCCCCTAGTTCTGTAGCCATGTGATATCTATAGGATATACCCACTACTAGAGTCCAGGAACCTATAAGACTCCTGAACTGACAAGTTGTGTGCTACAGTTGTCTGCTGAGAACCCTATGGGATGTGGGATCTGAACAAGGAAGCTTGAACTGAATCTTGAACTGCTGAGGCTCTTGTTCTAGACCCCAACTGAAGCCTGAATTGGTTTGAGTATTGGTATCAAGTGTACATAATGAGACTCTGGCTTGTTTTGGATTGAAGCCCTCTATTTCCTACTCAGATGATATACAATGAGTCACGCATACTGGAGTAGATACCCTGATATGCTTAAATCTATTCCCAAAAACTGAACATGGCAACCAGGCATAATCGGAGTAGCTTCTCTTACCTGTTGGAATGAGTGCCCTAAGGGTATGAACCACTTAGTTTGAATACTTTGCCATTAACCTGGTGAACTAGGATGGTGACTTTCAGAATCTCGAGACTGCATCTTTTCAGAACACTGTAGCAGACCAAGAAAAACTTAGCGTCCAGGGCAAGAAGTACTAATCCCAGGAAAATGGAAATGGCCTGAAAGCTGAAATGGTTGCCTGGTCCACAGCCTCGAAAGTACTCGCCTATAGCTAACAAAACCTCTGGCACAGCAGCTATGCCTAGACTTCTGCATGAGTTCATAGTAAGCCAACATATGCTAAAGCTCACTATTTCTCCCCAGGAGTCATCCTAGTGAATAGAGAACAGTACTAGGCATTGCAGTGCTGCATTTTGACTTGATGTAGTAAGGCTTCAAACTTACCCCTAACTTATAGGGAGGCTCAGTGAGGAGGGCTTCAGTTCTAGGAAGTTCCACTTGACACTGCTACAATGATAGCTTTTGCTCTATGGTCAGAACCAATGTGAAGGTTGAGTTCTATACGTGCAGACCATGTACTCGAGGACCAAGTCCAGAGGAAATGTCCAGAGGTCTACAGACTCACTGGAGCCATCCTAAGATGACCTTGGTCTCACTTGTCTGCAAGCCTTCATATAACTACTCTACCAGGGATTGACCTGGCTTTGAGGTTTCTTGTGACGGAGTTCAGACCCTCTAATAGCCTACAACCAATGAGTGCTTCCCACACCTACTTGTCTAGGCACTAGGGTACATAGGATTACGCTCCTACTGGAAGAATGGAACAGATAGTTCATGGGACTTAGAGCGGGTCCTTGTGTGTCACAGCAGACTTAGTGTGGAAACTGAGGAACTGTACTGAGCTCAGAACCTACAAGACACATACAGGCAGGATGATCTAAAAGCCAACTGAACTTAACGGTTATATAAACTGGAGCAAGCCTGAAGCCTTACAGGCTTTACCTATGAAGGAAAGATCATCATAGGCTAGAATTTGAGACCTTATTCTGGGCTCGTGTCTGTGGAAGTGAACTTTCCACTGATCAAAAGTTATCCCAGAGTGTATAAGGGCTTAACTCAAAGATAGTGAGGCTTTAATTGCGTGTTGACGTCCTTTCACAGTACCTAGGTAAGCAGCTGGCCTATGTCGGGACAAGCCTAGCCAAACTGGTGCCAAAAGCACTATGGGAATCATGGCTTAATCTGGTAGCTGATGTTCACCTGCTCAATTGTTTCCTGATAATGGGCCCAAGTCATCTCTGGCTTCCTACCAGCCCTAGGCATACCATGCCTTTGGCAGCTAGCCATGGCCACAGATCCTTGCCGATCAAGAACACTCTGACCTTGTTACCTGTCAAGGTTGCCACACCCACCAGGCTGGAGCACTGAAGTGCAAGCCCTTGCTTCCTGGTCTAGACTCGGACCCTCCCTGAGAAGCCTGGCTCCTTGAGGGAAGACCACCTGGGTCCTGTGTAAGACCTCTACCACTTGGCTTCTTGAGATGCTGGTGACTTCCACTAGTACAACTGTCAAGTGTGTTCCAGTTGGTGGCTTCTCTAGTTCTTGCTACATGACCACTTGAGTCACTTGACCCCTCTCCTGATACTTGCAGGACATCTTGCTATAGGTTCCTGTATGCAAACATCAGGGAGGAGTTGCAGGACTTGAAAGTATTCCCAGGGACCCCTGCTGAGACATTAAATGCAGATATATAGGAAGATGCAATCAAACTGCACATTCATATCCAAATACTCTAGTTTCTGTTCAAAGGATTGGTTAACAGTTTCTCAGATCTGTCTTGGGTTGCAGAAACATTACGTTTCATTGCCTGCTGTGACCTAACTGCTCACTAGAACTTTTCTACCCAACTCTAATCCTGGATGTTCAGATAGTATGAAGTAACATCCTGTCTAGCTGCCTGGACTAGCCATCTTGCTGTCTCCTGGACACTGGTGGAGGCATTAACTTGAAACCCTTTCCATCATAACTGAGCCCTCGAACATGTGCTTATGATGGCATGAGCTTCCTAACTTGGATGCAGGTAGGAAGTTCCACTCAATTTCTCAGAAATTTAGCTGTAGGATAACCATGATACTGACCTCAGTAAGAGTTTGTCATCAGGGAGTTGAAGTAACCTAATGACTCTCCTGCATCTATTGGCTTAAACAACTACAGAACTTTGGATCTTGTTCAAGTTGAGGCACAGGAGAGCTCTAACACTATAGTAAATGCTTCCCTGCACCACAGCATCTAACTAAAGTAGCCTTCAACCATGGGACAGAGCAAAAATTCAAAGTATAAATCGAAGCAGATGTCTTGAGGTAGTCACTGAAACTGGGCCTAGGTCAAAGCAATGACCCATCTTGAAATACCAAGATGGGGATCGTAAACAGAATGTGGTATTTACAGAATCGGCAAAGATGAGTCATCCTCTACTATCGCTGTGCCTGCCTTCAACTGTGGTCAGTGTAAAACATAACTAGAAGGGCAGGGCAGTAAGACATGGGGTTAAGGCATCTTACAAAAGAGGATCTTTGGACCTACCATAACCATCTTGGTGTGCTGTTAAGACTTGATGCTTTAGGCCAATACCCAAATCCACCTATCATCACAGATGAGACTAGAACTCGTACTCTAAGACCTCAACCTCATGCTACACTGAGGCAGCCTTGTAAATCGGTTAACCTGTAATCTTAGGGGTCTACAGAAAGAATCCACAGGATTTATACATGAAAACATGGTAGGATATTGGCTCATACAACCATGTCAGCTGAAGACTTGAGCTGTCATGATCATGAACTAATACTTAACACTTCAATGGGAGGCAGCCTGGTTGAACTTGGTTGACTTGTAGGTGTCAGTCAAGGTGCTATAGAGAATCGACATACATATACAGATAAAGGGACTTACTAGGGTGACTGGTACACACAGCTGGCAAGCTATGATAGGGGACAAGAGGGCTAGAGTGCACAATAGCCTAATTCCTGGACTCAAGACAATATTTGTCTTGGCTCTGAGCAAGAGGCTGACCCACTTAATCTTCTCAGACCCACAAATGAAAATGCTTTCTTTGATCGAAACTACTGCCAAAAAGTCACAGGCTAAGGCTGTTTAAAGATCATGGATTTCTTGGCTTGGCATAATAAAACTAGGGACTAGTTGCACCATGTGAGGTATTTGAGCACACATGGTAGCCATAGGAAATGTAAGACCATAAAATGAGGCCAACAACTTGATGGGTACCCATTCAGCTTAGTACCTGCCTGGTCATCCATCATGGTCCGGCATGGGACCCTCAATCATTATCCAGTGACGTAAACTTGTGGCTTGCCCACCCTGTGGCTTTTTAAACTTCCAAACAATACACTGTACTGAACACTTTAGACAAGTTCTAATGGCTCCTCTCTGGCCAAGTGCTCATTCATGGCTTATTTGTTGGGATAAAGTTGACATAACTTGATGGGCATAAAGTCACATGTAACTCCTGCACCGAGTTTAATCTGACCTATGACTCGTCCTTTGATTCCTCTAGGGAGCTCTAGGGTAGTAGGAGTAACTAGCAACTAGTTCCTCACTGCTGAAGACTATAAACTCTGGTTTATAGTCCCATATCAAATTCGGGGCAACTCACTCTAGCAGGCTGCAAGGGTTGCTTATGGCTATGTAATCCAACTTGACTAAGACTACAGTACTCATGATGAACATAGAATACTAGTATGACTTCCCAAATCTAGCTGGACAGAGAATTCCCTTAATTGCTGAGTGTCCTATTACAGGATCATTCTTAGGATGGCTAACATCCACCCATTCCATGGCAAGTAGGTACTGGGTCCTCTGGATTTCTGTAATTCCTTAGACCATTCTCTGCTGATCACTGAGGTGTATAGGGATCAAAATAATGAAACTTAACCATGGAGAAGCACATCAAGACTGGAGACTTCCTTGTGGGGAATAAACTGCCACATCCAGTGAATGGCTTTCTGTGGATGATCAACCACCTGAAATTGCTGTACCCTGACCCATTCCAGAAGCAAACTAGAGCTCAAGTTCAGAATCTACCAAATACCTAATAGTCAAAACAGCACAGTTGAGTCAAAGACCAACTGGTTTCTTTGGTACTGACAGTAGTGATACAGTGGCCCTCTGAGGCCAAATCTGGTTGAATCCTGGCTGGCTCAGGAGACTTGGGAGCTGGCTAAGACTCAGTGGCACTTCCAGGAAACCTTGACCCGCTGATGCTCAAGAATTTGACCTGTTGGTCCTACTAGAACAAGCTGGAAACTCATGGTAGTGCAAGCTACAAGACCCCTTAATACTTCTAATCTGTCTTAAAAAGACCAGAAGCTACTGCCCAGATAAGCTACATAATGAAGTATAGCTTTCAGGTGAAGAACTGAACGGTGGTTTATGACTAGTTAGAAACCAGAAAGCTAGTCTTTGTTGTCAAATGTAGATATGAAGTAAAATCTTGGCCCAGAATACCCATCAAAACACCAGGTATGTACTTCCACTTCTATGCACTCCCTTGGAAGCAGAGGGCAAGGTCCTAAACTCCTGTGCACTGAAATAGCAGTGGAAGTTCTTAAACCATCCTGGGATAGCCCTAAGGTCACACAAGGTTATGCATAGTCTTGTGGGTACATAGGGGTTACTTGCTAGTACATCTGGAAACCTAAAGAATGTTCAAGGTCCGTGGTTAAGGGTTAGTCTAAGAGGGATACCACTAATCTCATGGCAATGAAAAATATGAAGGTCATCTCTACTTAAAACTCAACTGTCTTTACACTTAAGGGAAGCAAGTCTCCATCTCTTGACCTAGGAGCATAACACCGCCCACCATTCCTCCCAACTTAATTTTTTCAGAGATGTATTTTCAATTCCCTTTACAGTCGCAAGCTTAACCCTCCACTATAGAATTCAAGTAGTAAGTAGGAACTTGTTCATCAAGGATCTAGACAAGGGCTATAAATTTCAATGTCCAATTTAACATCTGTACTCTGTAGATCAGTTACAAATCAGAAAACATGCTTTTGGGACTAGCTTACCTCACTAAGCATAATCTGCATCCACTGTTGCAAAAGGATAGGATTTCATTTTTCCTACAGCTCGGTGTTAACTACATATGTACCACAACTTTTTCCAGTCATCAGTTGACAGAAAATTGGAGTCCATTCCATATCCTCCCTATTGAGTGGCTATGAATATGGGGGGTACAAGTAACTACCTGCTGGTTTCATTTCCTCTGGGTGAATTCAACCAGCACCTTCAAACAAGTGGCAGTATCGAGTATCGAACTGCCTCAGGTTGTAGGGTTCCTATAACCAGTCCTCATCTAAATCTCACAAATGAAGAGCAAGCTAGAAAAGCGGGCAAAACTATGATGGGCCAGTCATAGCTATAATGCAGGCTAACCAAAGTCATCTAGACTTGCCTAGTACACAGAAACCAGTGGCAACAGGAAAGCATGTCGCTAGTGATGGGAGAATGAAATAGAGGTAAAACACTAGCATTGCACAAAAACTGATAACTGCATCAGAAAGGTATAGTCAGTAAACTTTGCTGTACTCTTAGACACTGGTGGTCAGGAAAACTCCTCTTTCTGGACAGTTGGGTAGTTGTCACTAGGAGAACAAATAGCATGTAGTTGTCCACCTAATAACTTAAGATTCCTCATTGGCTCCAGTATCTTGCCTCTAGGATTTCTTGTGCTAATCTTGTGCCATGATAGGGAGACTGATACATCAGTGTACTGGTATGTGGACAATGGGGTGGGGGGTGGTTAAGTTGCTGCTTATTACACCAGCATCCCATGTTGAGTGCTTGCCTCAATCCTAGCTGCTCCACTTCCCATCCAGCTCCTGCTAATGTACCTGGGAAGGCAGTAGAAACCTGCCCAAATACTTGCCCTCTGTTATCCATGTGGGATATTAGACTCCCTGGCCCCTGGCTTTGGTCTAGCTCAGCCCTGGCTATAGCGGCCACTTGCAGAGTGAACCAACTGCAGATCTCACTTTCACTCTACCTTCAAGTCTTAAGTCCTTGGACTGAGCCATGAGCAAGGTCTTAACCTTCTCGCACATTAAGTGTATGCACATACATGCTTACACTGCTTAAATGGAAGAGAATGTTTTCCGGCAGCAGACCCTAAAGGAATTAAGAATATAATCCTTATACTTCAACTTGGAAATCCCATGGGTAAGGGTACCTAGAGCAAGATCTGGGTATTCCCAACTTAAAGCACACTTAAAAGTAGCATGCAGGGGCTGGTGCTGTGGCATAGCAGGTAAAGCCACTGCCTGCAGTGCCAGCATCCTGTATGGGTGCAAGTCAGAGTCCTGGCTGCTCCACTCAATCCAGCTCTATGGCCCGGGAAAGCAGTAGAAAATGGCCTAAGTCCTTGGGCCCCTGCGCCTGCATGGAAGACCTGGAGAAGGCTCCTTGTTTTGGATTGGCACAGCTCTGGCTGTTGCCAACAGGGGAGTGAACCAGTGGATGGAAGACCCCTCAACTGACTTCCAAGTAAATTTTTAAAGTAGCATGCATGTTAAAGTAGTATACTAAGTCTAAGTCTCCTAGAATGTCCTTTAGTTACCAGTCCTAGATGTTAAGCCTGGGTAGAAAAATGACAAGGAGGAAGAGTAAAGCTTACCATAAAAATGGGGCTACCATGTCCCATTGTGTGTGGAAGTTAAGTATTTCCACAGCTGAGTCTTGGGTGAACTAGGACAACTACTCATGCTACATAAAGTACGTGTGGATAAGGAATGTTTCACATGGAGAAACATTGGTCTAAGTACTTGGCAAACATGGCACAAATGTTGGCACTGCCAACTATAGCTTCCCTGACATCCATAGCCAAACTGTACATGCTCTGGACTGATCACTGGTATCAAGGTGTACTAGGTGCCTCCTATTACTGACTCATAGTGGATTACTTGTTTTCCCAGTGAACTCGGGAGTATTATGAATAAACATCAATGCATGTACTAGTGCATGCATTAGAACATATAGGTGCCTATACAGATGGGTCCAAGGCTGAGTTTCATAGACCCATAGCAAGATGGAGTTTTAGAGCTAAAATGAAGACCTCACAGTGGAGGGAAACCTACACCAAGAGAAGACCACTCTAGAAGCCAAAGATGGCTTACTAGGGTTCCTAGATGTTCACATATCAAGTCTAGTACCAGTATTCAGTCAATGAACTTCAGACCTATAGTTTCCTAGTTCAGGGTAGGAGAGCTGAAATGGTATGAATGGAAATCTCGATGTGTTTGACAGTCACGGGGTGGGGGTGGGATGTTGCCTACTTTTCAAGTGTTAATGACAAGTTCTTACAGTCCAAAGGCAAATCCTGACAAGGACAGTAAAGGCAAAAGTGATCTGAGGACATGGGTAGTGATGGGGGCTTGCAGCCTTCAAGGTAGGTGACTCTCGCAGCCCTGTCCAGATCTGAGGACTGGACTACTCCCCCCAACTGCTAGGAACCTTTGTGTGCAGTCAGTTTGAATCTCTAGAGGCCTACATGGTAGGTAAGAAACTAAGGGGATTGTACTTGAAGTTGGTCAGTTACAAGTCTCCGGAAGGATAGAAGGGGAGGTATTGCCATCCAGCTCTTGAACAAACTGGTCTCATCCCTAGGAGCTCATGGCTATTACTCATATGGTCAGCTGAACTACTGAAAGGGAATTTCTCTAAACAGGACTTGAACTGTGGACACTATGGTAATGGCTTTGTATCAGCAAGACCCTGGACTGTACCACATAAGCAGGTCTAGTTCGGCAGAATGCTACTCAGAATTGGGATAATAAACTAATGGGAATCATACTCGCTTTCTTCAGGTCAAACATCAAGCTTTAAAATGGGCTAAACCACAAAGCATGTTGTAACTCTATCTGTTCTTCAGGAGGGAAAGTCTCAACAGGTGTCCAGAACCCTGAGCTAACTATAGCTTCAATTCCACAAATTCTACCTGCACTAGAATAGGCCTCACTCCAGGGGTAGGATGAATTCAAAGCGGAAGTCTTCCCCTCAGGATTACTTGAAGTTGACCTCTAAGGATCATACAAGTCTCCCTGAGTAGACATTCCTAGTGCCTCCTGTTATGAGTTTTTGCACAGCCTAAAATCCCATCCCTGAGCGGGGAGGAAGGGCTAACTCTCAGCATGTCTCCTATGGAGACCTAGTTCATGCCCCTTGGATGACATTAAGCACACTGACCTCAATGCAAGTCACCTGGGGAGTTGATGTTCCCCACAAGTCAATGCTTCAATTTCCTTAGTGTGAGATCCTTCCAACAAAAGAGCCTCTACAGTTTGAGGTGATAAACAGAAATCCAGACATCAAAAGCAAGCCAAACCCAAAAGGTACTCCGTCGACGTTAAGGCATGCTGTATGCAGAGGAAGTATCGCCACAGTGGGCCAGGAGAGGAGGTAGGTCAAAACACACCTCATGTTCCAGCCGAACACAAGGCTGGCACCAAAGGGCATTAAACCAGAGTTGGCTGTGAGGCTTGAACAGAAGTGTTCTTGGATGGCAAGAGCAAAGTTCAATCTATGTGGAACAATGCCTGCCAACTTAATGCCAGCGGCAACACCATATTGACAGGATATTTAAAGGCTCGTGAGCTGTATCAACACGTCGAGATAAAAACTACCTTGGGAAGGTATTGAAAGTCTGGCTATTACATCAAGCTAATGAGTCGTGCCTTCTATAGCTTATTCATTTCCCAAAGCTTCTTAGGAATTCTCAATTCCCTAAAGTAACTTGATGGCTAAGTACCACTTCTCTGCCACAGCATAATGCTCTTGGTCTCCTTAACCCCTCTCCACTAGTACTTTCAAGTATACTTTGATGCTGTTTCCATTCTTACTACAAGGCAGGCAAGGACTGCAACTCATGCTTAGAAGTAGAAATACAACCAAATCATATGTCTAGGAAAACTCCCATTCTACCGGAAACCTTGCTTGATCTTTTACCGTGTTGCTCTTGCACTACTTGGTGCACACTGGTACCTTACGTGCCATGAGATACTCTGCCTATTTCCACCTAAATGGTTACTGGTGGAACCCAACAGCCTCAGTCATACTAGCTATCTCCAATATAGATGCACCCCTTCATCCTCTCAAGTCATATCATGACCTCTCATGTAACTCGAAGTTCCAGCTAATACAGGAATGCTAACTTGGTGCAGACTTTATCCTGACCTTTGCCCCTACCTTTCACTCTCCCTGGGATCATGTCCTGCAGCAAGTTGCTGGTACATACATTGGAACTGAGCTTTGAGCAGTATCAAAGATGGTGACTTAACTTTCTCCCATCTTAACCTGAAGCTTTCTTTCTGGAGTTACCTTCCCATTCATTTAGGTCCTGTCTAACATAGCCATCAAGAGCTTGACTCTCTAAAACATGGTGTGAAGGTAGAGCAAGGGAAAGAGGGCAGCACTTCCATAACCTCTCAAATAGGAGGTAGCCTATCCCAACTTCAGAACCGGGTGCTGCTTTAGTTACAGGATTGGTTGCCTTGGCTGAAACCAGAATAGCCATAGCAGGCTTCTTAAAAATACTTCACTTGTGATCCATTGGCTGCAAGCATAATCTGGAGAAGAGACTGGAGAGCTTGGCCTGAGCATACTAAAGGGAGACTATAAGACTGATTAGACTGGCTGACATGGCTCACTAATCTGTGGGGTGACATCTAGTCTCTAGTTCGGGTGCCAGACAAGATAATGGCCTGCTAGGTATTGATGTGCCACTTCTACCATGTTCCAGGACTGGCTTGGTCTCAAGTCTCATAATGAATCCTGGCTAGTTCTTAAATAGGGCAACCTAAAAGGTAGTGTCTCACCAAAACTTAAAGCATTCTGGTGTCGGCTCTTATCTTGGGAGCCTACTGCCCCTTGAAGAGGCTTCCCTGGTACAAGGAAAGGCTACTCTAGTCCCCCATGTTTCTGGAAGATAGGACACAACATTGGCCACAGTTTTGCTACAATTGTAGCAAAGTGGTACCTTACAGGAGAGAACACTTCTCTAACCACCTACACCAAAGCAACCCAGTCCCATGTGGAGGCTCTGAAGTACTAAGGACTCAAAAGCTTCCGATTTCAAGATGCTCTAAAAAGTTATGGATGTTGTCACATAACGAAGCCTAGCAAACTGGGAGGGAAAGCATGCAGCTTGAAGGCACTCAGTTTGCATGTGATTTCCAGTCATGCTAGCCAGTGCCTAGTCCTGTGCTTACAGTTAGCTTCAGGAGATTGTTCTAGACACACAGCTATAACTAGTCTGAAAGCCACTATGGAAGGGAAGACTGTTGCTGAGGTAGCAGTCGGCAGTTCCTGGCATGCAACTTTGTGAATGACTATTCCTTCTGGAGTTTGGTCAGAACAAGACTTACCTAACCACACAGATGTGAAACAGAAGGGGTAAAACAAGTTTATTCAGATCAGGGTACAAACAAGTGCCAACAACTAGTCACCTTAAACTGAAGGTCAAGAACTAAAGTTGCTTGACCCAATTTAATGTTCAGGCTGACAAGGATACATGAAACATAGCAACATATTGCTGGCTATACTCATGAACATGGTTCTACCATCGACCCATTTAGCTAATACTAATTCCTTTGCTATGAGCATCATGTGAAAGTCAAATCAACTACTTAGCTATTGGTTAATAGCAAGCTTGTGCTGGTAAGACATAGTAAAACCCTATAGTCACATGTCTCTGACATAAGAACTAAACCTCTACATCCCTTGAACCAACATCTTACTTCAAGAAGCCAATCTTAAACTTGGAGATCATGTAAGCATGGCTTTAATAGTACTCCTAGCCAATGAACTAACACAACAGGAGTTCTGTTAAGTTGACGGTAGCCCCTCTAGAGAACAGACTTGGTGTGCTTTGTGACCACTCATTTCCCCTTACCTGCACATATGGGAACCTCAGAGCTGGGAAGCTTATTCTGACTCTTTAGTTTTGTGAGGTGGCCGTAAAAAGCTGACCTTGAAGACCTAGCATATGTGATGTCCTAGTTTGAGATTAGTGACTTCCCTGTTACGTCTGGGCCTGGCATCCTGAGAAGCAGAGATGCTTAATGACGTTGCCACAGAAGGGTGAAGGTTGGGCTGTAGTAGCTAGTACTGAATTTTTGCCCTGAGTGATTAGTATTCATCTCCCTCCTGGACCTCCTCCATATCATAGCTTCTGCCTGAAGCTTTGCTGGGGTCAGCCTCTGCCAGTAAGGATAACCCAAAACCACTGTTCAGAAGGCATTTTGAGCCACTATCCAAGTTGCTTATTTAAACTTCGTCTCTTAAATGCCTGTGCAAGTCCTCAGTCCATTTCTTAACTAGAACGTTTGTTAGATCCTAGATGTTAATCCTCTATCAGTTGCACAGTCTGCAAAACCTATTACAGAAAGAGAATCCTGCACTATGTACTGGCTATCAGGGGAAGCACTGGTAGCTATTCTGAAGGATTGTGCTGTCCTCAACCCCCCAGGGTTGCAGGATGGTGTCCAAGATGGGCTCTTGGCATCTAAGTGTCCATCCTTGCAGATCTCGAACAATCCTGTAGCGTCTACAGCTGTCTTTCCCATTAACTACTCGAGATAAAAGGTTCCTTGGGTAGAGCTGCTAAACACCTAGTGTTACTTTAAGTGACACATAGGGACGACCTAGTTATGGTGAAGACACCAGGGGATAGAGAAACGAGCCAGTTTCTCACCTCGGCATATGAGGATGAAACTCTGCCCCTTCTAAGGTAGTGTCTGGTGTTCAACTTGGCTCAAAGTAATGGTCAGTTGTTAATGTTGACCTCCTTATGTTAAGCTTCTGTCTTAATGGAAACTTATGCTGCTTATAAGTTGCCAAATAGCTAGATACCTCTTAAAGGAAGCTCGCTCTAGCTGTTCAGAGCCTCCATTACTGCCATAAGGAGTCTTCTGAAAAATCACTAAGGTGGCCAAAAATGGTCTGGATAAGTGGATTTAAGGTCAGCATGACCACATCAAACTCCCAAATATAGATGAATCGTGCTGTGATGTTCCAGTTAAGTCCAGCCTTGTGGTCCTCCCCAGATCTTTGTTATGTCCTCTTGCGCTCAAAGTACATCTGAGCAGGTAGCAAATCCAGTTGCCCAGGAATTTCTGCATGTATCTACCTTGAGTTACTTTCCCCTCTACAGAACCAGTGTTATATTCCCTAAAGATCTGTCTGCTAGGATTTCCATTATTCGGCGTTGCTCCCTAGTTGGACTATAAAGCAGCAAAATCCCTTCCATTGGGCTGACACATCTGAACTAAATGAGCTTTTTTTCTTAATGACTACAGTGGAATGATCAATCATGAACTAGAATTGAGGTGGGCTGGTGACATGAGGTCTGTACCACCTGCTTATGACTTGTGTCCCTCAAGACCTTCATTCTACCCTGAGTGAAATACATTCACTTCTGAGTTGGGTATACAGTCACTACTGTGACTTGGTGAGTCTGTCTATACCTGACTCCAGACAAATGATCTAATCACTTGATAACACAAAACCTGGAATGGGCACTGCACAGCAAGCAGGCTGCAATTTGGGTTGCCTACATCCCATATCAGAGTGCCTGGCTTGACTCTGCTGCTTCACATTCGGGAGACAGCTCCCTGCTGATGAGTCGCCACCTTTACCCTACAGGCACAAGTATCTGGGTTCCTGCCTCTAGTACAAGATGGCTAGATGAAGGTCCTGGATTTTGACCCAACCCTAGATGTTATAAGCACTTCTGGGGAGTAAAGCAGCAGTTGAAAGAGCCATCCCTCTGTTGCTCTGCCTTTCCAACGTTACTGCTGGATCCTGAGCTATTTAAAACATTTATACCATGTTGGCATATCAATGGGTAGTTCTCTGCTGCAGAAGGAATGACTTCAACATGAGGGCCCCCATGTTGGTAGTGACTTCCTCTATTGCCTCATCAAATCTCTGGCATCTCATTGGATTGACGGGGTTATACATGCAAAGTGGCAGAATAACTGGTACCATAGCCTCAGTATCTTGGAGTTTCTATGGAACCAGTTTGAAACCAAAAGCCTGCAGTGTAACCTGATAAATGTACAGTAAGGTTGCCTAGTATGGCACATACTGTCTCTAGAAGCTCACTAACAACTGACTAGATAACAGTATAACATACAACATATCTTCCTTGGTGTTGTCCTGAATGCATCAGGTGACTGAAGGTACTAAAAGCTCACAAATGTGGAAGTGCCCTGAGTCTCTGCAGTGTTATATTGGGTGTGCTCTGACAACCAGGGAATTTTGCTATTCCTATCACCAGGCCAGATTAGCATATCACCAACAGAATATTAAGTGTGGTCTGTGGTGGGCCAAAGTAATCAAGGTCTCTGTAATCCCAGATAGTGGAAGAATGGGAGCATTTAGCAGTTCTGCAAGACTAAAAATGTTTATGTCCTTGCCCTGTGAGTGAAGTATCCCCTCTATCCATGAGGGCTAGGGAAGACGCTGGTTAGACTTGGTGCACCTCAATTACATGACACAAGGTATCAGACTGGCATTACTAAAGATCCTGCATCTAAAGAAGCAGCTGCATCTGGAAATACTACAGAAACAATCTGTCCACACTGAACACATTGTGTCGTGCTTGTCAGAAGCCACAAATGTGATAGTCTTGGTACTAGAGACCAGGATTCATGGGTACTTAGAACCAGTACAACAGGAAACACCAAGTCTAAACCTATGAACTGGATCCTCCCTATGCCTTAAACCCAAGCCAAGAAACCAATTGAGTTCTGCTAGGCCCAAGTCTGGGCACCTTAGTGCTCACCTGAGGACTTGGAAATAATTCACTGGGGGTCGGTGTTGGATATATATCGAACTGACTACCTTTTATCCCATATCAAGGCTGTGTCTTAGGAATTTGGATGGCACTGAACTTGGTATGAGTTTAAACTTGGATAGACTAGTAGCCTGACTTCTAGTACACAATTCTAATAGATGGCTACAGCATCCTCTGGGGGAAGGATTGGAGGAATACTTTACACCTGTAGTAGTGGTCCAGAATTCTGGACTTACAGAAAGTCTAGATCTTAGAACTGGGTGAAAACGCTACATGTTACTGTGATACCATATGCCTTCCATTCAGTCACTAACTTCCCCTCTTCTCTAACCCTGGGAACACTTGATGGCTTAGCTGGCAACTCCTGAACTTCAAGACACTGGCTGTCGCAGACTTGCTGCCTGCTTTAACTATCTGAGCCTCAAATCTGTGCCAACCAACCAATTGCTTGATCCTCAAAGGCCTTCTGTACTCAGTGAAGGTGTCCTGAGCACTCAGAGGGAACATGATCCAGCTGATTGGGTCCTCTGTAAGAATGTGCCTACTAGGACTACTCCCACACCGAGTATGAGCCTTAAGGCTCTACTGTGGTTAGAGTCCTGGCCTTTGTACTGTTAAAGGCCACTCTGATGTCCCAGATCACAGGAGAAACATCTCAGAAGCATAAGGACCAGTTTCAAGTCTCTTAAGGAGTTAATATACCCTGGAAGAATGCCATCCTTTACTTAGTATATACTAAATTGATCTTGTGTATATAAAGAGAATTGAAAATGAATTGATGTGAATGGAAGGAGAGGGAGCAGGAGAGGGGAGGGTTGTGGGTGGGAGGGAAGTTATGGGAGGGGGAAGCCATTGTAATCCATAAGCTGTACATTGGAAGTTTATATCCATTAAATGTTTAAAGAAGTGCCATCCTATCAAACTCTCCATTATCCAGGCTTAGTCAAGCCACCCCTTTTCTAAGACCTTTAAGACTCTTTCCTGTTGGTCTTTGATTCTTTAGCAACTTAGTTCCTCCAGAATGGGTGTTGTACTGGCCTCCTTAGGCTCTCCTGGATGTTAACCCTAGTTACTTGCCTTGATGCAATGACAGAAAACTCTCATGAGACTGTCTACCTTAAGGTTTGAGCCTGGTCTTCAGGCTCTGGACAGTACCTCGCCACTTCTGGGAGGCAAGGCTCTGCTTTGGCCACCTCCAGATACTTCAAGGGACTCTGAATCCTACTTGGCAATACCCCTGAACTCCAGGTCTTAAAGTCCTACTTCTTCCTTATTGGGCCTTGACTTTTGCATGGAAGATCTGCTTGTGTAATATGTTGTCTGGCTACTAGCCTTCAGGCCCAGAATATAACAATAGCCTTCCTTTAACTGAACTGCATGACCCTTCCCAAGGTTGTCCTGGGGGCCTCCCAGCTTATGGCATGCCTTAGAGTTGGCTAGTAGCTGGCTCACAAGCCTGTCATCCTCCGACTCAAAGCTGTGGGCATTGGCTAGCTCCACCAACCTTGTCACTGAGCAGATCATGGTGGTAGTTACAAAACTATTGAATGGTCTAAGGATCTCTCTGGTCTGGAGACAGGGATATAGCAGCAAGCAGAGGATTACGGTCCCCCCCACTTACTAGCTCTACAAAGCTTGGTACTATGGAACTGCTGTAGCTTCCAGATTAGTCTAAGCTATCATCTAACCATCTTGTCTTAGCGTCTTGGACTGTGCTTTCAAGGAAGCTACTTCAGTGCAAACTAGTCCACTGGAGAACTAATCCCAAAGAGCATGTGGGAGCTGTAAGAAGGGAATGAATGCGTAGGAGACGCTTTGCTCTGGGTGTTTAAGTGCTTGACTTTCTAGAAACTGCATGAGGTAAACGGGAATACCTTGCAATATGGTGAGCTGGAAGCCTGGGAGTCAGAGGCCTCTTCCCATCGCTGGACTGCTATCCTTGGGAACCAGCCTGAGGGCTACTGCACTATGCTCCCTGGGGGGCGTATCTGGTGCTAACATCCCTTCTCAGCTCTGTCAATCTGTTTCCATGAAGGTACACACTGAAATTGGGAAGAGTATGTAGCAGATACAAAAAGTGACAACTCACTGAAGTACTAAGTCTAAGCTACACAATACCATGGAGTATCTTTTACCTTTGTTAGGGTAGCGCTGAGTTTGACACTGACCCACTTATACAATAGTTGGCAGAGATTAAACTGGCTACTAGACTAAGGACCCACTTAAGCCCAAGGATGGGCTCTCCTTTTTGCAGAGTCATAAGACTCCAAAACTGAGGGCAGCCTCACTAAAGTGACTTATAAAGTTGGCACCGTTAGTCTACTCCCAACTACCGGTGCTCACGTGTAACAGATGCCTGCTTGGGTAGAAGGAGCTAAGTAACCTGCAGTGGAAGGGCTGAGGGTTGGTATAAAAGAATTGGCTCGAGCCAGTGTATGTTGCTGCTAGCTCTTAGTCTGCCTCAGGATTCAATCCTAGAACTCCACAAACCACCTTGGCTCAGTTTCTAGAAGGGCGAGGGACTAGGTGTCATGGGAAAGTGGCAGCATATTGGCAGAGCCTCCATGGTAGAAAAGATCTCACTGCAAAGGACAGTGAGTGTGGTCTGAATCCTGATGGTTTTGAAGACAAAACCATGGGGATCCCACCCTAAAGTCGCACCTCGAAGGTACCACCTCTAAACATGAACTAGCTTAAATTTTTACCTTTGCCCCAAAACTTCAGGGGTGAAATGGCCTCTGGCTCGAGGGGGATGGTCAAACCTGCAGCACCTCTAACAGAAGGGATGGTTCATCCTATAGACCTCAGAAAAGCTATGAACATGGTCCCCCTAGTTCTGTTCTCCACACTTGGGTTTTTCCTCCTCAGGGTTTGGAGAATTGGGTCAAGACTGAGCATCCAGATGGCCCTTCCCACAGCCCCTGATACAAACCAGGGAAGAGGCTCTCCTTTGTCTGCCCCCCATCAGCTGAGTAGGGTGGCCCTAGAGCGAGTGAGTCAAAGATAGAAGCCTTGGGAAGAGCCCCAGACTCCTCGACTCACTTGTGCTTCAAGCTTTGCTGTTGCCCCTCTGAACTTGCCACAAGCAGGGGTGGTTGGGACCAGAGGAAAGGCTGCCTTTAGGATGGAGCATTCTATGGGCTGGCAAAAGCACATATTTGTGAGCCATACTTTGGCGCTAGTGCTTGCTTTGTTATGGACTTGGTCTTCCTAGAAACTTGGAGGCCACACGGTTGAGGGGACCAGTCCTGTGCCTATGCTTGTGTGGGAAGTCTGAAGGGACTTGCCATTGCTTCTCAGTCCATTCATGTGGAGGCCATGGGTGTCGGAACTCAAGTCAACCCTGTTGCCTGCCTGCCTGCCTACTAACGGGGTGGAAGAACTTCTATATGTAGACAACACTGAATGTTCTTCCTATACCTCTAATGACAAAGTGGTAGGATTTTATTGCCTTACCATCTTTTTGGTGGGGAATGCTTATTAGACAAAGTTGACACAAATTACAACTGTCTTAAAACATGATCTGGCCACGTGGTTCCTGTTTGAACTACATGAGTGGGCATTGAATCTTCCCAGGCTTTTCTTGCATCTATTTTCTCTTGTTAATGGGTTACTGTTGACACTTGACCCTGCTGAGAAATCATGACATTCACATCTACTTGAACCCAAAGCTAAGGATCTTCTCAACACTGAGGTTTGAGGCATATTGGCATGTAGTTTGAAACAACCTGGATATCGAAGGTTACCAGCTTCAAGATGAACTGGGAAGTACTAGACACCTAAATCCACGAACTTGGGGTCCTAAGAGACGTCATGACTGGATCCAACATAGTAAAACCTAAGGGAAACTCCTGTGAAAGTGGAAGATCCAGAGTCTAGAACCATCAGACTCCAGTGGAGTTGAGACGAAACATGGTAAGAGCAAGAGTTGAGTCTTGCTCTAACATGGCTCCAAGAAGCATCCTCAAACCAAAGATGTCTGAGTCCCAAATCTCCCAGGAAGACTTGTGTTAACATTCTTATGGTTGGTTCTGGGCAAGGAGTGGCAGCCATGCCTAGTGTCTTTAGTACAACTTGGTGGCTGAATGGTGGGGGACTCTGCAGTACTATCTGATACATTGCGTCGACTGCCGCAAGAGTTTCCTTAGCAGTACCCATGTCTACCACAGCACGGTTTAAGGGCAAACCTAAGTGGCTTACTGTCACAGAACCCCAGCCCCTTTGAACCCCCCCCCCCGACAACTGGGCCTTGAGCAGATGCCTGGGGAACCAAGACAGTACATAATGTTCTCCAGAGTCAAGTCATTGATGCCACAGTCCAGGAATAGCAGATCTTGAGTTTGGAGCTGTGGCTCCCTTGGCTAGGGCTGGATGCTGATCTGGTGGCAAAAAGGAAATAAAAGGGGTTAGTGGTTGTGGCCGAAGACACTGCTGGAGGCTTGGCACTGAGGTCAACCAGGCAAAGTTGGCTTTGGGAAGCCCAGGATATAGCTGTCTGTGCTTAATTTAGATGCTCATCTGTTGCTCAAATGAATGGCTTTCAGATTTTGAAGTGATGTCTTGGTCTTGCATGAACTTCACACAGCTGTGTCCATCTTCATCTGAGAACGTCTGTATGACGGACAAGCTGTGCAGGTCTTAGACACAGCAGCCATAGCCTTGACTTGCAGTCTTCCTGATGGAATGGCTGTCCTGGTTTCGCTTAGGAACAGCTGTACTACCCTGACCTCAAACTCCTGACATAGGCCTTACAAGATCTGATGCTGGACTTGAACATACTGAAGTGCTTGCCATAACCTTGCTCAACCAAGACTTGACTTGGCTTGTTGCCGCCTACCCTGAAAGATTAGAATTGCCCAAAAGGGCAGAAAGCTGTGTCCAAAGGTCTGACGTTTATCCCACTTTGGATACTAGTCCCCACTAATATAGCCAATGAACTTATGTCAGTCTGTCTTGGGTTTACTTGTAATCGGTTCATGTCTAGTGCTGTGTGCAGAACTGCAACTTCTTGATCCAAATAGAAGATGCCTGTAAAACCATTAGAATGTCTTATGTACTACCAGGCTCAGAACTGGATTCATGGTCTCGGTTTAAAGTTGAGGCCAGAAAGCTGAACTGCCCCTTGCAACTGAGGACAACTGATGGTGGCCTCTGCTTCGTGTCACCTCCAGGGTAGACTTGGTAGGAGCATGTTTCTCTACTGGTGGAAAAGACAGTCCTAGCTCCAGATGACTTCTCAAGTTTAAGCTGGTGTTCAGGTCCTAAGACACGGCAGCCCCACAGTGTCCAGAACTTAGCAACAATGGAGAACTCATGCCAGCCATTTGAAACGGAGCATGTAACCATGGTTAAAACCTGGTCCCTCAGTGTCATCAACTAAAGTAGATGACTGTGGTACTTGAAGCAGGTGAAGATTAGGAATGAATGCGTTCTGGGGCTTCTGGAGTGACCGGCTTGCTTCCTGATTGTGATCCTGCTTTTCAGTTCTAATGGGTAATCCCTGCATGACTTAAAGCCCAAATGTGCATCGCCTGCTTGGGCACAGCCAAGTACCTTTGTCCTGGCTCTGGTAAGGCAGTAATGCAAGAGGCTATCAACCTTGACCTAGAACTACCTGGAAATGGGAATTGGTCAAGCTTTGAAATGGAGTGACCATGGTGCTGGGGGTCTGTAGGTGTACCCACTAACTTGATACTCCTAGCTCGTGTCTTATAGGCTTGCCAAATGCTTACGAGTGTATCGGGAAGAAAATCCTGTCTTCCTTGTCCTGACTGTCCAAATTGTCATTGGCACTTAACAATTCAACCACTTAACACTGGTATTAAAGAAATTCCAAACCTGGACATCCCAGTTACCTAAGTTTCCATTAGGATAACTAGAATGATGAATCGAGCTAGAGAACTTCTGGTTCCAGAGCAAAACCACCTGACTAGAATAACCAGATGTGTTACTCTGCACTGTGCTGCCCTTTAGACACAGGGTAAGCACTGGGTTGCCTATGTTATCCATCTTCAAAGAGTAAAAATAGGTCATAGGGTTCTTAGTTGATACATGGGTTACAGGAAAACTTCTCAGGATTGCCAAGATGTTCTCAATATTTTGGCTCTTAAAACTAGGGTATTTTCTTTGGGTCGCCCTCAAATCTTAGCATAGGTACATAGTCAATGAAGCTCCTTACTTTGGATTTAGGACAGATACCCAGACTCAAGGACTCGAACACAAGAACAAAGTGGTACACAAGTCTATGAAGCAGTACTACCGGACATCAATTCTCTGAGGGGGTCCATGAGAAGCATGAAGTGTCTCCCTTCTGCAGGGGCCAGAACTTGCTGAGAAAGGTACTGATCTGTGACAGTGCCATGGTTCTGGGGAGCCGAGGGCATGGGAAGGTCTGAGAGCCACAGTAACTAGAATAGGAAGGTTGACTGAGAACACTGTCCCAAGGGATTAAAAGTAAAACTTGAGGTATCCTTTAAGTCGGTATTGGTCTACCTAGCTTATGCCTTAAGGCCTGGCAGGTTGTCTATTGAACATGACTGGCTAACGACATGGAACATACTTTACTCCTAGGGTTTCTCTGGATTCAGACCATGGCCATAAAAGGCATCCTTAAGATGCAGATCTAGGAGCTGGTGCTGTGGCATAGTAAGCTAAGCTGCCACCTGCCTTGCTGGCATCCCTTAAGGGTGCTGGTACATGTCCCAGCTGCTGCTCTTCCAATCGGCGCTCTGCTTATGGCCTGGGAAAGCAGCCATTTGCAGAGTAAACCAGCATATGGAAGACCTTTCTGCATCTCCCCCTCTGCCTCAAATATTTAGGGAACATTGACCAGAATGACTTAAAGTTCCGGGGACTAGGCAAGTGACATTGTTGCTTTAAATTTTCACTAAATCCAACTCCTGAGTCAGATGGGCAGCACAAACACAGGCCCTACACTCCCAATGTTGGTCTCTAGCTTTGAAAATCTAAAATACCTGCCCACCTTTGCCAAAACACAAGATGTGAACTGCAGAAACACTGCTTTTAGTATAAGGTGACACTTAGTCAAAACACTTGAATAATGACCTCGTGCTGACTATGAGCCAAAGAACTCGGGTTTCCACACCAAACATTGGTTGAATCCTCTGGAACTGGAAGTATAAGACTCACTGGCATGATCTTTGTCTACGTGGTGGACATAAACATGAGTAAAAACTTTCAAACTACAAATTCCCACTTCTTAAATATCATGTGGGAGTTAGCTTAGATCACTAAATTCATGCTCTACTTGGTGTCCTCCAACCCACAGGGAAGTTGTAAACCCAGAAACCTATTTGCCTTGAGTGGAGATGATTAGGTGCTGGGACCTTTGCCATCCTGTTGGATTAACTGGAGTTCGTGGCCTTGGCTCAAAATGCTACAGTGGCTCCCAAAAGTGATGGAGCTGGGTGCTGCTGAATGATCGCAATCTCCCCTGTTAATGGGTTATTCCTCAACATTTCCAGCTAGCATGCCACTACTGGCAGTTGCCAATTACTCTACTACAGGGACCTGATTCTCCATTTCAGGGTCCTGGTCTTCTAGGGCCCTGTGAGTGTCTGATGGAGGAAGAGTTTACTTCCCCATCACTGTGGTTCTAAGAACTAGATGTCATCTCCATTCTCCATATACTCTAGTTTCTTTGCCTCATGCCACCTGTGTCTTCTGAGCTTACCTAGTGGTTTGAAAGCTGAGATTTGGTGACAATACTACATCAGGTTGTGGGCACTCCTTCGATTCAGTCGCAACTGGTCAAAGCACCCAGAGGCATCCTGAGTAGATCATGAGTTGCATACTCCCCTCCTTGCTCTGTAACTGGAGTCCTATCTAAGCTGGTCACCTTCCTTACCTGCTTGTCCCTAGACAGTCTCTCCTGGCATCAAACTCAGATTAAACTTGAAGACCTTGATGCCATGCTTCAGGGGCTACAGCTTCCACATAGCACAAACCTAGGCTTCTGCAATGACGTCCCCGAAGGGCTCACTAGGAATAAAGTTACATGGACTATTTTGGTTTGTACTTCTTACTCCCAGGTCCGTGAGCTGTTTCTACTAGCATACAAGGCTACATGGTTCTTCTGCCCCTAACACAACTGGGTGTGCCATTCCAATATCCTGTCGGGCAGTTCCTGGCCTTCCTGGGACAGCAGGGGCTGAACACAATTAGCTTCCTTGAAGGATAATGCTGTAACAGTGGCTCACTGTTAGGGGTCATACCCTGGTAGTTTAGATAACGCCTGTGAATGTGTGTATACTGCCCTGGGTATGTAGGAACCTGTGCTTCTGGGCCCTCTACTTAGGCTGAGTCTATGTATTTGATACCATAGCAGTCCTGGATAATCTACGCTGAGGTTGCTAACACTAGCTATATTATCTTTCCTTATTTGGCTAAATATCCCATTGCAAACCTACTCCAGTAGGCTTTACTTGTGTTAACGTGTTAACATTAGTCTGCACTCCCAAATGTCCTCCCGCACACGTATACCCTGGACTCCCTTGCTTCTGATCTAGTCCTTTCCTTAAACCCTTGAACACTTGTCTAGGCTTTCTGCTACCCCTAAACCTCTATTGTCCCTTTATGGTAGGTACTTTTCTCCACTAAGTACGCTGCACTTCAAAGCTACCTGGAAGTGTATAGAGCTGTTCTTCAGCTCGCACACAGTGGACCAGCCCACAAATACACCAAACTTCTCCATCTAGTCATTGTGGACTGCCGGGTGGGTGGGTATTCAAGGAGTAGGCAACTAACATTGAGTGGGGCCAGGGACAATCTGCATCTCTACCTTACTTGTACCTTCTGGTATCTGGTCAATCCTACTTATACTACTTCTATCTTGATAGCTGCTGGGCCAAGTTTGGCCTAGTATGTCCACTCACATGAATAAGTTACACATGTATAGTTGCCCGACATCATGCAGCTAGTTTCCTCTCTGCTCTAGAAACTTGGGCCACCTGACAACTGGGCCATGATATTGCTCTTGACCCTCCCCCCACCCCCCGGGGGACTAGATTAGGATTCTGAGGCTTTCTGTAATTCGATACTACACCTCTTTTCCACTAAACTATCAACATTAAGAAGCAAGTTATGCAGTTAACAGTTGAACTTGAACATGTGTTAAATACACCTGTGAAATAACTGCAGTCAAGGTAACTGCTTCACCATGTTATGGCTCATGGGGCAGGGGTGCCTCCCTACTCTGGGTTCATATTGGCCTTAACTATGGTACTGGCCAATACAACTTCTAGTTATGTGTTTCTGGAATCTAAAACACCTATCAACATTGTCCTGGTTCTTGATGCATCTTATCCTCTACCACAACCTGCCTGAGCCTGAAGGGGCTGTCACATTCTCCTTAGCTCTGGTCCTTCCAAACCTTCTCTGAAATAGCAGGTCCCTGACTCCTCACAGGCTATAACGTCTATCCTTGGTACACCAGCCTACTAAGGCTGCTAATGGATGAGCTAGCTTTATTGTGTATAGTCATGACCTTCCCCTTAGATCTCTTGTGACATGTTTAAATGGCCAAAGTCCCCTGAAAACACGACAAAGCCCTATGGGTAAATACAGCTCTAAGGAATTCTAATGCCACACAAATTCAAACTGTCCTGGGTCATGGTCTGACTGTGGTGAACTAACTTACTAGCCACACCACATGAGGGTTTATACCTAGGCTATCTTTGCTAACTTCCGCCATGACAAAACTATGTGGATTGAATGTGAGTCTGCAGAAGTTCAATTGATACCTCTAGGTTCTACATAGGCCCTACTGATGAACTAAATGGAGGTGTTATGGAAAGTACTACCTGCAGAAACTTAATCCTGAAAACTATCGCAAACATACCACAGTTCCCAGTCAAATGTAGTATCTTGATTCACTCTAAACCAGAGTTGTGGCTTTGGAAGCCTTTGCTGGACACTTCTACCATGACAGCTCTTACTCTTCAATCTAAGAAGCCAACATTTGAGTTCCTTCAACTGTAGTCAATGCAGGTGTACAGCCAGGAACTGGAGGAATGACTTTAGTGTATGTAGACCAGCAGGCCCACTGAAGCACCTACTTTGATGCCTTCATACCCGAACCCATAGGCCCACCTGCTAACGGAAGCTGTGATGAGGGTTCTTTGTCCCCAGGTATCACTGTTAACCTGGACTCTTCCCCCAAAAGCTTAATGGCTGGAGACTCGCATCCTATAGGTCAGTCCCTGGAGAAGGACTAGAGGTATCCTTGCTATGATGCTGTATAGGGACCTGGACACCTCTTCTGTCAATGTGTTCAAAGTCTTAAGTAATGTCTCTTCTAGTCTAGAATTTCGAGGCAAATATCCTGGGTTCTCTGTCCATCTGTCCTCAGTATAAGCTAAGAAGCATCTATCCATTCTGTTGTCCTAGAATACTCAGGTTACCTGTCTCCCTGTGTGACAAAGCCCCCTTGGCTACCCTTCAGACCTTAACAGCTACTTATAATTTTAGCATTCTTAGTGGTAAAGTGCTATCTTAGCATTGATGCTTTGGGCTCCGGGTGCCTATCAATATCCTTGACTTGCTAACTTCTAGTATTGGAGCCCCTTCCACTAGTAGACTGGAGACCTGACCTAAAGTCTTCTCGCACTACCTCTTGGTGGCAGGTAGGCTTTTCTTGGTCCTGATGACTCATCCCAGTGTGCCAGTATCCCTTTTCATCTTTACCATGTTAACTTGGGAGGCTGGAGAAAGATGGCCAACTCTGAGCACAGTTGATATGACTAAGCACCTCTGTAGTAAGAGTTCATACATCCTCTAGAGTTCTTGCCTGGATTTAAATAGCGACATGAGAGGGTGTCTATAAGCTTCATAATATGACCCTTCTTAGCAAGTGCCCTCAAATCCTACATAGTCCCTGGGTTCTTGCAGCTACTTGCAACTTAGTTTCTTGGGATATAGTTGCTCTTATTCAGACCCAGTGCTGTTACTTAACCCCTTACTAACCTGAATCCAGAAAGGATGCCATCTCATAGGGTAGAAGCCTCTGCAGTGTCTGCCTTCCTGGGGAAAAAATCTCCTGTAGAGAAGTCGACTACATAGGCTAAGGATTCAGTGCTGTCTAAGCCACTGTGCATCTAGATGTTCCCCTCCATGTTCCAGCACTCAGACTGCTCCAACAGGGGCTGTCACATAGCCAACCTATCTTAATGGCATATTCAAATACCTATTCCTAGGAACCTATTTGGGAAATACAAACTGCATTTGATAATCCCCACTTCTAGGAGCATGGTGACTCTTGCCATGGTACCTGCCCTCTCACCCCTCTTCCTCCTCCCTCTCCTATTCCCATTACTCTTACTAAGATCTATTTTCAATGAAACATACATGCATGATTAACTTTCAAGTGTTACAATTACCAGATCCTGAACTTGCAGTTGTGTCCACTCTAATGCAGAATCTACAGGACACTCGAGCTATCTGCCAAAGGCACTTCAGCAATTGGCCATAAGAGTTGAAGTCTGGCTGCTTATCCTACAGTAGGGCATAACTGCAGAGTAATTCGCTATTTGCCTTTAAAGGCCTTGTTTTTCATAAGTGTCAAACATGAGTTGGGAGCCCAGAGAAGTACTCGGAGCAAGGAGTGTACTTTGGAGTTGTTTAATGTTCGTCACATAGGGAAGCTGCAGTCTAACATCTTCAGAAGATGTTGAGCCTCTGGACCTAGTGGTAATGCTTGAATAACAGGTGGCAGTTCAATAGTTACAACAAACTCCGTGCTTTACCCCAAAACAAATCTGGGACTGTCTTATGAGCTTGAGCCAAGGGCAGTGAAGGCCTCCCAGTGAGGCAAAGATGTATGCTGAAGGCTAAAAGTCTGTGCGTGCGTGCACACACCCTGAGCACTAAAATGTGCAAACCATGGTGAGTGCCCTCATTCTCCCTGGGCTTCCTAGGTTTGTAGTACGACTTGAGGTAGAAAAACATGAGTCGGAACTACATCAGTAAAAACCTTGGGTCAACGACCAATAGTTCCAGAGGTGTCTTTCTGGGAACCCAGTATGAATATTCTAAAGAATAGGCACTGATACCCAACATAATCTTCCCTTGAATGATCGTTCCTATTAGAATAGAAAACCACTTGGGTCAGGAAGCCATAGTTAGATCCAGACTGGAAGGGGGTGCTATGATCTGAAACAATCTCCTCTGTGCAGCTTTTACTATAAAAATGGTGGGTCATGCTGATGACCTGCCTCCCAGTGACACTTCATGTGGTTATACAGCAGGTGGTATGGCTACATGAAACTTAAGGGCTATAGAAGAAGAGATGGAATAGGCTTTGCCCTCTCGGATAAATGTCTCGAACACTTCCTGACATTCTACAGACCAGAAATAGCCTAGAAACCCCATGGCTGGAAATGACTTCACGTATGTAGGTAGAACTGATCTGGAGGAAGAAAAGTAAACAAAACTGGTAAAAATCACTAAGTAATAGTGCATATCAGCTTCCTGAAGGAATAACAAATGGATATGGTCCTGTCTTGGCCATGTTGCTGTATTTCTTCCCTGTAGACTCACTTATAGAGCCTGTAGTTAGGTTGGTCTTTAGACCACTCAAACAATTGGAGCCCGAGAATGGAATTTCTGCCCCTCATACCTGGAAAGTGGTGTTCAGCTTTTGATAGGGAGCAATCACTGTCTTCACTAACAAGGACTGTCTCTGTAGGCCAACTGACATCCTTGCCTTAGTGCTAACTACCCTCTTAAAGGGGTAACTCTTGGCCCATCTAATACAGATCCACTTTTTTCCCCCTTCTGCTTCTAGACCGATTACTTTCTAATCATGACTGACGTGCTTAAGATGCCTCTAAATGTCTCATATCCTGATACCCATAGCAATGGAGAGGTAGCAAGTTAGTAGTTTAGTCTCAAAGCCAGAGTTCAAGCTTAAACTGAATACAAGGAGCTTAATGTGGGTGACAAGCAATGATGACTCCTAAGGGCTGGTAGCAACCAGGAGATGGCTGAAGAAATTACCTAATGCTAGAAGCCAATTCTGCTTCCCTGGCTCAAAAGACAATGCGGGAGGAAATGAGGTTTACCACAGCTTCATAATAAGTATGCACAGCTAGGACTAGAGCTGTGTGAGAATGAAGGTTTAGAGGGATAGACCCTGTTCCACATCACAATTGGAGAAAAGGGAGAAGATCTTGACTCTAGCTTGTACCTGATCTCCAATATCCCATAAACATTACCTGTTGTATAACCTAGCTGGAGCCAGCTGGAGAGCCTAGGAAATGGAGTGTGCCATTAGGCTCTACTTTCTGCAAAGATCAGTTGGGTGATACCACACTGAAATGAGAGACCTAGCTTCCTAACCATCTACGTAAGTCTGGGATGTCCTCAACACTTAACAAGTGAATGTTTTATATGTCCTGGTTCCCTTAATTTCTCACTTATGTGTCAAGTGTGTTTTTTACCACATGATTTAGGATTTTAATGAACTGATGGTATGCCATGAATAAAAATGGCTTTGAAAGTGCCAGGTTCAATCTTCAAGGGAACAAGTGAAACTTGGGTCAAACGGAGACATTTGTGTAATGGAATTCTGGATTATCACTCTTCAGTATACATTACCGGGTTGTTACTGGATATGTCAATCAAATTGACCTCAGCTCTCTGAGGAGATCATTAATCCAGGTCTAAAGTAGTAACACTTAGAGCCCTTAAAGTTATAGTTCTACAAACAAGCACCTTCATGTGATCCAGTAACTGATGGCATTGGGACAACAGTCAAATGATACCCTGGAGGGTGTGTGGAGTTCTGCCATTGTGGCAGATCCCAAAGATGTTGTGATTGAAGGCTGTCAGACAGTTACATTCCTCAAGGCAAACTTAAAGGGAGACTAAAGGAAACAGCTCCTGACTGCTGGAGTAGCCATTTATGTGTCCAAACCAGCATACTTTGAATCATAAATGGCTATTACTAGATGAGGGCAACAGCCATACACTGGCACTGTTTGCACACTCGTACATAGAGTACCTCTGGCATCAATGGTGGTAACCTGGGGGGAAGGGAAGTTGGCAGACTTGAGGGTCTCCTAGAAAAGTGAATTTTGGTTTGGCACTCAGATGATTACTGAGATCATTGCTTTCTGGCAAAATCAAAGATAACCCTGCATGCTGACTTACATGTATGCGTAAAACCAAGTTAGCATGTTGAATTCCTTATCACAGGCTTAACCTTCCACAGAAGTAAAGCATGTCACTTCAAAAACTACAGAAATAGTATTAAGCTCTTAAAACTGTACACATGGGGGCCAGTGCTGTGGTGTAGCAGGTAAGGCTGCCTCTTATAGTGCCAGAATCCCATATGGGTGCCAGTTGGAGTCCTGGCTGCTCCACTTCAATAAAGCTGTTAATGGCCTGGGAGAGCAGAAGATGGCCCATGCCCTTGGGCCCCTGCACCCATGTGAGATCTGGAAGAAGCTCCTGGCTTTGGATCGGCGCAGCTCTGACCACTGCAGTCATTTGGGGAATGAACAAGCAGATATCTAACTCTGCCTTTCAAATCTTTAAAAACAGACAACATATGAAAACCATGAACCTGCCTCCACTTATCAATACAAAAGCTTGACCATGAGAACAGGGCCAACAAAAGCAAATGGAAGCTGACCTGCTTTGGACGTTCATACTTGTACCCTTTCCTGTCAAGAAGCTGGAGGATTCCAATCTGGGAAGCCGGCTATCTCGGAGGAAGACCAGAACTAAAGTGTATGTGTGTGGAAACTAATATCCTAGAGCAGCTTTTCCTTTAGTCCTCTTGCTCCACCCCCCAAAAGGAAAAACTCTGTCCTTGATCTTCACCATGGGATTACTCTAACATGGGATTTAACATGGGATTAGTAATCATGTTAAAGATGGGATTCTCTAGACAAATCGCACTCCAGATGGTACTAGATAGTCTCACATGTCAAGACACCAGCTATTTCAAAAAGACAACTAAATGAAAACATGTGATATTTCTAGTAGCATCTGAGTGTCCTAACAAGTACTAACACTCAAAAGTGGAGGGGGAGGGATAAACTAGGTGCAAGCACTGGCAGAACTCAATAGGAATAGATCCAGGTGAACCAACCTCTGAACTAAGGACCATATTGAGTTAGAGAAAGTTTGCAGAGAATGTAAAGGGGATAGAAAAGTAAACATAAGACTCAAGTCATTCTGGCAGGTTTGACTATTTAACCTGTCAGTTCATAAAATAGATGGATTTTTAAAGATCTATAACTGATCTGTTAAAGCTTGCACGAAGGATAATTAAAGCGGGAATCAACACTGACTTAATCACTATCTTGGGTCCTCTTTTTGCCAGAGTGTCTTGGCTTTCCAGTGAGATCCCAGTGGAGAGAATGGGCCAGCAAAGGAGGTACCTTTCTCTGAAGGGAGGAGAGAACTTCCGCTTCAATCTTATTCCGACAGGGTCATAGTCAAAGTCGGAGAACTCAAAATGCTTCCATAGCCTTGGCAACTCATGACTAGAGCCTAGGGTGATTACTGATGCCATAAACAAGAGTGTCAATTTGTGTCAACAGGAGTCATTGTGCACTTAATCCTCACGTGGGATCTCTGTCCTTAATGTGTTGTCCAATGAAGTAATGCTATAACTAGTACTGAAACGGTATTACACTTTGTGTTCTATATGGGTGCAAACTGATCTTTAATACATGCTAAATCTTTAGATAACTGAATGAATCTTGATGTGAATGGGAAGGGAGGGGTGCAGGTAGGAGGGAAGTTATAGGGGGAAATGCCGTTGTAATCCATAAGCTGTACTTTGGAAATACTTTACTAAGTTTAGTAAAATTTCACTATCTTGTCTACACCTACTTGATGGTTCACTATACTACTCTTCGTGTTGAACTATACCTATTACTGTGATTCAACTTTACACTTCTCCAGTCTTATCCATTTTCCCTTGTGCTGGAATTAAACATTGGCAAACATCCTTAGCAAGTGCTGGTTGATCTTCTATAATCACTATATAACATACTTGGGAACCAACAATCTTGATAGCCAACAGGTCAAATTTCACTGAGTAGTTTAGGTATAGATGTTTGAAGCAAACAAGGATCTAAGCCTCCAATTGAGTCGCCTGCTGCATTTAGCCTTAACACAAATCCCCTAGAAAATAAACTGCCATAAGCTTTAATTGTGAACTTCTAGTGGGACAGAATGGAGTACAATCAGAAATGAGAATGTGAATACAAAAGTAAGCTACATTACTAAGCTGGCCACTACTTAACAAGGATCACAGCTAATTGCCAGGTCTCAGTGATAACTGGAAGAACTCATTGGTGAGCTCTTGTCTTCTAGTAATTGCTACTCAAAGTGGGCTTTCCTTCCCCTAAAGTGTTTCTCTGTAGCTGCCAGAGTTAATGTCATCCATGCACTACAATCATGAGCCCAGAAGCTTGACACTTCAGCCAGAGTGAGCATGTTATTGGCCTCAGTACCTTCAGGTCTGAGTCAAGTGACCCCACCCCACCCAAAAAATCTAAAGGTATTCATAATGCTTTTTAGTACTTCAGCCTACACACAAGCAGAGTCCCCCTGCCCTGTCTAATGTAATACCCAGGAGAAACTTGACCATGCATCCTGTAGTCTGCAGTGTATTCCAGTTCTGGTCAAGTTGCTAGGCTTAACTTGTACTCTGGATTTACTGGGAGCTGGTAGTCCTACAGGCTGACCAAGTTCTTGTTGGCAAGGCTTCATGCATGACAACCATATGCATCATGTTTGGGGCACTGTGGGGTGCTAAGTTGAGTGAATTGACCCTAATAGCTCTCCATACCTTATCAACTAAGACTCTAGTTCATGCAACTTGACCATGAAAAGCCCAATGCTGCATACTATCCACAAATGTGGATAGACTTGCCATTCTTCAGAATGGGATTTGCCATTCTTGGGTGTTTTTCTACCCCTTGAATCTGCGCTGACCTTGTTTGCTCTGGACGGTTGAATACAGTGGAAATGCAACTGCCAGACCAAGCCACAAGCCTCAATGGGTACTTTGTTCCCTTATTTCCACCATCATGGGACTAGGTCTTCTGGAGATTAAACTATGATAAAGGACTTACTGTCCTGAAACCACTCTAGAACAGCCTTTGATGGAGTAGCCTCCAAATGTGAGCCTAGTCGGGATTGAGCAGCCCCCTACCTATAGCTGAGTACATCCTGACTTCAAAGGGTATCTAGCTGGCAGGCAGGCAGTTCAAGGGCTACCAGATCCCCTTCAAGGTGCTACTGACTTCATTTGGGGATAGTTGAGTACCAATTATTTCCTGCTCCTCTCCAAATAGGATGAGATAAAGGATTTAAGAATGAACAGTGGTGGCCATCTCCGTAAATGTATCTGGGAAGTATCACAAAAACGAGGTGAGGTCCCAGAGATCTTCAGAATCCTGCCTCGTGTTCAGAATATTCCTAGCCCCTTCCTAGGCCTTTCTACTCAGATGCAACTCTAACAGCCATTATAGAATCCAATCACTGGATTCTGCCTAGATGCTGGTGCAGGTGTATTTTTGATTGCTGTACAGGACACGTTTCCTCAGCCTTCAGAATGAATTCTTGGCAATGTTATAAAGCTCCTAGGAAAACTAATTTGAGCCACATGCATAGTCACTTGAAAGGAATGTAGCATACCACATTCGTCTTTCTCCCAACAGTCGCAGCACTGAGGGACCCTGGTAAGTGACATAGCAGCCTGGAGGTGGGTGCTATTGGGTAGTAGGCTAAGGCTGTGAATCTGGAATCTTATGTCTTGGCAGTTGCTGTTAGCTTACTAGGATCAGGGAGAGGTTAATAAGCCGATCCAGCTGAAGTTCTTTCTCTAAGGAAGTCTTTGGACTGGAAAGTAGCATACCTTATTGGAAGAAACAAAGGTTCTGAAACCAGGCCCAGGTTTAACACTGTTTCTTGCTCTGTGACCTTCAAGTTTCTTATTTCAAATCCTCTACCTTGTTTTCATCCTGCCTTGACCCATTAGTCTTACTAGGATCTCTTAACATTCTGAAGATAATCTAAGTGTATCTACTAAACTGAAGGAACCAGCCTTCTCTGGTACTGTTGAAATGGCTTAAATTGACAATAGTCTAGAAACCACTCCTGGCATCTAAATTGACTCATGTCAAATATTACAAGCTGAGCTACTCAAGGATTACTCACTGAAAGTTACAATTGAATAATTTGAATGGGTTTGAGTAGCAGTTCAATATTAAACTACAGAATGACAAATGTTAAAAGCATACTCTAGGAGGAGCATGGTGGGAGCAAGAGGTGCAGAGTTGCCACACAGACCCCGGGAGTCGGGTGAAAGCAGGCCTGACGCAGAATGTCTTATGTGCTTCTAGAGGTTTCCTCCACTTCCTGAAATTGAAGTAGAGAATAGGGAATATCAAGTTCTATGCTGGAAAATGGGAAACACGTACAGCAAGGATACTGTGCTAGATGGGGCTGTGATTAGTTACCAATGTTCTCCAATTCTCAGTGGCTTCATACACATACCTTAATATCATGTGATGAAGATTGGGTGACTTGCCCCACGCAGTAAGTTAGCAATTCATGTTCTTTCCACCCTAGTTAACTAGGATGTGTCAGATCTAATCCAGTGTGGAAAAAGGGAGTGCCTTCCTCTTACAAGCTGTTTATGGAGGACCTTGGGAAATAGTACTTGTGCCATTGGAGGTATTGTATAAACTCGGCCAGTAATGAGCTTGTGCCAAGAAAGTCGTCACTAACCGCTGCTCAGTTGATATCTCGGCAACATTCCTCAGAAGAGAATCTATTTCTACACTTGGACAAAGATCATAAACCCATGGAATGAATTTATAGGCACTACTCCATGGCTCGGGCTTAGTAGCACTAGTATAAGCCATTTGTGATCAGAACCCAACCACATCCCAATTTTCAGAGATACTACATACTCCTAAATCATACTTAACTTTCCCTTTGTGGATACACATAAAGCTGCAATGCATTAACACTTAAGTTAGAACCTAGGCATCGGATAACTGGGAATGTTAGAATTCTCAGGAGCTAGCCGGTGCTGTGGCTCAACAGGCTAGTCCTCCACCTGCAGCGCCAGCACCCCAGGTTCTAGTCCTGGTCAGGGTGCCAGACTCTGTCCCAGAGGCTCCTCTTCCAGCCCAGCTCTCTGCTGTGGCCTGGGAGGGCAGTGGAGGAAGGCCCAAGTCCTTGGGCCCTGCACCCGCATGGAAGATCAGAAGCTCCTGGCTTCGGATCAGTGTGATGTGCCGGCTGCCACGTGCTGGCCGCAGTGGCCATTGAGGGGTGAACCAACGGAAAAGGGAGACCTTTCCACTCTGCCTGTCACAAAAGACTCAAAACAAACTCCCAGGAGCTGTTACTATCTTACAGGAGAAAACTAGGGGAAGCAGTCAAAATGAACCATCCCCAAGCCTTTAAGTCAGCAATCGTGGTTAGAAAACCTAGATAACGAGTTCTGTGGTGTTCTAAGATGCTATACTCTCAACCACTGCCATTCTAACTTGGGGTCACACTTAGAAACCAGCACCTGAACTCGGTGAAAACCAGTGAAAATTGCAATTGGGTGGTGGGGCTGAATGGTGTTAGAGCTCCTCCATACCCTACTGCTGGAGAATGGTCAGTATTGATGGCTTCATAGAAGGCCCAATCTAGAGCTGTCCTCTGAGCAAGATTACCTGCTGTGAAAAGCCTTCTCAAGGGTTGCTTCTATAGAGCAACTAAAGATGATTGACATTGCAGCTGCCTGAGGTTGACACTTGAGCCAAACATAAGCTAAAAAAGCTGGGAAAGAAACTCACTCAGGCTTTGGGAAACCTCAGCGGTATATCCTGAGGAATCCTGAGAGTGAGGCATGTCCCTAGGGAAAGGCCTGAGGAGACTGAAGTCTAACTTAAGACGTGGCTGACACTGATGCTCCACACAAGCGGGAAACAAAAGCTGGGGTGGAGTGTGGATAGATGAGCCCTAGAATTGCCTAGAGCCCCTCAGTAACAGGTGGGACTCAGCTTACTCCATAAGCAGCTGACCACTTAACAGACTTCCCTGGCCAATGCATAGCAACAGATTCTACAGAACAGAAAAGTTGCCAAGCAAACAACTCAAGTCACCGTGGTAAAGAAGTTTCTTAAAGCAGTCACTTCTAGAAAGTGAAGTCTTAGAAAATCAGGTTTGACTCCTAAAAGAACCAAATGACTTCTCGAGCTTCTCGGGACAGAAGCAAACCTTAACGCAGGATCCAATGGCAGATTTGAAAAAGCAGAAAAAAGGTCCACTGATAATGTCCTGGAATGACATGTTCCATCTTGAACTGCCCTGAGGGAAGTAGATGTACACCCAGGGAATTTCTACTTCATAATTCTAATAGACTGTGCCTCTGCCTCTGCTTTTCAAATAAGGCAGAGGTCTTCCATCTGCTGACTCACTCCTAAGGTGGCTGCGACGGCCAGCACTGTGCTGATCCAGAGCCAGGAGCTTCTAGGTCTCCCACATAGGTGCAGGGGCCCAAGGACTTGGGCTATCTTCTGCTCTCCCAGGCCATAGAGCTGGATGGGAAGTGGAGCAGCCAGAACTCAAACCAGCACCCACATGGAATGCTGGAGTAGCAGACACGGCTTTAATCACTGCACCACAGATCCAGCCCCCATAGTATATAAAAAAAAATCTACATACTTGCAAATATAAATAACACAAATCCAGTGTTCACACTTGGCAGACCTGGCTTTGGACTTGGAGGGGCAGGACCTGTCCCATACTGAGAATCTTGTATAGGGATGTGATGCTAGGGACCTACAGCAACCTGTCCTCGGGGTGTTTCTGACTGCTGTATAGTATCCTATAGAACACATGTCCCATAATTTCTTAATCCAGCCTACTGTTGATGGGCATTTGGGTTGATTCCAGGTCTTAATTTCTATTGCAGCTCAATTTACAATAGCTAAGTCCAAGATCTTCAAATTTGGATCCAAGAGCAGAGCCATGGTAGGAGGCAAAATCCCAGAACTGGAGCCACTCAGTTGCACATAGAGAGCATGATCTGACTGGAACCAACCAGAAAAATCAAACTTGAAGGGGCCTGATGAAATGCAAAGTAGAGAAACCAGATTTAAAGACTTTATTTGAAAGTTACAGGGAGATAGACCTTCCATCCGAAGGTTCACTCCCCAGATGGCTGCAACAGCCAGAGCTGTGCCAATCTGGAGCCAGGAGCTTCTTCTGGGTCTCCCACATGGGTGCAGAGGCCCAAGGACTTAGGGCCATCTTCTGCTTTCCCAGGCCATAGAGCTGGATTGGAAGTAGAGCAGTTGGGACTAAAACCGGCGCCCATATGGGATGCTGGTGCTTCAGGCCAGGGCTTTAGCCCACTGTGCCACAGTGCCAAGCCCCAAGAAACCAGGTGACTTTTACTTATTTAATGAATATGAATTTCCAAAGTATAGCTTATGGATTACAATGGCTTCCTCCCTCCCATAACTTCCCTCCCACCCGCAACCTGCCCCTCTCCCGCTCCCTGTCCCATTCCATTCACATAAAGATTCTTTTTAAATTCTCTATATATACCAAAGATCAGTTTTAGTATATTAAGTAAAGCTTTCAACAGTTTGCACCCACACAGAAACAAAGTGGAAAAAATATTGTACTAGTTATAGCATTAAATCACAATGTATAGCCTATTAAGGACAGATCCTACATGAGGAAGTGCATAGTGACTCCTGTTGACTTAAACTGACTTGTTTATGGCATCAGTAATCACCCTAGGCCCTTGTCATGAGTTGCCAAGGCTATGGAGGCCTTTTGAGTTCGCCAAGTCCGATCTTGGATAAGGCCGTAGTCAAAGTGGAAGCTCTCTCCTCCAGAGAAAGGTACCTCCTCCTTCCACCTGTTCTTTCCACTGGGATCTCACTCACAGAGGTCTTTCATTAGGTCATTTCACTTTTCTCACCAGTGTCTTGGCTTTCCATGCCTGACATACTCTCATGGGCTCCTCAGCCAGATCCAAATGCCTTAAGGTCTGATCCTGAGGCCGGAGTGTTATTCAGGGCATCTGCCATTCTAGGAGTCCGTGTATCCCACTTCCCATGTTGGATCATTCTCTCCCTTTATCAGTATTAGCAGACACTAGTCTTGTGTGATCCCTTTGACACTTAGTCCTATCAGTATGATCAATTGTGAACTGAAATTGATCACTTGGACTAGTGAGATGGCATTGGTACATGCCACCTCAATGGGATTGAATTGGAATCTCCTGGAACATTTCGAATTCTACCATTTGGCAAGTCTGAGCATGTCCCAAATTGTGCATCTCCCTCTTATTCCCACTCTTATATGTAACAGGGATCACTTTTCAGTTAAGTTTAAAAACCTAAGAATAATTGTATAAGAGTTCAACCAATGGTATTAAGTAGAACAAAAGGATAAAGCATTAAGTTCAACAGTCAGGGCAAGGGCTGATCAAGTCACTGTTTCTCAGTGTCCATTTCACTTCAACAGGTTTCCTTTTTGGTGCTTGGTTGGTTGTCACCCATCAGGGAGAACATATTTGTCCCTTTGGGACTGGCTTATTTCACTCAGCATGTTTTCCAGATTCCTCAATCTTGTTGCAGATGACCGGATTTTATTTTTGACTGCTGTATAGTATCCTATAGAATACATGTCCCATAGTTTCTTTATCCAGCCTACTGTTGATGGGCATTGGGGTTGGTTCCAGGTCTTGACTATGTGAATTGAGCTGCAATAAACATTAATGTGCAGACGGCTTTTATGTTTGCCAATTTAATTTCCTTTGGGTAAATTCCAAGGAGTGGGGTGGCTGGGTTGTATAGTAGGGCTATACTTAGGTTTCTTAAGCCACTATGGAAGTCTGGAGATTAACTAGTTTGCATTCCCACCAACAGTGGGTTAGTGTCCCTTTTTCCCCACATTCTCGCCAGTACCTTTTTCCCCACATTCTCGCCAGTATCTGTTGGTAGACCTCTGTATGAGCCATTCTAACTGGGGTGAGTTGAAACATTGAGAAACCAGATGATTCTAACGTGCCTAGGAACTCTAATGCTGGAGCCTCAGAATTGCCAGACTCAAACTGCATCAGCCTTTTTGAACATAGTGGACAAGAAAAAGCCTTCAATAGGAAGATGCTCCTCATGTAAGAGGGTTAATCATAAAGAGACCCATAACAAGTTGACTGTTTTCAATCGGTGTTCTAATAACTCTACCAAAACCACCTCAGCCCTCTGCAAGTGCATAGAAAAACTAAACCAAAGTGTGAAGCTCTCTAACACCTTAAAATAAGAACACCTATGGGGAGAAAAATCCAATGCATGTAAGTCAAGTGAGAAGTCTTTGGGCTATAAATTCTGCCTCACTGTCCAGTCCATGATAGAACTCATTGCACCCATGAGGCTTTCATTCTGTTAGTGGAAAGATCACTTACCAGAAACCACAACACCGAAGTCTGGGGAACTCGCCCAATGGAGAAATGTTATGGCAATAGTCTCTTCTACATGTTTTACGTTCATAAGTTGGAACTCGTCAATTCATACAGGAGACAATCTTTATGAAAGTTGAACACATAGAAAAGTTCTGCAGGAAGTTAGAACTCGGACTGGAGTCTGTAAGTCTACTTACAGGGGAGAAACCTTAAATCTAACAGGTGGAGGAAAAGCCTTCTGGAAATCATGGCTTGGACATCAGAATTTCCACTGCGGGGAAACCACATGAATAGAACACATGTGGAAGTCCAGGAGCCAGACTTCACTGTTGATCAGAATTCATACAGGGGGGAGACCACCTAAACAAAATAGATGTGGGAAAGCCTTTAGCAGAAGTAGCAACTTGCTACACATCAGGATTCCTCTGGGGTGAGACCATATGAATGTAATACCTGTGAAAAGACTTCCTGAAAGTCACTACTCATTCACCACCAGAAAAATTAGAGACCCAATGAATGCTACTCATGTGGAAAAGCCTTTTGCCAGAAGTGGGAACTCTCCAATTCAGAGGGAGAGACCTCATGAAACGTGTGGGAGATCACTTTGCCAGAGTCGGCACTCTCTACACATCAGAACTGAGGAGAGAACACATAAATGTACTATAGGTAGAGAAACCTTTTTTCCTAAGTCTCTACTCATTAAGCAGAATTCAAAGGCCTCTTGAATGTCAGAAAAGCATTTTGCCTGAAGTTGATATCCAGACACCAGAATTCACACAGGGCAGAATAAGCATAACAAATATGGCAACATCTTTGATTCAAGGCTTAATATTCACCATAGAACTCACACGAGAGATTCCAATATCAATGAAGATGAAAGACATTTTGCCAGAGGTTAAAACCACCCCCTTAACAGACATCAGGATTCACAAGAGAATCCTGTGAATAGAAAGATTGTGAAATCTTGCCAGAAGTCCGTCTTTGACACAGCAAAGAATGCACAGATGAGGAAGCATGGTGATACAGGCAACTCTAAACCACAAGCCGGCTCTAATACAACTTGATAAACCCTATGAATGCAATGGAAAACTTAGTCGAAGGCAAAGTTCATTTAACAGCAAAACTACACAGGGAGAAAGTACTGCAAAAACATAATCTGCATGAACTTTGTCACTTCTCAGCAGGTATCGGGGCATTCACATGAGGGAATAATACTGTATGACAGACTGGGCATGTGTTCTTAAATCTTGTCTAACATAGAACTGCATTTTTGGCCTCTTTACAGTGAGACCCTGTAAACAAGCTCTGCTTTCTCATGAGTCTTGTAAAACACTTAATCTCTATTTGAAATACCATCTTAACCACTTACAAGGAAGTCTTAGAATTGGGTAATGGTTGTACAACCTTACCACACTAAACCATTGTGGAATGAGAAGGCCATGCCAAGATGGCTGCTGGCAAGAGTCAGTTACTCAGGAGTTAGGAATGGCTTTGAAACCCACCTGGCAACAGAGCCTGTCTGGCAATATGCTGTGATTGGATGGCTTCAGATACTGCCTGGCAACAGGCTGTGATTGGTTTGGCATAGACTGCCCCTTGACTGGATTGGCTGCCTTGGCTATAAGCTGTTGGACCAACTGAATTAAACGAGTCTATGGGCTGCTCGCCTCTGGCCCACTTTCACCTGACTCCCAGAGTCTGGTGACTCTGCCTCTTGCCCCCACCACACTCCTCTCAGAACGAATCCACCTCAAACCATGAAGTTCAAAAAGCTAAATCTCTTGTCGTGGACTATAGCTCAATAAGCTAACATGCCTGAGACTACATACCCCACAAGAGAAACCAGCAAATCAAATGCTGAACTGCATGAGAATAAAAGTGACAGATAACCTACCTCCAGTAGATGTTTCCATGTTGCTGGTTTTATTAATGCACTACAAATGGTCTCATCACGTTTTTCTAGGTACTGGCAGAAGTTGACTGCTTCTTGGGAGCATCTAAGGTGGTATCAACCACCAAGCTTTTGCACCTGATCTAGATGTTCTCTAGCAGCTAAGTCTTTAAAATTTTTAGGAAAACCTAATGTATACCTTTCGAAATACTAAGATGCTAAATCTTAAACCAGGCTTTCGCTAGGGAAAAACATACTATCCTACATAGTGGCTGTGCAATCTAAGTAACTCAGGGGGAAAAGTTCTAACCACAGTATGGAGACAAAGCAAATACAACTCAACTGGAGCAACTACAGAAACTTGACTACAATAAGTACTCCAATTTTAAAGTGAGTTAGGATTTGTATCTTTTGCCTCTAAATGCCTCTCAAAGGCAGTTACAGAAAGAGGTCTTCCATTTTCTGGTTCTCCCCAAATGGTAGCAATGTCTGGAGCCAGGCTAATCCAGAGCCAGGAGCCTCTTCTGGGTCTCACCCCCTGGGTACAGGGACCCAAACACGTGAGCCATCCTTCACTGCTTTCCCAGGCCATAGCAGAGAACTGGACCAGAAAATGAGCTGCCAAGACACATACCAGCTCTGCGGAAGTTTAACCTATGCCACAGCACCAGTCTGCATGAATCATAACTTTCTATACCTTTCAAACTTGACTTCATATCAAAATAAGCTAGGGCCTTTAGCATAACTTAGTCATGGCGTATTATAGCACAACTTTGGACTATCTTTAAGTTTATAGGAAATACTTAAAGTTAATTGAACATCTTAGTGTTTCTCTACCTCGGGAGGGCCAATCTTATTGTAAAAATGATTAATGTCAAACAATTTTGCAAGGTCATTGCACAATGCAAAGATCTCACAAGTGTGCAGTGATTTCACACCATAGTGGACATAGCACCACCAAAAAGACAACTGAGCATCTGAAGTCCAGCACACTTGGCATTCCCTGCAGATAAGGAATGGTCCAACATGGAAACTGTGGCAAAAGGTCACACGGCTTTCATTAACAAGGTGGCTGGAGTCTTCAACTAGAGTCCCTGAAGCCTATGTCCTGGGAAGGTGACTTGATGGGACTTCAAGAGTAACCTTTGTGCAACTGAGTCCTGGACCAGATGTCCATGGTGGTAGATACTGTCACTCATCTTAATTGGACTGTCCTGTGTTGAGGCTCTCGTATCTTACAGTACAGAGACCCTAGATTTTTGAAAGATGACTAAGTTTATTAATGGCTTTCAGTGGCTAAAAGTCCTGTTCTAAAATTGGACTACTTGGAAAAACTTACAGCATGGATGGGCAACCTCATATTTCCCTAAATCACCTGAGACCCCACTTAACCTGTTTACAAGCCTTATGTGTAGAATGTCATTCTTTGACTAGATATTCCTAGGTGTTAACCTGATACTGGTCACTTCAGTAGCTGGGACTTGTGGGAAATATCCTCACTTGTTCACTGGAAGGATGGATTCAGACTTGAAGTGCAGTGAAGGTGAGACTTCATTAATCTTGCAAGATCAGGTGTCTGGTAAGCACCACTGGTACAGTTACAGCCAGAAACATTCTCTAGCACAGAAGACCCTCTTCCATTTCATCATTGGCTTAGTACTATGGGGTTAGTCTTCCCAGATGGTGCCCAAGTCTGTAATTATATAAGTCCATCCCCTCCACCTGCAACGTACTTGTTCAACACCGTTTTCTTCAGGACTTTTTTTCCAAAGTGCATGTATTTCACAGTATGTAACCTGTTATCCTAACTAGTTACAAGTAACTTTCCACACATCTGCAAGCTGTTATGCTAGCTGGGTGGTAGTTTCTACTAATGGCTGAACTTTGGAAATGCACTGTCTTTATTCCTCCTAGGCTGTGGTTCTCTTCTAAACTCAATCCTTCACCCTGGATTTGAAGTCGCAGCAGTGTGTCCTGTCAGATTTGAGGCCTTCAAAATAAGATTTCCCTCTGGGAGGGACTTCCAACTTGGGATTGTAGAGGTAGCCCTAACCTAGAGATACATCTTGGCTCTGCTGTAGGAAGAAATCGATGCCTTAGAAGCTTACTCTTGAGTGGTGAACAAACCTAGACAAGACAAACCCGAACTCAAACTGTTAGGTGAGTTGTTGCCATCTTTCCTTGGATCCAGAATGGATGGATGAAATGGGCTGGCCTATCTAATGCCTTACAGTGTAGGAATCTACCCAGGGAACTAACTTCCTGTCTGGTCTGTGGCCATCAGCTCCTAGGTCAGTGAAATAGAGGTAGAATCCTCTGGAAACATACAAGGCACTTGAGGGGAACATGGGAACAGAATCCAGAGCTTAAAGTATTATGTAGGCATACTCAAGAACTCACTAGAATGTAATAGGATATACAAAGAAGACAAAGCAAGAACCAGTTTGAAAACAGAGCTGAGCTGGAGTTGAGGCCAAAATGGATGTCTAAGCAAGTAGAACTAGAACCAAGGAGCAATGTTAAGGCCCCAGGGGTTTGATTCTATAAATGAAGGGGGAAAGAACAAGTTAACCCCTCAAACACCCAAGAACACGAAGTCCTTGGCTTCATGGCTATATGGGATGCTTTGGATAGTGCCAGATGACCAACTAATAGCAGATGCTGCCTGCTAAAAATGGGAAGACCCAGCAGGCTCTCCCTCATAATGCTGTATTAGAATGGTATACCAGGTACGATCAAGAGTTGGATCTGGCTTATTGTAAACATGTAGAAGTCTGACAGGCTAACCTTGAAATGGGAAACTTGCCCTGAGTGGACTAATGTTCACTCATCTCAGTGAGATGTAAGGTTGTAGACTTATTCCTTCTGCCCATCACCTGGCAGCCTATGGGTGAGTACCCTTGCTGCTGCAAGTCAACATCTGGTGTGAACCAACTCTAACCATGACACCTGTCTCTTCCTGGTCACTTCCTTACCATTTCCTACTGCAGTATACTTATCTGAGTTGACCACCAGACCAGATAAACTCGTACTTCAGAGGTGAGGATGAGGCCCGGGGAGTCGCATGATCTGTACGATCAGATAGTTGGAGGCTACCAAGTCTTAACAGCCTTCTTTGTAAACCAGATACTTCTTACTTCTTGATATGAGAAACCTTAAACTCCAGGGTCACCTAGCTGAAAACTGTCAAGGGGAGAAAGCCTACACTTCTCCTGTACCTCCCTGCCTCAAATTAATAGCATGCTCTCCAAGCCTATTGGGACCTATCAAATGGCTGCCTTCCCCTAACTTAACGATGTTAGATGTGACTGGAAGCAAGCAAGAGCTTGGTAATCCTGGCATGAGGACTTCTACCTTGGGAGCTGACTCCCTGTTATAACCTTGCTTGTAGCATGTACATCTGTGCAATTGTTGGCTTTCATGTGTACTGTCTACCCCTAATGCCTCTACAACCATTGAGGCTGCTTTTAGTATGACTTGAGTTTGTAATATAGCTTGAAACTATCAAATGGGCCTCATAAATATGAAGTACTATGAAAGTACAATCCTTAAGGACATGATTTTTGAAAGCAACACCTCAGGATGGCATATGGTTTCCACTCATGGGAATGGGAAAAAATGACCAAGAGTAGCATATGCCGTTTCCAAGCTCCAAGTGCCCTTCAGTAGAAGGTAGTCAATATAACAGTCTCATCCTCTAGAGGGAATATTGTCCCATGCCTTAGACCACTGTCATAAACATTGATGTGGTACACTCAACCTGTATAGGGTCTACCAGTACCCTCTGAGCATTCAAACACTAGTTCACATTTGCTGGATCCGAATGGTGTTGTCAGTACACCAGGGACTTAAAAACATCAAGGTGACTTTTGTCCCTCCAGACTGAACTAAGAAAGTCACAGGAAGTTCTGATCTTGTCTAGTGATAGTCTAGGAAATGCCTCCTTTCCTAATAACTGACATCAACTATGTAGCTGGGTTACAGTAACAAAACTACAGGTAGTGCAAGAATTGTAATTAGGGTTAATATACCACTCCAATGAGTGAAGAGTATTGATACTTAAGTCTATCAGTGACAAGATACTCATCACCTGACTCTATGAACTTAAGGTCCAGGGGTGTTTTGGACTTAGTAAAATGACTTGAGGTCTCCTGGATAGTAACACATAAACCCAGCTTTTCACCACTAGTACACAGTTCTAACATGGCCCTGTATCTTTCTAGGACAATGGAATTGTAGGTCTGTCTTCAACTAGACTCATCAATATGACAATTGACTAGGATCTAAAGTTTAACAACTTTATAGAAGACTTACATTTAATATAAACCTCGATGGCATTGGTACCTGCCAACTTAATGGGATTTGGAGTTCCATGGCAAGTTTAGTTTTACCCTTAGGGGTATGTCTGAGGGAACATGTGCCAAACTGCACATCTCCTTTCCCACTTTTATTTTAAACAGGGAAGTCTTCTGGATAAATTATGGGACATGTACTCCATAGAATACTATACAGCAGTAAAAATGAATCCCAGTCATTTGCAACAAGATGGAGGAATCTGGAAAACATCAAGCTGAGTGAATTAAGCCAGTCCCAAAGGGACATATTTGTTTTCCCTGATCTGCGACAACTGAGCACCAAAGGGGAAACCTGTTGAAGTGAAATGGACACTAAGAAACAATGACCTGATCAGCTCTTGCCCTGACTGTTGATGTACAATGTAATACCTTATCCTCTTTAGTATTTTTTGTTCTAGTACTAGTGGTTGAACTCTAACACACAATTATTCTTAGGTGTTTAAATTGTAACTGAAAAGTGAACCCTGTTAAATGAGTGGGAAGAAGAGGGAGATGCACAACTTGGACATGCTCAATCGGACTTGCCCCAAATGGTGGAGTTAGAAACGTGCCAGGGGATTCCAATACAATCCCATCAAGGTGGCCTGTACCAATGCCATCTCACTAGTCCAGGTGATCAATTTCAGTTCACAATTGATCACACTGATAGGTCTAAGAATCAGAGGGATCACACAAGCAAGACTAATGTCTGCTAATACTGAGAATTTTCGACTGCATTTAAACACCTAAGAACTCTAGAGTTCAACCAACTGTACTACAACAAAGGTTAAAAGTAAGCTGTTCTTGACAGGACAAGGGCTGAGGGCTGATCAAGTCACTGCTTCTCATGGTGTCTGTTTCACTACAGGTTCTTTTTAGGTGCTCAGTTACTGGTCACAGATTAGGGAGGACATATTTGTCCCTTTTGGGACTAGCTTATTTTACTCAGCATGGTTTCGATTCCTCCATTTTATGGTAGATCACCAGATTTCACTTACCACTGTGTAATATGCCATAGAGTACATATCCCATAACTTCATCTAGTTCAAATACTTATTGCAATGACATGTTTTTGCCAGTCTTTGAATGTAGCATTAGTTATGGGTTAGGAGATCCCAACCAGCTGTCCATCAGTCTCAACTCTAGAACACCACATATTAGCAATGGTACAGGTCTCTGCAGGTCAGGGTAACTTGATTAGCCAACCAGACCTCACTGCTTGTTATAATTACCATCAGACAAGGCAGAGGTAAACTGCTACCATGTGACCTGAATACAAATATACCTACTGTCTCTACTGATGCAGCCATGGAATTTAGGCTCCCATCTGTCAAACTTCATGTAATATCTTCCTAATGCTGTTGCCTCCATCACTAATGCATTTTCTGCCTTTGTCTATTAGAAGGGCCCAGATAACATTCCATTCTTAGACGAGTGCTAGACTCTGTAGTCTAGGTGAGAAAGTTCACTGGAACTCCCTGTATCTTTTCTCTTTCCCTTTAATGCTGAGTTCAATCTCTACATCGGGAGTAGATATCCAATGCAACAGTTAAGACCTGGCTTGGGATGCCCATACTCATCAGTACCTGGGCTTTAGTCCTGACTGTAGTCCCAACTCCAGTTTCCTACTTCCATGCACCCTGGGAAGCAGCAGGTGAAGACTTCAAGTACTTGAGTTCCTCCCACCCACGTAGGGCTAACCAGATTGAGCTCCAAGCTCCTGACTTTGGCCTGGCCTGGACTCAGCCCTCCCTGTCATAGGGATCTGGCATGTGAACTGACAGATAAAAGTTGTCTTTCCCTCTGCCTCTCAAAATGTAAACTCTCAAATTGTCACTTCTAAGCTTTAAAAGGCCCTCCTGGGAACCCCTGCCCAGAACCATCTCCAAATTGTTGAGCCAGGGTATGAAGTCATGGGTTTGAAGATCTTGTCAAATTCTCCTTTACCCGGCCTTGTATTAACACCATGATCTAGCATGCTCAAGATATAACTCCATTGCACATTCTCACCAGAACTGCAGTAGGTCACTACCTGGCTTTACATTTTTCTGTTATATTCCGTGGGGAAAGACTAAATTCCTTGCCTTGGGGTACCTGAATTTGTCTTCTAAAAGATGGACAGGGAAAGCAGGTGGACTTTTGAGGGAAGCATCAACATCCTTCAAGATACCTACCTCAGGTGTTACCTGTATATGCTCTCCAGGATGTGATTGGCTGCCCCATTTTGGCATAAAAGAGCAGGCACCATTTCTACAGGAAGGCTTGGGTGGGATCTAAGTTTTGAGATTCTTGGGGGCAACTTGCCCAACTATATCATTCCTATGCCTAGAGGTCCTACTTTCCCCCCTAAAGCCTCAAGCATAGGAGATCGGTCAAGTTAGACATTCAATGTCTTTGTTCAGTCAAGTCTTCAGCCTAACTTCAGTGTGGCCTGTGCCACAACAACAGGAGATGGTCTCCTCGAGTTCAGTCGCTGAGACTTTCTGGCTTTCCTAGAAAGTTTCAGTGGCAGGTTCATGTCAGCCTTTCAACCATTCAAGGTTTCCAAGTCAGCTTTACAAAGCCAAGCTCGGTATAATTCCTACAACTTCCATTGATCTTGATCTGTTTGAGACACTGGATAATACAATGGCTCTAGCTTCATCTTTTAGGGAAAGTGAGTCTTGGAAATGTCAATGACACAGCATCTCGGCTCTGGAATCATTAATCAGGGATGTCTGACACCTGCCATGTGAAGAACGGGGCAGGTGGAGCATTGGCCTCAGCTTACCACAGGTGGAGAGATGACCTTAATGGTACTAAGCCCCCTTCCTTCCAGGCCATATTTACCTGTGTATTGAACTGATTTCAGTGGTTTTTGGAAAATCCCGGGGTGGGGATGGGGGTAGGAAGCGCAGATCTGTGTAAACCACCTGAGGCCAGACTCTTGGCAGGAGTCCTTGCTTATACAGAAACACCTAAAGCAACTGAAACAGTGAGTTGGGGCATGTGTGTTGGGACCAAAGCAGTTGTTAGTCCAAGAAGTGACAACTGCTCAATACTGTCTCTTGGAGATGCTATGGTATGTCTTTCAGTAGCTTAGTCAAAGGGAGAGGGAGGATTGGTCCCATTGGCTCCCCCTCTAAGAATGGAACTTCACACATCACCCTTCCCAGACATCCCACGGCATGTGCATTTGGGGTATCCTGAGTCGGAAAACCCAGAACAAGAGTTGAAAAGCTAGTGTGAGTATAATAGCATCTCAACTGTCAGGTGATTTCCACATGAAATCCATCAGTGGGACAAACAGGTGAAACCATTGGGATCAGAAACGCTATGTCTCAAGTCTCCAATGTGTTATGTATATGGCAAAGATATCTTGAAGTGAGCAGTTCTAAGTGGACAGACTCCTGGACTCAAGGACTTGGACCATATCACTAAGTATACACTGAATGCCTAGAATGTGATCATATTCTAAGTCATAAAGTTCAAAGATACTGCTGTCACATTATCTTAGTCTGGTTTACCCAGAAGGGAGGAGCCCAAGAAAACAGGAAGGTTTGAAATGTTATCCTGGGTGTAGAAATGAGTAGGGGCAGAGGTAAGTCAAAGGTAGCACACTCTAGCCAGCGACTGCTGTGAATGAGCATCTGTGCCTTTATCATGGGGGACCCCTGAAGAATGGGCTGCCAGCATTCCTCAGAATGGGAGATCTGGGGCATCCCTTACTGTGGCTGCCCCCCAAGAAACTACACTGCTCAGCTACCCAGTAGACAGGTTGAATGGGCTCCTGGGATCCAGATAAAGACTTGGACAGAATTGATGGTGGGCTCCATAGATAGGATGCTGTCAGCATGTGGGCTACCCTCTATGGCTGTGCTGAAGTCACTGCCAAGGGCAGGGAGCAAGCCACCAAAACTAAACAATGGCTGTCACCAAAACTGACCATAACGGCCTAACACTGCATCTTGAAATATAGGAAACTCTAAAATTTCAAGATCTAATTGTCTAATCTACTGCAAACTTGAAGATGCTAGAAATAAATGCCACTAGTTACAAAACCAGCTTGAAAGGAAACATAAGCCAATCCTTGCCCCTGCCCGTGTTAGGGAGAAAAATTATCCTATTGACTGCATATATCAAAGTATAAAACCATGGTAAATGTGACATGAGATGTTAATAGTGGCAGTCCAATATGGCTTGACTATGACAAATATTAAGTCCTAATAGAAGGTGGGGTATGGGATATGAGAACTCTGTACTACTTCACAAACATTTTAAATCTCAAACTACTCTGCAGTAAGTTGATTTTGGTTCCAAAAAGAACATTGGAAACGCTAAGAGGCTCAGTTGGGACCCACCCATATCCCTTGGGTCTTGCCCATCAGGTAAGACCTGATGCTCACCTGCCTGAAAGCTATCTACAAAGCCTTGGAGAATCCCTCTTAAAGCCTTGCCTAGGGCAGGCTGACTTTAAGGCCACCTTCAATAGTGCATTAGCTTCCTGATTCACACTAACTGCAGTTAATATCTAAATACTCCAGTGCTCCCGCCTCTAACTTCAGAATTTCCTCCCTGAGACTCGGCTTCAAGATCTCGGTGCTTAATAACTATCACAAGCAGTCGGCTGCCTTCCCCTTGTTGTGCCTTCTAGCTACTGCTGTCTCAAATCCACCTGCTTTCAAGTTCTTAACGTCTTTTGAGGAAACCCAAAGTAAAGATATCCCAAGCAAGCAATACTTGGACTTAAGGGAGATATAGAAGAATGTAAGGTACTTGACATCAAGTTGTCTGAAAGGTGTACCATAAGCTATACTTTGGAAATTTATATTCATTAAATAAAAGTTTAATAAAAAAAATGAAAAATAAACAGATGTACAAGTGCAAAAAAGTCTACCAAACTCCAATGACTCCTCTGAATCCCTCTATAACCATGGGGGAAATGAAGCCAGTCCCAGACCACTTTACAACTTCTAACTGCAAAGCTTTCTAGAGAACATCTTTCAATTCCTTTTTTGAAGCTGATAACCTTACTTATGAACAATACTTAAACTTGTTTTACAACAGTTACAAAATTGAGGATGGCACAAGAGAACTTCTAGCCTTATACTCGTGAATATAAATGCTAACATAATAAACCTGACCTCGTAACATGAAACACAAACCATAAGTGACAAAACTGGCCTCCTAGGAATGTTTAGTTCTTGGCTCAAAGCTGGCCATGGGGAAACGTTGTTCAATGAGGAAAGCCTTCTGTTTCTGCTTCTCCAGGCTCATGTCTTCCAGTGCACAATCCCTAGCATATTTACCCATGGGAGCTGGGCAAGGTGTTCAGATCCCACAGTGTTGGGCCTAGGACTTCTGGGTGCTCTAAGCCCCAGCATATGTATGCCCACCCAGTAGAACCTGGGCGAAGTCCTATCCATATACACACATCCTGGAGCCATAGCACTTGGTGTCAAGGCAGCGTGAGGAATGTGGCTATGGACATCAGATCCCAGTGTGACTGGCACCCTACTCTGAGGACTGAAAATAGATTCCATTTGGAAGTCTTCGTACACTTCGAAGTCATACTACCTGTGCAAACTGCGAAGTGCTTTCTAATCCTGAGAACTGGCTTTACTGACAAAAAACCAGAGAAGCTAGAGATTAACAAAGGTACCTATCTTGATTCTGTTTAGATGGAGTGTTCTAGCACAGTCAAACCTAGGGAAATTGGCAGCTATTTACGGACACGGGAGGAAATTTTTAACTGGCAACCGTTCCCTTCTCTGGGGAAGTAGCTTACGTAGCTGAAGATGTCAAACTCACTCAAAGGAAATGAATTTTATCACTCGCCTTATGCCTCAGTGAAGTCTTAAATTTGGCAGGTAGGCAAAGAAATAGAGCCACCTACCAATTACAAACTCCAGCATCCCACGCCCTGGTTAGCATTCATGAATTGCTCAATTTCTTTATCAACATGAAGAAACCACACATTGATGGCAGTTCTGCAGACTTCTGTGTAAGTGAACTACATGCTCCGTTCAGTGGCTTTTCGCCACTGATCTTGATTTATCTCTATGTTGCTATAGACCATTAACTTCTCACTACCAAACTAAAATGTATAAATCATGAGCCCATATACTTTCCTGTTGGCTTTTTTATGGGTACAGATACTTGATTTCTGAGTGGAGTTGCCCCAACACTGTATGGGCTTACATTATCTAGGGTATATGGAGTAGTAATGGGTTTGAATGTACTATGTATAAAGTAGCCTCAGCTATAGTCAAAGATGCCTGCTTGTCTTATACTGGAGAGTCAGTCCAGGATGAAGCAGATCTTACCAATCTGGCCTCTGGCGCTGGTGTTCTGATCGCTGGAGTCCCAAGATGGCACCAGGACATCATGAGATGAGATGGGGAGTATATTTTCTACAAGGCCTTCCTCTCACCTAATGGTCCAAGCATTCAATTAGGAGGGGTCTTACACCTTTGCCCAATACCCCCACATTTTCTATTTCTTGCTATTATCACAAGACCTCTGGAACTAAGCTTCTGCTTGCACTCAGGATGGCAGATACATAAGCCATAGAACACGTATCTTCATTGCAATAGCAAATCTAAGGCAAGATCTCCTGTTCTAGGAGGGCTCTGAACGGGAGTGTATACCATCTTGGCTAATCAAGGGCTAGAAACTCAATTCTCATACCATCACATCTGGCAATCCATCTATTGTCCATTGTAGGTGGTCTCTATTGTCTAATCCTCTAGAGATGGCTAAATCTACATTAACCTGGTAGGTTCTACTTTCTCCCTCTGCCCACTCCAGGTAACTTTCCTTAGTGAACTTGCTGTATTTCCCTTGTCAGCTTAGGTTTTCTGGTGAATAGATGCCAAATCTATACAATCTCCTGCCAATACTGTGCCATCTTGACTACCGCAGCGTTACGTCTTGACAATGGTGGTGAAACTTCTTGGGCTCCTGTACCTAAAACTGCTTGGGTTACTGTTCTACATATTCACGTGAATTTCAGAATGTTAACTTCTACAGAGAAGTCCTCCTATTTGGAATTGTTATTAATAGGGAAAACAGACATCTTAACTACCCAATTTAAACACTCTACAGGCTTCATTTCTCTTTACACTTGCAGTTCCAAAACCACACTTTCCTCACAGGACCTTGAAGTAGCTTCATATATGCTGTTGAAGGAAATACTGTTCTCTGTCCCAATAACATTCTAGTTGGGACAGACACATGTAAGTTTGACTCTAACATAGTGTACAACATGTGGGAGACACTTCAATGAAAGGTAACACAAGATGGCTTACAAGCCTGGCTTCTATTGTATGTTAGACTTTAGAGAAATTACAGAAGATTGTCTATAGGCAGTAACTTGGGAAAGGCAAACAAGGTGCAAGTAAGGGTTAGTGAGGCTTGTTGTAGCCCTGGAATAGACTGTTCTTGGTTTTTAAGATTAACTTACTTGAAGGGCAGAGCTGGAGGTGGGGTGGAATGCGAGGTCTTCATCTGCTAGTTCATTCCCTAGGTAGCCCAGTTCTGGCTGTTGTGGCCAGACTGAAGCTGAGCCAAGAGCTTCTTAGTCACCCACGTGGGTGCAGGGCCCAACTTCCACTTCTTAAGCACCCTGGCAGGGAGGCAGAACCTGCATCCTCATGGGATGCTGGCACTGCAGGCAGCAGCCTGATCTGTGCCATAGCACCAGCCCCATGGGATTCTCAAGGCTGAGTCTAGAGTTATCACTAATAGTCCAGCTGTTCTGCCTGGAAAAGAGGGGTAGGATAGGTGCCTTTCACTGTTCACCTATGCCCTGCATTTAAGCAACTAAGGCAAAATGCTCTTGCATCTGTTTTGAACAGACTGCCAATCCTTTGTATTCTGGGGAGGCATAGTCAGGTCTCCTGCAACACTGCAAGAGCAAAAAGCAGAAATAGTGATCAGATTGGCAACAGCCAGCACCTGCTAACATACCTAGGCTGAGAAAGGACACTCTGGGTCCAGAGCCCAGGAACTAGGAATGCCTGAGGGTAAACTAGTGGGAGCAGGCCCCAGGGGAGGGCTTACAGCCATTGTGAGCTGAGAAATACAGGGGGACTTCACAACATTCATGGAAAATGGGCAGTACCTTAATTCCCTTGCCTGTGAACTTCTCGACGCTAACTTAGCTTCCGATGCTCCCATGTCCCAGCTCCTGTCAGCTTGTGTTGCTTGCTGAACCTGGTCAAAAGATGCTTCCAGACAAGCTGCACTAGCATCTACCACAAAGCCAGCTGCCTAAGGCCACTGTTTGTCCGGAGTCCAGGCATATCTTAACTAGGTCCTGTGTGTCCGGGTCTCCAGGCAACAACCAGACTGTTGGCTGGGCTGCATTCTCACCTGGGGGGCTCGGTTGGAAGAATCTACTTCCAGGTGTCCATTTTTGCTAATAAAGCTCAATTCCTCACTTGGACTTAAAGCCTTGGTTGCTTGCCAGTGGCTGGCTGACAGCAGGGTTTTTGGAAGGCTCCCTACCCTCCTTGCCATGTGGGTTGCTCAGCTTCATTAAGATCATTGTCCTTGAAGGGTATGCCTTCAGAGCGTATGATCCTGTGCAGCGTAGTCCCCAAAATGGCATTCTATCACTGCTGGGCCAAGGTACTGCCTATCCTCTAAAGGAGGGCACTATGGAAGCTCATGAATATCAGGAGGCAGAGCCTGAGGACTGTCCTAGAAGCAGCCCCATCAAAGAAGGGGAGCCGAGAAAGTAGTTTGAAAGGAAAGAAGGGCATGGGCTGGTCTTTAAACCCTGCAACAGCACGGAATTTCCGGTACCAAACAAGCCAGGTAAAGCAGAACTGTAGCCTTATTCCCTTTCTGTATAAATTCCTTCCCCTGATCTACACTTCCCTTGTAGCCAACCTATTAAAATGTCTGAGTGTGCATGTATCTCAAAGTAATGTTACATACTTTGAATTTACATTAGTGATGTGCTATTGACCTTTCTTAGCACTCATGTTGGTGAAGGTTGTTAAACTCAGTAGCTCGATTTTTCTGCTAGGACTTTTCTCATCTGAGTACCTAGATTCTTCACAACTCGCACCAGATGAATTCTTGAGTCTGAATACTCTGGGCTGTACCCTTGAATGTGATTGCTAGGTCAAATGTTCCCTTGTGCTCTTCTGGATTTTGCTTATTTTAAGAATCAATTTTATAGTAAACTGATCATATGTTGAACTTTGTACCCTAACAGAGCATACATTTTCTAAGCAGCCATGGAAGACTAATAAAAATTGATTCTACACCAAGCCAGAGAATCCTAAATTTCAAAGCAGAAATTACATTGTTACAAGAGACCATAACCTATGCAGTTTCATAGAAAACAAATTCTCATACCCTTCCAATCTAAAATGCTCTGTCCCATAACTACTGGGTTAAGGAATAAATCGAATACCCAGAGGTAAACTCAAAACTTCAAATTTCCCTTTCTGAAAACACTTAAACATTAGTATACCTGATGGAGTTTGGCTAAACCTATAACTAAACATAACTGAAGAAACGAGAAAGGTGGAAATGCATTAAAGTAAACAAAGGGAGATGACCTGGCTAGGGATGAGTGAGAAGACTTGGACCTGCTTTTTCCCTCTTGCTCATGGAGAATACATCTGAATAAATGAGCAGGACTTGGATCAGCAGACAGGGCTGTTTCTTCAAAGCTAAGTGATAGTAAATGATGCTCCTCTACATTTGAAGATGACCATCTGTGGGCTAAAGCAAGCCTTCGCAGAGGTTTAACTACATAAGCATCTGGTAAGTGCTCGTTTTGACTTAATGAGCAGTGGATCTGAGCACAGAGGACAAGAGGCCTGTGCTACTGAGTCTGGTACCAGGTCCCTCCTCACCTTGCCTCTGCTGTCCAGAAGTGACTTCTGTACCCCTTAACAAGAGTTGGAGGGAGCAAGGTAACCATCGATGGTTCTGTGTCGCTAGTCGCCCAAGGCTCTCGTAAGCTAGAGTGAGCCCTAGCTTCAGTCAAGCACTCCTTGGTATCATTCTAAGCGTGACTCTAGCATCCTTTGTGAACTTCCCTCTAACAGAAGCTAAGAATGTCTTGTACATGCTCAGTTGACCATCTCCGTTTGAACCCTAGGCATAGCTGCAAACGCCTCTCTTCCACTAACACTTTAATTTACCAGGACGAAAATTGGAAAACAAATGCTACTTCTATTGTTAACCAAACCAAACGTTTTCGGTGACTATCATTTTCCTAAGCCTGTGGAAGATTGTCAAATTCTAGAAGCTTCCTTTTTGCTGACAACTTGCTAATCCATGATAGAAGTTACAAATGCTGTTTTTGCTTTAACATGTTAATGCAGTGAGTTATTCTGCTTCTTCCCCCTTCCCACTTCTGTTGGTCCTACTGCATTTGAAATCCTGTCTTGGTCATATACTTCAATATGCTAGACATAGAAAACTGTCTAGTCTTAGGCTGCTTATATAACCTCTATTGCTCTTCATAAAATGGCAACTTTGACTTGTCACTTTATACAGCACAGCTTTTATCATCCAGGAGATCTCCATGTGCTGGTTTACTCCTCAAATGCCAGTAAAAGCCAGGACTAGGCCACACTGAAGCCAGGAGCCCAAAATTCCAAGTTTCCCATGTAGGTAGCAGGGACCCAACTATGTAAGCCATCACTTGCTGCTTCTGGCTGTGCATTAGATAAACCCTGGAGTAAGAACTTAAATCCAGACACCCTAGTATGAGATGCAGACTGCCTAACTGCTGACCCAAACGCCTACCACAGCGAAGTTTACTTAGTGTACTCTTGCAAAAGCTGAGAAGTCTAGGATCCAGTGGCCATACCTGAAGGTATCCTGTTGTAACGTGGCGGACAAGTGCAAGAGCAAGCAAGCATGTGGAAGAAGATGCGAGAGGAGGCCTCTTCACTGTATGCTCTCATAACTGCTCACTTCTGCAAAAACTGCATTAGTCCTTCATTGACCACCTCCTGACATGGCTACCTGGCAAGTTTTCAGAGGGAGCCAACTACATTGTAAGCCATAGTGCTGCACCTACACCTGTTGAAACATCCATTCCTCTCCCTACCTCATTCTGCTGGGGCAGCTGTGTCACTCCAGATTTTATACATGTCTGGGTCTGTCCTAGGTTCTTAATTCTGTCCTATCCACTACTGTCTTTTTAAGAGATTCTTATGCATTTGAAGGTCAGAAAGGTAGAAACAGATCTTGCATCCATTAACTTTCTCCCTAAGTGGCAGCAACAGCTGGAGCTCAGCCGATCTGAAGTCGGGAGCTTCTTCCAGGTCTCACACATGGGTGTAGGGGGCCAAGCACTTGGGCCATCTTGGGCATGTTAGCAGGGAGCTAAATCAGAAGAGTAGCTGGGACTTAAACAGGTGCCCATATGAGATCCTGACACTGCAGGCCAGGACCTTAACCCACTGTGCCACAGTGCCAGCCCGACAATGTGTCTTAATCTGGCAAACCACATCTATCTCACTTCTTTGTGTTAGCTATTCTCTTTGCTTTTCTGAATAGACCTTAAACCTAACTTGCTACCTTACACAAACCCTAAAATGGGATGTGTTGAGTCTATAGGACTAAGTACTCGGGAGACCTGCTTGTTATAGGTCCTAGGACCTATGTCTGCCACTGTAGAAAGTTATCAGCATTCCTACCTTCCCCTTCCAAACATTCCTAGAGCTTTGTTCACATCCTAATTTACTTCCAGAAAGTTTTTGATCTCTCTTGACTTCTATGACCCATTGTTCATTCAGGAGCATGTTCAGTCTCCATGTGTTTGCACGTGCTCTAGGGATTCCCGAGTTGCTAATCTCCAACTTCATTCCACTGCAGTCTGAGAAGCTGCATGGTATGGCTCTAATTCTTTTGAATTTGAGACTTGCTTTATGGCCTAGTATGTGGTCAACCCTGGAGTAGGTCCCATATACTGCTGAGAAGAATGTAAGTCCTTTAGGTGTAGGATGAAAAGTTCTGTAGATATGTTAGATCCATTTGGGCTAAAGTGTCGTTTAAATCTGTCTCCTTGTTGATCTGTATCTCAGAGTGGAGTATTGAAGTCCCCCAGTACTATTGTATTGGGGTCTAAGTCTCCCTTTAAGGCCCTTAACACATCTTTTAAATAAACTGGTACCCTGTAATTAGGTGCATATACATTGATAATTGTTATATCTTCCTGTTGACTTGATCCCTTAATCATTATATAGTGCCCCTCTTTGTCAACAGTTTTTGTGTTAAAAGTCTGTCCGATATTAAGATGGCTACGCCCGCTCTTTTTTCATTTCTGTTGGCATGGTATATCTTTTTCCAGCCTTTCACTTTCAGTCTGCATCTTTGTTGGAAAGATGTGCTTATTGTAAGCAGCATATAGATGGGTTTTGTTCCTTAACCCAATCAGTCTGTCTTAACTGGACAGTTCAGGCCATTAATGTTCAACGTGACTATTGATAAGTGGTAACTTTGCCCTGCCATTTCCCAAAGATATTTCTAATACATGCTTTGAACTTCCTGTGATCTTTTACTTGGAGGTTTTCTTCCTTTACCTTCTTATTGATGGCCGTGTTTCTGTTTCTGTGTGTAGCACATCTTTAAGCATCTTTTGCAGGGCTGGACGAGTAGTGACAAATTCTTTCAATTTCTGTTTGCAATGAAAGGTCTTTATTTCACCTTAATTCACAAATGAGAGCTTTGCAGGATAAAATATTCTGGGCTGGCAGTTTTTCTCCTAGTACCTGGGCTATGTCTTGCCATTCCCTCCTAGCCTGTAGGGTTTCTGAAGAGAAGTCTGCTGTGAGTCTAACTGGAGATCTCTGAGTAATCTGACGTTTCTCTTGCACATTTTAGAATCTCCTTCACCGAGTTTGATTACAACGTGTCATGGTGAGGATCTCTTTTGGTCATGTTTATTAGGGGCTCTATGAGCTTCCTGTACTTGGATGTCTCTGTCCTTCTCCAAACCCGGGAAGTTTTCTTCTAGTGTCTTTCCAAAAAGGCCTTCTAATCCTTTCTCTCTCCATGCCTTTAGGAACTCCTAAACCCGAATATTGGGTTTAGTAGTATCCTGTAGATTCCCAGCAATGTTTTAGACTTCTAACTTCCTCTTTTCTTTGGTTTGACTGTAAACTTTCCTGTGCTCTAAGTCTGATTCTTTTTTCACTGTTTTTAAAAGGCTCTCTAATGTGTCAATTGAGCAAAAACCAATTCCCATGCATCCCTCTGCACTACCTATCTACTCTGCCTTTTCTGAGACTGTAGTGATAAGTCTTGACTACTCCACAGCCGAGTCTATCCTGAGATTCTCCCTCACTTCTCCTTTCACTCTAGATCTCTACTGAGCTATCCTCAATTCTGACTCAGCTTTTATACAGTTTTCTGATGAGATACTTGAACTTCTCTAGCTCTTCTACTTGAAGATACAACTTGCTAGAATGAGTTCCTGTGCTTCTGAACTTCTTGGGACCTCTGGCAGATGTGTATGTTTAGTGGGTGTGTGTTTAGACTCGAAAGGCAGAGGTGGAGAGATTCCACTTGTTCACCCCCCAGATGGCTATACCAGCCAGAGCTGTGCCAATCTGAAGCTAGGAGTCTATTCCAGGTCTCCCATGTAGGTTCAGGGACCCAAGGACTTGGACCATCTCCTTTTCCAGGTGCATTAGGCAGGGAGCTGGATAGGAAGTGAAGCAGCTGGGACTTGAACAGGCACATAGGATGCCAGCACTGCAGGCAGCTGTCTTACCTGCTGTGCCTACAGTGCCAGCGCTGCAAATGTAGGCTTGAAAGCTTTTTGTACCAAATCATTCTAACTGGGTTTTCCGCAAGCCTTTAAAAGTAACTTTATGTAGTCCTCACTTCCCTGAATATGCTCATCTACTCATACATGTTGTCTATTTCTTGTCTATCAACTTTAGCGTTAACATTGTACATAACTGTACAAAGGAATCTCATCTGATCACTCATAGCTAACACCCAAATTAAAACATGACTAGTATCCTGGAGTCCTTAATACCTTTTGAGATTGAGCTATGAAAGTCAACTGGGAGGAATAAGAATTTTTCCATCTGCTGGTTCACTCCCCAAATGGCTACAATGCCCAGGGCTTGGCCAAGCCAAGGCCAAGAGCTGCTTCCAGGTCTTCCCACATGGGTACTAGGGCCCAAGGACTCGGGTCATCCTCCCCTACTTTCCCAGGCACAGTAGCAGGGAGCTGGATCAGAAGTAGAACAGCTGGAAGTCAAACAGGTGTCCATATGGGATGACAGCACTGCAGGTAGAAGTTTAACCTACACCACAGCACTGACCCCTCCCACATATTAACATATGAAATGAGTATATTCTCATACATGGTATGCCTGAACTATCACTACATAACGCTATGCCATCCACACATACCAAACATAAATACCATAGAAACGCCTGAGTAAAATAGGCTAGACCCAATGTTAAATATCAGGGCTTCATTCTCAATGCCTGAGTAACAGTCCATTGTATTATATAGTATAATTAGTCTTCAGTTCACATCTAGATTGATTCTATATACTAATCATTGGGAGTTGAACTGTTATGGGAGTATAGGTAACTCTTAAGTTGACTTGGCTTCAAATATTTCAAGAGTGGGATATGTGTTCAACTACTTTCCTTTAAACTGAAAGGCAGATGAACTGACATGCCCACAACAGCTGAGGCTAGAGGGCTAGACAGAAGCCAGGAAACCTATCTAGGCTTCTCATGAGTAGCAGGGACTCAAGTACTTAAGTCCTCATCTACCTCCTAAGGTGCACATTAGTGGGAAGCTGGATTAGAAGTAGAGATGCCAGGACTTGAACCAGATGCTGGCCTTGGATGCAGGCACCCAAGCAGTATCCTTAAGTGCTCTACCAAGTGCTCTCCCCTCCATTAGATCTCACTTAACCATACCTATGCTAAAGTCGTTCCCTCATGGTCCAGCACCTGAGGCATCCCTGGGTTGATTATACTGATGTTTGCAAGCAGAATTTTCTTAATTCTTAAACACCAGCCACTAAATAGTAGACTGAGATGTACTTGATGGTAAGCTGGCTACTAGGGTATGAGGAGGGGATGGGATGGCATGTCCTAGTTAGGTATGGAGTTTGGGGTTTTGTTGGTGCTGTTATACTTGTTGCTGTTTGCCTTGTGCTCATGGTGCCAGAAGGTCCTCTCCGCCCTCAACTGTCCCTCCACACTCTTGCCCTGCCCCTGGAAGTAGCCTGCAGTACTTATTACCAGTACAGGGCTCCTGGTAGGGGTAAGTGTGCCATCAGTTCTCCCCGTCTGACCTTGGTCTTGAGCTCACCCAGTGTGCAGTGCCCATGGAGGTGGCTTCTCGGTGCCTCTGTCCCATCCTCTTGGCAGCCGTTCTCTGGTCTTGGCACAGAAGCACATCCTACCACTCCCCCAGCAGCAGCCGAACGCTGTTGGTGTAGGAATGGGGTGTGGTAAGGCTCCTATTCCCCCAGAAGTTTGAGGATCTGATCCTTGTCTCGGGCAATGGGGGGGAGGCTGCCTTTTCTCTACAATGGCAGGTGGGTTTTGCTGCTTTGAGCATGTCCAACCCCCTCTTTGTGGCTTAAAGCTGCCGTTTGCTGGAAGAGTCCAGGGAATGAAACACTGTGTTGGAGGCAGGGTCTCTATTTAGCACGACCAGTGGCAGCCTTTGGCACAGATTAAGGATGAACTGTTTCCAGCCTTCAGTTTTTCAACCCTGAGCCAATGCTTGGTCTCTAAGAACTTTTTTTCTTGTCAATTTGCACCTGGGGCCAGCAGCAATGATGGCTCAAGTGGTTGGGTCCCTGCCACCCACATGTGAGACCTAGATTGAGTTCTCAGTCTCGGGCTATCCCAGCCTATGGCAGGCATGTGGGGAACTAATTGTTTTACTTGAACAGAAACCAATCTCTAAAAGCTGGATGTTTTCCCTGACTTGATCTGTGCTGTTTTGCCAGAGGTAGAGCCGTGACCTCTCCTGCCTCCGCAGAGTGATTGGCATTCTTTAATACCCTTGACTGTCTTGCAAAGTCAGTGCTCCTGAAAGCTGGAACTCGATAGGTCATGTGGCTTTTCTCTTGAGTGTTTTCTGTAAGACTTCTACCTTCTAAAAGCAGTACCTCATCCCAAAATGTCTTCTAATGTAGAATCCATAGGTTGAAACTAAGTGGACAAGTGAGACTTCTGGTTTCCAAATAGTAACTTTAAAAATAACCGACTTCTAGTCCACAGAACCGCAGCTCACTAGGGATAATTTACCTTTTCACACTTTTTTCCTTTATTTGATCTCCTACAAAAATAGTTCATATGCCTAAAGTGTATCCTGTTTTTTCTGGGTGTCATGTTCTATAGATAAGCCCAATATCCTTTTCTACCTCATTAGGTACTTGGGAAAGCATACTAACGTCTCAGTACAAAGGTTCTTGATCTATAAGCACTCATGAGTGGTTTATCACTTTTGAAGTAACCATCAAGTGTGTTTTTGCCTTGACCTATCTATGCTAGCTCTCTGCTTTTATCAACTTGTATACTTGACCCCCCCAACCCCCGCCCCCGAAGTCTTCAATAGTCTCATGTTCTGAGGTATCTTACAACTAGATCCTTGAGGGCTGACTGTTAACTTGAAATACTTTTTCCCGATGTTCATGCTGGTACCTAGACTTGCTAATCCTGGCTTGTTCGTTCTTCTCCTGAATGGTTTTTGTCCCACCTATTGATGAGGTTGAATGTTTCAATGATATCTGACTGTATATGGTAAGTTTCAGCTCTAATAGCTAATAGCGATCAGTAGCTTAACTCTTGACAACAGCACTTGGAGTTCTTAATCTCTTGAGGCTATACATTGTCAAGATTCCATTCTTGGCTAGTGGAGGCCCCTCTGAGTAACTGGGATTCCCAAATTAGAATATCTGACCATCTGGTATATAGCAACAAGACCACATCACAGGTGTCAGTAGTATAAATTCCTGGCATATGGTCTTTGCATTAGAGTGGGTATTGGTCACCTGAGGAACTGAACACATACAAGTTATTCTTGCCTCATTGGGCCTGGGCCTCTGCCTTGCTGTCACTCCAGGCAATTTTGGGAACTTCTGTTACAGCATCATGCCTGAAACCCTTACCTGTGGTGAGTGGGGATGACATCAGGTCAAAGAGATACCATTTCACTAGCAGCATTAGTATCAGCATTAGAAAGTTAACTGCTAGAGTAACACTGAGGAATGGAAGCTGTTTATCTGCCTATGCAAACTATAACATTCTGTGGAAGGTCTCTTCCCTGATACTGAAACACAATTTACAAGTCTGGCCAAGGAAAATGGCTGGAAGGAAGTAGAATGTAAAATGCTCATACCTGGAGATTCCTACATTCAAGTCGGGTCCTAATGAGGAAGGCATAGGAAGCTAGCACTGGGTACCTGGCTACATACACTCCAGATCCCCCACTAGTTCCCAGAATCCACTGGGGCCCTTCTCTTTAAGGATAAGAAGATTCACCAAGACCTGGGTATTAGACTGTTCCCCCTGCCCTACAGCTTCCAGGACCATTAGTGTGAAGTCAGCAGGAGAGAACTAGAACAGCCCCTGCCTACTACAGGAGGGAAGAGGCCATTCACCGAGGGCTCTAGGGGGACCTGTCTACTGCCACTAGAATAAATAGCCTGGGTGAAACTCAAGTCTTGGAGCAGGGAGGGCAGTATGTAAGACTGGATAATGGAGAGTTTGATGTAGGACACTTGGGACTAACCAATGTCCTAGGACATGTGGAGCTAGGATGCTGCGTCCATAGTCATGGGAAACTTGGCAGGGAATGATGGCCCAAATGCTCAAACTTCCTGCACATCAAGGTTGTAAGATCTGAAACTTAACCTTTTTTAACCTGTTGTGAACTAGAATCTACGGAGGGTAGGACCCAAGCATCAGTACTTCCTAGAACTCCATGTGATTCTAGTGTATGGTTGAGTTTTAGATAGACCGGTGTGTCTAGTGAATGCGGAAGAGACCACCATTACCATGCTGGACTCCAGGAGAGCTTTGTTACAAATGACCTGTGAAATCGGGCTGCCCCAGGGGTTAGTGCTTTCCTTTTGCTTTAGGGAAAGGATAATGGAGGTGCTAGCCTCACTGGAGAGCTGATGGTGGCTGTCCTCTATAGGCCAGGCTTGTCGACAGGAAAGCCAAAGGAACTAGGCTTCTGGGAATGATAGTTCAGAAACAGATCCAGGCAACAGTGACAGAGCCAAGGTATTAAGAGCTGCAAAGCCAGAATGGCAATTGGAAGTTCTAATCCCTAGGGCTATTACAGCACCATAAGTCTAGTAATGGGAGAGATGGGTACTACTTGATCTATGCAACAAGACTGGGTGAGAATGCCCAAACAGAAGCTATCCCTTGCTAAATGCTCAAACCTGAGCAAACACCAGCAAACTGAAGGACCCCAGAATACCATAACAGGTACATTCTATAGTTTTCCACATCCTTCCCCCTAGAGAAACCTCTAGACACCCGAGAAACTGGAGGAAAAGATACTCCAATATCAGGAGCTGTTGTGTTGCTGATGTGAAGGGCCCAAAATGATCTCATGATGTTCCAATCTGAGCAGGAGTATGTGCAGTTAAAGTCCTCTCCTAAGGAGGCCTTGGAATTGACCCAGTGAGTCTCCAGATCTGCTTTGTGGGCACGTCGTATAAGCTAAATGCTTGGATGGGTTGGACAAACTTGGCAGTCGGCCAAGCCTTCACTTAGATGGGGAATGAAATTCATAAGGTAATGAAAGGCCAAAGGGAAACCTGTGGAACTGCCACCTGTGCAAGATAGTAAGCCAGAGTGGACACTGTATCTGGATGCAATGCTAGATTGTTCTCCTTGAGGTTGTAAAGAATGCATGAGTCAGGGTCCCTGTCAATCGTATTAACTACTCAGCTTGTCTCCATGGTATCTGCAAAGGTTGGACTTCAGGCAAATGATCAAAGGCAACAAAGGACCATAGAAACAATTACTGCATAGACCGGACGCTGCTGGCCTGGCAGCCATGACTTTGGCCTCTTGCCCCAAGTTGTTGCATTGGGTTTTATGCCTTGGAGGCCTGGCTTTGAGAAATGCCCTTGTAGTTTGAATCAATAGCCATCACTTGATAGGACCAAGTAGAATACAAAAGATCTTATCACCAGGGGTGGAAATAGGAATGGCCACTCATCCCTTAAAGAGACCAACTTGGGAAGCTTGTTTCCTGATCTCAGCCATAGATCACCTGGATTTTGGCAAGGAAAAAGCAAAGTGTTCTTGCCAAGGGGAGCACGATATACCTAACACAGGAGATGATCTTGGACAGAAACAAATGACCACATAATGGACTGACGCCAAGGACCTAGAGTTAGTGCTACGTAATAGGCAATGGCTTGTCTCACATTCACTAGATACTGCCTGGTATCCTGATCAGTAACAAGCAGGAGTTTCAATAACAATGACTTGACAAGGGCTCAGTAACCAAGGTCTGATTCCTTAGGGATGTCTGTCCTTCCTACACCAGGAGTAACAGACCAGGCAACAATTCCTAACCATCAGAGGCAATATGGATATAACAAAACCCTGCTGTAATCCATAGTGCTACTATAAAATTCAGACTAGTAAAACTGAAAAGTACTTCATTACACATCTGGGACCTGGGAAGTCCAAGATCAAGGTCCTGGCATCTGATGAAGGGCCTGATTGCTGGAGGCATCTCAAGGGTAAGAGGGTGAGAGCAAGTTCAAAGGTCAAACTGATAGCCTAAAGCCCTTTGATAATTTGGCACTGTCTTCCTGATGAAGCCCTCATGACTTATTTGCCTCCCAATAGGCTCTGCCTCCCAACAGTGCTAAACTGGGGAGTAAGTTTGCACAACTTGGTGTAACAACTTCTAGGGGACCTATTCAAACGATGGCAAGTAGAAGCCTTGATTCCCCTGGACCACTAGATTACAAGTTGTCTTTGGTAGAAAGTGTAGGTCAAACAATACTGTGGCCACCCATCTAACCAAAATGAGGGATGACAAAGATTGAACTCGGCTGCCCCAGTGGAGAGTCGCTATCCTGACTCAAATGTTCTTGAGCTAATACTGGATAACTTCCCTTAGAGTTCCACCGGTACCTCCAGAAATACATGTAGTGCCCGTTCATCAAGTCCTTCCCTGGAGGAATCTAGTCACTTACCTGAACTGTGCTGTGGAGAGCAAAGTCCTTTGATTCCAAGAATTTGATTACAGGGTCAGATTCACTGTTGTGAAAGACAATCTTCCTGCTTAGAATAAGGGTATGTATCTCCGTCATTGCCCGAGTCTCAGTCCAATGAGTCTCCAGATCCACTCTGGACATTGGCCTTAGTCTCTGAATATCTGAAATGGTTGGGTCTACTTAACAAGGTCCTTGCTTTTCTTAACTTCCATCCACCCCTTCCCCAAATCCATTCTGCAGACTGAGTTAGAATGGTTGCAAAGGCCAAAGGGAAATACCATTAAATGGTCTTCAGGCCAAGACAGTGAATCAGTATACCATACTGAGTAGAAGGGTAAAGATTAATGTTCCTCTAGTCATAAAAGATGAATAGTGGTCCCTAATCATCCAGTTCCCACTCAACTTACCTGTATGGCCATGTAAGTCAAACGGGATCATTGCAGGTGGAATGGAACACCTGACAAATCAGGATTACTACAATCAACTAAGCAGCTCGGAGGTTGCACAAAATTGACAGCTGGTGTCAAAGACCCCAAAACCAGTCAACTTGTATAACCAGCAGTCATTAGATGCAAATAGGTAGATCACGAGCACTCCCAAGGGGTGCAAGGAATGACTATTCTCCACCTTCCATAGGGACCAAGCTAGAACTTGTGCTTTCCTTTTCTTCAACATGCTAATGGACTAGAGGTGCTACTTAGAAATTCTAACATGGAATGTGCAAAAGTCCTAAATAGTTATGGATGCTATTGGGTCACTTTGGATCAACGGGCAAAGAAATTGTGACAGGATAGCTGCTAGATGGACACAGGCATGGTCTCGCCTGAGATTTGCCACCTATTTCTTGATGTTCCCATGGTTGACAACAAAAGTCAAGTAACAATGACCCGACAGCCTTTTAGTAGCCTGGGACTTGGATTCTTTAGCAATGAATGCTTCAGATACTCTTGTAAGCAACCTAGACAACAAAGTTTAAGGTGAGCCATTTCTAGTACAGGCAGTAGATTAGTGTCAACAGTGTCATGGCAAAGTTGGGTCCTCATGAAAGAGTAATCCATGTGACTTGGAGAATAAGATCTAGTGTGGGGATATACCTGTGAAAGGAACAGGAAGGAAACATGTTAGACAGGTGAATGAAAACATTGATTCAGGTCAGATGAAAGCATCATCCAACTTGATGGGACAACATTTCATAGCTATACTGGTGTCCCACATCAGGACAAAAAGGTTGGCCTGTGTCTTATCAGTTACAGGCATGGGCTGGCTAAGACACCTAGGGCCTGGTACTGTTTAAATGCAGACCCTGAAGGATCTGAAGATTTCGGGCTGGGTTACACGTGCAGACAACTGAGTCAGTTGGCATTGACCATGAATAAGAAAATGGGCTTACCCACAAGACTATATTCTAAGGGAGAAGCAGATCACAGCAGCATCCTTGTTCATACACCTGTGTTTCAAGCATCTGCCTTCCTATCTGCACATGTTGCCTGCTCTCTCCCAAGCTACCAAGGCTGTCTGGTTATACTGTCCTTTCTTTGTCTTGAATTAGGCCACCTACTGGCTCCCTAATTTCTCCATTCCATTCAAGATGAACTAGGAATCTCCTGTCTCACCTGGTAGTAATAGTCCTATTCTTGCCACAGCATGCATACAATCCTGGACACAGTATTAGAATTCTGGGACTTGTCTGCATTGGGCCACTTCAATGGGAGTAAGAAGAACTGGACTGTGGCTTGGGTGACTTACATGGAGACTAGAGACTGGTTCCTTCTAGAGACACTCAAGGTTGAGGGAGAGCCAATAACTAGGCCCTGATGTTCAGAAAGCCTGTAACCCCTGGAAATGTAAGCACAGTGAACAACCCAGATGAACGTTACAAAGTAACATTGATCAGAATCTTAGTACAACAAGATAAATGATGGTTTTAGAGTAGCCCAATTCCTTTATCCCAGAAAAAGCAACCAAACCATAGCTTCTAAGCAGGTTCACAGCTATTCCAGGTTCAGAAATGTGCTTCCCTGGACTTGCCCGCTTTGAGTACTGGCTCGGGTGGCTGACACTAGTTTGTACTCGGCCTACAACTTGAGAAAGATTTTCAACAGATGCCACACACCAAGGCAATGGCAGGGTGTGTATTTGAGTCTTAATTACAACTGGACCCTACAGCATGCCATCTGGGCATGTAGTATTAGAGAATGTTTTTAAAAATGAACCTTGACTACACTATGGAGAAAGATTGATAAGCAAATAGATCCCTTCCTCAGGGATTGATGGGAAGAGGACGTCTTTGCTCTCTGAAGGCTTCTGGGTAGATGGATCAACTTGTCTAGAAACTACCAAGGGATACCTTTTTACCTTTCATACTTGCCATCCCTTCTCCCTACCTCCTCACTTGTTTTTGACATTGTTCTACTTTACCACAACATCGGCAAATAACTTGCCTCAGGGTCTATGTCCTAGGATAACTTGCCCAAATATCCTTGCCAAAATATGGATTGAAACTTGCCGAGTGTTTGCATACACCTGTCGGCTTACAGGGCATGCAAGGGCAGGCAAACATGAGGACATGGAAATTCTGCAGTACCTAGACCCTGGGGCCATCCACAGACATGGCCTTATTCAAAGGAAATGTAACTAATTTGGATTTGCACTCAGATTCAAAACTAAAGGTTTAAAGGCTATCGGTTAACACTGTTTACGTTCACAAGTACTTAAAATTGTCATTGTTACTTAGCCTGCTAAGTTTTATGAGCCAAAGATGACTGAACAAAATAGGGCAGCATTTGGGGTTTTAATTGTACCTGTTAGGATTGAAATAAGGCTCCAGTAGCTTGAAGCAATATACAGGATTAGTGGCTAAGAACATCTAGAATTGAGTGGTTGAATACTAGAGTCTCGCGTGGGTCCAACGCCCTCAGATAGTTGACTCAGATGGTGGTACCCCTTTTAAAAGCAAGATGAAGGAAAGTTCCGTTTCACTGGAGTAGAGATCCCCCTGGGTCACAGAGAAGGACATTGACAATTAGAGGCGGTACTGAAGTCTGAGAAATGGTGCCTACAGGTAAGGAGGTTAGTGACAGATCACACCACGTCTTCATGTCAGACCCTGCTTTGAGATTGCAAGCAGAGGCTGATGGCAGATAGTCCACTGGGAACACATACCAAGGGTGGGAAGTAGCCAGAAACAAAGGGAAATCAATACCAGGATGTCTTGAGTTAGGCATCAACACAGGTAACTAATTGTTCTATCTCAAGGGAATTCTAGGAAAGGCTTTGGAACTATCCAATGGGGGTATTTATGCAGTGTAATGTGAAGCAATGTTTGATCACTACTTCTTGATCGCACGTTGCCAAGTTAGACTTACCAGGCTTCAGTTGTATGTACACTGAGCAGGTTTTCAGTCGGCTCTGCCAATGTCAGAATCTCCAGGACAGAATGCCAGGTGTAACAATGACGACTTGCTCCTGGGTGAAACTGGTCCCTTGGCAATAGCTCAAAGGAAAGGTGAGGCCAAAGGACTCGATTAATGCTCGAGTGTTTCCAGTCTCTACAGAGTGTACCATAGTCTTCAAAGAGTGCAAGTCCATGCCGTTTTCACATGAAGTTCTTGCATGAAAGAACTTGTTGAACCCCACTTAGCACTACAGTATTTTCTTGAAGTACCCTTATGTAGTTCAGCCTCCCGGGGAACGCAAACTTTGAGGACTGTAAAAAGCCAAACAGAACAGCTTAAGCGTCAATGGTAAAAGAACATGCAAGTTCTAGGAGCTAGAAAACTAAGCACTAAAACTAAGAGTTGTGACCAATGAGTCTGAAAGGTATTAACTTAAAATATGGCTCTTGGGCCTATAAATGAAAACCAACATACCAGTCAGACCATGACCTGGGTGGACATTGTGCATGTACATATTGGTAAACATATGCTAATATAGTACCTGGTAGACATTCTCGGCCATAAAATGTAAATACCTTCATAAGGGATACACCTTCATTAAAACAGTGACATGAAAGTATTTCCTGGGTTACTATATCACCACTGAACACTCTTGAATAGCTACCTCAAATCTGGTTTGGTTTCCTAGCTTTCAAAGGTTGTCATAGAGGAGAAATCTTATCAAAGATGGGTAGCTCTTGATAAAAACTAATATCAGCTGTCACTAAATTGACTGGCTATTCCAGCCATCAACTACATAAAATTCTTTGAGACGCCATTGGAAGTTTCCTGTCATTCCTTTGCCATCTAATTAAGATGATATTTCTAAGTTTTAACTAGTCTAGACACTTGAGAGTTCCATTAACAACAGCTTTTAGCACGATGTACATTCTTCAACTTGGCAATTGTGAATGATGCAATAGAGGAACTACACCTGACATCTGTAGATACCAGTGCAACTACTATGAACAGTATCTCCCAGGAAGGGTTCACTTAATGTTAGATGGCTTACAAAAGCAATGTTAATAATGCATCATTTTAGAAATAATCTGGCAGATGTCAAAATCTAAAACATGTTCATACTTTCATCCAACTATATAGCAGCCTCCAACTCCATATAATTTGTTTTTAAACTTCATTTCTTCAAGTCTTCAGTATTTTCTGAATATCTACCAACAGTATCTGGTAAAATACATCCTATTCTATTTCCAGTATATTCTAGCAATTTCTGTCATGGGAAGAGCCACATGTTTCTGTTAAATAGCCTTTTATCTTCCAATGCTTATTGCTGAGTTTAGTGGAATCTCGTGGAGCATTGGAATAAGATGTACACAATTCAAAATAACAGTGCATCCTATAGAATGGGCAAAAGTTGGAAGCATTTCCACTGAGATCTGGTAGCAGACAGGGATGCCCACTCTCACCACTGCTATTCAATATAGTTCTGGAAGTTCTAGCCAGAACCATCAGGAAAGAAAAATTACAGGGATACAAATTGGGAAAGAACTCAAACTATCCCTCTTTGCAGATATAGGGTTCTTTGGATCCCCTAAGTAAAGAATCATGAGTTCCAATAGTCTGAGTTTGGCAAAGTAGAAGGATATAAAACTGATGCACAAAAATCAATAGCCTTTGTATATACAGGCAATGCCATGGCTGAGAACTAAGATCAATCCCATTCACAATAGCCACAAAAACAAATACCTTGGAATAAACTTAACCAAGGACATTAAAGATAATTACAAAATCTTAAATGATGCCAAAAAATGGAAAAATCTTCCATGCTCATGGATTGAAATAGTCCATATCAAAATGTCCATTCTCCCAAAAGCAATTTAGATTCAATGCGATACCAAGCAAAATACTAAAGACATTCTTCTCAGATCTGGAAAAAATGATGCTGAAATTCATATGGAGGCACAGGAGACCTTGAATAGCTAAAGCAATCTTGGACAACAAAAAGCCAGAGGCATCACAATACCAGATTTCAGGACATACTACAGGGCAGTGGTAATCAAACAGAATGGTACTGGTACAGAAACACCAGAAATCAATCCAAACATCTACAGCCAGCTTATATTTGATCAAGGATCCAAAACCAATCCCTGGAGCAAGGACAGTCTATTCAATAAATGGTGTCGGGAGAACTAGACTTTCATGTGCAGAAGCATGAAGCAAGACCCCTACCTTTCGCCTTACACAAAAAATCCACTCAACATGGATTAAAGATCTACAACCCAACATCATCAAATTATTAGAACACTGGAGAAACCCTGCAAGATATAGGTACCAGCAAAGACTTCTTGGAAAAGGCCCCACAAGCACAGGCAGTCAGCCAAAATTAACAATTGGGATTGCATCAAAGTGAGAAGCTTCTGTACTGCAAAAGAAACAGGAAAGTGAAGAGGCAACCGATAGAATGGGAAAAATTAGTTGCAAATTATGCAACAGAAAGGGTTAATAACCAGAATCTACAAAGAGATCAAACTCCAAACAACCCACTTAAGAGATGGGCCAAGGACCTCAATACATTTTTCAAAAGGAAATCCAAATGGCCAACAGGCACATGAAAAAATGTTCAGGATCACTAGCCATCAGGGAAATAATCAAAAACCACAATGAGTCCTTTCTCCTTTCCTCCGCCATCGTGGTGGGTGTCCCTGATTCTCCCGCGCCATGTCTTCTCACAAGACCTTCAGAATAAAGAGGTTCCTGGCCAAAAAGCAAAAGCAAAACCGCCCCATTCCGCAATGGATTCGGATGAAAACTGGTAATAAAATCGGGTATAACTCCAAGAGGAGACATTGGAGAAGAACCAAGCTGGGTCTATAAGGAATTGCACTTGAATGGTGCGCACATTTCTTCTGTCTCAATGTCACTATTACCACATCAAGCTGAAGATGTCACCATCTGGACAGCTGGACACGTTTGATTAGGGCTGTGACCAGTGGGCTGGTTCAGTAATAAATGTGAGACCTCTAAAAAAAAAAAAAAACCACAATGAGGTTTCACTTCACTCTGGTTAGAAAGGCTCACATTCAGAAGTCTACCAACAGATGCTGGCGAGGATGTGGGGGAAAAGGGACACTAGACCACTGTCGGTGGGAATGCAAACTGGTAAAGCCACTATGGAAGTTAGTCTGGAGATTCCTCGAAGCCTGAATATAACCCTACCATACAACCCAGCCATCCCACTCCTTGGAATTTACCCAAAGGAAATTAAACTTGCCAACATAAACATTAAGGTGCAGACAGCTTTTATTGCAGCTCAATTCACAATAGTCAAGACCTGGAACCAACCCAAATGCCCATCAACAGACTGGATAAAGAAATTATGGGACATGTACTCCATAGAACACTATACAGCAGTCAAAAACAATGAAACCCGGTCACTTGTAACAAGATGGAGGAATCTGGAAAACATCACGCTGAGTGAATTAAGCCAGTCCCAAAGGGACAAATATCTTGTTCTCCCTGATTGACAACTAACCAAGCACCAAAAAGGAAGCCTGTTGAAGTGAAATGGACACTGAGAAACAGTGACTTGATCAGCCCTTGTCCTGACTGTTGATGTACAACTTAATACTTTATCCCTTTTAGTATATTTTGTTTTAGTTAATAGTATTGGTTGAACTCTGTAATTAAACATCTAAGAATAATAGTGTGAAATTTAACTGAAAAGTGATCTGTTAAATGAGTGGGAATAAGAGGGAGATGTGCAATTTGGGACATGCTCAATCGGACTTGCCCCAAATGGTAGAGTTAGAAACGTGCCAGGGGATTCCAATACAATCCCAGCAAGTGGCATGTACCAATGCCATCTCACAAGTGATCAGTTTCATTTCAGGTGATCACACTGATAGGTCTAAGAGTCAAAGGGATCACACAAACAAGACTAGTGTCTAATACTGATAGAATCAAAGAGGGAGAGAACAATCCAACATGGGAAGCAGGATACACAGCAGACTCATAGAATGGCAGATGTCCTAAACAACACTCTGGCCTCAGAATCAGCCCTTAAGGCATTCGGATCTGGCTGAAGAGCCCATGAGTATTGTAGGCATGGAAAGCAAAGACACTCTGGAAGAAAAAAGACCTAAATGAAAGATCTGAGTGAGATCCCAGTGGAAAGAATGGGCCATCAAAGGAGGTACCTTTCTCTGAAGGGAGGAGAGAACTTCCATTTCGATCTCTTTTAGACAAGGTTCATAGTCTGCAAACTCAAAAGGCTTCCATAGCCTTGGCAACTCATGACTAGAGCCTAGGGAGATTACTGATGCCATAAAGTATCATTGTTAAGTCAACAGGAGTCACTGTACTTCTCATGTGGGATCTGTCCTTAATGTGTTGTCCAATGTGAAGTAATGCTATAACTAGCACGGAAACAGTATTTTACACTACCAGTTTGTACCCACACAGAATATAATCTTCATATACAGAAGATTTAGTATATAAAGATAATTAAATGAACCTTGATGTGAATGGAATGGGAGAGGGAGCGGGAGATGGGAGTGTGCAGGTGGGAGGGAAATTATGGGGGAAGCCATTGTAATAAACTGTACTGTAGAAATTTATTTACTAAAGGCTTAAAAACACTGCTAAAACTACTTGCTAGTACACAAGGATATACCGAGATTCACCGAAAATGCATATTGCTGAAAACCTGAATTTCAACTTTCTTAAAGCTAAATAAACCTGTATTAAACTCGTTAAAACATGTCTGAACAGGATCTAACTTTTGAAGCATTAAAGGGATGCATTAGTTTGGAAAGAGCCCTTTTAGAGTAACATGAATTCCAAACTTCTAGTACAAGAAAAATATTAAATTCCATTTAAATGGAACACAAGTAAACTCGCTGCTTTATAAAATTGCTGGGTACAATATCCCACAAGTTGGCAGTTGACAAGTGTTCCATCTTTATGGGGGGATGGGGTGATACTAGAGGTAAAAAGCAGCAGCTCATTCACGTGCACTCAAAACGAAGCTAACTTGTTCATGCCACCATTGAACAATAATGGGGCACACAGCTAACCACACAGATCTCAATCGGTTTAGCTTGCACAACTGAGCTTCAGTGGGGCTGTTTTGATGGGGTCTCCAATTGCACCCAGATTCTCTGCAGACGAGAGTAGAGCTTTCAATAGAAACTTTAAACAAGCGAAGTTAAAATTGTGAAGCATTTCTTGGGTGAGCTAGAACAGGAGATGAAAGGTGTTTATACTGTCTTCATGATGACAATTGTAAAATCAAGGCAGTAACTACCAAGAGGTGGAACCAGCCATGTCAAAGAGCAAAATGAGTCCTAGGGTGCTCAAGGAATCTTGGTTGGCTATCTGGAGTACCAAGAAATGAACCTGCTTATCCAGAACTTTTCTCCCTGAAGTTCAAGGCAACCAATTTTAACCTATTAACTATAGACTTTGGAACATAGTGATACTTTCTATTCTACCCTCCCTCCTGACCATACTTTTCCTCCTTGCTCTTATTCCCTGTCACAACTTTCACAATTATCTACTTCTAGTTGGTATAGGGTTAATCTTATGAGTCCAAAGAGTTAAATATGAAAGCACTTTCAAAAGTAGAGATAAGGGTTATAAACAACTCATATCAACTTCACTCCTTTTTAGTACTGTTATCACTTAACAAGGAAATACCGTATCTTGAAACTGGCTTATTTCACTAAGTATAATGGTTTCTGGTTGCATCTTTTTCTTGCAAAAGAGACTTCATTCTTTACAGCTGAGTAGCAGTCCATAAAATATACATAGATAAAACATTAACTTCAGAATCTGACATTGAAAGCCAAAGCTCTTAGCTTGCCTGGGAAGGCTTCAGCAGGAAGTCCTCCACTATGACAATGTTCCTGCTCACTCTCAAGGGCAGCTTGAGTTTGGTTAGGAAGTCATTAGAGACCCACCTCACGGTCCTGATGTGACTGTTTCCCAGCCTTAAGTCTTTAAAGACACCATCTTTGTCTAACAAACTGTAACATGGTCAAAGTCTTGGGCATCTTCAGTTCACTTAGAATGTACTCAATGGCTAGTATCCTTACAAAAGTGTCATGAATTTGGAGATCATATTGAGAAACTTCTAGTTAAGTCCATTTTCCATGAGCCTTGTGAAGTCCCCTGTGCTTACTATGCATGTATGGGGATTAGCAAGACTTGGAATAAACATCAAGGCACTACACATACTTGGGACTTATTAGGGTAAGATTAGTCATTACCCATAGTAACATTGATAATCTCAAGTTTCACTCCATAATATGGCCATCAAAACATACCTAGGGGTGGGCACTGTGGTGTAGTAGACTGTCTCCACCTGTGGTGCTGGCATCCTATATGGGCACTGGTTTGTGTCCTGGCTGCTGCTGTTGTGATCCAGCTCTCTGCTATGGCCTGGAAAAGCAGAAGATGGCATAAGTGGCTTGGGCCCCTGCACCCAAGTGGGAGACCTGGAAGAAGTTCCTGGCTTCAGACTGGCCCATTTCTGGCCACTGTGACCCTTTGGGGAATGAACCAGCAGAAAAGACCATTCTCTCTCTCCCTCTGCCTTGCAAAAAATAACTAATGGTATAAACTATAAGCTTCAGTTATCCTGTTCTCCAGATTGAACTAATGTAAATGCCGGAGTTCCACTGTAGTGGTCTTTACGTCGTGTGCCTGCCCGTAGTGTAGAAAAATGTGTACTTGAGCCTAATATTAACTGATTGAACTAGGATAACACATCACTAGGGAGAGAAACCAGAATTTCTCAGGGAAAGTCTCAGCCAAACATCTGCAAGTTGAAGAAAACCTGTGTCCACAGGTCCTCAAATATACTGACCATCAGATGTGGGTAGGTGAGGGTCAACCTAGGGGTCTGATGTCTTTAGGTCTGGACAAATCCAGATGGGCTCTACTAGACTACAATTTGCCTCAACTTGGAGTCTGCTGGTATCATGAACTCGTTTTTGGAACTGGAAGTTGACAAATGAGGAATCGAAGTTTGTATACCCATCATCTAGATAGGGCAGAAAACAAACCTTTAAATGGAGAAGGCAGGCTAATCAATAGGATAAGCTAGGGAGCAAAGGAGCCTGGGGCTTGAAAAATACAGGGGAAAGTGCGTGCTTTGCATCAAAAGCCACATCTATATAAGGATGGGGGGGCACAGCTTACAGTTAAGGATGGAGAGCTGGCATCTCCCCTTGCCCTGAGTATTGTATCTCATAGGGAGACAAAGTGTAGGATGAGCTACTCTATCCATGCGAAGCTTTCTAAAGACTCATGATACTTAAAGGTGTGGAGAATAAGAACAAACCTCACAGGGAATACCCTTGATAAGAACTCACACAGTGGTTAGTGTACCTTAAGTTAGTCTAGTTACTCAGAAGATGGCCTCTACTGAAAAGAGAAATTCTGTACCCTGATACAAGCAGCTTGGAAGAAGGCAACCAAAACGGATCCATGGAGACAGGTCAGGTCTCTGTCATGACAAGGTGGTACAAGGGATGCCTTGGAGTTAGCCCAAAGATGTGGGATACAGCCTGAAGTATAAGTGACAGCATAGCCTGATGTGGCCCAAGCTCAGTCTCACTCTGGGTTTATTCTTGTGTGGGTTCTAATAAATGCAATGCTATATTCCCGGGGGCAGAACTCAAGTTCACAAGGTATCTGAGATGTGACATTACTGAGAACACTCAAATTGTTTCAGCAAAAACATATCATTCACCTAGAAACTGCTTGGAGTAGCATCAAAGCTACAATCATATGTTCCCTCAGAAGCTACAGGCAGGGATTTGTGCTGAGGGGTCACAGAAGGTTTGTGGACAGAAACACTTGTATTAGCTGCTGTCTGTAATGGGCTTCAGAGGTTAGTGCTTCCTCTCCCTGGCAGGGTGTTCACCTTGTCCCTCTACAAATGTCACTGGCTTAGGGGGCAAACACAGTCCTGGGTACCCAATGGATCCTGCAACTAGTAGAGAATGGCAAGATGAGCCTCTGGACTCCTTAGGAAAGTATCTGCCTTGATAACCAAGGAGATGAGAGACACAAAGCACTTCTGTTCTCCAATAAGCCATCGTAAACATTTTCTGGACACCTTGGATGTGCAAACCAGTAGGGCTGAAGAAACTAAAGTCTTCCAATCTAGGCAAGTTACATGCAGACTTAAAAGTCATTGTTTTCAGTCACTGCTGGTCACTTATGTAAAATCTTAGTCGTTCAGTTAGATGTAGCTTTAACGTGTCAATGTCCTCACTGACATGCTGAGTCACCTGCACTTCTAAAACTCGCACCCCTCATGTGGCAGATATTACTTGAATCACAGTTGTAGGAAACTTGACTGCAAGCCACAAAGACCCAATTACATAATATAAATATCAAAATTCATCTATGTGTCCCATGATCAGATCTGCCTCCCAGTGTGACTGCTGATGCTTAAGCTTTTTGAAGTTTACTTATAATGATAGCAAGGTTTTGATTGCAGGGATCAAGTCCCCAGGAAAAATTACTTGTGAGAAGCTGCTCTTTGCCTGCTCTGTCAGTGGCCTCTAGCAGTCTTGAGCCAGTATTGATTGAAGTCTTTGCTGGTTAATGTGCCCTTCGCTAAAGTGTAGCTCTATGAAAAATGAGCCTGCACCAGGATGGGAAGTCTTTGTAAAGAACAATTTGACTGTCATTGGTGGGGCATGGACATCTGCAGGGAATACACTGGGATCCAGGCACCTGCCACAAGTCCTTCAGAGCCCATGGTGCTGACAGTGTGCTGCCTGACAACTTCTAGTAAATGGTCATGGGTGGAACAGTCAAGTGACAAGTGCATGAGTGTCCCCTGCTGCCTTCTGTCCACTTATACCATCACCCAAGCTCCTGGGCCTCATTCATAGCTGGATAACTAGAGGAAAATGGGGAAGTTCTACTTACAGAATGAAATTCACCGCCAGAAACCACTGAAGTTGAAGGGGAAACGCTGGGAAAAATGGGAGTATAGGAACTAAACAAAACTCGGACCCATGCCCTCTGTGGGATGGTGAAACGCATTGGCAGAGAATGAAGAGGTCTTGCTGACCAAAAGGCTTCCATTATTGGCTTGCATTTGGCTTCAAAATGGCAGAGTACTTGTGATGACTTGAGACTGTAGTCCCTTGAAGACTCCAGGTAGATGCTGGACATCCTGGACCTAAACCCTCAGAGGCACTGATGCTTGATGGGTCTATGTGCTTGATATTGTGGTACTCTGAAATGTACATCTCCTGTCTCCTGGCATACAGCATACCATTTTGTGGAACCTGGAGTGACAAGTCTCTGGTAGCGAAGGAGATAACTAGTGATGCCCAGGTAGCCTCATGTGTCACTGGGAAGACTGGCATGATTACAGGGTTGAGACTCTCAGCCCCACCCTCAACATCTGGGGAGGAGAGAAGGGCTGTGAGGGTTCAGTTGACTGCCAGCAATGCAATCGGTGACTTCTGTGTAACTTGGTCTTTACTAAAAACCTCAAGACTGTATTGAGCTCAGACAGCTGAGCACGTGGGTGTACCCGCTGGGTGGTATAGCTGGAGAGAATGTGGAAGCTTTGGGTCCTTCCAGCTAAGCCTTGCTCTCGTACACCTCTTAAATCTGGCTGTGTATTGATGTCTTTTGTAATACCCATTACAACATAATACATATAAACCTAAATATAACTTCTCAAGCCTTGTAGACTTGCAGTTGGGACAGCCTTCTGTAACAGGGCGGATTAACTAGAGGAAAAAGGAGCCTTTTAATATGTGTAATGTCCGCAAGAAAATAAAATTCAATAGTATAGTACACAAAGATACTTAGAACTGTGTGGAAACGACTAAATCCTGACTTTTAAAAACTTAATCAATGCATAACTTTTTCATAACACCTGTAAAACTAAGTCACAAAAGGGGTCAGCATCCTCCCACTTCATTACTTTTAAAAACTTGATGCAAGTAAAGATAGCACTCTCATCTGAGTCTCTGCAAATGCCCGTAACATCCAGGACAGGCTGGAGCTGGGATCTCAACCCAGGTCTTCAGGTGGGTGGCAGGAGTACTTGAGCTGTCGCCAGCTGCTACCAAGGGTTCTATGCTGACAGGATGCTGGAATTGGGAGTCAGAGCTGGGAATTGAACTCAGTTACTTCGGTATTGGATGCAGGGGCCTTGACCATAAGGCTAAATACCTGCCTCTGCCTAAGTGTTTGAAGACTCATTTATTGATACCAAGTATTTGAAGTCTTTGCATATTTTGCTTCTATTCTCTATGCACTTACTGAAGTACTTCGTGTTTTCAATGAACTGTAGACAGAAGCAGTACCAAGCATCAGAAGTGTAGAAATCGGGAAGTGAAGTGACTCCTCTGGTGCCCATCTATGAGCTGATAGTGTTACAGAGAACTTGCATCTTGCCTTCACCTGGGAGAAGGGAGGGACAAGGACCTCCGTCCTTATGAATCTTCTGTTAAAACAGGAATGAGTCCTTTGTCCCCTCTGTCTAGTCTTCAGCCTAATCCATATTTTGGTGAGAAATTTGATAGTTAGAATTGACTTCTGTGAGCCATTCTAAATAAGCTGAACCAAAGGGAGATTATGGGAACCCAGAACATGGAGCTGGAGTGGTGCCTGGACCCCCAACAAGAAGGGCTTGGTGTCTTGAATGCTGGCACTGAAGTAATTCTAACTAGCCTGAGGTAGACAAGATTAAAATGCTAACCAATGAAAATGCTATCACCCTGTTCCATTTGACCATCAGCTGTTTCCAGAGGGTGGCGCTTGTGGAAGAGGATCCTGGATCCCTTTCCACTCTGATCCAGAGCTCAAAGCTGCAATGGGCTACCACGTTGGCAAAGGTTATAATGTGTTATCATTCGTGCTCCTGTGCTCAAACATTGCTTCCAAATCACATTGTTCATATGGCAAGTAAAAAAATCGGCATCAATCATATACAAGCTGGATATCGGACTATCGACCTAAAATTCCTCTCCAGGAAATTTTATATTCTGCCCTACCTACTATATCTCCACTTCTAATGCAGGAATACAGTACTGGCTTCTGGAGAGTATGCTAATTCCATAGATAAACTTCTGCAAGTCTTTCATCTCCCAACTCTTCATGGACAGATGAGTTAGCCATCTAAGTTCCCATGAAGATCATGCTGCCAGTGAATTCCAGGACCATGGTTGAATACTTGTCGTAACTGCATTACAGAAGACTTCTCGCAGCCAGCACTGTGGCCCAACAGGCTAATCCTCCGCCTTGCGGCGCCAGCACACCGGGTTCTAGTCCCGGTCGGGGTGCTGGATTCTGTCCCGGTTGCCCCTCATCCAGGCCAGCTCTCTGCTGTGGCCCAGGAAGGCAGTAGAGGATGGCCCAAGTGCTTGGGCCCTGCACCCGCATGGGAGACCAGAAGTACCTGGCTCCTGCCTTTGGATCAGCGCAGTGCGCCGGCCGCAGTGGCCATTGGAGGGTGAACCAACGGCAAAAAGGAACACCTTTCTCTGTCTCTCTCACTATCCACTCTGCCTGTCAAAGACTTCTCACAGGATCTTTTAGAGGAAAAACATTACTTCATAGGCACAGAGCCCCATCCAAACCAGATTCCACTTTATAATTAGTACGCAGTATAAATCTTAACCACTTTGAACGTACAACTTGGTGTTAAGCACGTTCGTATTTTTGAATCTACATCTCCTAGTGACTTACATCCACTAAATGTACATTCTCCCACCTACCCCCCACTCAGTTCCTGTCAACCACCATTTTCTCTAAGACTACTGTAGACAGTACCATAAATAGAATCATACTACTTGTCTCTGGCTAATTTCACTTAAATTGTTCTGAAATTTCATCCATATTGTAACATGCAAAAACTCACTTTCTAATGTTGAATATCTATTCCTGTGGACACTTCAGTTGCTTCTACCTTTCGGCTACCGAGTAGCTCTATCGATGTGAGTGTACAAACATCTTGAGACTGCTTCCAACCCTTTCGAGTATAAACACAAAAGCAGAAATGATGAATTATATTCTATAATAATGCTGAACCACTTGCTCAGCCAAAAGGCTTCCAATTTCTCCATCTTCACAATTCTGCTTATAGTAGTGATAATGAGTAGTATCCCAGAGTCCTGACTTATTCCCTAGTAACTGATGTTGAACGTTTCTTCATGCTTATTGACCATTTGTGTGAACTCAAGTCCTTGCTCAACTTCTAACTGGGTCTCTTTGTAGAGTTTGTAGGAGGCCTTGATATTCTGGATGTTAATCCCTTACTATATATAATTTGCAAATATCTTCCCATCGTTTCTTTGTGCTCATTGTACAAAAGTTCTTGATGCAGTTCAACTGCTGTATATGCTTTTTTTTGTTCAGGAAACCGTCAAATCCAAATTCGTGACACCTAAGTTTTAGTTTTAACCCTTACATTTAGGATGTTGATCAATTTTGAACCACTTCCTGTATAACGCAGTATACAAGACTGTCTTGTCACCATTGGGTGTCCTTGACACATCTGTCAATTTCCCTTAAGTTTTATGCCCCCCCCCCCCCCAGTTAACTGGGCCTTCCAGGTACATTAGCGGGAAGGTGGATTGAGAGTACAGGATAGTGAGGGCTCAAACTGGCATCACAATATGGAATATGGTGTCCCAAGTGGTGACTTAACTAGCTGTACCACAGCACCTGCATACTCCATGTTTTGATTGCTAGGACTAATTTTTGAAGCCAGGGAATATAAATTTAATTGGTATCCCTTCATATGAATACTGGTGGCTTTTCTATCTGAAACACCATTGAGACTTTGATAGATCATATAAATCTACACTAACCTACCTTCCCATGAATGCAGAATGTCTACACCTTTATCAATCTCTTCAGTTGTATTTTCAGCATATAAATCCTTTACCTTGAAGTTTACTCTTGCCAAATGTTTTGACGCTATTAAACAGATTTTCCTAGTTCTGATTGATGCTAGTATAACACAACTGGTATTTTACACCCTGCACTTCACTGAACTTAGTCATGTATCATGAGTTCTCTAAATAAAAATCATGTATAAACAGGACATCCCAATTGGAAAATCATTACTTTCCCTAACTGTCCTAAGAAATATAGTAACTTTCAATAGTGAAAAATCAAGCATCCTTGTCTTGTTCCTGATCTTAAATATTTGATCTTTCACCTTGAATATTCTTTTTTTGTTCTTTCTTGCTTTATTTAGGATGCTTTTTTTAATCTTTTATTTAATGAATGTAAACTTCCAAAGTACAGCTTATGGATTACAATGGCTTCCCCCTCCCAAAACTTCCCTCCCACCCACAACCCTCCCCTTTCCCGCTCCCTCTCCCCTTCCAGTCACATCATGATTCATTTTCAATTCTCTTTATATACAGAAGATCAGTGTAGTATATATTAGGTAACGATTTCACCAGTTTGCCCACATATAGCAACACAGTGAAAAAAAATACTGTTGGAGTACTAGTTACAGCATTAAATAAGAGTGTACAGCACATTAAAGACAGATCCTACATAATATTTTTTTAAAAATTTTCTATTTCATTTCCAATTTAACACCAGGTTTTTATTTCCAATTATCTTTATATACAGAAGATCGATTCAGTATATAATTAGTAAAGATCTCATCAGTTTGTACCCACGCAGAAACACAAAGTGTAAAAATACTGTTTCAGTACTAGTTATAGCATCACTGCACATTAGACAACACATTAAGGACAGATCTCACATGGGATGTAAGTACACAGTGACTCCTGTTGCTGACTTAACAATTTGACACTCCTGTTCATGGCGTCAGTAATCTCCCTAAGCTCTAGTCATGAGTTGCCAGGGCTATGGAAGCCTTTAGAGTTCGCTGACTTTGATCTTATTCCGATAGGGTCATAGTCAAAGTGGAAGTTCTCTCCTCCCTTCAGAGAAAGGTACCTCCTTCTTTGATGGTCCCATTCTTTCCACTGGGATCTCACTCACAGAGATCTTTCATTTAGGTCTCTTTTTCTTTTCCATGGTATCTTGGCTTTCCATGCCTACAATACTCTCATGGGCTCTTCAGCCAGATCCGAATGCCTTAAGGGCTGATTCTGAGGCCAGAGTGTTGTTTAGGACATCTGCCATTCTATGAGTCTGCTGTGTATCCCACTTCCCATGTTGGATCTTTCTCTCCCTTTTTGATTCTATCAGTTAGTATTAGCAGACACTTGTCTTGTTTGTGTGATCCCTTTGATTCTTAGACCTATCAGAGCCATTGAATGTGAACTGAAATTGATCACTTGGACTAGTGAGATGGCATTGGTACATGCCACCTTGATGGGATTGTATTGGAATCCCCTGGCACATTTCTAACTCCATCATTTGGGGCAAGTCTGATTGTGCATGTCCCAAATTGAACATCTCCTCCCTCTTTTTCCGCTCTTAAATTTAACAGGGATCACCTTTCAGTTAAAATTTAAACACCTAAGAATAACTGTGTTAATTACAGAGTTCAACCACTAGTACTAGAACAACAACAAAAAATACTAAAAAGGATAAAGTATTACATTGTACATCTAGAGTCAGGACAAGAGCTGATCAGTTCATTGTTTCTTAGAGTGTCCATTTCACTTCAACAGGTTTCCTTCTTGGTGCTCAGTTGTTGCCGATCAGGGGAAACAAATGCTATTTGTCTCTTTGGGACTGGCTTAATTCACTCAGCATGATGTTTTCCAGATTCCTCCATCTTGTTGCAAATGACTGGGTTTCATTGTTCCTTACTGCTGTATAGTATTCTATGGAGTACATGTCCCATAATTTCTTTATCCAGTCTACTGTTGATGGGCATTTGGGTTGGTTCCAGGTCTTAGCTATTGTGAATTGAGCTGCAATAAACATTAATGTGCAGATGGCTTTTTTATTAGCCAAATTAATTTCCTTTGGGTAAATTCCAAGGAGTGGGATGGCTGGGTTGTATGGTAGGGTTATGTTCAGGTTTCTGAGGAATCTCCAGACTGACTTCCATAGTGGCTTAACCAGTTTGCATTCCCACCAACAGTGGGTTAGCGTCCCTTTTTCCCCACATCCTCTCCAGCATCTATTGTTGGTAGATTTCTGGATGTGAGCCATTCTCACAGGGGTGAGGTGAAACCTCATTGTGGTTTTGATTTGCATTTCTCTGATTGCTAGTGATCTTGAACACTTTTTCATGTGTCTGTTGGCCTTTTGGATTTCCTGTTTCGAAAAATGTCTATTGAGGTCCTTGGCCCATCTCTTAAGTGGGTTGTCCTGTTGTTGTGGATTTTGATTTCTTTGTAGATTCTGGTTATCAACCCTTTATCTGTAGTATAGTTTGCAAATATTTTTTCCCATTCTGTCGGTTGCCTCTTCACTTTCCTGACTGTTTCTTTTGAAGTACAGAGACTTCTCAATTTGATGCAATCCCAAATGTTAATTTTGGTTTTGACTGCCTGTGCTCCTGGGGTCTTTTTCTAAGAAGTCTTTGCCTGTACATATATCTTGCAGGGTTTCTCCAATGCTCTAATAACTTGATGGTTTCGGGTTGTAGACTTAAGTCTTTAATCCACGTTGAGTGAATTTTTGTGTAAGGTGAAAGGTATGGGTCTTGCTTCAAGGTGATCTTTCACCTTGAATATTCTAATAGCTGTGGGCTTATTTGACTTGAGTTTGTCTATTGAGTTTTTAATCACAAAGGAGTTGAATTTCTTAATGCCTTTCTTTAACAATTACTTCTCCCCTTCATTGTGCCAATGTGGTCCATTATAATTTTATGTGCTTATCCACTCTTGAATTCCAAGAATAAATACCACTTCATCATGGAATATGATCTTAATATTCTTTTGGATTTTCTGATAGCATCTGGATGACTTCTTATATCGATGGTCTTTTTCATGTAGCCTTTGACCATGGTGTAAAAATCTTGGCCTGATAATCTTAACATCCCCCCTCCCACTTTTTAAAGACTTGGAGGACTATCCTTAAATGTTTCTCAATGTACCCATGTAAACCATCTAGCCCTGGAATCTAGAAGGTTCTTGATTACTAACTCACCCTGACTAGTTATAGATGTATGCTCACTTTCTATTCATTAGTTATGAGTTTCTAGGAAATGCATCTGTTTTGGGGGGACCTAACTCCTGGTAATTTTTCTACAAAAATACATATACTGCTTGAATCTGTTGGATACACTTGTACCATTTAGGTCTTCAACCTGCCTGGTCCATTCACTACTATTGACAGGCAGAGTGGACAGAGGTCTTTCTGTTGGTTCACCCTCCAATGGCCGCTATGGCCAGTGCACTACGGCTGGTGCACCACACTGATACGGAGCCAGGTGCTTCTCCTGGTCTCATGTGGGTGCAGGACCCAAGGACTTGGGGCATCCTCCACTGCACTCCCGGGCCACAGCAGAGAGCTGGACAGGAAGAGGAGCGACAGGGACTAGAACCCGGGGTGCCAGCACCACAGGCAGAGGATTAGCCTATTGAGCTGCGGTGCTGGCCTGGTCCATACACTACTAAAAGTAGGTATCTTTTTTTGATGGGCAGAGTGGACAATGAGAAAAGTCTTCCTTTTCCATTGGTTCACCCTTCAATGGCCACTGCAGCCGTCGCTGCACCGATCCGGAGCCAGGTGCTTCTCCTGGTCTCCCATGTGGGTGCAGGGCCCAAGCACTTGGGCCATCCTCCACTGCCTTCCGGGCCACAGCAGAGAGCTGGACTGGAAGAGGAGCAACTGGGACAGAATCCGGCGCCCCGACTGGAATTAGAAAACGGGGCACTGGCGCCACAGGTGGAGGATTAGCCTAGTGAGCTGTGGCACCGGCCAAAAGTACTCATCCATCAGAGCTGATGACTCGGTCCTGTATTTGCTTCATATACTTAGGAACTTCAGTTTATGTTTATACCTACATATGCATCTGTTCTAAAATGCCAAATCTCCATAAGAAGCAAAAGTAGCAAGAATTAAGGCTTTGATCTGTATACTCCTAAACCTGTACCTTCTGTGGACACCTGAGGGCAAGAATAACATCCTGTGCATCTCCCTCACTGTAACATACTTCCAGCAGCCTCTAACCTGATGTTCAAACTATGCTGTCCTTCCCATCAGTGTTCCATCAAGAGATAAACCAGTCCTTTGGGTTTCTCGGACAACCCAGAACTTAAGTTGTGCTGTTAATTCCCATTGAGGAAGCCAGGGATTGAGTAGCTTCCTTTTATCTGCCCATGGGTGGGTTAGGGAAAGGGGGAGCAAGCTTCATCTAATTACCATCTTGAGTGGTTCTTCTTGATCATTAACCTGGTTGCTGTAGCTTCTTAGCTGATATCATAAAGCTACTTTGATAGGCATACAAGGGAACTACAAGACGTTCATAGAAACTCTCAATTTCCTTCCAGTCCAAGACACAGTAAAAGATACCAGTTAGTCCATGCCCAAAGAAATGGGATCCTGAATTTAACCATGGCAGTGCTGTCTCTTGGGTTAACTGGAGAAAGATGAGTGCCCTTCAAGGATCTGACCAGGAAACAGCAGGAGCCAAATCGGGACTATAAGGTGGATGCCTAACCGCTTCCCCCTGAAAGCCTCATAACATTGCCTTGTACAGGAATGAGCCAGGAACACTGGAGAAGACTCTGGAGAGGTAGCCTCTAGCGTCTTCTACAGCTGTGACTCTCCTTATCAATGATCTCACAGTAGATGACTAACTCTGCACGAAGTAAACTGGCAAAATTCCTTGACCACACAAACTTGCTATGACCTTCACTCCAACAGTCACCCTGCTGCTTTGAATGGACCCCTTCTACCACGTGAGAGCCATTGCTTTGATGGTGCTTTATCTTCAGGAAATACTGGGAAAGCCATGCTTCATCTCTTCAAATTATTTTATTTTTTTGACAGGCAGAGTGGGCAGAGAAAGGTCTTCCTTTGCCATTGGTTCACCCTCCAATGGCTGGCGCGCTGTGGCCGGTGCACCGCGCCAATCCGATGGCAGGAGCCAGGTGCTTATCCTGGTCTCCCATGGGGTGCAGGGCCCAAGCACTTGGGCCATCCTCCACTGCACTCCCGGGCCACAGCAGAGAGCTGGCCTGGAAGAGGGGCAACCGGGACAGAATCCGGCACCCCGACTGGAACTAGAATCCAGTGTGCTGGCGCCACAAGGCGGAGGATTAGCCTATTGAGCCACGGCGCCGGCCTCTTCAAATTATCTCAAGAAATGCTACAGGATCTTGATCTCATTTTTTAAACTTATTTAATGAATATAAATTTCCAAAGTACAACTTATAGATTAGTGGCTTCCCCCCATAACTTCCCTCCCACCCACACCCCTCCCATCCCTGCTCCCTCTCCCATTCCATTCACATCAAGATTCATTTTCAATTATCTATATATACAGGAGATCAACTTAGCATTAAGATTTCAACAGTTTGTACCCACACAGAAACACATTAGTATAAAGTACTGCTTGAGTACTAGTTACAGCATTCACATTGTACTACACATTAAGGACAGATCCTACATGAGGAGTATATGCATAATGACTCCTGTTGACATAGCAACTGACACTCTTGTTTATGGCATCAGTAATAGCCCTAGGCCCTTATCATGAGCTGCCAAGGCTATGGAAGCCTTTTGAGTTCGCCAACTCCAATCTTAGACAAGGTCATAGTCAAAGTGGAAGTCCTCTCCTCCCTTCAGAGAAAGGTACCACCTCCTCTGGTGGCTTGTTCTTTCCACTGGGATCTCACTCGGATCTTTTCATTTAGGTCTTTTTTTGGCCAGAGTGTCTTGGCTTTCCATGCCTAAAATACTCTCATGGGCTCTTCAGCCAGATCCAAATGCCTTAAGGGCTGATTGAGACCAGAGTGCTGTTTAGGACATCTGCCATTCTGAGTTTGCTGTGTCTCCTGCTTCCCATGTTGGATCACTCTCCCTTTAATTCTATCGGTTAGTATTAGACACTAGTCGTGTTTGTTATCCCTTTGACTTAGACCTATCAGTGTGATCAACTGAACTGAAATTGATCACTTGGACTAGTGAGATGGCATTGATACAACCTTGATGGGATTGAATTGGAATCCCCTGGCATGTTTCTAACTCTACCATTTGGGGCAAGTCCAATTGAGCATGTTACAAATTGTACATCTCCCTCTTATTCTCACTTTTAACAGGGATCACTTTTCAGTTAGGTGTTAAAGAATAATTGTATTAGAGTTGAACCAATAAGTAGGACAAAAAACCAAAAGGATAAAGTACTCAACAGTCAGGACAAGGGCTGATCAAGTCCTTGTTTCTCAGTGTCCATCTCACTTCAACAGGTTTCCTTCTTGGTGCTCGGTTGTCACCCATCAGGGAGAACATATATTTGTCCCTTTGGGACTGGCTTAACTCTGCATGATGTTTTCCAGATTGTTCCAGTTTGTTGCAAATGACCAGATTTCATTGTTTTTAACTGCTGTATAGTATTCTATAGAGTACATGTCCCATAACTTTATCCAGTCTACTGTTGATGGGCATTTGGGTTGGTTCCAGGTCTTAGCTATTGTGAATTGAGCTGCAATAAACATTAACGTGCACACAGCTTTTATGTTGGCAAACTTAAATTTCCTTTGGGTAAATTCCAAGGAGTGGGATGGCTGGGTTGTATGGTAGGGTTATATTCAGGCTTCTGAGGAATCTCCAGACTGACTTCCATAGTGGCTTTACCAGTTTGCATTCCCACCAACAGTGGGCTAGTGTCCCTTTTCCCCCACATCCTTGCCAACATCTGTTGGTAGACTTCTGCATGTGAGCCTTTCTAACCGGGGTGAGGTGAAACCTCATTGTGGTTTTGATTTGCATTTCCCCGATGGCTAGTGATCCTGAACCTTTTTTTTATGTGTCTGTTGGCCATTTGGATTTCCTCTTTTGAAAAATGTCTATTGAGGTCCTTGGCCCATCTCTTAAGTGGGTTGGTTGTTGTGGAGTTCTTGATCTCACTTGTTTAAAGTTTTCTGTGGGAATCTGTTCTCTGCAGCTGATACGCACGACAGTTTTAGTATCTCTAGAGCTGAAAGTTAAGTTACAGTGAAGCTGTAAATTGAACCAATTGATGTCTAGCCATTCTACCAACTGGTCCCCTTCTTTGAAGGCATATACAGAGTGTGTGTTTGAATAAATTGATCTGCTTCTATGGGCTTCATCTTCAACATTTCAGCCCTTAAAGTAATTCATCCACTTGTAAGCTGCTAGTTTCTCTGGGCTATCTTATTTTTTGATAGAGCAATGATTTTTACCATTTATCTTCATAAACATGTTCAACTTCAGAATTCCTTTTGCTCCGATCTATTCCAAATGTCTTATCCTGGTGACTCGAACTAGATCTTAATCAGAATTGTCACAACAAGTTAGTATAAACTCGGCAACGATTTTGAAATCCTTTTTCCCCATAATCTCAACTCCTTTAACACCCTTTCTCATCAGCGTTTGCCTAAGGAAATGATACTGGTGCTTCTATCTTTTTAAGATCTATTGACTTGAGAGAGGGAGACGGAAGTCTTCCATCTGCCTGTCCCCCAAATGGCCACAATGGCTGGAGCTAGGCCGAGCTGAAGCCAGGAGCTTCTTCTAGGTCTCCCATGCAGGTGCAGGGGCCCAAGGACTTGGGCCATCTTCCAATGCTTTCCCAGGCCATTAGAGCTGGATCAGAAGTAGAGCGGCCAGGACTCAAACTAGTGCTGTGTGGGATGCCAACACCACAGGCAGATGTTTCACCTGCAATGTAGCATCAGTTCCCTACTCTGCCATCACATTTCTCATGTCTCCTTGGGTGCCACCTCCAGCCACCTGCATGTGGTGATACTTTGGAGGACTGACCTCATTTGGAACAACATCACATGCAGGATCAGCAGCTAGAAGTGGCTGGGAGGTCCTGGCCCTAGGATAGCCCCCAGGGCAGTGATTGACCCCCCACCCCCCACACAATCAACCTTGGCATAACTTGCACTCTGAAGTATCACTGGAGGAATTGGGCTGCAGCCACCCTCTGTGTGACTTTGCCTGGATCGCACCCTTTGCTTTCCATTTCCTGTCTGCTTTCCCAAGAAGCATTCCAATTTCTCCTTGTGATTCTTCCTCATTAAACCACTTGTACATATCCCACAGGCCTTGTGATGAGAAAATAACCAAATATCTGAAATGCACATTGCATATCTCGCTACAGACGTAGCTTCTCAGGTTCTATGTAATGTTGCATTTTTAAGTCCTATCAAATCATTTTTTCTTCAAGTTCTTTGTTGCAATTCAGCTCTGTCTTCTGTGAATCAATGTGGGACAATTGAGACCCAACTAGTAAGAAAACCGGATGACTGACCCTGTCAGATCCTTAATGGGTTCAGAGTTTAATGGGAAGTGTCATGGGAATCCCCCGGCCCCAGCATATTCTAGGTCCTTGTCTCCGTGTGGGTAGGGATTTGAGGAGATGCAGGAAAGCAAGACTTAGTACACACTCGAGTTGGGTGACTTCATGAGCAAGAACTGCCCTTCCCGAAGTTGGAGCTAGCTTCCAATTTAAAGGCATAGTATACTTGGATGAGAGTACGGTCACTCGAGACTGGGTCTCAAAGTTTGGGTTTCTCTGATAAGCAGTGGTACTTGACTGAACATTCATATAGGATGTAAAATATGCAGAAGGCATCTTTCAGGGCCAGGACCATGAACCCAGGTGGTGTCTTCAGGTGTCAAGCTAGGACAACGTAGGCATTTGAGGATTAAGTGGGATGACTGTGTCGTCTCGTGGTTCCAAGACCCCGAATCACTTAAGATTTATCTTCCCACTGGCTTATTGCCACCACCCCCAAGTGGCTGCAATAGCCAGAACTGGGCCAAGTTAAATAGCTTTTTCCAGGTCTCCCACATGGGTACAGGGGTCCAAGGACTTGGACCATCTTCTGCTTTCCCAGGTACACTAGCAGGGAGCTGGATCGGAAGTGGAGCAGCCAGGACTTGAACTGTCATTCATACGGGATGTCAGTGGGTAAAGCTGCTGCCTGCCGTGCTAAGCCATGTGCCAGACCCTTGTTTTTAAAATGGGGAGATTGGGTTATAAGACTATCATGGGGCCAGGATTCTGCGATTGAGAAATTCATAGTTTGGAGTTCCATTTGGCTTCTAGTTTTAAGGGATGCCAACATTGATGGAGAAATGCTGCTTTGTCCTTTAGGAGGACTGTGATGGGGGGTGGGGGTAGTGTTTGTAGGCCATCCAGGTGTGCCCTGACCCCGGGCCTGAGGATATCTTAGTGTGCAGGTTATCCAAGCTGGAACCTGTATTGGTACTCATCCGCATCATAACAAGACTTGTATGAAGGGGTGACTGAACAGATACTTGCCATCTTCCCTGGGCACCTTCTGCCAAGTAAAGCACCTGGGCATTCGGGCACTGCCAAGAAGCCAGTGGGAGATGAAGACCCCTTCCTGGCAAACCAGAGGCAAGGTAGGTCTTCAGGAGTGGTGCCTGCCATCGAATCCCATGATAATTCAAGTGTGTCCTGTGTAGAAACTCAGTTGGGAAACCTGCATCCTTTGCCGAGGTCTCCAGGAATAGTGTTTACATGAATTTTTGGAGCCATCTGAGTTCCCAGGCCACCTCGGTCCTTAGATAAGGACATGCAGGGAACTGAGACTTACCCTCCACTCGGGGCTGAAGGCAATCCCATTCTGAGTGTGCCTCACTGACATTGAGGGCACAAGCCAGGTGGGGACACCAGTGGTTTGAGAGGCTGGGACACTAGCACAAAGCTTTGCAGCCATTGTTGGTTGTCACTTGGGTTGCTTTGAGGTCATAGGTGCTGGTTACAGCTACTACCATTGGGAGCTTGTCTAAACTGTCACCCATGTTGGAACCCCTTCTCGGCCTTGTCACTACTAAGTACCTGAAGTGCTGAATCTAGAATCTGGTTCATGAGAGTTTGGGGTCCCATGGCCAGTTTCTGAATCTCAGTATCTGGGACTGGCTGGCTAACAAAACAGGTACTAGTAGAGCCTGCCTCTCGGGAGTGCTATGGTCTGTTAGTACACTTGAGGCCTCTGCCATCCATCCCTGGAATAGGCTGGCTTTTCTTCCTTATGCTTGACAATCTACAAGCTTGATAATACATCTTTTAAAGACTTTATTTAAAAAGAGTGTGGGAGAGACGAATATTTCTAGTCATTGGTTGGCTCCCAAAATGGCTGCAACAGCCAGGGCTGGGCCAGACTGAAACCAGGAGCTGCTTCTGGGTCTCCCATGTGGGTGCAGGGCCCCAAGCACTTGAACCATCCTGTGCTTTCCCAGACACATTATGGAGGAACTGGATCAGAACTGGAGCATCCAGAACTCAAACACCCATGGTGGGGGGTGCCAGTGTCCTAGGCAGTGGCATTTACCTGCCATGCCACACCCGGTATATTTTATCCTAGCCAGTAGACAACCATGTGATCTCAGCACTTTAAATCCTCAGGACCTTAGATGATGCTGACTGGCATATGCTTTTGGGAATGCTGTGTCTTCCCATGGGACTACTGGGTAGACAGGTGAGAATACATGGTCTTGGGCTGCAGCTCAGATATGCCTTCCTTGCTCTGCACTGTGACAAATGGATAAGATGCTACATAAGTCATAGCAGGTTGGGGCTAAAGTTAAGATCTGAAACTTCTCAAATGATTAGGGGCCTCTAAAAACCTCCACGGCTTTTAAAACGGTGATTTAAGTCGGAAAGGGAGAAGTATCTATCCCAGCACTTTGATTCATCACCTCTCGGGACCAAGCTTATGTGCGCACACTAGCAGGCAGCTGGAATTGGGAGTGGAGCCAAGACTAAGACCCAGGCACTTCGATATGGGATGCAGACAACTAAGCTGCCAAGATGAATGCCTGTTCCTTTGTGAGCTTTTTGAAGACCCCACTGCCTGGCTTCAGAGCCCCTCAATGATCAGCATTGCACTCAGATCACTGGATCTACCTATTCTCCCCCACCCCCACTTGCTATGGCTTTGATCTTGCATTTCAAGCTGCCCTCCTCCAGATTGACAACCAATGACAGCAAGGGAAATGGGCAATACTATCCACTCAGGCTGGCCTTGTGCATATAGAATGAGGCAGATGGCTGGGAAAGGAAATTCAGAATAACCAGTGGATGTATGGGGTTATCTCCTCCATGCTGCACCTTAAGAAGGCACCCAGTAAAGCTGGTGTCCTTCAGTCACAAGGGCCTGGGCCAACAGAATGCATTCCATCACACTTCTGCGCTGTGTGGGAAGATCTGTGCACGCAGTTGCCACTGTACCTCCAGGGTTGCAGGTGCATCTGAGCCCTGTGTGAGGCTCCCTGGTGACTGCTGTCACAAACTCCATGCTGCTAAATGATGCAGCACTAAGTGAGGTGATTAAACAGTTCAGTGGCGGGAGTGTCCTCCCAGGGAGAAGCAACAGGGGGCTCCTGAGGACACGTCTGAGTGAATTGGAGCAGGGTTCTAAAGCAGGGAGTTGGCTGGCTGCCCAGGAAGGCAGTGAGTTTGTCCCAGGTGCGTGGGGGCTGGGCAGGCTTTTTGTGGAGTCCCTCCCCGCCCCCCATGCTAATGGGAGGAGAGGGCTATGCTGAGGACAGTGGGGGCAGCCCCGTGGCCCTCAAGCCACGGCTGGGAGGCTGTTGGATTCTTGTAGACTTCAAGCATAGTCGTGTTGGTTCCGAGTCCCTTCAGGCCCTTACGTAATCCTGCGTTTCACCCACATTCTTCTGCCTTTAAAAGATGTGATTGAATCTCTACACATCAGGATACTGGATCACAGGGAGAGGCTGAAACAGTTCAGGGTGCAAGTTCTTGCCTAGAAACCAATGCCCATGAAAGGGAGAAGCAGGCTAAATGGGGCACAGCAAAGCGTTGATCTTGCTTAACAAAGCCTAGGCCTGCCCTGAGTGGGGAGGGGGTGGCTCTGCAGCTGATCCAGTTTGCCAATGTGGCAAAAATGACCAGGCCTCCCCACCCATGCCCAGGCAGGCTTGGCCTCACGCTCTTCTTGCTGGGGCATCTGGTACTGAGTCTAAAACTGAAACATGGGCGGAGCTTCTCTGAAAATGTGCTGACCTCACACCTTGAAGGGAACATGACAGTCCCTGAGTTCCTGAAGCAGTGTGGTAGGGAGTTGCTGGTCCACAGGAGACAGGTCCCATGATGTACCACAGCGGCTCCTCAGTTCTACCTGGTCTGCATTGAGTGTCTCAAACGTGGCTTCAAAGATCAACTGAACCCAGACTTGTAGCTGCCTCTGGACATCCCTGGCTCCTACCTCAAAACGGCTAGATTCATAGCAGGATCAAGGCCCATGGGACTCTACTTCGATGTGGAGCTAACAATTAGAACAACAAATGCATTAAGGCGGGTGATTAAAGCCTGGTGATGGACTTCAGGAGAGCAGAACTGTGACCTCTCCTAAAGGAGAGCATGGTCTTCCAGACTTGGGTCTGTGACAACGTAAACGATGGCTCCTGTAGGTGGAGGAGCTGTGATGGGTCTCCATATCAAAGTTGACCAGGTGCTGCACTGTCATAGCACCTGTGGGTATGGCCACTTCTGTGTAATGGCACCCTGGGTGGGAGAGCCATGCTGACCCTGCTGTCATAGCCCAGAGGCAGAAGAATGGCCAGAATGACCTCAGAACCCCACACCAGTCACTAGTTGCCTTGATGTAGCTTGGGCAGGTGAGGTTCACATTTGCTGCTTTGGCCTAGCTGTAGTGCAGGGAGGGGAACAGGAAGTAGACCTGGGTGACTATATCTGTAGATGTCACTCAAAACAGAGCAAAGCTCTGGGTCCGGATGTCCCCTGGAACAGCCTTGCAGTGCTGAGATTCCAAGTCTCCGTGGCCTGCATGTTGCTGCTTGCTCTCCTTGAGAGCCACTGTTTCCCATGACCTACACTTTGCTGTGCTGTAGGACATGCCTGGGATGTGGCCCACTGGTTGGGGTGCTTTGGCCTGAAACACAGCTGTCAGAACAGGGCGGCAAAAACAATACTGGAAGCTACTCTAGATACTGTTGAATTTCCAGAGGCACCTGCCAGCAGCTTCAATAATCCCTGTTACGGATAATGCTAGGGACAGTGGAGCTAGGCAGGGACTCCCCTGTCTACAATGATGGGACCCCAAGATGAAACAACTTGCTCAAATTTACATCAAACAGGGGAACTGTCTTATCTGCACCCCCAACCTGTTCAGACTGATGCAAAACATGAATCGATTGGCTTACAGAAACTGACTTCAGCTTGGAAGGCTATGGACTCCAAGGAGCTGGCAGACTCAACATCTGGGCCTTTGGCTGGTTCACGGTGTCTCTCACTGTGTACTCGGTGGAAGTGACAAAGCAACTCTGGGGTCTCTAGAGGATCACCAACTAGGTCCATAAGGGACCCACCTCTGTGACCTAACTGCCTATTAAAGGCCACGTCTCCTTTGGATTAAGGTTTTAACATGCGAGTAGGTAAGGGAAGGCATGCATTCAGACCATAATGGGAGCAGGAAGGAGTATTCAATTGGCAAATCTGCCACCACGTCCAAAAAGGCGTGACAGGCAGTTAGAGGATACCAGCCAGTGTAGGCGAACACAAGTCACCCTCGTCATTCCGAGCGTAGCCTGTGGAGGAGGGTGATGGTCTTGGTGGAGACAGGTTGGCCGGGCAAGAGAAGGGCTGTCTGGGGTCAGGTCCACCCCTCCTGAACTCGGCATCAGCTGCTACGGGCTTGCAGCCTGGCCTGGTGTCTGTTCTTGAGGGTTTTGAGGTCTTGGATGGGCAGTCAGATGAGGGGACACCGGAGTCCCCTCACCCAGATGTGTATGAACCTTGTTTTTCAGATGCGCTTAGTTTCGAGTAGGTCTTTATCTGGCCCAAAGCTCTGAAGACCTTGTTTGCAAATCTACCCTGTTTAAAACCTTGTCCTACCTCAAGGCCTAACCTGGAATCTGCATTAGAAGTGAGGTAGATAATAGCATAAACATCTTGACTGTCTCTAAGAAAACCAAGTTACATTCCATAAGCCCTATTACAAGCTGAGATTCCCTGTTGTCATATCCACCCTAGACACATTCTTGACTTTGTACAAATCAAGTCGCTGTAAATGCACTAGAAGTTTGCTATCTAAATCCCATCAGAGGAAGATTCTCATGTTAAATTCACAATAAGATGGCTGGGTTTGTGTATGAGATTTAGTGACTGGTGACAGCCAATTCCCAACTGTAAAGTAAGTTGTGTTCTTAGGATGCTTAGAATCATGGACCAGGACTGGAGAGTTCAGAGATGGGAGACAGGTGCCAAGTCCTATAAACAGCTCTGCTACAAAAGGCTTTGTCCTCACCTTTCCTGGATCTCCTACTGGGAGTCATCTGGTGTTGTGCACCTGACTTGTTATGGCTCAGGCAGAACCTGTCAGTATGTCTGGATGTCTAGAGTACTCAGACGACTTTGAGCTGTCAGTACCTGCATTCCTGTGCCCAACAGTTTTCTTCTGAAATTACATAATTGACAGCCAACCCAAAGCACCAGAAAACTACACTGGCTGAGGAGCTACCAGTCAACTGGTGACTGGCGGGAGTGTCTCAGAATCCTAACATTAATTTTGTACCTTTACCCTGGGTCTCCAAGAATTTGGTCCCAGTTGCCCTTGTTCTGAGTTTGTTAGCTTCCTTCTCTTCCCTGTACCAATTCCCAAGCTCCTAGAAGTTCCTCTCTCAAACATACATTGAACCCTTTAGAGCGAACAAAGATTAAGACCCTGGCTTTGTTTCTTATAGGTCATGTATTGTCAAATGTCAAGCCAGATTTGCACCTGTGCCTGAAGCTTCCATCAAGTTGGAGAAATGGAACAGGGCAATCCTCAAACCTCTTCCATGGAGTCATGGCTTTGGGTCCAGGGAAGTTGCCAAGGGCCCACTTGGCTATTTCCTGGAGGCTGGCCTCCCAAGATGAGGGCATAGATTGGCGCAAGGTAGACAGGGTGATTGTCACCTGCCTCTGAAATGCCCATTAGTCTCAGTGTATAGGGGGTGATTCCAGACCGTTCAGATGGCTCTATAGCATTTGTGCCTTCTGTAGTCTGTTTGGGAGGGGGGGGTGCTGTGTGTGGTTTCTGATCTTTCCCCTTCAGGAGAGGTCAAGAGTGCTTATTCTACATACCCATTCAATTGTGGAGAAGGAACTCTTTTCCTTACTGAAGGGTTGGAAAGTAGGCACGACTTGGCCAATACATCTTCTCCCGAGGCACTCTAGTGGGAGGCCGAGGGAACTTGGACTCTTATCCAGAAGGTGCTTATTAAAGTTCTTAGTCTACTGACCTTGCCATAGACCAGGCACCCACTTCACAAGCACATTGCTACCACTAGCCCCACTTCTGTTCCTTGTTGCCATGTGAATCCGAGAACTGCTTTCTAATTCTGTAAAAGTCACTGATACGCTAGGGGTTACGCTGAATCTGTTCTAGGTGAAACTGATACCCTGACCATCAACAAGTGATCTTTTGTTTGTCATCAATGTCTTATTGTGCATATCACTCACTTCTGAGTCTAAACTCCTTGTAGGTATTATGGGATTGCTCTGACTTCTCAGCAAGATCGTTACTGGTATACAAGACTTTCTTTGCATGTTGGTTTTCACATCCTGTGAACTTAATTGTCCAAGACTGCCTTTATTGGAAGAGTTCTCAATGCTTCTCCCTTCAGGTGACCCTATAATACAACTGTTCACTTTAATGGTATCCCATGTGTTACACAGGCTTTCCAAAATGTGACTTGGTTATTCCAGTCTTGTCTGTCAGATCATATGTTCTCTTCTCCATCTGATCTGTTTTTGAAGCTCTTAATTGCGTGTTTTATTCCATTGACTGAAGCTTCAGCTCCAAAAGAAGTTTGGTTCTCTGAATTCCTTGTGCATTCATGGCATGTATTTCCCTCACTTTAAGCTGTATCCTCTTGAATCTCACTGACTTGGGTCATTATTTTGAGTTACTTTTCAGGTATTTCATAGACTTCAGATCACGATCTATTTCAGGAGAGGTACTGTGGTGTTGACTTCATGCTTCCTTCACTTCCTGTGTTCCTATGTTGACATCTGCACACCTAGCATAGGGAGTCCCCTGTTCATGGAACAGGCTTTATTGGAGAAAATAACTTAGATAAAATGAGGGGTGTCACTTTGGTTCTGGGTGAACAGACCTGAAGCCTGATTGGTTTAGTAGTAATGGATGTCAGCAGTGACTGAGTCACCGTTGTTTAGGCTGTAGAGGTAAAGTAGCTATAAAGTAGAGACGTGCTTTTGGAAGCTTAAGTCTAGTCCCCAGAGTGCTGGGTATTGATCTGATGGCAGTAAGCATGTCTCATTATGTGAGACAGAGTATGTCTCCTTGTCCTGATGGGCAAGCCTGAGTGATACAGGTGCCATAGCATCAATAGCAATGGTCAAGCTTTCAATGTGGATAGGGCCTTCACTGCATCTTTCTGTGAGGAAATTACTAGTGCTTGGCTTAGAGGACCAGCATTAGGAAATGGTAAGGGAAGCTTGCCTCCATTCCACAAACTGGATACAAAACTGGATACAAGCTAAGGATTACAAAACCAACAGGTATGAGTCTAGAATACTAGAATGCAGGTAGGATCATCCATAGGTCCCACAGGGATGTTCCGATTCAGGAACATAGTACTGAGTAGCATCCTGGAGCTGCCGGATAGTGAGGCCCTTCCCCAGGTCTTGAGGGTAAGTCTGTTCCAGAGATTGCCAACTGATGCAGAGGAATGTGGGCGGGGACCTCTAGATCCACTGGTGAGTGCAAGTTACTACAGAGGTTCTAGCAGCAGCAGACCTAAGGTTGCAGGGTGCAGAGGGTACACCCTTAATTCACCTGGGACATGGAAGGGGGCTCCAGAACCTTGTATGCTGGCCTCCCAACACCCAGTAGTAAGAACTGCAGAGTGTCCTCTGGGATTATGTGGAGGCTTCCACTAATGGCTAGCCCCACGAAGCCCTGGGAAAGCTTCCGCAGAAGGCATAGAGCAAGCAAGCGAGCTCCAGGGCGTGCCCAGAACTTCCACAGCTGTTGGATTCATGAGGGCCTGCCTGCTCTCTGCCCTGGAATCTTTCCTCGTGCTCTGGGGGTTTCTGATGAAGCAAGTAGCCCCTTCACTACACAAGTATAGTCCAGCAGCTTCTCAGCAGCGGCTTGGGTCTGGCTCTTTGGGGATGGAGTGAGGCAGTGTGGGGCCCTCTTTGGAGCGTAGTAGTTGCTCAGACCTCAGCTGACCATCTAGATCTGACTTAGTCGGGGCTGCAGCACTTCCTGTTTAATTCTTCCTGGCAAGATGCTATCCCCTGGCGGGGGAGCTGGGAGAGGGGCAGTGGGAGTAGGTAGCATGCTTTGTTCCCATCTCACCCACCACAGGCCTTCAGAGTGTTTGCAGACCTCATTAATTCCTTACTGAAGTTTTTCTCGTGGGTTTTTGTTTTGGGTGGAAAAAAGACCCTCTTTCTGGAAAGATAGTATCCTCTGGCTAGAGCCTAGATAGGAACATTAGCAGAGGTGACAATGTGCTTTCTTTGGTTTTCAGAGTCTGTTCCTTAGCAGTTCTTGTCAGTTTCTTCAGCCTCTGCAGATCTAACATTTTGCATTTGGAGTCTCCTGGCAAGATGGTGCCTCCACAAAGGGATCACACAAGACTAGTGTCTGCTAATACTGATGGATAGTTCTCTCCCTTTTCGATTCTACAATGGGAAGCGGGATACACAGCAGACTCATAGAATGGCAGATGTCCTAAACAGCACTCTGGCCTCAGAATCAGACCTTAAGGCATTTGGATCTGGCTCGAGAGCCCATGAGTATTTTAGGCATGGAAAGCCAAGACACTTGGGGGCGGGGGGAGACCTAAATGAAAGATCTCTGCGAGTGAGATCCCAGTGGACAGAACGGGGGCCATCAAAGAAGGAGGTACCTTTCTCTGAAGGGAGGAGAGAACTTGCACTTTGACTATGACCTTGTTGGAATAAGATCAAAGTTGGTGAACTCAAGGCTTCCATAGCCTTAACAATTCATGACTAGAGCCTAGGGAGATTACTGATGCCATAAAGTGTCATTGTTAAGTACACAGTGGCTCCTGTTGTTGACTTATGTGGGATCTGTCCTGATGTGTTGTCCAATGTGAAGTAATACTATAGTACTAAAACAGTATTTTACACTTTGTGTCTGTGTGGGTGCAAACTGATCTTTGCTTAATATACTAAATTGATCTCCTGTATATAAAGATAATTGAAAATCTTTGTGAATGGAATGGGAGAGGGAGCAGGAGATGGGGGGTGCAAGTGGGAGGGAAGCCATTGTAATCCATACTGTACTTTGGAAATTTATATTTACTAAAAAGATGGTGACTCAGTGCCAGGGAAGGAGTGGTGGCAGCAGAGGTAGTGTGGATTTTCTATGGTGGATTTTCAATGGTGGGTTTTTGAGTCTCCATTCTGTTATCTGAAGGAACAGTCTTAATCCATTCAGCCAATCTGTATTAAAAGCTTAATCCACTGATAGTCAAGGTTATTACAGATAATGAATGACTAGGTTCTACCATTTTTCCATCAACATTCCAACTGTTTTGGAAGACCCATCTATACAATGCATATAAGAAACACCTCACCATAGTGACTTTACCAGTTTGCATTCCCACCAACAGTGGGTTAGTGTCCTTTTCCCCACATCCTCTCCAGCATCTATTGTTGGTAGGTTTCTGAATGTGAGCTATCCTAACCGGGGTAAGGTAAAACCTCACTGTGGTTTTGATTTGCATTTCCCTGATGGCTAGTGATCCTGAACATTTTTTCATGTGCCTGTTGGCCATTTGGATTTCTTTTGAAAAATATCTATTGGTCCTTGGCCCATCTCTTAAGTGGGTTGTGTTGTGGAGTTTCTTGATCCCTTTGTAGATTCTGGTTGTTAATCCTTTATCTGTTGCATAGTTTGCAAATATTTTTTTCTGATTCTGTCGGTTGCCTCTTCACTTTCCTGACTCTTTTGCAGTACAGAAACTTCTCAATTTGATGCAATCCCAAATGTTAATTTTGGCTTTGACTGCCTGTGCTTCCGGGGTCTTTTCCAAGAAGTCTTTGGTACCTAATATCTTACAGGGCTTCTCCAATGCTCTAATAATTTTGTGTCGGGTCATGGGTTTAAGTCTTTAATCCATGTTGAGTGGATTTTTGTATACGGTGAAAGTCTGGAGGTTCCTCAGAAACCTGAATATAACCCTACCATACAACCCAGCCATCCCACTCCTTGGAATTTACCCAAAGGAAATTGGCAGACAAAAAAGCTGTCTGCACCTTAATGTTTATTGCAGCTTAATTCACAATAGCCAAGACCTGGAATCAACCCAAATGCCCATCAACACTGATATTTAGACAAGGTGATAGTCAAAGTGAAAGTTCTCTCTTCCCTTCAGAGAAAGGTACCTCCTCCTTTGACCTGGAGAACTTCCACTTTGACCTTGTCTAAATAAGATCAGAGTTGGTGAACTCAAGGCTTCCATAGCCTTGGCAAATCATGACTAAAGCCTAAGATGATTACTGACGCCATAAACAAGTGTCAAATTAAGTCAACGGGAGTCACTGTGTACTTATGTAGGATCTCTGCCCTTAACGTGCTGTACATTGTGAATGAATGCTAGAACTAGTACTCAAACAGTATTTTACACTTGATGTTCTGTGGGTACAAACTGCTGAAATCTTTATACTAAATTGATCTTCTGTATATAAAGATCATTGAAAATGAATCTTGATGTGAATGGAATGGGAGAGGGAGCAGGAGATGGGAGGGTTGCAGGTGGGAGGGAAGTTATGGGGGGGACCATTGTAATCCATAAGCTGTACTTTGGAAATTTATATTTACTAAATTTTAAAACAAATGCCATGTATCTTTGACCACAACAAAAATGAAACTAGAAGTTAACATAAACCCTAGAAAACACAAAGACTGAATAGCATGCTATTGAATGAACAGTTGGGACATAAAGAATCAAAAGGGAATTTCTTGAAACAAATGAAGATAATACAATATCAAAACTTATAGAATATATAGCAAAAGTAGTAGTGAAAGCTTGTAGCAGTTAGTGACAATGTCAAATTGGGAAGGAGTCAAATGATCTAAAAATGCATCTTGAGGACCTAGAAAAATAAACCCAAAATTAGGAAAAAGACAAATAAAATGGAACCATATAAAAGATCAGTAAACTCTTTTTTTTTGGGGGGGGGGGAGGTGGAGCTTAAAGCATTGTCCCAACTAAGACCTAAACTAAAAAGGGAGCTAATTCATGATTTCAGTGACAGTTCATTACAGCTTTATGCTAACAAATTGGAAAATACAAAGTTTCTAGATACAGCTTGCCAAAATTGATGTATTGAAGACACAGAAAACATAAGTAAACCAATAGCCAAACCAAGACAGATTTAAATCTGTTCTAAAGACCCTCCTAACAAATCAAAACCCAGGACCAGATGGTTTCATTACTGAGTCCTATCACTTCTTAAAAGAATCAATTCTTAAACTAATTGGAACAATTCCAAAGGGAATCGACCCAAACTCTTCCTATTGGGCCAGCATCACCCTAATTCCAAAACCAGAAAGATACAAAGAACAATACTGATGCAAATATCCTCAATATACTGGCTAACTGATCAAAGATCATCCACGCAGGTCAAGTGGGACTTATCCCAGGGATACAGGGGTGGTTCAACATATATAAATCAAGTGTTCACATTAGTAAATTGATAAAATTATAAATAGATGCAGAGAAAGCATATGATAAACTACAAAATCTAAATTCCTTCTATACTCTTGGCTGGCTGTGGGCTTGTTTGCTTTGATTGCATTGAGATAAGCATCATATTGAATGAGAAAAAAATTGGAAATTTAAGACTTGGAACCAGACAAGGATGCCCACTTCTCACCACTGCTGATCAATATAGTCCTAGAAGTTTTAGCCAGAGCCATTTGGCAAGAAGACCAAAGGGATACAAATTAGTCAAATTATCCCTGTTTGCAGATGATATGACCATATACATAACTATATGTGTATACCAAAGGACTCCACTAAAACTACTGGACTTCTTGTAAAGTTGCAGGATATAAAATGAACATACAAAAATCAATAGCCTTTGTATACAGACAATGCCATGACTGAATTTCTAAGGTCAATCCCAAAGTAGCTACAAAAAATTAAGTACCTTGGAATAAATTTAGGCAAGGATGTGAATGATCTCTACAATGAAGACTGCAAAACATTAAAGAAATCATGACACCAAAGGAAACTTTCCTTGTTCATAGACTAGAATTTATCAGTGTCCATACAACCCAAAGCAACGTAGATTCAATGCAATCCCAATCAATACCAAGAACATTCTTGCCATATTTATAAAAATTCTGAAATTCTTATGGAAACATAAAGACTGCTTTAAGCTATTCAGGGTCTCTTAAACAATAAAAACAAAGCTGGAGACACAATACCAGATCTTAAGACATACTACAGGGCATTTATAATCAAAACAGCCTGGTACTGGTGCTGGCACAAAGAAACATGTTAAGTCATAGAACAAAAACCCCAGAAACTAATCCACACATCTATAACCAACTTATCTTTGACAAATGAGGTAATATCACTGGAGAAATGAGTCTCTTAAATAGTGCTGGGAAAATTGGATTGATGCATGTGTAAATATGAAACAAGGTCCCCTACCTTGCATCTCACACAAATCTAAATGGATCAAAGATATAGCTCTATGACCTGATGCCATCCAATTACTAGAGTAAAACATCAGGGAAACTCTGCAAGACATTGGGATAGGCAAAGACTTAAAAGATCTCAAGCACAGGCAATAAAGACAAAACAAAGGTTTACATGAACCTAAGAAGCTTCTGCACTGCAAAGAGAACATTCAAAGCAAAGAGGCAACTGACAGAATGGAGGAAAATACTTAACCTATGCAACCAAAGGATTAATACTTAGGATTAATCCTCAGTTAAGAAATTGACAAAGGAAATGAACAGGCACTTCTCAGAAATGCTCAGGATCACTAGCCTCAAGGAAACACACAAACCAGTGAAATTTTACTTCATCTCAATTAGAATAGCTATTATCCAAAAACTGAAAGCAAATTCTGGTGAGGATGTAGAGAAAATATCCTAAAACACTGGGAATGCAAGCTAGTACAACAGTCATGAAAGACAATATGGAGCCTCCTAAAATCTGAAGAGATCTACCATATGGCCGAGCTATCCCTGGGAATTTACCTAAATGAAACAAAATTGGCATACGAAAGAATTACCTGCACTCTTGTGTTTGCAGCTCAATTCACCATAGCTAACATATGGGATCAATCCAGATGTCCAAATGATGGTTACAGAAAATGGTGTGTATACTAGGCCATAAAAAAATCAACAAAATGGATGCAACTGGAAACCATTATGCTTAGTGAGATGAGCCAGTCCCAAAACATTCAATATGTGGTAGCTAATACAGAACATGGAAACATAAGAATTCTAAATGAGGGGCCAGCACCATGGCTCACTTAGTTAATCCTCTGCCTGTAGCGCCGGCATCCCGTGTGGGCACTGTGTTCTAGTCCCAGTTGCTCCTCTTCCAGTCCAGCTCTCTGTTGTGGCCCGGGAAGGCAGTGGAGGATGGCCCAAGTGCTTGGGCCTATGCACCCGCATGGGAGACCAGGAAAAACCACCTGGCTCCTGGCTTTGGATCAGCACAGTGCTAGCTATAGTGGCCATTCAGGGGATGAACCAAAGGATGGAGGACCTTCCTCTCTAACTCTGCCTATCATCAAAACTAAGAATTACACTCTAGAAAAGTGTTACTCCCCCGTGTTACTTTTTGAAGTGGATACTGATCATCTTTACACAACTATCTTGATCTTCCTGACTTTCACATCTGATTTCTCCACTACTTTAATTCTAAAGAAGGAACTAGAGTAAAAGAACCGTGATGAAGGCACACATCTCAGGACTTAAGAGTAAGGTGTGCAGGGGGGAAAAATGTACTTCTACACTTAGCAGGAAGGAATACATCCCACACCTGGGAATTTAACCAAGTGAAATCAGCATATGAAAGTTACCTGTACTTCCATGTTTGCAGCTCAATTCGCTGATAATCCAGATGCCCATCAACTGACCACAGAAAATGGTTTTATACATACACAAACAATGGAATACTACTCGGCCACATGATAGACAACTCAAGGATACAATAAATGTCCTTCACATCTATACCCGCATGGGGTCCATTTGAGGGGGCTACAGCAAAATTCAGTATAGTTTGGCACTTACCGGGGTAGCCACACCTTGAAATAGGGGAATAGGAAGACTGGTCTGGGGAGTAAACTTGGATGTAACACTGTAAGTTGCCTTGCCCACTATTAGTCCCTGGTGACAGGTGATACTGTGATAAATGTGACATGCACTTAGGATCAGGAAATAAAGGCACTCCTAGGGTGGCTGAGGCTACAAAATGCAAGCTTGGTCCCAGAGAGCTGGGCTCTACAAATGCCAGAGTCCTTGATAGCAAAGTAATTAAAATCCTGACATTTGGAACACTAAGCAGAGCTCATGAGACTGGCCCAAGAAACTAGAATGGTGTGGACTGGACAGCCTGCCCACAGAGGAATGAGGGTATCTTTACTTTTCCTGTTGATGTACCATTCCCACCCATAAACGTCTACTCTCCTGGCTCTCATCAGCCCACACTTGCCTTGTGATGGCAGAAGAAAACAGGCTAGACTCCAGCAACAGAATTGGGGTGGTTGGAGGAGGCATCCCAGTATAGAATAAGGATACCTGCCAGTCTTGAACCATACAAGACAACATGAGGTAATGCTTCTTGTCCCCTGGAGTTTACACCCAAGGTGATGACTTGGGGATGAGTACTTATGGTCACTTTTCTGAACTTTCAAGGTCCTAACCTGCCATGTGTCTGTACCTATCCTATATCACCAATGTACAATGAAGATGGTGAGCCTAATTTAGGGAAGCCTGGGACACTGGAAGTTAATCTTCAACTTTTCTACTGGCATGGGTGTAAAGATTTTTGGGTTCTCCAGTGGTTCCCCCCTCCAAGATCCACCCAGGAAATTTACTAGATCTGACTTAGCAGGTTAACAGATCCCTACTTACCCCCACCAAATTAGGGACAATAGGAAGACTTCTCTACCATGGTTTTATACATAGAGGCAAGGAATGTTCAGAGCTGCTTTTCTTAAGAGCCAGGAATGAGCTCAAACTGTAGCAAGGATAAATACAATACTTCAAACATGGCTTTGGGCTGGTGCCGTGGCTCACTTGGCTAATCCTTTGCCTGCAGTGCCAGCACACCGGGTTCTAGCCCCAGTTGCTCTTCCAGTCCAGCGCTCTGCTGTGGCCCAGGAGGGCAGTGGAGGATGGCCCAAGTCCTTGGGTCCCTGTACCACATGGGAGGCCAGGAGGAAGTACCCGGCTCCTGGCTTCGGATCGGCACAGCACCGGCCGTAACGGCCATTAGGGAAGTGAACCAATGGAAGGAAAACCTCTCACTGTCTAACTCCGCCTAGCAAAATAAAAACAAAACGTGGCTTTGGGTTCAGAAAATGGGTCAGTATTAAAATCAAAGTTGACATCAGAAATCCAGTGAATCTCAAACTTATTAACCTGAATCCTGATGACTGGGATCATTTATAAACAGCTTCATCTGAAATTAAGACGAGCAATCCTGAAAGGTGGTGACTCTAACAAGATTGTCCCTTGCTGCGTGCATGTCCTCTAACAGTGCTCCCATAGCAGCTATACCACATATTTCACTTGGAAATCACAAGACAAGGAAGTCGCTTACCCTAGGATTTAGTCCACTGCATCGTGTTTTCCATCAACTTTGGTTTTTGGCACTGAATTGAATCATTAATCAGGGTATCACCAAAGCTGTCATGTTGTGACTCCAAACATGAAATGATTGTCATTGTCCCATTTGTCTACTACTCCAGCTCTTGGCTGCTTTTGTAGCTTGGTATAACTTGACAGAAATCTCCCTTGCAGGCAGAGATCATTAGCCAGAACACTTGAGATGGAGTGTCTAGTTGACGGGGACAACTGTAAAGTAGGGGAATGATAGGATCTGCAGTTTGGGGGGGTGTGGGGGGGGCAGAAGAGCCCTGGGGCTTTTTCCTCCTATGGACTTTGCTGGAGGTTGAACAGTCATGCTTATCTTCGTATTGCCAGTGTCTGGTGTCTAAGAACCCAGTTGCTCAATCTTGCAGCATAATTGTCAGTTGCAGTTGCTGAATAGGGTTGGTCAACTGGTGAATGTGCTTCTCGCTCAACTTCCCACTCTTGCCCTTGCTGCTCTGGCCCACTTTGCGCCAATGGCCCACATCCCCCCAGATCTGACTTTGCTGACTTGATTGAAGAGAGAAGTTCCAGCTGTGAGTTCACCAAAAACACCAGTCTATTAAAAGCAATAGTCCATCAAAGTCCATGATAACTTGCCAGGAAAGAGTCCCATTGGATTAGACCCTAATTAGTATGAAATGCAGCCCAGGAAACTGGGGTCTTGGGGAAAGTTCATTCCGTAGCCTGGCAGTAATTAACTGCCTTCTTCCAGAGTTACTTCCCCCAGGAGTGTTGCAGCTGTTAAATTACTAGGCAGAGGGAAATGGCTTTATCCTGAAGCCTGATCTTTCCATGTTTCTAGTGCTCTTCTCTCCCGGATTTTTGCTACATGTTTTCAGTGAGTTGCCTGACTAGGAGCTTCCAAGGACTCGGAATACATAGAAACGTGACTATGAGCAGATAAGTGTCCCCCTCAGGTGTCGGGTCAACTTCCGGGGGCCATGACATGGGTATCTTTGTCAAGGCTGTTGGGGCAAAATATCAGCCCTGAAAGCTTCTAAACAAGTTCCTACTTACAGTTCTGTAGACTGGGGAGAGGAAGTACTTAGTGGATCAGACAGTGTCTACTCGGCATCTTCATATTGTAGAAGGGGAAAGGAAGTTCTGAGAACTTCCATCAGCACAGAATCCTTGCTCCTGAAGGCACTACCCTCAGGCTGTAGTCATCTAACCCTCACATTGACTAGGGTTCAGCACCAGGACCTGGGGGGAGGGGGTCGGACAGACTTCTTCGGCTCCTGGCTCTCAAAGATTTGTCATCACATGAGATGCAGTAGTTCCACTCCAATGACCCTAAAAGTCCTAACCTATTCCAAAGCCAACCTCAGAAATCCAAGACCAAGATCTCAGGTCTTTGAAAATGCTCAGAGGATGCTTCCTAGGAAACTAGGCACAAATCTCCATCTTCTGCACCAAAACTTCTAATTCAATTTTCTACAACTTTATCCTCATAGCCTCTAAATCAGATGTGGGGGTGTTGGCACTGTGGCACAGCTGGTTAAGTTACCTCTTAGGAGGCTGGCATCCCATATTGGAAGGCTGGTTGAGTCCCAGCTGCTCTGCTTACAACCCAGATTAATACACAAGACAGTGGAAGATGGCCCAAGTCCTTGGGTCCCTGCCTATCTAGGAGGCCAGGATGGAGTTCTTAGTTCCTGGCTTTGGCCTGGTCCAGACCTGGCTTTTGCAACTACTTCGAGTACAGATCTGTTGCTCTGCCTTTCAAGTCTTTAAAAAGGCTCAAGGTATGAATCATTCTGAGGCAAGCTGCTCTCCATCTGCGAACCTATGAAATCGAACATTTCAAGTGCTTCCAGAACTCGATGGTGGCACAAGAACTCTGGGTCTAAAAAGGAGAAATAGATCATTCTCCTCCTGAAAGGGAGAAATAAGGGACAAATGGGTATCAAGGAAGTGCAAAACCCGACACTGGCAAAACTGGATCTTCAGGCTGTTAAGGTGGGACATGCAGATTTAACACTGAGGTGGGATCTGGGACATCATGGTCTTGGGTGTCCCCTGCCCCCAATCCCAGCTTTGCTAGGCAGAGCACATGGCACAGCTGTCCCCTAGCCCTGGGGTGTTGGGCTTATTGCTGGATACCTGCAGTTTTCCCGGGCTGGAATCCTAGTCCACTGGCTCCTACTGATTTGAGTTTGGGTGCGTGTTGTCCCTTCAGTTCCCTGAACAGGCCCCCATGCAATCTAAATGGAGGTAGCCACTCCCAGACAGCTTTCGCTGGTAAAATGGCACAGGTCGTACTGTGGTGTGATCTATGTCCCAGACAATGTCCTAGGCTCTAGCTCCCACGGCCCTTGGTAGAAGCCAGGTGACCAGATGGCCCAACCACAGGTGTGAGCACCAGCCTCTGCCCTAATGGGATTAGCTGTCCCTATTTTCCCTGCCCCTAGCAAAGGTATAATAGGACCTGTTTCTTGCACACATGCTTGCCCTCCCCCGCAGGCCCATCGGGCTTCCCTTGCCCGACAAACCTTTCCTCTAACTCCAGTGTTTGTGTTTTGTGATGGCCTTACAGCTTTGGCTGGGAAGTGCATGGTGCACTGACACCTGCTGGAGCTGAACCTCCAGTGTCCAAGGACAGACAGTGTAGAGTGTAGAGAGCAGACCTGCAGGGTGGAAGCCTCTGGCTTAGAGGCCCTGCACTGTGGCCTGTGACGGGAGTGTCTGTCCTGAGGTCTCAACTGCCTTCAGAGCCATTCTTCCGTTGTCTCTGAACTGACTCCAGGGCCACTGTCTTGAGTGATAAGGTTAGGTCCTGGCATTTCTGTAGATTGACGGATCTCAGAAGGTGGCCATCTGGCCGTGTCTTTGGTATTTTCTCAATGTTTCATCATTCCTGATGACCGTACAAACCTTAACTCTTCCCTTTAGATTAAAAATCCCCTTATTACTTAAAACCATAAGTACTCAGCAAGCCCCATTTCAATACATCCCTTGGATATTTTTTCAGCCAAATAACGACTTCCACAAAACCATGGGACACAAATGCGATTCAGTTCTTGGTTATGGAGAATACCATTGTTCATAAGGAGGATGACCATTCCTCCAGTTCCTACTAACACAGGTCTCCTTAGCCCCCGAGCCTCATCAGCATGGCCTTTCCAGTCTGTCTCCACTGCTGTCCATGACCACCTGGGCAGCCTCTTGGAAGACTGAGGCTTTCTCTGTAGCTTCCCCCTCTCCTGCAGTCTCACCAGAATACTTCTGAAAGTCTTCATGTCAACCCAGGCTCTTCACAGCAGGCACCTCGATTCCCCCTGCCTCTAGCCACTACCAGTTCTAAAGCTGCTTTCAACTTTAGGGTCCTGTTACTGCAGCACCCCACATCTTAACCAGTGTATTACCCTGTCTAGACTCCTGTAATATCTTATGCTGATAGGTTTCAAACAAATTTTTTAAACAACTTATTTCTTTAGTTCTAGAGGCAGATGTCCAAGATCAAAGCACCCTGATACGCTGCCCGAGGCAAAGGCCCATTTTCTGGCCCACAGGACAATTTCTGGTGGAAGGGACAAAGCAGCTCCCTGGGACCTCTTGAAGGGTCCTGATCCCATTCCTGAGGGTACCACCCTCACAACCTAATTCCCCCACAAGGCTCTACCTCAGTCTACTCACTAACATGTGACTATCATAGAATCTCCGACGCAAGCATTCAGACCATAATGGAATCCCTTAGATCCTGCCATCCTAAGAATGATTTTCTAGTATCCTTTCTATGAGCCAGGATTGTGCAACAGTAGCACAGACTGTGGTAGTCATACCATGTAATAAAAATGAGACAACAGAAGGCAAACTATACTATTCTTCCTCCAATGGAATAAAAATAATACATAAAAACATACCAGTATGAACAGGAGTGTCAAATTGTTAAATCAGCAACAGGAGTCACTGTGTACTTACACCCCATGTGGGATCTGTCCCTAATGTGTCGTCTAAAGCGAAGTGATGCTATAACTAGTACTGAAACAGTATTTTTATACTTTGCGTTTCTGTGTGGGCACAAACTGATGAGGTCTTTACTAATTATATACTGAAGTGATCTTCTGTATATAAAGAGAATTGGAAATTAAAAAAAACAACCTGGTGTTAAAATGGAAATGGCATAGAAAATTAATTAATTTGGAAAAAAATTGTGTAGGATCTCTGTCTTTAATGTGCTGTACATTGCTATTTAATGCTATAATTAGTAATCCAATGGTAGTTTTTTCACTTTATGTTGCTATATGGACAAAATGTTAATCTTTACCTAATATATACTAAACTGATCTTCTGTATACAAAGAGAATTGAAAATGAATCTTTACATGAATGGAAGGGGAAAGGGAGCGGGAAAGGGGAGGGTTACGGGCGGGAGGGAAGTTATGGGAGGGGGGAAGCCATTGTAACCCATAAGCTATACTTTGGAAATTTATATTCATTAAATAAAAGTTTAATAAAAGCTATAAAACGGATTGCTGATGCAAGTGGCAATATGGGTGAATTGTGGACAATAGCTTCAATAAAAGAAACCAGGCACAAAAGAAACTAATTCTACATGGGTAAGGTTCAAGAACAGGCAAAACTAATCTACAATGACAAATTAGGATAGGTTTTGCCTATAAGTTATATTAATAACTAGCTTTCTCAGATGATGGGACTGGGTTATGTTAGGGGAATGGTTAGCAAGCTGATGTGTATATCTGTAGAACTTCATTGGACTGTACTTGATCTATGCACTTTAGAGTTAGTGTTGTATCTACAACATAACACCTGCAATGCTGGGCATCCACATTGGAGCACTGATTCAAGTCCTAGCTGCTGTTTCCAATCCAGCTCCATGCTAAAGCGCCTGGAAAAGCAGTGAAAGATGCCCAAGTACTTGGGCCCCTGCCATGCATTTGAGAGATGGATGGAGCTCTGGGCTCTAAGCTTCAACCTTGGACTACCCCTTGCTGTTACTGCCATTTGGGGAATGAATCAAATATAATCTCTTCCCTCTTCCCCATCAATCAACCTTTTCAAATAAGTCCTTAAGAAAACCTATGTATTTCCCCATATATAAATTTAACCAACAGGAGTCTTAAAGGGAAAAATACACATTGCCTTTAACTTAGCTAATTCTACTGAGGATTTCTTAGACACGTAGCTAAAACTCACTACAGTGCTTGTAGTAGAAAATCAGATCCTAATGCTCAGAAGTGTGATCAGTTCACAGCAACTCTGCACAACAGAATGCTCTGTGGCCATGAAAGAATAACTGACATGGAAGACGACGTGGGACAATGCAAAGTGTGAACTGAAAACGGTGCAAATCCATTTTGCAAACGTTAAATCTAACAGTAGCTGGTTTGGGTTTAATTACCAGCAGCATGGAAGCTTTTGAGTTCCATAATTGGTGTATGTAGATTGAATGGCTGTGCCACTGTGCATTTTAAACTGGATCTGGGACAGCTCGAACCACAATGCCCAAACCTAGACTGAGGCTCAGGGGCCGTCCCTCTTCAGCACGGGCCCTCAACTTCATACACCTCCCTACTAGGAAAGAACCCTGGAGCTTGGCATTTCTAATCTCATTGGTGCTGCCCCCATCAAGTTCAGAGGCCTCAGAAGTCCATGTTCTCTTGGGCTTGACCTGTGAGCTCCAGTTCATGGCTGGCTCCCACCCAAACACAGCCAGCCTACCACTCCAGGACTGCATGCTTCCTTCCACGATGTACAGGCTTTCTTGGGTACAACTTACTCCTGAAACTTCAGTTTGTTGGGTCCTTGCAGGCCCTGGCCTGCGAGTCCATCGGAAGCACTCGCACACTGGGCTCTTCTCTCCCCTGGTTGTGGCCACCGAGCTTTTCTCTCAAGCACTTGGGCTGGGCTCGTCCCCTCTCATCTGCCTTCCTTCCAATCTAGACTTTCAAGCTTTGAGATTCTCGGCTCAAGCTCTTACATATTTGCAAATCCTATGCAAGGAGGAGATGATGGTTCAGAAAGTTCATGGAAAATTTATATTGAGGAAGTCGGGCATGGATTTTGAAACTTTTCCAACAAAAACAACTTTCATAAACTTTCTAGTCTCATGCAGTATACTGAATAGTCTCTTACGTGTCAGTTCCAGCTCCCAAAACCTGTGAATATGACCTTGTTTTGGAAACTCTTTAGAGTAATAGAGTAAGTGAGGGACCTGTAGATGAGACCATCATGGATCTAGGGCTGGTCCAATGAAAAGCATGCATTCAAGAGAAGTGAGGGAGGCTGGATGCACAGCGCAAGAGTGGAGGCAGATGTAGGAATTGGATGACAGGAAGCCAAGACACTCCTGGAGTAACTAGGAGCTGGGAGAGGTGAGAACCGTGACTGTCACCACCAGTGCCTGCAGGAGGAAGAAGGCCTGGCTGTACTCCGATTTCAGGTTTTTGGGACTCCAGACAGTAAATTTGTTAAGCCACCTGGTCTATAGCTGTGTACTACAGTCCCATGAAACCAAGACGGCTAGTAACTAATGAAGAATCCTAGTCCTCCTCCCCTACCACCTGACCTACAGGAGATGGGATTTCAATGGTCTCGGCCTGAAAGAAAACCAAAGCCTGAAGCAAGGATTTTTGTGTAGGCAAATCAACCTGAGGAGCAATCCCAGGAAATCGAGTGAGGATCTTTTCCTAGAACGTCGAATCTCAACTCTGCTGCTGTGGCAAATGCAATTTAAATACTTGACGAGGCTGTCAGCACGGAGGTGGCTGTCGTTTCCCTGGAGACCTTGGCGGCTGGAGCCTGCTCGCCTGTCCTCCCCCAGGGGATGGGTACTCTGAGCCCCAGGCAAGCAGCCTGGGCCGAGGCTGAGGACTGTCCCTGATAGTTGTCAGATCCTGCTGTCTGTTCGGCTCCTTCAAACCAGAGGTCACATACATGGTGGCCCTAAGCACAGCTGCTAACACCAGGACTTGCCACTAAGTAACGAGGATACTTGTGTCCTGGGGAGGAAGAGTGAGCATTTCTAATGACAAACCAGCTTTCCCTCTCCTGTCATCTGTTCTGAATTGCCTCGTCTGATGGCAGGTCCCCAGGTGCTTTTTCAAAAATATTGTATATGGCAATACAACACTCTAAAATCCATGCAGCTGGCCGGCACCGTGGCTCACTAGGCTAATCCTCCACCTCCAGCACTCTGCTGTGGTCTGGGAGGGCAGTGGAGGATGGTCCAGGTCCTTGGGCCCTGCACCCACATGGGAGACCAGGAGGAAGCTCCTGGCTTCGGATCAGCACAGTGCACCAGTCGTAGCGGCCACTTGGGTGGGTGGGGGGGTGAACCAACACAAAAAGGAAGACCTTGCTGTCTCACTGTCGGATTCTGCCTGTCAAATCCAACAGTATTTTTTTTCACTTTGTGTTGCTATATGGGGGCAAACTGTTGAAATCTTTATACTAAACTGATCTTCTGTATATAAAGTAAAGAGAATTGAAAATGAATCTTAATGTGACTGGAAGGGGAGAGGGAGTGGGAAAGGGGAGGGTTGCGGGTGGGAGGGATGTTATGGGAGGGGGGAAGCCATTGTAACCCATAAGCTGTACTTTGGAAATTTATATTAAATAAGAGTTAAAAAAACTAAATCTATACAGCTACCTTACAGTATGACATAAGCTATGTTATAAGTCACGAGCTATTGTAAACTAAACCATATATAACAAAGATGTCAAAGTGCTAGCTGATAGGGTCACTCACGTTGGAATCCAGAAAGTTCGTGTATCAAGGGTTAGGCACAGAGTGAGGAGGCAGTGGAAGGGGTTGCAAAGGAGTCTCCTGTGCCATAGCCTGGGGCGGCAGCAGTGCCACCGCTGCCTGGCCTGATAGTGTGAGGAGAGGGTCCCTGAGCAAGCGTTGTAACCTGCAAGCCTCCTGGAGCAGTGTCCTAGGAACAAACACGGACAGTCTTCTAGGTGCTGGGGACTCGATTCCCTGCTTTAAAGAAACTGCTTGGGGTTTGGTGTAGTGGCTCCTGTATCCCTATTAGGGTGCTAGTTTGAGTCCTGGCTCTTCCGCTGCCAATCCAGATTCCTGCTAATGTGTATCCTGGGAATCAAGGACCTGGATCCCTTCCACCCACACGGGAAAGCCAGGTGGAGTTCCAGGCTCTTGGCTTCAACTTGGCCCTGCTCTGGCTATTGCAGCCATGTAGGGAGTGAACCAGCAAGTGGGAGACCTAAGTCCATCTGCTTTTCAAATAAAATGAAAGTAAACACTTAAAAACTTGGGCAGTTAGCAAAGGCCCTGTGGTATGATAGGTACTTGACCTCCTACAGTTGTTTCCCAGAGCTACCTATAGAATAAAAGGGGTCCCATTCAGTGACACCCTCAAAACTCTCACTTGCTCCATTGGATTACAAAATATTCACTGCAGGAAAAGCCATCCTGTGCTTGTACCTGCTCTACTGCTGATGGCCAACCACAAAACTGAGCTGTTTGGGGCCAGTGCTGTGGTACAGCAGGTTAAGCCACTGCCTGCAGCACCAGCATCCCACGTGGGCACCAACACTGAGGAGTAGTTCCAGGATCCTGCCTGGCCCCAGCCACGAAGCCATCTGAGGAGTGAACCAGCAGGTGGAAGATCTGTCTTTCAAATCTGTACTTCTCTACCCTCTCCCCCAACCTCACCTCACCTAAAAATGCCTGAGCTGCTCCAGGCTGTGGTTTGCATCTATCCGGCCCGCCCAGCTCCTTCCTGGAGTTTGCAGCAGTGTAGTTGGATGTGAAAAGCCTGAGTGTGTGCAATGTGAGCAGCCGCAGCGGCCAACAGGTGGGAGATGGGAGCCTTTCTGGTTCTTGCTGTGCTACGCTTGTCCCCACAGAGGTCCCGAGGGCCCTTGCTCCAGATCCCAAGGCCAAAGTACGCTCTCCCATGCTAGTAGTCGGCAGCCTTAGGAACAAGTCTTGGAAGGAAAAGTGCCCAGAATGCACCTTCAAGGAATCTGCCTACCTATCTCTATTGTTACTGCTCTTGGAGAATTCGGAGCATCTTTGAACAAGATAACACCTGGGAAAATACCTATGATCAAGAAAATGAAATTAAAAGGTAAGTTTACTTTGGCTCAAGTAACTTTGAGATCAATGTATATAAGGGATCTTAAAAAAATCCAAACTATGGGAAAGCCACGCATGGATTTCAAGGCTGCTTGTGTCGAACTTAATATTTAAGTTCCATTTTCTACAAACTTGTGAAGTCCCCCCCCCTGTGTCTCATACCAAATTCGATTTTCTCTCCACAAAAACTAAGGCGCTACAGAAGCCCTGAAATGTGAAAACCGCAGGATAACAGGCGGATCTGCCAGCTGAGGCACTTGCCTACAGCAGATGGCATCCTGCTAACAAGCAAGACTGAGCAGTTATGATAAAGGTTTACCTCAATCTGAGGTGCAAAAAGAAGTTGGATGGCTTCCTAGTGCCTGAGTACATGTGAGGAGTACCCCTCTAGCCCTGAGCTCTGGGGACAACCTGGACCAGGGTCCAGGCCTCCACATAAGTGACTGATACAGGGATATGAAAACCCGAGAGAATAACCTCAATGATCAAAGTGAGAAGTTTGGGGCAGGTGCTTGGCCTGGCTGTCAGGCGGGTCAGGGTGCCCTCAGCCCATATCAGAGTGCCTGGGTTTGAGTCCTGGCTGTGCCTCACTCTTGCCTTCCTGTTCATGTGCATCCTAGAAGACATCAAGTGACAGTTCTTGGTTCTTTCCAACTCATGTGGGAGATCAGGATTGATCAGGGTTCCTGGCTTCAGCCTGCCCCTGCCCTAGCTGTTGTAGGCATTTGGGGAGTAAACAAGCAGAAGCAAGATGCCTCTCCTGCCTCTCAAATGTCAAGTTGGAGCCAACCGTTAGAACCCGTTATCCATTGTGTTTATCAAAAGCAGAAATAGTTAGACTTCCCCTAATTTAAACTTAGTATAAACTTAGTATATTAGCTATCTGAAACAAGAATGAGAAAAATACCCGTAAAGCACAAGCAGCAATACTAGTTCAGAACTAACATGCAGCATGTCACAATTGGTGATAAGCTGAGAAACTAACAGATGATCAGGTTGAATAAATACGTAGAGCAAACATTGTTACAACACAGTGCACATCTGTTTCTATCCTGATTAACACCTAAATTGTAGAAATTCCAGAATTCACTGAAAAAGTGGGAATGGGAAATACCCTTGATGTTGCTGCCATTTCTAGTCTTGTCTTTTTGACAGGCAGAGTTAAAGGTCTTCCTTCTGTTGGCTCACCCCTCAAGTGGCCACAACGGCTGGTGTACTGTGCCAATCCGAAGGCAGGAGCCAGGTGCTTCTTCCTGGTCTCCCATGCAGGTGCAGGGCCCAAGCACTTGGGCTATCCTCCGCTGCCCTCCAGGGCCATAGAGCTGGACTGGGAGAGGAGCAACTGGGACAGAACCGGTGCCCCAACTGGGCCTAGAACCTGGGGTGCCGGCACCGCAGGTGGAGGATTAGCCTAGTGAGCCACGGTGCTGGCCAAGGTTATTCTTCTCTGATGGAAAGGGCTTTGGGAGTGCCATGGAGAAGGGAAAAATCTCCTACCCAGACATGTTGTAATGGGATACAAGATTTTTAAGAAACAATAGAAAGTCTGTCTTGCAGAAGGCTAGGAGAACAAGATACCTTGTGTGCAGCATTTCTGTTGAGGGTTTTATGTCAAAGCATTAAAGGAAAATGTTCCAGAAAATTATATCCAGTCAAGCTAACATGTGGTTTAAATATTCTTAGACCATTGAGGCCTTAGAAAATTGCCATAAAAGACCATCTTTGAAAATGGGTTTTTGCCAGTACATATACTTACCTCTTTCCAGCTTTGAGGTATACTTGACAAGTTAAATAACTTACACATGTTTTAATACACAATGTCAAATGACTACAATCTAGCTAATATGTATTAATATTGTCACAAGAATCTTGTGTGATAACACCTCAGATCAACTCAAAGTATACTGAATATTATGGGATTAACAAGGTCACCTTGCTGTGTGTTGCATCTTTGGAGTTTGCTCATACCACATAACTGAACTCGTGTACCTGCAGTACCCCCGTCTTCCAGTCTCTAATGACTGTTGTTCTACTCCCTGATGTTGACTTCCTCAGACCCACACACAAGGTCGCATAGTCTTCCATGACAACCTTATCTCACTTTTGCATTCTGTTCTCTGCTTTCAAGGTAAGAAGACATCAGTGCCCAGACTAAGCCTTATCCAGAGCCATCTACAGCATCTCGAATGGTAAGCTTCGCTCTTGTAAGACTGAATCTTAGTCCATTAAGAACATATACTGTGACTTCCATTTATTGGTAGAAATGAGTCATTTCCATATGTTGGCTGAAGTGAACAATACTGCAACAAAAAGGGGATGCAGCTAGCTCCAAGATACTCATTGGAATACATACACAGAAGTGGTTTTGATCATATAACTTTCAAAGCCCTCTGTACTGTTTCCATGATGGCTGTAGCAATTTTCCATTTTCATTAACTGTACAAAGGTTCAGCTTTTTCCACCCCCTCTCCAAAGCTTCTGTTTGGACAACTACCCTAACGGGCATGAGGCAGTTGTTCAATGTGGGCTTTGCTTGCATTTCCTGATGAGTAGTATAGCATACCTGTTGGCCGTCTGCTTGTGCAGTCCATTCCTGTCACTCTAAAGTTATCCTGCTCATATCTTAAAGGTTTACTTGGTTCCCAGTTCTGAAGACTCAGTGCCAGCTTGGCACTGCCATCAGCTCAGCCCTACATGAAGCCTTCTTGGCTACATCACATGAGGACAGATGACGATGGTGGGAGTGTCAAAGAAGGATCACATCTTCAGATCGGGTCACCTCTGTGTGTTTACTTGCTGCCTTCCCTGCTCTGCATGGACAAGGAGCTGAGAATTGAGCCCAGGCACTCCAGTGTGGGATGTCAGCATCTTAAACAATAGGTCCAATGCTCGCCAACATCGGGTTATCTTAACTATGAATTTCTTAAATCGGGATTTTTAACGTTTTAAGACTTTGAGAGTTACAGGTCTTCCATCTGCTGGTTTAAGCCTCAAATGGCTGCAACAGCTGGAGCTGGGCAGGAGCTTCACCTGGGTCCCACGTGGGTGCAGGGGCCCAAGCACTTGGGCTGCCATCTGCTTTCCCAGGCCATAAGCAGAGGGCTGTATCAGAGCAGCTGGAACTTGGTGTCCACGTGAGATGCTGGCACTGCAGACGGAGGCTTAGCCTACTTCTCCACAATGCCCACCCCTGAACTTTAAAATCGGACAAAGTATATGTATTGGTATACCTATACACTTGAGATGGGTCAAATTTCCCTCTTGTAGGTATCCAGTTCTCATAGTACTATTTAATGAGGGAGACCATCCCTTTTCCCCATTGTATGCTCTTGGCATTCATAGATCAGCTGAATGTAAATAGGTGGATCTGTTCCTGGGTTCTACATTCCACTGGTCTACAGGTAGGTTTTAATGAAGCACTGTAGCTCTGGAACATACTCTGAAGTTCTGTGTGATGCCACCAACTTTGTTCTTGCTCTAGATTTTTTGGCTGTTCTGTGGTCCATCTTGAATTTTGACTTTCTGTAAAGGATACTAGGGGTATTTTGACAGTTTGCATTGTATTACATTAGAGTATCATGGACCCCCTTAATATTCCAGTCCATGAACAATGATGTCTCTACATTTACCTGTATCTTTAGTTCTATTCATCAATATCTTGTAACTTCCAGTAAAGTCTTTCACCTTTTATGTTCCCAAAATTTTACTTAATGAAATCACTCAATCCCCTTTCCTGATTTCTGTATGTTGACTCTTACATCCCGCAGCTTTGTAACAGTTTTCCTACTGATCTTCAGGATTTTTCATATCGTGTCACTTGCAGAAACTTTGCTATTGTTTACTGATGACTTTTATTGTCTAAATGTCCTGGCAGGACTGTTAGTATTCAAAGTGACCCCAACTTAATTAGCTTTCCAACTTTTCCCCACATCTTAATAGTTATAGGCTTTTCACATGAATTTTGAAATCATACTTCAAAAGAACTTATAAATGTTTTTGTCATATTCTGTTTACATTGATCATATGCAGTTTTTTGTTCACATGGTGTCTTACACTGTTCTGCATGTTAAACCATGTTTCACATCCAATGGATACTGATATATGTGTACTGTAAATACATGGTCTTTATTTTAATGTGTCTATTTCTAAAATTCCTTTTGATTTCCTTTTTGACCTGGTGGCTTTTAGAAGTGCTTAGCTGCCAACTGTTAACTCATTTTTCTTAAGCTGTTTGGTTTTAACATAGCCAGAGAAGACGTTTAGAATGACTTCTATCAATATGTGTGATCCAACATGGAGGATATATGCACTTAAGATAGGACTTCCCACCCCACGGCAGAAGAATGTGGGAAAAGCCTATAACCATTTGGCTTACAATACTCAGTTCTGCCATTTTTTTGTCTGAGCCCTTACCCACTCTAGAGTGTTACTGCACTGCTGTCTCACTTCTGTTCTGGCAGTTGTCTGTATTGAGGTGCTTTGGTAGGTATAGACCTTCTCATCAGGTTCCTGGACTCCTGGGACTGCATTTGGGGTCAGTCAAGCAGGGCTAAGCAAGATTGCACGGTGCTGCTGGGTCCACACTTGGGTCCTTGGTGGACTGTGCTGTTACTAGGGGAGCAAACACACCTGATTCCTGCAAGGTTCCCAGATGAATGTGGCTAGGGTAGAGTCGGGTCCTGGGGCCACTTTTACTCCTAGAGTCAGTTCTGTAGACGGTAGGCCTGAACAAAGGGCACAGATGATGCGGCTGCTACTGGGTCCCTGAGCAGCCAGCTTCAGGGGAAAAAAGCAGAACTGCCTGCAAGGATCTTCAACTTCCTGAGCCGAAGCAGAGCCGGGTTTCAAAGCCACTTCAGGATGTTCTGTTGAGTCTGAGGTCGAGGGTGTTGGGGTGGGGAGGGTCTGTTACTGGGAACATGAGCAATCATGGCTCCTCCCAGGTCCATTAGCAGATGGATTTGGTTGGAGGACCAGAGTAAGCAAGGCCAGAACCATGGAAAATGGATGCTTCTGGTCTAACAAATCACATTTGGAGAGCCTTCCTGCAGAGTACTGTCTACCTTTCCAGAAGTTCTTTCCTCAGTCCAGGGCCTTGCAGTGGGCTTGTGAGGCATGGAGAACTTGCAGCTCCCTGCTTGGATCCCGTGCTTCTCATGAAGGCGCTCTGTCTATGGATTACTGCCCAATTCCTGTTTAGGGGAATGCAGACTGTAGACCTGCTGTTCCACCATCCTGATATCACTCAAATCAGTCTTAAATATTTAATTTACACAAGATTCATACAGAACATATCAAGACAGGAACAAAAAGACAAGCAAATGTCCTTTTTAAACTGGAAAACGTAATTCAAATGGAGTCTAATAAACAGGTCATGCAAAGGGAGTGGGAAAGAGCATGTTGTAGTTCTTTCATGTTGTAGAGACATTAAGACACTTTGCCTTTGAAATCGAATTAATCAGAATAAAAATTCTTTGGAAATTTACTAAAGTACAGTTTATGGATTACAATGGCTCCCCCCATAACTTCCCTCCCACTCTCATCCCTCCTTCCTCCCGTTCCCCCTCCCATTCCATTCACATCAAGATTCACTTTCAATTCTTTATACTAAATCGATCTTCTGTATATAAAGATTTCATCAGTTTGCACACAGTGTAAAATAAAATTCTAAACTATGCAAAAGTCATGACAAATACTGACAGGATTGAACGGTGAGAAATTCGATAGTTGTCTATGCTTACAAGAAACACCTAGTTTATCTGCTATGGCCTAAGACAAAACATAATCATGGATAAAGAAGATATTAAATATCTTGATTTTTATGGTAAACATCTTTGTTATATTAGCTTTATCAATCCTTTCATATTTTGAAGCTATCAAAGTCAGCTGACTACAATGGTGGGAGAGTTCACATTTCAAATGCCAATTAATACATGATTAACTTCAATTATCTAATTACCCTTCAGACTTACAGGGAAATCCTCCAAAGAATGAGTTTTCACTAGGACATAAGTCTTAATTTCAAGGTCAGATCTTAAGTTCATGATCTTTAACTATAAACAATGGAGACTTACCTAATGGTTTTAATATTTTAGGTTAGAAGTCATTGGGAATGGTAAAGCACATAGAAATGGTGACAAAGCTAGCAGTGGATTGGAGTGGAGCCTAATGGTCGACTACCTGGGTGGGGAGGGCAGGAGTCAAAGGTGACGAAAAGTTATAGCGTACAAGGTTATATAAACACAATAAAAGTAAACATGATCTTCAAAACATAAAATAGGAAACAAGTCTTCAATAAAGTCCGTGTAGAGTTGCAATCAGTAACAATGGTCATATAAGGTATCTAACAAAAGGAAGCAAGACACACATAGGGGTCCGGTGCTGTGGCTCAGCAGGTTAACGCCCCGGCCTGGAGTGCTGGTATCCCATATGGGCGCCAGTTCTGGCTGCTCCTCTTCCGATCCAGCTCTCTGCTATGGCCTGGGATAGCAGTACAAGATGGTCCAAGTCCTTGGGCCCCTGCACCCGCGTGGGAGACCTGGAAGCAGCTCCAGCCGTTGTGGCCATCTGGGGAGTGAACCAGCAGATGGAAGTCCTAACACTGTCAAATCTTTAAAAAAAAATTATATGCCAACTTCAAAACCTGAGGCAAACTGGATGAATTTCTAGGATCAGATAACGAAGACAGGACAGACTCACAAATCCTCCAAATGCCTGCAGTGGCCAGGCTGGCTGAGGCTCGGCATTCGCTCTGTCTCCCAACTACTGGAGCTGTGAGCTGCTGCTTCCCAGGGCACAGGTGAGCAGGAAGCTGGAACTCAGAACCCAGGCTCTCTATGTGGGACATAGGCCTCTTAGCGCTGGGCCAAATGCTCATTCCTGTAGCATAGCTATAAAAATCTCAGGTTTCCTTAGCTGTAATGGAAGTCCAAGGTATGTACAGCATATAGCCGGACTACCTCATTGCTACAGGTGTCTGCTTCCATGCCACGAGTCCCAGAGTCGCCTGTCTTAGGCCAGCATCTATAAAGCGGATAGGCTAACATGTTATCTTGCATTCTTGACAAAAGCTCAGCCCCTTAGGTTTATGGAATTCTCAAAACACCCAGAATGCAGCATATGACAATCAACATCCAATTAATAAAGCTTACATAGGGAGCCCTTCAAGTTGGAAAACGCTGTTTGAAAAAACCATAAGACATCTCAAATTATCTGCACCAAAATACTCATACTAATCTGTTATAACATCTGAACAGGATCAGACATGATAGGATTAAGAAATTCATTAGAAAAGAGCATAGCAGAAATAGAAATTCCACTAAAGCTGGGACAAGGACAGACATCAAATTCATGGTAAACAAGATGATGGTGTGATCATTGACACTATATAAAAAGTGCATGATGACAATGTGCCAAAGAAACTGCAGTTTACAAATAAGCTAAAGGGATGAGAATGTTGAAGATGAAGCCAGTGGCATCAGTCCAGCCATGGCAGTTTGAGGAAAATGCGTTTGTGCCCATTATGAAGAGGAACAGTGACTAACTACAAAGCCATAAGCATCTCAACTGGCTCAGCTCACACAATCCTGGCTGAAAAAACTTAAAGCAGAGTGGGATTGCTGCCAGATGACAGTTGGAGGAGCAGAGCCTCCAGCGGGGATTTGAGATGAGAGAGCAACATCCTGAAGTGGTTCTTGGAGGAACTGTAACAGGAGATGGAACGTAGCTTTATCAGAATGGTTCTGAAGAGGACACAACCCGAAGATGGATTGTGATGGGTGCAAGCGGTGCAGTCAAAGCAAAGGGGCAAACAGTTGGCTTTCTGGAGGGCTGAGGAACAACTGCTTATGGAGAGAGGATCCTACAGTGAGCCGAAGCTGTAGCAGCAGAATGAGTGGGAAAGCTCCACCAGAGAACCCCTCTCCTCCACGTCAGTGATCCACGCTCGGTTCTGAAACCAGGACGGTCTCCATGGGAGGTCGCTGGGCAGCCACCTGAGGGGCCTAATTTGGTTCCTTGTGACTGCTTTACCTTTCTAATCTTAAAAACTTTGAAAGGCCACCCATTTTTCCTCTGTTAATGTGAAAAGATTGCATTGACACGCATTGGTGCTTGATGGTGCTTAGGTTATTCTCAATTCCATTTTCCATGAAAATTTAAGTCCCATTGTATAATTAGATATTAAAAAGCAATCATTTTTATGAAGATTTTTGAGAGTAACATTATAGAGGGAGAGACTGAGAAAGGTCTTCCACCTGCTGGGTCACTCCCCAACTGGCCTCAGTGGCCAGAGCTGGGCCTATTAGAAGCCAGGTGCTGCTTCTGGGTCTCCTATGAAGATGCAGGGGCCCAAGCACTTGGGCCATTTTCTACTGCTTTGTCAGGCCATAGCAGAGAGCTGGACTGGAAGAGGAGCAGTTGGAACTAGAACTGGTGCTCATATGGGATGCTGGTGCTGCAAGTGAAGGCTTAGCCTACTACACCACAGCGCCAGCCCCAAGTAATCATTTTTAAAAACAATTTTCACTGTAATCTTAGTATAGTATTGCAATTCATGGCCAGGGTAATAAAAATAGACATAGGAATCCGAATGAAATAAAACCATCATTATTTGTGAGATACTCAAAGTAACCTAGACAAGCTATTATAAATATCATTTAATAGATGAGGCTTAAGAAAAGTGTATACAAAATCTATTGCTCATGTATATAGATAACCAAATATAAATAAACAATGAGAAAATAACTAGTTTATAAATGATGTCTTGGCTTTCTCAGGACATCAAATATTTAAGAGTAAGTTTTATAGAACATATGACCTCTATAGGGAAGATAAACTAAGAAACATCTTGAATGATCTAAACAAATGAAAAACCGTAACATGTTTGGATGAATGTAGCCCTTTTATAGAACTCAATAAGATTGTGAGTCTTAAATAGGAAATGGCCGAGTATGTTCTCAAAGAACTAGCACAGAGAAAGCATCCCACTGTCAGATAAAATTACTATAGTGCTATATGTAAACCAGGTAACATTTACAAGATTGACTATTGGCAAAGGAACGGAACATGGATTCCCAAGAAAGACCATCACAGTAGAATGCTGCGTTAAAGGTGAATGGAAGAATTTTTCAACAAAGACTTGAGAAATATTAATGATGCAAAGTAAGATTAAATTGGATCCCTACCTCACACAACGTGAGAACTACACATGAGCTAAAGAATTTGCTCATGTTTTCTGAGTTTTAAATTTTCATTTTTTAACCTTGGAGTTGATATTTTTAGATAGCATGGTCTATAGATATTAGTAAACTTAAGAACATCTATTCACTTAGATGAGTTATGACAATACTAAGTGGTTAATATGCAGAATGTAGGAGTCCTACAAGTAAATAGGCAAAATGTATAACCAAGGATAAGGAGATACTCATTAATGGTGAAAAAGGTACAGATGAAAGTCACAGTATGAAAAAATTGTGTTCCATTGGCAAAAATTTGAAATCTGATGCTACCAACCATTGGAAAAGCTGTAGGAAATCTTACAATTCACATCTTAGATGGAGGTGCAAAATTGGTGTAATCACATTGATGATAAATATCTTAGCGTGCAAAAAATTCCTTATGTACTTGTGCAAGAGGAGAATTTGGCGTTATCTCCTAGAGCTGAGCTTTTGAGCTTTTTCCCCAGATATAATTGGATCTCCTTGTCTGCTCACTTGCTCTGGCCCCTGTGGTTGGGTGGGGCCATAGGTCTAGTGGTAGCCAATAAGAAGGGGATAGAAGTGATGCATCTGCTCTGAGTTGGAGTGGCGAGACACTGACTCCAGGTTCCTCAGAGCCCCCTTGTTCCCTCTGCCCACATCTAGGGGTGACTTTTGGCAGTCCAAGACCCTGAGTGACTCCAGGAAGCAGAGTCTTCCCTGGGGATGTCAAAGGACATGGCATGAGCAGGAGATGAATCTGTGCAGTGTTAACCTACTGAGATGTTGAGGGTGGTTTCTGCAGTGCACGACCCCTGTTCTGATGGGCTCTCATAGGGGGTGAGTGCCAACTGCCCACTACACCAGTGTTCACAGCAGCCTTGGAGAGCACCCTAGTGCCTGACCCCTGTAGGGCACTGAGTAAGCTGCTGGATCTACTCTGGGGAGGTTATTTCGCAGTGAAAGTAAAAGCACTAGGCCAGCACCACGGCTCATCAGGCCAATCCTCCGCCTGTGGGGCTGGCACCTCAGGTTCTAGTCCCAGTTGGGGCACCGGATTCTGTCCTTGTTGCTCCTCTTCCAGTCCAGCTCTCTGCTATGGCCCGGGAGTGCAGTGGAGGATGGCCCAAGTCCTTGGGCCCTGCACCCACATGGGAGACCAGGAGGAAGCTCCTGGCTTCGGGTTGGTGCAGTGCACAGGCCATGACAGCCATTTGGGGGTGAACCAACAGAAGGAAGACCTTTCTGTCTCTCTCCCTAACTCTGCCTGTTAAAAAAAGTAAAAGCACTAGCGACATACGATAACACATGGACTCTAGCAATATAACCTGAAAAGGCAAAGCTAGAAGGCCTATACATAATGATATACATATGTACATATCAAGATACGTTTTTATAAAACTTTAAACATCTGAAACAGTATTCCTGAAGAATACATATAACTACATAAAAACACAGGGCCAGTGCTGTGTTACAGTGGGTTAAGCCACCATCTTCAGTGCCATATGGGTGCCAGTTCAAATCCCAGCTGCTCCATTTCAGATCCAGCTCCCTATTAATGTGCCTGGGAAAGCAGCAGAGGATGTCTCAAGACCTCTTCCTTGGATCCCTGTGCCCACATAGGAGACCTGGATGAAGCTCCTGGCACCTGGCTTAGGCCTGACCCAGCCTGGGTCATTGTAGGTGTATGGAGAGTAAACCAGCAGATGGAAGATCTGTCCCTCTCACTGTGTCTCTCAAATCTTTAAAAACTTTTAAATCATATAAATCAAAAAATTACAAATGCAGGACTCAGGATAGTTATTAGTTGAGGCATGAAAAACTGCAACATGAGGGCTGGTGCTGTGGCACAGCAGGTTAAAGCCCTGGCCTGAAGCACCAGCATCCCATATGGGTGCCGGTTCTAGTCCCGGCTGCTCCTCTTCCAATCCAGCTCTATGCTATGGCCTGGAATAGCAGTGGGAGGTGATCCACCTGCACCCACATGGGAGAGCCAGAAGAAGCTCCTGGCTTTGGATCAGCACAGCTCCAGCCATTGTGGCCATCTGGGGAGTGAACCAAACCTCTCTCTAACTCTATTTCAAATGAAAGCTTTAATTTTTTTTTAAAAAAACTGCAACATGGAATGGATGAATCTATATTGTCAAATTTAGAATGTCAAAAATCTTCATCAAAAATCAAGTAGTGGTGGCCAGCACTATGGTGTAATAGGTTAAGGCTCCACCTGCAGTGCCAGCATCCTATGAGCACTGGTTCATGTCCCAGCTGTTCATCTTCCAAACCAGCTCTATTAATGGCCTGGGAAAGCAGTGGAAGATGGCCCAAGTCCTTGGGCCCCTGTACCTGTGTGGGAGACCTAGAAAAAGCTCCCTTAATTTTGATCAACCCAGATCCGGCCATTTGAGGAGTAAACCATAGGATGGGAGACCTCTCTGTGTCTCTCTCTTTCTGTAACTCTGCCTCTCAAATAAGTAAATACATCTTGAAAAAAAAATCAATTGGGATTTGCAACAGAATCTTAAAAACATCTAAATGGCAGCTTATAAATAAATGATGAATGCCTTATGAACCAACTAATCCATAATGCAATTCTATATACCTAAAATGTTAATTTAAAAAGCCCTAGCGACAGTGCTGGTCCTATTGACATTATCTCTGAAAGGAGAGGTATGTATGTAGAAGAATTCTCAGTTATCCAGGGATAGAGTTACAACGTGGATGTGCACCTTATTTTATAGATTTTGTCCTCAGAATGGCCTGGGGCCAGAGGATCATTCTTTTTGAGAGGATCTGAATCAAACTTGGAGTTACTATATTGTATTTTCTTCTACAAGGGTCTTTATCACTGTTAAAGGCTGAGCAGGTGAGATGTTGTGCATGAAACAAGATAATGAACAAATGAGGTGGTGACTGCCCCATTACCTATTCCACTCCCTTTCTAGGTACTATTGCAGAGACTGGGGATAGGATGGTGCACAGGAGAGTCCTGAAGATGGAAATCCATTTGCTGGGACAAGTAGGCAGATAAGTGGGTGTGATGGAAGCTAAAGGATGGTCCCTAACCCTGACTTTTGGTGGAAGAAGTAACCTCCCACCTGAAACTAAAGGTGTAAGTAGGATCCATCCAGGTAAGGGTTAAGGTGATAGGGATGGAGGTTGAAGATAAGAGAGTCAAGGGGGTTATTTTAGGCTGAGAAGCCATATGTGTCAATATGCCAGTGAAAGCTGTCTTGAGCAACTCTGAAGCTCATTCTGGCTGCATTACAAAGAACAAAGTGGAAGATGACAATGTGAGAATCAACAGATCATGCGGGGCCAGAGAGCATCTGGATTTTGGCCTGAGGGTAGTTAGTCACATTGGAGCGTGCTACTCAAAGAAGTGGCATCAGATTTGCATGTTAGACAGGTGGCTCCGGGCTGCTATGTGCAGGCAGGTCATTAAGAAAGCTAAATGAGGGTGTTGGAGTTCCCACTGGAAACATGGGGCTCCTGTAGAGCTGAGTTGAAGGAAGTTGGACAAAGGGCTATTTACAAAGGTAGGGAAAGATTAAGGCAAGTGGTGGCAAGATTACAAAATGAGCGATGGGGCAGCTGCTGGCAACTGTAGTATCTCGAACATACCAGGCCATGGAGCTAAGAGGTCTGGAGCTACTGAACAGAAGCCACAGCTATAGAGGAAAGTGACCACTCACTGCTAAAATCATGCTACAGGAAGTGAGGGGGTACCTCCAAATGCTATGCCTTCTGCCCTCTGCTTTGCTGCCCATCCTTCCCACTGGCCCAACCCAACCAGGAGACCATGGTGGGAATTGGGGTGGGGGCAGCCTGTGAATGTCAGCCTGCTGGACCCAGCGCAGGTTGTAGAGGAGCCAATGAAAACTTGAACAGGAAGCTTCCTATGAACTAAATGCTTGTCTCCCTAGCCCTGGCATAACCAGACTTGGAGATTTAGGTCAAGTTACAGGTACAGCACCCTCATGATAGGATTAACATCCTTGGGGGAAACGGCACCCTGCTTCTCCGCCACGTGAAAAGTCAGCTGCACTTAAGCCAGCAAGAATGCTGTCACCAGGAACCAAATCTTCCAGCACTTTCACCTTGGACTTGTCAGCCTCTGGAAATATCTAAGAGATAGCTGCTGTTCAACACCAGTCCATGGTACTTTGTTATGACAGGCTGAGCTAAGACAGGCTCTGTGGTCATCCAGCACTGTGGTGGCCCAGACTAAGGCATAGAATAGGAGATGAGAAACTAGGAGTAGACTCACGTGAGGGAGTCTCCTTTCCCTTCATGTGGGAGAAAGAGGTCCCAATGGCTTCTCATCCCTAAGAGGGGAATGGCGAAAATCCTAAGTGGGAATTTGACATCCACGGGCCGTGCTTCACAAGTGGGCAGGGTCACTGTGTTGGCGTGCTTGTGTGCCATGGCTTTCCCTCACATTTCCATATCCAGCACATTCATCCATGATAGGCTCTCTCCAAGGGTGGAATGGTCGGTTGAACCAGGGCCTCACCTACACTCAGGTCATATGCTCCACCCAAGGATGCTGGGCATGTATCTCCTCTCTATAGGCTGTCTCTTCTAGGGGTAAAAGGCCAAGATTTGTAGAGGTGGAAGGTGGGGGGGGTGGCGTGTTTCTGCAACAAGTAGTTCAGAACCAAGCCACATTGTGTATCCCACCAACAGTGACCCCTACTGCTTGATCACCTCTTAGATGCTTCTGGTACCTGTCTTTCTGTTGGTTGTGAGATGAGAGAAATATTACTGAAAATGAATGACATCCCCCAGACCCCAGTGTTTGCTCAGGGTTGTCCACACATGCCATTGTGGTGCTAGAATCACATGGGCTTCTGACTAGAGCTCACTATTCAACTAACTCGGGTCCAGTAATGTTCCACCTAGCAGGGAGGATGTTTAGATGGGAGTCAGGAAGGTTATTTTGCCCCAAAAGAGCCATGTTACTCATGGCTATTGCTCATCTCACAAAGTATATTGAAAATAAATCAATTGTATTCCAAATCATAAAGGTTTCTGGTGGTGAGTTAGAGCATCAGAACTATAAAAACACAGCTGATGGAAAGAGTTAGAGAAATACACACTTGGGTGTGTGGTCCCTACTACAAGCCAAATTCACCTTCTGTCTGCTGCATTGTAGGGTAAGGGGCAGCAGACTCAGAGGATCAGCAAATGATACAGACCCGAGTGGGGAAAGGAGAGGTCTTGTCAAGGGTTGCATCAATTTCCTAGTAAAAAGGATTGACAGTGTCATGGCGATGTCATGTGTCTTAGCTTGGAATAATGCTGCAAGCTTAATAGCCTGCCAACTGCTTTATTCATGACTTGTTCCAAAAATGATTGAATGACTAGGCATATCAGAAAATAATTTGCAATTTGTAATACCACTCTCTATTATACAGTCTAAAGTTTAAGAACCCCTTTGAAAGGAGTATTGATGAAGGCGATTAGCTCAGATATCAGAATGCTAGAACCTTCTCTAACCAAATAGAATGCTTATTTCTTCCCAAGGGCATAACATCTAAATACATAAAAGTAGTTGGGCTTGGGGCCAGCTCTGTGGCAGAGCAGGTTAACGCCCTGGCCTGAGATTATGGCATCCCAATATGGGTGCCAGTTTGAGACCCGGCTGCTCCACTTCCAATCCAGGTCTCTGCTGTGGCCTGGGAAAACAGTGGAATATGGTCCAAGTCCTTGGTCCCCTGCACCTGTGTGGAAGACCCAGAGGAAGCTCCTGGTTCCTGGCTTACGGATTGGTACAGCTGTGGCCATTGTGGCCAATTAGGGAGTGAACCAGCGGATGGAAAACCTTGATCTCTCTCTCTCTCTGTTTCTGCCTCTCCTTTATCTGTGTAACTGACTTTCAAATAAATCTTTTTTAAAAAGTAGTTGGGCTATAAATATGGGGGATTAGTTACAAGAAGCCAGAAATCCCAATGTCTTCATCTTAGTTTGGGTTCCCTGACAGATGCTAAAATTTGAGTACACGCAGTTCTCTTTTGGAAGTGATCCCAGGAAACATTTGTTGGGGAGTGAGGATGGAAAATGGCCAACAGAGGGTGCATCACTTGCCATTGTGGGCTACTGAAGCTCCATCTTGTTGATGAATTTTTGGAGCCATAGTGGGAAACTTGGCTCAGTTATCCCATCCAGAAATCAAAGGATCTAACATCAACTCACATCAGTCAGATGTTGAGGGCTACTAGAGTGTGTGTGTTGCTGTGTTTGAGGATAGAGGCAGGGGAAGTACTTGAGCAGGGAAGGAGGTTCTGGGAGATGGAAGTCAGGGCAACATTTGCTGAAATGGGAGGGACTAGACAAGACTTGGCAGGGCGTTAACAGTATCTGCTCCACCAAGACGGCCTCCCTTGGTCCCCTCCACTACCAGAGGGCCTGGATAGCATGAACAGAAGCTTTCACTTCCTGTCTCTGTGTACCTCAAATTTTGAAGTACATTTTTGGTTTTGTCTTCAACCTATTTTATCTTACACCCATTGAATCTTAATCTCCTAGCCTGAGAGCAGGATAACTGTACCTTTTCAGAAGCAACCTGGGTGATTTTAATTAATGACTTCCATCTATATTTCTCACATCTTGCAACACATCAGAATCGCCAGTAGTTTCTAAAACTCCCAATGCATGGGTCACACCCACCCACCAACAAATCAAGAAACTAAGCCAGATCTAAGTATCAGAATGATTGACTCTCAGGCAATTCCACTGTTCAACCAAGCTTGAAAACCAGTGACCTGACCTAGGATTTAAACTGTTTAAACTGTTCAGTGGTTGACACGGAGGAACTGGGCTACTCATCATTCAAGAGTTCTTCATTCACCTCTTTTTCCTTCTGATCCTTAACCCTTAAATAAGATGAGGAAACAGAGACCTAAACAGTGAAAATGCAGGGGCCAAACAGCTGATTGAGTTTAGATTTTGTTGTGATTATTTTTTTAACTTTTATTTAATAAATATAAATTTCCAAAGTACAGCTTATGGATTCCAGTGGCTTTTCCAACCCCATAACTTCCCTCCCACCCTCAACCCTCCCATCTCCATTCCCTCTCCCATTCCATTCACATTAAGATTCATTTTCAATTATCATTATATACAGAAGATCAATTTAGTATATATTAAGTAAAGATTTCAACAGTTTGCACACACACAGAAACACAAAGTGCAAAGTACTGTTTGAGTACTAGTTATAGCATTAGTTCACATTGAACAACACATTAAGGACAGAGAACCTACATGAGGAGTACGTGCATAATGACTCCTGTTGTTGACTTAACAATTGACACTCTTGTTTATGGCGTCAGTAATCAACCTAGGCTCTTGCCATGAGCAGCCAAGGCTATGGAAGCCTTTTGAGTTCACCAACTCCAATCTTATCTAGACAAGGTCATAGTCAAAGTGGAAGTTCTCTCCTCCCTGCAGAGAAAGGTACCTCCTTCTTTGATGGCCCATTCTTTCCACTGGGATCTCACTCACAGAGATCTTTCATTTAGGTTTTGTTGTTGTTGTTGTTGTTGTTGTTTTTGCCAGAGTGTCTTGGCTTTCCATGCCTAAAGTACTCTCATGGGCTCTTCAGCCAGATCCAAATGCCTTAAGGGCTGATTCTGAGACCAGAGTGCTGTTTAGGACATCTGCCATTCTATGAGCCTGCTGTATATCCCACTTCCCATGTTGGATCATTCTCTCCTTTTTAATTCTATTAGTTAGTATTAGCAGACACTAGTCTTGTTTATGTGATCCCTTTGACTCTTAGACGTATCAGTATGATCAATTGTGAACTGAAACTGATCACTTGGACTAGTGAGATGGCATTGGTACATGCCACCTTGATGGGATTGAATTAGAATCCCCTGGCACGTTTCTAACTCTACCATTTGGGGCAAGTCAGCTTGAGCATGTCCCAAATTGTACATCTCCTCCTTCTCTTATTCCACTCTTATATTTAACAAGGATCGCTTTTCAGTTAAAATTTAAACACCTAAGAATAATTGTGTGTTAATTACAGAGTTCAACCAATAGTATTAAATAGAACCAAAAAAAATACTAAAAGGGATAAAGTAACAAGTTTTTCATTGACAGGACAAGGGCTGATCAAGTCACTGTTTCTCATAGTGTCCATTTCACTTTAACAGGTTTCCTTTTTGGTGCTCAGTTAGTTGTCACCCATCAGGGAGAACATATGATATTTGTCCCTTTGGGACTGGCTTATTTCACTCAGCATGTTTTCCAGATTCCTCATTTTGTTGAAAATGACCGGATTTCTTTTCTTTTTTTTTTTACTGCTGTATAGTATTCTATAGAGTACATATCCCATAATTTCTTTATCCAGTCTACTGTTGATGGGCATTTAGGTTGATTCCAGATCTTAGCTATTGTGAATTGAGCTGCAATAAACATTAAGGGGCAGACAGCTTTTATGTTTGCAAATTTAATTTCCTTTGGGTAAATTCCAAGGAGTGGGATGGCTGGGTTGTATGGTAGGGTTATATTCAAGTTTCTGAGGAATCTCCAGACTGACTTCCATAGTGGCTTTACCAGTTTGCATTCCCACCAACAGTGGGTTAGTGTCCGTTTTTCTCCACATCCTCGCCAGCATCTGTTGTTGGTAGATTTCTGTATGTGAGCCATTCTAACCGGGGTGAGGTGAAACCTCATTGTGGTTTTGATTTGCATTCCCCTGATGGCAAGTGATCCTGAACATTTTTTCATGTGTCTGTTGGCCATTTGGATTTCCTCTTTTGAAAAATGTCTATTGAGGTCCGTGGCCCATCTCTTAAGTGGGTTGTTTGTTGTGGAGTTTCTTGATTTCTTTGTAGATTCTGGTAATTAGTCCTTTATTTGTTGCATAGTTTACAAATATTTTTCCCATTCTGTCGGTTGCCTCTTCACTCTCCTGACTGTTTCTTTTGCAGTACAGAAACTTTTCAATTTGAAGCAATCCCAAATGTTAATTTTGACTTTGACTGCCTTTGCCTCCAGTGTCTTTTCCAAGAAGTCTTTGCCTGTGCCTATATCTTGCAGGGTTTCCCCAATGTTCTCTAATAATTTGATGTTTTCAGGTCATAGATTCAGGTCTTTAATCCATGTTGAGTGGATTTTTGTGTAAGGTGTAAGGTAGGGGTCTTGCTCCATGCTTCTGCATGTAGAAATCCAGTTCTCCCAGCACCATTTATTGAATATTCTGTCCTTGCTCCAGGGATTGGTTTTATATCCTTGATGAAATATAAGTTGGCTGTACATGTTCGGATTGATTTCTTGTGTTTCCATTCTGTTCCATTGGTCTATCTATCTGTTTCTGTACCAGTACCATGCTGTTTTGATTACAACTGCCTTGTAGTATGTCCTGAAATCTGGTATTGTGATGCCTCTGGCTTTGTTTTTGTTGTCCAAGATTGCTTTAGCTATTTGAGGTCTCCTGTGTCTCCATATGAATTTCAGCATCATTTTTTCCAGATCTGAGAAGAATGTCTTTGGTATTTTGATTGGTATCACATTGAATCTATAAATTGCTTTTGGGAGAATGGACATTTTGATGATGTTGATTCTTCCAATCCATGAGCATGGAAGATTTTTCCATTTTTTAGTATCCTCTTCCATTTCTTTCTTTAAGATTTTCTAATTCCCATCGTAGAGATCTTTAACATCCTTGGTTAAGTTTATTCAAAGGTATTTGATTGTTTTTGTGGCTATTGTGAATGGGATTGATCTTAGCAGTTCTTTCTCAGCCATGGCATTGCCTGTGTATACAAAGGCTGTTGATTTTTGTGGATTGATTTTATATCCTGCTACTTTGCCAAACTCTTCTATGAGTTCCAATAGTCTCTTAGTAGAGTTCTTTGGATCCCCTCAATAAAGAATCATATATCATCTGCAAGGAGGGATAGTTTGAGTTCTTCCCTCCTGATTTGTATCCCTTTAATTTCTTTTTCTTGCCTAATGGCTCTGGCTAAAACTTCCAGAACTATATTGAATAGCAGTGGTGAGAGTGGGCATCTCTGTCTGGTACCAGATCTCAGTGGAAATGCTTCCAACTTTTCCCCATTCAATAGGATACTGGCCATGGGTTTTTCATAAATTGCTTTGATTGTATTGAGGAATGTTCCTTCTGTACCCAATTTGCTTAGAGTTTTCATCATGAAAGGGTGTTGTATTTTATCAAATGCTTTCTCTGCATTTATTGAGATAACCATATAGTTTTTCTTCTGTAGTTTGTTAATGTGGTGTATCACATTGATTGACTTGTGCACATTGAACCATCCCTGCATACCAGGGATAAATCCCATTTGGTTTGGGTGGATGATCTTTCTGATGTGTTGTTGCATTCTATTGGCCAGAATTTTATTGAGGATTTTTGCATCTATGTTCATCATGGATATTGGTCTGTAATTTTCTTTCAATGCTGCATCTTTTTCAGGCTTAGGGATTAAGGTGATGCTGGCTTCATAGAAAGAATTTGGGAGGATTCCCTCTTTTTCGATTGTTCTGAATAGTTTGAGAAGAATTGGAGTTAGTTATTCTTTAAACATCTCGTAGAATTCAATAGTGAATCCATCTAGTCCTGGGCTTTTCTTTCTTGGGAGGGCCTTTATTACTGTTTCAATTTCTTTCTCTCAGTTATGGGTCTATTTAGGTTTTCTATGTCTTCATGATTCAATTTAGGTAGATTGCATGTGTCTAGGAATCTATCCATTTCTGATAGGTTTCCCTGTTTGCTGGCATACAAGTCCTTGTAGTAATTTCTGAGGATTCTTTTTATTTATGTCATGTCTGTTGTTACATTTCCTTTTTCATCTCGGATTTTATTGATTTCGGTCTTCTCTTTTTTTAGTTAGTTGGGCCAATGGTGTGTCAATTTTGTTTGTTTTTTTAAAAAAAACAGCTCTTCGTTTGGCTGATTTTTTGTAATGTTTTTTTTAGATTCAATCCTGTTGATCTCTTCCCTGATTTTAATTATTTCTCTTCTCCTACTAGATTTGGGTCTGGTTTGCTGCAGTTTTTCTAGATCCTTGAGATGTGTTGAAAGCTCATTTTGGTGCCTTTCCAATTTCTTGATGTAGGTACCTATTGCTATAAACTTTCCTCTCAACACTGCTTTTGCTGTATCCCATAAGTTTTGATATGTTGTGTTATCCTCATTTACTTCCAGAAAGTTTTTGATTTCTCTTTTAATTTCTTCTATGACCCGGTGTTCATTCAGGAGCATGTTGTTCAGTCTCCATGTGTTTGCATATGCTCTAGGACTTCCTGAGTTGCTAATTTCCAACTTCATTCCACTGTGGTCTGAGAAGCTGCATCTATGATTCTAATTCTTTTTAATTTGCTGAGACTTGCTTTATGGCCTAGTATGTGGTCGATCTTATATTACGTTCCATGTACTGCTGAGAAGAATGTAAATTCTTTAAGTGTAGGATGAAAAGTTCTGTAGATATCTGTTAGATCCATTTGGGCTATAGTGTCAATTAAATCTGCTGTTTCCTTGTTGATCTTCTGTCCAGTTGATCTGTCTATTTCTGAAAGTTGATTATTGTAGTCCCCTAATATTATTGTTTTGGAGTCCAAGTCTCCCTTTAAGTCCCTTAATATATCTTTTAAATAAACCAGTGCCCTGTAATTAGGTGCATATACATATAGTTACATCTTCCTGTTGAATTGATCCCTTAATCATTATATAGTGCCCCTCTTTGTTTCTCTTAACCATTTTTGTGTTAAAGTTTCTTTTGTCTGGTATTAAGATGGCTGCACCAGCCCTTTTTTATTTCTGTTGGCATGGAATATCTTTTTCCAACCTTTCACTTTCAATCTGCATGTATCTTTCTTGGAAAGATGTGTTTCTTGTAAGCAGCAAATAGATGGGTTTTGTTCCTTAATCCATTCAGCCATTCTGTGTCTTTTACCTGGTGAGTGAGGCCATTAACATTCAATGCAACTATTGATAAGTAGTAACTTTGCCCTGCCATTTTCCCAAAGATATTTCTAATATATGCTTTGAACTTCCTGTGATCTTTTACTGGGAGGTTTTCTTCCTTTACCTTCTTCATATTGATGGCCGTGTTTCTGTGTTTCTGTGTGTAACACATCTTTAAGCATCTTTTGCAGGGCTGGATTAGTGGAGACAAATTCTTTCAATTTCTGTTTGCTATGAAAGGTCTTTATTTAACCTTCATTCACATATGAGATCTTTGCAGGATATAACATTCTGGGCTGGCAGTTTTTCTCTCTTAGTACCTGGGCTATATCTTGCCATTCCCTCCTGGCCTGTAGGGTTTCTGAAGAGAAGTCTGCTGTGAGTCTAATTGGAGATCCTCTCAAAGTAATCTGGTGTTTCTCCCTTGCACATTTTAGGATCTTTTCTTTATGTTTCACTGTGGTGAGTTTGATTGCAACGTGTGGTGAGGATCTCTTTTGGTTATTTTATTGGGGTTCTATCAGCTTCCTGTACTTGGATGTCTCTGTCCTTCTCCAAACCCGGGAAGTTTTCTTCTAGTATCTTGCCAAAAAGGCTTTCTAATCCTTTCTTTCTCTTCATGCCTTCAGGAACTCCTAGAACCCGAATGTTGGGTTTTTTAATAGTATCCTGTAGATTCCCAACAATATTTTTTAGATTTCTAATTTCCTCTTCTTTTCTTTGATTTGACTGTGTACTTTCCTGTGCTCTGTCTTCTAAGTCCAGTGTTCTCTCTTCTGCTTCACTGATTCTGTTTTTAAGGCTCTCAAATGTGTTTGTCATTTGATCTATTGAATTATTCATTTCATTTTGATTTCTCTTCAATATCACAATTTCATGTTCTATTAGAGATTCTTTATTTCATTTTGATTCATCCTCAAGATTTCATTTTCACGAGAGAAATTTTCTATCCTGTCCAGTAAGAATTTCTGTAGTTCAAGAATTTGTTTTTGAGAGCTTCTAAATGTTCTTATCATAAATTTTTTGAAACCTGTATCTTGCATTTCTTCTATCTCATCATCTTCATAATCTTGAATTGGAGTGCCATGTTCATTTGGGGGCATCATAATGTCTTCCTTGTTCTTGTTTCCTCAGTTTCTGCATTTGTTGCTTGGCATTGTGGAAATATTCTTTGGTTTCTTCTTTTCTTTTTCCTCACTGTGGTGGCTTTTCTCGTTATACCATGACTCTAGATTAAGTGGACTGTCGGCTTTTGGTGGATCTTCAGAGGCTTGTGATGGGTGTGGCCAGAGAGCTCTGTTCATTTCTTCAGGGTTAAGGGTGTGCCAAAGGTGACACACCCAGGATTGGTGTGGTAAATCAATCTCTCTCTCTCTCTCTTTCTCTCTCTCTCTTCAGAAGGGAAGTAATTCCGCACAGCTGAGCTATTCTCCTTGAAGGCAGTCAGTGCCTGAGCTCTAGCCCCTGTGGGTATAATATCCATCTGCTCTGTCCCAAGGACCACACAAAGGATCTGTGCAGTCTTCAGTGTAAGCTCAGATTCCCCAGCAATCTCCCACGGGTTGCCAAGGTTACCAAGTTTGTGGCGTCTCCCACCGAGTACTCACGTCCATGAGTTCTCTCACACACCCTCAGTTTTTTTTTTCACAGTTCCAGTTCATAAGCTCCACACATTCACTAGGTCTTAACCTCCTGTTATTTCTCCCCACCAGAGTCAGGTTTTTCTGCTTGGCTGAGGGCAGGTGCTGCAGCTGTTATATATGTACAAAATGGTGCCTGCTCTTTGTCTTGCTCGCCTTTGTAAGTTGAGCGGAGAGAGAGAATCGTGTCTGTACCAGTTCCTTTTATTTTTTTTCTCTCCTCTAGTTAGCCTGGTGAACTTTCCCCCATGGAGCTTCAAGCCTTGTTCCCTCTAGGCTCTTCCTGCCGCTTTCCCACCAGTGTCTACGGCTACTGAGTTTTCGCCTCACCTCCCTTTCCAGCGCTGGTGTGTAGACTCAGTGGCTAGGGTCCCAAGCCATGGGCACCTGTGCTCTCCACATAGGTCCACCATGTTCCACTAGTTCTGGAAGAGTTTTCTCTGCAGTTTTTTCCCAAACTCTTCCCTGAAACTACAATATCTCCACTTTTATTAAACTATCTTTTCCTGGACTATCAGTGTGCTCTCTCCCTATTCTGCCATCTTGGAGGACTCTGAATAGATCATTCTTGAATAGCAATCAGATGTGTGTGATCCAATGTTCCAGGAATCCCCATTGCCTTATGTAAATTTTTTTAAGTGACAAATATATAAAGTAAAAATATTTTACTATCCCAACCAGCTGCCTACTTATGAATTGTTGGCATAAAAGTAAATTATATTGCCAAAAGTTCCTTCAGTGTTATTTATATATGTATAGAAATATATAAATTAGTACAAGAACTCAGAAGTCATAAGACCATGTATTAAAACCACAAGCTCTTAATAACTATCATACAAGACATGGCATATATGTACATAGTATAAGTGGGGAAGGACTTCTCATGTTCAGCTCTACATCTGCAAGCATATAAAAACATCACCAACCACACTGCACACATTTGGGATTTGTGAGTACATAGACTACTATAACTATGTATCTTTTCCTTCATGGGGAAGTAAGTCTAGTTTACTGGTGCACTTTTATTCTTTGAGAAGCTCATAGCCAATGGAATGCAATGGGTGTTAAGTCTCAAGAACTGCTCTTAGCATCCAAGATATTTTGCTCTTCAGCTCCACTTCTGATCCAGCCCCCTTCTGGAGGCCTGGGGAAGCAGCAGAAGATGGCCTAATTCCTTGGACCCCTGCATACAGGTGGAAGACCAGAAGAAGCTTCTGACTTCAGGTTGGCCCAGCTCCAGGCATTGCAACCATTTGGGGGAGTGGACCAGGGGATGAAGGACCTCTCTGTCTCTTCCCCCACCTCTGTAACTCTGCCTCTCGTATCTTCTAAAAAGTGCTTAAAAATAACATCAGTTATTTTCCTTTACTTCAGTGCACCCTGTCTGACCTTTAAGCACTCCCCGGGAAGCACAAGGCCATCACACACTGTTCTTTCCATGTGCAGTAGAGCCACATTAGAAACCCAGCAATATCAGTTGCCTCTAATCAAATGCACTGTAGAACTGTAAATGAGTTTTGATATTGGTAATGAAGTTTTCAACTTCAGATTTTGAAAAATAAGTAGAATAAAAGAATAAAGCCACATTTTAAAGGAAAATTATAGGCTTCTCATAAAGCAATGTCTGCCAAAACTATAAATGTGATTCAATTGTACCAAAACCAGAGTAGGCTTAGTTTGATTCTTCCTGGAGGCAAGAATCTTTGGTTTCATGTGTTCACGTTCTCATTGTTCTTCATGCTCCAAACCTTCCAGGAAAAAGCATTAAATATTCAGGGCAATTGTCTGCATTCTTTTCACATCAGAGGTTTGACCTAATGCAAAGGAAATCTTCACCTGGGATGTTGCTAGAAATAAGCCTAAGCAGGCAGAGCAAGGTATTCGCAAGTGTTTAGCTCTGCCTGAAGGTAACCCTTCTCTGCAAACCTCTCCCATTTATGGCTCCTTTAAAAATTCAGTGCATATAGCAAGAAATACACATAAGCATACAGATAAATGTTTTTGGTCCTCTGAGCCCAAATTAAAACATTACTAGTACCTCAATAGTCTTCCTACTCCCTTTCTATTTTTTCTAAATGTGAGAAATGAATGTATTGTACTTACACAGTGTGATTTGGCAAGACATCATGTATAACCAGATAGCATGGCATCCACACAGCTTTTATATTCTATGTTAACTTCTACAAATGAGAGAACATGACACTTGCCTTTCTGGGTCTGACTTAGCATAATCTCAGTTGCATCCATTTTACTGCAAATCTCAAGACCTCATATTATGGCTGAGTAATATTCCAATGTGTGTATAAACCACACTTTAATTACTCATGTTTATGGACATCTAAGTTGATCCCTTATCTTAGCTATCTTAAGGGGCTATGGACAATGAGTGTATGGGTACCTCTATCATAGTTGATCTCACTTCCTTTGGCTAGAGTCCAGGAGTGGGACAGCTGGGAAATATGGCAGAGCTATTTTTAGTTTTCTGAGGGGTCTCCCTGCTGTTCTCCATGATGGGGAAGCATTGATTCTTGCATGTGCTGAGGAAGCTGATCACTCAGGCAAAGGTAGACAATCTGGTGCCAAACAGGTACAAGACTCAGGACAGGGCACTTAGGCCCAGATGGTCTCTATGTGCTCCTGGTAATACTTTAATAGTTGTCCCATCTCTTTTATTAACTTTTATTTAACAAATATAAATTTCCAAAGTACAGCTTTTGGATTCTAGTGGCTTTTCCACCCCCATAACTTCCCTCCCACCTGCAACCCTCCCATCTCCATTCCCTCTCCCATTCCATTCACATTAAGATTCATTTTCGATTTAGGCAAGATGGCGGAATAGGCAGGGAGCACACTATTAGTCCGGGGGGAGAGAAAGTTTAATATAAGTGGAGATACTGCAGGGTCAAGGAAGAGTAGGGGATGAAACAGCAGAGGAAACTCTTCCGGAACTAGTGATTCACAGTGGACCTGCGTGGAGAGCGTGGGAGCCCAAGTTCAGGACACCAGCGGCAGACTCAACACACCAGCGCTGGAACGCGAGGTGAGCCGAACCTCAATAGCCCGAGATACCAGCGGGCAAGCGGAAAGAGGAGGCTAGAGGGAACGAGGCTTGAAACTCCGTGGGGAAAAGTTCACCAGGCTAACTAGAAGAGAGATAGGAAAAAAATAAAAAAAGTGACCGATACAGACACAAGTTTCTCTCTCTCCGCTCACCTCTCAAAGGCGAGCAAGACAGAGCAGGCGCCACTTCGGACATACGTCATAAGCAGGGCGACCTCAGGTCTGCACCGGCCCTGAGCCTAGCAGAAAAACCTGACTCTGGAGGGAGGGGTGAAATAACAGGAGATTAGCATCTAACTTGGCAACCCAGTGGGAGACTGCAGGAGAATTGGAGCCCACACTGAGGGCAGCACAGATTCCCTGTGTGGTCCTTGGGAAAGAGCTTCCGATCTCTGGCTCCTGTGGCTATATCATTCGCCTGCTAACTACCTCCAATTACGTTCAGCTGTGCGGAATTACCTCCCTTTTGAATCAAAAAAAAAAAATTTACCACGCCTAACCTGGGAGTGTCATCTTTGACACACCCTCAACCTTGAGGAACCAAACCCAGCTCTCAGTCCACACTTATCTCAAGCCTCAAAGGCTCCACCGAAAGCAGACAGTCCACTTAATATAGAGCCATAGTGTAACAAGAAAAAACACCACAGTGAAGAAACCAAATATCTCCAACATGCCATACAACAAACAAAAAAACCGAGGTAACAAGAACAAGGAAGACACTATGATGCCCCCAAATGAAAAAGACACCCCAATTCAAGATTATGAAGATGATGAGATAGAAGAAATGCAAGAAGCAGATCTCAAAAAATTGATAAGAACATTAAGAAGTTCTCAAAAACAAATTCTTGAACTACAGAAATCCTTAATGGACAAGATAGAAAATCTCTCTCGTGAAAATGAAATATTAAGGAGGAATCAAAATGAAATGAAACAACTAGTGGAACATGAAACTGTGATAGTGACAAAAAACCACAATGAAATGAAGAACTCAATAGATCAAATGACAAACACATTAGAGAGCCTTAAAAACAGAATGGGCGAAGCAGAAGAGAGAATATCAGACTTAGAAGACAGAGAACAGGAAAGGAAACAGGCAAACCAAAGAAAAGAAGAAGAAATTAGAAATCTAAAAAATATTGTCCGGAATCTACAGGATACTATTAAAAAACCCAACATTCGGGTTCTAGGAGTTCCTGAAGGCATGGAGAGGGAGAAAGGATTAGAAGGCATTTTCAGTGAGATACTAGCAGAAAATTTCCCAGGTTTGGAGAAGGACAGAGGCATCTTAGTACAAGAAGCATATAGAACCCCTAATAAACATGACCAAAAGAGATCCTCACCACGACATGTCGTAATCAAACTCACCAGAGTGAAACATAAAGAAAAGATCCTAAAAGGTGCAAGAGAGAAACGTCAGATCACTCTTAGAGGATCTCCAATTAGACTCACAGCAGACTTCTCATCAGAAACCCTACAAGCTAGAAGGGAATGGCGAGACATAGCCCAGGTACTAAGAGAGAAAAAATGCCAGCCCAGAATACTATATCCTGCAAAGCTCTCATTTGTGAATGAAGGTGAAATTAAGACTTTTCATAGCAAACAGAAACTGAAAGAATTTGTTGCCACTCATCCTGCCCTGCAAAAGATGCTTAAAGATGTGTTACAGAAACACAGAAACATGGTCACCAATACGAAAGAAGGTAAAGGAAGGAAACCTCACAGCAAAAGATCACAGGAAGCTCAATTTCTCTTTGATATAGAATTAAACTCTGATGCTCTGTTAAAGCAATGTGTTAAAGTAATCTATTATGTTCTCTTGATGTCTGTTAAATTCTAATTGTTCAAAAACAGCTGAATTTTTATTAAGAGCTATGGGTTATTTAAATATGTGCTTTTTTCAAAGATTTGAATAATCACCTTGTAACAATGATCAAATTTGGTCTATGTTATGTCATGATTTTAAGGAATCTTATTTCAACCAGATATTTTGGATTTTGAGCCTTCTTGGCATTCTTGACAGGCATTCAAAAAATCAAAGTTTCAAACAATCTGGTCTCTAAAATTTCCAGTAAATCCTGGACTTTGGTTTTTCCAGTTTGGGCCCAACTGAAAAAAATCGAAGGACCTATGTCTCTCATCTTATAGAGACACCAACTAATCAGTCTATTTGGAGTATATTAGAAGGACTATCAAGATGTGATGTGGTACCAGACTTTAAGTTTCTATAATGGAAAATGCTATTAATACAAATGTTTGAGAATTAAGAAGTCTAATGATCTTGTGTTACTAGACATGATAGTTATCTTAATGAGAAAGCCCCAGAGGCCTAAAGGGTTAAATACTTGTAAAATCCTACAGGTGCTTTCAAAAATACTGTGAAGTAAGCAAGTGCCTCTTGTTGGTTGATGAGTTTATAATTTTAAACATTGCGACTTAAAGTCTTTTGTCATCCACAGTTATATATGATTTGCTGCTCATAAAACTAAAGTGTTGTTGGTTCTGTGTTTAGCTGTCCTCCTATAGGTTCCTATGGACTTTTTCCAGCCACTTTTATTGTATTCAGTACTTTGGGATGGCTCTGTAAACAGATGAAGCCAATAATGTATTAACAGTACCAACTGAGAGAAAGTATGGTTAACTGAGGTTACTAAAAACAAAAAGCAATTCAAATCAATTGGCAATCTACAAAAAGAGTTAAAGATTTTAAAAGCTATTATTAAAATTGCTATATTGGTCTATTATGCTATATTATATGTGTGTACATATTGTATGTCCACATGGGGAAATTTTATTAAGAGTTTTATTTTAAATGGCTTATAGATAAGATTGTCCATAAATTTAAGCTGCTAAAATTAATCAAAGATACATTTTAATTTGTGGGACCTGAATCTGTGTATCATATGTTTTAGACTTGTTGGTAGAAAGAAACTAAAAACATTTTATATGGTTGTGCTTAAGTTTACTGGCTAAACAAACTACACCATGTTAGATATTTAAGAGGTGTTTTCAAATACATGATTCTTAAAATTTATAGAAGGCATTGGACCTTCTGGTAAATGTTTTCTTAAGTTGTTATCTAATGGTTGAAACGGTTTGCTAAGTATTCATGTGATATTGCTATTGTCAGCAAGCGATCTAGGACTTGCTCCCTCATTTCTCTATTCTAAGCCCAACTTCTTCTTTCATTTCTCTATTCTCTTCAAGGTAGGAAACTAATTCTATTATGAAGGAATCTGTAGGATGCACAATTTAATCTTTAGACCTTATAAAAGAGATGGCTAACATTTTTCTGCAATAGCATAGCCAAAATAAGAACTCAAATAATAATCTCATAGCTAGATTCACTTCGCCATCAGCGAAGTATACAGTAAGTAGAAAAAACCTCCCTTTCAGACCAAAGGGAAAGAAAGTTTTAAAGTGAGAATATAATTTTCCTCATGGGCATTGTCTACCTTAGAAAAACTACTACAGAACATGCCTGTGACTATAGACTTGTAGTTCAGGCCACCGAAGATTAGAGATGGGACACGGGCACTCCCTTGACTTGCATCCTCTGGTCTGCTTTAACACAAACCAGGAGGAAAATAAAGCTCGGCATCAGAAGCAATGGGTGGCAGGCCTATTAATGGTTGATCTGTACAGTGATCTGCCCTCAAGGAGACCCAACAGGCCAGTCCACTGCAGTGGCTTTCAATGTGGTAAGCCTAGGCTTCAGCAGAAGTCAGCTTGTGAAGAGCCCTGGCAGCTCTGCCAAGAGTTGGATCACTGGAAATGGACCTGCCCTGGAGTCGAAGGATGCCCAGGTCAGAGCCACAGATCTTATTGGCTCTAAGCTGAAAAGCCCTTCACTCAGCCCAACTTCCAAAGTGACCACTGCAGCTGAGGGGATGGTCAAGTAGGGTCAGCAACATTGCAGGCAGAACTGTAAATTTCTTATTAGAGATGCCACCTGCCTTTACCTGGCCAGCTCTCCTCCCAGGCCAGCCAAGTAATGAAAGTCAACAGAGTGCCTTCCCCTAGGAGGTTCACACCTCCTTTAGGATATACCCCATGTGAAGAGACAGATAGGTCTGGGCCTCTGAATTTACAAGGCCTAAAGCCCAACAGATTATTATCAAGCCCCTTCTATCAGGTTCTATTTGCCTCTCAATCAGAAAACTTAATTGTAGCTTAGACAGCACCTTTCTTAGCTCCTCTAATAATGACTCTGTCCTTTGTTCTAGGCCCTGTCTAGTGCACTTGGGCCTCATTCCTTTGTAATCATAACCTCTACTCTACCACCAATGGCTCCACTCCCAACCTGTGTGTACTGATGGTCCTCTTCCCCACTTAATGCTGTATAATTGTTCAAACCTGGTAAATGCCACTCTTAGGATCATTGGTTACTATCCTCACTCTGTCTTTTATGACCTTGTCTAAATATGATCAGAGTCGGCAAACTTGGAAGGCTTCCATAGCCTTGGCAACTCATGACGACAGCCTAGGATGGTTACTGGTGCCATAAACTAGAGTGTCAATTTGTTGGGTCAACAACAGGAGCCACTGTGCACTTGCTCCTCATGTGGGGTCTCTGTCCTTAATGTGCTGTACATTGTGATTTAATGCTATAACTAGTACTCAAACAGTATGTTTCACTTTGTGTTTCTATGTGGGTGCAAACTGTTGAAATCTTTATACTAAATTGATCTGTATATAAAGAGAATTGAAAGTGAATCTTGATGCAAATGGAAGGGGAGAGGGAGCAGGAGAGGGGAGGGTTGCAGGTGGGAGGGAAGTTATGGGAGGGGGAAGCCATTGTAATCCATAAGCTGTACACTGGAAATTTATATTCATTAAATAAAAGTTAAAAAAAAGATTCATTTTCAATTATCATTATATACAGAAGATCAATTTAGTATATATTAAGTAAAGATTTCAACAGTTTGCACACACACAGAAACACAAAGTGCAAAGTACTGTTTGAGTACTAGTTATAGCATTAGTTCACATTGAACAACACATTAAGGACAGAGAACCTACATGAGGAGTACGTGCATAATGACTCCTGTTGTTGACTTAACAATTGACACTCTTGTTTATGGCGTCAGTAATCAACCTAGGCTCTTGTCGTGAGCTGCCAAGGCTATGGAAGCCTTTTGAGTTCGCCAACTCCAATCTTATCTAGACAAGGTCATAGTCAAAGTGGAAGTTCTCTCCTCCCTGCAGAGAAAGGTACCTCCTTCTTTGATGGCCCATTCTTTCCACTGGGATCTCACTCACAGAGATCTTTCATTTAGGTTTTTTTTTTTTTTTTTTTTTTTTTTTTTGCCAGAGTGTATTGGCTTTCCATGCCCAAAATACTCTCATGGGCTCTTCAGCCAGATCCAAATGCCTTAAGGGCTGATTCTGAGACCAGAGTGCTGTTTAGGACATCTGCCATTCTATGAGCCTGCTGTATATCCCACTTCCCATGTTGGATCATTCTCTCCTTTTTAATTCTATTAGTTAGTATTAGCAGACACTAGTCTTGTTTATGTGATCCCTTTGACTCTTAGACGTATCAGTATGATCAATTGTGAACTGAAACTGATCACTTGGACTAGTGAGATAGCATTGGTACATGCCACCTTGATGTGTCCCACCTCTTGGCCACTTTATTCTAGAGTCTCGTGTTTATCCTGTCATCCCTTCCTTTTCATCCGATTTCCTGGTGGATCAGGCCTTTGTCACTAATAGTTTAGTCAGTAATGCAGAAACCAGTCCAGATGTTTCAAAGTGGAGCTTTAACTCAGGGTGGGACTCGGCTGTTCTGCTTCTGGTGATTTCATCCAGCCTGCCTCTGCTTCTGTGAGACAGCAGGCACCCAAAGCATGCATCCCAGGTTTTCCCTCCTAAATACCTGAGTTCCTGGGTTCCAGTAAAAACTTTCCATGCCCCCAGCCCCCAAACTCTGGAGGGTTCTCCTTGGTCCCTAAAGCTTCAGCCTGTGTTATAGTCATTCCTGAAGAGCAGATATGTCCTTTCTCACTATTGTTGGGGCCAGATGGCACTTGGACCCCTCTGCTCACTTGCCTGTGCTTGCTTTCTGAATTTCCCTCCCCTACTGAAATTGCTTTCCCAAGTCATAAAGCCAAAACTTTCATCTGTATCTATCTGCCTACCTAGGTACACTTGATGAGGGGGAGGTACCCAACTTGTCCAACAAAATACTATTCATTAGTTAAGAGTGGTATCAATATAGGCATGTGACTAGTGAGAATAAATGTCTGAAATCCCTTTTGCTATCAGAGGTCTATTTGCATGATCATGTCTTTATATTCTCTTGATCTTCCTTTCCCTATGAATTGATTGGTATGCCATGTTTACTAGTATCCAGGATCATGCTTCTCAACCCCAAAACACAGTACCAAGAGGCTGAATGTTAAGTCCCAGTACAATGTAAGTTACTAGAATCTTGGAAGTCCCAGAATGCAGAGAGCCATTGGCCTCTTAATAGTCATCTGTTGCCATATAAAAATACTCCAAAACTTAGCAGGCTGAAAGAGCAACAACTTATTGTCTCCATGTAGTTTTTAAGAATTAGGAATTCAATCACGGCTTTGTTTGGGGTCCTGGCTTGGAAGAATGCAGTTGAGCTGTTGACTGGGGCTCTGAGGATCCAAGGCTCCAAGGTCACTCATGCTGTTGTTGGCAGGCTTGGTTTATCTGAGGCTATTGAAATGAAGGTCTGGGTTTCTCTCGATGTTCAAAGACATGGCAGCTGGATCTCCTAGAGCAAGTGATCCAAAAAGAACCACTTGCAAAATAAAAGTTGTATTGTCTTTTTTGAAACAATTCTATTGCTTCTGCTGCATGCTCTTGGACACAAACCCCAATCCCAGTACAAAGTGGAAGGATGTTACCAAAGAGTGTGAATATCATTCTACCCAGCATTCAGTTAGTACTAGGAGGAGGTTGTAGTTCACTTTACAATCAAGCAGCAATTGCTTGTAATTCAGTACCTTTTCCTTGTGCTTCCCTAGGAAACACGGAATTGGAAGGATGATTGACATGTTGGTGTCCCATGGAAGTACCTTCTAATGCTATTAAACTAATCATGGCAGATCAAGTGAGTACATTCACAGAGCTTGGAGTCAAGCATTATATTAGAAAGTTGAGGTCTCTGGTGTATAGCTGGTCTAGGATCTTACAAATGAATTGAATCTGGATCTTGTCTTGGCCAGCATTAGAACTGTCTTTCCAAGGGTCAGGGGAAAATTGCTCTGGGACAATAGATCATGGAAGTGGCTGCACATATAATGAGTCCTCACAGGCTGAGTTCATCCCAAATGTAGATGGCAGGGCTTTCTCCTGGGCCAGAGAAAGTACAATGAAACAAGTGCTTTTGATCTTTGGATGTAATGGCTTTGTTCACTAACATAACTCCTCCTCTCTCATCTCAAAAAAATCATCTTAACTGCTACACGAACTTCTCACTTCACAGAAAATGGTAGAGGAAAGGGATTTTGGTGCTGCTTTTTGGGTAGAAAAATTAGTCAAGGTCTGAGAAATCCAAAGACTAAAAAAAGATTTTATAGAGTGTGAGGCAGAGGTCCTGATGTATTTCACTATGTTTTGAAGCATGAAATAGGGGTAATCTGATGTATGGGGGGGATTTTTTCCCCCTTCTCTTACTCAATAATCATGGAACATTTCACTTCTGGTTACCAAACTGCAGGGATTTCCCTACACAAAAACCAGTAACTTCTCCAACAGACACCAACTGGATATCTTATAAGTCAATTCAGTTATGATGCCATCTGGAGATCAGATCCTATGGGTTGAGAGTTGAGCTGCACAAGCCAACGCCCCACTTCAGATGCCAATTGCAACTATTGGGTTGTCACCTACACATCTGACCAATTAGCTATATCTAGGGGGTTCCCATGATCCTTCAATTTGGTTAACTTTTGAGAGCTGATCACAGAACTCAGGGAAACACTATGCATACTCTTACTATAAAGGATATTAAAAAGGACCCTGACAAGCAGCAATGGGGTGAAGGAGAAGCATGGGGTAAGGTCTGTGAAATGGGTGCAGAGCTTCCATGTTCTTTCTAGATGCACCATTCCCCAAGGCAATCCATATTTTGAAATACCCAGAAATCCCTGATGAACCCAGCCCTTTCAGGTTTCTGAGGAGGCTTCATTACTGAGGCATGAGTGATTTAAATAATTGGCCAATGGTAATCACCTTAACCTTCACCTCCTCTTCTCTCTCCCTTTTCCCCTCTCCAGAGGTTGTAGGAATGGGGCTGAAAGTCTCTGCCCTCTAATATTGCCCTGGTCTTTCCCAGATCCTGAGTCTACCTACGGACCAGCAGTAATCTTATTAGCATACAAAGAATACTCTTATCCCTGAAGATTCAAGGACTTTAACAGATATATATTCCAGGGCATGGGAGACAAAGTGAATACTTCACAACATCCCAGGTGCTATAGTTTTTCACATTGGAATTCTGGAAGACTTTGGAGAGAAGCACATGATGAAGATGAGTGAGCTCTTTGGGCTTCTATTTTTTTTCAAATTTTATTTAATAAATATAAATTTCCAAAGTACAACTTTTGGATTATAGCAACCTTTCCCCCAATAACCTCCTTCCCACCTGCAACCATCCCATTCTTCCATCAAGACTCATTTTCAATTATCTTTATATACAGAAGATCAACTTAGTATATACTAAGTAGAGATTTCAACGGATTACACCCACACAGACACACAAAGTATACAGTACTGTTAGAGTAGTAGTTTTGCCATTAATTCGCATAGTACAACACATTAAGGACAGAGATCCTACATGAGGAGTAGGTGCACAGTGACTCCCATTGTTGATTTAACAATTAACACTCTTATTTATGACGTAAACAACATCTTCCATTAGTCAGTATGGCTCGGCTGTACTGTAATAACAACTCCCAACTTCTGCTGGCTTGACAGTTTCTCCAATGCTTCATGTCCATAATGGATTGGCTTGGATGTTCTGCTCGTGGCAGTCACCTAGCAGCCCAGACTGGTGAAGTAGCCACCATCTGAAGGCAGCAGGTTATGATGCCAGAATGAAAGAGCACACTGGGGAGTCTTCCAGAAATTAAATGCTTAGCCCTTGCACATCCTTTATGGTCATATATGCTCATAAGTCATTGACCGAATTAGTTGTATGACCCACCCAACCATAGGGGACAAGGAGATGCAATCCTCCTTATGTGTCTGCTGTAGTGAAAGAGGGCATTGATGAATGGCGTAACTGGCCTTCCATTGAAACAGAAATCAAGAAATTCTTTTCCTTTTTTGTCTGCCTTAATTCCCCCAGACAGCACTTCATCTGTGTCAGTGTCTACAGATGGCACCAGCTATGTGGTTCTAGAGACTCTGATATGGACTGAAAACATCCCTCTTATTTTGGACAGGCTAGCATAACTGAGTCGAGGATTGGTGTTCTGACATCCATAGGTCCTTTTACCCTTTGGAAAATTGGAACAGATGACTCAGAATTGGAGTTGATTCAGCAGTACAGGTGCTGAAATGACTTCATGGAAGACTTTGCTGAATGCTGCCATTGGAAAAAGGGCCCTCTTAGGCTGCCTGGTGCGAGATACTTGTATGAAGTATACTTGTATGAGTATGAGGTCAAGATCGCAGAGGGAAGGAGGTGAGTTTCAGAGTTGTGGGCAGAATGAAGAGAATTAACAGGGTTGTTGATGCAATCAAGCCCGAAACAGTCTCAGCATGAACCTGGTGATGCCCTTAAGTGATAAAGGAGAGGAGATAATGCAACTTTAGCTGTGAGAGCTAGAACTGGGGACAAAGGTCTCTGGACAGGATTTCTAGTTCAAATATACAGTTACTGCCAGGACTGGGACCGAAAACAAACTGGAAGAGATACTTCATTCTCTGCACACCAGCCAATCTGTCAGTGATTCTCACTGGCTGAACCTGATGAGAGGTTACCTAGAAGGGAGCTCCAATGAAACAGATTCCAGGGTAGGAAATGATCTGAACACCATGGAGGGGCATGGGTAAGGTAGTAAGCAGAATCAACACAGTGACACTGTCTCCGGGAGGGATTGGAGAAAATAAGAAAATTATTGTGATTTTTTTTTTGGCCTTCAATTTCACTTGGACTTTAATTTCCCCAAGTGAAGGGAGTTTTTCTCCACAGAAATAAAGTATTTGCTACTGGAGCTTAAATATCTATCAGAATTTAGGAAGAAATCCCTATGGCTTCCATTTGGGGCAGTCTTTGTGTGTGCTTCTTAGGCTTACTTTCCTAATGAGCCAGATTCTTCAAGAAGACTAGGAATGATTCAAGTTGAGAAATGGGTGTGTGTGTGTGTGTGTGTGTGTCAATGTCTGACTCATTGAACTTGGACTCTTGTATTCTATTCCCTTTAGAAGCTTCTAGAGCCAAATTGTCTACCTTAGAAAAACTACCTACAGAACATGCCTGTGACTATAGACTTGTAGTTCAGGCCACTGAAGATTAGAGATGGGACTTGGGCACTCCCTTGACTTGCATCCTCTGGTCTGCTTTAACACAAACCAGGAGGAAAAGAAAGCTCGGCAGTGGCTTTCAATGTGGTAAGCCTGGGCTTCAGCAGAAGTCAGCTTGTGAAGAGCCCTGGCAGCTCTGCCAAGAGTTGGATCACTGAAAATGGACCTGCCCTGGAGTCGAAGGATGCCCAGGTCAGAGCCACAGATCTTATTGGCTCTAAACTGAAAAGCGCTTCACTCAGCCCAACTTCCAAAGTGACCACTGCAGCTGAGGGGATGGTCAAGTAGGGTCAGCAACATTGCAGGCAGAACTGTAAATTTCTTGTTAGAGATGCCCCCTGCCTTTACCTGGCCAGCTCTCCTCCCAGGCCAGCCAAGTAATGAAAGTCAACAGAGTGCCTTCCCCTAGGAGGTTCACACCTCCCTTAGGATATACCCCATGTGAAGAGATAGATAGGTCTGGGCCTCTTCACTTACAAGGCCTAAAGTCCACCAGATTATTATCAAGCCCCTTCTATCAGGTTCTATTTGCCTCTCAATCAGAAAAATTACTTGTAGCTTAGACAGCACCTTTCTTAGCTCCTCTAATAATGACTCTGTCCTTTGTTCTAGGCCCTGTCTAGTGCACTTGGGCCTCATTCCTTTGTAATCATAACCTCTACTCTACCACCAATGGCTCTACTCCCAACCTGTGTGTACTGATGGTCCTCTTCCCCACTTAATGCTGTATAATTGTTCAAACCTGGTAAATGCCACTCTTAGGATCATTGGTTACTATCCTCACTCTGTCTTGTATGACCTTGTCTAAATATGATCAGAGTCGGCAAACTTGGAAGGCTTCCATAGCCTTGGCAACTCATGACGACAGCCTAGGATGGTTACTGGCGCCATAAACTAGAGTGTCAATTTGTTGGGTCAACAACAGGAGCCACTGTGCACTTGCTCCTGATGTGGGATCTCTGTCCTTAATGTGCTGTATATTTTGATTTAATGCTATAACTAGTACTCCAACAGTATGTTTCACTTTGTGTTTCTATGTGGGTGCAAACTGTTGAAATCTTTATACTTAATTGATCTTCTGTATATAAAGAGAATTGAAAATGAATCTTGATGCAAATGGAAGGGGAGAGGGAGCGGGAAAGGGGAGGGTTGCGGGTGGGAGGGAAGTTATGGGAGGGGGGAAGCCATTGTAATCCATAAGCTGTACACTGGAAATTTATATTCATAAAATAAAAGTTAAAAAAATAAAAAAAAAAGAAAAAAAATAAAAAGAAAAGAAAGAAAAAAGGAAACAAAGAAAAGGGTAGATGGAGAGAAGAAAACAGCATGATATTCTGAGAATTATACCTAGGAACTACACTGAATCTGTTCTCTTTGTATTAACATCAAATTTAACATCAGAATTAATGAGAAATGTGTTGCAAAAATTATCATGCATTGCAGTGACCCTGATAATCTAATGTATTAATAAGTTCTGGTGTTTTTTCTTATTATTATTTGTTGAATTCTTTACTTAGTATAGGGTTAATCTTATGTGTATACAATAGACTCAGAAAAGGCCATTGTAAAAACACAAAGGGAGGAATGTGAAAGGAATTTGGAGGGATGGAAGTTGGGGTGGAAAGTATCACTGTGCTCCTAAATCTTGTATATATGAAATACATGAAACTTGCTCACATTACTTTTTTTTAAAAAAAAGAAGATAAAAATAAAAATGAAAATAAATATGATGTTATTCTAAAAAAAAAAAAAAAAAAAAAGAAGCTTCTAGAGCCAAGAGTGAAACTGCCCATCTCTCTGGTCTCACCGATTAGTAAACATCATTTATGAGTATTAGGAAGCAGACTTGGATTTCCATTCATGACTACTGGTCTCCCCCACTGATCATGCTTTCTCCTGATTGACCATAGACTGGAGCTATGGCTGTATAGTTGAGTTCACCAGGCTAACAACACAAGTATGGATAAGCAGAGAGGAGAAAAACACTTGACTAACCCCTTTTAACTCCTTACCCCCCAGGGAAGACCTGTTACCCAACCAAAATGCCAAACTGTTGATTGAGTCTCTTTTACTAGTTAGAACAGAGCTAGGCCCATTAGAAGATCTCTGGTTTTGTGTGCTGATTTCCTCTGTTGGAATAAAAGAGGCCTCCAAGGAGTTTCATGGTCTTCATTGTGTGAGTAACTTCACCAAATGTCTGTTTCAGTAGATGGTCTCTTTTCCTAAGTATATTGGTTGTGGTCTATCACTCTTGAATTTAGGAGACAAGTAACAATCCTGCCAAAGCCTCCAACTCAAGGCTTGTGATGAAGTCAGAGCTTTATGTTGAAGGTCACATTGTCAACTGCTATAGTTTGAACAAGAGTTTGCCCCCAACTCATGCGGCATTTAAACCCCCAAAGTCATTAGTTAATACCAAAGAAGATGAAAGCTTGATCCAAGTCTGGTGTCTGAAGATGAGGTCTCTGCAAAGTGATTGGATTGGACTGGGTTTCTAGGATAGGGCCTCATGATGGAATCAAAATGGCTTTCTGAAGAGAGACCCAATGGACAATGCGTGTTCTCCCATCTCTGCTTCCTGGATCACCATGTGATCCTCCCTCTACATGCCATCCAAGACCTTCATTAGAAGCCAAATTAAAAAGGTCACCTGATCCTAGACTATAAAACTCAAATTATGAGCTGAAATAAACCTCCTTTCCTCATAACTAGCATCTCTTAGCTTTTTTAAACTATAATTAAAATACCCAATATATTGACCTATGTACTAATAAAGAAGAACTTTGAGTTTAATTCCACTCCGTTGGTAAATGAATGTGTTGAGTATCTAGGGAGCAGAGGTGTTGTCTCCCCACAACTTTCTCCCTCCCAATGACCTTTTGCAAGAACACTTTCCTTTTAAAAAGTTCTCCCCAACTCTAGTCCCAGCTTAAGTGGAAGAATTTCAATAACAGGCTATAAGGTAGGTGCCGGGACCAGTCTGGGCAACAGTAAATGACAAGCTATGCTTTGATCATGTGTTCATCTTTTTAATTATTCTTTCTGGGTTTTGCTTAGCTGAATCCTAGAAGAGTCTTTTCTGTACGGGTAGTGAAGTTGGTAAAAGATAAGCATAAAGTGACCAGGAGCCCCAACTCTCACCAGAGGGAGAAAGTCAGTCTTCCATAGGAGAGAAATAATTCAACACTCAAAGCTCTGAAATCAGCAAGAATGTTCCAGAGAGTTCACATAATCCCTGCTCACCCAATCTTCCCTAGCTGTGCTTATGCCCTTCCTAAAGCCAATAACATTTCCTGGTTGTCCACGGCAGACTTAATTGGATTTCTGTCACAAGAGAGCACTGACTGATTTAATAAAGGGATTAAAGGTGGTTGTGTGGGCATTTCTGGGTCTCTGGCTATCCCACCCCCTTCACCCTAAATCCTTTACAGTCTAGATTAGAAAAGTGATGGCACGCAGTCAACAGTGGTCAAATCTGCCTGAGTGGGTCAGGGGATACTCCCCAAGGAAACAATGCCTACTAAAGGCATAGGTTTTCAGGACACACACACACACACACATCATGGCAGAACTTAAGGAGCTTCAAATAACAGACCACAGTAAAAAGGGAATTCTGCAGCATGAGGAATATCTTGCAAGGCACATTACAGCATTTAAGTTTTATCTCCTAGGCAGTGGGGAGCCACAGCATCTACCATACAGGACCCCTGACCTCTCTACTCAACCAAAGCAGCTGATCCGCTTCAGTCTGGGAGTCTTGTCTTGGGAGGTAGAAAAGATGAAATGTTGAAGATATCTAGTGACAGAAGCAGTATCTCAACTCATTGCATCATCCTTAGCAATCTGAGGCAAGGGAGAATGGGGCAGTGCTGGACATGGAAGATCAGGAAGTCCAAGATCAGTCTTCTCATCTGTGAAATGACATTTCCCACCCAGCCCAAGAGTCCTGATGGAACTTTTGCTGACTCATGTACTAACCAACACCGCCATCTAGTGGGAACCTTGAGAAACCATCTCGTAGGATCACCCCCAGCCTCTGTACCATGGCAACCTTGGAGACATGAATCCTCCATCATCCTGTAAGTGTAGTTGCTCAGTGATTATCTCTTAAATGCAAGTTCTTTGCCCCTAGCCTTCCCAGGGATGTGGACGCAGACACAATTCCTACATGAAAACAAGACTCTACAGCCTGTAAGCCATGCTCAAATACCAGCTTCTAGCCCACACCAAAACTATTATAACCTATGCTTCCTGGAATCCATCCATCAACTTGTTTCTAACATGAGACAGCAATACTGTCCAAACATGGCATTTCTATGGGTTCTTCACTGTCTACTTGCAATGGCCTACAACTCCCCCTTGTATTCCTCCCAAGTAACTTTGGGAATTCCAGCGCCATTTGACAATTCTAGTCATGTTGGTGACTGACTACCATCTTATGGTCTTTAGCTTGCTGGGATGATGTGACCTCCTGTAACTGATTCATGCATGTCACAACCTCCCCATGCCTGATGAGCTAGAAGGTCCATGTGAGATGTTGAGGGCATTGATAGCTATCTGAAGAGGGCTTCACCAGATGTCCCCAGTCTAAACTGGTGCCACTGTCATTGCATTGACTATTCCAAAGTTGCTGTTACCCAGACATCATTCCTCGGATCTCCCCTTGCCATCACCAGTTGTCATCACGCCTATTGCCCTAATGTGACCATGTCCTATGAACCATTTAAGAAGACAAGATTTCTACTCTACAGTCCACAGGCTGACCAAGTATACCAACTTGGGAAAAAAAGACCCCTACTTTAACCCTACTTGCTTATTTCTATTTCCCAAAAACTAGGCACATCCCAGACCTAGAGTCAGAAGAGCAAGGTGACTTTTGGCAGTTCATGATGCAGCTCACCAAAGTATGCTCTGGTTCTTCCCTTCTTCAGTGCTTACAGGTGAAGCAAGGCTAGGTCCAAGACCAGATGGAAGAACCAGAGAGCCCTAGTTGTCTGTTCCTCATCTCGAGAAAAGCAAGGTGGGATCCTCGGACATGGACTCCTGGCCTCATTCTTGATGGGTTTCTAGAAACCTTGACCTTTGCCAGAAGCCAGGATCCCAAATGGAGCACCAAGCTCATCTGGGCTCAGCCTGCCTCTCCCTGTGTGGACAGTCTGTCTCCCTCTTCTTCTTCTATCTCCAAGTCTCCTATCTCTGAGTTACCTCCCACCAGTAGCATCCTCAGAAAGCTTAGACCTGCTGATTTTAGTGTTCCCATACTCAAAGCTTTAGAATACATTATCAATGAACAATCACAAGAAGAAATCTGAAAATAATCCATGTATACTAGAACTCAAAGAATATTTAAGAACTCATTTAACCAAGGAGATAAGATTTGTACAATAAGCTATAAACCATGCCTGAAAGAAATTAAAGTCTATACGTGACATCAGATCTCCTTGCCATGGATCAGAAGACTTAACTAAGTTGTTGATAGGGCCCAACGTGGCTTAGATTCGGCACAATCTCTATCAAAATCCCAAAGTCAATGTTTGCAGAAATAGAAAACCTTACCCTAAAATTTACATGGAATCTCAAAGGGACATGAATAGCTGAAACAATTTTGGAGGAGGAAAAAGAGTGGAGAACTCACATTTTCTGACTTCAAAACTTACTGCAACCCTATTGTAATCAAAACAACATCATCCTGCCATAAAGACCCATTGAATAGATGGCCCAGAAATAAACCCTCATGTATTTGGCCAAATGCTTCTTGACAAGGGTTGTCAAAGCTATTAGATGGGAAAGGGCAGAATATTCAAATACTGGTGCTGGGAAAAATGATCTCCATAAGCAAAATAATGAAGATGGGCCCTTGCCCATAACATCTGTCACAATTAACCCAGAATGGACCAGAGACTTGAAGCTCTTAAACCTAGGGCAAAAGCTTCACAACATTAGATTTGGCAGAGATTTTTTTTTTAATAGGATGCCAAAGGCATAGGCAACAAAAGAAAAAAAATAGATAATCTACACTTGAAGGAAAATTTTAAGTCTGTAATCAGAGGCACACTCAATAGTAAAAAGCAATCCACAAAATGGGAAAAAATATTTCAAAATCACATCTAATAAACTGATGTTGGTCACATTGTGGCGTAACAGGTAAAGCTGCTGCCTGCAACTCTGGTATCCCGTATGGGCACTGCTTCCAGTGCTGGCTGCTCCACTTCTGGTCCAGCTCCCTGCTAATAACCTGGGAAAAGCTGCAGCAGGTGGCCCAAGGGCTTAAACCCCTGCCACCCATTTCAGAGTCCTGGATAAAGCTCCTGGTTCCTAGCTTCTGACCAGTCCAGTTGAGTGTATCAGTGGATGGAAGATATTCTCCCCCAACCCCTCGGTGACTCACTTTCAAATAAATCCTTAAAAGAAAAATTGATATCAACAATCTATAGACAATTACTAAAACTCAACAATAACACAAACCTCAAAAATGGACAAAGGACTTAAACAAACATTTCTCCATAGATGATATCCAAATGACCACTAGGTACATGAAAGATGTTCAACACCATTGAGAAAACAAATCAAAGCTACAATGAGATGATACCTCCCCTTCATTAGGATGGATACTATTTTAAAAAGTGTTGGCAAGGTAAGAAGAAACTTGGGGCCCTTGTGGGCTATTAGGAATGTAAAATGCTATGACCATTGTGAAAACAGTATGATGGCTTCTCAAAATTTAAAATATTGCCTCATTTAACTAAGTGTATACACAAAAGCACCGAAGCTAAGGTCTGGATGGGATATGTGTGCATTTATATTCATAGCAGCATTATACACAAAGGCTAAAATATAGAAGTAACTAACTCCAGTGTCCAGCAGCAGATGGATAAGCAGAATGTGGTATATACATAGCTTGGGATACTGTTCAGCCTTTAAAAGGAAATTCTGACACATTCTGCAACAAGGATAAACCTGGAAGACGTTACGCTAAGTGAAATAAGCCAGCCACAAAAAGATAAATACCATATGACTTGAAGAGACAGCAAGTAGAACGGTGGTTAAGAACGCATGGGAGGGGAACTAGGACAGTATTGTTAAGTGGGTATAGTTTCAGTTTTGCAAGACAAAAAGGCTCTGGAGATGAGTGGTGGTGGTGGTTGCATAACATGAATGTGTGTAATACCACTGAACTAAACACTTAGTGGTTAAGATGGTACACTTCATTAAGGGTATTTTTGCCACAATAAAAAGTTAAATGTTTGGCCGGCGCCGCGGCTCACTAGGCTAATCCTCCGCCTTGCGGCGCTGGCACACCGGATTCTGTCCCGGTTGCCCTCTTCCAGGCCAGCTCTCTGCTGTGGCCAGGGAGTGCAGTGGAGGATGGCCCAAGTGCTTGGGCCCTGCACCCCATGGGAAACCAGGAGAAGCACCTGGCTCCTGCCATCGGATCAGCGCGGTGCGCCGGCTGCAGCGCGCCAACCGCGGCAGCCATTGGAAGGTGAACCAACGGCAAAGGAAGACCTTTCTCTCTGTCTCTCTCTCTCTCACTATCCACTCTGCCTGTCAAAAAAATAAAAATAAATAAAAATAAAAAGTTAAATTTTTTTAAAAAAGAAATAGAAAATATAATCTCCTTTACTGTAAATTTACAAGATGTGATCTTAGACAAAAATGGAGAGGAAGAGAATATCATTGTTAGAATTGTACCTATGAGGGGCCAGTGCCGTGATACAACAGCTTAAGCCACTGTCCGCAGTGCCATCATCCCATATGGGTGCCAGTTCCAATGCAGCTCCCTGTTGATGCACCTGGGAAAACAGAGGAAGACGGTCCAAGTACTGGGACCCCTGCACCCACATGGGACACCTGGAAGAAATTCCTGGTCTGAGGCTGGTGCCGCAGCTCACTAGGCTAATCCTCCACCTGCAGCATTGGCACCCTGGGTTCTAGTCCCGGTCAGGGTGCCGGATTCTGTCCCGGTTGCTCCTCTTCCAGTCCAGCTCTCTGCTGTGGCCCTGGAAGGCAGTGGAGGATGGCCCAAGTGTTTGGGCCCTGCACCCACATGGGAGACCAGGAGAAGGCACCTGGCTCCTGGCTTTGGAGCACTGACCACAGCGGCCATTGGAGGGTGAACCAATGGAAAAAGGAAGACCTTTCTCTCTCTCACTGTCCACTCTGCCTGTCAAGAAAAAAAAAAAATTCCTGGTCTGGCCCAGCCCTAGTCTTTGCAGCCATTTGGAGAGTAAACCAGGGGGTGGAAGTTCTCTCCCTCCATGTCTCCTTCTCTTTCTGTAACTTTGCCTTTCAAATAATCTTTATATAAACTGTACCTATGAACTATATTGGATATCTAAAAAACTAAAATTTTTAAAATAGAAAAAGCCCACATTCATCGCAGGGCATGCAAGTTGTTCCCCACTGCCGCCTGACTCACCCATCTTGCACCACAGCCACGTCTCCTGGTACATGGACTGCTCCACTATATATGGGGAAAAAAAACCAATCCCACCCCACCACACATGCTCTTGGCCACAGGCCAAGATTAATCCCTACATTTGGGTCTTACCAAGAGGCCTTCAACCTGTCAGCTCAAGCATCATTGCCTTTGATGTTTTCTGGACCACTTCCTCCTTGCTCTCATTCCTTCAGCCAATTAACTACTGCCTCAATTCACATAGACTTTGTTCCCTTGTTGTTGTACTTGCCCTTGTGTCACCCACACAGACTCACAGCTGGGTCACTATCAGTCTTGTTCACCTCGGCTTACCCTATGTGCCTTGCCCTTAGAGAGGGGCTCCAAACTGGATTTGTGTGCGTGTTAGAGACAGAGGTGACTGCCAATTGCAAGAGGGTTCTTACAGTTAAGGAAACGACTTGTGCTAAAGGCTGAGGCAGGAATGGGTCTAGGATGTTAGGTCAGCAGTGGGCAACAGGGATGGAGGGTGCCAGTGCTTCCAGGAAGGATGTGTTGCTGAGGTTGGCTATAAAGGATGTTCATGGCCAGGTTCAAGGTAATGCTTTCCCATGTCCTCCAGATTTCAAATGTCAGACCATGAACTGTAAGTATCCATTCAGAAACCCACTGTTCTGCTGCAACGCAACTGAGCAGATTTGTGGCATGGAGAAAGGGGAACTTGGATGAGCATGCATACTGCCAAGTCAGCGTTATAAAGGACAAAGATGGATTCTTGGCAGGAAGTCACTGGGGCGGTGGAGAAGAGAGGGGACTTGGGACCAGAGAAGCCCCAAGTGGGGACAGGAAGAAGGTAGCCCTAAGAAATCCTGCACTCCACAGGTGGGGGGTCAAGTTCAACCCCTCCGTGAACAAATGAGATATCTAAGGTGCTTGAAGAGAAGCGAGGTACAGGTGCCTGAGTTCCAGGATCAGAGCTCAGTGTCACAGCTCGCTCCAGTGTTGTTGTTCCCATCAGTAGACTCTAAAAGGACTCAGCTGAGGAGAGTGTTGGGTTCAGAACACCTGAGTCCTATCAATTGTTTCCACAGTTCCTAATGACTTGCAAAAAGAGGGCACTTCAAATGGTTCTTGGAAAGTGAAGTTAAGTTTATTTTGGTGCAGAAAAATTTGGAAACCCACACATATGTTTTCCATGGATTTTTGAAGATACCCTCATATTCATGTATTTCAAAGTAGTTTGCACAAAACAAACTCCTTTCAATTCCACTTCTTAGTGAACTTTTTGAAGCATCCTCATAGCTCTAAAATAACCTTGGGTTGTACAAACTACTAGCTTTGCCTCTGGTATGCCAATAAACAGGGATCAATTGTCATTTCCCCTCTGTGTTGATCTCTTCTGGCTGGTTCCTCCTGGCAGGCAGCATGCACTGTTCAAAGCTTGAGTTTACTGGATCTTAGAGATGAATGTGGTGGTTTTCAAACCCAGTGGATTTTCCCCATTACACAGATGTATATTCTCATGACCATAAACCTAGATGGTTTACACAGAAGCAAATGTACCCATAACCACAAAGGATGTCAGCTTGTATCTACGTGTGCAGTCTCACTTGGTGGAAAGCCAAAGCCACACCTGGCCCAGTACCTGCTTTCCTGCCATGTGCTCGGAGCTTCTGCTCTAAGGAAACTCTGGTTTTACCACCTGCTATGGGACTCTCAGATTCCTACCATCAAAACAAATAAAACCAACCGTGTTTCTAAAATACAAGATTTTTAGGAGTTTAAAACTGAGGCAGGAGTCTTAATAAAAGTCTAAGAAGAACAGAGAAATGAGAGGAAAAGAACTAAGAAAGCCATAGCTAAGTTTGTAACTCTTCATTTGCAAAAGCCCATCAAGTATTAAGCGGCAAGAATTTCTAAAACTTATGCCCACCTAGATACATACTTATGACATTTCTGTATCTCAGGAATAAAGAAAAAATTCAAAAGCACTCAGATGAAAAATTATGTATCTTTCAACAAAGGAACAAGGATCACAAAGAAGATCTCATCAGCAATGCACAAAATGACAACAGAGCCATGTCCTCAAAAACCCACAGGCAATGGCTAGGTGCAAACCTTGAGACCCAGTGTGAGGACAAGTGAAGATGGTGTACAAGTCCACGTCCTGCAAAAAAACATTCTGCGTGGGGTTATGTATCCCCATGATGGACTGGGCAAACACCTGCGAGAGATGGGGTCGGCAGAGGCTGGGTGAGCTCCTGGGCCTCCACCACCACCTGGCTCTGTGTAAAGGAGAGGCCAGGGAAGGGGATCAGCAGGTGGAGGAGTTCAGGAAGGCTCCTGGGCCCAGGCTATTCTCCAGCCTCAGCGTGCTCCCGGATTTCTGAAGCAGCTGTGCGGAGCCTGTGAGAATCAATGTAACCCTGTGTGCTGAAAAGGATGCACTCTAGAAAGATCCCAGAAGGATCAGAGTGAGATGTGAGAAGTAGTAGGAGCTGAGAGCACCCCAAAGCCAGCAAATGAAGCTATAAACTGGGAGAAAGCAAGCCCAGGTTAGCTCAGTGCCTGGCATGGTCCCCTTCAAGTGTCACAGATGATAAAAAATTGCACTCCCTTCCGCTTAGGGATCGATTACCCCCTTAGGATTCTGCTGTGAATCAAAGCAAAATGATCAGAGTCTTATCAACGAGCTATAATTGTGCTTCTGGATTTAGAATCAATATGTAGGAAAAGCACAAAGGTAATTTTGGTCAAAGAACAAGAACAAATATATGATAAACCTCAACAAAGTGAAAAGGATACCACTGCGAATTGGAGGGGAGGAGGGGATGGACAAGGGTGCAAATACTTTGATTTTTCTCACCTTTTACAGCATAGGTTGTGTCTACATGTGAGCAGAGAAGGATATTCTTATAAGTGTTATCTAATATTTCACATCAATAACTGCCCGAGTTATCAAATTGAAGTTCTTGGGAAGTGAGGCTGGGGAGGAGACTTTAAATACTACTTATGCCATGTGCACTGACAGATTTTTGTCATTGTAAGTAGGTAAAGAGCATGCTTGTAGCTTAAAATTTTCAAAATGCTGACCATCTTGTTTTAGAGAAAGTTACTCAAATATGAAACAAGAATGCACCTATCCTTAGGAAAAATATTGAGGTCACTTTTCACCTGAGTGCTGACATATCAGACTGGAGCAGACGGCAAGCATTCTATTTAGTAATGCTGGTTGCGTTGAATTCTAGCAAGGCTACATCCTTGGTGAAATTTGAATTAAATGCCTATGAATAAGTTTATCTGCTTCTGAATTTTGTTCTTGGAGGGTCTGTTTCTTTGTGGTTGATTCTTGGGACTTGCATACAGACAGAACAAAGGATCAGAATGTGTATCTTACGCTGGTAGCAGAATTCTAAATAATCACAGGTGAAAGCCAAGCTCTTTCCCAGACATAAGCCTCAAGCCCGCTGTTATTCCAGTAAAAGGGGAAACTTGAGGGAATGATGTTTCAAACGCTTTCATGGCTATGTCTGGGGGATAAGGCCATGACCAACCAACGTAATGTGGATATTGCTGTCGAAAGGGCAGGGGTGGAGGGAGGCCCTTCTCTGGGGCTGGAGGCAGGGCAGCCCCATGCTGAGAAGAGACATGTTTGGTGGAGGCCTGGAGGAGGCATCTCAGGACTGGGTGCAGAATTCATATTCCAGAAGCTGTGACATTCAGCATCCAGCATCAATGTTTACTTTTTCACAGTGCAATCATCTTCTGTAACTTCAAAACATTTAGCAGTGTGCATGACAGCCAAACCTGTAACAAGGTGAGGGACAGATGCAGTGCCCAGCCTTGGACAAAACAAGTGTGATAAGAGCAGCAGAACAACCTGGTGGAGGTAGGAAAAACCTCAGAGAACCCTGGGATTTCATCATTTGGACAGATTTATGAATTTTGTTGAAAGCAGTTAATTTTGTAGGAATGGAATTCCTATGGCCATTGGAATGGCTTCAGACCCTTATCTCTTGGGGAACCAAAGATAAGATTCTAAGAGAAGAGAAATCAAATAAAATTAAATTTCTTAAAATCATTCTTACATGTAAGAATAAGATTCTCTTGGGATTTCAATAAGGACAATTATGTGATTAGTGGAAGCTTTGCTTTTATCCTTCTGGTGCTAGTATCTTTATTTTTTTCTTACTGCACTATCTCTGATTGCCAGTTCAAGGTTTAAATGTTAGTGATGATCATGGGTATCCTTATCTTGTCCTGATTTTAAAAGGATATTTATAAAGGATGTTTCCAGTAAGTTTTTGGAAGATATGAGGGCACTTCAAAAAGTCTGTAGAAAATGGAATACAACAAAGAACTTATAGTCTAATATTCCTGATGAACATAAATGCAACCTCCTCAAAAAAAAAAAATCTAGCTAATCAAATCCAATAACACATCAGAAATATTTAAGACCAAGTGGGATTTATCCCTGGTATGCAGGAATGGTTCAACATTTGCAAGTCAATCGATGTAATACATCACATTAACAAACAATAAAAGAAAAGAAAGCATTTGATAAAATATAACACCCTTTCATGATGAAAACCTTCAGCAAACTGGGTGTAGAAGGAACATCCCTTCACACAATAAAGGCAGTTTTAACAAACCCACAGCCAGCTTTACATTGAATGGGGAAAAGTTGGAAGCATTTCCACTAGGATCTGTAACCAGATAAGGATGCCCACTTTCATCATTGCTATTCAATATAGTCCTGAAAGTTTTAGCCAGAGCAATTAGGCAAGAAAAAGAAATCAAACAGATACAAATTGGAAAGGAGGAAGGCAAATTATCCCTGTTTGCAGATGACACAATCCTATATATAGGGGAACTAAGAGACTATTGGAACTCATAAGTTTGGTAAAGTTGGAGGATATAAAATCAATGCACAAAAATCAATGGTATTTGTATGCATATACAATGCCATGGCTAAGAAGAATTTGTTAGCTATAATAGCTAAAAACCTTAAATACCTTGGAATAAATTTAGTCAAGGATGTAAAAGATCTCTATAATGAAAACTATAAGACATTTTAAAGAAACAAATAGAATATGCAAAAAATGGGGAAAATCTTCCATGTTCATGGATTGGAAGAATTAATATTAAATGTCCATGCTAGCCAAAGCAACTTACAGGTTCAATGGAATACCAATCAAAATACCAAGGATATTCCTCTCAGATCTGGAAAAGATGATGCTAAAAAGCATAGGAAAACACAAGAGACCTCAAATAGTTAAAGCAATATTTTTTTTGAACAAGCAGAGTTAGACAGTGAGAGAGAGAGACAGAGAGAAAGGTCTTCCTTCCGTTGGTTCACCCCCCAAATGGTCACCACGGCCCGCGTGCTGCGCCCATCCAAAGCCAGGAGCCAAGTGCTTCCTCCTGGTCTCCCATGCGGGTGCAGGGCCCAAGCACTTGGGCCATCCTCCACTGCCGTCCTGGGCCACAGCAGAGAGCTGGACTGGAAGAGGAGCAACCAGGACAGAATCCGATGCCCCAACTGGGACTAGAACCCGGAGTACCAGCACCACAGGCAGAGGATTAGCCTAGTGAGCTGCACCACCAGCCAGCTAAAGCAATCTTAAACACAGAAACAAAGCTGGAGGTATCACATCAGGTTATAGGACATAATTTTGGGAGTTACAACCAAAACAACCTGGTGCTGGCACAAAAAATAGATACGTTGACCAATGGTACAGAATAGAAACCCCAGAAGTTAATCCATTAATCTGTAACCAACTAATCTTTGACAAGGAGTTAAAATCCCTATAGAAAGGAAAATCTCCTCAACAAATAGTGCTTGGAAAATTGGATCTTGGTGTGCAGAATTATCAAACAAGACCACTACCTTATACCTTATACAAAAACCAATTCTAAATGAATCCAGGATCTAGATCTATGAATTGATACTGTCAAATCACTAGAGGAAAACTTCAGGGAAATCTTGCAAGACATTGGCATAGCAAAGACTTCTTGGAAAAGAAGGACAGACAACAAAAGCAAAAATAGACAAATAGTTGACATCAAGCTAAGAAATTTCTGCACCACAAAGGAGACACTCGACAAAATGACAAGGCAACTGACAGAATGGGAGAAAATATTTGCAAACTATGGAACTTAAAAAGGATTAATACCTAAGATCTAAAAGGAGTTCCCGGAACTCAAATAATCCAGTTAAGAAATGGGCAAAGGGCATGCACAGGCACTTTTCAAAGGATGGACTTCAAATGGCCAACAGAACAGACACATGAAAAAAAGTGTACAGGATTGCTAGCCGTCAGGGAAATTCAAATAAAAACCAGTGTCTTACCTCATCCCAGTTAGAATAGCTATCATCCAAAAATCAAAAAATACTGTCAAGGATGTTGTGGGGAAAGGTATCCTAATACACTGCTAGTGGGAATATACCGCACACCATTATGGAAGTCAGTATGGAGATTTCTCAGAAATCTGAAAAAAAGATCTACCATATGATGCAGCCATCCTATTCCTGGGAATTTACCCAAAGGAAATGAAATTAGCAGATAAAAAAGTATTCTGTACCTTTGTGGTTTTTTACAGCTCAATTTTTTACAATAGCTAAGCTATCAAATCAATCCAAATGTCCATCAACTGGTGACTAAAGAAATTACAGTGTGTATGTGTGTGTGTGTGTGTGTGTGATGGCGTACTACTCAGGCATAAGAATGAAATCCTGTCTTTTGCAACAAAAAGATTAAACTGGAAACCATTATGCTTAGTGAAATAATGTAGTCCCAAAAAGATAAGTATGTTTTCTTTTTGGTATATGGCAGTTAACATAAATACAAAATAAAAGTATAGGAATAAGATGGGCATCTTGTGATATGATCAGATTTATTGGTTTTTTTAGCCCTTGTTTTTATTCCTGTAGAACTGTCATCTTCCTACTTGTTACATTATCGTTACTGTGGAATTATTAAACCTATGATTATAGAGTAGATTGAAAGTATGTCAGGCCGGCGCCACAGCTCAATAGGCTAATCCTCCACCTGCGGCGCTGGCACACCAGGTTCTAGTCCCGGTTGGGGTGCTGGATTCTGTCCTGGTTGCCCCTCTTCCAGGCCAGCTCTCTGCTATGGCCCAGGAGTGCAGTGGAGGATGGCCCAAGTCCTTGGGCCCTGCACCCCATGGGAAACCAGGATAAGCACCTGGCTCCTGCCTTCAGATCAGTGCGGTGCGCCGGCCGTGGCGGCCATTGGAGGGTGAACCAATGGCAAAGGAAGACCTTTCTCTCTGTCTCTCTCTCTCACACACACTGTCCACTCTGCCTGTAAACAAAAAAAAAAAGTATGTCTTTGCAAAAATTAAATGAAGGGGATGGAGAGAGGGAGGGAAGTACGGTAATCTTGTTAGAACTTGTACATATGAAATACATGAAATCTGTTAGTATTAATAAAAACTGGAAAAATTACTTTGACTAAACTTGAAATCCATTCAGGTTTTTCATGATACATATTTTATAAAAACTTTCTGAAGATTCCTCATGTGGGTGTCAAAATTTTTCATGCCAAAAATAAACTTGATTCCATTTCCATGAACTTTTTGAAGATACCTAATAGACTTAGTTTCCTTGCATCTGTTAGCTAAGGATTTCATGGAGTGACATCCATTGAAATATCATTCATCTCCTTTATTAGCATAGTCCTCTGTTCCACTGGTCTCTAATACCTCAGTCTTGATTACTATCGCCTTGTAACTCTTATGGTTGGGTAAATGAATTCCTCTTATTTCATTCTTCTATAAAATTATTTTGGTCACTTCCATTACTTCTCCTTCCCATATGAGTTCTAGAACAATTTAATTGAAATTTTTATGAAAATTAGGTTAAACCTGGGGAAGAATTCAGGTCTCTACTACTTACTATTAACATTTTTTGATGCTTCCTAAACTATTAACATATTTGTACAATTTTGGGTTAGGACTATTTCAGTACCTCTACACACTACAAACCAATGGAATCAGGCAGCTAGACTTTCCTGTTCCAATGTCTTTGTGTTTGGAGCCTACCCTTCTCTCCTCATAGAGCATGAAGTACATTTTCATGAACCATAGTTGCCCTACTATGCTAAGGAAAGCTGGAACCTGCTATTTCATATCTGAAGTAAGACTTTACTGTGTTGGCACCTGTTACCTGAATTCCCTCAACCCCCAACCACCAAACCTTCCCAGCCTCTAGTAATCATGATTCTAAATTCAGATCAACTATTGTTTCAACTTCCACATATGACAGAGAACTTGTGGTGTCTGGCTGGCTTCTTTGACCTGACATTCTAATCTCTAGTTCCATCCATCTTGCTGCAAATGTCAGGATTTTATTCAATATCTCCCCATTTATTTCCTTGATTTCTCTCATCACTGTTTTGTAGCTTCTGGCATACAAGTTCCATATGTGGTTTATAAGAGAAATACTTAGGTTTTTCATTTTTTGAGCAGTTGTAAATGGTGTATAATTATGGTGTGTGTTTACTGATACAGTGATGCAGTTTAATTTTCTTAATTTATTTCATTTGTAAGGTAGAGACAGATGGAGATCTCCCATCTGCTGGTTCAGCTCCCAAACAGCCAGGGCTGGGCCAGGCTGAAGCAAAGAGTCAGGAACTCCATTGAGGCCTCCACTGTGTGGACCCAACTACTTGAACCATCACCTCCTGCCTCCTGGGGTGTGCGTTAGCAGGATATGGAGTCTAGAGCACAGCCAGGGTTGAGCCCAGGTACCCTGAGAGGAATTTTGGTGTCTCAGGCATTATCTTAACTACTACACCAACCACTGAACTCTACAGTTGAATTTTTTATCTTCTATTCTGTCACATCACAAGACTCATTAGTTCCAGGAGTTTGAGTTTTTTGTTTCATTTTAGATTCCCTGAGATTATTTTCAATACAGACTACTGTGTCATCTGAAAATAGGAGCAGTTATGTTTTATCTGTAGGCATTCTATTTCCTTTTCTTTACTGCACAGCCTACACCACCTAGTACTACGTTGAATAGGAACGATGGGAGAGAACATTTTTACCTTGTGCTTGATCTTGGGGAAACATTCAATCCTTTGCCACTGAAGAAAATGTCAGCTGTAGGATTTTCTTTTATAGATGGTGTTTATCAGTTTGAAGAAGTGCCTTTCAATTCCTATTCTGATAATTTTTATCATGTATAAAAATGTTAGCTGCCTCTAAGCTTTTTTCATCGTCTCCATTGTATGATAAACTTGTTTTAAATATTCTTTCTACATATACTTAGAATCGCAGTGGACAATGTTGAACTTCTACTTCAAATAATTTAGAAAACTTTTTACTTTCATTTGTCCTTTATACCTGATGTTCAAGCTTCCTTCTTCACCTTCTGTTTAGACAACTCTGTTAGCTGCTGTTTTAGTGTGGATCTGTTGGTGATAAATTATCTTGGTTTCCCTTCATCTGAGCATGCCTTGATTTCTCCTTCTTTCCTGAAGAATGTTTTTGCTGAATATAGAACTCTTGGCTGCTGCTTCTGTTCTTTCATACTTGATAAATATTGTACCATTTCTTTCTGGCCGCCATGATTTCAAATGAGAAATCTCCATTGTTCAAATTTGTTTCTTCTATAGCCATTGTTCCTTGATGCCTCCGAGATTTCTTTTGTTTTCAGAAATTTTATTGAAATTCGTTCTTGATTTTTGGAGCTTATCCTATTTGGAGTTTTCTCAATTTCCTGAATCTATAGTCTTCTAGTTCACCAAATTGGGGAGTTATTTAGCCATTATTTCATCAAATGTTTCCCTCCCTTTATCCATTTTGGATATTACTAATGTAAAATTTAGACCTTTTTCCTAGAGACTGTTACTTCTAGTCTGTATTCAACTTTGTTAATTTCTAATATTCCACTTTAAAATTCACTGATTTTTCCCCTCACTTTGCTGTTAAGCCCATTCAATGAGACTAATGTAATTTTTATTTATAAATTTCTATTTGATTCTTTGAGACTAATTTTTTTCCTTTATTTTAAATATTCATACTTGCTCTTTGACTCCCCCCCACCTTGGCTTTTTTCCCCAATGTTAACTATGTTCATATTGTTATGCAACCACCACTTACCATTCACTTCCAGAAACCTTTTTATCTTACAAAACTGAATAAACACTGTGACCATTAAACAATAACTTTCCATTGCCTCATTCCCTCAGCCCTTGGCAGCAGCCATTCTACTTTCTGTATCTATGACGAGTACTGTAACTACTTCAAGAAGTAGAATGATCACTATTTGGGTTTTTGTGATTGACTAGCTTCATTTAACATAATATCCTACAGATTCACCCATGTTATAGCATGTGTCAAAATTTCCTTCTTATTAAGACTGAAAAGTATCCCATGGTATGTGTTTAGCCATTCATCTGCCAATGGATACTTGATTTACTCAATTCTAGCTATTGTGGATAATATGAACATGGGTATATAAATATCAAGATCTTCTAATTCTTTTGGGTGGAAGTGGAATTGCAACACATGGCCTCGATGTTTTCCTCAGTGACAATGCCATTTTACATTTAAATCTACAGTGCAGAGTCCAATTTCTCCACATCCTCACCAACACTTGCTATTTTCTGGTTTGCTAGTAGTCATTTAGTAGGTATGAGGTGGTATCTTTGCATTTGTATTGTGCTAAGGATTAGCGTCATTGAAAATGTTTTCATATGCTTGTTTACATTTGAAAAGTTTTCAGAAATGTTAATTCAACTCTTTTACCCATTTTTGAATGGGGCAATTTCTCATTTTTCTTTTATGGTGACTACTTAAAGCTTTTCATCAGATCATTCTAACGTGTCATATTGGCACATTTTTTCAGTTAGTTCGAGATCTTGGCTCTCGGTTTGATGAGTGATTGAACACTGGACATCCAGTGTTCCTTGATCTTACATCAGCTGGATGCCTCAGACTCTCCTCAGGGTAACAGGAAGTTGCCTGCCTTCTGCCGGGTGAGGGTAGAAGTCCAGGTTTCCTCCTTGGCTTTCCTTAACAGCTTGGCATGGGTGGGAGTTTCAGCTTCCTGTTGGACCTCCCTGGTTGGGAGGCAGCAGTTGAATCAGAAGTGTTCCCTTCATGGCCAGCGCAGACACCATGGGCTGGAAGGTAGCCTTGTTACTGTTGGATGGTGGTGACAAAGCTGACATTCTATTCAACTTCCTCTGAAACCACCCAGCGAGAGGGAGGAGCCTCATTACCACCAGTGACCCACGAAGCTGAGCTTCCCCATTGTCCCCACTGACCCTGCAGAGAGGGTAGGGGTGAGGAAGAGCCTGACGCTGCCTTGCAGAATAAACATGCCCACTCCCTACTTAGCCTTCTCTGATACCAGTTTGGGGAGGCTGAGAGATCTTGGTGCCTCCTTTCAGGCTGGCTAAGGCTCCCCTGGGCCTCTGCTGACCTGGGTGTGGGTACGGCCACAGGTTTCTTCCTGTGGTATTTGATGGAGTAGAGTAATCGCTGTCCAGATTCTCTATATTGCTAAGCTATCCCTCTTCTGGTCCCAAGGCTAGAGAAGGTGTAATGTTATTGAGACCTTCTTGTCTGCCCCTGTTGGCTTATCAGCGTTGGGGCACTTCAACTTCAATCTGGAGTGTATAGGCAAGAAGCAAACTTGGGAGACTCACCACCATGTCACTTCAAGGGTCCTAAAGTCTCTAGCTGGTCTGTTGTCTTTTCTCTACCTGCCAGCTCATATTATGTTGGTTCTGTGTATAATGTCCAGGATCTTTAGTTGTACTTCATAGAAGGAATATGACAAAGAATATATTCACCACTGTTTCATCTATTCCATCAGAAGGTTAAATCATTGTCTCATTAAAAATAGTTATAGGCCAGCGCCGCAGCTCACTAGGCTAATCCTCTGCCTGCGGCGCCAGCACCCCAGATTCTAGTCCCAGTTGGGGCACCAGATTCTGTCCCGGTTGCTCCTCTTCCAGTCCAGCTCTCTGCTGTGGCCCGGGAGTGCAGTGGAGGATGGCCCAGGTGCACCCCATGGGAGACCAGGAGGAAGCACCTGGCTCCTGGCTTCGGATGAGTGCAGCATGCCAGTCGTAGCGGCCATTTGTGGGGTGAACCAATGGAAGGAAGACCTTTCTCTCTGTCTCTCTCTCTAACTCTGCCTGTCAAAAAAATAAAAAATAAAAATAAATAAATAAAATAAAATAAAAATAGTTATAAGCCGGCTCAGATTTTTCCCTTCATTCTGTTGGTTTCTGCATGTTTTTCTAGGACACTGATTATTTTTCAAATGTATGGGCATAAAATTTGTTCATAAGATGCATTCATTTTAAAATGCCCTAGAATTTCTGTGGTAACATCTCCTTTTCCAGTCATTTTGGTCAGTTTTTTCCTCTTCCTCAGCCAATTATGCTTGGCAGAGGTTTATCTGTCATCTTTTCAGAAGATGAGACCTAAGGTTTGATGATACTCTACCAGGGTATACAGTTTGTTGGATTCGTACATGAGCTATTGCTGCAATAATGCTGCATAACAAACCACCAAGCTCGGTATTTAAATCACAGCATTCCACCCTCAGTGAAGGATGTGTGAGTTAGCTGCACTCAGCTGGGCCACGCTGAGATGCTGGCCCCTGGCTCTAAGTTGAGGTTGCATTCCCATCCTTCCTCCTTGCACCCTGGGGCATGATTTTCTCAATGAAAGGCAGGCGTGCAAGGGACAAAACTAAACTGCACAAACTTATTTAAGTCCTCTGCTCCTATTGAACTTGCCAACATGCCATGGGCTAAAGCTGGTTGATAATAAAGCTTTTATTCAAAGGGGCAAGGAATAATATCCTACCTGATGGCTCTGAAGTATTTCCATTGTGGGTAGGGTGTGTGACCCTGCTACAAGAGAATGAAGAACTGAACCCAGTAACCCAATGTATCACAATTAATTGCTCTTTCTATCTTTATTGTCCTCCATTTTATTACTTTGGACTCTGTTCTCTTTCTTGAGTTGGATGATTAACTCACAAATCTTTGATCACCTAAGGCTGTACATTTTTCTAAAGGTGCAGCTTTAGCTGTACCTCATGAAATTTGGGTATTTACTTTTTTTTTTTGACAGGCAGAGTGGACAGTGAGAGAGAGAGACAGAGAGAAAGGTCTTCCTTTTCCATTGGTTCACCCTTCAATGGCCGCCACAGCAGCGCACCGCACTGATCTGAAGGCAGGAGCCAGGTGCTTCTCCTGGTCTCCCATGGGGTGCAGGGCCCAAGCACTTGGGCCATCCTCCTCTGCCTTCCAGGGCCACAGCAGAGAGCTAGCCTGGAAGAGGAGCAACCGGGACAGAATCCGGCACCCCGACCAGGACTAGAACCTGGTGTGCCAGCGCCGCAAGGCGGAGGATTAGCCTGTTGAGCCACGGCGCCGGCCGGGTATTTACATTTGAGTATTTACATCTCCATCATTCTTCAGGTGAAATATTTCCCGACAATCCTTACAATATTGCCTTTGACCAAAAAACTGCTTAACAGGGTTACTTTAAAATTTCCAAGCACATCTCTGTATCTTTTTTATTACTGCTTTCTAACTTTTAATCATACTGTAGCTAGATAATACAACCTGCACAGTGGTGCTTCCTTTGGTATTTATGGAGATTTGTGGCTTAATTTGTGGCTAATTTTCATACCTGTTCCATGTGTTTGAGAAGAGTTTAAATTTAAATTTGGAGAATAGGGTTCACTGTGTGCTCTCTATATCACCATTGTTATTAACATCTTACATTTATTTTTGATTTATCAGATTAAGGCTATTTTAAAAAAACACCATTGTTGTGGATTTGACACTTGTATTTCTCAATTTTTACCTGCATATCTTGAGGCTGTATTTTGTGTATGCACTATTTAGAAACACATCTTTGAACTGAAATTTTATCACTTTGAAGTAGCCCTTCTCAAAGTGAAAAGCATTTATAGTGATAGTGCCTCTGTCTCATTTTGCAACAACTGTACCAGTTAGATTTTGGTTAGCCTTCGCCTGGTATCACATTTTTCTGTTCTTTTAAGTGTGGCCTTTGTGCTCTTTCCTGTTTGAATCTCTCTGAACATCATAGAGCTAATCTTTAAAATCCTGTTAGATAATCAGATCTTCTAAATGTCTAAGCCCCTTTATATTATGATTATGGATTACTTAAATTTCTAGACTCTTGTGCTACAAAACCTCATAAGAAACATTTTAATAGCTTTGAAATTAGAATGCTTTTGATAATTCATGATGTACTTAGCAGCTTTTTTTGTGGCAAAAGAATTTTGATATATTTTACAACTGATGTCATCTTTTAAAAAATGTAGAATTTGTGTTTCTTGTCCCCTTACCCTGTTCCCATCTTTATTAATTTAATGTTTTTATTTCCCTTTTCTCCTTGCAGTTGTTTAGAAGTTAGCCTATCTGTATCATTTTAGCGGTTACTATTAAAACTATAAAAAGCATGCTTGAGTTCGATTCTAATGCTAGTTGGTATCCTACTTGGATTCCTCCAAAAGCTACCCTGAAGATAAGAACTCGGCTGTTTGGGAAATGATGCCAACATGCATGGGTGAAGGAATAGGCAGGTGAGACAGGGAAGCCGGTGTAGGGAGCACTCCTGAGCAAGTGACTGTGGCAGCAGCTGGAGCTCAACCCTTCTGAACAGTTAGGAAGACTGTGCCCAACAACCTCCTCCTGGGGAGAGGGTGGGGCATTGATCAGACTCTCCCATGGACTGAAAGTTATCAGTGGGTGTCAACTCCATCTCTTCAGCCTGCAGCTGCTTAAGGCAGAGCACATTTCCAGTGAGCAGGAAAAAGACATCAGGCATGGGAGGCAGACACATGCACAAGTAGGAGCATTCAGTTAAACCACCGGTCCAGCTGCTGCCTGAGTGGGTGCAGAGGATACAGGTGAGGTATGAACAGCATTGGCCATATCAAGTATTCCCAATCTCTTGCTCCATGCCAGAACCTTGACTTCTTCATCCTGTTCACCTGTCCTACTTACGTACAGCAACATATATATTTAAGATTTATTTATTTGAAAGAGCTACATGGAGAAGGAGAAGCAGAGAGGTCTTCCATTGCTGGTTCACTCCCCAAATGGCTGCAACGGCCAGAGCTGAGCAGATCCAAAGTCAGGAGCTTCCTCCAGGTCTTCCATGTGGGTGCAGGGGCCCGTGGACTTGGGCCATCTTCTACTGCTTTCCCAGGCCACAGCAGAGAGTTGGATTGGAAGTGGAGCAACTGGGACTTGAACCAGCACCCATATGGGACGCCGGCATTGCAGGCGGCAGCTTTACCCACTATGCCATAGCGCCTGACCCCCAACATATTTTTAAAAATTTGAGAGATGGAGGTCTTATCTACCGATTCATCCCCTCCTACCCCAAAATTCCCACAAAAGCTGGGAGCCAGAAACTCAGTCTCCCACCTGGAGTTGGAGTCAGAACCAGGTATCAAGCCCAGGCACTCCTGTGTGGGGTGTGGACTTCTTAACTGCTGGGACAAATGCCCACTTCATCAGTGTATATTTATTTCTGCTTCTTTGTACATCTCCAAAAAGTGAATATTTCATTCTTCTAAACAATCACTTAGATTTAATTGGCATGTTCATTCCCCTGCTCGCTACTCCTTCTCGAACGTCATTTCTTATTGTATAGGTTTAATATCCCTTATCCTTTAGTACAAGTGTTCCTTGAAATCTGATTTTTTTGGCTCCTAAGCATGGGTGGTATTTGTATATTGAGATTGAAAAGTATACAATGTTATGGAAATATATTTCACTCTTGAGTTTGCAGAGAGCAAATAACAAGTGTTTTCATGAAGAATCTTTTTTTGTTCAGCAAGAAACTATTAGTGAATTTAGTCTTTGTCTCTCAAATGATTTTGTTCCCCACTACTGAATGACAGCTAGACTGGGTATAAAATTGTAGGTTCCTTGATACTTTCTCTCAGCACTTACAATATGATACTCAAGTGCTATTGTTGATTTGAAGTCAATTATCCATCATTCCACTGTCCAGTTCCAGTCTGTCTTCAGACACTCTTTGTGTATGTTCTACTACACTTCAATGTGTGTTTAGTTTTGTTTATGCCATTCAAGGGTGTTGTGGCCATGAAGCTGCTCCAGGACACAAGGTGAGGGCAGAATCTGCCTGGGTTCTGTCAATTTTTGACCAAGACTCAGGGAAAAAATAGTTTAGTCTGGTAGTGATGAGTAAATCAAATTAACTGAAAGCTAGTTAGAGATTGAAGAACTCCAAGGACTTAAATTAAATCATAAGACAAGTACCAAAGGTACTGAATGGTTCTATTATTGAAACGAGAGGTATCACTTCCACCTGTAGGGTATGGACTTGGGGATCTCCTGTAATCTACAGATTACTAAAACTGGACTCGGTGTGTCTATCTGTGATGCAGAAAGATCGCACCATGTATACACAGCTCCTGGTCCGCTCTGTACTGAATATCCAATAAGCAATGCTAATTTGACTCAGGTAGCAATCACATGACAGCATGAACATCTATCTCACAACCTGAAGTCACAGGAAAAGCTTACAGGTTAAGTATCTCAACCCTAGAAATACAGGAATTAAGAAGTATATCAGGTCGGCGCCGCCGTAGCTCAATAGGCTAATCCTCCGCCTAAGGCGCCAGCACACCGGGTTCTAGTCCTGGTCGGGGTGCCGGATTCTGTCCCCGTTGCTCCTCTTCCAGGCCAGCTCTCTGCTGTGGCCAGGGAAGGCAGTGGAGGATAGCCCAAGTGCTTGGGCCCTGCACCCGCATGGGAGACCAGGAGAAGCACCTGGCTTCCTGGCTTCAGATCAGCGTGGTGCTCCGGCCGCAGTGGCCACTGGGGGGTGGACCAACAGCAAAGGAAGACCTTTCTCTCTGTCTCTCTCTCTCACTGTCCACTCTGCCTGTCAAAAAAAAAAGAAGTATATCAAATCCATGGTATTAGGTTGTGTTATATTCAGGATAATCTCTGAGCATTTAAAATGCTTGTAAAACATAATTGAACTTGGAACACTAAAGTAAATGGCAAATTGGCCTGTGATTCTAAATTAACTATATGCTTGATTTGAATTTGAATGGTATAAGAAGTGACTTAATTTCTAAACAGTTTCACAATGGTTAAGAGAATTTGTAGTAAAGAGTTGCTTAATAACATAGGAATGATTAGCTTTTTGGGTCATAAATTTGAGTTTAAACATTCTAACTTAAAGAAAATTGAATATATTAAATTTATAAATGTTATTTAAAGCACTTAAAGGAAATAAGTCTGTTCAACTCAAGTTTACTTAACATTAATCAAAATCAAATTCCCTTAAGTAATCCAATTTATATTAAAGATTCCCTGAAAATGACTCTAATATAAAATGTAGTAGGTTTAAAATAGTATAATGAAATCTACAAGATGAATTTATGCACTTAAGGAAAGCTAAGTCTTTAAATATATAATTTATATAATTTTGATAGATTTAATAATCAAATCCAAATAAATGAAAATGATCTCTACACCAAATTTGCCTTTGGACATCAGAAATCCTTTCTAGAAACCATCATTTTGCTGGCGCCCTCTCCTCTTCCGAAATTCTGAGGGCACGTTGGACTCCTCCACTCCCTTTCCCACCATGTTTTTTCCATGACTAGAATATAGCACAGGTGAGAAACTTCCTAAGCTCTCTCCTAGAATTTCCAATTCTGCCTTCATCTGAATCTGACTAATCTATCCACTGGGATTTTTCTCAATTTCAATAGCTGTCCCAGAGTACTGTAAAATGATCATGGAGAAATGGAATAACAAGATTACTTTGGTACAAATCTTTGAAATATATTTGGTACAAATTTTGAAATCTTGTTTTGTATTTTCCCATGAACTCCTGAAGATCTCCAGGATTCCTCATTTCTCGTCAGTCACCAGCCTTGTGCACCTGCTCAGGATCCAGTTGCCTTCCTTGTTCTCAAAATCCCTCTGCTGCCTTGGCTGAGTCTCCCAGATGGGCTGGAGGACTGAAGTCGCGTGATCACCACAGCTCACATGCTGTGTCTGCCTGCACCCTGCTTCTCCCTCCACTTCTGGAGATAAAATCTGGTTTCCAGAGTGGCAGTGAAGGATGATTGATGCACACCTATGTTAAGTGAGCCCCCATGGAGCTTTCTGACCAACGGGCAATCGTAAGGAACTAGACAAGTTTTCTGTCCCTCTGCCTTCTAATCAGATGTGGTGTTTCTCTTTGCAAACTTTCCAGAAAAGTCCTGCGTGCTAAGCAAACACACCTGTGAAGTGCCTCACTGTGTTTTTCACGGCTTCTCAAGAACCAGTGCCTGGTGCAGTCACGCATCACATCCTATTGCTTCACAGTTTCCTCCCTCTTTTGCTCCTCCTTCCTTGGCTTCATCTCACTGGACTTCCAACTCCTGAATAGAATAAGATATGCACCCTAATCTTTACCTCGGGCTCTGCTCTCTAGTGAACTTCAGCTACGAGGGGCTGTAAAATTTTGCTTGGTGGTTTTGAGAATCTCTATCTTTCCTTTTGTTCATAGAATATATATATATTTATTTATTTATTTATGATACTATAACATTAATATAGCTATCAGATCCTATAAAATGTTGAAGATAATTAAGTTTGTGGAGAGTCTAATCCTGTTCTTCCAAATGGTATTTTTAATATTCATTTACCTGAAGGACAGAGCAAGGGCATGAAGTAGAGACCAAGACCTTACATCTGCTGGTTCTTCCCCCAAATGACTACAACAGCCAGGGCTGGGAGGGGTTGAAGCACAGAACACCGTCTGTGTCTCCCATGTGGTGGCAGGGACTTAAGTACTTGAACCATCAGCTGCTACCTCCCAAGCACATTAGTAGGATGCGGAGGTGGGACTCAATCCCAGGTACTGACGCAGGTGTCCCAAGCAGTGGCTTAACACCTGCTCCTAACCCTGCTCTTCATATTGACAACTCACTGCTGGTGACTACTTGCCTTGTGTGTTCTGTGACTTGGGGTTGTGAGTTCATCTCCAGCAGGGTTTATTGAAGAAAACCCTGAGCATCTTCAGCTGGGGATTTTTTTTCCTCCGAAGAAGACTTGCATTTGCCTTGTCACAGATACTGTCAGCTTGAGAGTTCTCGCTCACACAGGCGGTGGAAATGCCAAATTCCGCATTTAGGGAGGGCAGAAGCCTTGGGTACTGGGGGGGTGGGGAGGTCGTGGATCCATTCCCTTTACTGATACACATGAGGACTGATAAGCGTGCTTGGTTCCCCCCTCTGCTGATGGGCTGCTTTGTTGTCAGTCCCTACTCTTTGGCTGAAAGTAGAGCAGTTCTTTGACAGTTCTCGGCCTTTTATACAAAAGCTTCATCAAGGTCTCCGAGGCAGAGAAACCCTCTAGAGACAACTGCAGCGCCAGTCTTGAATTCCTTCTCCAGTTTGGCCCCTTGGGTTTATACTATTTTCTTATAAGCTTAGCTATGGACTTAGAAGACTATTGTCTATTTTATCACACTTTCATGATATTTTATCATAGAAGGTTTTTTGGATTAGATAGTCTGTAATGTTATAAATGTAAGCTGAGTTCCGTCCTTAATAATTACTATAATAGAATGAGTTATGACTATTTTTCAAATACCATTCTGCGCATAGCAAATGAGTTAAATCCTGTATACTTTCAACAGCTCTGAAGTGGGAAAGACACTAGTCTATGTCCTCCAAGACACTTTTCATTGATGGGAAAAGATTTTTATTAAAGGAAATGCTTGTGAAAAAGGAAACAGGGTACAAGCTGGCAAAGGCTGGGAAAGTCATTAGATCGTAACCCAAGTCTAACTCCCGAGGAAAGGAGAAAGGGAGGGGAGCGAGGGTTGAAACATCTTAGGTTGCAGAGCGGTCGTGGCCAAGCTCTGCAGAGCTGTGGGAGAATCTGGAGCCAAAGTGGGCTGAGACAGGAGTCCCAGGTATCCCAGGAATGGGCCCGCCTTCCTAGCCCTGCTATGCTCAGCCATTGTTGGGAAGCAGCCCATGCAAGATGTGGCCTGGGCACAAAAGCTGTGATGAATTCCAAAGTGCAGCGGGTGTGGCCTGTGGCCAGTTCTGTACTCAAAGTTCTCCCAGGTGCGTGCTCATGGCCACGGCACCAACCCCATGCATGAGGAAACAAGAGGTTGCCTAACTCGCTTGAGGACCCACAACCACCATGCCATGGAAACAGATTCAGAGTTAGGGAGTTTAGCTCCGAGACACAACTTCATAGTAACAATTTCATGTTTCTTTCTTTCTAAAGATCTTATTGCCTTGGAATTCGCATTCTTTGTACAGAAAGAATATTAAATGTGCATATAACTAGCACTTTTTTCAGGGTGAAAGCTATATTTTTAGATTGCACAAGAGGCTCTACAAAAGAAACAAAAGGCCTTTAGAAGTGGGAACCCTCAAGGCCAGGGGTCGTGAATGTGATGGTGACCTTTTCAGTCACGACTGTGCCAATGAGAATTATGTGACTATTTGTGCCTGTCTCCCCTCGCCTCAATTTTAGTTACCAATTGGTGGGGGTTTTCCCCTCGGGGGAAGTCTCTTTCCCTCTGAGAGACACAGCTGGCTGCCTGCCCCCTGTCCAGTGTGCACCCTCCATCACTGATCTGTCCTAGAGAACAACCCGTGGTCTCTCCATCCCCCTGCTCACTCCATCAGGCAGGTTGGCCATCTGACTTGCAGCAGGAAAAACAGTTGGCTGGGACTTCCAGGAAATCCTCACCCTGCAAAAACTCAGAAGCTATGTTCCACGTAGAATGATAAGATCTGTGCTGGGAGACTACCACATCATTGTTTGGAAATCTTTTTTTAAACTTAAAATTTTTGATTAACGTGATATTTGTACCTTTTTATGGGTACAGGGCAACATTTTAACCTATGCCAGCAGCATAAACTGCTCAAATTAAGAAATTAACTCTTCTGTTTCCTCATCTTTGGGAGCCTGCTAGCTCTCCTTTGAGTCCTGTGTGCAGGGTCTAACAAATGTTGTGAACTATTGTTGCTCTTCCGTGCTGTGGAACGTGAGAACGTGCTTAGTGCTCTTTATCCAAACTCCAATCCCTGCCCACACCCTTCCAGCCTCGGGTAATCACTATTCTAAGTTCAGGTCAGCTTTCTTAAACTTCCACATATGATAGAACATTCAGTATTTGTCTTTCTGTGCCTGGTTAATTTCACTTAATGGTCTCCAAGTTCTATCCATTTTACTGTCAATGTCTGGATTTCACTCCTTATAGCTGAATAATCCAATTGGTGGGGCGGTGTATGTGTGTTCAGGAAATCTTAAGAGGCTGATTCAGCTGGCCCTGTTTTGTTCAGGGTTCCAGCATAAAAGCAGAAGGCACACAGGAATCAAAATGACTGGGGGGGGGGGGGGGGTGGGGTTCACAGATACTGGAGCTATTAGAAAGGCATTGGCAGAACATAAAAGGGGTCTCTAGAATGTTCATGGAGGGGGGGCTGGTGCGGTGGTGCAGGGCATTTAGCCTCTGTGTGCCAGGCCATCATCCCATACCAGGGTGCTGGTCTGAGGCCCAGCTACAATTGCACTTCTGATCAGCTTCCTACTGGCTCACCTGGGAAGGCAGAAGAAGAAAGCCCTGCCACACCCATGTGGGAGACCGGGGTGGAGCTCCTGACTCCTGGTTTCAATCAGGCCCAGACTTGGCTGTCGTGGCCATTTGGGGAGTAAACAAGCAGATGGATGATCTTCCTTGCTCTTGCTATTCTTTTAAAAAAAAAATTTAAAGCTCATGGAAAATACATATTAAGAAGAACCTCTGCGTGGATTTCTAAGATGTTTGGCATGAAAATGCTTAAAGTTCGTGAGAAAATGAAATTAAAAGTAACCCTATAAGGGCATCATGAAGAGTAGCATAGGAACCCAAGACTGGAATCGGCTGAGCAGTTGTCATCTCTGCCTGAACTGGTAAGGAGGGAGGGAGGTAGAGCAGAACACCTTGAATAGTGACCTTCAGGTCAAGAGACACAGAGAGCGGAAGACTGTAGGAAGTGCTTGGGTGGCAGAAGGGAATACCCTAAACCCATCGTCTTCCCACATCCTGATCTGTTAAGGATCACTGTTGTCTGAACTCATCAGAAATGCAAGGCAACACCATCGCGGAAGCAACTCACACGGGACACCCAACTGAAACAGCAGCTAGGGTAGAAGGGCAGAGCATCCACATGAGTTGGATGCACGGGAGAAAGCAAGCACATGTGCTTGGCCTTTCTCTCTTTTTCCTTCTCCTTTGCACAGATGCGACGCTGAGGCAACCCTGAAGATGGGAGCAACCTGCAAAGGATGGCACAGTAGAAATAGGGTAGCAACCTGAGCACCAACAACTAATGCCACAGTCGCATCAACCCCGAAATGCCCACAATATGTTTTTATAAGAAAGTCTCAGGTTGCTGTGTTTTTTGGGAGATCACTTAACACTCACAGTTAAATGTAATTTTCAGTGGTCTATATCCCCACTATCAGAACTGTATCACCGTCATCCCAGGCTGTTGCCGTTCCTTCTTGGATGTTATTGGAGTGCTCGGGTTCAAGTCCTGGTTCCATTTCCAATTCCAGTTTCCTGTGTAGAGTTCTTAGCTCCCAACATCAGCCTGGCCCAACCCCAACCACTGCATTTTTATTTGAGGAGTAAACCAGTAGATGGGAGTCTTCACTGTGACTCTCAAATAAGCAAATTTTGAGAATTAAGTATATATTTACCATATGACCTGGAAATCCTTTTATTAAGTGTATACCCATACAAAATAAAACTATGTATTTACACAAAACCTATACCTGAACGTTTTTGCCAAGAACTATAAACTGGAATGTTCTACTGTAGATAGATGAACAAATATTATGTATCTACATGACAGGATACTACTCAATAAAAAGGAATGAGCCATTCATAAATGTAAAGATATTTTGTGAAGTGAAAGAAGCCACACTCAAAACTCTGTTTGACATTTGTAAGAGGGCCAAAACCAGGAGCAGGAAATAGGTTGGTGGTGGTGAGGGCTGCTAATGAGCATGGAGAATTGACTAACCAGGGCATGAGAAAACAAGAAGTAGTCCATCTCTTGACTTCAATAACAGATATATCACTTCATACATTTTTAAAAAGATCGGAAAGGCAGAGCTACAGAGAGAGATAGAGACAGATCTTCCATCTGCTAGTTCACTCCCCAAATGGCTGAAATGGCCAGACTGAAGCCAGGAGCTTCTTCCTGGTCTCCCACATGGATCCAGGGGCCCGGGCACTTGGGCCATCCTCCTCTCCTTTTCCCAGGCCATTTGGATCAGAAGTGGAGCCCATATGGGAAGCCAGCATCGCAGGCCATGGCTTAATCCCCTAGGCCCCAATGCCAGCCCTGACTTCAATTTTTAAAGATTAGTTAAGGCATCACCAAGAATTTCCCCCAGAGAACCTCAGCCCTCTGATTCACTTCTCAAGCTAGAGTTCCTGTTGGGGCTGTTTCTTGCTCATGTTCTAATATCCTCTGGGTCTTGGGGAGCTTTGATAATGTCCTCAAGATTGCCTCCTCATTGCCCCTGGGATTTTCTTCCATGATACTGAGGCTCCTTTGGTAAGTTTTGATGCTGGCACTGAAGGATCTTATTAAAACATGTTGACCAAAGGTTAGCCTACAACAGTCAGGACTCCCATTTCTGATGGCACACTGGACAACTGCAAGCCCTCAACATTTCAGTCAAATATTTAGTGACGATTAAAACAAGGTGAGCCTCTACATTTGTGTATGGGCAGGCAACAGCTCTACTGTGGCTGCTACTTGTGATTGTAGATTTTAGAACTTTTAAAACATTTGAAAAGTAGAGAGAAGAGTAGAAACTAGAAAGATCTCCCATCCACTGGTTCACTCTCTTGATGGCTGCAACGGTCAGGGCTGGACCAGGACAAAGCCAGGAGCTTCTTCCAGGTCTTCCATGTGAGTGGTGGGGGCCCAAATATTTGGACCATATTCAGCTGCCTTCCCAGGTGCATTCATAGGAAGCTGGATCAGAAGTGGAGCAGCCAGGCTTGAAATGGCTCTTGGATATGGGAGGCCAGCATTGCAAGCTGTGCCTTAGCCTGTTGTACTACAACACTGGCCTAATCTCAGAGCTATTGTAATATGGAAAATGCTCACCTTCAAAATGATATAATATATGACTGCTGAGAGTAGGGTTCATAGAGAAGCTAGGTCCTAAATGCCCTTAAAGTCTTGTGGGGGGTAGTGCCTTGATAAAATATTTTAATCTTTTAATTTTTACAAAGAGCAACTATTCTTTAAATTATCTTAGTATATATGTAAATATGGTACAAAGTCTAAAATGTGAAACAATACAGCAAGGAACCAGATTTCCTCCAACCCTGTCCCTCACCTACAAAGTTACCCTCCCAAGGGGGAACATCTGTTTTGGGCTTCTATCAGAACTTTTCGATGAAGATCATTCATTCTAGCAACACAGCAGACACTGAAGAAGTAAGAGAAACAAAGATACAAGTTTCCCAACTGGGATCTTACCTGCTAGGCCAGATGTGAACTGCAGATTTAACTTGACTCAAAAAAGGAAGGTTTCCAAAGTGTGCACAAATTCCTACCACCAGTAATGGAAAATTCCAGCTTCCATGTGACCTAGTACTTGGTTTGATCAACTTTTGAAAATTATAATCATTGTAACAGTTTGTGGAACCCATTGTTTTAATTTGCATTTCTCAGTTGACCAATTATCTTAGTCACATTCTCATGGGCTTATTTGCTATCCATATCTTACTTAAATATCTGTTGAAATCATTTTTAATTAGATTGTGTTCCTGTTATTGAATTATAAGAGTTCTTTGTATATTCTGGGTCTTATTTATTAGATAGATGTTTTGCAAATATTACCTCTGTTTGATATCACTTCCTTAACAGTGTCTTTCAGGGAACAAAATATTTAAGTTTTATAGTCAAGTTTGTCACCACTCCTTTTATGGCTCATGATTTTTCTGTCTGATCTATAAAAGTCTGTCAAACCCAGGGTTACAAAGATTTTGTTTTTCTGTAGAAGTCGTAGAGTTTTTAAGATTTTCAGTTAAGTCTGTAACCCATTTTTTGTGTTTGCTGCAAGGTATGGGTTAATGTCCAATTGTTTGACTGCTATTTGTCGAAAGGACTATCTTTTCCCCCGTGGAATTCAAGTCTTATTGAAAATCAATTGACCATGTAAGTGTGAGTCTATTTTCTATTCTGTTCCACTCATCGATTTCTCCATCCTCTTGCCAATTCCATGCTGCCTTGATTGCTGTAGCTTTAGCGCACATCTTGAAGTCAAGTAGTGCAAGTCCTCTGACTTTGCTCGTTTTTATCAAAATTGTTTTGACTATTGTTGCTTTGCTTTTCCTTATAAATTTCAGAATCAGCTCTTCTGTTTCTACAAAATCCATACCTGCTAGGATTTGAGGATTTAGGGATTGTGCAGAATTTATGGATCAATTTGGAGAGAATTGACACCATAACAACAGTCTTCCAGTCTGCAAATGAAGCATCTCTGTCCATTGACTTAGTGCTTTGATTTCTCTCAGCCAGGATCTTATATCAAATAAAACATATACAAGGTTTATGTTGTAAACTGTACCTCTAAACACTTAATGGGCTTTTTTTGGTGCTATTGCATGAGAGTACTTGAAAACATTCTTGAAAAAAAAATGCAATTAAAATACTAGTTTAGGGAGCAGGCATTTAACCCAGCAGTTAAGGTACCTGCATCTCACACTAAAGTTCCTGGGTTTGATTGCAGGCTCCAGCTCCTGACTCCTATTTCCTACTAATGTAGATCCTGGGAGGCACTAGTGATTACTCAAGAAATTAGGTTCCGGCCATCCACGTGAGAGGCATGAACTGAGTTCCTAGCTCTTGGTTTTGACCTGGCGATTGTGGGAATTTGGAGAGTGAACCAGGGGATGGGAGTTCACATTCTACCAAAATGTTCTTTAAAAGTTTTTTTTAAAAGATAAGTTTATTTAAAAACCAATGAGGGGCCAGCACTGTGGCATAGCAGGTAAAGCTGCAGCCTGTAATGCCGGCATCCCTTACGGGCACCGGTTCTAGTCCCGGCTGCTCCTCTTCTGATCCAGCTCTCTGCTGTGGCCTGGGAAAGCAGTAGACGATGGCCCAAGTCCTTGGGCTCCTGCACCCACATGGGAAACCCAAAAAAAGCTCCTGGCTTTGGATCGGCATAGCTCTGGCCTTTCTGGCCATCTGGAGAGTGAACCTGCGGATGGAAGCCCTCTCTGGCTTTCTGCCTCTGCCGCTCGGTAACTCTGCCTTTCAAATAAATCTTTAAAAAAATAACAAATAAAACAAAAATAAATAAATAAAAAAACACAATGCTTGCACCGGGGGCAGTCTTCAGAAAGTTCATGGAAAATATGTGTTAAAAATTGATTTTTAATTTTTTTTGCACCAAAATAAGCTTTTCTTTCAATTTAATTTTCAAAAACCTTTTCAAAGTACCCTAGTACATAGCATTTCTTTGTAAGCTTTTAATTACTCATTGCTAGTGTACGGAGAGAAAATGAACTTTGAATATTCACCTTATATCCTACAACCAGGGTAAACTCAACAGTAGCTTTGATTTTGTACTCCTTAGGCTTTTCTATGTAAATAATCATTGTCTACAAGTGGGTTTACATCTTCCTGCCCAATGTATGTGCCTTAGTTTTTTCTTTACCTTGTGTTGGCTTGACCTCTTATGTGTACACAAGATCAATATATGGCAAATCTAAGTAAATATTGAGTTCTTTAAAAAAAAAACAGAGTATCTTGTCATCTTGTCAGTTTAATGGGCAATGTTCTTTCTCAGTGATGTCTGAAATAATGGTGGCTGGGTAAGGCCTTTTGAGGCAGTGGCTACCTGCCCGTATAAGAGTGCCTGCATTTGAGTCCTGCTTTCACTTCCAATCAGCTTCCTGCTAATGCATACCCTGGGAGACAGCATGTGATGGCTCAATTGCTTAGATCCCTGCCATTTATGTTAGAAGACCTCAATTGAGTTCTGGGTTCCTGGCTTGAGCTTGGTCCAGCCCTGGCTGTTTTATGCATTTGGGGAACAAACCAGCAGATGGAAGATTGTGTGTGTGTGCATGTTTGTGCAAGAACACGCACATACCTTTCAAATAAAATGAAAAATCTATTTCACCATTGGTGGCACTTGGTACGATGAAAGCTTGTAGTGCTTGGAGCAGCACACTGCATATTCACAGGCCAGGATGCAAATAGTGTGCTGGAAGCTGTGGGTTGTAGAGACCTTGATAGTAAGTTACCTGTGAGTGAGGCTCCATAATTTATGTTATCACATAACTGAAGTACGAGGTTTCAACATAAGCCTGAGCCAGGTCTAATGTTTGACGTCTCACAAGGCTAAAAAGAGCTGGTGATTAAAATACATTGATCATGATCTATATATAACTCAAAAACTATGAATCTGAGATTGTTACCTTGCTTACAATGCTGCCAAGTTAGTCTGGCACAGATTCATAGATTCTTTGAGGAGACCAGAATGCCTGGGTATGAGCCAAAAGGCTTTGTTACTTACAGCACAGCAGAAGGTACAGTGAGTTTAGTGTTTGCACTGTTCCTCTTGTCTACCAAATCCATGGGCAACTCAAAGCTGGACCCAGATGGATGTTAAACATAAGACAGATTTGTGCCACACATAAGAAAATCCAAACTTAGGTTTGCTCGCAACCTGTTTAGAAGAGTGAGATTTCCCAGCCAACTTTTCCCCAGAGTGAGGAGTTATCTTTATCATGCTGGACATCAAACCACCTGCTGCTCCAATGGAAGCACTACTTGTGCCTTCAAAGGTTGTTAGTTGCACTGTGTAAGCATCCATAAAAATACAGTCCAGGGTATTGTCTGTGTCTCATCTCAGAAGATGAGGTCCGGGAAAAAGTGTATCCCAGCAGTAACAGCCCACTGGGAAACACTTCTGAGTAGAGCACAATGCCAGTCACTCCATTCATCCCCTACAGTCAATAAAACCTGCTTCTTTGTCTAGACCCACAGTTGGACCACATTCTCCACCATCCTTTGCAGTTAATTGTGACCATAGGATGCAACCAGCAGATGAAAGGGGTGAAAATCATATTCCATCCTAAGACATGGGTTACAGAATCTCCACCACTCCTTTTCCCACTCTGATCTAATGTAGAACAAGATAAATTGCTAAAAGGTGGTAGAATTATGTGGAGGAATAAGATTGAGTACTTGAATGATCATGTGGGAGCAGAGAGTCTCCCTCTAATATGTATAGAGTTGTAAGTACAAAATAAACCAATGCATTTGTAATAGACTGCCAATAAGTTTGTCAATCATAGTAGCACTATGTCCACTAATAGGAGCTTTATTATCTGATCCCAAGCTTAAGTTTCTCTTCCCCATTGTGTGGGGCCTAAGCAAGCATTAGCTTATCTATTTTAGTGCCTCTGTTAGATGTTAACAATAGCACAAGGAATGAGAGACATCCAATTCCACTTGCTATGCATATGGTGTATCTTGTGTGATTCTTAGCAGCTCACAATCAAGCGGTGCAAGGTGGCACTAGGGAGGCATCTAAACCAAATCTCGAGGCAGAAGCAGGGCTTCTACTGTGTGCACAAGATCAACATGGCAAATCTCACATGGGACAGGAGGCCTTGGCCACTAACACACAAGTGTGGAAGTGGAAGACATGAGCAATAGCATGGTGACTTGTGATATTGATTAGCATCTTGAGATCTTCTGGATGCCCAGGGCTATCTCAGTAAGAAGTCAGCTTAGTTCACAGGAGCGATCAGTACTATAAGTGTGTCGGAGCTCGGACAAAGGGACTAGAGCCACACAGGTTACATCTTCCTTCCTCCAGCTCTGTATCCATGTCAGGGGTCGAATCCTTCCTGCCACATTCTTCCATGAACAATGATTCATGGGATCCCAGCCCGGCCTGTGTGTTTAGGTGTTGGCTGTTAACAGCTTTTGTGTTCCAATGGCTTGGTTACCCTAACAGACGCCATAGGCCAGGAGGTTTGTTGACTGCTGGTGTAGAGATCATGACTGTGCTCTGAATGTGTATGGAAACTGAGGCTCTGATTCGATGATAGGATTCAATTCAGAGTTTGTTAGTGGTAGAGCCGGTCATTCAACCTAGGTCTTAGGATTCCTTCCAAGGCTCCTTTTTGCCTGCTGTTCTTACAGAAATCCCATTGTACATTTCTCCTTTGCCCAAAAGAAGAATTTGATTTTTACAAAATGTGATGGTGGCAGTTATGGTACAGTGGATTCAGCTGTCACTTGGACACCCACATGCCATATTGGAATGCTAGTTTGAGTCCCAGCTGCTCTGGTTCTGATCCAGTTTCCTGCTAATGCATCCTGGGAGGCAGCACATGATGGCTCATGTGCTTGGGCCCTTAGCCACCCATGTGGGAGACCACATGGAGTTCTGGGATTTGGCCTGGTATGCCCCTAAGTGCTGCAGGGATTTGGAAAGTAAACCAACAGGCGAAAGATCTTCCCTTCCTCTCTATCTTCTCTCTCCCTCCAATAGATGAAAATATTAAAAAAAAAAAAAGGTGGTAGATAGGGTTCCTAGCACCCTATCCCAGGAACCATGGTGACCTGGTATATCTTTGGAAGAAAGACAAAAATTCAAGTAATAATACCTCCACTGCAGAGTCCCTGTCTGAAAGAAAGCAGATTCAGTTTCAAAGACAAGCTGTCCAGTAGCTCCAAGTGCCCTTGTTATCCAAAGGGCACAGCTGTACTGACACTTGGAAGCAATGGCACTGCAGCAGGGAAAGCACTGGAGGTGTGGCTCAAATTCCTGAGGCTGGTGTGGGCTTTTAGCAATTTATCATGTTGCTCTCGAGCCCACTGTAACTTGACACATGGGTGTCATGATGTCTTCTGGAAAATAGAATCCAGGGAACCCTTTACTATCACTGTGCCTCTCCAAATTTTCAATGGCAACACTTCATCCTCTCTCGGTAGCTTTTTCTCACTCTCTAACTCACTGGGTCTCTCGCTCATGCCCTGTCCCCTGCCACCCAAACTCAAGTCTGTCTGAAGGTTCAGTCTCTGAATTCATTCCATCTTATCCTGACCCATCAGCTCCCTTCCAAATTCTCCTCTTCCCCTATCCATCATGTCAAGCGCTCCATTACCCTCCACTCGCCTCTTGCCTGTTGTCCTTACAGAATGTGTACCTGGCAAACCTCCAGCTTCAGATCAATCCAATTGTTCACTCTCCACTCCTACTCCTAGCCTACTCAGGCTGCTGGAGACAATTGCAAAGCAATGAGGCTTGGAGCCACTACAAATTTCTCTCCTCCATTCTCATCAGAACTCTCCCTTCAGCAAAATCGCACCTTAACCAAGCTTTCAGCAGCTCCTTCTCCCATTTTCTCTAATGTCTAACAAATGGTGGACATTGGCTTGTTGGCTTTCCAGTCTCCATCTTCCCTTTTCCTCTTTGCTTCCTCAATCGGGCTGTTCGAATGGATTTGAGGGACCCCCCCACCTCCCCATTCCATCTCCAGGGGTGGACCCTGATGGGCTGAAGCTAATCAACACTCTCATTTCTCAGGTTGGGATTGCAGTGATTGGTTCATTAAAGACAAGCACATAAACCTGAGACAAGAAGACACAGCTGCAGGGGCTTCTGGGAAATAAGCATCTCCTATCCTCTGCAGAAACCTAGGAGGGGACTGGGTCTCTCTGGGCGTTGCAGTGTAGAGGTGATGTCTAGAGCTGCTGGAACCTGTGGGGCAAGCCAAGGACAAGAGAATCGCAAGGAGTCTGGATGCTAATAATATCCTTGATTTCTGCACCAAACTATGCCTAACACCAGATCTGTTTTTAGATATTCAACACTATAGTTAATAAATCTCCTTATTGCTTTTCCAAAGAGAGTTTGTGAGCTTTCCAGTGCTTACATCCTAGCCCCATTCCTAATTTTTCCCTCTACCCTTGAGTTCTCCCAATTCACTACACCCCCAACAGATGGTCTTGCCTCCCTCTGAGGGAGGAAATAGGAGGCATCTCACAGCAACCACATCAACTTACTTCCCTGGCACCTTTAGGAATTTGAGTTTGAACCTATCATCTTCATTCCTTGTAGTCTTTCCTCCCCACCTTCTCAGGAACTTAGTTTCTCATAATGCTTCTCATCTATCTTGCCTCCTATCCTTCTGCTAATTCTGTCCATTCACCCTTCATTCTAGATAGTGCTTCTCAACATAAACAGTCTCAATGCCACCATCTTATTTTCTTGCCTCCCTCCTTCTCTGCCAAATTGCTTAGGAAAATGTCCTATCCAGGCCGGTGCCATGGCTCACTAGGCTAATCCTCCACTTGCAGCGCCGGCACACCGGGTTCTAGTCCTGGTCGGGGCACCAAATTCTGTCCCGGTTGCTCCTCTTCCAGTCCAGCTCTCTGCTGTGGCCCGGGAAGGCAGTGGAGGATGGCCCAAGTGCTTGGGCTCTGCACCCACATAGGAGACCAGGAGGAAGCACCTGGCTCCTGGCTTCAGATCAGCGCAGTGTGCCGGCCGCAGCGCACTAGCCACAGCGGCCATTGGAGGATGAACCAATGGTAAAGGAAGACCTATCTCTCTGTCTCTCTCTCTCACTGTCCACTCTGCCTGTAAAAAAAAAAAAAAGGAAAAAAAAAAGAAAGAAAATGTCCTATCCTAATGACTTTAGTCGAGGGGCATGATTGGATGAAGATTCATAGAATATTTCAGAGTTTCCTCATAGTAGGCCATTGACCATAGAAGCTAAGACTAGAGGCCAGAGAGGAAGACAGAAATTGGGTTCTCACTGGCTTTAGATAGGATTGGTATCAGTAAAGTTGGCAGGGCCTCCCAGAGAGCACAAGAAGAACAGAGAACAGAAGAGGCCCAAGGGTGAATTTTCAGGGACCTGGATACTTAAAGGGGTTGTGGGCAAAAAGAGCATTGTTGAATGAAACCAGGACAGAAAGCTCAGTGGCAAAAGGAAAACAGAGATGGTCCCAGCAAAAAAGAGCAGAGCATATTCCAAGGAGGAAATGACTAGCTGCTCCCCACGAGGTCAAGTACAATCGGACAAAATCGCTGGAGTTGACACTGGGAGTTTGAGGGGAATGAGCCAGAAGGTCTGTTAGTGGGGTAGAGGAGCTTCTTGTTTCCTATTGTCCTGGCTTGAAATTTACTGATTGTGTGCCATGCACCAGGAGCTAAGGGACAAAATGAGCCCCAAAAGTGAACCTTAGACCAGTCAGGAAATGTGCTACAGACCTGTGCCAGCATGGTACTCTCCAAAGAAACATAAACTTTATTGTGTATATTTGAGGTTTACAATATGATATGGGAGACATATAGGTAGTAAAATGATGACTATAGTGAGGATGCTAACATCAATCATATAGCTTTGGGACAGAGCTGCTAAAACCCACTGAACAAAAATCCCAACACAGTGCCGTTGTGACCAGAGCCTTCATCTCTAAACGTATGCATTTTATGTATCTGCTGTTGGTGTCCAGTGACCGACATTTTCCCATTTCCGCTCCCCTGCCCCATCCACCCATGGTAACCGGGTTTCATTCTTTATCTCCGTGTGTTTGAGCTGTTCCATCACTACTATGCCGCAAGTGAGATCCTACAGTGTTGTGTTTTCTGCATCTGACATGAAGAAAGCCTGGTAGGAAGATGGGTGGGCTGGTAAGGACTGCTCCTCTCTCCTCCCATCCCTGGCCCCAGGGCTCAAGAGCAGCAGGAACACAGGAGGAGGCTGGAGGAATCAGGCAGTACTTAGAGCAGAGGGAGAGTTAGGTCTTCCTTCTATTGGACGGTGGAAGCAGAGCCCGAGAATCCAGCCATGCCTTCTGAATACACAAGCTGGAGAGGTGCACACAGCCAGAGCCTGGGGGAGACAGGCGACCTGGGGTGGACTCTGGGATTGGAGCTGAGTAGCTGGCTGCCTGCTGCCTGGGGCTTGCCTGCACCCCCTCATCCTTGATGGCCTCGCCTGAGTGCCAGCCCTCTCCATTCCTGTGTCTGGAGAAAGGAGCATCCTGGATAACAGCGCAAGGGGAGGAAGCGTGCACACTGGAAGGGGGTTGGATGCATTGGGGAGGAACTGGGTATGGTCGCCTTGTAAGTGGAGTAGGTGATGCCTTGGTGCCCGCATGAGGTCTGCGGCTAGGGCTGGAGTGCGTCTGTCATGTGGCCAAACTCTCACACTGTGACTAGGAGGGCACCACTGACCACTCACGGCCACACTCCCACCTGTCCCTCATCCTCCAGTGGAGGCCCCTCTACCTGTTCATCTTTCTTTTTCTAAGGAGCGTCTGTATCATTTGGGTCAGACATTGCCTGTGTCTTTCTATCCTCACCCTAGGTTCATGTCTGTTCCTAGCTTTCCGAGACCTCTTCTTGCCTTTGAAGAAACTCAAACCACAGGCTTGAGAACATTTCCTTGTTGAGCGAGCAAAACAGGACAGGCACATGGAAAACGTATACAGGTTGGGTATCCCTGACCCAAAAATCTGAAATTCAAAATCTCAAAGTTTTTGAGCACTGACGTGACATTCAAATGGTTTTGCATTTTGTAGTATTTCAGACTATGAGCTTTTGGATCAGGGATATTCAATCAGTAATATTTGTGCAAACATTATAAAATTGGGGAAGGGAATCCCAAATCTGAAATACTTCTGCTCCCAAGCATATCACATAAGAGATACACAACCTATATTGAACAAAAAGGACAAATCCATTGTTACTTCCCCATCTTTGACACCCCCTTGCCTACCTCTGAACTAGAGAACAGGTTGTGCCTTCTCCACTAGTTCATGTATACTCCTTCGTGTTTTTCTATTCTCTCTGATTTGTGTATCTGCTCTTTCATGTTTTTCTGTGCTCTCTGGTTCGTGTATCCCACATCAGAAATGCCCACTTCTGTAACTCACGGGGGAAATACAGTGCTCCTTCTCTAGATTCTTCCATCATTATTTCTCCATGTAGAAGCGAGGTCACACAATGCTTTTCTTACCCAGCCCTTCTCAAGTGCCCAGCTGTGTAAGGTGCAGATGCCATTGAGGGGTTTGACGGCGCCTGACAGACTGGTGTTAGGTGGGATGGAGTGAGTGAAAGGTCCTGCCCAGAGAAACTGATGCAGGGACATGCCAGGGAGGTTGACAACACCAATAAAGGCAGACCTCTGCATCTGTTTTTGTTCCTTTAACAAAATACCTGAAAGTGAGCATCTCATAAACACTAGAATTGCACTGCTTGCCATCTTGGACACTAACAAGTCTGAGACCAAAGTGCCAGTAGAGAAAGTGTCTGGTGAGGGCTGCATCCTGCTATGGAGAAAGAGCAAGGGTGACCCCCCCAAGCTTCTTCCAGAAGGATGCTAAACCCATTCATGGGGGTGGAGCCTGGATGACTACCACACCTCCCAACACCACTGCACTGATGACTGAATTTCAACACAGGAATTTGGGTGGGGGAGGATGCAAATATGTAGACCATGGCAGTGGCAGCAACACTGAGTGTTCCATCGGGCATGGCTCCGAGACTGATCACTGATCACTCGCCCAACCCCCAACCACCCTAGGAAGTCGGTACAACTATTTGCTTAGTCCTCCTATGAAGAAACTGAGTCGTAAAGGGGCATACTGCCTTGTTAAGATCACAGCTGTTAAGTGCTGGAGACGGGATCTGACCCCAAGCATCCAGCTCCAGAGCCCATGCTCCACCCTTCCTTCTCACAGGGGTTGCAAGCTCCCCAGTCTACTGAGCTCCAGGGGAGCTCGGGGACTCTCAGACCTGCTGGAAGCACAAATACTTCCCTTCCAAGGCCCCACCTGAGGCACATCAGGCCTCACCAGTCTGTGCCAGGAGATAAGGCATGCCAGGAATGCTTATCTGTCTTGGGGTGGTTGTTGGGGACACTTAACAGACAGCACACCATCCCCAGGCTCTGGGGGAGTGTGCAGCCTGGTGCAAGTGCTATTTTCCTGCATGCAGAACTGTTTAAGGAATACGAACATCAGCCTCACAGACGCCTTCTGGAGGAACAGCAGCGAGTGCCTTAGCTTCACTGTGCACCATGCCTGTATCCAAGCTTGTTCCGGGAAGGATTTACATGAATCCACGCATAGAATAGGTTTGTCCACACTCAAAGTTGAGTTTAGGATGATTTTCCTATAAAATCAGTATTCCTTAATAACAAGCTATTGTTAGGTAGGAAGTCAGAAATTGAGCTTATGTGTGTATGAGAAAGGCCTGAAGACCAGCACCCACTGGGAAGCTCCAAAAGCCCAGCATCTTGTACTTCAAAGTCCTGCCCGGATCCTGATGACCTTCCAGGGGGTCCTGCCCCTTCTACCTGGCCTGATAAATATCCTTCCTCTAAGGTGGGGCGACACCAGCCAGACTTCCCCTGTCTGATAACGTCAATGAGAAAAACTCAGAAAGGAATTTTTCGTATTTACACCCAACAAGTCCTTTGTTCAGGAGGAGAAGGAGAGGGGGAGAGAAAAGGCAGGAAGACAAGACCTATCGCCTTAAAAACCCCAGCCTAAACGTGAATTGCGTACTCTCTCTCAGGTTCTGTCTGGAGAGGTGCCCATCCGTTCTTACGGATGTCCCTGCCCTAATAAACCTTTTTTTTTTTTTTTCTTTTGACAGGCAGAGTGGATAGTGAGAGAGAGAGACAGAGAGAAAGGTCTTCCTTTTTGCCGTTGGTTCACCCTCCAATGGCCGCTGCAGCCGGTGCATCGCGCTGATCTGAAGCCAGGAGCCAGGTGCTTCTCCTGGTCTCCCATGCAGGTGCAGGGCCCAAGGACTTGGGCCATCCTCCACTGCCTTCCCGGGCCATAGCAGAGAGCTAGCCTGGAAGAGGGGCAACCGGGATAGAATCTGGCGCCCCAACTGGGACTAGAACCCCGTGTGCCGGTGCCACAAGGCGGAGGATTAGCCTGTTAAGCCACGGCGATAAACCTTGCTATATTGCTTTCCACTACTCTCTGTCTCGCGCCTGGATTCTTTCTTGCGCAAAGACAAGGACCCTTTGCTTCTCTGGGAACACTATGGCTGCAATTCAGGTCACAGCCATCCAAGAGCAACCACCAAAGGCCCAGAATCCTCACGTACACTGGTCTCCTGCCAGTGCTCCCCACCACAAGACTTCATTAAGAAGCCCGATGGCAAGGGTCATCCCTGTAGGTCAGAATCCTGAGGTCAGAGCAAGACTAAGATGGAAAAGAGGCTTGGTGATGCAAACAGAAGATCTCCTCAGGCCGAAAGCAAAAGCTCCAATGGCTGTCATAGCTGCAGGGTTTCACGTGTACGGTTGGTCTACCAACCTTCAAGGGAGAGAAATCTCTGGGGGAGGAAACAGAGCTGCAGAACCTGGTCCTCTTTCCTGCAGAGCAACTAGAAGTAGAAAAGGAAAGGGTGTCTTCTTCTTGCCAGAGAGATCAAGTTTATCTTAATTACCCTTCATTGCCCAAGGCTGTGTTGCCTCACATCTACAATACAAAAGTGATTCCAAAGTCCAAAGTACTTCTGAAAACTGAAAGTTTTTCTGCACTTCAACTGTCACCACATGTGACCTATTGACATGAGCTCCTTGTCACCATCCTCCATCCCACTTGGTGTGAATATGCAGGGAAGCTGTTGCCACTCTCCATGCTCTCCCAGCCCCTGCTCTGCACACTACATTCACAGGCATCCATATACGATTGACAGTGCAGGGTTTTTCCAAAAACATTTCTAAGTTCCCAAAGTCAAACTGGCCCTTTGGGCCTCAGGGGAGAGATTTTGGGCTTGCATTCCGATTCATTTCAGCTCCACATTATTCTTTAGAAAAGGAATTGGGGAAGTTATGTCTTGCATTTATAATATTTGACTCCCAAAAGATCATGGGAGAATAGAATTAAAAGGTGAGTTTGGTGTTTTGATGCCAAGAAACTTTGAAATTCATGCATACACAGTGCTATGGTTTGGGTGTGTTGTTGTTGGAATGTTCCCCTAAAGACCAGGTGTTAAAGATTTGGTCCCAGATGCCATATGTAAATGAGACTAAAAGAGTGAAAACTTAGGGCAATCATGGTGTTTTGGGGTGAGGCCTTTGGAACTGGGTCATGAGGGAGGAGCCCTGTGGTTGATTTCTGCTGGCTCTATATGCGACCTCGAGGACAGGGAGACACAAGCTTGCTCCTTGCCTCTGGCCGTCTGATGCTCAGTGAACTTCAGGACTCTGCCAGAAGACCACTGTTGCCAGATACAGAGCCAGAGGGGCCTCCCAGCCTTGGAAACGTGAACCTCCAGAGCAGTCAGGCAAAATGAGCCTCTTTGTTTTATGATGTCAGTTGTATCAACAATTGTTTTTGTAATGCAAAACAAAAAAAAAAAAAAACCTGGTACATGAGGAATCTTCAAAAAGTTCACGAAAAATGCAAGTTACTAAAGACTGCATGAATTTTTTGCATGAACTTTTAGAAGTGTCTCATGTCATTTCTGCACATGGAATTTGGCTTTGATATTGGTTATGATCATGTATAAAGTTCTCCTAAACTCAGACGTAGTTGTGTAGGTACCCACTTTGCCCCTTCTGGAGATAATGAGATCATGAGACAAACTGTCATAGGAACAAGACGAAGGAGCCTATGGGATACTCAGCCAAAGGAGGTATTCGCAGGGCGTGGTCAGGGTGTCCCAGAAGAGCCCAGTGTTTCAGAGCCTGGATTCCGCAGCTGGGCTCCCTGAGTTGGAATCTCAGCTTTGCCACTTGCCAGCTGTGTGTACTTGAACTGGTTACCTAGCCTCTTTGTGCCTCATCTCAGAGTGTTGTAACACTGCAAAATCCTCTTAAATCTAGCCATCGCCCTGTGACATAGATAAGACGAGCAGCTTTCCCTCAGACCCATGAGGAAACCAGAGAAGTTAAGTAACTGGCCCACGGCCAGGTGGAAATCTGTGGCAAGCAGTGATTGGCAGTCCGATGTGCCCGCCAGGGCTCTTTCCAGCCCACTGCAGTGTGTTCAGAGGTCTGTCCCTCCCTGACTGCTCCAGAGGGAATGTGTCACGGTGTGCTCAGCCTGGCCAATTCTCCTAAGGCAGGAGGCAACTTCTGACATGTTTCCAGAAGTGTTTGCGTTTGAATTTTCTTGTTTGGTATCTCCACCCCAATAATTAGGCCATTTGGATTTAACTAAAGCAAGCACGTAATCTGGGTAATGCGTGGTCTTGCTCGAAGAGGCATCAGGCTTAAGCAAGTGGATCCGACTAGGGGAATTAAAGGGAATTTTCTGCTTCCAAGCTAGAGCCAAGCGTGAGCTGCTCTTTTGCTGAGTGCATGGGTAGAATGGCAACTCTGCAGGTCTGAGCAGAATAAAGTCACAGGTAACATCTCTTGCTTCCCTGGGAGTGGTGGCTGGTTCGAGTCAGAGGGGATGTTCTCTCTACTCCCCTACCAGCACCTTCCATGGATGGAGTCCAAATGGAAGCCTACAAGTAAGGCAGGGGGATCTGTGTGATCAACTTCTTAGAGCAGACATCGGGGCAAAGACAGGTGCAGGATGGATCCCAGGAGAGGTTGTGGCAGATGTAGAAGAAGCAACCCCAAGCTCCACCAATGCAGATAGGCAGTGGCGTCTGTTTCTTGTCATGATAACAGGCTATGCCCTTCAAGAAATATGAACTCACCATAAGAATTTGCAAACTGTATTAACCTTCTATCTACCACGAGTTATTCTAAGGTGTAGTAGCTTAGAATGACAAACATGTATCATCTCTCCAGTTTCTGAGGACTGGGGATCTGGGAGTGGCTTGGTTGGGAGCCCCTGGGTTGTGGTGTCTCCTAAGACTGAAAGAGCTACAGTTACAGAAAGACTTGGGGTTGGGGATCCACACCAGGTCACACATGTGGCTGTTGACAGGTCTTTTGTCACATCACGTGGGTCTCTCCAAACAGCTGCACTCGACACAGCAACTGGCTGCCCTGAGGATCAGTGGTTCTAGAGGAAGAACAAGGCAGGGACCACACCGTGTCTTACTGCTCACCCACGCAAGTCTAACACCATCACTGCTCCACATCCTATTTGTTCGTGTTCCCGTTTCAGCCCGCATTGAAGGGGAGGGGAATGGGGCTGAGCCACCTGGGACTCATTTAACATCACCACTCGCTCAGGAGATCAGTAGGTGACTTCGTAATATGGAGGAAGGGCTGCCTGTGACAGATCTGGAGAGAGCTCAGCCCAAGGAGCCCATCCTCCTTGATAATCCCTGTACCTCCCCAGCCTTCCCAATCCATTATTGTGGACACACCATTTCCCATCATTGCTCTTGGCTAATGATTTTCAGAAAACCACTAAAGCTAGGCCAGCGCCGTGGCTTAACAGGCTAATCCTCCACCTTGCAGCGCCGGCACACCAGGTTCTAGTCCCGGTCGGGGTGCCGGATTCTGTCCCGGCTGCCCCTCTTCCAGGCCAGCTCTCTGCTATGGCCCGGGAGTGCAGTGGAGGATGGCCCAAGTGCTTGGGCCCTGCACCCGCATGGGAGACCAGGAGAAGCACCTGGCTCCTGGCTTCAGATCAGCGAGATGCGCTGGCCGCAGTGGCCATCGGAGGGTGAACCAACGGCAAAAGGAAGACCTTTCTCTCTGTCTCTCTCTCTCTCACTATCCACTCTGCCTGAAAAAAAAAAAAAAAAAACCCAACCACTAAAGCTGATTCAAGCGTAGGTGTTCACAGTTTACAGAGAACCGGTGAATCCCTCGTGGGAGTTACCTAATTCTGATAAAAGCTCTCCTAGAAGCTCTGTGTGCCCAAAGATACCAAACATTCATTTTTGTTAAAGATTTATTTATTTATTTATTTGAAAGTCAGAGTTACACAGAGAGGAGAGGCAGAGAGAAAGGTCTTCCATCTGCTGGTTCACTCCCCAATTGGCTGCAATAGTCGAAGCTGCGCCGATACGAAGCCAGGAGCCAGGACTTCTTCCGGGTCTCCCACGTGGGTGCAGGGGCCCAAGCACTCGGGCCATCTTCCACTGCTTTCCCAGGCCATAGCAGAGAGCTGGATTGGAAGTGGAGCAGCCGGGTCTCGAACTGGCGCCCATATGGGATGCCAGCACTGCAGGCTAGGGCGTTAACCAGCTGCACCACAGCACCAGCCCCTGCCCCTGCCCCCAATCATTCATCTTTGCTTTGGGAACGGATGGCTGCAGTGCCACAAGAAAGGTGCTTCCTTGCCCACAAACAACAACATAAAGCAGGGCACTCGTGTTTTATGTGACTTAATTCTCACAACAAAACAATGACCAGTGTGGGATTTCTAACCAATGAGAACCTAAACCAATGGAGCAAGTGGGATTAAATGGCAGCAGCTGGGGCTATTTCCCAGCATGGGGCTCTGGTGGACCTGGCTGGGAGCCCCTGAAGCCATCTCCTTAGCAGAACAGGCAGCCCACTCTGGGAGCCCCAGGAGATAAGGGATACGTGTGAGATTGCTTCCATTTTCAAAGGCTGTAGAGGATGATAGAGACCCAGAGCTGTGGTAATGATCTGTTAGGATCTGTGCCTCTCCGGAGCATGAGGGAGCGTGCACTGAAGTGGCCACTCACAAGCGTGTTGTCTCAGGGACCCTTTCCATCCCTGGGGTAGGCGTTTGGCACAGTGGGTAAGACACTGTGTGGATGTCTCGTCCCATATGAGAGTGCCTGAGATCAAGTTCCAGGTCTACTTCGGATTCCAATTTCCTCTTTTTTTTTTTATTAAACTTTTATTTAATGAATATAAATTTCCAAAGTACAGCTTATGGATTACAATGGCTTCCCCCAGCCCCATAACTTCCCTCCCACCCGCAACCCTCCCCTTTCCCGCTCCCTCTCCTCTTCCATTCACATCAAGATTCATTTTCAATTCTCTTTATATACAGAAGATCAGTTTAGTATATATTAAGTAAAGATTTCAACAGTTTGCCCCCATATAGCAACACAAAGTGAAAAAATACTGTTGGAGTACTAGTTATAGCATTAAATAACAGTGTACAGCACATTAAAGACAGAGATGCTACATGATATTTTTAAAAAATTAATTAATTTTCTATGCCATTTCCAATTTAACACCAGGTTGGATTCCAATTTCCTACTAATGTGCACCCTGGGAGGCAGCAGGTGATAGATAACTGCTTCCCCTCCCCTCTCCTCCCCTCTCCTCCCCTCTCCTCCCCTCCCCATGTGTGACCTGGATTAAGTCCCAGGCTTCTGGCTACAGCCTGTCCCAGTCTGGGTTTATGGGCCTCATTGAGTGCATGGTAAAAGTCACCTCTCCTAAGGAAAAAAAAATGTACCCTACTGATTGTCACACGTCCCTGTTTAATGGGTTTACAGACCATCCCACATTCATCCACAGGCTACTGGACATGCTTGCTTATCACCGATCATCGGCAGAGTACTTGGCCCTAACAACACTTATATATCCAAAACGGCATGTTTTTGCTCAATACAGGTAAGAGTTGTAATAGGCAGGGAGGTATTTAGGTGAACCAGGTGATGTCAGAGTTGGCAAGTGTCTCTGCACTAGAGGTGTCAGATTTGCACTTAGGCAGGGAAGATTTCTGCCTACAAGCAAACCTGAATACATGTTAAAGTCTCATCCAACCGGGGGGTTCCAAGATTCTGCGCAGTGATAGATCCAGCTACAGGAATAATCGCAATTTGGATGAAGAGGGTGGAATCTAGCAAGGCTTCTTGTAAGTGGAGGCCTTTTACATCGGCCCAAAAGGCAGGGATATCCTGTGAGAACCCAGGATTGCCCTTAGAGACCCATTTCAGAGATTTAACACTATAATTACCTCTAGGGGTCTGCTCTGTGGCTAGCGGGTAGGTACTTCTCGCTGTCCTACAATGCATTCTGTTAGTCATCTCTCCTCTCCCCCCAAAATGATCCCTGTTGACACACTGATCTGAAAAGCAGTCCCTAAGTGCAATGACAAGCGTCCACATAAGAGGGAGGCAGAGGGAGACTGAGGCAATATGAGCGGGCCAGGTGGAGAGGCACAGTCACAGAGGATGCTATACTGTCAGCTTTGAAGATGAAGGGACTGTGTGGACCAAGTTTGCAGCTTTAGATCCTGGAGAGGGTGGAGGAAACAGATCCTCTGCAAGAGTTGGTTGAGGGAGGGGGCACCCTGTCGGCATCTTGTCCTTAGCATGGTAGGATTCATTTCAACTCCCACCTTCAGAACCATTGAGTCTGGGGTAATTTGTTATAGCAACCTCAGGAAACGTTTGCGCTACTGATTAAGAACCAATGCATCGACTGAAAACCTCTATTCCTTCAGATGCCAGGGACTTACTACAGGAGCAGCTTCAACCCATTGGGTGGATGCTTCCCTGGGGTTGAGGCTTCTCTTGGAGCTCTTCAGACTTGAAGCCTGAAAATAAATGTTTTCTGTTCTCTCAGTCCCGTGCCCTAGCCTCCTGACAAATCCAGACACACCTACACTTAGCAGAGGACAGAGGTCGATCGTTCCTCAGTGGATCCACGGGCTCCCTCCCCAAAAACTTCCACCACCCCCATCTCCCCAGCTTCAAACATTCCCAGACACACTATGCCCCACAACATACCGTGTGAATCCTGAATAACATTGGGAGAAACTCAGCCTGCATCTAACGCTCAAATCACCGCAGCTTCTCCGACAGCTTTGCTGTATTTTCGAGTCCGTGATACTCAGTTACTCATTCCTCTCCCACGAGCCCGTCAGTTCAAGACCAGGAATCCTATCCCTGGAATACTCTGGGCAGCTAGTCTGCTCCAGTTCCTGTTCGAGTCTTGCAATCCCAACAGTAATAGAATTTGCGACACAATGGCTAGGCTGCTTTGAGTATAGTGATTCTTAGTACATAAGCGCTGAGTTGGAATTAGCACCCTAAATCTTAGAAGCCCCACAGCATTGTTCAGAGAGTGGAGGGAGGACTGAGTCATCTCCACCATTCCCAACACATCACGAGTCTTGATGATGTAGGAACCTGTGTAGGAACCTGACTGTTCTGGGCTTGGAACCCAGTTTTGCCACCTATCAGCTCTATGACCCTGGAGAGCTTACCCAGCCTCTCTACGTCCCAGTTGTGTCCATCGTAAAGTGGACATTCTAATCATTCCATGATTGTTGTATGAGTTCAGGGATACTCAGCGTGGTGCTTGGTGTGTAGGAAGCATTCCAAAAGCGATATCCACTCATCCTCTGACTTCTTCCCGTAAATTCCTTTGCTCTAAGAGACGGAGATTATTAATGCTCTATTTAGGCACAATTGGAAAAGTGTATTTTGAAAGAGGAAGCCCTTAAAAAGGGGGGAGGGGAAGCCAGTAATGTGGCATAGAGGGTAAAGCCACCACCTGCAGTGCCAGCATCCCATATGGGTGCTGGTTCAAGTCCTGGCTGCTCCACTTCCCATCCAGCTCTCTGGTATGGCCTGGGAAAGCAGTAGAAGATGGCCCAAGCCCTTGTGCCCCTGCACCTGCATGGGAGACCTGGAAGTGGCTCCTCACTTCGGATCGGTGTAGCTCTGGCTGTTGTGGCCATCTGGAGAGTGAACCAGCAGATGGAAAACCTCTTTCTCTCTCCCTGCTTCTACTTCTCTGTAATTCTGCCTTTCAAATAAATAAACCTTAAAAAAAAAAAAAAAGAGGGGAAAAAAAAGAAGCAGCTATTTTAGAACCAGGTTTTGGACTTGGATGAAGTGAGTCATGCAGATGCAGATTGGATCTTGGTTTTAAAATGTTGTTACTTTGGGGGCCATTGTGGCATAGCAGATCAAGCCACCACCTGGGACACCAGCATCCTCTAAGGGCACCAGTTCGTATTCCAGCTGTTCCACTTCTGATCCAGCTCCCTGCTAATGGCCTGGGAAAAACAGAAGATGGCCCAAGTGCCCCTGCACGTGGGAGACCGGTTATAGTTCCAAGCTCTCAGCTTGGGTCTGGCCCTGCCCCTGCCATTGCAGCCATTCAGAGGGTGAGCCAGCAGATAGAAGATTGATCTCTTTCTGTTCTCACTTTCAAATACATGTTTTTAAAAAAATTGTTGCTAGTCCACTGGTTAAAATTCACATGTCCCATGTCAGAGCGCCTCGGTTTGATTCCCAGCTCCAGAGTCGGGGTCCCTGCTAGTGTAGACTCTGGGCGGCAGCAGTGATGGCTCAAGTAATTGGGTTCCTGCACCCACGTGGAGACCTGGATTGAGTTCCCCACACCTGGCTTCCAGCCACTGGGGACATTTGGGAAGTAAACTAGCAAATGGGAAATCTGAGTGTGTCTCTATCTCTCTGCCCCGTAAACAAATTCTTTCTTAAAAAGTTGATATTCAATAGACTTTTTATTTTAGTTTTTTCTGAAGTTTTCCATTAAAATACTGCTTATCTTGATAAGAATTTTCACAGTGCCCCCTTAAATTCACCCAAGGCGGGGCGTCGCTCTTCTGGCCCCCGTCCTGCCTGCAGCTGTGTCAGTCACCCCATGACCAGAGCAGGGTAGACGCAATTCTCAGGGAAAGGACACAGCCCTTCCTGCTTGGCCCCAGGACGCTTAACCGGCGCCGGAGTGGAGAGAAGTGGACTGCAACTCCCAGTGGCCCGCGCGGCGCGCTGCCCTCGCCGATTGGTTGAGTGGGCCCGGCCCCGGCCCCGCCCCCGCCGGGGCCACCGGGGCGGCGAGTCCCGGGCTAGCGTACTCCAGAAACCGGCTACCGGCCGAGGCCCTGCCGGCCCACAGGCTTCATGGCGGCGCGGCCGGTGGCTCGGATGGTGCGGCGCCTCCTGGGGCCTGGCACCCGGAGCTGCAGCTCAGGGGGTCCGGTGTCACAGCCCCGCCCTGGGGAGCCTTCGCAACCTGCCACGGAGGTGAGTCCACCCTACCCGCTCCCAGATTCCCTTGACCCCGGGAAGCGCCTGGCTGTGCGCCGGGGCCGCGTTTGGAGGGAGCCCAGGGCGCGCAGGAGTGAGTGGGCTGTGTCCTCCAGAACTGCCCTGTGCCACCCACCGGTCGCCGGAGGGGCTCCTGGGAGTGCCCCGCCCTTGCCCCGCGCCCCCAGTCGAGGCCAGAAATGGGGACAGCCTGCGAGACGCGGCTTCGGGAGTGGTGAGCTGTGTTGGTAGCAGCCCTCAGCCCTGCCTCACACCCGGGTTTCCGTGTGTGATCAGGTGTCCTGTGACACCTCGGTGTGGGACACTAACAACATCACCTGGGTGCCACCAGCGGTCAGGTGTCACCCCGCACCCACGCTCTGTGACCCCTACCCTCTGTCGGGGCTCAGCCTCCTCTTGGAGCAGCAGGAGCCCGACCTGGCCTCTCCCAGGTTGGGGCTCCCTGCGTACCTTGAAGGGTTGGGGCGGGATCCCCCATCCTCGCAGCACCCCTCTGAGCCCCTCATGTCCTGACAAGTTTGCAGTGTGTCGTTTCACTCCTGTGGTTGGGGAGCCACTGAGGGGGAGAAGTAGCTCCTTCTGTTTGGTCCACTCCCTTTCCTGGACCTCTCTGCTGGTCTCTTCCCATTTCCTGACTCCTGGGATCATTCCATCATCCATCCTCCTGTCCTGCCCACTGAGGGACAGGGCTGCCCAAACTGCTCGGTTTTGCCCAGGCTTTAGTCCCTATGGGGCTCCCAGGTGAGCAGACCCGTTGGGAGAAAGTGGAGAGATTTTCAGTGTCTTTTCTAAAGATTGATTTATTTTATTTGAGAGGCAGGGTTACAGAGAGGCAGAGACAGAGAGGTCTTCTATCCGCAGGTTCACTCCCCAGATGGCCACAACGGTCAGAGCTGAGCCAATCCGAAGTCAGGAGCCAGGAGCTTCCTCTGGGTCTCCCACGTGGGTGCTGGGGCCCAAGGACTTGGGCCATCTGCTGCTGCTTTCCTGGATCGGAAGTGAAGCAGCTGGATCTTGAACCAGCGCCCATATGGGATGCCGGCACTGCAGGCAGCAGCTTTACCCGCTAAGACACAGTGCCGGCCCCTTCAGTACGTTTGAATTCCTAATCTCAGTGAGGGAGAAGATGGAAAAGCAAGGGCGGTTGAGAGATCTGTAAAGGACCCGTGGGAAGGGCTGTTCCTTCACCCTCTCCTTCCACGGTTCACTTTGCATCTTTCCTAAGAGGGTCTTGTGCAGGGGCTTCCCCCGTGGTCTCCTTACTGCTCACCCCAGACCTGAGGGGGTCACCTGCAGGGAGGGGTGGAGCAGCTTCTGCAGGTGGAAAAGGAACACAGAGCTATACCGGTAGGGGAGAGGCTGTCAGGGAGACAAGGGAGGGGGTGCTGGGGAATTCCCTTCCCCTCAAGTTCCCATGTAATGCGGGGCGGGACGTGGGGACGGCCACTCAAACCCCAGTGCCTGTGCTCTGCCTGCTCCCTGCGGGGAGACGCAGAGGCTGCTCCTACCCTGTAACCTAGGGGAGGTGTTGTGCAGCTGGAAGAATGTGCACCCCAGGGCGGGGGCCAAGTGCACCCCAGGCCAGCACGCTGGGCTTCGACCCCAGCCCCGTCCCCAACAAGGGTCTTTCAAGTTTGTGAAAGATGGAATTTTAAAGTCAGTTGTGAGGTCAAACGTTTTTGAGATTCATGTGTAGGAGAAGTCTTTACAAAATATGCACTTTGCACCAACTATGAAAAAAAAAAAAAACCTTAGGGTTTGCAAACTTTTTTATTTGTTTTGCACCAAGATAAACTTTTTTCCTTTTTCCACCGACTTTTTGAAGGGCCCTCCTCTATGTCAGCCAATCCACAGAGCTGGCCAGTTGGCTGGAGCAGGGGCAGGGCATCTGAGGTGCTTGCTCTCCTCCTCCTCCTGGTCTGGGAGAGCCAGGATGCGAAGCCAGCCGGGCGTTGTGTGAGTCGGGTGTGAGAGAGATGTTAGGTGTCAGTGGGAGCTGGCTGTGAGGACCGTGGGAAGCAGGCCTTGGGGCGGAGTAGCTTCTACAGGTGGAAAAGGAACACAGAGCTATGCCAGGCAGGGGGGAGGCTGGCAGGGAGACAGAGCAACGCGTGTGCAGGTGGAGCCCAGCTCAGGAGCCCTGCACTGTTCTGTCCCCGTCTTGAGCCCCTTTGCAGGCTTCACTGGGGTCAGGAGGGGCTGGCCCGAGGCCCTGCGCCTCTGCTGCCTGGGCCAAAGGCAGGGCGGGTAAAACTGGATGAGGCAGCAGCATCATGGCGCCCAGAGGACAAATGCTGCATGGGGCGTGTGCGGGAGGGAAGTGGGTGTGGGGGAGGCTGGGGGAGGACTGCAGGGCTGGAGTCGGGGAGGGAGGAAGGGAAAGAGCTTTGCAGGGTGTTCTCTTGACTTCCAACCCATTTTCCATGCAGTGTGGCAATCTGTGTTTGGAGCCAGGGTGGGTGTCATAGCAGAGAGGGAGAGAGAACCAGACCGGTGGCTGGGCCCTTGGCTGGGTCCTCTCCTCTAACAGAGGGGATCTCAAGGGGCCCTGACATCATCCCCTCTACAGGGCAGTTGAGGTCACTGGTACTTGAATGTGGAATGGGCTGCTCCTCTCCCCAGTAACCCTGCTCCCGCCTCTGGACTCTAGAGCTCTCTGGGGGCTGCCCTTGACCTTTCAGATCAAGTACACTTGAGGTCAGTGTCCTTCCCTTAACTAACCCCCTTGTAGCACCCTTCTCCACCCTCTTCACTGCAGGCCCCACCCACCCCACCGCAGCTTGTGCTGACAAGCGACAGCCATACGCCAGGTTACTAGCGCTAGTACCTGTGGGCCCGGGGTGGTGCTCAGACTCCACTCGTCCTGTTTTGGGTAGTGTGACCACAGGTCTGGAACCCCTAGCCTCAGGCCATCTGCCATTGCAAGGGGTAAAAGACCAAGGTGTTGCAAGGCTGGGAAGTTGACACAGAACAGGAAAAGTAATCACAACGCACACACGTGCTCCTCCACGAGTATCTAATGGGTGAACGTCTGATAAGTAGGGACTGTGTAAAGAAAATGAGCAGTCGCTTGAATACCCAGTATGTGCCGGGAACGCCCCCAGTCCACCTAGGTAGGGTAATTATCCCCACCATATAGATGAGGGACCTGAGAGGCGCAGATTTTAGACCACGTGACAGCTGGCGCCAAGCTTGTAGTCCAGGTCACCGCTCAGCACCGCAACCTCCACTGCTGGATTAGACAGCAGCACCTGGTGCTGGCCAGTGCTTCTCAGAACTGACTGCACAGCAGGGTGTGGGGGCTCTCCGCTGAGTTGGAGGCTTCGGGGTGCGGTGGTAGCATCGGTACTCCTGCGAAGTTCTGCAGGTGGTTTTGACTTGCTGCCAAAGTTAGGAACCCCAGCGTCAAGTACGACGTTTTGACCGCAGATCCCATCCGTGTAACTGGCTTTGCGTAGACCACCTTCCCTTTAGATGAGCGACAGGTCTGTTCACTGACACAGTGGCTCAACACCTGGTACCAGCGCACCATGGGAGACACCACATGGATACTGCGCCGGGATGACATCCCACGCAGAGGGAACAGCCTGCCCCAGGCAGGGCCCCGGGAGCATCAGTAGCTGGAGGCTTTGTGCTGCCTCTGACGTGTCCCGGCCCTTCCTGGGTGAGCAGGCTGGCTGGCTGCTTTCTCCAGCCGTCCCTCCTGAATCCTGGGCTCCTTCCACTGCAGCAGGTCCTTTTTTCCTCCAAGAGATTAAAGGGAAAGAAGTGGAAGAACAAAAGGACGTAAAGAGCAAAGGCTGGAAGGTAGCTTGTGAATATCCAAGTGAGGAGTTTGCAAGAGTGAGAGCGCGCACGCACGCGTGTGTGTGTGTGTGTGCTCGCGCATAGGAGTCTGGTTGGTGGTGCAGGGTCTGTCAGAACCCAGGGCCAGTTCTATTCTCCATCGCCCCCGCCCCTCCCTCTGCTTGCTCTCGGGTTTCTGCTGAGTCATGCTCCTTGATCCTCTCACCTGCTCCCAATTCCTGTATTGACCTTGGCTCTCCTCCCACCTGCCACTCCTTTCCCACAAAGCACGGGAAGATTAAGGGGAGCGGTGTATCTTGGCAAGCGGAGGACTGGAGCCAGGAGTGAGTGACAGATGACTACATTGCAGATAGCTGTTGATGGGGAAAAGGCTGCAGCTCCACCACCAATCCCATCTCCAGGAAGCTCTGGAATCTGGACTCTGATGGCCATTGGCATTCTTGGGTACAGAGCATCTCCTGCCCTACTCCCAAGGCTATGGGTAGAAAGGGGCAGGGTGGTGGCGAGCGCCTGCCTTTTCTCTGTGCTGCTGGGAGGCAGGACAGGATGCTGGGATTACAGTGGCTGTAGTTCAGGGAGGCAGTCACAGGACTATGATGAGGAGGGGGAACCACTCTTGGAGCAGGTGCACTGAGGACAGTTTGATGGACACAGGAAAATCATGGAAGCCCCACCCCCACACACTTCCTCTCATGTCCCGTTTTTAAAAATTGTTTTAAATTTTTTGAAAGGTAGAGTTAGGAGGACACACATACACACACACAGAGAGAGAGAGAGAGAGAGAGAGAGAGAGAGAGAGAGAGAGAACTCTTCCATCTGCTGGTTCACTCTCCAAATGGCCACAACAGCTGGGGATAGGGCTGGGCCAGACTGAAGTCAGGAGCCCAGAACTTCTTCCAGGTCTCCCATGTGGGTATAGGGGCCCAAGCACTTGGGCCATCATCTGCTACTTTCCCAGGCCATTAGCAGAGACTGGGTTGGAAGAGTAGCATCCAAGGCACAAATCTCTGCCCATGTGGGATACCGGCACCACAGGTGGAGGCCTAGCCCACTGCATCACAGCGCCAGCCTCTCACGTCCCTTTTGTCTGAGTTGCCCAAGGCTCTTGATCTTGGCTGTTCATTTGAATCACCTGACACACTGAGAACACAGCAGCCCCAGAGATCCAGATGCAGTTGATGTCCGGTGGATTTTTTTTTTTTCTTAAGCTCCTCCCATGGTTCTGCGGGGCGCCCAGGGCTGAGGAGCAGGCGTGCAGTTCCCCTGGGTCTCTGGGGAACCTGAGGCCCTCTGTCCTTTTCAGTTTCAGGCTGGTGATCATCCCAGCTCGGGGTCACCTACCAGCTTCCTGGCCCCTAGCAAGACAACCGTAGCCCACGGCTGCTCTGATTTTACAGCTGGGGGAACGCTCCTGGAGAAGTTAAGAAGCCTTCCCAGTGTGGCTGGTCAGACCTGGCCCACAAACCAGGGGTTCTTGCAGAGCCCTGTCTGTAGACCTCATGGCTGACCTTTGCCCTCACAGTCCTAGGGAAGTAACTTGATCATCCATCCCTGGGCAGGAGATCTGGGTTTGATTCCTGGTTCTTGGGTTCCCCATGCTCCCCCACCCTTGTTCATTAGAATCTCTTACAGGGTGGGTGTGGGAATTGAACTGAGAACATTCTTTGAAAACTAAGATGCTTGCTAAATGGCACTTCGGTGGAGCGATGACCTTGTCAGCCTCCTTTAGGACACAGGGTTGTGCTGAGATCCGATGGGACACAAGAAAGAGGCTGACCCCCTGGCTCGCACCGGGATCAGTCTGGGCCCTGTTTGGAGCTTCCAGCAATCTCCTCCCCCTTAGGTCCCAGACAAAGGGTGCTTAATCCTTCTTGCTGGCACTGGGAAGGGTGCCTGAGTTCCCACCCTTGCTTCCCTCCACCTCACTGCCCAGCCAGGCGTCCACAGCTGAGGCCCCAGGGGCCGAGTCCTTTGCTCAGCCCGTAGAGGACTGTGGGGCCCGAATACGTGGGAAATGAGCGCTGTAGAGACACTGGTGGTAAGGGCGGGGCCCTCGCGGTGCTCTGCAGGGGGTTCCCAAGGGTAGCAGAGCCACCATCCTTGTCCTCATCCTCCGGGCCCTTGCAGGAGCTGTCCAGGCGCAGGCAGTTCCTGCGGGAGCACGCGGCCCCCTTCTCTGCCTTCCTCACTGACCGCTTCGGCCGGAGGCACAGCTACCTGCGGATCTCCCTCACCGAGAAGTGCAACCTCCGATGTGAGTCGCCTCCCTGGGCCCCCTGCTCAAGCAGCCTCTGGGGTCTCCCTTCACTCAGAAAGCCTCCTCTGTCTACCACTCTGGCCTGCCACGCACAAGACGGAGGGGTTGGTGGGGGGGCACAGCTGAGTGTTAGAGTTGCTGATACACAGAGCAGCACGGTGGCTGGGTTCAGGGTCAGGATCGGGTCCTGCACTGCCCACTCCTCAGCACTGCTGCCTCCTGTTTCCCCGCAGTCCCCAAGTCCAGACCAGGGTGGTGGCCATTATAAACATATGCAGTATGCAGCGGTGCCCACGGCTGGCGCTGTCATCTGTTGAGACGCCCCTAGCCCCAGGCCAGGCTGATACAGAGCCCTCCTCCCGTGGTCCTATGTCGGAGGTTCTGGGGCTGTCTTTTCCCTCCCTTCCTCCCTCCCTCCTTCCACTGTACCTGCTCCCCCCAAAAACATCTACTTTGCGGTTCAGTAAACACACACGTGGATATTTAGCAAATGTTTAACTGAACAAAAACAAACCACAGGCAGCCCATTCTGATAGTCTTACCGATCTTCTTCGCTCCAGACCCGAGTCACTGATTTGACTCGTGACCCTCCAGCAGACCTGACCCAACCTGGCCTCAGTAAACACCTCCCACCCACAGGAAGTGACGGGGAGCTCGGGCACCCGCTCCCCAGCCTGCCTCCTTCACCCCGCTCCCCTGCCTCAGCTCTGCAGCCTGTGAAACGGGACCCCGGGCAGCCTGAAGTAGGCAGGGGGGTGGAGTTCAAGAACACTTGGAGGTAGCTGCAGAGGGCAGCCTCTGCCGGGTCAGACAGTGCTGCTGTCCTCCTCACGGGCTCCACGACAGGTGACAGGAAGCAGGGTGAACAGTGCCGGCGACCCTGCCCACCCATCCCCGGCTGAGAGAGCTGGCACCTTGCCCTTGGCCTTTGGCCTAGTTCCTCACCTGTGAGCCATAGCCTCTACTCCTCTGCAGAGGGAGGTTAAGGCCAGCTGGGGAGGGGGCTCTCCCATTCCAGAGACCCGAAGGCACGGTGAGGGGCTGCATCACCTTGGATTTGCCATGGTCTCTCCTTGTTATCTGGTGAAGTTCAGGGGAACGTGAGGCCTGCTGGGAGTCGGAGACAGCATATCTGCTTCCATACCCATTTCCACCTCCTCATCTGTCCACTTGCTGCCCCCAGGCCAGTACTGCATGCCCGAGGAAGGTGTCTCCTTGACCCCCAAGGCTGACCTACTGACCACCGAGGAGATCCTGACCCTCGCCCAGCTCTTTGTGAAAGAAGGCGTGGACAAGATTCGGCTCACTGGTGGGGAGCCACTCATCCGGCCTGATGTAGTGGACATAGTGGGTGAGTTGGATGATGGACGTCGCTGCTCCCCCAGTGCCTGCCTCCCCGGCTGCACTCAGGGTCGCCGGGACCCCTGTGCGGTGTCCACCTCCCTGGCTGGACCCCAGGGTCACCATGACCCCTATGTAGTGCCTGCCTCCTCGGCTGGACCCCCGGGTCGCCCTGACCCCTATGCAGTGCCTGCCTCCCTGGCTGGACCCCAGGGTGACCGTGACCCCTATGCATTGCCTGCCTCCCCAGCTGCACCCAGGGTTGCCCTGACCCCTGTGCAGTGCCTGCCTCCCCGGCTGGACCCCAGGGTCACTGGGACCCCTGTGCAGTGTCCGCCTCCCCGGCTGGACCCCAGGGTCACCGTGACCCCTATGCAGTGCCTGCCTCCCTGGCTGGACCCCACGGTCACTGTGACCCCTATGTAGCACCTGCCTCCCCAGCTGGACCCCAGGGTCGCCGGGACCCCTGTGCATTGCCTGCCTCCCCAGCCGCACCCAGGGTTGCCCCGACCCCTGTGCAGTGCCTACCTCCCTGGCTGCACCCAGGGTCACTGGGACCCCTGTGCAGTGCCTGCCTCCATGGCTGCACCCAGCCTCAGTGTGGCTGCTGGGCATCACATTCAGTTCATGCTACAGCACCCTTAGGGACAGGTGCCATTATTAGTCCCACTTGGATGAAAATATAAGGCATACAGAAGTTGAATAACTTGCCCAAGGTCACAAAGCCAGTCAATGCCAGGTCCCAGTGACTTGCTGTCACACTGAGACCAAAGTCCTCACCAGGAGGCCACCTGACCTGGCTCCTGCTGCCTTCTGTAGCCCCCTGCTGCTCCCTGCCTTGTCCTCATCTCAGTCACACAACCAGGCCTGCGCCCCTGCTCAAGGGCACCAGGGGCTCCAGGCTCACTGCCCGGCCTCGCTCAGTGTTGTCTCCTTGATGCTGTCTAATGCGTAGCCGGTGTACACGTCCCAGTCACCCTCTCCCAGAGCTTGGCAAGCTGCTGCCCTGGGCCAAACCTGGGTCAGCACCTGTTCTTATGGTTTGTAAGCTAAGAATGATTTCTTTTTTCTTTTTCTTTTGACAGGCAGAGTGGATAGTGAGAGAGAGAGAGACAGAGAGAAAGGTCTTCCTTTGCTGTTGGTTCACCCTCCAATGGCCGCTGCAGCCAGCACACTGTGCTGATCCGAAGCCAGGAGCCAGGTGCTTCCTCCTGGTCTCCCATGGGGTGCAGTGCCCAAGCACTTGGGCCATCCTCCACTGCACTCCCGGGCCATAGCAGAGAGCTGGCCTGGAAGAGGGGCAACCGGGACAGAATCCGGCACCCCGACTGGGACTAGAACCCGGTGTGCCGGTGCCACAGGCAGAGGATTAGCCTATTGAGCCATGGCGCCAGCAAGAATGATTTCTATGTTTCTAAATGGTGTGTGTGTGTGTTGGAGGGGGAATGGAAGGAAAGATAACGTTTTCTACTACATGAAAGCGATGTGAAATCCCAAGTTCAGTGGCTACTGTAGTCTGCTTGCAGCATAATCGCACCCATTTGCTTGCGCACGTCCTCAGAGTTGAGTAGCTGCAACAGAGGCTGTGTTGCAAAGCTGGAGATATTTATACAGAAAAAAAGGTGGCAACCCCTCTTCTATCTCCTTTCCCTGCTGTGTTTCTTCATAGCATTTCGCTCATCCCGACGTTACAGTTTGGGTTGCATGTTTGTTTTTCTCATTGTCTGTCTCCTCCATTAACGAGCGTGGAAGCTCTCGGGTCGCTGGGGCAGGTTTTGCCCACAGCCGTGCCTTACCTGTTGTTGGTGCTCATTGGTATTTGCTGAATGAATGAAGAGTGGGGCGACGTGAGAACTAGAGTACGTCACGCCCCACTTGGATCTCAGCTGTGCCTCTTACCAGCAGCAAATCTTCAGGCACCTGTTGCAAATCTGTTCTGAGCCTCAAGGCAGTGATCATACCTACCCTACGGGGCGGACCTGCAGAGGAAGTAAGAAAGGAATGCCCACCACGTGCAGGTGCTCACAGCCCTGTGCCACGTGCTGCCCCTGACCCTGAAGGACAGGCGGAGAATGACCTTCGCTCCTTGTGTTCTGGATGATGAAGCAAAGGTCAATAAGGTTTCCTGGTCTTGACTGGCCGTGCCCATGCCCCAGCCCTCAGCCCGGCTCAGTGGAGCATCTTCTTACCAGCCGCACTGTGCTGAGAGCGGCATATGGAACAGCCACAGGCCCTGCTGTTCAGACTCCGCCATGCATGGGAAGGGGCAGCCCCTGGAGTGCACCGATGCCCTGAGCAGGGAGCGCAGGTGCTGTGGTTGTTCCATGGAAGGGCCCAGGGCACCCTGACAACCTCCTCCTGCCTCCTTCCCTGAGGCCAGCTCGCTCCAGTCCCTGCTGCTCCCTCCACCTGGGACCCTGCCCCCATTCCTTGCTGGATGAGCCGGCCCAGGCAGTTCCCCAGGGCTGATTAGCAGGCTGGCTTCCAGGAAAGGACTGCACCTGCTGAACCAGGCTGGTTGCCAGGCCCAGCCCCTTCGTGCAGGTCGCTGCCTCTGCCCGCCATGCTCTGGCATGGGCTCCACCTTAGAGCCCTGTGCCCCTTGCCAGGACCTGAGGGAGAGCCAAGGAGCTGAGGATGGCGGGCTGGTCAGTGAGGCATAGGCGTGAGGACTTGGCTCTCCACGGGAGCCATTGACCCGCACTGCAGAAGGAGGGGGAGCCAGGAGAGGCAGCAGCCTGTTCCCCTTCTGCCAGCGCCCGGCCCTGCGGAGGTGTGCAGATGCCTTCCCCGCCCTGGGCCTCCCGTGCCCTCGTCTGTGGAATAGCCATTTCAAGGACCTTACCTGCTGTGTTTCATGGTTACTGGGCCTGGCTGATGACGTGGGATAGGAAAGAGGAGGTCGCCCAGTAGACACGGGTTAGGACAAGTGCCCTGCCTCTGAGGGTCCCTCCAGGGGTTTGGGTGGGTGGGGAAGCCTGCATGCCTCCCCTGCCACGGCGCTTCAGACACATGCAGCTGCAGCGCCCTGAACTGCTGTGCATGCCGGCCCTGCCGCGTCTTTCCCGCTGCTCTCTGATCTTCCCCAGGGCGCTGCTTCACAGCACGTGGGGCTGGTGCTTGCTAGTCCGGGGGGAGGGGGCTGCGTGAAGAGAGGGAACGGGAGTCAGCAAGGATGTTCACAAGCTCCGGTGCCCACAGTTGCAGGGGAGAGGGCAGAGTGAGAGGGTGGCTGAGCCTGCAGTCCTGTTCCCTCCCTATCCCCTCTAATGCTCTGCCAGCCTTGGGGCTGCTATAGAACCCCTCCAGGGAAGGCTTTGGGCCACTCGGCTCTCTGGCTCCCCCTGCTGGCAGTCGTCTGTGATGCCTCCCCACCCCTGGCCCTCTGGAGCTCTGGCCAGTGATGTGGAGCATGTTTCCATGTATTTGTTGGCCATGTGTATTTCTTCCTTTGAGAACTGTCTATTCTGATCCTTTTCCCATTTCTTAACTGGATTGGTTGCGTTTTGGTTGTTAAATGTTTTGAGTTGCTGATATTTTCTGGATGTGAATCCTTCGTCAGATAAATAGCTTGCAGATGTCTTGTCCCATTGTGTTGGCTGTGTTCTCTCTATTGACTGTTTTTGCTCTGCAGTAGTTTGAGTTTGATAGAACCTCATTTGTCTCGTACTTTTGTTGCCTATGTCTTTGGGGTCTTACCCAAGGAATCATCAACACCAACATCTGGAAGTGCTTCTCCTGTGTTTTCTACTAGCAATTTCATAATTTTGGGTGTTATATTTAGGTCTTTGATCTATCTTAAATTGATTTTTCTTGAAATAATTGAGTTTATGTCTATTCTTTATTTTAATTTGTCATCCTCTATATGTTTGCTTTTCTTCTATTCTGGCTTTACCAGCAGTGACTCCCTTCTTCTCCCTAGCAAGACCAGAACTTTAGCATTCTCCCACCCCTTGATTTCTCCTGCCTGCCCCATGCTTATTGTTGACACTTTCTAGAATTTTCACCCTGGGTCACTGAATCCTCTGTCCCTCTTGTAAGCACACCCTCTGTCAGCCAGCTTTTCCCAGGTGTTGCATCACCCAGAACTCCCATAATCTGGCAGCATCTCCTGATTTTATCATCTCAATAGAGTATTTTCTGTATTTCAATGCAGGTCTTTGTGTGACATGTCCAGTTAAATACAGTATGCTTTGTGGTTTTCATGTTGTCTTTTACATCCAAGTGGTAGTTTTATAATACAGTTTGAATGTATATAAAAATCTTAGTCTTAAGTTTCTTTCTTCATTACATTAAGGTTCTACTGGACTGATTGGCCCCTAACAGTCAGCATCACAGCTGAACAATGTCAGTTTGATTCTTGTTCCATTGCAGGTGATGTGTTATTTTACTCTGAAAGTTATTGGGATGCTTTCTTTGTATGTAATTTTCATGAAGTTTATTTCATAAGATGTCTTGAACAGGCTGTTCCAATCGGTCCTATTGACTTTCAGTGAAATCTCCATTTTAGTTCTAACCCAGTTGTCTTAAGTTCGGGAAAAATTTTCTTCATTATTTCTTCAAATATTTCCTTCTCTACTTAATTTATTTTTCTTCTGGGAACTTCCTTATCTGCCTGTTGTCCTGTTTACTTCTAGGCTCCATGTTTCCTAAATCATATTTCAAGGGGCCGGCATTGTGACATAGCAGGCTAAGCCTCTGCCTGTGTTGCTGGCATCCCATATGTGTGCTGGTTCGAGGCCCAACTGCTCCACTTCCAATTCAGCTCCCTGTTAATGCATGTGGGAAAGCAGCAGAAGATGGCCCAAGTGACTGGGCCCCTGGACCCATGTGGGGGATGCAGATGAGGCTCTTGGCTTCCACCTGGCCCAGCCCTGGCCATTACAGCCATTTGGGGAGTGAACCAGCAGATGAAAGATTCTCTCTCTCTCTCTCTCTCTCTCTCTCTCTCTCTCTGTAACTCTGCCTTTCAAGTAAATCTTTTTTTTAAATTACATTTTGATGTCTTATTCTCCTCAGCTTTTTCCTGGGAGAGCTCCTTAATCTTCTGATTCCATTTTGTCCTTGTGTATCCATCTATATGACTCTTTATCTCATCTCCTGTGTTATTTCTTTCACAATTAAACTTTCATCTAATATTTCCTCTTGTTCCCTTATACCATTGTGGAATTTTTTTCATACTGTTAATATTTGTTCTTATCTTTCATTTCTTTTCTGCATTTATCATGCCTATCTAACATTCATGGTCTATGTTAATTTCTCCTATATCTGTATATTTTTGTGTTTGAAAACTTTTAGTTTTACATTAATATAAAGAGAACAGATTTCATGTAATACAGTTGTAAGAATGTAGTGTTAGTTTCCTCTTTCCTTTTTTTCCCCTTTTAATTGTTTAATATTTTAAAGTGGTTCTTGTTGGAGAGGGGAGGGGGGTCCAGGGTCTCTCTGGTTTGGCCCTGATTTTCAGTTCCCCGAGGGTTTCAGCTGTTCTGTGTGGCACTGCCTAAGGGGGAGGGCTTAAGGCCACACCCGAATCCTAGTCTTTGATAGGCAGCTGCAGGGGCACGGGGAGAGGGGAGTGCGCCAGCCCGGGGTTGCAGAACATCAGTTATTCCCGCTCGCTGTCTCCTCCTGTGTGAGTCAGCTTTCTGTCGCTGTAACTGCCGAGGCCGAGCGACTTCTGCAGGAGGAAGTTTTGCTCTGGCTCGGCTTTGGCGGCTCACAGTCCAGGAACAAGCCGGCCTCGTTGGTCTGGGTCTGGTGGTGCCAGAGGGTGGCAATGGCAGAGTGTGTGCAGAAGGAGGACCGCGTGGCGAACCCGGAAGCAGAGGGGCCGGGCCCAGTGCAGGATTTTAGGTCCAACCACCTCAAAAGAACCTCCTTCTAAGGGTGAGCCCCGCGGCTGAGGGCCCTCCTGTGGGGCCCACCTCCTAAAGACCACAATTGGCTTAAGCCTCCACCCTCCCAGCCAGCAACACAGGACTCGGGGTTTTAAACTTCAGCTGTCTGCCAAGAGTTCCGGGGCCCTGTCATGTCCAAACCACAGTACCTCACCATGGAGACAGCCCAGGCAGTGCCTGATTCCAGGAGCACCTGCTCACTCAGCCCTCACCAGGACGACATCCCTGGGGCTGTGGGAGTCGCAGCCCTGCAGCCCTTTGCCTTGAATCCCTTGGGGAGGGAGGAGCAGAGTTGGAAAGAGGCAGTCAGTTGCTGGGGGCTGGGATCTCCCAGTCCTGGGGCTGGAGGATGGGAAGGGAGGTGGGATGGAGGCGGGATTGCCCGAGGCGGTCCGTGTCCACCTGTTGTCCTCAGCTCCCCTTCCTGCAGGGCCTGTAGCACCTAAACCAGTTCCCTGGGCAAGCGCCACCAAGGTGTCCGTGGGCACCAGTGGGCAAGGATGGAGCTTAAACTGCCCCGCCTTCCTGCCCCTGCTCATGGTCTCCACCAATTCCAGTTCAAAGCAGTGGAAGCAACATGTTTGTAAGTGATCCGACTGTGTCGGTCCAGGGTTGATCTGGCGCAGGAAGCCAACAACCGCTGCTAGCTAATCTTCCTTGTTGGCAGGGCCAGAGGGAAGCTATTTCCTTTCTTTTTCAAACAACAACTTGCATTTTTAACCTTTCACTTTCTTTTTTGCCAAAGTAGTACAAGTTCATTTCAGAGAAGCAGAAAGTCAGTAGTCACTGTCGACATTGCGCTTTGGTGACCGGCCTGCCTTTTCCCTGCCTCTCCTACGTGCTGTCTGTAACCAGCTCGTGCGCTCCTTAGTACGGCGTGTGCATTTCCTCCACGCTCATGTCTTTGCAGAGTCATTGTTGGTTACATAATACCCCATCACCCAGAGAAAACGTGCTTCAACCGGTTTTGTACTGTTGGCTCTCTCAGTTATTTCCCGCTTCTCTTGTTAGGTATTCTGTGATGCTTGTTGTAGGTAAATATTGTCCCATCTATGACTACTCCCTTAGGTTAAACTCCTAGAAGTGAAATATCTAGCCAGTGGATTATAAAGTTCCATGGAAAGCTTCTCTCCAGAAAAACTATATGACTTTATTTTCTTTTCATTTATAAGGCAAAATTACAGAGAGGGGGAGGCAGTGAGAGAAGTCTTCCATCCTCTGGTTCACTCACTAAATGGCCCCAATGGCCTGGGCTGGGCCAGGCTGAAGCCAGGATCCAAACGCCTGCAGTCTCATATGGGTCTTCCACATGGCTGCAGGGGCCAAGCCCTTGAGCTATTTTCCGCTGCTTTCCCAGGCACGTTAGCAGGGAGCTGGATCAGAAGTGGAGCAACCGGGATTTTAATAGGCATCCATATGGGATGGCGGCGCTGCAGGCACTGGCTTAACCTAAGCTACAGCTCTGGCCCCAAATGGTTTTATTGTAAGAAGACGCCATGCACGTGGGTGTTTCCTCGCCCTTGTATGCAAACATAACTAATTTTGCCAACTTCTACTGCCTTTCACTCTAGTCCCCTTCTCCTGTGCCCTTTGCTTCTGGTGCCGGGTGCCACCGGAGCAGAGCTGATCCCTCACAGAGAGACCTCCATCAGGTTAGGGTGTTGGGAGCCCTTGCTGTGGTGGCCGTGAGGGTCTAGGCAGTGGCACTGCCTGGGCAGCACATGGTTGACTGCAAACCGAAGGGAGTGTCTGGGCCGGCACCGTGGCTCAACAGGCTAATCCTCCGCCTAGTGGCGCCGGCATACTGGGTTCTAGTCCTGGTCGGGGCGCCGGATTCTGTCCCGGTTGCTCCTCTTCCAGACCAGCTCTCTGCTGTGGCCCAGGAGTGCAGTGGAGGATGGCCCAAGTGCTTGGGCCCTGCACCCCATGGGAGACCAGGAGAAGCACCTGGCTCCTGCCTTCGGATCAGCGTGGTGCGCCGGCCGCAGCGCGCTGGCCGCGGCGGCCATTGGAGGGTGAACCAGCGGCAAAAGGAAGACCTTTCTCTCTGTCTCTCTCTCTCACTGTCCACTCTGCCTGTCAAAATAAATAAATAAATAAATAATGATAAAGGGAGTGTCTGTATGTGTGTGTGTGTGTGTGCGTATTGTTTCACGTTGTAAAAGGAAGCTTGCTCATTATGGGGTCACATTTAGCTGTAGGTAAGACCTATAAATATCACCTACCATCTTGCCGATCAAAGATTACCATGAACGTTTTGGCGCAGTTCATCTTTTCTCTGGATTTTGTTGGCTTTTGGTGCTGAGCAGGTGGATTCTGTCTCTCGTTTCCTTCCTTTGTGTTGTTTCTGCGAGAAATCCTTTGCTCAGTTCTCCAGCTTGCTTGCTTGTTCGTCAGATCCGTTCATCCTGCTTTTCCACTGAGTGCTTTCCTTCTGTAAGCACCTGTTTTGTTTTGTTTTAATTTTCAAGAGGCCTAATTATTTGTCTTGGTTTTCAGCAGGCAGTGTTTGTCCCAGTGAGCCTATGAACTCTGCTTCTTGAGGAAAGCTTATCTTGGGTTTCCTGCCTGGCTGCGGCTGCTTTGCAACTTCCTGTCGGTGGAACGTGTTCTCTGTCCCTGTAGCATACCGCCCTGCGTGCTGAGTACTTCTTAGCTGTGTGCTCATCCCAGCCCTGAGGTTCCCACTGGTCTGGCTGGCAGCGCCAGTTCTGTTGCTGCTGCTTGCCCGGAGGTGGACGAGATGGGGTGCGAGGTGCTGCTGGGCTCCTGGGCTCTGGGTCTCCTGAGTGTCAGTGGCGACCCAGGCTTCACCCCTGTGGGCTGGCTTTAATGTCTACAGTAGTGCGTTAGCCTGGGAGTGAACGCTTCTGCTGCCTTGCTCCTGCTGCAGGGGTGGACAGAGGCCAGCTGCCCAGCTTATCCAGGTACGGTTCTATAGCCAGACAACCTCCTCGCCATGCCTCTAGGACCCTCTGCTCCGCGAACTCCAAGCCTGACCACTTGGATCCCCTGCCCCCTGTTTGGAACCCCTTCCTGACATCCTTGAGCTGCGGTCTCTCTCCATCTCCTACCTGCTCACTTGTGCGCTCTCTGGTATTTCATTACCTTTCTGGGCCATCGGTGGCATTCTCTACTACCTTCTGTATTAGTGAGCTTTAAGTGACTATAACAGAGTACCTGAAGCAGGCTGATTTTAGACAGCAGAGGGGTTGACACAGCTCAATCTGGTGATGATGGAGTTCTTGCTGGTTGAGTCCCAAGGCAGAAGATGGCATCTCAGGCAACAGATAGTGAGCATGTATATCTGTCTGTCTGGCCTCTTTCCCTCTGCCTAGAACCCACCAGGAGTCAATCCTGGGAGCTTCACTCAAACGAACTCATCTAGACTGCAGGTCCCCCACCCTCCCATCCTCCCACCAACACCAGCACAGTTGCTTTGAGCTTCTGCCCTCTCATAACTCACAATGCGAATTACCTTCCAACATATGTAAACCTCAGGGGACTCTCAGAGCATATAGCATAGCTGTTACGGATGTTTTAAATTGTTATTTCTAGAGATTTAGGGTACGATGGAGGTGTTGAATAACACTTAATCCAGACACTTTTCTTTGTGTAGACAGAATCTCAGGACCTGTAGTTGGCTGCGGAGAACACAGTCCTGGAGTCACGTATGCGTGGACTTGGACTTCAGCTGTGTGACTTAAGCCATTTGCCCAATCTCTCAGCCTTCCTTTCCTTGTCCACTAAGTGGGGATCACGCCTGTGAGGCTGCATGAGCTAACGTTTGCAAGCCCTGAGCAGAGAGCTCCCAGCAGGCACTGAATCCTTTGGTGGTTACAATCTTGACTCTTGTTTTCACTCCTATGTTTCCCACGCCTGGTTAATAGAGACCTGTAGGGAGCACCGTTTGCGTCCATCTCACTCAGACTAAGAGCTTTGCCTTCCAGCCCTCCTGGCCTCGCCGAGAGCCGGAGTCTGATGACCTTTCCCCGTCTCTGCAGCCCGGCTGCACCGGCTGGAAGGGCTCCGGACCATCGGGGTGACCACCAACGGTATCAACCTGGCCCGGCTGCTGCCGCAGCTGCAGAAGGCTGGCCTCAGTGCCATCAACGTCAGCCTGGACACCCTGGTGCCAGCCAAGTTCGAGTTCATCGTCCGCAGGAAAGGTGATGGGATGTGGGACAGGGTGGGCAGGTGTTCCTCCACGTGGCTGGGCTGGGGCTAGGCGAGGAAACTGGCCGTCTTCTCTCTGGGTCTGGGCTGGGACTAGGCTGAGGGGTTTCTGTGGCTGACGGTTCTGGAGTTTGAAGAGCTCGTGTTGGGCAATGGCCTCTGTGGTTTCCTAGCAGCGCTTGGAGGTTGCCTGGTGTGGGTGTGGGTGTGGGTGTGGGTGTGGAGGGGGCAGGGTAAAGGGAGGAATGGGCAGCTGTCATCCACAGTGCTGCTGGGTCACCTGGCACCACCTATCAGTGTCAAGCACTCCTGTGTGGACAGGTGAGGGCTGCACTAGGACAGTTGGGAGGGATGGTCTGACATTAAGATTCCTGTCTCGTGTCGTTCAGCCTTGCCCTGTAGCCATCAGGCACTTGTTGGGATCGGCTGCTAGACTGTCCATCCACCCCCTCCCCAGTCCCCGTTTTCCCAGGACTGAGGAAGAAGTTTCTAGAATGAAAGCCTTGTACTTTTAAACCCAGACAGCCCCTGGAGCAGGCTCGGAAGAGTGATGGGACAGCCCAGGCAGGAAGCAGCCCCGGGAGGTGCCAGGGCCGGGCATCCACTGCTGACCGGGGCCCCAGCCGTCCCACACTGTCCCTGTGCCCATGTGGACAGGTCTCTCCAGCCCCTGCTGCAAGCTCACGCCCACCTTCCCCCGGCTTGGTTTCTTTGGGGAGGCTAGCCTCAGTGGACAGTTCTGCAGGGTCGGGGCCCCTGTGGTTCTGAGGCGGCGGGGGGATAACTCACAGACCCTGGAGGGTCAGAGGGAGGCCAGAGACAGCTCTCCTTCCCCTTCATGGTGAGCTCTGCCATCCTCTTCCTCCCGTTCCCTGGGCGTGGCTCCCTGTCTCTGCCTCCCCATACCGCAGAAGCCATCACAGACTCCCCTCCCTCGTCCAGGGCTGCCCGGGGTGTCGTGGAGCAGACAGGAGACAACACGATGTCCTCCCAGCCCTGCAGGCTGCCGAGGCCCAAAAGGCAGCATCCGGAACACAGACGACCTCCGCTTGCCGTGTGGCATTGATTCCTGTGCTCCAGGGGGAGAGAGAATGCCTGCTGGGAGGGGAAGGGAGGGCTTCAAGGAGGTGGCATTTACAAGGACCTCGAGGAACAGGGGTGGGCTTGGATCAAGGACAGCAAGGACAGGGGCAGAGACCCTGCAGGGGCTCCAGTGTGGGAAAGTGGAAGATGTGGCTGTGACTTGGCCCCCAACACGCACATGCCCACTGCATGTGACGTGACACAGGACTGCTAACGTCAGGTCCTCTCCGGCCCCATGCTCTTGCAGCCCGCTCCTGTCTGGGGAGCAGAGGGCTCAACAGAGAAGCCCCCGGGCCCCAGTGTCCCCCAGCAGCAGGGCAGATAAACAATGTTCATGCCCCCCCCCTTTGCCCATCCCACCAGCAACCTAATGATGCTGAAGCAAACCACGGAGGCTGGCCCTGAGCACCCTCCATCGGGGCACCGCCTGGGCTGTGCAGGCTAGGGGTGAAGTAGGGCTGGTCTGAGGTCAGGGCTATGGTGATTGGATGCTTGAGAGCGAGCTGCAGGGTGAGGAGAAGCCCGCCTGGGGTCGCCTTCCCTGTGGTCTAACCACAGAAGTATGTGAGCACAACACACATCCTCCTTGTCTGCCGGCCCTGGAACAGCACCTGGGCTTGCAGGTGCTTGGAGTACGTGTGTCGAGTGAGTAAGTGATGGACTGCCGAGGAGAAAGCCTGCACTCTGTGAGATGCAAGGTCTCAAGCAGGACCTTGCCTGTCTCTGGGCCTCTGTGTCATCATCCAGCCGGTGGGAGGGGTCGATTAGCCCAGCAGCCGCACACCGCGGCCCTCACCTTGACTCTGACCCCTCTGCCACTTCCCAGAGGACATTTGGGATCAGTCAATGACAGGGAGCATTTGCCGCGAACCCCAGGTTAGCAAAGCATCACCCCGGCCAACAGTCCCGTCCTGCGCCCTGTTGGTCGGCCTGGATTCCATGCTGCACTCCTGATCCCTGTGTTTTGAATTGGGAGAAAGCCCCCATGGCCTGGGCTGATGTGGTATCTTCCCCATGGCAGAGCGCGCGTACCACCTGCAGCTTGGCAGAGCCCGAGCTTCGCCGTCGGGGTGGGGGGGGAGCTCCTGGACCTGGTCTCTCTCTCCCCGCCCGCAGGCTTCCACAAGGTTATGGAGGGCATCCACAAGGCCATCGAGCTGGGCTACAGCCCCGTGAAGGTGAGGACGAGCCACTCCTCGCCCTGACCTGTTCGTCCACTGCCATGCAGTTCACCTTGGCCGGGGACCTTGACCACTTCCCCCATGGAGAGGGAGGGGAGAAAACCCAGTGGCCCTGTGGAACCCCCCAACGTACAGAGGACTGGGTGGTGGAGGCCACGCACGGGACCCTGGTAGAAGAGAAGGTGGGACAGCCCTCATGGTGCCATTGTCCCCGGAGCAGGTGAACTGTGTGGTGATGCGGGGCCTCAACGAGGACGAGCTGCTGGACTTCGTGGCCTTGACCAAGGGGCTGCCCCTGGACGTGCGCTTCATAGAGTACATGCCCTTTGATGGTCAGTGGCCGATGGCCAGGCGGGGGCGGGCTCACCCTGTGGGTCGTGCTGGGCCCCAGTGGCCTGAGTTAAGCGTGGGTGTGATTCAAGCCGCCCACTTTGGGCAAGGCCCCTGTCCTCCCACCCGAGAGTTGCAGAACCGATGTTGGTGCCAGGTGGGAGGGTGGACTTGCAGACCCCAGGGCCCCTTCGACTCTGTGACCCCGGAGCTCCCCCACAGGCAACAAGTGGAACTTCAAGAAGATGGTGAGCTACAAGGAGATGCTGGACACCATTCAGCAGCAGTGGCCGGACCTGGAGAAGCTGCCGGAGGAGGAATCCAGCACAGCCAAGGTGAGGGAGAAGGAGGGCAGGGTGCAGCCCGAGGAGGGTCAGGGTCCAGCCGTGTGGGTGACGCCGTTCGAGCAGCCCGCTCCCTGTTCAGCCCGTGCACGGAGGGGGAGGCTGGGCTTGGGTGGGCCGGGGGCTCAGGCACTCTGCTCAGGACACCCAGCTTGTCACATGGCCTCTTGGGCCAGGCCTCTCCCAGGTCCCTGGGCCCTTTGCAGGTTTCCTCCGGGGAAGCCAGGCCCAGGTGGAGAATGCGTGGTGCTGGGCGTGAGCTTCCTGGGAGCTCCTGGGGAGAGGGCTGAGGAGTGGACTCCTGTCATCAGGGAGGCAGAGCGCAGGCTCTGTAGCTAGCCCACCCCTCCCCTCTGCTGCCCCCACCCACCCAGGCCTTTAGAATCCCTGGCTTCCGAGGCCAGGTCAGCTTCATCACGTCCATGTCCGAGCACTTCTGTGGGACCTGCAACCGGCTGCGAATCACAGCTGACGGGAACCTCAAGGTGAGTGTCCCCTGCAGGTGCGCTTGTCACTGGTGCTCCTGACTGAAGGCCAGGCTGGCAGGGCATGTGGGGTGGGGGCAGTGCAGTAGTGTCAGGTTCGGGGGGTGGCACGGTAACCCCCATGCCTCGTCCTGGGTGAAGTAGCTTCTGGGGGCTTGGGAAGCCCCCGTCCTACACTCAGGGCTGAGGTTGGTGCATTCTTTGCCCCTGCCCTGGGCCAGAGCTCAGCTCTGAAGCCAGCATCCCCTCCTCACAGCCAATTGCAATGTCCTGTGCAGCCAAACCTGCGGGCCAACATCAGGTCCCGTTCCCTTGATGGCTGGAAAAAAACTCATGGATGAGGCCAAGCGAAGAGGTGCTGTGTGGCCACTTCCGATTCTTTGTCAGATGCTGGGCTGAACAGGCAGTGAGGAGGGGAGGGCAGAGCCCGTGGACCGCAGCCTCGAAGCTGGGCACAGTGGGAGAGGGGAGGAGGGATGCACGTTGGGGTTCTCATGGCTCTGGCGGGGGCAGACTGAAGACATGTGCAGGGAGACCAGGGCACAGAGGGCACTGCACCGGCCCTGCTGTCAGCAGGAGGTCATGGTGCACGGTGCCTCGCCAGGGGAGACGTGATCCCCGTCCGTGTTTTAAGGAGCCACGGAGCAGAATTGCAGATGGAAGGCGTTAGCGGGCCCCTCAGCGATGCTGAGAGTGGGAGATGAGGATGAGGAAGGGAGTGCAGCACAGGGCCTAGGAGGCCTGGGCCCTGGGTCAGGACGGGCAGTGATGCAGGGCAGGGTTTGGCTGCATCCAGCTGGATCCCCACCAGCAGGTTGTTGAAAAACACAGAGGGTTTTCTAGGCCGGAGAGGCAGGATTGACTCGGCCTGGGGCTGGTGTGTGTATCAGGCAGGCTTCAGCAACAAGCTGCAGCTGGGGTTCTAAGGACTTTGTCCAAGGGGTTACCTGCAGGGTGCAGGGTTAAGGGAACCCGTCAGGGACATTGAGGCACCTGAGAAGGGCGGCGGCAGCAGGTGACTGTTCCCGCTGAGCCAGCAGGGGAAAGGGAGGCGGCGGTGCCGCTGGGGCCCAGTGGGGGCTGGAGCCATGGCGGGAGGAAACAGCCACTGCCAGACATCGAGGCAGGGGCAAGGCCCCCACCTGTCTCCCCTCTCACTCCCGGTCAGGAGCCCACTGGGGGGGTGGGGGGAGCCCACTGGAGGGGAGCCCGCAGGGTGGGATCCACAAGTTAGATGGGATCCTGGTTACAGAGTAGATGCTGGGCCTGGTGGGGCAGCGAGGGGGAAGAGCCAACAGTGAAGGAGCGACACCTTCTGTCGCACCTGTCGTTGTGCCATCTCTGCCCTGGGGGGCTTTTTCAGATGTCCTGTGTGTCCTTGCTGCCCACAGTGCTGCACCCCTGAGCCTCACAGCACCCAGCCTTTCATAGGGGCAGGCAGAGGGACCAGGAAGGAACCAAAGGGAGACAGGATATGCAGGCCGGGTCTGGGGTCTCTGGATCTCAGTTCCAGCTGGACCTGGGGCCATTCTTGTGGTGCTAGCCAAACTGCCCCACCCACCTTCCCAGCAGAGGCTCCCATCTGCATTTCTGTTGCCCTGGACTTCTGTGAAGTTCCCTGGGGGAAATAGGATTAGGTCTTGGGAAGCCAGGTTTGCTTCTTGCCCTTCTAGCCCATGCCTCTGTCCCTCACGGCCAGTCTTTGCCCGAGTGCAGTCCTGCTGTGGGAGGCCCAGGCCCTCGGCCTGACACTGGGCCACTTGAATGAGCTACTCAGTCTGGGAGGTCTGCTGACCCCACCCCCGCCCCCATGCAGGTCTGTCTCTTCGGGAACTCAGAGGTATCGCTACGGGACCACCTGCGGGCGGGGGCCTCCGAGGAGGAGCTGCTGGCCATCATCGGGGCTGCCGTGGGCAGGAAGAAGCAGCAGCACGCAGGTAAGGCCGGGCCGGGCGGCGAGGGGCCATCGGCAGCAGGAGGGAGCCAGAGTTTGGGGTGCAAGGACCGTGAATGCTTAGGAGGGAGCTGGGGGGACTCTGTCATCCTTGCTGCCACCACTCACCCTGCTGGGGCTCGGGGAGTGGGGGTGACTGCTTGTTTGGGGCAGTGAACGGACTGCAGGGGCTGGGGGAGGGGGGCTGGTTTAAGGGGAAGGTGTCCCTGCTGCTGTCCCCTCGCACACGCTGCTGTCAGGACAGGGCCCCGGGCGTCCAGCCTGTTCTCTGGATTGTCATGGGGTGGTGTCAGGATGCATAGAGTTGAGTGCACGTCCCAGGGGCTGTGAGACCACCTGCGTCCATCTGTCCGTCTCAATGACCTCCTCTCCCCTCCTTCCTCCTCTTCCCCACCCCTTTCCCTCACCCCAGGCATGTTCACTATTTCCCAGATGAAGAACCGGCCCATGATCCTCATCGGTGGGTGACCCATCAGTACGTAACCATGCGCCCTTGTCACTGGGGGTCCCGTGGGGGCGGGCCCCTGCCCTCAGCCACCCCCGGCTCCCCCGTTCCATCCTCATCTGGCTTCTGTTCCTCCTCCCTCTGCTTCCGCCTCCTTCCAATCCTCAGTGTGTGTTCTTGTCCCCTGCCTGGGCTGCCCTTCCACATCCCTGCCTCAGAAGTGGCCATTCTGTCTCACCAGAGAGCAGGTTGGGGGCCCCCCAGGTTCCATGTTCACTAAGTTGGCCGTTCCCCAAGAATGGGGATCCTGGCTAAGGCAGACCCCCTGCTCTCCACTCTGGCGTCTCCCAGTTTGGATATAGCACCAGGTGTCTCGACCCCTCTGCAGAAGGGTCCAATCCATGCAAGTGGAGCTGGACGGGAGCCTGTTAAGTGTGTTACTGAGCATCCACGCAGGTCCGGGCTGGGGGCAGCCAGCACAGACTGTGGCCCTGGCGAGGGTGGAGAGGACCAGAACCTCACCATCCTGACTCCCTTGTGCTGGGCTTGTGCATGCATGGGACTGCCCCGTGGCAGGTAGGATGCTGCCAACAGAAACATCTTTCTTATAAAGCCAACTGTGGCTCCCCACCCCAGGGTCCCTGTCGGGCATGAGTGCTGTAGGGCTGCCAGGGCCCAGCCTGGATCCAGGCCCCTGCATTGTCCAGCTAGGGCAGAGGAGGCTGGAGCAGCGTGAGCCCATTGGTGCAGAGAAAAGCAGGCTGGGGTGGGCCGGAGAGCCCAAGGGCCACCACTGTGTGCCAGCCACCCGGGAAGGAAAGCGACTGTCTTCCTTCTCCCACCTCTAAGTCCTCTTGCTGGACCTTGCCCCATGTCGACGCACCTCTGAAGCAAGGACTTGGGATGCCCTGACGGTCCCCTGAGAAGGGATGCTGGTGAGGCTGGGGTTAGAGGAGGATGGACAATTCTGGTATTTCCTTACTAATGTGGTTTCTGTAAAATCCAAGATTTTAGCAGAGCAGGGCCTCTGGGACATCCATGTGCATACGAGTGGCTCAGGCCCATTGTTCCAGGTTCTGCTCTGGAGGTCCAGGGTGGGATTCTCCTCCTCAAATGGTTCCCCAGATGGTGCTGGCACCACTGGTCCCCGGACCACCTGTGGAGTGACCTGCACCTGCCCAGTCCCCAGGCCTTCTGGACTGTTGGAGCCATGTTTGTGCTGTCTGGCTGTGCCAGGGGGACTCAAGAGACATCATTTACGTAGATGAAACATTTCCCTAGTGCATCACCTGTAAGCCAGGGAGCCCATGGCTGTGAATGCTTGGAGCTTGTGAAGACAATCGTATGTGTCCCTGGGAATTTAGGGCACTTTCCTCTAAGAAAACAAGGGGACCTTGAGAGGTCATCTGCTCCAGCCTTCAGATGTCAGGTGCATCCTGGGTGCACCGGGACACAGGAAGTGGTCGGGGAGCCCTGAATCCTGCACACCGTGGGTGCCTTCTGTCTGCGCGTCTCCCGTTTGGTTTCTTCTCGCTGTGCTTGTCCTCCATCCTCATTCCCCCGTGGGAAGAGAACTCACAGGGATGCGAAGGCTGGGGGCGGGGCAGGGCCTGACATGTCCCTTCTCCCCCTTGCCTTGCAGACCTGCTGCTGCTGCTGCTCCAGGGTTCCCCACCAGCCAGTCCAAGCGTCTTCTCCTGGGCCCCCCTTCGTGTTCAGGGTCTGAGACCCAGAATGAGCTTCTCCAACCCGACGGCGGCTTTGTGGAAAGGAAGCCGCGTCCCCCAGGCCGCTGCGGTGGCCCAGCAGTGGTGGGGGTCTGGCTGCCCTCGGAGACACCACAGCTCCCGTGTACACTCAGACACCGACTCCAAGTGCCTTAGCTCCGGATCCCTGCCCGCCTCAGACCAGCTCACCCACGTGGACTCAGAAGGACGGGCCGCTATGGTGGACGTGGGCAGGAAGCCAGACACCGAGCGGGTGGCCGTGGCCTCGGCTCTCGTCCTTCTGGGGCCCGTGGCCTTCGAGCTCGTGCGCCAGAACCAGCTGAAGAAGGGCGATGCCCTCATGGTGGCCCAGCTGGCTGGAATCCAGGCGGCCAAGCTGACCAGCCAGCTGATTCCGCTGTGCCACCAGGTGGCCCTGAGCCACGTCCAAATACAGCTGGAGCTGGACAGCACACGCCACGCCGTGGCCATCCAGGCTACTTGCAGGGCCCGGGGCCCCACCGGGGTGGAGATGGAGGCGCTGACCTCGGCCTCGGTGGCCGCCCTCAGCCTGTACGACATGTGCAAGGCCGTCAGCAGGGACATCGTGGTGAGGGAGGTCAAGCTCATCAGCAAGACCGGGGGTCAGCGGGGGGACTTCCACCGAGCTTAGAGCCGCCGCCCTGTCTCGCCCACGGGCCCAGCCAGGGCCAGAAATGGGATGCGGCTTGAGCCCAGGGAAAGACATCAGCTTCCTTAGGCCTGGTCACTGTGGACTCTCACCAGGAGGAAGCCGAGGTCAGCCCTGTCCCTCTCTTCTGGGCAACTGTAGTAACCTGTGAGGTTTCTTCTACACACAAGCCCCCAGCAGGTGCCACCCAGATCCCGGGAGGGGTCGGCCAAGACTGACGCTGGGGCAGGGAACTGTCACCTTGTTACCTGTGACTGTTCCTGTCGACCAGTCTCAGGCCAGCCCATGACTTCCCCTTCTCACATTGGGTTTTCTCATCTACTTCCCTGGAGGAGAATAAGGGCTCACTAAGCAGAGGGGACCCACTCTGCTGGCACACTTCTCCCCAGCAGGAAGCCACAGCCCCTCTGTGCCCCACGTCCCATCAGACCTGAAGCCTTCCAGCTGAACCTCGCCCTGTTCCTCGTCCCCACCCCTGCCGAATAGGCTGCCCACGCGAGGGCCACCATCACAGTTCACGCCTGGCCCTGCTCACTGCCGTTCTACCCACACCTCTTCATTTCAGAACACATCAGGGAAAGAAGGGAGTTGAAGATGCCTTCACGCATACAGCGCACAAATAAAGCAACGATGCCAACTTTGGAGACGCAAGAATGAGGGCTGTGTCTGTGTGGAGGGCCCCACTCCCGGGGGGAGGAGCAGAGGGGGCCCCCTTTCCTGCATGAGTGTAGCCCCGAGCGGGAGACCTTGCAGGTACCCCAGGGGTAGCCCAGTATGGTGCTTGCAACCCAGCGTTTCTTGCACTTACGGGCCCCTGCTTCTCACGTCCTCCAACACTGGGCTGGCTTGCTTCTGGTCTCCTCCGTGGGGCCCTGTGCCAAGGGGTGCTGGCACAAGTTAAGCTGGCTCTCTGGAAAACAACTTCTGTGCTGGGAATATTCCCGGTGGCACACTACCAAATCTAACGGCCCATGGCTTGCAAGGTTCCCGCAACTGTAAGCCAGCGGTTCTCACAGACAGGCAAGCTCCGGGGTATATGGGCCGTGCCCACCCCGAGAGCCCTCGTGGGAAGAAGCACACGTTTCAAGGCAGGCTGGGGATGGTATGGATTTAATATTTTTTTTTAGTATGACAATATATTCTTATTAAAAAGGTGCAGGTAAGAAGGACATGGCGGATTTTGTACACGAGCCTCACTGGTCGCCAGTGAGAGCAGGAGGCCTCCCTGGTGGAGGTGGCACAGCTGGTGAAGTGGAACGGGCGTGGGGAGAGCCTGGACCAGCCCCTGCCCCCTCCACCTGCAGAAAGTCCTCCTCCCACTGCTGTTCCCTCCCAGGGGAGGAGCAAGAGCTGCTGCTGCGGAGGCGACAGCTTGCTTGAGGTTGACTATGAATTTTCCACTGCACACAAAATTAGACAGCTGGGGAGTAGAAGACCCAGGGTTAACAATTCACCTAAAAATGACCAGCTCAGCCGCCTCGCGGGCACCAGCCCCCTTCTTGCTGAGCTGACCATGACCTGTGGTCTAAGGCACTGATGGCTACCTGGCCACGACAGTTTCTAGTACCAGAGCCGCTGGCCAGCTCCAAAAATTAATAAATAGAGAAGAAGAAATCTTGCGGGGTGAGGAGGCTAGGCTCCGGGACTCTGTGTCCCTCTGTAAACAGCGAAACCAAACTCTGCTCTTCTGAGGATCGAATGCTTCCGTAGCCCTTGTCTTCCTTCGTGCCTATCCAGTGCCAACATCCAGACCTGCTCGTCGGGCAGAAGCGGAGCCTTCCCTGCCGGCTGTGGGCGAGGCCGACCTCAGCCGGGTCAGCTGGAGCGGGGATGCCCCGCTGTCCCAGGGCCTGCTTTCTGCAGTGTGGGCTCGTGGCTATGCAGATGGAGACCCTGAAGCGCTCCGCAGCTCCTCCTAGGAGTCTTCACCCTTCACCTCGCCCTCTTCTGGGTTCCAGGGCGGCCCCGTCACACTCGTACCAGCTGGGCTCGCACTTGCTAGGACGTCTCCCACCAGAACACACATGCCACTCCCTCGAACCAACACACGTTCTGGGCTCACCAGCTACTGCTGAAGAGGGGGCCCCGCCCAGCAGGCTGTCCTTGGGCAGCGCTGGGGGATTAGATCAGAAGGTGCGAGACAAGGAAAGAGCAGGAGGGAGGACGGGCTGGTCTCCCGAAGATGCTCGGTGAACCCAGAACAAGAGCCTGGGTGGAGCCGACCTCACATGCTTCCCTCTTGGAAGGAGCCAAAGTGCTGGAGATATAGCTGTCCCACCTGCCCCAGAGGAAGTAGGTGTGGAAGGGAGACTCGGAATGGGCCCCTTGGGGCTCCTTCAGGCACTGCAGCTATGGCTGCCTCTGCCTACTCCTCTTCCCCTGCCCCCTAGCTGAACACCTCGGGGCAAGGCCACCCTTACACCCGGCGTGCACAGGCAGGCTGGAAAGACTGGGAGGCCACCTTGGCTTCTGCCCAGCCACAGAGGTCGGAGGAAGAGAAGGTGTCTGAGTGATGAACACTAAGTAGACCCAGGAGCTCTTTGGTACAGCTGGGGCTGTCAGGTGTTGCCCTTGGCAAAGGGCTGCAAGGAACTCCTGGACAACACAGGAGGCCACGGTCATCTCTCCTTACAATATCGATCAGGTGGTACTGGTGGGGTGGGGGCACATCTGTTGCAGGATCTCTGTGCCCAAGGCACAGGTGTGGTAAGGACTGGGAACCTTTCCTGGACCACCCCCCCCCCCCCAGCCCATCAAGGACCTGGCAGTGAGCCATAGTCACAGGGACACAAACGTGAGGTTTCTGGACTGTGGATTGGTAGACAGGATGCCAAGGGAGGGTGGGGAAGAAGGGAGGCAGAGAGACTTAAAAACATGTGAGGGAAGCCAGCGGGCTTGTGCTATAGGAGACAGACATTGCTGCTCTGCCCGAGGGCTTTGGTCCCTGTAGCATGATCCCAGCACTCGTTTTCTGGAACACACCAGAGCTGATTAGAACGCACAGTGCCTCCTTCCTGTCCGTCCAAGAGGATTGGAAATGCAGCCACACGCTCGACGGCGTCTTCTCTCAGCAGCGTCTGGATTCCTTCAACCCACCCTCGCTCCCCACTGCACGGGAGCCTCTCTCATTGAGCTCTGAACGTTTCTGTGCCCACATGAGGCTGCCCGTGATAGGGAATGGGGAGAGGGCCTGCCTGGGACGTGCCAGGCAGCCTCCAAGAGGGACCCGGATCCAGAAAGAACGTGCAAGGGAGGCGGAAGGAGCTCCTTAAGGTGAGTGGAGGGAAACACCTGGTCCAGCCCCCTACAGCCCAGGGCCCAGCCCAGGGCTCTGAACCCACCAGCACCAAACTACCAAAGCTGCACCGCCTCCCGCATCCAGCACCTCCGGCTTGTCCCTGTCTTGGGGTCTCCAGGGCCCCCAGTCCGCAGGTCAATACTTCAGCCTGTTTATTGCCCGCTCGCGGGTGACGTCTGGGGCCTGGCTCCCGGATCGCTTGCGGCTACGCTTGAGCTTGCACAAGTCCTTGTCAAAAACCTCCCCGGAGCGCAGGGCCGACACCAGGTCATCAAACTCGCCGCCCTCCTCCAACGTGCCGCCCGCCAGCACCTTGCGCTGCCGTTGCCATCGCTCACGCTCCCTCTGCTCCTTCAGCTGCGGGGCGGGAGGGTGGCAGGCTGGGACCCTTGTGGGGACGTGGGCCAGGGCAGGGCAAGCCACCCATGGTCCTCTAACCACCCAGTGCCCTCCCAGCCGGGGCCATGGTGCTGGGTTTACTGGGAGGCTCTTACTTGCCCACTGCACCTGCTGTCTTTGTCGGGCTGGCAGTGGCTCCTGCGGTGTGCCTTGCTCCCTGTCTGCCCCACCCACCCTCCCCTAGTCCTCCCCTCGTCCTCCCTCTGGCCCAGCCCTCTCACCATGGCTTCCATGCGTGCCCGGCGCTCCTCCTCCTCCTTCTTCCTCCTCATGGCCTCCAGGTCCTGCCGGGCCTCTGAGAAGGCTTGCAGGAAGGTGTCGAAGATGCCAAAGAATTCGTCTGGCTGCATCTTGCTGTCCTGCTCCCCAAAGTGCATCAGGGCCTGGGCAAACTGTCAGGGGCGGGGGATAAGATTGGCGACCAGAGCTTGATGGCCTCACCCTGAAGTGAGCTGGCCGAGTGTGAGGTCTGCTGGGGTGCGGGGTTGAACAGCTGACAGCCTGCTAGAGAGACACCTCTGGTCCTTAATGGTGTAGGCCTAGGATCAGGAGGTAGAGACATTGGGAAGCCCTTCCTATGGTCAAGAAGTGTCTGGGCAGAATCCCAAAGGACCTCTGAGGTCATCTGGGTTATTTAGCAGTGCTGTGCACCTCCACTACCCAACTTGTACAATGGGGAGAGTAATAGAATTACTTCTAGTGTTACATATGCCAGGCTCTGTTGTGATTGTATTGGAAACCACCTTCTTTAACCCAACCCACTCATTATCCTCCAGGAAAGACCCACCACTCAAAGTGAGCCCCTTGGACCAGCCACCTGTGCACCTCCTGGGAACTTGTCAGGTTCCAGCCCAGGCCCCACCCCACCCCCCACCCCGCTTGCTCTTCCGCCATGGGATCCGTGTGCACATTGGAGTGAACATGAGACACAGGTGGGTGGGGGGCCAGGTTTCTAACCAAATCCTATCATTCACAGCTGGGCAGCTGCTTCACCTGTTTCTCAATGTATACTTCTATCAGAGAGCATTTTGTACGTTGGGCAAACTGTAAGAGATGATGGGGCAAATCACTAAAACACTTAACATGGTGCCTGCTCAAGGGCTCATGGCCTTTGCAGAGTGTGGTTGTCAATGCCTGTAGGGGACAGACACAGGTTTTCCTCAAAGCTCAGCAGCCCCAGGTGAAGGAGCTGGGTCGTAGTGCAGGGCAGGTTGGGGGGAAGTGGAGCGGGCAGCCGGAAGGGGCTTGGGGCGCCCTTACCTTGTTCCTGGCCTCATTCAGCTGCTCCTCCAGCTCAGAGAAGCTGAAGCTGGACACCGTGATGAAGTCACTCATGACAGGGACAAACTTGTCACTGGGCTCCCGCACCTGGCGCTTCTGGTAGTCCAGCTCCTGCCGAGGATAGACGGATGGACGGATGGCTGAGCCCCCAGCCAGAGGCCAACGAGACAATTTTCAGCAATACAGACTACCTGGTCCCCATGCAGGCCCACTGCATCTGAGTCAGCCTTTAAAAAAGACCCCCAGTGATTCACCTGCAGGGCAAAGGCCCCTGGGGCTACTGACTCACAGCCCAGACCTGGAGGAGCCCTTCCAGGCCTACACAGTGACACATCTGCAGATCCCTGCTTTTCTTCCTCTTAGTGGCAACAAGAGCCTCTTTCTCTTACTTCACCTAAACTTGCTAAGTCCTTTCTCCCCTGCCCTTTCTCTCTCCCCGCTCTCCCATGGTGAAGACGGGAAGGGTCTTTAGTTCCTAGCTGTGGACTGCAGTGGATCAAGGACATGGTGATACCAGGCCAGCCTTATCCAGGGCCAGAGACAGTATTAGCTGAGAAGTGGCCACAGCAGGGAGGGTGGGGACGAGAGACCTGGCAGTGTGGCTTTAAATGTGTCCCCTGCCAAGATCCCCATGTTGAGATCCTCACCCCCAAATCCATGGTGAAAGGAAGCAACTAGGTCATGAGGACCAAGCTTTCATGAATGAAACAGGTGCCGTACAAGAGGGACCCAAGGGAGCTTGCTCATCCCTTCAACCACACAGGGACATGGTACAAATGCACTGAGAAAGCAGTTTGCTCCTGGATGCACCAGCATCCAGTGCTGTGAGAAGGGACAGTCCCCTGCTTACAAGCCCCCCAGTTTAGAGTGTCATGTTGTGGCAGTCCAAGTGCACAAGGACCTTCCAGGGACAGCAGTGCACACAGCCACACTGTGCACTGCTGTGGTGCAAAGAGAAGGTCATGCCAAGATGGCCACTGACAACGGAGCCTGCCTGGCGACAGGCTGTGACTGGATGGCTTCGGAAACCACATGACAACAGAGCCTGCCTGGCAACAGGCTGCGATCGGTTAGGTCATAGACCACCCCTTGACTGGATTGGCTGCCTTGGCTATAAGCTGCTGTACCAACTGAAATAAACGAGTCTGCGAGCTGCTCGCCTCTGGCCTGCTGTCACCGGCTCCCGGGGGCTGTGTGGTGACTCCACACCTCTTGCCCCCACCACGCTTCTCCTCTCAGAATGAATCCACAGCAACACACTGCCTGCCCTGAGCCAGCTTCCCAGGGACGGGATCCACGAGGATCAAACTTAACCACACCGATTAATAGTTCATCCCACTCCACAGCCAAATGGACATAATGTTGGACGAAGGCACAGAAACAGCCTGAGATGCCCAGATAATCCAGTCACTGTCCTGGCTGTCACCCCAGCCAGGAGCTTGGAATCACAGAACTGCATCAGACAGGTTTCTGTGCCCTGGGGCCCACCATCAGCTCTGGCACCAGGGAGCAGCTGGCACAGACAGCACAAGCCACCACTCCTCCTCTGCCTGTATCCCCTCCACCCAGGCAGGTACGGGGCCATACTCACCACCTCCACTGCTCTCAGGCCCCTCTTCAGGTTGCCCACCTCCTTCTCCAGCTCTGCCAGGCTGCAGGAGACACAGGGAGGGGAGGAGGGGCATCAGCTCTACACCTGGGAACCCAGGCTGGTTGAGGGAATGGCTCAGAGTCAGTGGACCTGGCCAGTGGCAGGTGACCCTAGCTTATGTGGCTTCCGGCTTACATTCACAAGTCACATACCACATCACATTATGGTCAAGGGCAGACCATACATACAACGGCGGTCCCGCCAGATTATAATGGACTCGAAAAACTTCCATGGAGGGGCCATCCTGTCACTGTCCCATGATGCATCACTCATGTGGTGTAGGGGGAAAAGATGCTGATGCAGGCAACCTACTGTGCTGTGTCTTGTATAAGAGCATCAACCCAAAGCACAGAGTACTGAAAACACACCATTATGTTACTGGCTTGTGTATTTACTATACTACCTTTTTGTTATTTCTACTTAAGACCACACAGAAGTCGACTGTGACACAGTGTGCTATGTCCCCGGCAGCAACCTCCTCCTGCAAGAGTCCACTCCATGGTGTTCCCACCACCCCACCTAGCCCATGACCATATCCACTTTTGTAAGCACCAGGAAATGCATACAAGGTCTTAACCTCCTACAGTACCTTGTGTGCAGCAGGCATTACGTACCTGTCAGAAGCATTAGACACCACCATGCTTCTGGTTCTACCAGAGATGGCTTCTACCTGCCCTGGTGTTCATGTCTGACTGCAGTGGATGCTATTGGACACCCACCCATCATTTCTTGGTCCACCCATTCGGCTGAGCACTTTTTCTCTGAGCCTGAGCCACCTCTATGTATGCCCAGAGACCTTGCCCCCATGCCCCAGAGCCCCTCAGCTAATGAGTGACAGGAGATGCACAGCTCCTTGCCCCTGGTATGGAACAACCCGAGCCAGCTTCCTGACTCTCTCCTAGTGGGCCACTTTCCACGGTGGTAACAGAGTGAGTAACACCCCCAACTGCTCTACTAGTGCTTTTTGGAAGCATCTCTACAATAAGGACTCTAGAGCAAACGGTCTTTGGTGCTCCCAGAAGAGATCTGGGCCATTCCTAGCCCTCCCAGCACAGGGCCTGAAGCAGGAAATTCGGCTGAGTGTACATAGTAGTCACAGGCAGAGGGCGGGTGGGGGAGGGGGTGCCCTCACTTGACTTTGGCGGCTTCGGGGAGATGCTGCAGCTCCGAAGGCATGTTCAGGATGTCGGGGAAGTGCTTCTCCAGGATCATGATCAGGTAATGCAGCAGGGAGATGTTTCTGTGGAGGGAACAAGGGAGGTTGTTTTGAAAAGGAAGTGAAGGGTCTTGGGGTGCAGGGGAGCGGGTCCCCACCTGTCGATGCTGGACTTGGTGTCAGCGATCTTGTTGAGGCTGGCCACCCGGAACCCGTAGGCACCCCCGCGCTGGCCCTTGTTCATGAAGTTGCCGATGGCCAGGACGACCTCCAACATCTGCTTCAGACGCTTGCTGCGGGTCAGTTCCCGAGAGGCCAGCAGGATGGCTGCAAGGGGAGGGGACAGGTCAGGGCCCCACCCAGGCTTAGCCAGGGCAGCTGGGCTCCCGGCAGCCCGGGAAGATGGCGACTACTCCCACTCCTCAGAATTCCCATGCACGCTGCACCCGCACATCCACCAGACCCCATGACAAAGGCCCCTCTACCAGACAGCCACTCTCAGAACCCACTGGCTCTGCTGAGAACACGAATGTGGGAATCTCTCTCTCATACATATTTTAAGATTAGTGGTGTGTATACGTGGATGGAACATTTTCACTTTTCTAAAACCAGTATGTGGGGTGGACATTGGCCCAACAGATAAGATGCTGCCCGGGACATTCGCATCTGATGTGAGCACCTGCACTTGAATCCCAGATTCCTGATGTGCACCCTGGCAGGCAGAAGCTGACAACTCAAGTACTTGGGTCCCTGCCACCCACGTGGGAAACCTGGGTGAGTTCTGGGCTGCTGGCTTCCAACTGGACCAGCTCCAGCTGTTGCAGGCATCTGAGGAGCGACTCAGTGAATGGAAGGCCTCTGTCTGCTTTTTGAATAAAATATGAAAATAAATAAAAAGTAAACCTTGGGGCTGGTGCTGTGGCATACTGGGTTAAGCCTCCGCCTGCAGCACCGACATCCCATATGGGCGCCAGTTCAAGTCCCAGCTGCTCCAGTGCTGATCCAGCTCCCTACTAATGGCCTGGGAAATCAGTAGAAGATGGCCCAAGTCTTTGGGCACCTGCACCCACATGGGAGACCCAGAAGAAGCTCCTGGCTCCTGCCTGGTCCAGTCCTGGCCATTTGGGTAGTGAACCAGTGGGTGGAAGACCTTTCTGTCTCTGCCTCTCCCTCTCCCTCTCTGACTTTCAAATGAATAAATAGAGCTTTTTAAAAAAGTAAAACTAGCATCTAAAATTTTAATTTCTGCATTATACACACTATGGGATCACTTCTGCCTGTTTTGAGATGCTATGTTTTACAGATTTTCTGGAAGGAAAGAAAATCCATCCATTAAATTTTCACATGGGATCAATTAAAATACTGTGCTTCATAGTTGCTGCTATCTTAAGATTTGATTAAATAAATTACTTGTCATCTTACTGAATATTGTTTTTACATTTTTCCAATATTAGATTTTAACCATTTCTTTCCAATACCTTTCATGATATATTTGCTAGAAATACAAGGGCTAATAGTAACCAAAAGTTCAGTATTTCCTTCTGATGTTTGTATCTGGCTCTTCCTCAGCCATTAGGTCTTTATGGTGACTGTGTAGAGGTGGAATATGAACTCTACACTGAGATACTGGCTACTGGAATATGCTTTTAGACTATTTAAAGTGGTGATAAGATGATCAAATCATCCTCTATGATCTTTGGCTCACATCAAACCTAACGTTCCTTAACGTGCTGACCGTGAAGACAAAATGAAGACCACTTGACTAAAAGTTTGCAGAACACTGGAGAGGCAGGTAAAAATAGGAGACTGTAGAAAAAGGAACTGTGAACATGAGAAATTAAATACGGCTTGTCAGTGGCTACTGAGATGTTGAACACAAGTGTGCTCTATGATCTAAAAACAGCGATACCGCTACTGAGTATCTGGAGTGTTCCCGGTTTTGTTTCTTCTTTTTCAAATTGCATTTATTTATTTGAGAGGCAAAGAGAGGGTACTCCCATTCACATGCCCACTCCTTAAATGTCCACAGTGGCCCCCTACCAGGATTTAAGCTGGGAGCTTAGAACTCAATCCACGTCTCACGTGGGTGACTTTTCTAGGGTTGATTTGCTATTTGAAAAATTTGCAAAGGAATTCACCTGAAAATGCTAAAATGTTGGCAAAACAGAAAATGACAAGTGTTCAAAGGAAATCGGTGTAAATGGGAAAACTTCCATGTGTAATCCTGACATTTTAGACCTATTCACAAGGATAATATAATCATGACTATATTCATATGAATATTACATTTGCAACCGTAGTCATCTTGACTATATTCAGTGTATTCACAATAAGAATTGGTAAGTTTGGTATATTCAGCAATGAACATATATATATATATGTATATTCAAGAATATGCTCATGAATATATTCATAGAAGAATTGGTAAATCTGTCAAATTTGCTGAACTGATTTTTGGTGACTTGACCCAGAGCCCCTGCTTGCTAGGGGGTGGGAGGGTGGGTGTCACTGTAGCTCACTTGCCAGCTGGGATAGGCTAAACCTTAGGTCTTTCAGGATCACTTACCGGGAGGACTGGAAGAAGGAACACGAACTCCAGCTCCAGAACAATCCTCCTGTCTCCGCCCCACGTAAGCACACTGATCAGATTCTATAATACGCAACCTCAGGTGCCTCTTTCCTACTCAGCTCCTGAAGCCAACAGCATCCTAGACTGTTCAACCACAGCAGGGCAGTCGTCACAGACCAGGGCTATGGGGGCAGCCATCCCTAGCAGGTTTGCTGCTCCACACATGTGTTGCTGTCTTAGCTTGACCTTAAAGGGAGCCTCGTTCCTGAGCGTGCACTGACTCTTAGGGCGAGCCTAGCAGTGAGCTTCTGTGTGCAGGAAGCCGTCCAGAATGAAACCTCCCCGGCGGCTAAGCTACTCTGGCCCCATAGCTGCAAACAGCTGTTGCCCACAGTTGCTCCACTGACTCAAGACACACACAACGTTGAGTACATGCCTTATCTGTGCCTCAGGCCCCAAAGGCAGTCTGCAGCAGGATGCAAGAAAGTCATGATGAAGATAAGGATTCACGCAGCACCAGGGTGAGGCAACAGGGCCAGACTCGACAGACGGAGACTCCTGCCGTCTCCTTCCTTCTCCCCTGCACCGGTTATCTGCGATCCCAGCCTGCAGGTTCATCGCTGTAGGGTGTGTGTGTGCGTGTACGTGCATGTATGTGTGGTGTGAGGTAGGGGAGAGGGTCCGCATTACAGGAAATGTCTGCCCTGAGCTCTGCAAACTCCAGGCTACACAGAGGATGCAGGACGGGCTCTGCTCGGGACTGGGTGGCTCAGGGGATGCAGGCCAGTCCTGCAGCGGGGAGCTGCGCTCTGCTCAGCACCGGTGGTCACCTGTGGCACCTGCAACACAGGCGCTCTTGCTCCACTCTGCTGACCCCGTCCTCTAGAGAGGAGGGAGGGGGGCATGGTTGTCCTCTCCACAGAGGAGCCTCATGGCCTCTTCCCACTTCTGCCCTCCCAGGTGCACATCTGACTTGTGGCCTGACAGCTGCCCAAGTGAAGGCATGGGCTTGGAAGAACAGCTTTCTGACTTGCTTACCCACCGGTAATGTGACATAGCAACTGGCACAGCCCCGTTTTAGAGATGAGAAAACACGCACACAGAGGTTCATGGCAGCACTCACTCATGGGATTGTTCTGAGCAGCAGATGAGACCATGCACATCCTGGGCACCTGGTTCTCATTGAAATATGAATTTCTCACTGTGTTGGAGGAGCTTTCCCTAGCTCCAAAAACCAGATACCTCTGGGGCTCACCAAGTGCAATGTCCTACTTTCTGAACAGCTCACACTTCAAGTAATGTGCCCGGAGGCCTCCTATGTACTTAGTACTCTGCAGGAGGTAAGACTTGGGGAGTCAGGAAGTTCCAGCCACTGTTCCAGGTGCTAGCTGTTATCAGCCTCCCAGGGCTCCTGTCCTGCCCTGGGGCAGGTATCAATGTGAGCTCCACCTGGGAGAGTTTGAATGCTGAATCCTAGGGAGCATTGACAAGAGGCATGCACTTGTGCTACTACACACGAGGGCAGATGCTCACGACAGGTGTGCTTTTAAATTGCATCCTTGATGTTGTTTTCCTTTGGGCTGGAGAATAAGGAAGGTGTCTCCCTGGGCATCTCAGTGGACTCCCTCCACCCTGGCTCTCCCAGACGCTGCTCCACTCCAGGCCTCCTCCTGCCCCTCAGTCCTACCTTCCACTTTGGGCTTGGCCTCAGCCAGCCGCTCCTGGAACTTCTTCTTGAAGAAGAGGGCCTGCAGGCGCTGCTGGTAGTGGTCGATCCTGCAGAGAGGGTGAACTGCATTGCAGGGCAGCCCACACCCCCCCTGACCCCAGCCCCAGCGCTGTCCTCCTCTGGAGCCCGCCCACCTCCCTGCTCTCCGTTCCCCTCGGCAGGACCCTGCTGGCCCCACCTGCTCATTTCATAGAGGAAGCGGTCAGCACGGGCCATCCGCTCAATCTCGTGTTTGTGCTCCTCCAGGAGGTCGATGTCACTCTTCTCCGGGATGAACTTGAGGAGCTGCAAAGAGGAGATGGCAGGCAGGACCCTGGTGAGCGGCTGATGAAGGTTGGGCGGTGGGTAAGCCCAGATACCACCTCTGCTCAAGATGGGGAGGGGGCTGAAAAGAGAAGTCCCCTCGCAGGGACTGGCTGATATGTTTCTGTGTGCCCAAAGACAACGCCAGGCCACCCAGCTTCAGAATTCTGTTTTCACCCTTTAGAAATGAGATGTGACTTATACACAGTACACCCTTCTTAAACACCCAGCTCAGCGATCTCTGTTTTTTAAGCAAATTGTAGCGAGCTGTCACTTAAGTGAGCGAACACGCACTCATTTTCAACGAGCAAGTTCAATGCGTTTTGTCAAAATTTCCTGCCCACGGAGCCACGTCCCAGGGTTGACAGGCAGAACACTCCCACAGCCTTGCATCACATCCACTCCCAAAGTAGCTTCTCAAGTGAACTCCCTCGCCTTGGGTTTGCCAGTCTCCGGCCCACATGGGGATGAGCTTGTGCCGCGTGCTCTCGGCTGTGCTGTGTGCTCTCAGCTGTGTCTCATTTCTTTCACTGCGCACAATGTCTGAGAGTCATCCACAGCGTGAGTACTGGGCATCTGTGCCCCTGACTGCCGAGCAAAAAAAGTCTACCATGTGGCTATGCCACACTCTGTGTTCCCTTTCCCACTAGGGGCCTTCGAGCTGCTCAGATTTTGGGAGCTTTAAAAATAAAGTTGCTATAAATACTCCTGTGTGTGTCTTACAGTCAATGCTTGCACTTGAACGTGCCTAAGAGTGGGATGACAGGGCAAAGGCGTTCATGTATGTTTAGCCTTGGTATGCACCGCCAAATAGTTTTCCAAAAGGACTGTGCCGGATGAGAATTCACACTGCTTCACATCCTTGCCAGCACCTGGCGTTGTCAGTCTTTTTAATTTTCACTCTTCTGGTGGGTGGGTGTGGGGACCACCATCCCCTGGCGTCTGGCTGCGTCTATGATGATTTTAACAGTATTGAACACTTTTTTACATGCTCACTGGCATTTACAAGTGGCCTTTTATGAAGTGCCTGTTCAAATCTTTTGCTCATTTTTAAGTTTCTTTTTCTTTTTTTTCATTGCCTTGGATTCATGGAGTTCTTTATTCTGGACGCAAGACATTTCATTAGATAAGAGGGAACTTCAAAAAGTCCACAGAAAATGGAATTAAAAGATTTTCCGCCAGCGCCGCGGCTCAATAGGCTAATCCTCTGCCTTGTGGCGCTGGCACACCGGGTTCTAGTCCCGGTCGGGGCACCGATCCTGTCCCAGTTGCCCCTCTTCCAGGCCAGCTCTCTGCTGTGGCCAGGGAGTGCAGTGGAGGATGGCCCAAGTGCTTGGGCCTTGCACCCCATGGGAGACCAGGAGAAGCACCTGGCTCCTGCCATCGGATCAGCGCAGTGCGCCGGCAGCAGCGCGCCTACCGCGGCGGCCATTGGAGGGTGAACCAACGGCAAAAAGGAAGACCTTTCTCTCTGTCTCTCTCTACTTTCCACTCTGCCTGTCAAAAAATAAAAAAAATACAGTAAAATAAAATAAAATTTAAAAAAAATAAAAAAAGATTTTCCATGAGCTTTTCACACGTGGCAGGTATCTCCTTCTTAAGTTTGTCTTTTCACCTAGTAAATATGTCTTTTGTTAGATAGAAGTTCCTATTTTTAATAAACCCCAATTGGTGGTGCTTTTTTATTGGTATTTCCTACATTTCTCTTAAAGGGCATGATAAACTGAGGAGGAAGAGATTTGGAGAAGAAAAAAAAATCATTATACACTCTGACTCTACCCTAAGACCTGCAGAGCACTGTAGCCCCTATCTCCTCTAGCCTTCCCCCAGAAAGGCTGGCCCAGGGAGGTTTCCAGAAACTTTCCCCTCATTCCTTCAGGCTGATTGCTCCTGGACCCAGGAGTTTCAGCTCTCTGCAGGCTGCTGGGGAGGGAACGGCTGCCCCTTAGGGTCAGCTCCCCTGCCCTTCGCTGCATGACCTCACCTGCTCCAGCATGTCCTTGGCCAGGTCCTCCTGCTCGTCCATCTTCAGGACAGCCTGCCGGATCTCCTCATTGGAAAGCTTCAACCTAAGGCAAAACCCACCTGCTGAGCAGCAGCCGGCTGGGTCCCCAGGCTGGGGACAGCCCCAACCCCTCCCCCCAGGAGGTGCAGCCTCTGCCTTCTCCCCGACAGGACGAGAACCCTGCTGGCCTGCTCTGCAGTCTACCAGGCTAAGCCCCGTGATTCTCTCTAGACTGTAGAACGAGCATTTGTGCCTCTAACTGCACCGAGTCTCCCGTCTATCCCTTGAGGCTCCACAGAGCTGAAGGGAACGTTTGGGAGAGAAAGGGACTCCTCCTGTGTAGATGGAAGACACGGGGCAAAGGGTTTCTGGCCCTACTCCTCCCCATGCCTGCATCTCCAAGGCGGGATGCTGCTGTGGGGCCGGTTTCCTGCTTCTCTCATTCTCAGAGGTGGAATCTGTCTCCCACAGCACCTCGGCTCCCACTCAGCTGTCCCAGTCAGTCTTGCCGGCTGGGAGAAGGAGCAGCCACCCTCTTACTCCCCCCCTTCCCTGCCTCCCCCCAGCCCCAACATGCACATCTGCTGGGAATCCTTGAGATTAGGAACCACCCCCTCCCCCAAAGTGGGAGAAACTGAGGCCTGGAGCCTTGGCGGGGGTGGAGGGGTACAGACGTTCCGGTGGCAGCTGGAGCCAGCACTAAGAATAGTAGGGGAGGTGAGGCCCTCTGACCCTGGCGCGGGAGGGAGGCCCCGCACGGAAGCAGTGCTGTTAGGGCACACACTGCCCCGTTTGTCCTGCAGCAGCAGGAAATGCTTAGTGGCTGACGTCATGCCGCTCCCTGGCCTGAGCAGCTCCACTGCCAGACGTGAACCAGGCCACTCCGAGGGCCCTGCGAGGGCGGCAGAGCCGTGCACCGCTGCTCAACGCAGGCTCCTAGGACAAGGTTCTAGATCAGTGCCGTCCCCCTACTCCCACACACAGCTGCTTCTACCACCTCCTTTTGTCCACCCCAGCTTGGGCCTCTGACCCCTGGGGGCCCCGTTTCCTCCCACCCAGAACCCAGCCCATACTTGGAGAGAAGGATGATGCAGTTCTGCGCCCTCCGGCCATCAATGACCGACAGCTCTTTGACCTTGCGGGAGGCCAGGTAGATGTCCTCGGTGGAGCCCAACTCTTTCTGCAACCAAGGAGCCAAGGGGAGGAGTTGAGTGTCTTCCCCAGCATGCTTCCTGCCCAACCCCCAGGGTCCACCCTCCTGCCTGGGAAAAGGGCAAGAAGCCGGCAGGATAGGAGGAGGCCCCTAACTGACTCGAAGGGGAGAGATCTGGAACTTTACCATGGGCCAGGATGGGTGGAGGGGCACAGTGAGCAGCCCCCTCTCTAAACATTATCCTGTCTGGGCAAGGCAGGCAAAGGGGCTGATCCAGGGGACAGGGGGTGACCGATCCCCGAGGCTCTGGGCAATGCGACATAACTACCATGTCCCCTAGGGAATCAACCCCCACTCTCCTACCCACTCCCAGGACCCTCCCCAGGGAAGGATGAGAAGTTAGGTCCAAGCTCCCATGAGGCTATAGCTCCTGGCCCCTGGGGACGTCAGGCCCAACCCCAGTATGCCCAGAGTCAAGGGAATGCAGGGGTTCAGAGTTGGGGGAACAGTGAGGCAGACTCCCTGGTGGAGTTCCTTCTGGAGTTCCAGCAGGCAGGTACCCAAGAAGTCAGGGCTTCTCCCACCCACGCCTCCTTGTCTGTGCCCCCTCCCCTGGTGGGGGGGAGGCTGGAGACTCCCCAGTGTACTGTTCTCACTCTGGGAGCTCCCTCCACGCACAGGCTCCACGTTGGCCACCACCCACGTCAGCATCTTTGGGAATTGTGGTTCTAGCACTGTGCAGTGCCCCGTCTGTGCAGTCCTTGCCTTGGGCCTCAGAGACCTAGAAGCCTTCTCGTCACTCCAGTGGATGATCCCTTCCCTTGCTCCGGGAGTCCGTTTGCATTACCACCCTCTCCCATGATCACCCTCTCTCTCTGGGGACTGCCCTCTTCCCATGCCTCCCTGTGTGGAACGGTAACGAGACTGGAGGTGGAATGGAGATGCCCTCTCTTTGGGGCCCAGTGCAGGGCAGCAGCCCAGCATAGCAGTGGGCAGTTAGAATGTTCAGAGGCCCAAGAATGACTCACCTGCTGGGGAGGATTAGTTATCAGCTCCTAGGCAGGTAGCAGCCACAGCCAATAAAGAATTAAACATGCACAACATTAGTCAAGAGATTCAGGAACCCAGCAACAGCAGGACGGATGTGGGGATCCTCAACATCTACTCTGTCCCCTCATCCCAGTGAGACCCCCACAGGTGGAGACAGGGACCTGCGGTAGGAGGCAGGAGCTTCTTGAAGCAGGCATACACTCACAGAGAAACCAGATACAGTAGATCCGGCAGCTCCTCCCGGGGAAACCCAGTACCAGCTCTCCCACCCCTGGCCTTGACTGCCTGCCTTCCCCTCTCCTCTGCTGAGACCGCAGGGCATTCCTGCACTGGAGGATGAGGACAAGTTCATCTTTGACCCAAGCGAACTTGAGCCGGAAGCTCAGGGAGTTGCATCCATTGAGACAATGCAAAGCCAGCATCCTTGAGTTTGCTCCTTGCCCTCTGTCTGTCCTTTGAATGTCTCAAGGGGCCCGAGGAGGCCCAGCCGGCCCCTGTGTCCTCCCCCACTGACCCTGATGGAGTTGAAGCCACCAACTCAGAACTTGCCTAGGGCATGAAGAGGGGAGAGACGGCAGCACCCAGTGCCCCAGACAAGAAGGCCATGTGACTGCCGTCCCAGGAAGCAGGCAGCATACTGGGACACAGCAGTCTGGGCGAGCCCAGCCCTGGAGCAATGGTTTGGACTAAGCAGGCTCAAGGAAGGTGGAATGCAGCCCAGAGAGGCAGCCATCCCCTAAGCAGGCCAGAGAGAGTGAGCAAGTGATGACCTTACAGCCTCTGCCATCAGTGATTCCCAAACCAGACTTGGGAGAAGGACCTCAGCTGTGCTAGTGCAATGCAGATTCCCAGGCCCCCCGTTCTGCTCCTGATAAAGGATGAAGTCCCAGAACCAGCATTGTTGCTTTTTCCCTGCAGAACTTGGCATAGCTGGAGACCCCTGCCTAAGGAGTGCCCTGTGTTCGGCCACCAGTCCCCTCCCCTACTTCTTCTGTGGCTGGAGGTCCAGATCTGTTGGCCAGCTGTCTGCACACAGAGTCTGCAGAGCAGGCCCAGGGACCAGCCCTGGCCTCAAGCCAGCCAGGGGCCATGGAGTGGCAGCCAGGCCTTCCCTGCCGGGTTAGCATTCTCTGCTCAGCAGACTCTGAGGGTGCGGGAGATGAAAACAAGACAGAGAAGTTTGAAAAGTGACAATGTCCTGTTCCTGCAGGTGGCCTTAAGTGATCAGGGAGAATGGCTCACTATTCACTTGACCTAGAAAACCCCACAACATCATGCAAATCAAGATGTTCCAATCTCTGTGTTCACTTTAAGAAAGCCCGAGAAACTGCCCAGGCCACCAAGGGTACGCAGAGCTGAAAACCACCGAGGATCTGAACGACGTCACACGAAAGAAGCAATGTGTGCCCTCTGTTGTTATGATAGCATTGCTGGGTGCGCCCAGGCCAAGCAGCAGGGGTGCCCACAGGGTTGGTGGCCAAAAAGAGCACTGAGTTTCTGTTGCACATGCTTACAAGTGCAGAGTAACACAGAACTGAGGGTTTTGGTATACACTGCCTTGAACACATCCAGGTAAACCTGGCACACAAGATGTGCCACAGCCCCTTCAGAGCCCGTGGCCGCATGGCCCCATACAAGAGCTCCCCCTGCCGCACAGAGATGATCTCACTGAAAAGGAACACACTGTTCCTAAACCAGAAGAGGAGGTAGCACAGGACAAACAGATGTTCCTGATGAAACTGAAGGAAAAAAAAAACTTAGGGCTCGGGAATAAATTCAGCATAAGTCAAAAGAAAAAAAGTGATAATGCAGGGTTGGTTATGCCACCACTTGTAACGCTGGTATCCCATATCCGAGCAGATTTGAGTCCCAGTTGCTCTGCTTCCAATCCAGCTCTCTGCTGTGGCCTGGGAAAGCAGTGGAAGATGGCCCAAGTGCTCGGGCCCCTGCACCCATGTGGGAGACCTGGATGGAGCTTCAGACTCCTGGCTTTGGCCTGGCCAGGCCCCAGACACTGTGGCCATTTGGGGAGTGAACCAGCGCATGGGAATCTCTGTCTCTCCTATCACTCTATGTTTCAAATAGTTTTTTTTTTTTTAAGTTATAATGCCTTCCAGCTATAATTCCTAAATCCTGGGTCAAAGAGAGCATCGGTCAACAATGACCACCCCCAGAGTGCCAGGATGAGAGAGAGATGAACAAAACAGAAGTTCCTCATTGGCCCTATAAATACGAACTGCGGCGTGGTGGGAAGTGGGTGTGGCTGCACCTACATCCTCAGCAGGAACACGGGACCTGTACAGAATACACCATCGCGTCTGTGTGTGAGGGAGGAGGAAGAGGGAAGGACAGAGGGAGGGAACTCAGACAGGGGCAAGGCGTGTGGTGTACGAAGTCAGACTGGATATCAAGACGCGAGGGGCCAGGGGTCTTACCTGGTGCCTCTGATAGGCTGAAAACATTTTTTCAAAATCCTCCAGGTCTAGGATCCGAAATACATGCATGTCATCGATGTCATTCCACACGGTGCCGGGGACTCGCTCCTAAGATGCAGGGTGAGAGTCAGGCTTGGTTGAGCCAGCTCCTTCGCTATGGGGGTTCCCGGGGCCTCCCGAACCCACAGCAGCACTGCAGCGGCCAGGCTCTGCCCCACCCCACCCCTCAGACCTCGGCCCCTCCTCAACACTCAGCTCCAGGGTCAAGGCCTCCCTTCTGTGTGGGGCACATGTGAGAATGTTCCAGAAACCCCTGGAAGTGCTGCAGTAGTGAGTGAACAATGGCCCCGGGGGAAAAAAGGCAGAGCAAGAGCAATGCTCAGGGCGCTCATACAGGTCCTTGCTCCCCACCCCCACGGGCCAGCAGGCTTGGCCTTGACCCCGTCGCTGGCCGGACTCATGGCAAGGATGAGGGCCCACACATACTCGGGAACCTCAGAGCCTCCGCACGGAATGGGTTTCCTGCACCCAAGACTCCTTCTCCCACTTTCCCAGATGCACAGAAGTGGACAGGTGCCAACATGGGGAGACTGGCCCCTGTAGCGGTCCTGCTCAGACCAGCCAGCTTCTGAGGCGAGGCCCAGGGCAGGCACCCCCAGCCCTAGGAGTGCAAGGGGCTCGGAGTTTCCTATGCTGAGGTCTTTCAAGGCAGCCACTGCCCCATCTCTGGGAGGGACCCTGGCACGAGGGCCTGGATGGGGGCTCTGAGCCAAGCCACAGCCAGACCCCGGCAACCTTGTAACGCTCTGCTGATGGCTCAGAGGACACAGCAGCCCCCACTTCTGCCCAGAGCCCACCCCTCATCAGAGCTCTGGCCTCCTCTGGAGGAGACCCTCCCAGCTCTCCTGGGCTGGAGGACAGCCAGGGGACCTGCTCACCGCCTCCCCATTCCCCTCCTCCAACTCCCCCTCCGTAAGGCTCGGAGACAGAAGCATACTCTCCCCTCACTGTTATTTTCTTAAACTCTGCAGAGGGGAGGCTAGGCCAGAGTCGGGGGGTGGGGACATTCCTGTGGCCTTTGGAAGGCTGGGGACCCTCCGGTGGAACGCAGGCCTGGGAAGCTCATGGCAGCCAGGGATACAGGCAGCTGGCCAAGCCCAACACAGACGCATTCTTCTTGTGGCAGAAATAAGCACGCATGTGTGTGTGTGTGTGCATGTGTGTATACAGGAGTGTGCACGCGGAATGGGAGGAAGGGCCAGGCTCCTGCAAAGGGGGATGAGGGAGGCAGAGAGGAGACGGGAAGGGGAGCTGAGTGAGGGAAGGCAGGGAGGGGGCTGGCTGAAGTCACGTGGGTGGGCATGGCCCTGAGTCTCTTCTGGAGGGAAACCCGCACTTAAATTCAGGCCCCCACAAGGGAAGCCACCCGTGCCCCTTCTTGGTTGGTGAGGCCAGGGCGAGAAGACAAGAGCTGGGGCAGGAGAGAGGATGCAACACTGGAGAGCCCCCCTGGGTGGGCCACAGCCTGAGCGCCAGGATCTTTCTCACTTCTTCCTAAACACTAGGCCCACCCCCAACTCCCTCGACCACTTCCGGACCTCCAGCTTCTTCACTGAGGGTCTCACTGAGGTCTGGAGCCAGGGAGAGCAGCTCTGCTCCCCACAGGCTCCGTCTGCTAACTTACCTCTGCCTCCCTGATATGCACAATCATTCTCAAGTTCAAGTTGTGCACCACTCTGGCCAGGGCCTCACATCTCCATTCTGGATTCCTAGGGTGTACGCCCCTCTCTAGAGACAGCATGCTGTTTGCAGGGGACTCTGTCAGAAATGGACTTCATCACATTTCTCTTGTTGGGCATTGCCCATTGCTTGTCGGGTCAGGCTGACCTCGTGCAGGCCATCCACGGGGACCCTGGGCTCCAGGATGAATGCTATTCTTTGACCACGTCACAGACAAGCAAACCGAGTCAGTGTGGCTGACCTCGCGGAGCTAATGGAGGATTACTGCGAGAACACACTACAGGCACGCACAGCAGTACCACCAGTAACAACTGACCTAATATGCCTATGACTCCAACTCCCCGTCAGTCACTGTTTCAAGTACTGTCTTCAGCCAGGCCCCGCAATCTGAACCCCAAGATTAGATCACCTGCCCTGGCACACAATCACATACCAGGGACTGGAACTGCAGCTCTCAGATCTTACTCAGTGCCCCTCTGCCGATCCCCAGCAAACTAGTTTGCAGGTGCATTCCAGCATATTCCATCAAACCTGCCCGCTCCAGGCTGGGAGCAAACCTCTGGCCTACTCTGGGTCCTTGGGGGAATTTACGTAAGCTTTGCTATTACTGGACCCCTGAGAAAACCCTATGCACAAAGCTCCCTAGGCTGAAAATGTCACAAAAATATTAGCTGCCTTGTCTGTCTCCCTGAGTCATCGGCACACGTGCCAACCATTCATTACATTTAAGGCCTTAAATTGTCAGTTGAAAACCTTAAATTAAATAGACGAGACAAAAGTGTATTATTTCTCCTTTTTGAACTGCCGTAAACTCAAATGTTGTTTCTGACCGAGAGCATTGAGTGCCTCTGTGCAGCCTGTGGCTTTTGGTTCTCCAGAGCGTTTGGCCTCTCTGGCTCACCTGTGGCCGAGGAGAAGCGGCCATGGGCCCCACTGCAGGCCAGTTGCTGCAGACTCTGAGGATCTTGCTTTAAAATGTTGCTAGCAAGTGGCCCTACAGTGTTCGGAACTCAGATTGGAGTTACTAGAAACAAGAGATTATGCATGGGCCTTGTTCACGCTCCATCTTCCCACCTAGCTGATACACCAAAGGCAGAAGGGACCTAAGAGACCATCTCAGACAACTCAAGTCAGTTAGGAACAACATGCATGGCAGACACAGGTCACACGGCTAGTTAGAGCCACACCTGCTTTGGCTAGAGGTTAGGACCTCTCACTCAAGCCAGCCCCAGGACCCCTAGGTGCTTCCTTGAGCAGATGTCTTAATTTGCCAAACACTAAGCTCTTACAGGGCTCCTTTTATTATTATCCATTATATTGCCCATCAAAATCCTCTACATAAAACAGACTTCAAGCTGGCCAGCTGGTCTACATTAGGCGCAGTCATCTAGCAAACAGCCACCTTCCTAACGATCTCTTATCTCCTGTGAGCATCCATCTGAGCTCATTTAAGTTCAAAGACAATGGTGCAGCTGTGAATCCCCCAAGAGTGAGCCCAAGAAGTGCACATAAGATCAGAGTAGATCCATCACCCGAGCTTCAGCTGGAGTCTGTATGCCTGCTATTGATGTATGGACACGGCTGGGTCCACTGGAACCGGCTGCCCTCTCTGTGTTTACTCCAGGGACAACATGACTGGTCTCATAACAGGACTTCCCATCATACAGCACCAGAAGCAGGACTCTGGCTAGGATTCGTCCTCAGTTCCTAGTCTTGAGACACCCAGGGATGCTGTGCTCTGTGCTCACACAAGTCCAAGAGAGAAACTGCTTCCCGTGTGGCCTGGGGCTGGTGCTTCTTCTCAGAGGACCCCTAACTCTTGGTCTGGGTGTGTATGGGCCTCCCCAGGAGTTGCCCCATTGGCTGCATCTCAGGGCATCCAAGTCTTCAGTTCTTTGAACTTAGCGTCCTCAGCTCCCCATGTCAGCCCAGGTCCCCTGCCTACATCTCCACTCTTAGTCTCCAACCAACCCTGTCCTTGAAGCTGTAGCCCAGCTCTGGTCTTATCTACAAGGCTCCCTGCCTGGCCCAGGCTGTGCCATCTCTGTGGCTCCACTAGCCCTCAGCACACACAAGTTCCGTTTGTAGGTGTCTCTACCAGGTGTCCAGAAACCACCCCACAAGAGTTGCTGTCCCCAGCACACAGCGAGCCTCCCGGCACCAACAAACCCACCCTCTGCATCCACAGAGGAAGAGCACATCAAGGATAAATGCAAACAGCCAGAGGCAATCCATGGGGCTGACCGTCACCGGCTGCAGGACGACCCGCGGACCCCTTCCCAGGAGCTCACCTCGTTCAGCTTGACCCAGTTGAAGGACTTCAGCGGGTGGGAAGGCTGGGGTACACGCTTTTTCCTGAGCGGGATATCGCTGCTGGGGAAGGGGTCCTGGGGGAGGGGCAGGCCCATGCCAAAGCAAGGGGGCGCGCCCGGGGGCGTGGGAGGCCCACCGGGTGGAAGGGGTGGCGGCGGTGGTGGGGGACAGCAGGCGAAGGGGAGAGGGGGTGGGGGTGGAGGCAGGTCATTGGTTGTCATCGAGGAAGAAGGCAGGGTGAGTGGGCCCCCGGGGGGAGGTGGAGAAGACACAGGGCCGGTCTGTAAGGAGACAGAAGGATCAAAAGGAGAAAGCCATCAGCACTGTTTCCACTCAGTTCCCTCCACCCTTCCTGTTCCTCCCTCTTCTCCATCTGTGCTGGGCCCCGAGTCTGGCTCTCCCCTCCCGTGCACACTGTCTGAGCTCTCATGTGCTCCCTCTGCATCCCAAATGTCCAACACCCCCTTCCCCCCCCCCCCCCCCCACACACAGTGTACGGGTGGAGTCACAGCCTCACAGGGCAGCCACAGGTCTGACCCATACAGTTGCACAGGCCACTGACTGCACCAGGACATCCAGCTGAGATGGGGAGGGGCAGAATTCCCACTTGCACCATGCTTTCCAAGGTGTGCTTCCTGGGACAGTGTCAGCCACAGAAGACGCTGCTCTTTCTAATCAACACAAGCATGCCACTCATGCAGCGCTAGGGGTCCCTTCCAGCCTAGCGTGAGGTCCCCCCTCTCTCCTCTGTCTCACCCTGGGGTCCGAGATGCCCCCCACACTGTTCTCCCCACCCTAACCTGAGGCCCAGGGTCTCGGCTCAGCTCTGTAAAAGGGAGAGGGTGCCCGCGTACTGAGAGGTCACTGAGCTGGGCTACCAGCTCTGCCACTTGTCCCCGGGCCTGGCGCAGCTCCTGGGACTCTCGGGCCAGCTTGTCCTTCATCTTGTTCAGTGTTCGCATCATCTCTTCCTTCTCCAGCGTCTTGGTCTCGCACTCCCGCTCCTTCCTCTCCAGCCGGCTCATGAGCTCCGTGTGTTCTGCGAAGGGATCGGGAAGGCAGGGTGGACATTTGTGCACCCCCTCTGTGGCAGGAGATGGGTCCTGGGCCGGGCAGGGACAGGGTTAGGGAGTGGTCAGCAGGTGCCTCACCTTTCCGGAACTTCTCGGCCTGCTCCCGCCACTGTTTCACTTCATTCTCGTTGATGAGCCTGGTGGGGAGCGGAGGGGAGGGCAGCGTGTTTGTCGGATGTTCGGTCACAGCTGCCCAGGAGCCACGAAGCCTCTCTGCTGCCCACTTTGGGACCCTGATCTCAAGTCTGCCCAGCCACACCTAGGAAGCTAGGATTCCAGCTCCCAGATGTCCTTCCAGGTCCCCATCCCTGCCCAGCTCTCACTGCATGTCGGTGAGCACTATCAGAGTACAAAGAACCTTCGATGCCTTAGAATCCAATCCCCTGGTGGTTCATGTGGAGCTCCTGAGGCTCAGAGACCAGCAACATTGCCAAGAGCTATTCAGCGGATGAACTAGGACTGAATCTCAGCAGTTTAACTAGGACTGAATCTCAGGTGAACTAGGACTGAATCTCGGGTTAACTAGGACTGAATCTCGGGTTACCCTTGTTTGTATGACATGTCTCCCTTTGTGAAAACAGACCCTGGCCTCAGAGAGAGACCAAATATTGGCCACACCATGCTGCAGGTTTCTCATGTGTAAGAGCGAGAGAAATTGCCCACTCCTACAAGACAAAATGAGTGTGTGGAGGTGAAAGAGAATGTCTGAAACAAGAGGGCCTCATCTGTCAGACCTTGTAATAAGGGGTGAAAACCATGCTCTCATCTCGACACCAGGGTGAAAGGGGAGAGATCCCCTGACCACTCCTTCCACAAACATCTAAGTGCAGAAGCGTTAAGCGCATGACTTGTGGGCCCTTCAACCAGATCCATGCTATGGAGGGGACACAGCACTGAGAAAGGGTAGTACTTGGCGGAGAGATTTCTTTGGAGAGAGCCTTTGCTGTCTTCCCAACCCTGCCTCCTTCCCACCACCCAGGGCAGGGGTTCCCATGAGCCCACCCATGTCTGCTGACACTGGGAAGGCAGCAAGGAGGACTGGGGTCTGACTCGGGGAGGGGTGAATCCAGAGGCTGAAGCATGACTGAGCAGGTGAGTGCCACCATGCCAGGATCTGCCAGCACCCTTGGGAATTTGGGCACAGGAGGTTGCCTAAGGGTTGCCCCTTGGCCAGATGTAAGCTTTGTGGGGGAATTGGGCTGAAGCCACATGGCTCCTGTCTGAAGGGCCTGCCTGGGACAGAACTGGCTAAGTCAACACCAGCAGTCTGCGTGAACCAGAGGCTGACGGGACAGCGGCTTCAAGCAGCGAGCTGCAAAGAAAATCTTGCATGCCCGTGAGCTGGGTTTTATAACAAGACACACGCAGCGAGGAACTTGTCGATGCCAGCGACAGACAAGCATCCTGACCCTTGTACCCAGCCCACGGAGCAGGAAGCCTATTTACTCAGTTACCTGCTGAGTTAAGACCTTTTCCCTTTTTCCTTCCTGCCCCCAGGCTGCCCCTGTTGAGGGTTAGCTAGTGGAAAGGCAGGTGGGAGAGAGAAGGGATTGGAAGGAGGGGGACAGAGCAAAGAAGCCATTCATCATGGGCATGTATGCGCGCACCTCCGCCACTCTGGCCTCCCTGGGCCCACTGCTGGAGCAGAGAGAACAAAAGGCCAAATCAGGAGCAGCAGCCTCCAGAGATCTTAGGGCTTCTGTAGTCCAGGGAGGAGCAAAGGCTGCATTGGAAGTCTCCTCACTAAACCCCCATGGTGCAGAATGGTGGGAGGCATGGCAATAACTGCTTTTGGATCATTTTTCTAGTTGCACTTGTCCAATACACCAGTTAGGGCTTTCACGACATCAATATCTGACGATTTGTGCAAGTGAAAAAAAAAAAAGGTGCAAGAACAGTTCAACAATGTTTTACTGAGCTTTAGAATGCAATATAATGAATCCTTGAGAGCCAATTTATCTCCTTGTGGGCAATTAGCTCAGGCTCGCACTGAAAGGTAGGTGAAAATTCAAAAATTGAAAGCAGTGTGTTTCATTGATGTGTGTTTCAATTTAGTTCTCTGTGTCTCTGTACACCCACAGTCAACAAAAGGTGGTAAAACCAGAGACCCCAGCATCTGACCACCCCACCCAGCAGCCCCGTGGCCAAATGGCTCTGTCAGTCACGGGCAAACTTGCTATGAAGGACTACAGAGCATATTTTTGGTTTCATGTACACATACAGTCTGCAGTATTCTTGTGTTTAAACTGCAAAAAAAGAGAAAAATCCTTAGCTCATGGGCCATAGGAAAACGGCATAGAGGCGTGGAGGTGGTCCACGCACGGGAGCTTGTTCAATAGAATCTAGGTTACTGTGCTGAAATCCCCGCTCTACGCAAACCGTACAGTGAGTCAGAGAGCTGAACACACACCCTGTGCACCCATGCTCTCTGACACGGGAACTACCAGTCACATGGCCGTGCAAATTTAAATACAATGTTAAGTTCAGTGTCACACTAGCCACCTGGCTAGCACTCAACAGCCACATTCACCAGTCTGCTGGACAGTGCAGCAGAGATGCGGCATCTGCACCTGCTCAGGGAGCTCTCCTGGACAACGCGGCTCGGGACCCAGGGGGACGTCTGGGTTCACAGAGGGAGCCAAAGGTCTCAGTGCCGAGGCCGAGGGTGGGAGAAAGCGGAGGCAGTCGGGGCAGGGGCGGCTCACATGTTGACGATGTTCTTGACGTTGAAGTTCTCCAGCGGAGCCAGGTCCGGGTCCACGCCTCGCTCGTCCTGAAGTACAATCTGCTGCAGGATGCGGTCCAGGAGCTGCCACTGCTGGAAGTAGCCGCCGTTCCGCTTGTCTGAGGGAGGGCAGGCGTTACACCTTTACTGAGCCCTGCAGCCTGCTCTGGGCTCAGGCTGGGGATGTGTGCCCTTCCCCACCCATGGTAGGCTTCTAGTCTGGAGGGACAGGGATGGCCGTTGCTGATGACAGAGACTCACAAAGCCAGCCATCAATGACCTACAACTGACCACAAACGTGCCAGCTCTCCCAACAGATTCCTCTACACCTGGAAATGCTCCCTGGCTTCCTTGCTGCCCTATTTAGACCCTGGAAAGGCAAATTGCTTTTTATACTATTTATAAGAAGCATCTGTTCTAAAATATTACGTGCTGAATAATGAAGTCTCCAGGGGATTTTTTTTTTAACAGAAGATTTTAGGATTATCTATGCTATTGTTTTACAGAGGATAGTTGGAAAGTGATTACTGGTGAGCCTGAGAAAGGGTCAAAGGAGTTACAGAAGTAGCTAGTGGAATTCAGGAATACTTGTTATTAGAGGTGACCTTGAACTGGGAAGACAAAGAGATCATGTATTGTGCCTTTTCTTCCAGGGTCTCACTCCAGTCCCTTCTAATTTGGATGTTCCTGGACTTTATTTCACATAATGGCCATAAGCTCTCCTTCCTCAGTTTTTTTAAAAAAATATTTATTTATTTGAAAGAGTTAGAGAAAGATGGACAGAGAGACAGAGACAGAGACAGAGACAGAGAGAGAGAGAGAGATCTTCCACATGCTGGTTCACTTCCCAGATGACCATAATGGTTGAAACCAGGAACCAGAAGCTGCTTCCAGGTCTCTGCTTGGGTTGCAGGGGCCCAAGCACTTGGGCCATCTTCCACTGCTTTCCCAAGACATTAACAGGGAGATGGATTGGAAGTGGAGCAGCCGGGACTTGAGTCAGCTTCCACATCGGATGCTGGCAGTGCAGGTGGCTGCTTTACCTGCCACTCCATGACACCAGGCCCCTCCTTCCTTGGTTGTTGACCCCAAGCACTTTGTCTCCAGTGACCATGAGGGGAAACCAACCAGCACAATCCTGATGTCAAAGTCACATCTTAATGCTGACAAGGCAGATAACTCAGTCTACAGAGACCCCTCTGGGAGAAAAGTAGGGTTAGTGGACAACACAGAACACCAAACACAGGAACCCTAGGAGCAGAAGAATCAGGTTTCCCTGGCCTTCCATGTGGAACTTCTGGGTGGAGCTTCAGAGAACTAACAGCTTCCTAGTGCAGGTCAGCGAGCCTGTCTTCCTTTCCACCACTCCACGAGCAGGTGCATTGCAAAGTGGCATAGGTTTCCATCTACCTTCCAAGTCAGGTCACCAGCTCGCAGAGGCGGAACGTGTTTCATCTGAAGTCGTGACCACAGAGAAATGACAGTTCCTTCTATATGGAAAGAACACACTCAGGGGCCAGCACTGTGGCACAGCAGGTTAAGCCACCACCTACAACGCTGGCATTCCACATGAACAGCAGTTCAAGACCAGCTAACCCTCTTCTGACCCAACTCCCTGCTAATGGCCTAGGAAAAACAGCCGAAGGTGGCCCAAGTGTTTGGGCCTTTACCACCCATGTGGGAGACCTGGAAGAAGCTCCTGGCTTCAGTCCGGTCTGGTGTTGGCCACTGCAGTCATCAGGGGAGTGAACCAACAGAAGGAACATTCTCTCTGTCTCTCCATCTCTGTAACTCTTTCAAATAAATAACTAAATCTTTCAAATACATACATCCATAAAATAACACACTCAACCTCAGGTCTGGGCCCTACCAAATGAAGATAACAGTGCACATCCCAAGGGAGAAAAGCCCTGTGCGCAAGCGCCGAGCTCTAGGCCTGGCTCAGCTTTGCTGCACAACACGTTGTAGCGGCCACCATAAGATCACCAGCGCTACCGTCACCTCCACATAGGAAAGTCTGGCTAGCTGAACATTCTGATAGGCCACGCTAGTTTTCTGTGTGAGGGGTTTAAGTACCAAATGGTACAGTTAAAGCTTATTTCAAATTGCATTGTGGGGTGGCTATTAGTAATTATAAATAATTCGATCACTGTGCACACCTGGATCTTAAAAACTTAGCCATCTGCAGCCATAGATGCCAGCATTAGGCATTTGTAGAGAGAGGCAGAGGCAAGGGTGTTTGGGAGGGAGTCAGCTAGAGGGGCTGATAACACCTTTTTAAAAGGTAGAAGTGTTCATGCCGCATCTATGCAGCTGCTTTCCCAGGCAGGCACAGAAACTTCTTTTTGGAACCCCCAAAGAGTGGAACCCCCCAAGAGGACTGGCCCCTCCACTGTCACGAGCTGCCGGCCAGAGTGGTTTTGATCTTGCAATGAGAGATCTACTGCTTGTTGGACTAGGATGTTGCATGTGCTCAGAGCCACGCTCCCCAGCTCCTCCCTTGGGTGGCAGTGGACATCCCAATCATGGCAGGTAGGGAAGAACAGAGCCAGGGGCCTCGGGGTGCCAATGGAGACATGGTCAGAGCCACAAGCAAGGGAGGCCCTGGGGCCCTGTTTCCATTGGCCCGTCCCTGGGCCCAGGCCCAGCTAAGGGGACAGTGAGTGTGGGGTACTTACAGGGCATCTGAAGGCAGTGGTGCAGGACAGAGAGCAGGCAGGGGTAGGCCTCCGTGTGTTTCAGCTTCTTGTGGATCAGCTCAAACATCTGGGTGGCACTCTTAGTGTCTATGTGGACCTGGGGATGGGGGCGGAGGGCACCGTGAACAGGGAGAGGTGGCAGTGGAGGAAAAGGGCATGGAGGAAGGAGAAGGCCCTGAGTCCATGACCTAAGCCCCACATCCCAGGAGCAGTTTCCTTCCCTCACCTCTGGGAGACAGGGAAGAGGAGAGAGAGAAAGGGAGAGGGGGAGAGAAGGAGAGGGGAGAGGGGAGAAGGAAGAGGGAAGAGGGAGGAGGAGGAGGAGGAGGAGGAGGGGGAGGAGGAGGAGGAGGAGGAGGAGATTATTAATGACATAAACTAGGGTTATTCCATCTCAGCACTATGACATCTTGGGTGGCTAAGTCTGTTGTATGTAGAGAAGGGCTGTCTTGTGCATTGTAGGATATTCAGAAGCACCCTGGCCTCTGCCTCCTGGGTGCTGGTGGCACCCCTGACACCAATAGTGACAGCTAAAAATGTCTTCTGCCATTGCAAATATCCCTGGGGGGAGAGGGCACAAAACTTCGCCTGGTGGAGGACTACTGTGGCAAGCTAAGAGACAGGAGCCAGGGTGTCAATGACTCCTAAGGTAGCCTGTTGGCATGGGTCTACCACCTGGGTTAGAAGCCCCTGCCCAGCCCTTGGTTGTGTAGCACCAGGAAAGGGCTCGTGCCCTCTCTCACTCCCAAGTCTTCCTCTACATGTGGAGGGCTGATGAGAGGGCACTGGGATGGGGCTTGGTGACTGCAGCACCCAGAAGTATGCTTCTCTTCAGATAGGGCTCTGGCAACACAACGCTGAACGGCAGAGTTGTGTGCTTCCAGGATCTCTAAGACTAAAATCAAGACAGGATTTGCCTTGCTGCTCATGAGCTGATTAGAGATGGAGAGAAGGGATTCGGGAAATTGCTGGGAGGAGGCAGGAGAGGCGGCTCAGGCAAGGCACTGGAGACTGATCTTGTGCACGAGCAGGCTCTTCCTTGGTCTTCTTTAGGGGTTTTGCCCTCCTCAGAAGCAGGTGACCAGGTGAGGACTCAGGCAAAGCCCATCAGATGCTGTCCAACGCCAGTGCATCGCCATGGTCTCAGCCATGGTGAAACCCACGAGGGAACCCAGGGATCACGGGCCCACCTGGGCACATGCTCTGCGTAAGTGTGTGCGGGAGGACTGCTTGGAAACCCCCTGGCATCACCTCGACCCCACAGGCTCCTCACCAGGTCAAACCTCCTGGCCAGCTCCAGGTCATCCTCGTTCCGGACCATCTCGAAGAAGTCTAAGTGCCTAGAGAGGATGGGGCGGGGAGGGTGGAGATGTTACAGCCAGAACATCCCTGCTCGGGGGGGTGGGGGTGGGGGCTACGGCTCCTCTGAGCTCTGCACTGGCTGGTGGGATCTGAACGTGTCCTTGAAGTGAGGCCCAGGTAAAAGCAGAAGGAAGCCATCTGTCCGCAGGCCAACACACACGCCCCCTTCCCGATTCGCTCGGCACTCCTGCAGGCCAACCCAGGGCTCCATCACCATCACCCCAGCTCCAGGTTCCTCCGCTCGGGCACCACGGACATTCTGGGCTTGGTTGTCGGTGGCTGTGGGAGGCTGATGTGTACATTGTTGGATGCTCACAGCATCCCTGGCCTCTGCCTACCAGAAGCCAGTAGAACTACTCAATGCGACAACCAAAAAGGCCACTAACCATTGCCCAATATCTCCTGTGATGAAGTCACCTCAGTGGTAGGACCACAGCCCCCTTGCCCCACCTTCCCCAGGGTCTTCACACTGCCCCTCAGTCACCCCTCATGGCCAGTCTCTCCCTCACTTCCTATTCTTCTTCCACATACCCACATGACTCTTTCTCAAAAAAATCCATCCTTGCTTCCTTAAAACTCAGCCTAAAGGAACAGAACAAGAGAGGGCTCGCAGGAATTTAGCCGTGCCCTTGGATCAGCAAGGGGCTGATGGCATGTACTCTGAGTGGGGCGTTTCTTGGCTGGGCAGGACTACACTGCAGGATGTTTGGCATTCCTGACCCAACAACCAACACCAGCCATGTCCTCCACCAACCTCTTTGAAAACCAGAGAATGCCCCCACATGTTCCCAAATGTCCCCCAGGGGGCAGTACTGCCATGGCTGAGGACGACTGGGTTCAACTCTGTAACCGCAGAGGTAAGACGGGTAGGTCAGCAAGAGACAGACAAGGGCACAGCTGCCCCACACAGAGCAGACCCTGGACTATGCTGGGCATGGCAGGTCACTTTTGGGGACAAGTGCAGCCTTCCCTAAGGTCCTCAGATTTGCAGCGGGGCTGGGTGGCTTGGGCCTTACTTGTCCAGGATGGCGTTCTCGTGTTGTCGGAGTTTATCAATCACAGGCTGTATCCCCAACATCAGGAACTCATACCGTAGATGTAGGCGGAACTCCAGGTTATCCTGGGGGAGGGGTCCGGGGAGGAGGCACACAAGAGAAGCAGCTTTGGTTTCAACACCCACAAGAGTCCCTGGTGGACCCACCTCCAATGCCCCCGCTACAGTCACAGCACATCTCTGGCAGCAAACACACCTGTAACTGCCCCGAGTCCCAGACGCCCAAGGAAGCATGGGAAGAGGCATCCTCCGACATTGCCCTTTCTCTAACACAGGCCACAGCCCAGTTCCATTTAGGTCTCCTGCCTCACTGCCCTCAAGCCCCTGACCAGCTCTCTCTTTGCCTCCGACACTGAAGAGCAGTGGTGTAGGGGACCCAGAACTCAAGCTTTGGGGTCAGACAGGTCTTAGCTCAAATTCCTGCTCTACTACTTACTTTTTTTAAAAAAAGTTTTTGTTTTCTATTATTGTTAAGACAGATCTACAGAGGTGGGGGAGGGAGAGAGATCTTCTATCCACTGGTTCACTCCTCAGGGGGCTGCAATGAGCACTGAGCCAGGAGCTTCATCTTGGTCTCTCATGTGGATGGCAGGGGCCCAAGTGCTCAGGCCATCTTCCACTGCTTTTCCTAGGCCATTAGCAAGGAGTTGGATGGACTTGGAGCAGCCAGGACACGAACCAGTGCCCATATGGAATGCCAGCATCGCAGGAGGCCATTTTACTTGCTATACCATGACATCAGCCCCACTTACTAGTTCTATAACCTTGGGAGGGGTTGGCGCTGTGGCATAGCTGGTAAGGGCGCCGCCTGCAGTGCCAGCATCCCACACGGGTGCCAGTTCGAGACCTGGCTGCTCCACTTCCCATCCAGCTCTCTGCTATGGTCTGGGGAAGCAGTAGAAGATGGCCCAAGTCCTTGGGCCCCTGCACCCGTGAGGGAGACCGGGAAGAAGCTCCTGGCTCTGGTTTTGGATCAGCACAGCTCTGGCTGTTGCAATGTTGCAGTGAATCAGTGGATGGAAGACCTCTCTCTCTTTGCCTCTCTGTATAACTCTGAATTTCAAATAAATAATTTTAAATTAAAAAAGGTAAAAAAAAAATACAACCTTGGGAAAGCATTGGTTTCTGCATTTGTAAAATGGAGTACTCCAGTACTTACCTAGGGGAGGAGATCCATAAAACCAGATGAGACATGGTCACCAACTAATCAAACACAAACCAGCCACAGGCAGTCAGTACTGACCAGGCGGCATCATGCGAGGGGCAGGTGATGCCCCCTCCATTCCCACCCCCGCGACCCAGGTCAGCAGGGCTGCATGTGTGAAGGCATGCCGGCACAAAGGAGGGGGAGACAGAGGCCATTTGCCCCCTTTTTCCCTTCCATCCTTCAAGTTGACCTTGTCTGGGGCATCTGATTGTCTTAGAATTTAGGGAGGTCATCTCTTCCGCTCTGTAACAGTTTCTTCTAATGTTGCTATTTTTGTGGTCTGAGACTCCCATGCTGGCCCCAAAGGGAAAGCAAACAGAAGCCATGCCTCCGATAGAAGATGCCAGAAAAGCATCACCAGTCATCCCAGAAACCACTTCAGAAGCAGGTTCCTAGAAAGGCCTAGAAAGAAAGCCCAAAACTTGCCTCCGTCCGTGATGACGCCCCCACCAGCCTGAGCCAGCATCAGCCAGGCAGGTTTGGGGCTTGTCCACAACACACCTAAGGCAGGATGCTACCTAGGCCGGGGCCTTCCAGACGTAGAGAGGAAGGAGAGCCAGCATTAGTCCTCACCACTACTTTGGAGAGCCACCAGCAAGCCCTGCTGTGGTCACATGCAGTGCAGGGCTGGCCCTGGTGACCGCAGGGTTCATGACATGCGCCAGGCACCTGAAGGCGATGGTGGTAGCGGCAGCCACGCTAACCAGATGCCTGAACCCCTCCCCCCGGGAAGCACTCGCACGCACCAGGAGCAGGTGCTCAGGTGCCTCACCTCTCCAGCTCCAGCATTGAGGACAGCATTGATGAAAGACATGATGGCTGTCTTCAGATTCACTTCGTCCCGGTACCGCCCCAAGCTGCGGTCCAGCTCGTTCAGCAGGGTCTGGGTAGAAGAGCAGACCAGGGTAGGAGGGGAGGGCTCAGGGTTCTACAGGGGCAGCCTCGGGGCTCGGTCCCCGCTGCTGGCCGGTGTTGCAGCTCTGCTTGGATGCTGACTATATTCCAGCTGCTCACTGCCCCCATGTATTCCCTGCCCAGGTCCTGGCTGGCCTGGACACTAACCTCGCATCCCACCTGCCTCATCTACACAGCATCAGGGGCCACTTTCTGCATGTAGAAGGGCTCCAAACTGCTTGATGTCAGCCATACTGGCGGATCAACCGCAGAGCTCCAAACAACGGTTCACATCCACTGATATTTACTCTGCGCCAGGCCATGACACACTTACTGTCCTCCTCACTGC